>NW_027361886.1:4833750-6047500 GCF_039654945.1 Dendrobates tinctorius | reverse complement strand
AGACACCAAAACTATACTGTCATCTATCTGAACCATATTTTTGTAACTTGAGGTAGTTTTCCCACTAATACGGTTTCAGTTTGATTGAAAATAGAACTGTACTTTCAACAAAATTTGCATAAATTAGTAGTAAAAGCAAATATAAAATGGAGTGTCAGGTTTGGCTGTTTATCTCAAGTCATGTGGCAAGGCTTCTTAAAAAGTCGATATTGCTACCCTCAGTAAGTGGCACTAGAGTTCCTGTCTTCCTCTCTGCATACAGGCGAGCATAAGAAACTTTGTAATATATGTTATGAGAAAAATAAGCTTCCCACTAGCCTCCAGAACTTGTCATCCACTCTGAAAAAACTCAAATCCATCTTGTCGAGACAAAACTGACTGCAAAAGCACTGGGGTGTCATGTGACACAGCCCATTATAACCTATGAAGAAGGGAGGAGCAGTTGGACAGGGAGGGGAAACAAAGGGAGACACAGAAAGATAGTGCTGAGCTTTCTAACAAGTCTCACCTCACAGCTGATTGACATCCATACAGCTCAGCACTGCTGTAGAATATCTTATATGTTGTTTGACTCCATGTTAAGTGCTTTAAGAGCAGGAATCCCCTCTGTGTGCTGAGATATTTATGCAAGAGATCACTCAGCTAGTGTCTTCCCAACAACTAAGAATGGATGGGCAATTTAAGAGATCGAGTATGCAGTGGGCAAAACTGGTGAAAATACAGGATATGAAAGACGCCAGTAATATTAGTCCTCATACACACAAGCGAGCCTATTCTGAAAAGCTACTCACAAGAAGAGGCAATCTTAAAAAGCAATCATTTCAAGTATCCCTTGGCTTTTCTTGATGGCACATGATGTGTGTTTACATTTAACTCTCCCCCTCAAATCCGGAAATTATGGCATATGTTACCAGTGGACAAGTTCTTATAGTTGAAAATGGCAGCAGTGTCCTCTGGTTCCAATCCCACTTGCTCATCTTCAAAATCTGATTACTGAAATATGTTAATGCGATTTGTTGCAGTTGGTGGAAAGTTCATAGCTATGCACAAAAGTCTTTTCTAAAAAAGCGTGGTAGACGCAGCCCACAAGTAAAGCCTGCTCTGCTAAAGATTTGCCTTTAGAATATCTTTAGCTGCATCAATAAAGATTATACTTTCAGCATTAGTTTAACTGGAATACTTGTTCCAGCTGCAGAGCGCATGAGCAACTTTTTGATCTAGTTATGAATATGCGTCAGATATTCAAGTGTACCTACGATTCTTGGTGTGTCCGAATTAGCCATATGTGAACATGAATTATAACACACTTCTAACCACAATGTCATGGTTATAAAATTTCTGCCACACTCTGCACTTCACAATGGCTGCCACACACAATTCTGTACCTGCTCACAAATTATTAAAGCTCTATCAATTAGCCATGGTTGCCCATGTTAACAGTCCCAGGAACAGCAAATATGTCACATTTCTCCCTCAAACTCCGACATAGAATGGGCCAATATATTACTTACTAGAAGGTAGTTTGTTCTTCTGATGAAAGGTAACAGAAGAGGCCTGCCTATGTGCAACAATCCCTTAGTGTTGTGATCTCTGCACCCCTAGATGAATTCATTGAGCGGTGTAGTTTGTAAAATGGGGTCACTTATGGGGGGTTCTGCTGTTCTGGCACCTCAGGGACTCTCCAACTGGGTCAGGTCACCTGCAAACCATAACAGTAAAATCTGCACTATACTATGGCGCTCCTTCCATTTTGAGCTTTGCACTGTGCCTGAAAGGTATTTCCCAATTACATGTAGGGTATTAATGCACTCAGGAGAATTTTTTTTTTACAATTAACTGCAGTCTATTTTTACCTATTAGTCCTTAGAAAAATTAAAAACTTGGGGCTAAAACATTTTAGTGGTAAAAATTTAATTTATTCTTTCTTCACCGCTAAATGGTATAGAGTTGTGAGGCACATGTGGTGTCAATATGATCACTGCACCACTAGAGGAGTTCACTAAGGGGTGTATTTTGTAAAATGAGTTCACATATGCGGGAGGTCTGTTTCGGCACCTCAGGGGCCCTGCCAATGTGACATGGCACCCTCAAACCATTCCAGCAAAATCTTAACTCCAACATGGCACCTCTTCCCTTCTGAGCTTTGCACTGTGCTCAAAAGTAGTATTCTCCCTCACATGGGGTATCAGCATACTCAGGAGAAATTCCACCATAAAATGTGTGCAATTTGTCCTGTTACCTTTGCGAAAGTAAAAAAATTGGGGTGAAAATAAAATTTTTGTAGGGAAAATGATTTTTCTTTATTTTCACAGCTTAACATTATAAACTTCTGTGAAGCACCTGGGGGTTCAAGGTGCTCACACATCTAAATACTTTACAAAATGGGGTCACTTGTGGGGGTTTCCACAGTTTAGGCAAGTTTCACATTTGAGTTTGGAGGCGCAGAGGACGCTTGCCGTGAAGCTCCACCCCCTGCCGCGCCTCCTCCGGTCAGCTCTGCCTATGGGCGCATGCCGCTGCACGCAGCCTGCGTACCCTATCTTTAGCATTGGGTAAGCAGGTCGTGCGCAGGTATGCTTTTGCTGCGTCCTTCTGACAATGCGGCGATCGTACCAAAATACAACACGTTGCGTTTGGTGCAGGTCGCCGCACCTTCAAAAGGATGCATACGGCAACAAAAGCATACCTGCGCACGGCCTGCGTACCCAATGCTAAAGATAGGGTACGCAGGCCGCATGCAGAGGCATGCGCCCATGGGTGGAGCTGACAGGAGGAGGCGTGGCAGGGGGCGGAGCTTCACAGCGAGTGTCCAATGCGCCTTCAAATGCAAATGTGAAACCAGCCTAAGGCACATCAGGGGCTCTCCAAACGGTGTATGGCGTCTGCTAACGATTCCAACAAATTTTACATTCAAAAAGTCAAATGATGCTCCTTTCCTTCAGAGCCCTGCTGTGCGCCCAAACAGTGGTTTTCCCCCTACATATGGGGTATCTACATGCTCAGGAGAAATTTAAAAAAAAAGGTATGTTCATTTCTTTCCAACATTCCAAAAATTCCTGTGAAGCACCTGAAGGGTTAATAAACTTCTTGAATGTGGTTTTGAGCACCTTGAGGGGTGCAGTTTTTAGAATGGTGTCACTTGTGTATTTTCTATCTTATAGTTCCCTCATAGTCACTACAATTGTGATGTGGTCTCTTAAAAAATGGTTTTGTAAATTTTGTTGTAAAAATGAGAAATAGCTGGTCAACTTTTAACCCCTTCTAACTTCCTAGCAAAAAAAAAGGTTTAAAAAATTGTGCTGATGTAAAGTAGACATATGGGAAGTAATATTAATTATTTTGCGTGACATATCGCTCCGATTTAAAGGGCATAAGAGTTCAAAGTGGGAAAAAAAACATTTTCCAAATATTGGTCAAATTTCTATTTTTTTTTCCATAAATAAAACGCAAGTCATATCGAAGAAATTTTACCACTAACAAAGTAAAATACAGTAGGTCACGGAAAAAAATAACAGTCAGTCTCCGAGTCAGTGGGACCTGTTGAAGCGTTCGAGTTATTACCTCAAAGTGAAACTGGTCAGAATTGTAAAAATTGGCTTGGTGCATGATGGTGTAGCCAAACATTTATATACACCTCCCATCTGCTTGTTTCACATGTAAATCTGCCCTTCTCTGTCTGCATAAAGCCAGAACTCAAAAAAGGGGAGTGCAGATGGAGGGAAAAAAATAGGTGGGAAAATGCACTTAAATGTTAGGCAACATCAAGGGTTCACCAAGAGCATGTACTTGGTGTGAACAGTCATTCCATGCTGACAAGGTCCCATTAACTTTTTCTTTTCATTTACTTTTTAGAATTAAAATATCAGACCAGTGATTACATTTATAACAAAACTGTTGAATGACTGTCTCAAAGACTTTTTGTTTTAGTGTCAGTCATGTATTTATCAGTACTTGTTCTACAAGTGCTCAACTTAAAAAATTCATACAATGCATGTACAAAATTGAAACTGTTTAAATCAAAAGCAAGAAAACAAACTATATCTAGAAATAGAAATTTTAATGTAAGTGCATTTGATTCATGTAGTAGACCCAACTTAAGAGTACCTTTATCAAGATACGGTAGTGTTCAAAATAATAGCAGTGTGTTAAAAAACATGAGTTATGCTACTTTCACACTTGCGTTTTTGCGCATAATTGCGCATGCGGTTTTTCCCCTATATTTAACATGGGTACGCATTGTCATGCGTTTGTATGCGCATGCGTTTTTTTTTTTTTGTAGTGTGCGCCCGGGCGCACAAAATGCATCCTGTTGCATTTTTTGTGCGTCCGACCTGTCTCAAAAAAACGCATGCTCACGAAATTCACCCAAAACCCATTAAAGTCTATGGGAGCGCTGACGTGCGTTTTTTTGCAAAAATCATGCGCAAAAAAGCAAGAAAACGCATTAAAAAACGCATGATGCATTTTTATGCGCGTTTGCACTGAGCGCAAAAAAACCCAGGGCTGTGGAGTCGGAATAAAATGGACCGACTCAGACTCCTAAAACATATAAAAAATTGGGTACAGTAATTCAATGCAGGATGTGCTGAATATTTTTTCATAGGAATTTGGGAAAGTGATGAAATGTCCTAAAAATGGCTGTTCTATTCCTGATCTAAGGCTACATTCACATACAGCGTTTTTCCTGTGTTTTTTGAGGATATGTTTTTCAGCTGCAAAAGCCGATCAGCTTTTTAAAATACTGCATCACTTGAAAGGTTTTTTAGTTCATAGATAATGTTTTCAATAGCAAAAGCAGATTAGAAATCTGCTCTATCCATATCTGTCTATCCATATCGTATCTGTACCAAAAAGAATGAAAACCGGGTAGTACACAAACTAACACTCCTTTTTTTTTTTTTAGCACCAGTCAGGTACACCTCATAGCTGCCCAAAAGGACGCCCAGGACAGGCATTGCTCGTCTTCAGTAACACATCAACATCAATTGATAGTTGGAATAAAGAGACTGCATTCATCACCACCACATCTTAAGGTGCAGGCTTTATTTTCAAGTGTAGGGGTGTGCAGTATGAGGTTCTGCAGCAGCTGAGGTGTGCAGTTTGAGGTTCTGCCCCCCCAGGTTTGATCCTGGCTACGCCCATGGTGTGAATGTAGCCTGAGGATCTAGGCTTTGTCTTAGCTGAGATAAGTCAGTGTTATAATATTATATATATATATATATATATATATATATATATATATATATATATATATATATATATATATATATATATATATACACACACATACATACATACATACATACATACATACATACATACACACACACACATAGTACAGACCAAAAGTTTGGACACTCCTCATTCAAAGAGTTTTCTTTATTTTCATTACTATGAAAATTGTAGATTCACTCTGAAGTCATCAAAACTATGAATTAACATATGTGGAATTATATAATTAACAAAAAAGTGTGAAACAACTGAAAATACTGTATGTCGTATATTCTAGGTTATTCAAAGCAGCCACCTTTTTCTTTGATTACTGCTTTGCACACTCTTGGCATTCTCTTGATGAGCTTCAAGAGGTAGTCACCGGAAATGGTTTTCACTTCACAGGTGTGCCCTGTCAGGTTTAATAAGTGGGATTTCTTGCCTTATAAATGGGGTTGGGACCATCAGTTGTGTTGTGCAGAAGTCTGGTGGATACACAGCTGATAGTCCTACTGAATAGACTGTTAGAATTTGTATTATGGCGAGAAAAAAGCAGCTAAGAAAAACGAGTGGCCATCATTACTTTAAGAAATGAAGGTCAGTCAGTCCGAAAAATTGGAAAAACTTTGAAAGTGTCCCGAAGTGCAGTGGCAAAAACCATCAAGCGCTCCAAAGAAACTGGCTCACATGAGGACCGCCCCAGGAAAGGAAGACCAAGAGTCACCTCTGCTGCGGAGCATAAGTTCATCCGAGTCACCAGCCTCAGAAATCGCAGGTTAACAGCAGCTCAGATTAGAGACCAGGTCAATGCCACACAGAGTTCTAGCAGCAGACACATCTCTACAACAACTGTTAAAGAGACTTTGTGCAGCAGGCCTTCATGGTAAAATAGTTGCTAGGAAACCACTGCTAAGGACAGGCAACAAGCAGAAGACTTGTTTGGGCTAAAGAACACAAGGAATTGACATTAGACCAGTGGAAATCTGTGCTTTGGTCTAATGAGTCCAAATTTGAGCTCTTTGTTCCAACTACTGTGTCTTTGTGCGACGCAGAAAAGGTGAACGGATGGACTCTACATGCCTGGTTCCCACCGTGAAGCATGGAGGAGGTGTGATGGTGTGGGGGTGCTTTGCTGGTGACACTGTTGGGGATTTATTCAAAATTGAAGGCATACTGAACCAGCATGGCTACCACAGCATCTTGCAGCGGCATGCTATTCCATCCGGTTTGCGTTTAAGTTGGACCATCATTTATTTTTCAACAGGACACTGACCCCAAACATACCTCCAGGCTGTGTAAGGGCTATTTGACCAAGAAGGAGAGTGATGGGGTGTGGTACGCCAGATGACCTGGCCTCCACAGTCACCAGACCTGAACCCTATCGAGATGGTTTGGGGTGAGCTGCACCGCAGAGTGAAGGCAAAAGGGCCAGCAAGTGCTAAGCATCTCTGGGAACTCCTTCAAGACTGTTGGAAGACCATTTCCGGTGATTACCGCTTGAAGCTCATCAAGAGAATGCCAAGAGTGTGCAAAGCAGTAATCAAAGCAAAAGGTGGCTTCTTTGAAGAACCTAGAATATAAGACATATTTTCAGTTGTTTCACACTTTAATTATATAATTCCACATGTGCTAATTCATAGTTTTGATGCCTTCAGAATGAATCTACAATTTTTATAGTCATGAAATAAAAGAAAACTCTTTGAATGAGGTGTGTCCAAACTTTTGGTCTGTACTGTATATATGTAAATCGATATTACATAGTGTATTACATATTTACAATTACAGTTTTCTGTGTTCAAAAGTTGTATTCCAATAAATATATATTCTGTTCTATCTAAATATCTTGATTATTGGATCATAAAAATGATTAAATGTCTGATGTTCACATTGTACTACAATAAATTTTTCACTTAAATATAAGCAATGTGTGGGAGTCGGAGTTGGAGTTAGTGTAAGGGAAATTGAGGAGTCGGAGTCGCAGGTTTGGCTTAGGCCGGTTTCACACTAGCGCATTTTCAGCGCGCGCACGGCCGGGGGTAGCTCCGCCCCCGATCCGGCTCTCTGCCCGGCGTTCCCGCCCCTTCCTTGTAGCGCCGCCTCCTAGCGGACAGCGGCGCCTGCGATCGGCGCACCCTATCTTTAGCATAGGGTGCGCCGATCGTGCACAGGCCGTGCGCTAGTTGCGCTTTGACCTGCGCTGCGCACTTATGACGGTGCGCCGTGCGCGCCAAAATCCGAAAAGTTCGATTTTGGCGCGCACGGCGCACCGTCAAAAGTGCGCAGCGCAGGTCAAAGCGCAACTAGCGCACGGCCTGCGCACGATCGGCGCACCCTATGCTAAAGATAGGGTGCGCCGATCGCAGGCGCCGCTGTCCGCTAGGAGGCGGCGCTACAAGGAAGGGGCGGGCACGCCGGGCAGAGAGCCGGATCGGGGGCGGAGCTACCCCCGGCCGTGCGCGCGCTGAAAATGCGCTAGTGTGAAACCGGCCTTACCGACTCCACAGCCCTGAAAAAAACGCGAGTGTGAAAGTAGCCTTAATCACAAAATCTTTATACTAGTTTTTATTTCTTTACGTTGTGAAGTTTGCACACTATATGCCAATTCAAAACATGAAGAGAAAAGTATATACATTTTTAACTACTTTACAAAAAAAAAAAAAAAATGAACATTGGGCTGTTCTAAAAAAAATTGAAGTGTCTGCATTTGTCTTTACCAACTCACAATATGTACTATTGTTTTATGACGATCTAGCATTCCTGTGAATCACTAACCTAATATGCAGTTGAATACCCAGTTTTTTTTTGTTTTTTTTTAGAACTGCTTCACATCCATGTTGAATAGAGTCAACCAACTTCTGGCAACTGTTATTCCAGCCCAGGATGCTTGGACTACATTACACAACTTTTTGGCATTTGTTGGCTTTGCCTCAGAAACGGCATTTTTTAGGTCCCCCCCCCCACAAGTGTTTTATCAGATTAAGGTCCGGGGATTGGGCTGGCCACTCTAACCTCAATTTTGTTGCACTGAAACCAACTGTCTGCGACCCTTGGAGCCAGAAAGAACAATTTTACCTTCATCAGTCTCCAAAATGTTTCACAGGTAACTTGAGACTGTCTTTGATCATTCTGGAGCTGATCATGCTGAGCCTTTACCATTCTGGCTACTCTTCCATCCATTTGAATGGTAGCCTTCCATTTTCTTCCACGTCTCTCTGGTTTGGCTTTCCATTTTAAGCATTGGAGAGCATTTTAGCTGAACAGACTATCATTGTCTGCTCTTTCTAAGTTTTAACATCTCAAATCAACTTTAATCAAAGTACACTGTTCTTCTGAACAAGGTCTTGAACGACCCATATTTCTCAGGCTTTCAAGGAAAAATGCATGTACAACATATTCTGGCCTCACCTTTAAATAAGGGCCACCTGATTCACACCTGTTTCTTCACAGAATGATTGACCTCACTAATTGAACTCCTCACTGCTATTATTTTGTATTTTGAACACACCCCCTTTCAGTTAATTCTAATACACAAAAATATGCAGATCATGAATACTGAGTTTTTTTTGTTTTTTTTTTTAAAGACTCTACTGCACCAACTGGTAAAATGGTTTCACATGTGGTAATATAATTTATACCAAAAACAGTAATTAATCTGGTCATATTAGACTACTATTTTGAACACTACCAGAGGTCTGCAATATTTGTATGCTTAGTCACAGGAAACTGTTTGTTTTCACTCATCTCTATAGTCCTACACTTCCTACTAACCCCCAATCCCTTCCTTCACCTAGTAATGAACTAGCCATAAAATCCTGTTTCTCACACAGCCATCTCATGCCCTCTCCCACCTAACACTTTCTCTGCTTCTCATTACTGCCAGTGACCTCTCCAAATTCTGGTCCTCCTCACCTCATCCCCACAGTCACTTCTACCTCTCATCCACAATCATAAATTTCTGCAACCTTTTGTGGTAGGTCGACTCACTCAACTTCTTAAAGAGGTAAGCACAGGAACAGTTTCTATTTAAAGTCCGCCTGGTTTACTGCAATACTCAAATTACGTCACCAGAAAACGATAATACAGCCTTTGTCCGGCAGAAGGTAAAACAAAGTAACAAGTCCATACATTAGTGCTGGCTAGCCCACCTGGCTTAAGGCCCCGTCACACTAAGCGACTTACCAGCGATCCCGACAACGATATCAACATGTCAGGATCGCTGGTGAGCTGTCAGACAGCTTCACCAGCAATTAGCACAGCGACGCCGCGAGTGCGGCATCGCTGTGTTCAGCGCTGATTCATGTCAAAAATAGAATTAAAATAAAAAATATTGTTATTCTTACCTTCCGACATCCCGCGCAGCATTCCCGCCTCTCTCCACGTTCCGGTCCCAGTAATCCTTTGCGAGAATTACCGCGATGACGTCCGTTCTTGCTGGATCGCGAAGTCTCGCGGTCATTCTTGCAAAGGATCACTGGGACCGGAGCGTGGAGAGAGGCGGGAATGCTGCGCGGGACGCCGGAAGGTGAGAATAACAATATTTTTTTTTTATTTTATCACTGATCGCTGGTCTCCCGCCTGTCACACACAGCGATTCGTCGCTGATCTCCCGCTGGCCAGCACGCAAGAAATGTCCAGAGGTTTCCAAGAGCAATCAGCGATACCGGCAGGGGGGCCGGTCGCTGATCGCTGTCACACATAGCGATCTGGCTGGTGAGATCGCTGTTGTGTCACAAAACTTGTGACTCAGCAGCGATCTCGCTAGCGAGATCGCTATGTGTGACGGGGCCTTTAGATTCCAGCATCCATGTCCTTTAACAATGGAAATTCAATCCAGGAGACCTGCAATATCCATATATCCAGCTTTCCTTAACACAAAAGCACATCTCCAGAGCTTGCACCTCCAGATCCACCCACTCACATTGATCCAGAAAGCTGGGTATTTATCCTCTGGACTCCTCCCACTCTGTTCAATCATCCTAGCATTAAATATGGATGATTAACCCCTCAGCAGTTTGTGTGCTGAATGATTTTTTCCTAGGTTTATATTGCTGAAGAAAACAACCTCAGTGCTTCACAACTCCCCTCTAGTACTTTGCCAGTGACTGTCACATTCCCCCACACCCAAAGCCCGGGGTTTTGGCACCTTCAGTCACCAAACAGGGAAGTCTAGACAAGGCATCTGTGTTGCAGTGCAGCTTCCCAGTCCTGTGTTCCACATGAAAATTGAAGTCCTGTAGCCCAGAGTTTCAACTTTTGGAATGCCATCTCTGCTTCAAGAAACCATTTGGCCATTGATGTCTTTGTGCCCTTAAGAAGGTAGGTCAGGTGCTGCTGTCATGATGAAGTTCGGGATACACTTGTGATCGTATACCACCATTCCTAGAAATGCCAGAAACGGTTTCTTGGAGACCGGTTTCAGACAATTTTGGATTGCTTCCACCTTATTTACTTTGCTTCTTCTGACTATGTAGCCCAACCCTTCTTTTTTCCCATGGCACACTTCTTTGGGTATATCGCAAACCCCCCACTTCCTCAGCGCCTCCAGCAGGGCCTGGGCCTTCTGCAGATGACTTCCCCAATCTGGGCTAAATGTCACAATGTTGTCGAAGCTGCCGCCTACTTTTTATGAGGGGCCAATATCCAGTCCATGGCCCTATGGAACGTAGCTGAGGCTCCTTGCAGCCCCAACAGAATTCTGGTATACTGGAAGCAACAGTCAGGTGTAGAAGAGGCAGTCTTCTTTACACTTTGAGAATGACTTAACAGTAACCTTTCATTAGGTTCAGGGAGGTGGTTGCTGAAATCTCACCCCCAGGGCTTCCAGACATGGACAGTGGGGCTGAACCCACCATTCTTTGACTCCTCAGTGCCACCTTGGTTCAACTTTTACTTACCTCCTTCGAAAACATCTTGTGGTGGGCTTCAGGGATTCTATATGGCTGTTGGCTCACCCACACGTGGTTCCGTCAGGATTTCATGTTCAACCACCTGCGTACATCCTGGCAACTACAAAAACAAATTCCAGTTCTCAGCACTGTGGGTTCTGGGCCGGTGACAGTGTCTCTGCCATGAGATGATTTTGAAAGTGAGAGATGGTAGCGGTCAACTGGCAGTTGGGTCAGGACTTCCAATATCTTAGGATTTCCCAGTATCATCTGGGTCAATAGAACCTCTGCATTACCCGTTATTGAGTTTTGTCCACCCCCAGATGGCCACCTAAGACATGTGAATGGGCCATGTTCAACACCCTTTGTCTATAGAGTCCTGGTACCAACTGCTGCACCATCTACTCCCTCACCCTAGTAACCTGGTACAATAAGTTACCACTCAATATGAAATCAGGAAACCAGGTGTCAGCCCCCGACACCCAGGGTTTTCAGTTTATAACGGTTACCTTATTGAATGCTTCTTTTACAGACAGGCCCCCATGTTGGGTGAACCTCTTTCCCAGGTATTAATTGGAGAGGGAGTGTGACACTCACGAGTGTCACCAAACGCCCAGAGTATAGTGGTCAAGGCCATTCACTTCACAGGACAAGCTTAGGGCCCCTTGCCAGGTGCACAGTCCATACAGCAAGCTGGATACTCGTAGAATGAACACCAGTGTCCCATGCAACAGTCCATTTGCACAGTGGTAAGGGGACAATGAGCAGCTATATGACCTGAGTCATGACATCTCCAGCAAATTGGATCCCCCAATGAGGCCCTTAGCATGACCTTCGCTGCTCCCTTGGAATTCGGATGCCCCGCTCCCTTTTTAATCTCCGCCCTCCCAGTATGGAAAGGGTTGCCTTGCCAAGGACCCAGATACCTTTCGACCAGTCGGTCCAAGTCATCGGCGTTCCAGGTATCTCCCTTGGCAACCCAAGTCTGCACCAGGCTCGGAAGAGAGTGCACAAACTCAGCCCTCCTCTACCAAAACTAGCTTCTCTACCATTACAGAAGATGAACTTTCCTCTCTACTCTCAAGATCACATCTCACCACCTGTTCACTTGGCCCGATCTTGCTCCACCTCATCCCAAACCTTACTAGTCTTCATCCCAACCCATCTCTTGAAACCTATCACTAACAACGGGTGTCTTCCTCTCTTGCTACATAATACATTGATGAAACCCATCCTCAAAGAGCCATCCTTTGACCCATCCTCTGTGTCTAGCCATCACCCCCTATTATTTCTTCCCTATGCCTTAAAACTACTGGAACACATCCAACTTACACTGTACTCCCACCTCTCCTCCTGCTCCCTCTGACCACTTACAATATTGCTTCCGATTGCATCACTCCACTGAAACTACCCTGACTAAAATCACCAATGACCTACTAACTGCCAAATCCAAGAGACACTCCTCGGTCGTCCTCATCCTGCACCTGTCCTCTGCCTTGGACAGTGGACTAATCCTTCTTACTTCAGATTCTTCAATCTCTTGGCATAACAGATCTGGCCCTATCCAGGACCTCTTAATACACAAGAGATCGGACAGTCAGAGGCTCCCACTCACACACACCTCATCTCAACCCGTCTGTGTCCCCCAAGGTTCAGGTCTAGGACCCAAGCTCTTCTCCATCTACACCTTCTGCCTGGGACAGCTAAGAGTCCCATGGCTTTCAGTATCATCTCTATGCTGATGACAGACCTAACTCTCTGGATCAGATATAACTTCCTTACTAACCAGAATCCCATAAGGTGTCTGCTATTTCATTTTTCTACTCTGCTTAACAAGTCTGCTTAGAAGTCATCATCTTTCCCAACAGACCCATCAAGTCAATGGCTGCTCACTCTCCCCAGTCCCGTAAGCTCACTGTCACACTCACCTCTTCTTATTCCACGGCTCCCGCTCGCCCTGCAGCTGCTGCTCTGACCGCCGCAGCTCCCCCTGGCCCTGCTCCTGCCACCGCTGCCCTGTCCGCCTCTGCCACGGCTCCTCTTGTCACAGCACCGCCACCTCCCGTGCCTCCACGCCGCCCAGGGCTCCCCGGCGCTCCTGGTCCTTTCGGCCCGCCCCCACTGCTGGTGCCTGTCCATCAACTGCCTCTCTTCCTGTCCTGCGGCCGGCCGCTGCTCCCTCTTAGGTTCGCAGGCGCACATCTAGGCACGCCCCCCTAGACTAGGCACCCTATCCCTTGGCCCCATGACACTGCTGCACCCTGACCTGGAAGTTCTGCAGCGTGCCCTATATCAGGCAGCCTCACCCTATGCTCTCTGCCTATCAATTGTGGTTGACGTTTGATATCGGGTCCACGCTCGTCTGCGTTCCTCCTGTCGCTGCGCTTTGTACCTTCCTGGTCCTCCGCTAGTTTCCCTACTTGTGACCTCCCAGTGTTCCCTTCCAGGTCCAGTCCATTCCTGCCTTCATCTGCCTGTTCCAGTGCCTCACCCAGAACCCATTCCTGCCTCCTTCCTTACTGTCCACCTCCGTCCCCGTGGCTACAGCAGTCTCCCCTGTGGTCGTCGCCATCTCCCATCTGGTCGCCTGTATGTCCCCTGCCTGCTTCTCCTTCTGGCTGTTCCCAGGTATCAGCTTCTGCAGCAATAGTCTCCCGTGGGTCTGCCCCTAACGCTCCTTGTATAGGGGTTGGTACACCTGGCCAGCTCGCCCGAGGGAGGTTCGTCGTCGCGGTCCTGAGAGTTCAACTCCCGGAGCTCTCCAGTCTCACAGTATAGTCAGGCCATGGACCCCGCTGGTACCTCGACCCCGACTCAAAAGGAACTCTTGTTCTTACGGGAGAACCAGACGAGGATAATGTCCTTCCTCAAATCTATGGAATCCAGTCTGTCGTCCTTACAGGCCTCTGACCCCACTAGCGCTCCCCGGATGGCGGGTCTCCAGCAGGAGCTCGCACAGCAGCGCGACACTCAGGCCCAAAAAAAAAAAAGGAATACTACCAGCCAGCTACTTATTTGTAGATTTCCAGGACGTATAAGGACACAGGACAGTTCTGAACAACAGTACGTATGTTCATATCTAGATTTGGTGCAGATTTCCCCCCCCCCCCCCCCCCCCAAGCATAGCTACAGTAAAATCCACATTTAAGTAAAATGCAAACTTTGCTGCACATTTTCAAATAGTGAGAATAGCAGCGAGTTCTTTAGAAAGAAAAAATGTACCATAGATTTTAAAAATCTCATTGCATATCAATTTATACAATATATAGAGGAGATTTGTGGTAATCTCACCTATTTAACTAGCACTGAAGTAAAGGGTTTGTCCGGGCTGAATCGATAGGTCTTCAATCACTTTTTGACTGCAGACTTATGAATGACCCCGGCGAGTGCACGCATAGTGGATCTGGGATTTAATAACATCCCATCCACTATGCTGTAACATTTGGACGCTGCGGCTGTACGCAGCGTCCAATCCGCAGCAAATACGCCACAGGGGAAACATACCCTTAAGCTGCAGATTTTCTGCAGGCCGATCCACAGCAAACATGTACATTACAACAGGCTTCAATATTGTTGAGGTCTTAGATTCTCCATGCAACAGACATGACAGGAAAAGGTCACAGATCCCATTTGCAGGGTCATTAAAATGTGTAACGCCACCAGCCATATTCATACACTAATCGGCTTCACTCTTTGCTAACAAAAACACGAAGAAAATGAAGTTGGCTTAGTTATTTATTATTCAGAAATGCGGTTCTGGCCAGTGTGAGTAAATAGAAACGGCTAGTTCTACCAGTGATGGGGCAACCCCCCTGATTCCACACATTCTGGCAGGCTCTCATACACTATTCTTTTCCCCATAGTCGGGGATGTGGTGGGAAACCTGTACCACCTGAAATCAAGTGTACAAAAGAACAAAAAAAAAAAAAATCCACTGGGAAGAGTGTTCTACAATAGAGAAGTCACAGGGGAGCAGGTACAAGCAATAATATCCTAAACCATTTTGTCCTCATTTTAAGAGTTTTGAGAATCAAAAAATGTAATTCTAAGGAGGTGCTCCTGTATAAAAAATATTTCAGAGGGAAAAATATACAGGTAATTGAATAAATATATACTTGCAATGAATACAATCATGGGATCTTTTTATTTAATATATTAGAAAAAAAAAAAAAAAAAACACCCCACAAATGCTACTGGAGGTGCATTTCCAATAGTCAGGGGCAAGGTTACCCAATAAAGCACCCAAACCATTTACATTTTACGGGATATTGAATATTAAATAGATGAGTTCTTGTTAAAAGACTGAAAAAAACAGTAGTTTTGTTAAAACCATTAACAATGTCTGCTCTCCGGCAAAATGTGAAAATTGTAAAAGAAAAATTAAGATACTACCAAACCTTCCCCTGAAAACAGCCGTACATTTTGGAATGGAAAAAAATATATATAATATTCTCTCATACGGCTTGTTTATCATACACACAGTCAAGTTTAAATTCTATTTTTTTTCCTTTTATACAAAGTCTCCCTTCCCTCACAAAAAAAAAAAAAATAAAATAAAAAAAATATATATATATATAACCTAACCCTTAAGCAACTGCATATATCAAAAGTTTATCTAAACATTGATATTCACACAACAGAAAAATAATTAAAAGAATATTTAGGGGGTAAAAGAGGATGTAGCCATCAGGTGTAGTTTTTTTTTCTCTGCCAATCCTTCGCTTCCACGTTCCTGAAATAGAAGCATGGTATATAAAAGGGAAACTTGATGGACTAGGACGATACAGTGGACAGATGGCAAGTAGACTATCCTAACATGGCTTTCCTTTTTATTGTTGCAATATTTTTTTTTGCAAAGCCAGGAGAGGAAAGCCACAGATACAGCCTGAAAAAAGAGGAAGTCTTGACCAATGCAGCATTTACCTAAAGATAAGGTAACAAACCAATGTCAGATTTTTATTTTTTTTTAGCTTCCAACCTTGCGTCCAGTCAAAACCATACAAACTGGTTACAAGAGGCAGTCTTATTATCCTGGAAATATCCATCAGATTATATCTAAGTGGCTGGATCACCCACAGCAAAATTCTATGGGCATAAAACGTAATATTTTTCATAGATTTATTTAAATATAACTATATTTGTTGCATTACAAAATGCATTTTTTTCTGACTGGACCTGTTCTGCTCCAGAATCAGAAGTGGACCTGATAAATGTAGCCCATGAGAAAAACAAATATCTATAAAAAAAAAAAAAAAAAAAAATAATCCAGTTACATCTTCAAAACACACTTTTGAAAAATCTGATGCCTTAGTAGAGGATATAATAGTTTATTTAGGGAAAATAGACCTGAATGGAGAAAAAGTATGAATCAGGAGCATGGCAAACTGTAGTATAAGGATGTCATGCCAGTCTAGATGAAAGTTTCCATAGGGAAAAACAAAGTGGCTTCCTTTTTCCTATGCACTCCTCTTTCTTCAAGAAAGCACGAAAGACATCATCTGTGGGTCACTACCAAGCTTTCCATGTGTAGTAGAAAAATGTCAAGGAAGGAAAACTGATGAGAGAGGATCCTTTTCTCTCCTGTTAGGGAAAACTCCTTTCTGAAAGAGTCCTTTCTTACTTTTCTCATGTTCTCCATGTTTGCGTTCATTATTATTTGTCTTTATTTCTGTCATTGCTGAAGAACGCATTCATTATTTCCACGTAGAAGACTGGGTGATTGAGCGGGAAGGAATCATATCTAGGAGGTATTCCCGTTGACGGTCCACAGATGGTGACTTGTGCACAGTGAGGCCTGGGTTCACAAAGGCTAAAGTCCCTCCTGCAAGGCATCAAGTCATATGGTTAAAAAAATTATACTATACCACCATTAAACCAACAACATGGTACAACCACTTTCTTCACATGAGGTCACTCCAGATGGGAGTCAGCAGGGCTAAAATAACTATAAAATGATATTGATGTAATATTAAGACATACCTATACTTTCACAAGAAAATTACAGCAGGTACTCTGCAGTATCATTTTTTTCTAAATCACTCTATTAGAAGTTTTTCTAGTAACTTGCAGTACAGACCACCCTAAGTGTGTCCTGCAGGCTACTCTAGGAGTGTCTCGCTTGTCACGATCAGTTACCATCTTCAGTGCAGACGTGTGTGCTGTAAAATCCTATGACGTGCACTGAAGATATGGGCCAAGCAGGAGAAGGACTCTGGTTAGTTTAGTGTAGCCCTAGGCACAGACTTTTTGCTGGTCCGTTCTGCGTAATATTATATATAAAAAAAAAAAAAAAAAAAGTGATTTAGAAAGATTATTATACTGCAGAGTTCTGGCTTATAGTCACTTTATTGTGAAAATGCAGGTACGCGTTAATAAAATTATATACAGTAGCTGTCAATTTCTGCAATAAGTCTACCACATGTAAATACACCACCCAAAAGGTACCATAATTGGTTGACAGCAACAAGAAGAAAATGAGTTCTGTTTCTACTTTAAAGGGAATCGGTCAACCTCTTGGACGTATTAAACCTATTAATATGGGCATACACATTATAGAATGGTTAAAATAGTCATAACTGTTTGCCCATATCTGCGGTCTTGTTGTGGAAAAATCATCTTTTATTCATTTATGGTAATGAGTTCTTCCTGGCTCTGGGGCATATAGTGCGTACTACCCCTTACCCATCAGCATCACCGTCCCCTGTGACGTATAGTGGTGGGCCCGCAATCCCGCACCCTGCAATAGTGCAATCACACTTGATGTTTCTGCCCTTCTAGGGGAATTGGCGGCTTCTTTCTTCTGCGCAGGCAAGTCACTAAGTGGGGAGCAGGGCTGTGGAGTCGGTGAGCCAAACCTCAGACTCCGACTCCTCAATTTGCCCGACTTCTGACCCCACAGCACTGCCTTAATACGGAGCATGTACATAAAGTGCAGCACAGATTCATCTCACCTAAACGCCCAGATGATTAAATCAGGAACAGAACAGACATTTATAGGACATTTCCCTGACTCCTGACCCCACAGCACTGCCTCACTACTGAGCCTGTACATAAAGTGCAGCACAGAATCATCTCACCTAAAAGCCCAGATCATTAGATCAGGAACAGAACAGACATTTATAGGACATTTCCCTGACTCCTGACCCCACAGCACTGGTCACTACAGAGCATGTACATAAAGTGCAGCACAGATTCATCTCACCTAAAAGCCCAGATCATTAGATCAGGAACAGAACAGACATTTATAGGACATTTCCCTGACTCCTGATCCCGCAGCACTGCCTCACTACTGAGCATGTACATAAAGTGCAGCACAGATTCATCTCACCTAAAAGCCCAGATCATTAGATCAGGAACAGAACAGACATTTATAGGACATTTCCCTGACTCCTGATCCCGCAGCACTGCCTCACTACTGAGCATGTACATAAAGTGCAGCACAGATTCATCTTAACTAAAAGCCTAGATCCTTACATCAGGAAAAGAACAGACATTTAAACACACTTCTTAATTTTCCCAAACTGAAAACATTTACAGCACATCCTGCATTGAACTACTGGACCAATTTATTATATATTTTAGGAGTGTCCATTTAATACAGACTCAAAACACCACCAAAATTGACACTGACTCAGACGTCCTAGTGAGGACAGCACCTCCTCACCATGCACACCAGAGGTCACTGGAGCAGAAGTATCAATGACTTGCCAGCACCTGGGCAGAAGAAAGAAGAACCCAATGCCCATAGCAGGGCACAGGCTTGGATTCTGGGGCAAGCTGTCACAGGGTTACCGCAACAGAGAGGAGCCAGAAGACCACAGCATCTGATTTTTCCTACTCTGAAAATAAGCACTTCACCTTCTTTTAAATGGTGTTAATTTCTTTTAGCAGAACAGGGGTTAATCGGTCACGTTGAGAGCTCTGAGTCTGAGCTCTCAGCCGAGCTCAGTTAGTCCCTCCTATCCCCTATATAATCTGGATCCTGAATGAAACATCAGAGCTAGCTTATGCTGCATGGCTTAGAGGAGAGTTGTTTGGTGGTTATATGAAAAGGAGATTTATCTGTGACTGTTGCTTGGGTTTGTAAGTGTGATAACTCCCTTTCCTCCTTTTACTTTGGTTTTTCACTCCAACTCTTCACTGCATTCCTCTGGTATATGTGAGTGAATATTAGTATGCCTGGTATTTTCAGTTGCCCTTGATCGTGTTGCCTTTTTGTCTGGTTGCTGTACTGCGGTGCGCGGGTGCTCCCCTCTTCGCTGGGTGGGGGAAGGGTACAGACGGAGGGTGGATACAGGAGATAATGCAAGGTTGGTGGCCCCAGCATCTTCACCTTCAGAATTAACCTGGGGAATATGGTGAGCTAGGGTAGGAGCTCCTGTTCCCGGGTCACCTGCCAACCGAGTCGTGACACCATCACTACATATCAAAGGGCATTGTGATGCTAGTGGGAGAGAACTAGTACGCTAATGAAGACAGAAGACCGTTTTCTTCCAGACACAGCATGTCCCAGAGCCTGGAAGAAATCATTACTAGTGACCCTGGAAGTCCGGGTCTGGCAGGTTCGGCAGAAGTGTTTAAAAAACAAACAAAAAAAAACAAAAAACGAAGTTCGGTTTGGGTACTAGAACCCAGGGCCCATTCAAAACATTGGCTCTGATTGGCGGTAAGATTGTTATTTTTTTTGCGCAGGCCGATTAATACACCCATCAGCGGCACCTGCTCTTACGGTCATCAGCGACAGCAGGGATTGGCTGATGAAAGTAGTACACCCATCAGCTGATGCCTCTGTGATCGGCAGTAAAGTTTATATCGCCGGTCACAGCTGCTAGCTCACGCAAGTCTCTGACCGGCGGTAATCTGATTGAGCACTAGGACTCATTCATAAAGACTTTCTTTTCCCAACAATTCACTGTATAGAGTACAGCACTACAAATGTATTTAGGTGAATGGGACCAGCTGAAGTTCCTTGCATAGACAGGTAGCTTGAGTGCCTCTCGGAAAGTAGAGAGTGAAGATGTAGCCGTGTTGAATATGTAATTGGTATCTTCATAGCCTTCCCTGGTCACTGCTGTACAAATTATTCAGGTGAATAGAGTCAGCTGTAATTCCCTGCACAGCCATGTGGTTGAGGTGCAGGGAAAGAATGAATCAGCACTGGGCCCCTTCATTCTCAATCGTTTTTTCCCTAGATCAAGCGCACAATTTGATTAGCTGTGCTAGACAGATATTCTTTTATTGTAAACGGCACACTAAAATTAAAAAGTACGTTTAGTTTCTGAGCTCTGGAAACTATTTTTAGATGAACAAGACCCTTAATAACACAATGAATTCCAAATATTTATTGACCTTTTGATTTTTTTCTTGAAATAAATGTTAGAACTAAATTCCTTTAATTAGATAGCAGCAATCTACTACTACATATCCCATAAATAATGTCCAGCTGGACTATTTAGCAACATGTGTTGGACAGAACTAGATCACAGTTGATGCAGAATAGAATTCGATGTACAGAAAAATATAGAGACACATGGCTGTTTGATATAATGAATGTGTAGTCTATTATCCAAATTGACATACAGTAAATGACCCTGTGTATCATACATGGGTCTTATTAAAGTAGGAACTGCACATAGGAAAGGACAACTGGGTGGAAACTATAAAAAGGGAAACTAAAGATTGTTTAATATCTGATACAGGATCATATTTAGACAGAATCCATTACATATCTGTTCTCTAATCTGATTTTATGACTGTAGCTTTTTCTTTGGTATATGTTTAGGAGGGCATCTTGTCTGGTCATCTCTTAACAGTATTTAGAGAGCATACCTCCCAAATGTGCTTGCTCCAGAGGGACTGTGCTGAATTTGAGGACATCAGCTGTATTTGTGTACTCAGCACAAAGATACAACTGAACAACATTGTAACAGTCAGCAGACAGGTCCTTCCCTCCACCAGCTTATGAGAAGACTGACAGCCTGATTCAAAAAAGCTTTTATTGGTGGTGGTGGTGGTGGTGGGGGGGGGGGGGGGGTACAAAAACATAATTTTAGGCTGCATTAAAATTTAGACTTGGAATTCACATTCTTTTCACCCAGCTCTGATAAAGTGGGCAGAGCTGGCTCAGGACAGAGAATGGTAAGCCTCACTTGACAAATTCATGAGGAGCAGTGGTGTCCCGTATGTCACAATCTTACTCCAATCAACTGGAGTAAGATTTGTGGCAAGGTGCACGAGTGCAATTTTCAGACGTGCAACATTCTTTAAAAGGTGCAAGTCTCAACGAATCAGAAGCACCTGACTCCAGGACAGCTCCTCATCAAGACTAACATCAAAACCAGTGAATCAGTGCCTGAAGGGCCTGCCAGGATCTTTGGATCACGTGAAAGGGGGATGTGTGTTGATGCAATAAATTGTGCAAGAGCGAGTGCACATGTGCCTGTAGTTGTAGCAGGTGTGTATGAGCGGGCAGCACTGTAGGGCAATTTAAGCAGGTAGTTGTAGCAGGTGTGTGAGCGGGCAGCACTGTAGGGCAATGTAAGCAGGTAGTTGTAGCATGTGTGTATGAGCGGGAAGCACTGTAGGGCAATGTAGGCGAGTAGTTGTAGCATGTGTGTATGAGCGGGAAGCACTGTAGGGCAATGTAGGCGAGTAGATGTAGCAGGTGTGTATGAGCGGGCAGCACTGTAGGGCAATGTAAGCAGGTAGTTGTAGCATGTGTGTATGAGCGGGCAGCACTGTAGGGCAATGTAAGCAGGTAGTTGTAGCATGTGTGTATGAGCGGGAAGCACTGTAGGGCAATGTAGGCGAGTAGATGTAGCAGGTGTGTATGAGCGGGCAGCACTGTAGGGCAATGTAAGCAGGTAGTTGTAGCAGGTGTGTATGAGCGGGAAGCACTGTAGGGCAATGTAGGCGAGTAGATGTAGCAGGTGTGTATGAGCGGGCAGCACTGTGGGGCAATGTAAGCAGGTAGTTGTAGCAAGTGTGTATGAGCGGGCAGCACTGTAGGGCAATGTAAGCAGGTAGTTGTAGCAGGTGTGTATGAGCGGGCAGCACTGTAGGGCAATGTAGGCGAGTAGTTGTAGCATGTGTGTATGAGCGGGAAGCACTGTAGGGCAATGTAGGCGAGTAGTTGTAGCAGGTGTGTATGAGCGGGCAGCACTGTAGGGCAATGTAAGCAGGTAGTTGTAGCAGGTGTGTATGAGCGGGAAGCACTGTAGGGCAATGTAGGCGAGTAGTTGTAGCATGTGTGTATGAGCGGGAAGCACTGTAGGGCAATGTAGGCGAGTAGTTGTAGCATGTGTGTATGAGCGGGAAGCACTGTAGGGCAATGTAGGCGAGTAGTTGTAGCAGGTGTGTATGAGCGGGCAGCACTGTAGGGCAATGTAAGCAGGTAGTTGTAGCATGTGCGTATGAGCGGGAAGCACTGTAGGGCAATGTAGGCGAGTAGTTGTAGCATGTGCGTATGAGCGGGCAGCACTGTAGGGCAATGTAAGCAGGTAGTTGTAGCATGTGCGTATGAGCGGGAAGCACTGTAGGGCAATGTAGGCGAGTAGTTGTAGCAGGTGTGTATGAGCGGGCAGCACTGTAGGGCAATGTAAGCGGTACCATACTGTGTGGGAAAAATATTTCTATGTGGACATATACACAGAATTGGACAAGGTGAGGATATAGACTTGAAGTAAAATTGCATTATTTCTTAGGCCTGTTTCACACTTCCGTTTTTTCAAATCCGTCAAAATCCGTTGTTTTCCGTAAAAAAACGGATCCGCCATTTTTTGCAGGATCCGTTTTTTTTGTCCCATAGACTTCCATTACGGTTACCGCGGATCCGTCAAAAAAACGGATCCGTTTTTTTAAAAACGGATCCGTTTGCATCAGTTTCCGTCAAAAAAACGGAAACGGATCCGTTTGGCGGACACAAAAACGGAAGTGTGAAACAGGCCTTAGAAATCAAATTTGGCAGGTTTTTTTTTTTTTTTCTTTTTTACACAACAACCACACGTACCATAGATAAGCAGACTGACTCACTGACTTCTATATTACACTTAATGGTGACTGACAATTTAAATAAGATTTTCCATACACGCAAAAGGGAAGAAGAAGAAGAAGAAAAAAAAAAAAATAATCACATTTACATACTTCCATCTTTACCATTAATAAAACTATTGCTCTAGAAAAAAAAATTTAAATGCTGCATGATATATTCAGGTAAAATTGTTGCAGCAACAACATTACCCATATTGCTTACCCCTGTGCATCTCGACTGATTGTTTCTTTGATTGTTGTGTTGCTATGACTCTCTGACTAGATGTTTGTCCTATAGAAAACAATTATACCCATTTGATGTAATGATATACTGCAATACCCAAGGGGGAAAATACAACAAGCTGCTTAATTATAAGAGGAAATTGAACCAGCAAGCAATATTGGCTACTGTCCATCATGTAGGAAGAAAAAAAATGGTTAGCACTCGACTTTTTGCGAAACAGTGCTAGTGAAAGGAACCTGAGGTCCAATAAGCATAAGTTCAGAGAAAAATCACTGCACACGTACAAGAAAAATAATGCTTCAGGTGAGTATTTATTTGATGCTGATAGGTGAAGCGACAATTTAAACGACGTTTTGGCCAATCATTGGCCTTTATCATATAGTCGCCTTTTCAAAAAAGCATCATGGGAAAACCACACAGAAGTGTCTGCATCCTCCACTGTGCCACCAATGATTCGAGCCCATACTCCCTGGAGACCGGCTCCCCCTGAACTTATTGCTTACACTGGGCATAGACCCAATAGGCTCTAGGTCATATTTTATTGCGGTGACACTACTTACCTGGTTTTCCGATGATGCTTTTTTGAAAAGGCGACTATTTTCTCTGAACTACTGTCCATCATGGACAGTTTTCTTTCCAATGAAACACGGTCTACAAAGTGCACCATACATATAAACACTTTACTTTAAAAACAACAATACTTTACTGGGGATTTACTTTTACCAACACAGGTGTGGTGTGGCAAGTGGTTTACATTACAAGGAATGTGTACAAAATCATTGGAATAGAAATACTGGCCATATGGCCATAGTAAGCAATGTAATAGTAATAGACTAGACTTGACCCTTTAATCCAAATTTGCGGAAAGTGATAAAATTCCTCACCTAGCTACTTGTACCATCTCAACTGTTTTGTATACGAGATTCTACCACATACATGGTAAATTTGGATTTGTTAAAGATTTTAAATAAAAACTATGTGGGGGTGGGGGGAGGAATTACTGCTCCACCACCATCTTGTCCGTTAAAGCCTCCTAAATGTAATTACCTGCATTAATCGGGGATTTCTTCCAGTTTCCAGATGTCAGATTAGTTTTGTTCACAGATCGCTCTCCGGGTTTTATGGACCGGTTGGCAAGGGTGGCTGCATTAGACAGCTTAGTCGTAGGCGGGAACGTATGCAGCACACCTCTGGTGGTCCCTGATAATCCACGGGATATTGGTGTTGGGCTCTAGAAGAGAAACATAACAGAAGGAAAGGTTCACTACATCCTGTTTCCCCCTCCCTTCAATATCTCAAATATATCCAAAGTGATATGGCCTTCATTCAAAAATATCTTACCAAATTGTATATGCAGAGCATAAATACAGTGCCTTGCAAAAGTATTCAGGCCCCCTGGAACTTTTCAACCTTTTTCCACATATCATGCTTCAAACACAAAGATATCAAATGTAAATTTTTGGTGAAGAATCAACAAGTGGGACACAATTGTGAAGCCGAGCAAAATGTATTGGTTATTTTAAATTTTTGTGAAAAATCAAAAACTGAAAAGTGGGGCCTGCAATATTATTCGGCCCCTTTACTTTCAGTGCAGCTTACTCACTCCAGAATTTCATTGTGGATCTCTGAATGATCCAATGTTGTCATAAATGACTAATGATAAATATAATCCACCTGTGTGTAATCAAGTCTCCGTATAAATGCACCTGCTCTGTGATAGTCTCAGGGTTCTGTTTGAAGCACAGAGCATCATGAAGACCAAGGAACACAACAGGCAGGTCCGTGATAGAAGTCCGTGGAGAAGTTTAAAGCCGGATTTGGATACAAAAGGATTTCCAAAACTTTAAACATCCCAAGGGGCACTGTGCAAGCGATCATATTGAAATGGAAGGAGTATCATACCACTGCAAATCTACCAAGACCCGGTCGTCCCTCTAAACTTTCATCTCAAACAAGGAGAAGACTGATCAGAGATGCAGTCAAGAGGCCCATGATCACTCTAGATGAACTGCAGAAATCTGCAGCTGAGGTGGGACAGTCTGTCCATAGGACAACAATCAGTCGTACACTGCACAAATCTAGCCTTTATGGAAGAGTGGCAAGAAAGCCATTTCTCAAAGATCGCCATAAAAAGTGTCATTTAAAGTTTGCAACAAGCCACCTGAGAGACACACCAAACAAGTGGAAGAAGGTGCTCTGTTCAGATGAAACCAAAATCAACTTTTTGGCAACAATGCCAAACGATTTATTTGGCGTAAAGGCAACACAGCTCATCACCCTGAACACACCATCCCCACTGTCAAACATGGTGGTGGCAGCATTATGGTTTGGGGCTGCTTTTCTTCAACAGGGACAGGGAAGATGGTTAAAATTCATGGGAAAATGGATGGAACCAAATACTGGACCATTCTTGAAGAAAACCTGTTGGAGTCTGCAAAAGACCAGAGACTGGGACCGAGATTTGTCTTCCAACAAGACAATGATCCCAAACATAAAGCAAAATCTCCAATGGAATAGTTCACAAATAAACGTATCCAGGTATTAGAAAGGCCAAGTCAAAGTCCAAACCTGAATCCAATCGAGAATCTGTGGAAGGAGCTGAAAACTGCTGTTCACAAACGATCTCCATCAAACCTCACTAAGCTTGAGCTGTTTGCCCAAGAAGAATGGGCAAGAATGGAGACATACCCAAAGAGACTTGCAACTGTAATCGCAGCAAAAGGTGGTGCAACAAAGTATTAAGTTAAAGGGGCCGAATAATATTGCACGCCCCACTTTTCAGTTTTTGAATTTCCACAAAAATTTAAAATAACCAATAAATTTCGTTCAACTTCACAATTGTGTCCCACTTGTTGACTCTTCACCAAAAATTTACATTTGGTATCTTTATGTTTGACGCATGATATGTGGGAAAAGGTTGAAAAGTACCAGGGGGCCAAATACTTTCACAAGGCACTGTAGATCAAAGTGCCTTTATGGCAACATACTATTAAACTTTGCAGTTCAATCCTGTCGTGATACTACAATTTGCCCATGCTAATCTACTAATATCTGTCGAGAAGCGATTGGACATTTTTAACTTCTTCCTGTCAAAGCCAATTATAGCTCTCTATGCAATCTTTTCATTCTTCCAAGAGTCATAACTCTATTTTTTCATGGACATGTGTACAAGCATGTTTCCTGTGGGATGAGCTGTAGTTTTGAATGACACTTTACAATTTTAGCTCATCTTTAAACCTCTAAGTTTCAGTATTTCAAATAAACAAAAAAGCGTGTCAGCCATTGTTCTATCGTTTTAAAAGTGTTAACAGTACAGTAAAAGTGATCCAGAAGTGGACAACCCATTTAAAAACTCTGTTCTTATAGGTTCAGGGTTTAATCCCTCTCTGCCATCCGATCTACTATTCCATCCATGTGACTTGGGCTTTACTTCCCATGGACGGAATAGCACGTCATAGCGATCGGCCGCTCACACAAGTGGTGTGCAGCCGATCAAGGCCAGGTGTCAGCTGATTCTCACAGCTGACACCCAGCACTAAGTGCCTGGAGCAGTCACAGACTGTTCCCGGCACTTTAACCCCCAGAATACTGTGATTGAACATGATCGCAGTGCATCTCAGGAAGTCTCTCAGGTCAGTGTGCACTGAGTGCAGCGCTGACAGCTTCTGTAGCATGCAGATGCTGCTTCATCTGCATGATATAGAAGCGATCAGCCTGCATAAAATGAGTGTCCCATAGTGGGACAAAGTGTAAAAGTAAGAATGAAATAAGAAAAAAATTAAAATTGTAAAAATATATTGATTTTTTGTTATCATTAAATATTTGAATAAAAGAAAAAAATATAAACAATAAAAGTACACATTTGGTTTCCCCGTGCCCGTAATGACCCGACCAAAACAATGCTTTATCATACCGCCGAACAAAAAATGGAATAACTCGCGATCAAAAAGACGGCTATAAACAAACATGGTACCGCTAAAAACGTCATCTTGTCCCACAAAAATCAAGCCGCCATATAGCTCCATCACCAAAAAAAAATAAGTTATAGCTCTCAGAATAAAGCGATGCAAAAATATTTTATATAAAAGTTTGTATTGTATAAAAGCGCCAAAACATAAAAAATGATATAAATGAGGTATCGCTGTAATCGTACTGACCGAAAGAAAAAAAACTGCCTTATCAATTTTACCACATGTGAAACGGTATAAACGCCCCCCCCCCCTCTAAAAAAAAAATTAATGAATTGCTGTTTTTTGCTCATTCTGTCTTCCTAAAATCGTATTAAAAAGCGATAAAAAAAAAAAAAGTCATACGCCCGAAAATGGTACCAATAAAAACGTCAGCTCATCTCACAAAAAACAAGACATCACATGACTGCGCCAAGATGTGGTGATGCAAAAACTATTTTTCAAAATAAAAAGCGTCTTTTAGTGTGTGACAGCTGCCAAACAAAAAAACCCGCTATAAAGGTCTCTTTCACACGTCCCAATATTTATGGTACCGGAGATGTCCGTGTACATGTCCGGCAATCAGCACTAACAGGGGAGAATGATGAGAGCCGTGTTCAGCACCCGGCGGCGGGGAACAGAGCTTACTGTAACGCTTCTTCCCCGGCACTGATGTGTGTCACATGGACATCCGTGTGTGTTAAGCATATGCACGTGTGTTGGATGTTTTGTGGCCCGTGCTGACATTAAAAAACGGACATGTCAACGAAACACACTGACATGTGCACAGAACTATTCACTTGAATAGGCAAATACCGCTCCGTTCCTCCCAAGTCTCGTCGCATGGCTGCCCAATGGTAAAAAATTTTGTGACACACCCATGGTGTCCACATGATCACTGCACCCTTAGATGAATTCATTGAGAGGTGTAGTTCGTAAAATTGGATCACTTATGGGGGATTCTGCTGTTTTGGCACCTCACGGGCTCTCCCAGTGGGTCATGGCGCCTGCAAACCATAACAGTAAAATCTGGCGCTCCTTCCTTCTGAGCTCTGCCATGTGCCCAAACAGTGGTTTAGCCCCACATATGGGGTTACCGCGTACTCAGGGGACAAATTGCCCAACAACTTTGGTGTCCAATTTCTTCTGTTACCCTTGGCAAAATAAAAATTAGGGGCGAAAAGAGATTTTTCCACAAAAATTGATTTTTTTAATTTTTACGGCTCTACGTTATAAACGTCTGTGAAGTACTTGGGGGTTCAAAATGCTCACCACACAGAGTTAAGTTCCTGAGGGGGTCTAGTTTCCAAAATGGTATCACTTGTGGGGGGTTTCCACTGTTTCAGGCGCTATCCAAACACAACATGGCTTCCGATCTTAGGCCTCTTTCACACTTCAGTTTTTTTGCATCAGTCAAAATCCGCCAAAAGGACGGATGGCGGATCCGTTTTAGTACTGATGACAACGGATGCCACCCGTCCGTTTTTTTGACGGATCCGCAAAATATGAGAGAGAGAGAGAGAGAGAGAGAGAGAGAGAGAGAGAGAGAGAGAGAGAGAGAGAGAGAGAGAGAGAGAGAGAGAGAGAGAGAGAGAGAGAGAAAGAGAGAGAGAAAGAGAAAGAGAAAGAGAAAGAGAAAAAGAAAAAGAGAGAGTTTCGGGTTAAATTAGTGTCTGGAGGATCCGCCAGAGAAAAAAACGTTGCAAGCTCAGTTTTGAAATCTTTCAGGATGGTGACGGACAGCAACTTTTGGCGGATCCTCAAAAAAAACCCGATGCAACGGACAGCAATCCGTCACAATCCGCCAATAATGGAAGTCAATGGGGAAAAAAAAAACGGATCCTCAAAAGAAAATTGCGGATCCGTTTTTTTTCAAAACCTGGCGGATTGTGACTGATTGTAAAAAACTGAAGTGTGAAAGAGGCCTTAATTCCAGCCAATTTTTTGTGAAAAAGTCAAACAGCGCTCCTTCCCTTCATAGCTCTCTCGTGCACACAAATAGTGGTTTACCCCCCCACATATGGGGTATCAGCGTACTCAGGACAAATTGCACAACTTTTGGGGTCCAATTTTTCCTTTTACCCTTGGTAAAATTAAAAAAAAAAAAAAAAAAATTGGATCTGAAGTAAAAGTTTTTTTTTTTTTTATAAACATTCCAAAAAATTTTGTGAAGCATCTGAAAGGTTAATAAAGTGACTTAAAATGTGATGTGGTCCTGTAAAAATGAGAAAACGCTGGTCAACTTTTAACCCTTATAACGTCCTAACAAAAAAAAAAAAAATGTTGGTTCCAAAATTGTGCTGATGTAAAGTAGACATGAGGGAAATGTTGCTTATTAACTATTGTGTGACATAACTGATTTAAGGGCATGAAAATTCAAAGTTGGAAAACTTTTTTGACAAATTTCCATCCCCCCACCCCACACACAAATAAACGCAAGTCATATCAAAGAAATTTTACTACTACCATGAAATACAATAAGTCACAAGAAAATGTCAATCACCGGGATCCATGGAAGCGTTCAAGAGTTATTACCTCATAAGGGGACAGTGGTCAGAATTATAAAAATTGGCCTGGTCATTAACATGCAAACCACCCTTGGGGGTAAAGGGGTTAAACAGCTGCAATCAGATTACAAGCACCCACATATATCACAGCTGGCACCCACACTGCATAGCACAGGTTCAGCTCTTGAGTCTGCTCCAGGGAACTCCTGTGTACATCTTCCTTTAAGGGGGCAAAAGTAAAGTAAATAAAGTTTTACTTCTGTGCCATTTGGTTACCTGTTTCAGTGAGTGGTGTTGAACCGAATGTTCTGACTTAATCTGTGCAGGGGATGAGCTCTGCTGCAGTATTCGCTGCTCAATCTCCTGCTCTTGTTGCAGAGCTTTGACAAAGGCAGCCTTCAGTCTGTTAGTGTGCTCCGCTTTCAGGGCCTTCTTTTGGTTAGAAGTCATGCAAACATCACACATGATGGTCCCATTTTTTTCCTGTCTCCAGCGGCTGGTGAAGTCAGTCTTGCATTGGGCACAACTATAAGGCTCATGAGATGCAGGTGGTGGCACAGTTTTACCTGTATGGAGGACAATCACTTAGTAAGACACTCAGAAATAAGAAGTACACCTATCAGACAGCAGCACAGGGTGGTCAAAACTACTCAGTGTCCTTGTGACTTTTGTACATGAAAAGGGGATCCCGTCAGCACACTATTCCTTATGGAAGTACTGATATACCTGTGTAGACACCTGCCCAACCTAAAACACGGATATTACTTACCGGTAACGTGTTTTTTTCGTAACCCATGACGGCACCACGAGAGAGGGGATCTGCCCTTCAAGGACAGGAAATTTTCAAGATAAAAAAGGCGCCTCCTCTCTTGGCATCAGTTGGTTTACAGAGCACAATAGGAAACGCACAGGTTAGTGTACACAAATAAATCATATACCTATATTCTTGTTCATCCTCAACCACCAACACCAAAAAGGATGTATGAAAAAAACAAAGATCCATCGATCAAAAGAATGATTAAACAAGGAGGGAAAAGTAAGGGTGCCATCATGGGTTACGAATAAACAGGATTTTTTCAATCACCCATGACGGCACCACTAGAATTTCAAAAGACTTATGGGAGGGACCACAGCTTGTAGAACTCTTCTCCCAAATGTTATGTCAAAGGAAGTAGGCAAATTCAGTCTATAGTGTCTACGGAAGGAAGAAGGAGAGGACCATGTGGCCGCCTTACAAATCTGGTCGATGGAGAAATCTGCTTTCTCTGCCCAGGATGCCGCTACGGTTCTTGTAGAATGGGCCTTCAGACCTTCAGGAATGGCCTTGCCTGCACCAATATAAGCTAACTTGATAGCCTCCCTGACCCATCTCGATAAGGTTCGTTTAGATACCTTAAGGCCTTTCCAAGATCCCTGGAAGAATACGAACAGGGCCCTGTCTCCTCCAAGGTACTGTCACCTATAAATAACACAGCAATCACCTTCTAACATCTAGGGTGTGTAATTTCTCCTGCTTATGGTTGCTGGGGTTGGAACAAAAAGATGGTAATACCATTTCCTGTGCCCTGTGTAAAATCTTGTAACCACCTTAGGGAGATATGCCAGGTCTAATCTTAAAACTACCCCCATCTTCCAGGACCTGAGTGTAAGGGGTACTTCACACTAAGCGAGTTCGCTGATGCGTCACCGATTTCGTGACACGCCAGCATCTCACTGTGTGTGGCACGCATCAGCGACCGACCCCCTGCCGGGTATCGCTGATCGTGCAGGAATGTCCTGGGCCATTTTTTGATCGTTGGTCTCCCGCTGGCCAGCACGCATCGTGTGGCAGCGGGAGACCAACGATCAGTGAGCTCCCAGCGCTGTATGTAAGCAGACGCTGGGGGCTGGTATCCAGGGTAAACAGCGGGTAAGTAAGCATCGCGCGCGCTTAGTTACCCGCTATTTACCCTGGATACCAGCGTCCTCGCTGGTCCTGATCGCTGGCAAGTCGCACCAGCGATCCTGACCAGGTCGTATCGTTGTCGGGATTGCTGGTGCATCGTTTAGTGTAACGGGACCCTAAGGGGGGTCTGCTGATAAAGCCTGTATGTCTCTTATCCTGTGGGCTGATGTAAGAGCCACCAGCAGTAATGTTTTTAGTGAGATTTTTTTCTGAGGCGGAATGTAAAGCTTCGAAGGGGCTCTGTCAGCACAGTCAACACTAAATTTAGATCCCATGGAGGGGTTCCACAGGTAGGGACTGATCTGGCTCTACTACAGGCTTTGATTAACATGGCAATCCACCTAATACCTGCTAGGTCACAATTGTATAGCTCCCCTAGGGCTGAGACCTGCACCTTAAGAATGCTAACAAAGGCCAAGTTCTAGCCCCCTCTGAAGGAACTCCAGTATAGATGTTAAAAGGGACTTCTCCCCCTCCAGCCTCACCACTGAAAAGGATGGGAACTTCCTCCAGGTCCTCCTATAGAGCCTAGTGGTTACCCGGCTTCCTGCTACTAAGGAGGGAAGAAATTAGTGATGACCGAGTATACTTGTTGCTCAGGTTTCCCCAAGCATGCTCGGTTGATCGCGAGTATTTTGGAGTGCACAGAGATTTAGTTTGTCGTCTCAGCTGCATGATTTATGGCTGCTGGACAACCTGAATACACATGGGAATTCCCTAACAAAGAGGCATTCTTCACTTGTATCCAGCAGCCATAAATCATGCAGTTGCATCCACAGAAACAATCTCCGAGCATGCCAAAATACTCGGAGGCCACCCGAGCAATGAGTATACTCGCTCATTACTAATAGAAATACATTCAGCCGAGAAATGCTTTCCCTCTAAAATTGACCTCTCAAATTCCAGGCTGCTAAATGCAGCCCAGACATCTGTGGATGGAGAAAAGGCCCTTGGGATAGAAGATCCTGGTCTTCTGGGAGAACCCAAGGATGCAATATTGACATTGTCCTTAGCCAGTAAAACCAAGGTCTTTTTGGCCGAAAGGGGGATATCAGGATAACTCTTGGCCAGGCTTCTCTGATCTTCCTCAACACTGACAGGATGAGGCACACTGGGGAGGAAAGCATTGAGCAGACCGGAGGTCCATTCCATCCTGAAGGCATCCACCATATGAGGGCTTTCTCCCAGGTCTAGAGAAGTATTTTTGAACTTTGCCGTTTTCCTTTGAGGCAAAAAGATCTATTTGACGAAGACCCCACATGCCCACAATCTGACTGAACACTGTCCTCTTCAGGGACCATTCTTCCTGACGTAGCTAATTGCAGCTCAGGAAGTCTGCCTTGGTATTTTCTGCCCCAAAGAAAAACCTTTTCATTATCAGCCTTTCATTTCAGCCAGTACAAATATCTGTTCCTCAACCAACATTAGTGGAAGGGAGCGAGTACCTTCTTGGTGATTTATATAGGCTACAGTAGTCCGGCTGTTGGAGAGCACTCACATGGTGGTCCCGCAGAAAAGGCAGCAGCCCGTCCAATACCCTCTCTATCTCAAGGAGCTCCCAGATGTTGGAGGCGGCTAACCTCCTCTCATGACCAGGTCCCTTGTAGGCAGTGTTCGTCCAGGTGGGCTCTGTCGTGACTTTGTTTACCCATGGAACTTCCTTGGATGAGGAGTCGATCGCTAGCTACCAATGGAGAGAATGGATCAATGTCTCTGGAAGGATCAGCTTGCCTTCCAACCGCCCCTGCAAGATTGCTTCATTCTCCAAGACGCACCACTGAAGGTTTCGTGTGCGCAACAGTGCCCTTTGCTGGTATACAGGCAGTCAGAGAGCACAACAAGGACATCGCTTTCCTAAGGGACGTCTTAGGACTTGCTACCACTGAGATGCGGCTTTTGATACTGGTCTCCTTTTCCTCCGGGAGGCAGTATTCCTGTCTTACTGAATCCATCAATAGACCCAGAAAGACCTGCGATGTTATTGGTTGTAGCCTGCATTTTAGGTTTAGATACCATCCCTGTGTCTCTAAGGCATCTCTGGCTCTGCTGATCAGTTGACACTGAAGAAACAAAACACCCACGATCAGGAAATCATCCAGATACGGTATCACTAGTATGTCCTTTCCACGTAGATGAGCTGTCACTTCCTAAATTACTTTCATATATATCTGGGGAGCTGCTGCTAGCCCAAAGTGGAGAGCTCTGTACTGGAAGTGCCTGATTTCCGACCGCATCTGCACCGCTACTCTGAGTAACCTTTGATATTGGTTGTGAATTGGTACATGTTAATGGCATCCTTGATATCCAAGACCACCATGTAACAGTCCGGAAAGAAAACCTTCACTTTTCTGTCCTCACCAACTCCATCTTGAATGAAGGGATAACTAAGAATTTGTTTAAAGCTTTTAGATTCATAATGGCCCTCAAAGAGGCGTGTTTTTTTTTTTTTTTTGTAAATCAGAAATTGGGGGGGGGGGGGGGGAATCTCTCTTCTATCCCCCCTGGAAGAACTTCTTCCAATACAGTTTTTCTATGGAAGACAGGACCTCGCTTTCCAGCACCAGCTGTTTGTGCGAAGATGGTTGCACAGGGGTTTCCATATATCGCTCTCAAGGTGGGGTATGGAATTTTATTTTTAGGCGTGAGCCTATGATCTGACGGATCCTGGCACTGGAAATTTTTTCCCAGATCTGGAGGAAGCGAGAGAGAAAGTCTCCCTCCCACCTGGGAAATTAAGGGAATCTGTCAACCCATTTTCAGCCTATGAGATGCAGCCACTGCCATCAGGGGCTTATCTACAGCATTCTGTAATGCTGTAGATAAGCCCCTGATGTAACCTGAAAGATAAGAAAAACAAGTTCGATTATACTCACTTGGGGGCGCGGGCATCGCGGTTCAGCGCCTCCCATTTTCTAGAGATGACGTCCTCCTCCTTACTTCTGCCGCGGCTCCTGCGCAGGCGTACTTTCTCTGCCCTGTTGAGGGCAGAGTAAAGTGCTGCAGTGCGCAGGTGCCGGGAAAGTTCAGAGCGGTCCAGCGCCTGCGCACTGCAGTACTCTACTCTGCCCTCAACAGGGCAGAGAAAGTACGCCTGCGCAGGAGCCGCGGCAGAAGTAAAAAGGAGGACGTCATCGTATGAAGATGGGAGGCACCGGACCGTGACACCCATCCGGAGTATAATCTAACTCGTTTTTCTTATCTTTCAAGATACATCGGGGGCTTATCTACAGCATTACAGAATGCTGTAGATAAGCCCCTGATGGCTGTGGCCGCAACTTATAGGTCAAAAATGGGGTGACAGATTCCCTTTAAGTCATTGAGGGGGCTTTTTTGGATTCCAAGGATGATTTTCTGAAGAAACCTCTGCCCCCTCTAGGCAGTCCCTCCAGTGTGTCCTGCTCCCTGAGCGGTTTCTTGCAGGAACAGAGACCCTTTCAAAAGGACTGCCAAAAGAATGGAAATTCTTTCTTCCCATTTCCTGCCTTCTCGAGAATCTCGTCAAGGGCTGGTCCAAACAGGAATTTTCTTTCACTCTCACAGGGGAGAGAACCAAATTTAAATTTTGGCCTGCATGTCACATGGCCAACATTTTTGCCAGACCGCCCTACGACCTGCTTTGGACACAGCGGCTGATCTGGCTGCCAACCTAGCAGAGTTTGCAGAGGCGTCCGCTAGGAACGCCACTGCCTCTTTAATGGCTGGAATCGAAGCCAGGATGGTATCCCTTGGGACTTGCTGCTCCTACAGGTCCTCCAAGTTGTCCATCAAGACCTTCAGAGATCTGGACGTGCATGTAGCCGCAATGGCCAATCTTAGGGCCCCCGCTGAGGACTCCCAGGCTGCCTTATAAGAAGCTGTCAGTTTTCCGGTCCAATGGTTGTTTTAACGACCCCAAGTCCTCAAATGGCAGGGAGAATCTTCTTGAGATCTTGGACACTGCTACATCCAATTTAGGGGCCTTATCCCAAGAAAAGGATGTTTTCTCTTCAACAGGGTACTTTCTTTTAAAAAGGAAGCCAAACCTTGCTACTGCCTCGGTGAGGCTGCTGGGGTGCTTGCCTCCGATGGGGACGTGAAGGGCATCTCTCTTCTAGCTTCTTGAGCAACTCCTGTTGCTGCTGCTGAAGCGGTGGTTGTTGAGCCTCAGTCTTTGCCGCAACTTGCCTGCCAGAGGTCGCCTTACATGCTCACATGGGAACGCCGGCCAGCACGAACAGCCACCAGTACCCACCCCTTCCCCTGGAATCTGCCAATCAGGCGCGTCATCTAGATGAGACTTCAGGTTCGCGCACTTCCGGTCAGCACTCTGCACGCCTCCGGTCATGGCACAGACCACTCTCCAGACGTCCAGGAAAAAGGTGAGGGAGCTTCTGGTGCCTTGATCACGCCCGTTTAGGGAGGGCACCCATCGGGACCTCTGTGGCGCTACCAGCACCTGCCGCAGCAGACCTGTGCCTGCCAAACCACGGCCCCTACAGCCCAGGCATCCTCTTCCTTTATTCTAATGGAGTGTCAATGCGCTCTCGAGCAGCGTGACTAACCACCGAAACCCTGCTCACGCTCAGTCAGGGAGGGCACCCTTCTGGGACCTCCATGGCTCTACTGGTAGCTGGCGATGGTCGCAGAAGACCCGTGCTTGCCAAACCCCGGCCGCCCCAGGCAGCCTAGTCTTTGTCTTCACTGCCGTGATTAACTGAGGATATCCCATCAAGGACAGGAAACCAACTGTTGCAGAGAGGAGCCGCCCTTTTTATCTTGAAGTTTCCGGTCCTTGAAGGGCATGGGTGACTGAAAAAGGGTACTTTTCTGTAGAGATCCAATGTGCAAGTCATAAGAAATCTAGCTTAGAAACCATGGGTCCGATTTATTAAGACTGGCGTTGTGCACATATCTCAATGAAGGGTTTCACTGTAGTATAATGCAACCCATTTATTAAAAGGAAAGTATCAGCGAGAATTCATACCTGAAACTATTTATATGTGCATGTAGCTTTCAAAGTAAAGTTCAGCAATACTTTTACATGGGCAGTCTGTTCATTTGTTAGAGTATTCAGCATTTTATGTGAAATGCAAATGAGGCCGAAAAGCTATTTATACATTTGAAGCCTCTGTCACTCCAGCTCTATTCCCTGGCTAGCACTACCTTTTCCCACTTGAATGACTGCTCCTTTGCCAGAAGTCACACAGCATAGAAGGAAGCAGTCAGTCAAGCAGGAGAACACTGCACTGCAATGACGGAGGCCTCAGATCTTTGCTCTCATTTGCATATCTATTCAAAACCTGATTTTGCAGCAATGGAAGAACAGTCTGGTCTTGTGAATGTATAGCATTTCAAAGAGAGCAAGGGCGCAGACGGCAGTAAAAACCGGAAAGAGATCGGCCTGGCCGGCGGCTCTCCCGACCAGAGCATAACATCTGCATAGAAATATGCAAAGCGGTCGTGTCGTGTGCACGAAGCGGTCATGTTCGTGCATGCCTGTGCAAACCTGATAACAGACTCCCTTTTATGAAGTACACGTCACTTGATGAACTAGGTGCATTAGTTTACTGGCGTGTGCCACTGCCAAAAGGGAGTACATTTCTGGAGTAGGTTATATCTCTTCAAGAAACTGACAGGTGTAACCACGCAAACGCCATATTGGAGTAGCTGTGTAAAGCCCAAACGCCAAAAATATTTTTGAGCAACTTCCAAGTTTCACAGAGGGTGTGTTGGCAAACTTGGAATGCTTGTCCCAAGGGCACCAAGCCCCCCCCCCCCAGTGCACTTCCAAGATGATTTACATGATTTCTATACTAGATTGCTTAGGAAAGACACACTGGATTTCTACAAAAAATGGTATCTTTACTTCCATATATAGAAAGGTGCCCACTTGTTCACTTTGACATTTGTATAGTAGTGTAGCTATAGACATTTTAAAGGGTGTTCAGAGTTGTCCCTTAGAGCATAAAATAGATAAATGACTGAATGAGAAACTGCACACTTGTATAAAAGTTAGTTATTGAAAGTGCTCTAATTGTACACAGTTTAAGATAGGAGGCATAGCTATGAGGCAGAAATGACAGTTTGGTTTCTTAAGTTTAGTCGGATATACCAGTGTCAACCCTTTAAAGCTCAATAATTCTTACCTTGGGTCTCTAGCAGGTTCTGCACTACCTCCTCCAGTCCTACTAGATAGATGAACTCATTATTGGCTGCACTTGGAAGAAAGTTAAGTTCTGGTGCAGGTGGTTTGGGTGGTGGAATCTCCAGCAAGGTTTTTTCTAACTGCTTACGTAGGGCAAGCTTGGCAGCTGCTTGCCGGCTAGCAGGAGATTCATTAGCACTACCACTTGAGATGCTTGTGGCATTTCCGGTTGTTCCAGCTGAGCCCTTCAAAGAAGTTGGGGATGCCTAAAAGAGGAAAAAAAATGTACATAGCTATAAACTGATTATAGTGGTAGCAGGCATGCAATTTACAACATGTATAAACAATATCATGTAATAAATTTTTATAATTCTAATTACACTGAAAAAAGTAAACTTGTGTGTCTTATAGGGGATTTACACAGAACCAATCATCTGAATAATGCTGACCGAATCACGGCAGCATGAATTAAACACGGGCAGCTTGACTGCAGCTAGGTATGTGTGAAGTTGTGGACGCTGTGTCTAATTTGACAAGTGAGGAGGGTCCTTGGTCGGTTTCGCCTCACCCTGCTCCACTTGATGAACAGGTCCCCCCCCCCCCCCCTTGCTGCACAACTGTATAGCTTCAAGAAAGAAGCAGGAAACTAGAGACCCAGCTTCTCACTGGTTGCTTAACATGTCTTTCCACTGTGCACAGAGCGACCCGTTAATCACTTGGAGCAGAGTGGGGACAAGCTAGCCAGAGAGACATGATTAGTGTGGCAACACCGCTATCCAGCTTTTCCCCACCCTGCTCCAGGTGATTTACAGGTATCTCCCCATGTACAATGGAGAGTTTCAGAGAAAAACATACCAGGTTCCTATTCATGCTGACCGTAGATTGGGCAGCATGAAAAAAGTGACAAGTTGCCTTTAATAAATTTAGTTATTGGTTAATAAGTTAACCTTGTAATGTATGAGTTCTTGATGAGTATTAAGGGTACAATTAAAATTAATTACGGCTTCGCTTTTCTAAAAAAAAAAAAGGAAGTGGCCTTATTAAGATTACTTTATTTTCAAGCTTAAAATGGATTACATCAGAGTAAACATTTCCCCTGCAGGTGCAGTCACAGAGGCAATAGTCCACCACATTCTGACAGGCAAGAGAATGTTCTGGGACCCCACCATGATAGGTGGATACCCTATGGCTACTTTCACAATCAAGGGCATCATTGTGTCTGAAAGCATAATGGCAGTATGATTCTGCAAGTGAAACCGATTTTTCCCTGCAAGAATTGTGATTCACTGGTCCCATGCACAAAGCACATGTGACAATGGGCTGCTGCATTTTAAGGCTGCAGCGTGTGTATGCAGCTTTAGGGCTCTTTTACATGTCCTGGTTTTTCCAGTAGCAGAGATAGTGTCCATGTGTTTAATACATGTGGCAACCGTGTGCCGCATCAGTATCACATGTACTGGCGCCTGGAAATCAGTGGCACTGTTCGTGCTGTTGCCTGGTGCTGAAGACCACTTGCATCATTGTCCCCTACTCACTGACATGAGCACTGCACAGTGAGACTTTTTCCTCACTGTGCTGAGGTCACCGCAGTTCAGGGGCCCGGCTGGGAACGCAGCCTCAGTGACCCACGGTAACCTTGAGGTCACTGACTGTGGGCTCGCAGCAGCTCATACCTCAGTGGTTCCCAGTCTGGACAATCACCTGGTTATGGTGGTGGTGTTTTTAATTTTTGGTTCACTGCAGGAGATGAAGGCTTCAATGGAATGGGCGTTAGGTGACATTTTTTTAAAAAAAAGGAAAAGTGTTTTGTTTTTATTTCAAATAAGACTTTATTCTGGCTGTGATTATTTACAACAGAACTATAGGGATTAGTAATGGATAGGTGTCAAGCTAGTTTCACACTAGCGTTTGGAGGCGCAGCGGACGCTCGTTGTGAAGCTCAGCCCCCTGCCTCCTCCGGTCAGCTACTCCTATGGGCGCATGCCGCTGCATGCGGTCTGTGTACCCTATCTTTAGCATTGGGTACGCATGCATTATTTTGATGGCGCGCCGACCTGCGACAAACGCAATGAGTTCCATTTTGGTGCGGCTGCCGCACCGTCAAGAAGGCGCATGCGGCGGCAAATGCATGCCTGTGCACAGCCTGCGTACCCGTGCACAGCCTGCGTACCCAATGCTAAAGATAGCGTACGCAGGCCGCAGCATGCCTCCATAGGAGGAGCTGACCGGAAGAGGCGCGGCAGGGGGTGGAGCTTCACGGCGAGTGTCCACTGTACCTCCAAATTCTAGTGTTAAACTAGCCTTATAGACACCTCTTCATCACCAAGCCATAGGCTTGATATCACCAGACAATACAAAAGGTGACATCAGCCCCACTTGCCACCACCACTGGGCACGTGGGAAGAGCTGGGCAAAGCACATTGGCACATCTAATAAATGCTCCTTTTCTGGGGCGGCTGCGCGCTATTTTTTAGGCCTCATACCAGCCTTAGAGTACCAGCCCCCAGCTGTCTCCTTTAGCTCGGCTGGTTGTCAAAAAATTGGGGGGGGGGGGGGAGAGAAGGTTGACACCACGCCGTTTATTTTAAATTTATTCATTTAACCCCTTTCCGTCATCAGACTCCCTCCCTTTGATGTGGGTTCCAGCGGTGAGTCCACATCTTTCCCGGGACGTGTCAGCTGTTTTGAACAGCGATCCACCTGTGGCAATTAAACCGTTAATTGCCGCTGTCAAACGCTGACAGCGGCATTTACCTTGCGCTTCCGGCCATAGAGCCGGAAACCCGCCCACCGGTGACCCCGTCATGTGATTGCAGGTCACCGGTTCGTTGGTATGACAACCAGAGGTCTGGAGACCTCTATGGTTGTCACTACCGGCTTGCTGTGAGCATCACTCGGTGGTCAGTGCTCATAGCAAGTGAGAAATACTAATATATAGATGTGAACTGATCATTGCCTCTATGTAGCAGAGCCAATCGGATTGTGGCAGCTTCTCGTCTCCCATTGAACCTATTGACGCATGCCAGAAGTAAAAAAAAAAAAAAGGTCAAAACATACAGTCATATTCGGTATGACCTGATCGCTAAACAGCATAGCGAGGAAAGTCAAAAGGCCAGAATTATTTTTTTTGGTGGCCTTGACATTGCATTAAAATGCAAGAACAAGCGATCAAAAGATTGTATCTGCACCAAAATGGTATCATTAAAAACATCTGCTCGGCGCGCTAAATGCAAGCCCTCACCCAACCTGAGATCACGAAAAATGGAGACGCTACGGGTCTCGGAAAATGGCGCAATTCATTTATTTTATTTTTTTTTAACAAAGTTTGGAATTTTTATTCACTACTTAGATGAAACAGAACCTAGACATGTTTTGGTGTCTAAGAACTCGTAATGACCTGGAGAATCATAATGGCATGTCAGTTTTAGAATTTAGTGAACCTAGCAAAAAAAGCCAATCAAAAAAGTGTGGGATTGCACTTTTTTTTGCAATTTCACCGCACTTGGAACTTTTCCCCCTTTTCTAGTACACGACATGGTAAAACAATAGGGTCGTTAAAAACAAGCCCTCACATGGCCATATTGACGGAAAAATTAAGAGGAGCAAAAAACAAAAACGCAAAACTAAAAATAACTCTGGTCATGAAGGGGTTAATTAAAACATGGCATGGGGACTCCCTTATTCTTGTTAAAGCTAAGGTTGCACGTTGCAGACCGCAGTTGTCAGTTTTGCCTGGCCGTTATCAAAAATACAGGAGAATCCCACATTTTTTTTTTTTTTTAAATTTTATTTATAGCACAGCCGGCAGCTGATGAATATTCCCATCAGCCACCACCTGCTTTCGCTCTTAGGCCGGTTTCACATTAGCGCTTTTTCAGCGCGCACGGCCGGGGGTAGCTCCGCCCCCGAGCCGGCTCTCTGCCCGGCGTGCCCGCCCCTTGCTTGTAGCGCCGCCTACTAGCGGACAGCGGCGCCTGCGATCGGCGCACCCTATCTTTAGCATAGGGTGCGCAGATCGTGCGCAGGCCGTGCGCTAGTTGCGCTTTGACCTGTGCTGCGCACTTTTGACGGTGTGCCGTGCGCGCCAAAATCAAACTTTTCGGATTTTGGCGCGCACGGCGCACCGTCAAAAGTGCGCAGCACAGGTCAAAGCGCAACTAGCGCACGGCCTGCGCACGATCTGCGCACCCTATGCTAAAGATAGGGTGCGCCGATCGCAGGCGCCGCTGTCCGCTAGTAGGCGGCGCTACAAGCAAGGGGCGGGCACGCCGGGCAGAGAGCCGGCTCGGGGGCGGAGCTACCCCCGGCCGTGCGCGCGCTGAAAAAGCGCTAATGTGAAACCGGCCTTACAACTCTCAACTGAGAGCTGAACGAGCAGGGGACAATGATGCGAGCCGATTCCCAAGTGCAGGTACGTATGATACTGATTACACACGGATGTCATCTGTGTATCGTCAGTGTGCGGGACATTTTGCAGCCCGTGGTGTTGTGTAAAAAAAAAAAAAAAAAAAAAAAAAAAAAAAAAAAACAGACATGTCTGCATACGGTCCGTGGAAACACACTGACATGTGTGCAGACCCATTCACTTGAACAGATCTACGTGTGCAAGTGTCTCTGGTACATGTGAAAACAGTCACCACAAGTAAAGGAAATCCTGCCATGTGAAAGAGCCCCAAGTGTGTAATGATTATGTTATTTTTCTAGAACACTCCAAAGTGATGATATCAAAAAAAAACAAAAAAAACACAACTCTATCTTCGTAGCACTGAAAAGTCAAATTTGCTTTAGGTTTCTGTATATACCAACCTGTGGTATGTTGACAAGCAAGCTTGTGTTTGCCACATTAGCTACACGAATCAGTCCTTGCTGGATGATCCTCTGACCTTGCATCTGCACGCTGGGCACTGATGCTCGAGGAGCAAGTAGTAAAGGAGGTGGGCCTGTACTTGGATGTTGCCTGATACTGTGCAACTGCTGAGGAGAGACAGAAATGGGCTGATGGTGGGAGGGAGGGGTAAGAAGGAAAAGACAGTGGGAAAAAGTGTGAACACGTGAGCAGGAAAGATAATCTGAAAAAAGGAGCAACGAAACATACTACAATAACCAATATTCAAAAGCTAATATCAATATTCAGATGTTACTAGTGCAACACAGACTTAGATAAGAACTTACGTTTAGATCTCATGCGGAAGTCAGTTTTTCACCTGTGTTCCACCTGTGATTTTCATATATAGAAAAACAGGATTTTTTGGGTTGCTTACCGTAAAATCTGTTTCTCGGAGCCTTCATTGGGGGACACAGAGACCATGGGTGTATGCTGCTGCCACTAGGAGGCTGACACTATGCACAAAAAAAGGTTAGCCCCTCCTCCGCCGTATACACCCCACCGACCGGCAGGAAGTTCCTCAGTTAGTCAGAAAGCAGTAGGAGAAGTAACAGAATAGATTGAGAACAGAACAAACAACTCAACTGTAACAAACCGACAAACATAAGAACAGGAGTTGTAGAACATGGGAGGGTGCTGTGTCCCCCAATGAAGGCTCCGAGAAACAGATTTTACGGTAAGCAACCCAAAAAATCCTGTTTTCTCGTTCGCCTTATTGGGGGACACAGAGACCATGGGACGTCCCAAAGCAGTCCCTAGGGTGGGAAACAAACTTCCATCAGGCCAGTGGACTCGCCACCGCAGCCTGCAGAATCCTTCTACCTAGGCTGGCGTCCGCCGAAGCATAGGTGTGGACCCTGTAGAATTTCACAAAGGTGTGAACCGATGACCACGTTGCAGCCTTGCAAAGCTGCAGCGCGGAAGCTCTGTGGCGCACCGCCCAGGAGGCACCAACCGCCCGGGTAGAGTGCGCTCTGACCCCTGGAGGGGCCACTCGATGCTTGACCCAGTATGCCTCCAAAATTGCCGATCTGATCCAGCGCGCAATAGTGGCCTTTGAGGCTGGGTGACCTTTCCTCGCCCCATCAGGAATGATGAACAGAGTCTGACTTCCGCAAGGAAGTCGTCCGGGCTAGATAGACTCTCAATGCCCTGACTAGGTCCAGCTTGTTCAAGGACCGCTCCCGAGGGTGAGCTGGGCTCGGGCAGAAGGATGGCAGAACAATGTCCTCATTGAGGTGAAACGAAGATACCACCTTCGGAAGAAAAGAGGGCGGAGGCCGCAGAACTACCTTGTCCTGATGAAGGACCAAAAAAGGAGAGCGGCAAGAAAGTGCTGCTAATTCCGACACGCGCCGGATGGAGGTAATGGCCACCAGAAAGGCCACTTTCCAAGAAAGGAGGGAAAGGGAAACGTCCCTGAGAAGTTCAAAAGGAGGACCCTGCAGAACCTGAAGAACCAAATTAAGATCCCAAGGATCCACGGGCGCTCGGTACGGAGGAACCGTGTGAGCCACACCCTGGAGGAAGGTTTTGACCTGGGGCCGGGAGGCCAGCGTTTTCTGAAATAAAATGGACAGTGCCGAAACTTGACCCTTCAAGGAACTGAGAGCAAGCCCCGCATCCAGCCCTGCCTGCAGAAACGCCAGAATAGAAGGGAGCGAAAAAACCAAGGGCGCGATGTCATTGGTCTCACACCAGGAGAAATAGGCTTTCCAAGTACGGTAATAGATCTTCGAAGAAGGCTTTCTGGCGCGGATCATGGTATGAATCACCCGATCAGAGAATCCTGCCCGTCTCAAAACCTCGGTCTCAACAGCCACGCCATTAAATTGAGCGACCGAGAATTGGGGTGGCAAATCGGGCCTTGAGACAGCAGATCTGCCCTGTCTGGAAGCTTCCAGGGGGCGTCCGCGAGAAGGTTGACAATGTCCGCGAACCGAGACCTTCTGGGCCAATTCGGGGCGATGAGGATGACTGGAATCCCCTCTGCTTTGATTTTCTTCAACAACTTGGGGAAGAAGAGGCAGAGGAGGGAACAGGTAGGGGAGCTCGAACTGTGACCAAGTGACGGCCAGAGCGTCGGCGCCCACTGCCAGAGGGTCCCGAGACCTGGACACGAATTGTGGGACTTTCCTGTTGAGGCGAGATGCCATGAGGTCTACATCCGGAGTTCCCCACCGACGGCAGAGCAGATGAAACACCTCCGGATGTAGGGACCATTCCCCTGCCGCGAGACCCTCGCGGCTGAGGAAATCGGCGGCCCAGTTGTCCACGCCGGGAATGTGAACCGCGGAAATCGTTGGAACAAAGGTCTCTGCCCATTGAAGAATTCTGGACACTTCCGCCAGAGCTGAGACACTCCGTGTCCCCCCTTGGCGGTTGATATACGCCACCGCTGTGGCATTGTCTGTCTGAATCCTGACAGGCAGGCCCTTGAGGCGCCTTTCCCAGTGGACGAGAGCTAGATGGATCGCTCGTATCTCTAGGACATTGATCTGCAGAGCTGATTCCTGAGTCGACCATCGACCCTGAACAGTGTGATTGCGGAACACTGCACCCCAGCCGATGAGGCTGGCGTCCGTAGTGACAATCTGCCAGTGAACGGGAAGAAAAGACCGCCCCAAGAGAATGAGGGGAGACGTCAACCACCAGTTGAGAGACCGCTTGATCCGGCATGAAAGGCGAACCGGACGATCCAGAGACAGAGCCGACCTGTTCCACCTGGACAAAATGGCCTGCTGGAGTGGCCTGGCGTGAAATTGGGCAAAGGGAACTGCCTCTATCGCCGCCACCATCTTCCCCAGGACCCTCATGGCTGTCCTGAGGGATGGAAATCGTGTGATCTGTAATGATCGCACGCCCTGCTGCAGGGAAAGGATCTTGTCTTGTGGGAGAAATACCCTTGACCGACGAGTGTCGAACAGAAGGCCCAGAAACACAAGGCGTTGAGTAGGGACCAGACAGGACTTTTTCCGGTTGACGATCCACCCAAAACTGGACAGGGTGTCTAGAACGATCGCCACACTTAGGCGGGCCTGTTGAAAGGAGGGAGCCTTGATCAGGATATCGTCGAGGTACGGAAAAAGAACGAGACCTCTGATCCTCAACAAGGCCATCAACGCCGCCATAATCTTCGTGAAGACTCTGGGAGCGGTGGCGAGCCCGAAAGGAAGCGCGACGAACTGGTAATGTTCGTGGTGAATCGCAAACCGCAGGAACTTCTGATGTCCGGGAAATATGGGCACATGTAGATAGGCATCTTGGATGTCTATGGAACCCATGAATTCCTGCTCCTCCATGGAAGCAATTACCGAGCGTACAGACTCCATCCGGAAGTGGCGAAGGCGAACTCTCTTGTTGAGTAACTTGAGATCCAAAATGGGCCGAACTGCCCCGTCCTTCTTCGGCACCACAAACAGGTTTGAATAAAACCCTGTGAAGCGTTCCGATTCGGGAACGGGCACAATCACCCCGGAACTGAGAAGAGAGGCGATGGCCGAACAGAACCCCGGGACCAAGCCCAGATCCCTCGGCGGACGGGATTGGAAGAAGCAATCCCGTGGAAGAGAAATGAACTCTATTTTGTATCCTGTTGATACAACCTCTCTGACCCAAGCGTCCTCTACTGAGGCGAGCCAGACGTCGCTGAAGAAAAGAAGTCGACCTCCCAATTGGAAGGGACCCACGGGAGACCGATGGTAGTCATGCGGATGTAGACCGTCCAGATCTAGATCTGGACGGTCTTCCCTGGGAAGAGTGGGACCGCCAGGACGGAGTGGGCCTGAAGGAAACCTTCTTTCTTTCCTGACGTGCCTGTGGCCTTTGCTGGTTGGAAGGGTTTTCCTCCGTATTGAAACGGCGGAAAGTCCGAAAGGAACGAAACTGACGCCTTGGAGGAGGTCTGCGAGGCTTGGAGGGGAGAAGAGAACTCGTACCTCCGGTAGCGTCCTTAATAATCTGATCCAATTGTGATCCGAAGAGACGCACTCCCTAAAAAGGCAGATTGGTCAGAGACTTTTTAGAGGACAAGTCCGCCTGCCAGGCCTTGAGCCAAATTGTACGTCGGATTGCCACGATGTTACTTGAAGCCTGAACTGCGCAAGATGCGGCATCCAAGGAGGCAGAAAGCAGGTAATCCCCCGCATGGGAAATCTGATTGGCGAGATCGGCCAAATGCTCTGGTCGTGCCTTATCCAGAATGCCCTGCCGAAGGTCGTCTGCCCAAGTGGATATGGCCTTTGCTGCCCAAGAAGAAGCAAAGACTGGACATACCGCTGCTGATGCTGCTTCGAAGGCAGATTTTGCTAGAGATTCTATGATCCTATCATTAGAATCTTTTAGAGATGCCACACCTGACAGCGGAAGGACCGTATTATTAGAAAGTCTGGACACGGGAGGGTCCACCGAGGGAGAAGCGGCCCAGTTGTCCGTGAGCTCTTTAGCAAACGGGTACAGTACGCCGAGACGCTTCCTCTTTGAAAGCGTCTGGTCGGATCTTCTCTCTCCTTTGTAAAAATCTTTCCAAACTCAGAATGGAAGGGAAACACCCTGGATGGTGTTTCCGCCCGTCTGAACGAAACCTCCTGATCTGAGGATTTCGCAGGGGCGTCAGCGATGTCAAAGGTATGGTGAATCGCGGCAATGAGGTTTTGCACCGTAACCTTCATGTTCGCATCCTGGTCCGAATCCAGCTCTAAGACCCCTTCCGATTCCGAAAGCGCTTCGCCTGACTCGGGAGAGGAGGCCCGAGAGGGAGACTGCTGGGGACTATGGGGTGAGGTAGGACGAGGGGAGGACTCCGCCTGGAGGTCCTGCCTGGGCCTCTTGCGACCGCCGCTGGCTGGCTCAGATGGGACGTCCTGAGACGTGCTGGGTCCCGCCGAAGCTCCCAAGGGCAACTTGTCCAGAACGGCTACTAGGGACTGAGACACCTTGGTGAGGTCTGCCACTGACTGTGATAGAGAGGAGGCCCAGCCCGGCATGGGGGGCTCACTCACCACTGGGGCTATGGATGGCTCCTGAGCGGCGCCGGGCTGGATTGGATTGCTACAGTCCAGGCAGAGGGGAGTGGACTGACCTGAGGGAAGCTTGCGATTGCAAGAAGAGCACGCAAAGTACTTGACTAAGGTGCCAGAGGAGGCAGGGGGACGAGCGCGGTCAGACTTAGAATTAGACATACTGACGGACAGTCACTGAAGCCTTGCCGGAAGGTTGGGGGGACAGGAGGCAGAGGAGGGTGTCAGTCTGCAGTATGCAGAGCTACTCACGGTCCGGTGTCCTATCGCAGCTTCCAATAAATGGAGATGCACGGTTCGTCCGGCTTGCAGGGGCACGGCTGAGGGAACAGCGTCCGGCTGACAGGCTGCGAAAATGGCGGCAGCCAGAGAGGAGCCGAGCAGGAAGCGCGCGCTTTCCTGCAGATGCAGAGGAGGGAGGTAGGCGGGGCTAGGCGCCGATGATAAAAATGGTGCCGCCCGCTAAGATGGTAGGGTGGGAGGGACGGCGCCGCCTCCGGGACGCTCAACCTGAGGGGAGAAGGCCGTGGGCGGGCTTAGAGCGGGCGGGAGGGAAGCCCGCCCGAGAATGGAGAAGGGGGGCGTGGCCGCGACGCCGGACAAGGCCCCAGATGAAGCCAGGGCCTGGATTAGAAGAGGCGGCCGCCTGTCAGCACAGGGCGGCGCGGAGGCGTCGCAGAACCGCCGCGGTGGCTGCTACTGAGGACAGCTAGGACCCGGCAGAGGGGGGGGGGGGGGGGGGGGGGGGGGGAAGAGCTGTCCGATAACCAGCCAGGGCCTAAATAGCTGCAGCGGCCGCCTGGAGGCGACGCGGAGGCGTCGCAGCACTGTCACAGCGACCGCTGCCGAAGAATCCATGGAGTGGCCTGGCGTGGAACCCGCAGGGGAGAATGGGACTCAGGTCTCATACTTACCCTCCTGATCCGTTTCATCCAGCGTACTGTTTCAAGGAGAGTATCCTGCGCCTCAACCGACCGACCGGCTCTGGTAGGCGAGTGGGTGGGAGACGGGGAGCGAGGACCATCTGGAACGCCACATCCATGTTAGGGGTCTTGGTCCTGCTGTAGACTTATGAGGATACGGGGTGGCAGTACACGCCGTACTCATAGTCTCTTTGTGGGACTACAGATGTGACTATTCACACTGTATCCCTCCGGAAAAACCTGAAAAGAAACGACGCACATCGAGGTAGATATGGGTCTAATCAAAGACCCGTGTCCACCTCCTACTGACACTAAGCTAAACTGAGGAACTTCCTGCCGGTCGGTGGGGTGTATACGGCGGAGGAGGGGCTAACTTTTTTTGTGCATAGTGTCAGCCTCCTAGTGGCAGCAGCATACACCCATGGTCTCTGTGTCCCCCAATAAGGCGAACGAGAAATGTACCCATTATAGTTTATGGGACTGTTCATAGGTCAGTGTTGATTTGCAAACAAACAAACAAGTCTATGGGGCCATGAAAATAAGAGACTGCACAAGTACTGTATTCAGCGAGGTATCCATGTGCTGATTAACATTGCAGTGTTAGGGTGTGTGCACACGTTGCGGATTATTTACTGCATGTGTTGGTAAAAATCACAAGTTAAAAACGCATGCAGTTTTTCTTGCGGATTTCTAGATTTTGTCTAGCAGATTTGATGCAGACTGTAGTGCGTTTTGGATGTGCAGGTTTGAGTGAGAGATATTTTTGTATGTTCGTTGTCCCGGAATGAAAACTGCAGCTGCGGTTCCACAAAAAAGTAGTGACATGCTGCGGAAAATAAACTGCTGCAAATCTGCGTGGAAATTTCCACAGCATGTGCACGGCGGATTTGGTTTTCCATAGGTTTACATGGAAATGTAAACCGCATGGAAACTGCCGCAGATCCGCAGAGACAAATCTGCTGCGGATCGGCAGCAAAAACCGCAACGTGTGAACGCACCCTAAAGGGAAAGCTGTCATTTTTCCTCATGTGAAAAATCACTGGATGAAACACTGGTCTGTGTCAGTACGAGTGTCATCAGGGTTTGATAACTTTTTTGCGTGCATGAAAAATTATGGATGTCAATGGGGCTTCACATTGAATATCTATGGTAAAAAGTCATATCAACTGTAAGTTCTGAGTGGAACACAGTAGAAGGCCAAGTAAGAACGCTTACTTGCCAAATTAGCAGATCTCACATTACATTAAAACAGAGTCAATACTCATTTTGCATATATTATATTTAGAGATAATGTGTATATAAAGGCATTGACGCACCCTAATACACTACATCCAAAGCACCAAGCTCATAATGCTGGCAATTATCAATTATGTGGCATGACAAAAGAATGATTAAATTTAAATGAAAGCCACAATGCAAAGTATCCTTACCTGTGCGCCTCTTACAAGGGGAGGCATAACTATCTGTGTAGATTGCTTGCCTGGTGTCTGTTGCCCACCTCGTACTAGAGGAGGAGGAATAACCGTGCCACCAATACGGGATGGTACCTGCCAGAAGAACATGCAAAAAATTACTGCAGAAGACATAATGTACATAATGAGGGCTAGATTTATTAACCATGTCATTACACATTGTAATCGGTCAAGACAGTTTTTTTTATTTCTCCATTTACATAGCCATTTGATGGCTTGTTTTGGACAGGATGACTTTCAATTTTGAACGACACCATAAATTACCATGTAGTGTGTTGAAAAACGGTGGAGTGCTAAAAAAAGGGGGAGTTGCTTTTTTAAGGCATCCATTTTCAGGTAAAAAATAACAAGATGATTCTGTAGGATTATGGTGCACTATTGTTCCTTCTATGGACATAAGGGTTTGCTTTTATAGATTCCAGTTTGGGGTGCATACAATTACTTATTGCGGTTTGTGGGGGAAGCATGTGTAGAGAAATGGCAAACAACAAAATAGCAACTCTGGCTGTTTGATTTTTCTTTTTCAATGCTTAAATCAAAGGCTATATAACTTTATATTCTGATCAGACTTTCAAGGACACGACAAACCATACATTTACACACGATTAAAATTTTTAAAACCAGTTATTCTTTTAAAATCATTTCTCAACTTTGTATTTATTTTCACAGGATTTCAGTTTGTGATTGCATGACCGCTTATACTGCAAAACTAATGCATTGCATTATAGAGTCAGCAACGTTCTCCTATTACTGGGCTTAACAAAAAATAAAATGTAAGCGGCCTTTCGGGAGGCCCCAGGCTGCCATGCTAACCCATCTGCCCCCTGCAATCATGATGTAGCTGGTGTTGGAGACTGTATGACCACATTGGAAACCATCACATTTAAGGGTTGTTGACCATAATCAATAGCAGCCTTTAAATCGAAGGGGGGAAAAGGGCGAGAAGAAGAAGAAAAAAAAAAAAAAAAACAAAAAACAAAAAACAGCAGCAGTTGTAGCCAACTCTCTGCTGTTATAAGCAGATGTCAGCAGTATAACATAGCTGTCATCTGCTTGGTGTGGAGCGGATTCCACTTCTAAGCCTGTTCCATACAACAATCTATCATAAAAACACACGTCACAGGTTTTAAAGGGGTTAAAATCTGAATGGGATCAATTACAGATCTGATCCAATGTCCTCATTTAAGGCTGATAATTAAAATTAACCTTTTGTGGCGCAGTTTCTTTCTGGATCTGACTCTGGCGGAGCTTTTTAAGTAGCACCAGTTTAGCTTCTTCTAACCGTAATTCTTCTTTTAGCTGCTTGATCAGCCGCTCTCTTTCTTCAGGGCTGCTCCTCTGTATTAACTGTGGAGAAATATGGTAAGACAGTCTGAATAAAAGTGCAATGCAGAGTTTTAGAAAAAGGGAACCAGACAAATGATACATGCTTCCCAATCCACAGGCAGCATGCATCAGGCACTGACTGCAGGATCTCAGCCAGGTATGTATGGCACTGAAACGCTGCAGTGTTTCAGACAAAAAAAGCCTACATTAAAAGCCTCCAGGGACCGACCTACGCTGGGGACTAGTTGAACAGGTGGGGCCCCAGCGGCTTCGCCATGTCTCTTCCTATGTAGACAGAGACACCTATCAAACAAGGGAAGAGGGTGTGGTGAAGCTGGTGGCTCAGTCGCAGACAGCTGATAAACAAATGGCTGAAATAATACAGCCAACCTCTGATACATGCTGTCTATATATGGAGAAGCTTGCATCAGCTGTCAGGTTTCCTTTAAGGAAATAAGAGCCAGAATCATGTGGTGTATAATTACCATATTTACTAACATATGTCAGGAGAGTAGACAGGTCTTCTACATAATCAAAAAAAAAAACAAAAAAAAAAAAAAAACCACGTATAAATTGAATGAAAATCACCCCCACAGAAACAAGGCCTTAACTATTTACAAGTAGCTCAAGTACATAAAAGGTAACCTGTCAGCAGATTTTTACTATGCAATCTAAAAGCTGATTTAGGAGTAGAGACTCTGATTACAGTGATGCGTCACTTACTGGGCTGTTGGGTGTAGGTTTGATAGAATCCTTGTTTTCGCTGTTGTAGATGTAGCAGTGGTCAATGTTGCATTGAACAACGTCTACAATACCTGTCAGCTTTCTGTATGTATATATATATGTACATGGTCAGCAAACTGTTAATCAGTGGTGTGGGCCACATTTAGTCCTGCAGTGAAACATCCCTGTAATCAGGGTCTCTGCCCACTACATCATGCTGCTCTCAGATTAAATGGCAAAAACCTGGTGACAGATTCTCTTTAGGGTCCGTCAGTATAGAATGACTGAGTAGAAGCGCTCGCTGCTTCATGGCAGGGACAATAATCTAAACACTTTGGCACCTGCTTGGATTCCATTTATCGCCATCCTTCTCTGGCTCTATAAAGCCGCAGCGGTCAAAGAATAAAAGGGGGTGGAAAATGAAGGAAGACAAGCAAGTGCAATTATTGACCCTGCCATGATGCACCAAGCAGGCGTTTGTCAGCACAGGATGACTGTTAAAACTGGGCCCCTTTAACCCCTTACCAAAAGCAGATACACCTTTTAATGGCATGGTTAAGGGACTTTTTAACTCCTTCATGACTCAGTCTATTTTGACCTTAATGACCTAGCCATTTTTTGCAATTCTGATCAGTGTCCCTTTATGAGGTAATAACTCAACGGATCCTAGCGATTCTGAGATTGTTTGTTCGTGACATATTAAGCTTCATGTTAATGGGAAATTTAGGTCGATAATTTTTGCGTTTGTGAAAAACACGGAAATTTGACAAAAAATTTGAAAATTTCGCAATTTTCAAATTTTGAATTTTTACTCTGTTAAACAAGAGTTATGTGACACAAAATAGTTACTAAATAATATTTCCCACATGTCTACTTTACATCAGCACAATTTTGGAACCAAAATTTTTTTTGTTGTTGTGAAGTTATAAGGATTAAAAAGGTGACCAGCAATTTCTCATTTTTACAACAAAATTTACAAAACTTTTTTTTTTTTTTTTTTTAAGGATCACCTCACATTTGAAGTCACTTTGAGGGGTCTATTATGGCAGAAAATTCCTATAAGTGACACCATTCTAAAAACTGCACCCCTCAAGCTACTCAAAACTACATTTAAGAGAATTCTTAACCCTTCAGGTGCGTCACAGCAAGTAAAGCAACGTGGAAGGAAAAAAATGGACATTTTAATTTTTCGAACAAAAATTTTCTTTTAGCATCATTTTTTCATTTTCACATGGGTAGCAGGATAAAATGGATCGTAAAATTTGTTGGGCAATTTCTCCCGAGTACACTGATACCTCATATGTGGTCATAAACCACTGTTTGGGTGCACGGCAGGGCTCAGACGGGAAGGAGCGCCATTTGACTTTTTGAATGGAATGTATGCTGGAATATTTAGCGGTTGCCATGTCGCGTTTGGAAAGCCCGTGTGCCTAAACATTGGAGCTTCCCTACAAGGGACCCCATTTTGGATCTAGACCCCCCCCCCCCCCCAAGGAACTTATCTAGATGCATAGCTGACACTTTGAAACCCCTGGTGCTTCACAAATTGATCCTTTTAAAAAAAAAAAAAAAAAAAACTTCACAAAAAAAGCCACTGTTTGGGCGCACGGCAGGGCCCGGAAGGGAAGGAGCGCCATTTGACTTTTTGAATGGAAAATTAGCTCCAATCATTAGCGGACACGATGCTGCGTTTGGAGAGCCCCTGTGTGCCTAAACAGTGAAAAAAACCCACACGTGACACCATTTTGGAAACTAGACCCCTTAAGGAACTAATCTAGATGTGTTGTGAGCACTGAACCCCCAAGTGCTTCACAGAAGTTTATAATGCAGAGCAGTGAAAATAAAAAATCATTTTTTTTCCTATTTTTTGTTTTCACAAGGCTAACAGGAGAAATTGGACCACAAGTTGTTGTGTAATTTGTCCTGAGCAAGCTGGTACCCCATATGTGGGGGTAAACCACTGTTTGAGCACATGTCGGGGCTCAGAATGGAGGGAGCACTCTGACCTTTTTAACGCAAAATTGGCTGGAATCAATGGTGGTTCCATGTCGCGTTTGGAGACCCCCTGATGTGCCTAAATAGTGGAAACCCTCCAACCCTAACCCCCCAACTCCAACATTAATGGAAAAATAAAAATCGATGTCAAAGCCATGGCCAATGATATTGCAGGATCTGCCGTGGCTGGATTGTAAAATTTCACCAAATTTCATAGGTGAAATATTACAATCTATTACAATCACTCTGATTGGCAATATCAGTGATGAGCTTCTCCGACGAGAGGCTAGATGGATCTACGAACTGGGCTGTCTTTCACCTTGCAGCATCAATGAGGAGTTGCTGTACGGTGGTTTCTACAGGAAGACCTAGAAATCTTTTGGGTCTCCCTCATAGGTCCCAATGTGCAGCTGCTCCCTCGCTTTTTTTCCCCTTTTTTGTTATTACTTTTCAGTAATTTTTTCCTCTCTCTCCTTTTTTGGTTTTTCAGAGACAAGAGTCAACATTAAACAAATCGGCAGCTGTAGCTCAACATTTTTAAAGAACAATATGAAGAAAAGATTATGTATTTATTGGATTTTTTACTTATATTGTTATATGTGGCTGTATAGCATTATTGTTTAAGAGATACACCCAGTTTTAGGTGGCATTATGTGGCACCTTTACTTGTGGTCCCATATTAATAGCACTAGGGAGGATTTGTTGGTTTGATCAACATGCAACTATTAAACCTCTGATTCTATTTCCTCTACACATATAACATCCGCTACTAGCTTATAGTAAGCATTATTGGTCCAATCTACTTGTCATTTAATACTTGATTGTTGTTTTGACCTTCTATGGTCTCTATGTTTATAGTTTTGCTACTAACATATTGCCTCCCCATTATATGATTACTAGCCATGAACCCATTCTACACCCGAGTGGCGGGCTTTTTTTATCTGTATATGGTCTCCCATCCTGGTATGTGCTGCACCCCTCATCCCTATCCTGGTATGCACGGCCCTCTCATCCCCATTATGGTATGCGTGGTCCCCTCACCCCCCCCCCCCCCCCCCCCAATCCTGGTATGCATGGTCCCCTCACCCCCTCCCCCCAATCCTAGTATGCATGGTCCCCTCACCCCCTCCCCCCAATCCTAGTATGCATGGTCCCCTCACCCCCTCCCCCCAATCCTAGTATGCATGGTCCCCTCACCCCCTCCCCCCAATCCTAGTATGCATGGTCCCCTCACCCCCTCCCCCCACCCCCTCCCCCCAATCCTGGTATGCATGGTCCCCTCACCCCCTCCCCCCAATCCTAGTATGCATGGTCCCCTCACCCCCTCCCCCCAATCCTAGTATGCATGGTCCCCTCACCCCCTCCCCCCAATCCTAGTATGCATGGTCCCCTCACCCCCTCCCCCCAATCCTAGTATGCATGGTCCCCTCACCCCCTCCCCCCAATCCTAGTATGCATGGTCCCCTCACCCCCTCCCCCCACCCCCTCCCCCCAATCCTGGTATGCATGGTCCCCTCTCTCCCCCCCCCCCCCCCCAATCCTGGTATGCATGGTCCCCTCACCCCCTCCCCCCAATCCTAGTATGCATGGTCCCCTCTCTCCCCTCCCCCCCCCCAATCCTGGTATGCATGGTCCCCTCACCCCCTCCCCCCAATCCTAGTATGCATGGTCCCCTCACCCCCTCCCCCCAATCCTAGTATGCATGGTCCCCTCTCTCCCCCCCCCCCCAATCCTGGTATGCATGGTCCCCTCTCTCCCCTCCCCCAATCCTGGTATGCATGGTCCCCTCTCTCCCCCCCCCCCCCTGGTATGCATGGTCCCCTCTCTCCCCTCCCCCCCCCCCAATCCTGGTATGCATGGTCCCCTCACCCCCTCCCCCCAATCCTAGTATGCATGGTCCCCTCTCTCCCCTCCCCCCCCCCCCAATCCTGGTATGCATGGTCCCCTCACCCCCTCCCCCCAATCCTAGTATGCATGGTCCCCTCACCCCCTCCCCCAATCCTGGTATGCATGGTCCCCTCTCTCCCCTCCCCCAATCCTGGTATGCATGGTCCCCTCTCTCCCCTCCCCCCATCCTGGTATGCATGGTCCCCTCTCTTCCCCCCCCCCCCTGGTATGCATGGTCCCCTCTCTTCCCCCCCCCCCCCGGTATGCATGGTCCCCTCTCTCCCCCCCCCCCCCCCTGGTATGCATGGTCCCCTCTCTCCCCTCCCCCCCCCCAATCCTGGTATGCATGGTCCCCTCACCCCCTCCCCCCAATCCTAGTATGCATGGTCCCCTCTCTCCTCTCCCCCCCCCATCCCTGGTATGCATGGTCCCCTCTCCCTCCCAATCCTGGTATGCATGGTCCCCTCTCCCCCCCCCCCCAATCCTGGTATGCATGGTCCCCCTCACCCCTAGTAAACTGTACAGATTAAAAAAAACAAACAACAAAAAAAACATTTATACTCACCTTTCTTCCCCATGTCCAGCGCGGTCCTGTTCTGCGTGTGTTGTGGTGCCAGACTGGGAGCCTGCGCAGTCCTCGTTTTCCACCATGTTCTTGAAGACACTGCAGACCATATAAGGTGACCAGGGTAGGTCACATGAGTGAATGCTTGGACCCGGTTGGTCCGTATGGAAGGTCTCGTCTGGCTGACCTGTCTGCCTTCCTGAGTGCACCGGACATAGCAAAGCCTGTGTGACCACAGGATTGACAGAGTGGAGCTCTGTCATGGACGCCATGCTGTTTTGATATGAACTTTCTGTTGCTGTTGATGGTTTATGCTGCACAATAAACCGAATGGACTGAGTTATGTTGAGAAACCTGTGCCGGATAGATACATGAATAGATATATATATGCTATGGGACAACTTTACTGACTTCTTAGGCCTGTTTCACACTTCATTTTTTTGTGTGTCAGAGAAAAAAAAAAAAAAAGAAAAAAAAAAAAAAAGAGAAAAAAAGAAAAAGAGCGAAAAAAAAAGAGAAAAAAAGCGAGAAAAAGAGCGAAAAAAAAGAGAGAAGAAGAATTTTTTCTGTCTGCCAGAAATGATTTCAGGGTTAAATTTCCGGCTGACTTAATTCCTCCAGGCATGCGCACTATAAAAATGCAGATCCTGCAGCAAAAAAAAAAAAAAACACACCGCTACATGGTCCGTCCAGGCATCTCGGCGGACGCAAAAAAAAAAAAATTAACGGATCCGCAAAAAAACGGATCCGCCGGATGGCCATCCGTCAAGATCCGCCGGTAATGCAAATAAATGGGGGAAAAAACGGATCCGCCAAAAAAACGGCAGATTTTGACTGATAGTCAAAAATGGAAGTGTGAAACAGGCCTTAGGATAAGTATCAGCTTGCATCCTGTTCCATCTTTGCCTTTCCCTTATACCACTTATCCCTTTGGGTGAGCATTCAGGCTCAGTGTTATTTATGCAGGGACTTTAGGCAGCTTTCAATGATACCCCATTTTTTTAGATATTATGCCTGTGTCGGAATTTGTTTTTTAGTTTAAATAACATCATGTATTTGCAATTTGTTAGCAGCTTTTGTGATATTATACAATTATTTGGTTCCACATGAGATTCTTTAGCCAGTGAAGACCTCTTTGAATATTATACTCCTTATTCTGGATCTAATATGTCTGTACTTTTGGACTTTTTTAAATGTTATTAAAATATCTGTTTTTTCTGGTTTGGTAATAAAAATTCTTGTTATATTTTTCCATACATTGTGGTGATCCTGTGTTTTTGCATGCACTTTCTCTTCTCTGTGACACTATTGCATTTTTGCACGCAAATAGGAGATCCCACCTGTTCATCTTATTGTATTATTAGCTGATGGTGCCCACTTGTTTCTCTATTTACCCACAATCGCTCTGATTGGCTGTTAAAAGTGAAACAGCCAATCAGAGCGATCGTAGCCACGGGGGGGGTGAAGTACAAAGGGTCTTGTACCTGCGCCTGCGGGTCGGGTGACCTTTCAGTGACCCCGGTCACCCGACCCGCAGGAGACGATCAATTCATGACGCCACATAGGCGTCATGGGTCGGATTGGCACCGACTTTCATGACGATTACGTGGCGTCAAAGGTCGGGAAGGGGTTAACGGCTTTGAGGAATAAAAATAAATATAGTGCTGCCTGACAGCAGCGATTCCTGCAGTTTTTGCTGTCGACCGGGGCATATTAACCCCTTAAATAAAGCTGTCAATTGCAACAGCAGTACTTAAGTTGTTGAAAAAGGGTCACAAAACTCCCGGTGGTTATCATGGTACCCTGAAGTCATGCGATGACCCTAGGGTATAGTGGCCTGGGTATCACAGGCTGTGAGACACTGACATTCTCATGCACTGCAGTACACAAGTACAGCAGTGTATGAGGCCAGTGATCAAACTGAAAATTATACTTGTTCCACAGTGGTACTAAGCAAAAAAAAAGTGAAAAAAAAAAGTTACAAAAAAACCAATATAAATCTGGTATCACTGTAATCGCACCGATCCAAAGAATAAACCCGCCTTATCACTTATACCACACAAAATTAATAACTTCTTGTACGGCTGTCTATTTTGTTCATTCTACAAAAAAAAAAAATCAGAATAAGTCGACTCACATTTATCCTGTTCTCTCCTCTGAGCACTTAAGTCAGGATTTCAGTTTAAATTCCCCAACACCGCGATTCAGACAAACCCCGGATGGAACCAATTATGAGGCAGAGGGAGCCTTTGGACTGCCTGGTCTGTGTTCCGGTGGTGTCCCATCATTTTAGGCATCTTTTTATCACAAGTATAGGCGACCACAGATCTTTGCACACCACCGGAGCAGACGCACGAAGTGTCTCCATCTGCCTCAATATGGTGGGTGGTTCAGTCAGGGGTTTCATCTGAATAGTATTTTTTGACATAAATGCTCAGTGTATAACACAAATGTGATCCCAGCCATATACTGGAAGTGATAGAAAATTATGTACCACAAAACGTTACCAATAAAAACCCTAATTTATCCCACACAAAACCAGCCCCCACTCAGATCAGTCATCTGTCACTGGAACTATAGGGGGGTTTCCACATTACTGGTAGAACAAGACTCTGGAAAAGCAGCATGGCTCCCCCTTCAAATAAAATCCAGTCAATTCTGTGCTCCCAAATCCAAATGCCCCCCTCCTTCTGAGCCGCATTGTGCCTAAACCACAGTAAGCATCCACGTTAGGCATTATTGGAATGGAGAGAAGGTACTTAAATTTACAGTGCATATCCCCAGAAGCACAGGCTGGGCACAATGTATGGGAGCGCTACACTTTATGGGGACGGAATCTATGGGCACTAAACTGGCATATTTGAAATTCTCCAGAAAAAAAAAAAAAAAAGCGTGGCATGGATGTTACGAAAAACACTGCAGCCGTAGACAAATTTATAGGGGTGCAATTTCTACTATAAGGTCACTTTGGGGGGTTTTTCTGCTGTTCTGGCACCTTAGGTGCTCTGCAAGTGTCGCCCATAAACTATTCTAACAAAATCTGTGCTCCAAAAGCCAAATCGCTCTCCTTCCTTCTCAGCCATAACATGTAGCCTAACAGTAATTTCTGACAACATATGGGGGCAGCACCGTATTCGGGAGAAATTGCACGATAAATTCTGGGGTCTAGTTTCATCTATTAACACTTGTGTACCTGACCTATTTGCAGCAAATACAAAAATTACATTTTTACCACTAAATTGTCATATTTCCACGTTTCAATGTTATAAAACTCTACGAGGCACCTATGGGTTCAAAAAACTCAATGCACTTCTAGATGAATTCCTTTAGGGGTCTAGTTTCGCATTTGGGACAAATTGCACAACAAATTATGGGGTTCGTTTTCTCATATTATCCATTGAGAAAATTAAAAATTTGAGGCCAAATTTTTTCTTTCTTCACAAAAATAAGACTTTTCAATATGACAACTAACGTTATCAAATTTTGTGTAGCACCTGTGAATTCAAAATGCTTACTATACCCCCGGATAAAATCCTTGAGGGGTGTGGTTTCCAAAATAGGGCAACTTGTGTTTTTTTCCCACTGTTTAGGCACATCAGGGGCTCGTCAAAAACGACATGAAGCCCACAGACCAAGCTATCAAAAAATGCATTCTAAAATGTCACTCCTTTTCCGAACCATGCCACACGCCCAAACCGTAGTTTTCCTCCACATAGGGGGTAAATGCGTACTCCGGAGAAATTGCACAACAAATTTTGCGGTCCATTTTTGTGGGTAAAATGCGATTTATTTTCACAGTGCTAAGTTCTAAAACTCTCTGTTGCACCTGGGGGTTCAAGGTGCTGACCACACATCTAGATACATTCCCTGGATGGGTCTAGGTTCCACAATGGGGGTCACTTGTTGGGGGGGTTTCCATTGTTCAAGCACATAAGGGGCTCTCCAAACGGGACATGATGTCTGTTAATGATTCCAGGATATTTGTCATTCAAAAAGTCAAATGGTGCTCCTTCCATGTACCCAAACAGTAGTATTTCCCCACATATGGGGTATCTGCGTATTCAGGAGAAATGGAAAAACAAATTTTAGGGTCTATTTTATTTTGTTACCATTGTGAAAATAAATTTGGGGCTAAAGTAAAATTTTGGTGGGAAAAAAAAAAAAAAAAAGTTAAGATGTTCATTTTTTTCTTTCCACATTGCTTCAGTTCATGTGAAACACCTGAATTGTTAATAAACTTCTTGAATGTGGTTTTGAGAACCTTGAGGGGCTCAAAAGTTTTTAAAATGGTGTCTCTTAAGTATCTTCTGTCATATGGGTCCCTCAAAGTCACTTCAAATGTAGTCCCTATAAAAATGGTTTTGTAAATTTTGCTGGAAAGTTAGAAAAAAAATTATAAATTGCTGATCAACTTTTAAGCTTTCTAACTAAAGAACAATTGTTTAAAAAATTATGCAGATTTAAAGTAGACATGTGGGAAATGTTATTAACCATTTTGTGTAACATAACTTTAATTTAAAGGGCATAAGAATTAAAAGTTTGAAAATTGAGAAAATTTTTGCAAAATTTCCGATATTTTCACAAATAAACGCAAGTCACATCGAATAAATTTATTTTACCAGTGTCATGAAATACAATATATCAAGAAAAAACAGTCTCCGTTGAAGCGTTCCAGAGCGATAACCTCAAAGTGACACTGGTCAGATTTAAAAAAATTTGACCTGGTCATTAAGGTCAAAATTGGCTAGGTCACTAGGTTTACCTGTCATATAGGGAAATCTGTTGGTAGATATGGTGTTAACATGGAATCTGTAAACAGGTTTCTGCTAGATCATATAATAGCCAAATGGTAAAAGGAACAGAGACTCAAATTCAAGCAATGTGTCACTTACTGTGCTGCAGATTTAGCAGGGTTCAAAATGCTAAGCTCTGTATAACCCCGCCAACACCACCGACCGCTTGCTGACAATATAGTGTGTACACAGAAAGCGGCCAATCAGTAGTAGTGGCAGGGTTACACAGAGGAGTTGACTAGGGACACATGAGGAAGCAGTGCTATAGTGAAAATCTCCTGACACACTGAAATCAGTCTTAACCGACACATCACGCTGCCCTCAAATTATATAGCAAAAACCTGCCATTAGATTCCCTTTAAATATAGATCTTTTTACTTGGAAGTGCTGCTTCAGAGAAAATTTAAGTTATATTCTCTCTGCAGCCGCTTGCTGGTCATAGAGGCGGCGCTGGAATGTGAACACTTAGCGAGAGCAGTGTAGTCAATCCCCCTGCTCAGACGCTAGAGAACAGTACATCAATCAAGGAGTATGGGGAGTGATTACAGTATGATCGCTGTCTGAGCACTAACGTCACAGCCATTATGATAATTGAGCAGCTTCAAGGAGAACATGAATTTCATTTTCTCCTAGCAACAGCACTTCCAGTTACACATCTATATATATTACAGAAAAGAATACCTGAAGATTACTACTATGGTTGTAGATACACTTTTTATATCATTTAAACAGGCTCCCTTTAAATCCACTCATTTTTACCTATAGTGTAGAACAGTGGTTCCCAAACTCCAGTCCTCGCAGACCCCAACAGGTCCTGTTTTGAGGATTTACTAAGTATTTCACAGGTGATGGAAGTATCATCAAGGCATCAGGAATTCTCTCACATGTGTAACACTATGGAAATCCTGAAAACATGACCTGTTGGGGTCAACGAGGACTGGAGTTTGGGAACCACTGGTGTAGAAGATTACCTGTCATTAGGTGAGAAGTAGACTTTTTTGCTCTCATCTTATTCCCATTGCTCTAAAGTATTCATGTTTTTTACTCTGCAGTAAGTAAAAAAACATGAATACGGTCTTCACAAGGGGTGTCCCGATTTCTGGGGGCATGCTTTAGCTTGCCCTGTAAAGTTCACTCAGCAACACCCCCATGTAAAGATGATAAATTTAGTACTAAATAAAAAGCAGCACCTCCCTGGAAATATATAGCGCATCCAAAAATTAAAAAAAAAAAAAAAAAAAAAAAAAAAAAAAAAAAAGCAATATTCCGCAGTGAAGCCAGAATAAAATAAGAGCAAACAATTTGGAACTTCAGTAACAGGTCCTCTTTAAACTACAGTGAATTAAAAACAATGATCTCACATCAAAATAATTATATAAAAGCCAACGAATGAATGGAAACTGGGAACAATACAAATGGTCATGATCTTACCAAAAAAGTTTCAGAAGTGGGCTCATGTGCCTTTGTTAAACCATTCATCCGTGGACTTGAAGGTTCATTATCAGACAAAACTATCACATCTGGAGAGGGGACCCTCTTTTCTCTCTTCACTTCACTAAGCAAAAGAAAATAACTTTACATTAGTATTTATACCAAAAAACATTCAAAGTGATGATTCAGCATACCATCATAACCAACACTCAGGTATTGAAACCTATTTGCTTTACAGTGTATATAGTGTAAGAGAGCACCAGGGTTTTGCTTCTCTAATTGCTGAACTAAAAACAAAAACAGGTTATACCAGGTATCACGCAGGCTAGGTTCACATTTTTACAGTGCTCTATGACGAGCACTATGTCAAGGTCTCCATCTAAAGCATAGTCTACAAGACTTCTTTGTCCACCTAAATAAAAGGCTGACCCCGACACTACTGGAAAGGAGGCCAAAGCATAAAATGTGACACTGTGTGCTCAGTTATCTTGAATGTCTCTGCCAGGGTATTGTGTTATTGTAACCAATATAATCAGCTCTATTCTATTTTATACATATACATTTTTAAATGATCCTAAAGCTTGTCAGATCTAAAGATGTATAACCTAAAATAGGAGAGAAAAAAAAAGTCCAGAAAAAAATACCTTACCCCATGAGTGCTAATCTCATTGAAAGACAATGCCTGGTCAAATTCTGCCCAGCATGGAGTAGCTGGCAAAAGATATAATAGAATATATTCAAAAGAAATAATAATTAAAAAAAAAATAAATAGGTGTCACCATTTACTGAGGTCCATAACTAAATTTTCCTGTTGCAGAAGTGTCAGCACTTGTCCACATTTCAATTGATACATGACATTTTAATCATTTCTGGCATGGTGTGGAGGGGTCTGAAAAATGCAAATTCTGGTGCTTTGTTTTTTTCATTTAGTTGTTCACTTGGGTATGGGATAAATATTTGATATTGGCTCATGGTTACTCGCCCAAACTATAAGTATATATAATTTTTGGGCACTTGGACACATTTTGCCATTTACACTTCAACAGAGAAGGTGGGGTGGGGATTTAAAAAACAAATATTTAAAAAGTGTTTTTCTTATTGCATGTTTTAATAGCCCAGGATCTTGAACAGGCAATCTCTTGATCACAGTGTAAAATGATTGGCTGTGAAGTACAGCCAGACACCAAGGTCTTGAGAAGGCCCTCAGCTGCCATTGCAACCCATTGGCACCATTTGTTCTTGGTGAGTGCGTGATAAGCTCTGAATTGATGGCAGCATTAAAAAATTTTAACTGATGCAATTAGAGCTAGTAAGGGCTCTAACTTTTTTTTTTTTTTAAAGTGAGCTGTTGTATGTGCCTTTTTCCATGTTTTCAGGCACACAGATATCAATGTACTGTATATGTATTTCCTGTTTTTAAAGTCAGGGGCAGCTAAGACATTTCAGATGAGAAGAACAGAAGCAACGAGGATTGTGAAAATGGACAGACCAAAAATGGGTCCAGCAAACGGAGAAAAAAAAAATTAAACTTGTGTGAAACTGGCCTTTACTCAGGTGCCGGCTATGTAATGTAGCTTGTGAGCCCACTCCATATAGTGATAGCTAAGGGGTTAAATCATATCTAATACTCTACAGATGTATGGCACGTCTTCGGGTAAGGCCAGAGGTAGCATGCTGCGTGGAGGGGGAAAAAAAAAAAAAAAAAAAACTTAAATGCCATAGTAAAAAAAAAAAAAAAAAAAAAAAAAAGAAGTGGTCAAAACTATTGCAAAACAGTGTCAATTCAAGGAAATAAGGATGCATAAAGTAACTGAAAATGATCTGAAAGAACAATTGCTTGGGTGATATTTGTTACAGCTGCCACTAGATGGCAGTAAAACCCATATAAATGCAATGGATGCCATCCGATTTCCCTATGCTAACTTCGCTCAAAACGCATAAAAATTACTAAGTTTATGCTTGGCATATCTGCGTTTTTACTTTTTAGTGTATTAAATTTGCGGCATACAACTTTGGTTATAACACTTAAGAAGCAGCATGTAGTAGCCACAGCAGAGTTTTGTTTTTACCATTTATTTATGGGCAGTGTTTCTGGGTAAAATCAGCAAAGGAAAGTATCACTTAACTGATACTTGACAAATTAAGTCTCAAAGCATTTGCACCCCAGCCAGAGGATATTTGACCACTTTTGGTTTGTTAAAATTGGCTATTTTTTTCCTATTTCATGTCTCTGCTGCAGGAATATTGGCTTCTGAAGTTTAGGGTACCTAAATAATGTTAGCTGCTGCCCCCTCAACCAAGGACCTTCTCTGAGCATTTATTCCCCGCTCCATCCTTGTGTATGGGGAGTTGGGAGAAAGTCTGCCAAACGGCTGTTCAGCCAACAGTTCTCACGTGTGGCTAGTTTTCAGCCTTTAAAGACTTCTGCCCTCTCCAATCTACTTCCACAGTCGTCACAGTGCCTCCTGATTTCCACCTAAATAAGACCCCTTTCATTTTTAAGTAGTTCTAAAACGCCTAACTTGCCCAGTCAAAACTAAACCTTCTCAACCTACCCAACAAGCACAGCAAACCAACATCTCATAAGATATAGCTACGATAAATATTATACATGTTAAAGTGGTAGTCTGGGCTGAAATGAAGTCACATGCAGAAAAAAAACTCGCTCTTAGGGCTCTCTCACATGAGCTTATACATCTCGGATGAATGCTATTTGATGTCATAATCAGATAGCACTTGGACAAATGTTATAGAATGGGGCAGTGCTGAGGTCAGATATTTTTTCACTGACAATCAGTAAAATAGGGATTTTTGTGTACTCACCGTAAAATCCTTTTCTCCGAGCCAATCATTGGGGGACACAGACAGTGGGTGTTATGCTGCTGGCCACTAGGTGGACACTAAGTAAACCAGAAAAAAAGTTAGCTCCTCCCCTGCAGTATAAACCCTCTCGCTGGCCGAGACCTCCCCAGTTCGGTGAAAAAAGCAGGAGCATAAACAGTCAATAATAACCATAAGTCAAAGCCTAAGAATGCTACAGTGAGCCGATAGGCTAAACAGGGTGGGTGCTGCATCCCCCAATGATTGGCTCGGAGAAAAGGATTTTACGGTGAGTACACAAAAATCCCAATTTTACTGATTGTCAGTGAAAAAATATCTGACCTCAGCACTGCCCCATTCAATAACATTTGTCCAAGTGCTAAAGTCCAAGTGCTAAGTCCAAGTACACAAAAATCTCTATTTCTCCTACGCCTCATTGGGGGACAGAGACAGTGGGACGTCTTAAAGCAGTCCCTGGGTGGGGAGCATACAACTGCTAATACCCCATGTACCACTAAGTCAACACAGAGGTACTGCCGATTGCAGGCTGCATCTGCCGAGAGCTGCATCCACAGAGGCCTGAGGATGAATTAGGCAATGTTTGTAAAGGTATGCAGGCTGAATCAAGTCGCAGCCTTGCAGACAGGCCTGAGAATGAATTTGGTTATGTTTTGTAAAAAGTATGCAGACTGGACCAAGTCGCAGCCTTGCAGAACTGTTCTGCCGAGGCCTGGTGCCGAATGGCCGAAGAGGCGCCCACTGACCGGGTAGAGAGCGCCTTAATCCCCCACTGGGACAGGCGCATTCCTGATACGGCAGGACTCCTGAATCGCCAAGCGAATCCACCTGGCTAGCGTTGCTTTTGCCATGGCTAGACCCTTCCTATGCCCCTCTGGAAGCATGAACAGGGCCATCTGACTTGAGGAAGGGAGCCGTCCGCGAGATGTACTGTCTCAGCGCCCTAACCACATCCAGGGTGTGGAGGGCTCTCAGTATGATGGACTGGCGCCAGACAAAAAGAAAGGCAAAACAATTTCCTCGTTGAGATGGAAAGAGGAAACTAACTTGGGCAGGAAGGACGGGGACGTTCTGAGAAATACTTTTTCCTGATGACAATTCAGGAACGGAGAACGGTAGGACAGGGCTGCCAATTACAAAACTCGTCTGATTGACGTAACTGCCACTAGAAAGACCACCTTCCAAGAGAGGAAGGACAGTGACATGTCATGCAACAGTTCGAAAGGAGCCTCCTGTAAGGCCCTGAGAACCAGGTTAAGGTCCCATGATTCCAATGGCCTTCTATAAGGAGGCGCCACATGGGAAACTATCTGAATGAACGTCTTGACCTGAAGTTTGGTGGCAATTTTGTGTTGGAAAAGCACTGACAAGGCCAAAATTTGGCCCTTGAGCGAGCTAAACGCGAGGCCTGAATTTAATAAAGATTGAAGGAATTCCAATATGGCCAGAATGGAAAAAACACCAGAGGTGATCGACCATGGTCCTTGTACCACAAAAAGGTTTTCCAGGTGCGGTGATAAATGCACATGGACACAGACTTCCTAGCACTAATCATGGTGGAAATCACGTCGTGAGAGAACCCAGCCCTGTGCTAAAATCCAGGATTCAACGGCCACGCCGACAAAGACAGGGCCCCAGAGTTCTGGTGGTAAATCTGGCCCTGCGAGTGTAGATCCATGCTTCAATAGGGGTTACCTTGATGCGGTGGAGCAGCTTGGTAAGTTTTTTTTTTAAAAAATGTATATCGACTAAATACCCTGTATTTGTTATCTTTTTATCAGCACTTGCTGACTACTGTTATACACTCACTGGCCACTTTATTAGGTACACCTGTCCAACTGTGTGTTAAGACTTAATTTCTAATCAGCCAATCACATGGCGGCAACTCAGTGCATTTAGGCATGTAGACATGGTCAAGACAATCTCCTGCAGTTCAAACCGAGCATCAGTATGGGGAAGAAAGGTGATTTGAGTGCCTTTGAACGTGGCATGATTGTTGGTGCCAGAAGGGCTGGTCTGAGTATTTCAGAAACTGCTGATCTACTGGGATTTTCACGCACAACCATCTCTAGGGTTTACAGAGAATGGTCCGAAAAAGAAAAAAAATCCAGTGAGCGGCAGTTCTGTGGCCGGAAATGCCTTGTTGATGCCAGAGGTCAGAGGAGAATGGGCAGACTGGTTCGAGCTGATAGAAAGGCAACAGTGACTCAAATTGCCACCCGTTACAACCAAGGTAGGCAGAAGAGCATCTCAACGCACAGTGCGTCGAACTTTGAGGCAGATGGGCTACAGCAGCAGAAGACCACACTGGGTACCACTCCTCTCAGCTAAGAACAGGAAACTGAGGCTACAATTTGCACAAGCTCATCGAAATTGGACAGTAGAAGATTGGAAAAACGTTGCCTGGTCTGATGAGTCTCGATTTCTGCTGCGACATTCGGATGGTAGGGTCAGAATTTGGCGTAAACAACATGAAAGCATGGATCCATCCTGCCTTGTATCAACGGTTCAGGCTGGTGGTGGTGGTGTCATGGTGTGGGGAATTTTTTCTTGGCACTCTTTGGGCCCCTTGGTACCAATTGAGCATCGTTGCAACGCCACAGCCTACCTGAGTATTGTTGCTGACCATGTCCATCCCTTTATGACCACAATGTACCCAACATCTGATGGCTACTTTCAGCAGGATAATGCGCCATGTCATAAAGCTCGAATCATCTCAGATTGGTTTCTTGAACATGACAATGAGTTCACTGTACTCAAATGGCCTCCTCAGTCACCAGATCTCAATCCAATAGAGCATCTTTGGGATGTGGTGGAACGGGAGATTCGCATCAGGGATGTGCAGCCGACAAATCTGCGCCAACTGTGTGATGCCATCATGTCAATATGGTCCAAAATCTCTGAGGAATGCTTCCAGCACCTTGTTGAATCTCTGCCACGAAGAATTGAGGCAGTTCTGAAGGCAAAAGGGGGTCCAACCCCTTACTAGCATGGTGTACCTAATAAAGTGGCCAGTGAGTGTATGTTTTACTGCAGGATATTTCTGCACAATTGTCATTCTGTGCTCTGTTTGTGTTTAGGTATTCATATTGTAGACTGCTGACAGGTCACTGATCCCTCACGGACCTGCCCCCTAGTTTACATAATGAATACCTGTACACACTGAAGGGAGAAAAAAAAAAAAAAGAAAAAAAACACCGTTTTGCAGGCAGGTGCCAGCCATGACACCTGTGCTGCAGCATAAATCACATGTGTACTGTGTTTATAATTAATATGGTTGGGGTTATCCTGATGGTTAAAAAAAAAAAAATAAATAAATAAATCCATTTGAAAATGGCACCCGCCACGCTTGCGCAGCTATTGGATCTCACCTCTATATACACACACACCAACAGGTGCTACTGTGCGTGCGCCATTTGTCAAATGGATTTTATTTTTTTATCGGGATAACCTCAACCATATTAATTATAAACACAGTACACATGCGATTATGCTGCAGCAAAGGAGCCACGGCTGGCGCCTGCCTGCGCAAGGGTCTTTTCCCCCAATATGTATTTGTAAATATTCATTATGTAAACTAGGGGGCAGGTCAGTGAGGGCTCAGTGACCTGTCAGCAGTCTGCATTATGAATAGCTAATCAGAGCACCACATGAAGACCCCCCCCCCCCACAGGCCGCCTCGCTAGGATACCATTAACACAAAACTGAAAATAAAGATTACACAACAAACAAGATAGATTTCATCAACCAAGGTATCATTTAATAAGTATAATGGCGCCGACCTGACACTGTCTGTAGGTTACTGTGCACAATCCTGCCGACAGGTTCCCTTTAACACTGATCCAGAACACAGCACAAAACAAGGAGGTGAAGGTGCTCCTTGCCATTTCAAAGTTTTCCTACCCTTCGGGCATCCTGTTGGTTATTTTCTATGTAGGACAGCCATATTGATACATAGGCCAAACCTACCTCACATTATTTTATACATATGCCTTTGTGACATACAAGACAAAAATATGGAATTAAGAAAAACACAAATGGCTGAAAACATTGATGCGCCAAATTGAACTCACTTCTTTGAGGTGCTCATATCCACTGGCTCTTCGCCCGTCGGTACCTCCACTTTGATAGTGGCCTTCACCTCCCCAGTTTTCAGAAGTTCAGGCATCTTGCCAGACCCAGATTCTGCTTTCATCACAAGCTCCCCATCCAACAGTCCTTTCTCCAGTTTTAACTTCTTGCTGTCGACGTCATTCTGTGTCACCTCTCTCTCCAGCGCCCTTTTTTGACTCCGTGTCCGGCATGCTTCATCCGCCATATCGTTGGACTGAAACATACAAATCAATGATTCTTTAAGAGTCAACACTGTCATGTAACTGCAGTCAAACCGATTAATCACCAACATCTGAATAATCTGACACCTTGTTTCCAAATATCTGCAAAGTGCCCCAGAAAATTACAGCTCGACTGTGAAAGTATATAAAACATCCAGCCCGTATGAGCAAGAGGTGACCCGAGACACAGATTTGAAACTGCACCGGGTGTGTGTAATGATCTACACTAAAATTGTGTGCTGGGGAAGGCAGACAACAGAGTGTTTGTGACCAGCACGAGTTAGATAATAGTGCTCATCCTTGCCAGAGGTATGAACCAACAATTATCTGCAGGCATCTTACAGCTCACAGACTGTGTACAACACTGGACTCCACACTTCTCACTGCAAATTCTAGATTTGGATTTAATATACTTGTGAGAAGGTGATGACAAACCCCAGGTGGCATTTCGTTGTGACATCAAGTCCCCACGTGACCTCTTTAATTTTCCCAGGATGCTGCTGGAGACACAATAGCACTTTCTGGAAAACCGGCCTAAACTGGTTCCAGACAACGCTGCAAGTGACGTTAACCCCTTGCAGTGACATTCGCCTCCCAATTGCTTCCCCCCCCCCCCCCATCTTCAAGGTCTGCCACTTCTGGCATTCCTGTACTGTCCAAAGGAGCATTATTCTTAAGTGAGAGAATACCACATTGATCAGTTTGATTCGTTCATTAACCATATTAATGAGCCATGACAAAATAGGAACTGCAGAGTATAACCTGTGTGCCAATCATCAGCTCACTGGCAGCAAGCACCATGTAACAAACGCTGAAAGGCTGAGATGGGGAGCTCAACTCTCCGGTCAAGTTCCAAGTATGGCCTCGTGGCCTCTAGAGCTCATTATCTGGTGACATAGGGGACCTTATTTGCTATATTCAACAGCAGGAATCAAGAAAATGAATGAGCCTTCTATAAGCTCATTCCAGTCCAGGAGGAACATTTTGTTTTGCTTCGGTACAAAAGAAAATTTAAAGGAGTTCACCAATTTAATACATTTTGTATTTCAATACCTCACCATCATTCTTGATAATATTTGTAGTCGGTGAATGAGAACGCAGGCAGCAACCATGTATATAGGGAGTAGAACACATATCCTGGGCAGTTTGCAGCACATCATTCCCTAGACTGGATCCCATAGTATCAGATGAGAGCAGACTAGGGGACTACATGTACACGGGAATGAGCTCCTTCATGGACAGCAATCCTGCATCTAAAAAGGGTGAGGAAACCCTTTTTAAAGGCTAGAAAGTTATAGACTTCATTTATAGCTAAATCTTTATTTATACACCAGAAAATCTCTTGGGCTACAGTAAACCTTAAAAAGAACGCATTAAAATGGAAGCTGTCAACTGATTCATGCTACCCAAACCATAGAATGAATGGATCTACAAAAAGATATTTTCTCTGAAGTGTTGGAGCGTTTCAGAGAGAAACATACGAGGCTACAAAATTGTGCAGCCAGGCTGACTTATGCGGCCCACAGTTTGGACAGCATGAATAAGGTGAGGCTTGCGCCTCTGGGCTCCAACACGGCCCCTTGTCAATTCAATACTGGTGTGAATTACACCGATCTTGAGCAGTTGGGGCCTCAGTGTGAGCATGCCCATAAAAAGAAAAAAAAAATTTTTAACAGGCACAGGTCCCCCAACTCATGTTGCAGGTACTGTGAATGAAGAATGTCAAGGATGGGACTTAAAAAAAAAAAAAAAAAAACACAACACATAACACAGCTTAGTTTGCAATTGCTAAAAGCAACACAAGATTCCCACTAATTTGTAGGACACAATTGTGCTTTAGAGCTGCCTGTATATATAGCACTAGAATGCTATGGGGACAAAATTGTTGGCCAATTTACTGCATATTGCCCTGTTTTTTGCATTGCACCTTGAACCATGCGCTTCAACACTACAAACCACAATGTGAAACTGATCTTGTCTGTCCAGGTTAGGGTAGTGGACTCCTGTAACAGTTCCACTAATGACAAAAGGAGTCAAAAATTGCACTAGCCATTGAGAGATTTTTTAGTGCCCTCAAATGACAATTACCAAACAATGGTTTTATGATAATGTGAAAAACACCTGTAGGATCACACAAGCGCTTTACTGTGCAATATTGATTACTGAAAGAGTTAACAGCCCCTAGATCTTGGTCTTTTACTGTATGGGCTAATACACCCCTCCACACAGGCAGTGACTAAATGCCATCAGTTCACTTCAATATAACCAAGTACATACAAGATGAGTGAAGACATTTCTAACATGAGTTGTACTCTAGAAAAATTGTATGTGGTCTGGAGAGCGCTAGAAATGCTGAACAAAGCAATGTACTTCATCTAAACGTACACTTCACAGCACTGAACGGGTTACTAAGAGGTTACTGACCTGAACAGCCTGCCCTTAATATCTTGTAATACAGCACAATTCACAATAGGTCTCTTATATCCACCTTGTCTAAGTGTCAATAGCAGTGACGTTAAGTGTACCCAGCTTCCCTAGACTCCTGAACAGTTAAAAATTAAAAAAAAAAAAAAAATCAACATTGAGGGGGGACAAAATTACATCTGCCAGAAGACTAGGCCAAATAATCTATTTTGCAGCATATACTGGTGGCACTGTACAAACTACCCATGTGCTACCACAGCTAGGCATTTTACCTGACGTACTTGACATCCTCACAAGTAGGAGCATCAAGGTAGCTTTGCATTTTATGAAAATGTAATTGGTATCCTTTCTGGTGTGTATTTTTCATAAAAACCCCCAACACACAACAAAGATGCAGAAAAACAATAGTGCTGTTGCAGACAGCAGGAGAAAGAAAACCTACACACACACATTGCAAAGTGAGAGGAATTTGCAGTGTGAAGCCAGCAGTGGGAGCAGCGAGACGAAGAGGGACGCAACAACACAGCAGCGCTTGAGGATCGGCCAGCTTACAGCTGTCTGCCTGAGCGCAATGGGTTAAGCTCTGCCATTTTAGTGTCATTCACTGATATGTCCATTAACGGTGTTACAGAGTAAAATGGAAGTCGTTAACCCTTCGCCTCCAGCAATCAGCCTGAAAAGGAAGTAAAGTGTTCAACTGCAAAAGTTCCTGCATTTCTCTCACATGAAGGAAAGCCTCTTAAATGCATGTAAATGTCTCACGAAGGAGGGGGAAAAGGCTTGATTGAGATTGTAAGGTCACATCCACAGCTCGTGCCGTACTAGCATAATCATTAGACGCACTACTGGAGGAGAATCCCTACTCAGCACACAGGAAAAATGCACCTCACAGACAGGAGATAAGACATAAGGGTCTCACAAAACACTGCATGAGATGGGGCAGATATGAGCCACTTATTCACATCCAGCAGGATTCTGATCTGAATGGGACTTGAAGAAATCCACATCCAAGTTGTACCATAATCTTACATGACATCTACAACAAATCTGTGTAGAAATTTACTCTTACGTACGGTACCTATAAACACGACCTTTTCTTACTTTTGACTCTGCAAAAACTCTTACTGTTTCTCTTATTCATTCTCGTCTCGACTATTGTAACTCTCTTCTAATCGGTCTCCCTCTTACCAAACTCTCCCCTCTCCAATCTGTCTTGAATGCTGCAGCCAGGATCATATTCCTCACCAATCGTTACACCGATGCCTCTACCTTGTGCCAGTCATTACACTGGCTACCCATCCACTCCAGAATTCAGTATAAACTTATTACCCTCACCCACAAAGCCCTCCATGGCTCAGCACCACCCTACATCTCCTCCCTTGTTTCAGTATACCACCCTACCCGCGCCCTCCGTTCTGCTGATGACCTGAGGTTAGTATCCTCAATAGTCAGAACCTCCCACTCCCGTCTCCAAGACGTTACACGTGCCGCGCCAATTCTTTGGAATGCACTTCCCAGGTCAATACGATTAGTCCCCAATCCCCACAATTTTAAGCGTGTCCTGAAAACGCATTTATTCAGACTGGCCTATCGCCTCAACACATTAACCTAACCTATCCCTGTGTGGCAGAGCCAAAAGTTTTACCATAACCAGGTTCCCAGCATCATGTTCCCACATGCTTTATGCATCCATTAGCCCTCTGTGTCTGTACTGTTACACACTTAACATTATGGCTGGTCCATACAATCAGAGCAACTGTTACCACCCACCTTTCGTGTCTACCTCTTTCCTCATAGACTGTAAGCTTGCGAGCAGGGCCCTCACTCCTCTTGCTATTTGTTATAATCTACTGTATGTGATTATTGTTATGCTGTAATGTCTATTGTCTGTACAAATCCCCTCTGAAATGTAAAGTGCTGCGGAATATGTCGGCGGTATAAAAATAAAATTTATTATTATTATTATTATAGGAATGGCAGAAACGATGCAAAGGAGTGTCCCAACTAACAGCAATGGAGTGCAAGAAAGCAAGGATCGGACAGTGCAGTTTTTCCAATGTTACCACTGGTGGGGGCTTATCTCCATTAGGGTCTGGTGGATCCAAACCCTACAGACGGTATGGCCCGTGGTGACCATGAGTGAATGGATGAGCAGGGAACACCACTCGCTTGGTCACCGAGATTTGCCAGAGATTACTGCAGTTTTGCCAATGTTTTTTGGACGCTCTGTGATCAGTAGCTGCAAGGCACATTGCCACTCATCACTTATTGTTCTTACAAAACCCAACAAATTACATTTAAAATCGGTGTAAATTATAGCACAACCCTTCGCCAGCGTGTTTTTCTGGGACATGGACAAAGAAAGATAGCACACACTGTCATTCTACTCCAGGAGGCTTTTGATGAGGACAGGTATATGATTAAGTACAATGCACGCTTGCAAACAGAAAAGCGCACATAATTTTACAGAAAATTTCAGAGATTTTGGGCACGTTATTACAGGTAAAACATGTAAAATAAAGGTTTCCACTGTTTAATCCTTTAAGAACAATGGAATATTTCATTTTACTCACCTTCTTCCAAGGGGTAATCACCATTTTCCCATTAAGATTTATGAGAGTGGATCCAGCTGTAGCTTTAAATAACACGATTCATTTTGCTGCAAAATGCACAGAAAAATGGGGAAAAAAATTCCAAGTGGAATGAAATGATGAAAAATAAAAATGAAGTAACGCTATTGTTTTTTAGGGCTTTCACCATCAGGCAAACTGATCCGGATATCCGACTGTCCAGGTCAATGAGATTTTATCAAAATTAGACCCATAACCTTTTTATTTCACTGTTGATGGAACGGAGTGGGGCCTGATTTTTTTGTGGTAAACTGGTGCAAAAAAAACAAAAAAAACAAAAACAAACACTAGAGCTTAGGTGACGCGAAAAATAAATAAGCCCACAGCACATTTGGCATTTTGAGACTTTGTGGGGGGGGGGGGTTTCCCCTCCCTTCACACTCCAGCTGAAGCCCTTCTAGACATGTGGACCCTTCCCAGGAAGTTAATTCTCGTTTTAATGCAGGACAGTATAAAATAAACACATGTAAAAAAAAAAAAAAAAAAGACACAAAGCACACTACAAAACACTGCAGCAATTAGCCAGTGCATTTACTGCAGATTTACCACAAATTGCCATGTACAGCTCTTAAGAGCAGCACATTGTTCTATGGACTTTACCCTGTACATGTGGCACAACCACCACAAATCATGGAAAAATGTATGTGGCGCCCTAGGGTTTCCACTTATTTTTTTTAAATGGAGAAACACCTTTGTCAACTCAATAGTTAACTGTTGGCCTTGAGCGCGAATATTATGACCTGTTTCAAGGAATAAGTGGGAGGAAACCCATACTGTATTTTTGGAGATACTTTTTATGGCGCCATGTTAGGCTAGTTTCACACTTGCTTTTTTTTGCAGCGCGTTTTTCCCGCAAAAAAACGCATTGAAAAAACGCATACATAAGCATACAACTGCTGCGTTTTTTTCAAGCATTTTTATGAGCATGCATGAAAAAAACGCAGCGTTTTTATGCGTTTGTATGCGTTTTTAGCGCGTTTGCGTTTTTTTCCAACATTTTTAGGTGGCCCCTCACACTACCCAAACCATGACTTTACTAACCCTAACCCTGACCCTAACCCTAACCCTGACCCTAACCCTGACCCTAACCCTTAACCAAATCATACTTAACCCTAACCCAAACCCTAAACCCTAACTAACCCTAACCCTAACCCTGACCCTAACCCTTAACAAAACCATACTTAACCCTAACCCTGACCCTAACCCTAACCCTAACCCTGACCCTGACCCTAACCCTTAACCAAACCATACTTAACCCTAATCCTGACCCTAACCCTGACCCTAACCCTAACCCTTAACAAAACCATACTAACCCTAATCCTGACCCTAACCCTGACCCTAATCCTTAACAAAACCATACTTAACCCTAATCCTGACCCTAACCCTGACCCTAACCCTGACCCTAACCCTGACCCTAATCCTGACCCTAACCATGACCCTAATCCTTAACAAAACCATACTTAACCCTAATCCTGACCCTAACCCTGACCCTAACCCTAACCCTAACCCTGACCCTAACCCTAACCCTAACCCTTAACAAAACCATACTTAACCCTAATCCTGACCCTAACCATGACCCTAATCCTTAACAAAACCATACTTAACCCTAACCCTGACCCAAACCCCAACCCTAACCCTGACCATAACCCTAACCCTAAACCCCCTTAACTAACCCTAACTCTAACCCAAACCCCTAAATTCCATGGTTTTAAAAAAAAAACGCATATGCAAAAAAACGCATACATGAGCATGCCAGTGCGCACATATGCGCATCCATAGGCTATAATGGCCATTTTTAGCGCAAAACGTGCGCATATGTGCGCATGCGCTTTTTTGCAGGGCCAAAAAATGCAACATGCTGCGTCTGGAAAATCCCAACGCACACCCCAAAAAAACGCAGCGCATGAAAATCGCATACATGCGCTTACCAGCGCGCAGGTATGCGCACCCATGTTAAATATAGGGGAAAAAACGCATGCGCAGGTGTGCGTTTTTTTCCAGCGCTAAAAAACGCAAATGTGAAAACCAGCCTTAAGAAACTGGAGAATTCTCTAAATAAGTTAAAGGAGAGTTCATAAACAGATAAATGAGAATCCTCTGTACCGATCACAACCATTAGTTAGTTGCTTAATCATGACCTCTTGATATTCATTTATTTTTCACATCTTCGGTATATGTGGAACAACCTGATTTAAAAAATGGCATATCTGATGTTAAAGGGAACCTGTCAGCAGGATTGTGCACAGTAACCTACAGACACCGTCAGGTCAGTGCCATTATACTGATTAGGGATCATACTCACATGCGAGAAACTCAGACGAGTCTCGCATGTCAATACCCGGCACTGCCGCCGACACTCGGATCGGAGCGTTCAGCTGTATAGAAATACATGCAGCTGCACACTCCGGTCCGAGATTCTTGCATGTGAGTATGAGCCCTAAAAAGGATACCTTGGTTGATTAAATCCGTCTTGCGGTTGTTGTTTAATCTTTATTAGTTTTTAGTTAATGATATGCTCATGTCCTAAGGAGGGGGATCATGTATGTGATGCTCGGATTAGATATTCATAATGCAGACTGCTGACAGGTCACTGCTGCCTCACTGACCTGCCCCCTATTTCAGATTGCCGATAGATGCTACTGCGCAGGCGTCATCTTGCTTGGGTTATATAGAGTCTGCATTAGGCCACCACGGAGCATGAGCATATCATTAATCTTTATTTTCAGTTTTGAGTTAAACAACCACAAGACGGATTTCATCAAGCAAAGGTCTCATTGTAATCAGTATCACAGCGCCAACCTGACCATGTGTGTAGTTTACTGAGCACAATCCTGCTGACGAGGTTCCCTTTAAGAAAATATTAAATCGATTGAGAGCATAATATATACACATACATACATATATATACACATACACACATATATATATATATATATATATATATACATACATACATACATACATACATACATACATACATATACACACACACACCCTTAAACTCTCACTGCCAAGTCTGATCTATGAAAATATTGAAAAAGTTTATGGTGTTCACACTGCTGCTATATACTCGTCCGATAGAAGTTCCTTCTGATCTGATGACAATTATAGCGCATCACAAAGATTAGAATCATAAAGCTGTGATAAACGTCAATACAAGGTCAGTAATGTCCATAGTACAATGCATCTTGCACACCATTCAACTAATGGGTTTTCCAGAGGCTTCATCCTTTACCAGTCACTGAACATATATTTTGGAATGTAGATAACAAAGACTGTATACTTCTGTTAATAATGAGTGACTATAAAGTAAACATTTGGAGAGAGGACCTTGTGTTGAACAGCAATCAGGTTTCACAGGGTCCAAGGAAGTGAATATATATGTTACATGACCAGCCAGCCTGTAGTGGGGGGGAGGGGTGAGATTAGGTGCATCATTAAGATTCTGCAGGAATAAGATCTTGCATTTGCCTTCTAGTGACACAGATGGACATGCAAACCAATCTTAACAGACAAGCTCAGGTTACGAGTTCGCTTCACTTGCCTACTAGAAAAAGGTGATGGGGGGGGGGAATAAGGAAGTGTACATCTCTGGGCCCATTACAATTAGGAGGTTTACCGCAAGTTAAGAACAGGAGTCAAATTATTTTCACAGGTATTAGCCAATAGGACAGGGGTCCCCAACCAGTAGCTCGGGAGCCACATGTGGCTCGCGGTCCCATGAATTGTGACCCGCGGCTGTCTACTAGACCTGGGCCTAATGCACCAAGCTGGCAAACAGGTATGAAGAGTACATCTCAAAGTGGTGAATTTTGTGAGTAGCTCTGCACAGAAGAGCAGATTTGGATGCACATTTACTGGTCTTCGGGTTCCATCATACTAAACGATGCACCAGCGATCCCGACAACAATACGACCTTGTCAGGATTGCTGGTGCCTGGCTACATGATCGCTGGTGAGCTGTCAAACAGGCACACTCACCAGCAATCAGGACCAGCGAGGACGCTGGTATTCAAGGTAAATGTCAGGTAACTAAGCGCACGCGTCACTTAGGCTAGCTTTACACTAGCGTTCTCGAGCGCAGCGCAGGGCCATCGCTAAGCCCCGCCCCCTCCGTCAGTTCCTCCTATGATCGCATGATGCTGCATGCGATCAGCGTACCCTATATTTAGCGTCGGGTAAGCGGACCGTGCGCTGGTCTGATTTTGCTGGCGCTGCGCCCAGCGCACAAAAACGCGTTGTGTTGCATTTTTGAGGGTGGAGCTTTGCGGCGGCCCTGCGCCAGAGAACGCTAGTGTGAAACTAGCCTTAGTTACCCACTGTGTACCTTGGATACCATCTCCCAGCGCGAACACGCAGGTAATCCAAGGTACACAGCGGGTAACAGTGACGCGTGGGCTTAGTTACCCGATATTTACCTTGGATACCAGCTCCCAGCCTCTGCTTACAGCACTGGGAGCTCGCTGATCCTTTGTCTCCCGCTGCCACACGCAGCGATGCGTGCTGGCCAGCGGGAGACCAACAATCAAAAAATGGCCCAGGACACTCCTGCACGATCAGCGATATCCGGTGGGGGGGGGGGGGGCGGTCGCTGATGCATGTCACACACAGCGAGAACGCTAGCGAGATCGCTGTTGCGTCACAAAATCAGCGATCTCGCTGTGTGTGACGGGGCCTTTAGGGGTTTAGAGAGGTTTTAGGTATGGTACGCTGGAGGATGGTACTACCTGTTAGAGGAGGTGCTCAAAGCTGGATGTGACTGTGTTGGGAGTCCTTGAAAGGAGAATACTGAATTGGGGCATTGTGGGAACCTCTGGATCTCATTGTACTGCTTTGGAGTGATTTCTGTGGAAAAGCTTTGGTTATCATTATACCCGTAATGGGGGCATTGGTTGACACTACTTTGCGGGGGGACAGGAGCAGGACGTTGCTTGTGACCCCCTCTCAGTGCAGAATGTGGCTCTCAAGGTCAAAAAAGTTGGGGGGACCACTGCAATAGGATACAAGCCATTACATTTATACAGAAGAAATTTCAAGATGTAGAAAATGCCTTAAAAATAAACGCCAGTTCGTATTGGTTTCCACTATTGCATCAATGCATGTGTTATTCAGCACCGAGGAAAAAATAAATTGCAGCATGCACTGCTCTGGTCCATTTTATAGCCCAGACTAGCACATATAATTTCAGGCAGCAGCTCCTGCACCTTTCCTGTAATTTGAGGACAAGACTGTCCTGGGTTTTATTCTAATATGGCCATTAGAGCCCAGCCTAATAGTGTAGTTTTTGAAGCAATAAAAATGAAAAGGGCACAGATGGACAATATTAAATGGGGTCAGAATGCAAATGCTGCAGTAAATTAAGAAACAATTGGTCGGCTGCAGCACTCACACGTGTGTCCATGGATGTTGATGCCAGAGGACTGTTGGGAAAAGGAGTGCTGAGCACAAAGGATTGACATGAGTCTGGGGGGGTTGGACTTTACTTTTTTCACCTCATTTCACCACTGTGGAGAAAGTCGCAGACAATCAGCCATCTTTATAATACAAGGAAGGCTTGAGACAGAATAGGCCATGAAAATTTCTGCAAAATCTCACAACCCTATCCTCTACAAGTCAAAGAGATTAAACAAGCTAGAATAGGACATATGAACTGGGATATCCTTTTAGGACAACCCCTTTAAAACAGCTACAATAACAATGGTTTGTCAGTGTAAATAAAAATTGGGACACCATGACATACTACAAGAAAATCTGGTGAGCTGTAGTTATTTCTTGTCAAAATTGGAAAATCTGAAGAAATGCAGCAATATGTTGAACAGTATTAAAGAACAGTTTTTGTGTTTTAAACAGTTGAAAAAGCATTAACACACAAGAGATTTTTTTCACAAGTTTTTTCTAGTGCAATTTGAGTGTTTTAGAGCTGCCAATCTTATTATTGCAGCAAAGTTCCCTAAAATGGTTACAATTACCAAGGGACTCCTAATGCCATTCCCACCTTAAAAAAAGCTTGATGATGGCAGATAAAGAATTCCTTAGATTATTATTGAACTATAAGGTTGTGTGCACTCGCTGCGGATTGTCCTGCGAATTTTTCCACGCGGATTTGTCAAAAACCGCCGGTCAAAAGACCATCGGTTTATCTGCGGATTTCCCCTGCGGTTTGACTTTGGCTTTTTTTTTTAGTTATAGTTATGAATACCACCCATTTATTTTACCAGTGCACTGGAGAAAAAAAAAAATAAAAAAATAGGTATTAGACCTACCGGTAATGATGTTTCCAGGAGTCCATCCTGACAGCACCATGGAGGACGTCCTCCTCCTCCTTACAGGGACAGGAAGCACACGAGAGGTTAAAGGTCACGTCCCACCCCCTCTCCCTCAGTGATTTAACAAGTACCGCAAGGTGGATGATGCTAGTAACAGTTTAATGAAACAATCATATTACAGCATATGACATATCAAAAATACAACATAGCATAACATAACAGGGAGGGAAATACCAGTGCTGTCAGGATGGACTCCTGGAAACATCATTACCGGTAGGTCTAATACCTATTTTCCAGGACGTCCACCTGACAGCACCAAAGCACCTCCTCAGGGTGGGATTACCGCCTGGAGAACTTTTCTCCCGAATGCGGTCTGCTGACCAGCCAACACGTCAAGCTTGTAGTGCTTGCAGAATGTATTCAGATTGGCCCAGGTTGCTGCTCTACAGATTTGGTCAACCGAGGCCCCCGCCCGTTCAGCCCATGAGGCTGATACCGCCCTCGTAGAGTGGGCTTTTATGGACCCTGGCGGGCTAACGCCTTCGGCTTGGTAGGCGTCAGAGATTACTGAGGTAATCCAGTGCGCGATAGACGCCTTAGAGGCTTTCTTCCCCTTATTTTTACCCCCAAAAAGGATGAACAAGTTTGGGTCAATGCGCCAGCTATCGGTGGCTTCTAGATAGTCTAGCACCGCGCGCCTCACATCCAGCGAGTGAAGACGCTGTTCTTTTTTATTACGGGGATTGTCGCAGAACGATGGTAACACTACCTCCTGGTTTAGATTCTCTGAGGAGACTACCTTCGGGTAAATGCCGGGTCTAACCTTAGGATTATACTATCCCCTCATATCTGTAGATATGGATCCTTAGTGGACAGGGCCTGGATCTCCCCTATCCTTTTGGTCGTGGTAATGGCTACTAGGAAGGCCGTTTTACGGGTGAGGGCAGAGATGTTATTTTCTCCCATAGGGCATAGTGGTCTGTACAGAGGGACCTGAGTACCAGACCCAGATCCCACGGCGGGGTGAGCTGCCTAATCGTGGGGCGCTGCGTGGCCTTTATAAATCTTATTACCCAGGGATGAGCCGCTAGCTGGTAATCGAAGAAGGCGCATAAGGCTGAAATATGGACCTTTAGCGTGCTAGGCTTAAGGCCTTTATTAAAACCTGCCTGCAAAAAACTTAGTATGCTAGGGAGGTCAGGGGTGCCTGCCACGAGATCGGACCTGCCACCCTCCAGACAGAATCTTTTCCATATCTTTCTATAGATTGCGGATGTCACCGGTTTCCTACTGGCCAGTAGGGTGGATATGACCTGGTCCGACAATCCCTTTGTCTTCAGGATGTCCCTCTCAGGATCCAAGCCGATAGATGAAGTCTTGCTGGGTTTGGATGGTAGATCGGGCCCTGGTGGATGATGTCCTTCCACAGGGGTAGCTCGACTGGATTTCCGACTGCCATAGCTCCTAGAAGGGGAAACCAGCTTCTCTTTGGCCAGTATGGAGCGATCAACATCACTCGTGCGTGGTCCTCGCGTATTTTCCTGAGCACTGTCGGTATGAGGGCCAGTGGCGGGAATGCGTAGGAGAGGGATTCTCCCCAGGTCTGACTCAGGGCATCCACACCTTCGGGGTGGTCCATCGGATTCAGGGAATAGAATCTGGGGACTTTCGAATTGTTTCGGCCTGCAAAGAGATCTATACTGGGGGTCCCCCAACGCTGACAGAGATGGTTGAAGATCTCTTCGTTCAGTTCCCATTCTGTCGGGAGGATCCGTTGTCTGCTCAAGTAGTCTGCTACTTCGTTCTGGGAACCCTCTAGGTGTACTGCGGTCGCTGACCGGACTGTTCTTTCTGCCCAAGCGAATATTTTTCCCGCTAGGTCCTGTAGTGGTTGATGTCTGGGTCCTCCCTGGTGCTTCAGGAATGCCACTGTCGTCATATTGTCGGATAGTATACGGACATGACGATTCTCTAGTATCGACTGGTTCCGCCGTAGCGCTTCCCAGACCGCGTAGAGTTCTCTGAAATTGGAGGATCTGGTCTTGATGTCTACTGGCCATTTCCCCTGGAAGATTTTCCCTTCTATGTGGGCTCCCCAACCCCACACACTGGCGTCCGTGGTGACTACCACGTATGGAGAGGCTGTCCAAAATACGCCCACCTGAAGGTTTCTGGACCGTGTCCACCACCGAAGGGACTCTCTTACTCGTTCTGGCAGCCTTAGAGGTCTGTCTAGCGACGCCTGACTTCTGTCCCACCTCGCAAGGATCTCTTTCTGCAGTGATCTTGAGTGGAATTGGGCCCATCGGACGCACTGGATGCAGGCCGTCATGAGGCCCAGGACCTCCATTGCCTCTCTTATGGAGCACTGACGTCTCAACAGGTCTCTGCGTTGGAGAGGGAGCTGTTTCTGGCTGCAAATCTTACCGATTCGGCTGACGCATCTGATAGGAATGCCGTAGCCGATTTCATGAGCGGAAGGGATGCTAGGATGTCTGATCTAGGGGTCTTGTTGGTTAGGTGCTCTTCCAACTGCCCCATCCACAAAAACATAGACCTGGCCACCGAGGTGGCTGCTATGTTGGCCCTAATGAGAGCCGCCGACGTCTCCCACGCTCTTTTTAATAAGACGTCTGCCTTCCTATCCATCGGGTCTCGAAGACCTGATGAGTCCTCGAATGGGATAGCCGTCTTTTTGGTAACTTTAGCGACTGGGACCTGCATAGTATTTCTGACTGCTTGGACCAACTCGTCCGTGTACTCCAGTCTGAATAGGTATTTTCTGCTCTGATCTTGTCTATCCCCCCTTCCTGATCCGAATCCCGGAATTCGGACTTCTCACTCCACCTTGGACGTTTGCGACTCGGCCCTGGGCTGGGGGACTGACGCCGTGCGAGGCTGGATGAAGAGGCCCGAACTTCCTCCCTTATCAGCGATCTCATCTCGGCTAGGAGGGATGGCTGTTCCTCGCCTACGACCCTTGAGGTACAGGGTCCGCATAGGGTCTTGTTATATGCGTCTGGCAGCTTTACCCTGCATACTGGGCATCTGACCGATTTGGAGGTGGCCTTTGCCGGGTCCTTCGCCCCCAAGGGGGATTCTGTCGGGGCTCCCTTCTCCTAATACAGAAGGGGCACCTACTCAGATCTGGGTTGGGGTAATGGGTGGGAGAGGGTGGTCTGCGCTATGCGCACTTACCCCTCCGCCTGCTGGGAGCGACCCCTTCCATCCTGGCGCGGTCCGCAGGGAGCTATGGACCTCCGAAGCGTGCTCCCTGGATCTCCAGAAGCGCGCTCTGTGCCTTAGGAGTGCGCGCTGTGGACCCCAGAGGCGAGCGCTGTGTGGCTTTAGTGGCGAGCGCTGTGTGGCTTCTGTAGCGAGCGCTCTGTGGCTTCAGAAGCGCGCACGGGATTCAAAGGCCGGCGTCTGACGTCACCGGATGTGACGCGCGGCCTCTCGCGCTAGGCCGCCTCCTCCACTTCCTGCTCTCCTCCGGCCTGCCGCCGTGGGGAGCCAACCCCCATCCGTCTGCGGCGGACTGCCACTCCGGCCTCTTTGCCTGCTATGGCGGACTGCGGAGGCCTTATTCCTGCCTCCCAGCGCCGCTGCGCCAGTCGTCCGTCGGTGCCCGCCCAGCCAGCCGCCTGCGGGGAGCCGACCATCACCTGCCGTGGCGGTGAGTTTTTGGAGCCGAGAGCCTCCCATGGGGAGGAACGGCTCCCTCCAGGAGCGTCGTCCTGCTCCTGGCCTTTGGGGCAGAGGGACTCCCCACTGGAGAGTTTCGGCCCCGGGACCTCTTGACAGGGGAAGGCTTGGACTAGCCATACGATCCCCTGAGCCCCTCCGGTAAGCTTCTCGTGTGTCCCTCCATGCAGGGACAGGAAAAACACTGAGGGAGAGGGGGTGGGACGTGACCTTTAACCTCTCGTGTGCTTCCTGTCCCTGTAAGGAGGAGGAGGACGTCCTCCATGGTGCTGTCAGGTGGACGTCCTGGAAATAAATATATATATATATATATATATATATATATATATATATATATATATATATATATATATATATATATATATATAAAAATTTGAGACAAACAAAATTCTGCTACTGTTTTTAGTTTGGCTTTTATGGTGTCCATTGAGCGGTAAGCATAACCTGGAAACAAGATTCTCCAAGCCAGTACGATAAAAAAAAAAAAAAATATACGGCAGTTTAGTATTTAAGTGGTTAAAAAAAAAAAAAAAAAAAAAAAAAGATTTGACTGTCATTCTTTTAAGACCAGTAACATCTTTCATTTTTCCACTGATTGAGCTGTATGAGGACATACAACTTGTGTGGTGAGCTGACGTCTATTGAAACCATTTGGGGGTAAAAGCGATCTTGTTGACCATGTCTTGCCTTTAAAAATCTGCTAAAATCAGTTTTTCTTTCATACTGTAAAAGTAACAGTCCTTGTTATTGTAGTAAACACTGCTCTATAGAAAAACCTAAAGAAACAGAAAAAATGCAATAGAAATTTGCTCTTGTGATACCATCAAAAACAACATGGTTATCTAGAATTCATGCTTGTATACAACCATTATTTCTTAGACTATACATGGTTTTTAGAATGAACGATCTTTAGCATACACCATCTTTATATAATTCACCATTTGTATACTTCAAAATGTATATGAACACAGGTTGGGTGAAGCAAACCATGATGCCGGCTTAAAGATAGCCTTATTAGTATTGAACAAAGCAGGCCACTTATTCTGCAGATTATCCACTATAGCGTCAACATATTCCACAGCACTTTACAAATCAGAGGGTGAATGTACCAACTATACTTTAGTCAACAATACAAACAGCGTACAATCTATGAAGAAATATGGGGGCTATAAGATAAAAAGTGCTTGTCATGTATGGCCAAGCCATCATTAGGATAGTGATGTTTCAATAAAACTGCATGAGCTGGTCATCAGCCATTATCTGGATAAGTGCAGATACAAAGTACTACGCAGTGAATATTTATTTTTAATAATGGAGTGAATGGAGGGTGTGGGAACAGATGAAAGGAGCCAGATTCTGAAAAATAAGTTAGGAAGAGAGAACGGAATAATTACCGTAGATTAGTGAGGTGAGGTGAGGTGGTAGACCAGGCTAAAGAAATTAACCATATTGGCTAATTTCTTTAGCCTGCACCAGTTCTACAGAACTGGTGCAGCAGAATAGTGTTGGGAGGCAGGAGTTAGGCTATGTGCACACGCTTTGGTTTTTGCTGCGGATCCGCAGCAGTTCTGCAGACAGTGTACAGTAGCATGTAAATCTATGTGATTTACAATCTGCTGTGCACATGCTGTGGATTTTTAACTACGGAAAAGCTGCGGTTTTGCATCCACAGAAAGAAATGACATGTCATTTCTTTTCTGCGGATTCTGCTGCAGTTTACCATCTCCTCCACTGATAAAGGTGATAAACCGCAGGGGAAAACCGCAGGTCGTTTTACCTGCGATTCCGCAGCAGATACAAATCCGCAGACCAATCCGCAATGTGTGCACATAGCCTTAGGGTACAGTTACACATAATGATGTCCCAGCGATCCCACCAACGATCAGACGTGGATGGGATCGCTGAGACATTGTTAAACAGCCCCTCCAGCGATCAGGACCAGTGAGCACGCTGGTTACCAACGTAAACACCGGGTTTCTAAGGGCTGCGGGGCCCTTAGAAACCTGATGTTTACCCTAGATACCAGTGTGCACTGCAGGCAGGGAGGAAGGTGAAGGCAGAGCGCCGCAGACAGACCGGCGTAGCTCTGCTATCTGCTACTCCGGTCTGACAGACTGGAGTAGCAGATAGCAGAGCTACTCCGATCTGTGCGCCGCTCTGTCTCCACCTCCCGCCCAGCCTGAAGTGCACGCTGGTATCTAGGGTAAACATCGGGTTTTTAAGTGCCCCGCAGCCCTTAGAAACCCGATGTTTACATTTGTAACCAGCGTGCAGAGTCGCTCATCGCTGGCTCCCGCTGCCACACGCAGCAATGCGCGCTGGCCAGCTGGAGACCAGCGATGAAAAAATGGCCCAGGACGATCCAGCACGATCAGCGATACCCCGAGGGGGGGGCCGATCGCTGCTGGATGTCACACACACAGCGATCTCGCTGGAGAGATCGCTGATGTGTCACAAAATGTGTAACGGGCCCTTTAAGGTTTGGATTATGAGGATGTCTCAGATCATTAACAGTAGGAGAGTATGGGTAGGTTGGTAAGCAGATAAGAGATATAGGGAGGTGCAAAACTGTTGAGTTTTGTGGGCGAGTGTGATAAGCTGTATGATAACCAGAAGAGCAACCAGTGCAGTGACTGGCACAGAGTGGAATAATCGATGTAGTGGTCAGACACTGTGGAAGACATTTTAGGAAATCTCATTCCCATACTGTATAGATGTCAAATTACAAGTGTTACAAATTTTAACCCTCTGCAATGTAATGGGTGTAATATGCAGAAAAGCTGCTGTTTGTCACCACATATTTGTGGACAACTTTCCACTGCAGTACATCTGCTTCAGAATAGTCCCATTGAGAAAATGCTGCATAGTCATACACATTACAGTAGTAGATAAATGGGTGAACAACCATCCAGCCACACACATTTTAGTTATTAGTCTTCACAGTGTTTACAAATCATTCATGCTCAGTGACACCAGATAAAGGATGAAGCTTTTTGGGAATGTTTCGCACTTGATAATTTCAAATACGGGCAACTTTGTTCCCCAAGTTTCACCAGATAAATGTTTATCATTAGTAAATTCGTCCATTAGTCATACCACCTAAACATGTGATGTTAATTATATGATGCCTTCATTAACTCAAATGTTGCACATAGATCCTATCAAAACACATCAATAGCTTTGGTGTCAATGAAGGTGGCTGAAAGCAGTTTAACCTGTTCCACCCTGAAGGAATAACAAAGGAGATACAGAGTGAAACACTCGTGTGTTCCACAATACTTAGCTGAAGCTACCCAGCATCCTTTGCCCTCACACAGGCCAGGCCCTGCGTGTCCGGGAAGTGACAGTGCAATGCAGACAGTTGGGCCAGTAAGGGGGAAGGGCACAAAAGGGTGGGGTACAGAATGCACCCAGCAGCAGCTGGATTTTAAGGGGGGTTCATGGAGTGTATGGTAAAGGAGCTTGACAAGTGACAAAAGGCACTACAGATACAGAGCAAGACAAAGTGAAACAAATGTAGGCAGGGCAGCAGAAGGGTTAAACTCCCACCTCCTCCCTTGACCTGTGTTAACAATGCAGTCTTTGCAGGAGCATATACTGACACAGCAAGGGAGCTAGCTAGCTTCATGTTGGCTTTTAACTGGTTAACTGAACTATACAAGTAATGGAGACATAGAAAAGGAAGAGATTCCCCAGTTTTCCCATTTTGAGGGCTCTCATGCAATAGTTTCTTATGACAAAGTTAGAAATGGCCACAACTTTACACAATTACTAATGACATCTGCCCCTAGGTAGTGAGCATGCCATAAACACTCTACAAAGCTATCAGATATATGTTCCTCAATATGGTCCTAAAAATATGACTAACAATTTCAGCTTGGAAATGCGGCGCCACCTATGGGCAGTGTGTGATATCTGGGCAGAGGAAGGGGTTTATACTTAAAAATGTTTCTCAATTGATCGGAATAATGATGAGCTTTTAGTCAGTTTTTGACGTTGAAGATTTTCTGCTCCCATCAGGTAAATTAGGTTGACTGTGTCTTTACACGGTTTCTGTCTCTTGTTGGCATGTCAGATTTTTAGCTGCTCTGCTTTTGATACTTCCTGGTATTTGGCTTTGACCAAATCAAAGTTATGCAGATTTTACATGCATTTTTCCTTGTGGATTTTCTGCAACTAATGCAAATCTATGGGAAACATCCACACACAAAAATCATTGTGCCGCAAGATATTGACATGTTGTGGGTTTGAAACATACACCACAGTTTACACTGAAGAAAAAAAACAGAACTGTGGTCATGAGATTTCTATAAATCCCATCTACTACGTTGGAATTGCTACATGCTGCATTTTTGACAGAGTGAAAGTACACAGCGTGAAGAACGCGCCAAAAACTCATCGTGGGAACAAAGCCTTAGTCACGGACCAAAAGAACTGATACAAGTCTATAGGTCTGTGACAAATCATGGACATCTAAGCAAAAACAGATGAACCAGATTATGGGTCAAGGTGGTATGATGATTTGGCAGTGCTGTGGCTTCCATATATAAGGGAAGATACAACACAAGTCTTAACATTGCCTTACCATTTAACCCCTTAACGATCGCCAATATGCCTTTTAACGGCAGAAGTTAAGGGTACTTATTCCTCAGCACCACCGTTTTTTTTAACAGCGCTGAGAAATGAGGTTCTAGCGTCGCCCAGGCTTGGAAAATCTCCAGGGTCTCAGCTACCAGGGTAGCTGAGACCCTGGAGAACATGATTTGGGTGTGTTTTTACCATCCCCAGTCTTGTGATCGCTGTTTTACGGTGATAGTAAAAAATAAATTCCAATTTCCCATTCATGTCTCTCCTCTGATATGATATAGCATACAAAGGGGAGAGAGAAAGGAGGTTGTCCCCCCCCCAACCGGTACCTCCATTGGCCGGCACCAATATATTTTTTTTTCCAGGTTGGGGTTACCGTTGGGATCAGGGGTAGGGCCATGTTAGGGTTAGAATTAGAAGTTTCCACTGTTTAGGACCATCAGGGGGTCTCCAAATGCAACATGGTGCCCGCCACTGATTCCAGACAATTTTACTTTCAAAAAGTCAAATGGTGCTCCCTCCCTTCTGAGCCCTGCCATGTGCCCAAACAGTGGCTTTCCCCCACATATGGGGTATCGGTGTACTCTGGAGAAATTGCCCAAATTTTGTGGTCCATTTTCTCCTGATACCTTTGTGAAAATAAAAAAAGTTTGGGTCTAAAGTACTTTTTTTGTGAAAAAATTAAAAAGTTCGTTTTTTCCTTCCACGTTGCTTTAGTTCTTGTGAAGTACCTGAAGGGTTAATAAAATTCTTGAATGTGGTTTTGCGCACCTTGAGGGGTGCAGTTTTTAGACTGGTGTCACTTTTGGGTAATTTCTGTCATATTGACCCTCAAACTCACTTCAAATGTGATTTGGTAACAAAAAAAAAAAAAATTTATATAATATATATATATATATATATATATATATATATATATATATACATACATATATACACACACACACACATATATACACATATACATACATATATTTTTTTTTTTTCTAAATGTTGTTGGAAACATGAGAAGTCGCAGGTCAACTTTTAAGGCCTGTTTCACACATCCGTTTGTCACCATCAGTCAAAATCCACCAATTTGCAAAAAAAAACGGATCTGCCATTTTATTTGGCCGATCCGTTTTTTTTTCCCCATTGACTTTCATTATCGGCGGGATTTTGACTGAGGATCGTCCGTTGCATCCGTATTTCTGCGGATCCGCCAAAATTTTGGCGTACGCTGAGATCAGCGAACGGACAATGCACCATTTTTTTGTTGTCCAGATCCGTATTTTCCTCTTTTGCTACATGTTTAACCCTAAATCCAATCTGGCTGCTGGATAAAAAAAATCTCTCTCTCCTCCTCCACTCACCGCCCGAGATCTCACCTCCACTCACCATGACATCACCAGAGATCTCGCCTCCTCTGCCCGCTACATCGCCGGTAGTCATTTTTTCTTTTCAGCCGCGGTTCCTTTAAAATTCCGAAATCGGCGGATCCTGGCGCACCAATGATCCGGTGGTTCCCATTGGTGTTTAATCGCCCACGGATCCATTATCCGCGATTTTAGCGGCTGCCAACACAGGAAAAACGTAAGTGGGAAACAGGCCTAACCCTTACAACTTCCTAACAAAAAAAAAATTAATGTTTCAAAAACTGTGCTGACGTAAAGTAGACATGTGGGAAATGTTATTAACTATTTTGTGACAGAACTCTCTGATTTAAGGGCACAAAAAAAATTCAAAGATTGAAAACTGCCAAGTGTCTGTTTTTTTCATAAATAAGCACAAGTCATATCGAACAAATTTTTACCACTAACATGAAGTAAAATATTTCACAAAAAAAAAAAAAAAAAAATCTCAGAATCAGTGGGATCCGTTGATGTGTTCTAGAGATGTAACCTCAAAGTGACAGTGGTCCGAACTGTAAAAATTGGCTTGGTCATTAAGGACAAAATTCGCTCGGTCACCAAGGGGTTAAAGGGAACCCGTCATGTTCTGTGTATATTGCCATTTGTAGGCACACTGTTCCTGATGCCAGCAAAGCAAATGAGAATCCTGGAGACTCTTGCACAGGTTGCTTATTTGTAACCTGCAGATTTAAGTATGTTAACTCTTAATGCAGATTTTACTCAGACTGATGAATGGGGAGAAATCCACAACAAAAACCGCAGCAAAAATGGGGGAATTTTATCCTCAGTTTTCCCTGCCATGCAGAAATTTCTGCAATACTCAACATGTGCACATGCGCTTATGGAGTAGGAGCTGTTGAGCAAAGTAATATGTGGGAAAGAGATGCAATGAATCTTGTATTTTATTCAATTCTTGATCTATGCTTAGAAGTTCAGTGGGCGGGACATGTAATGAAGCCTGTCAATCACTAATAAAATAACCCACAGACACTCAGGTTTAGGAGTTCAGTCGATAGCTGCTAGTCAAGAGATTTTCAGCCTTCTCTGTATAGGAGATATTCAGATAAGCCATGAACACTGGGTTCTGAACCATTACAAGGAGTAAACAGTCTGCTTCCTCAAGTGGTTACCTCTAGTCCTTGTGACATGGAGCACACAAGTCACCTGACAACACTGGGAAACATTTGACCTGCGATCTCACTTTGCTGTAATAACAAAATTGAATGAAAGGGAAACCTCCCCCAAGAACAGCGCAGGGCTGCGTCATTCTCACAAGCGTAAAGAGAGCACAGGGCTGCGTCATTCTCACAAGCGTAAAGAGAGCACAGGGCTGCGTCATTCACACAAGCGTAAAGAGAGCACAGGGCTGCGTCATTCACACAAGCGTAAAGAGAGCACAGGGCTGCGTCATTCACACAAGCGTAAAGAGAGCACAGGGCTGCGTCATTCACACAAGCGTAAAGAGAGCACAGGGCTGCGTCATTCACACAAGCGTAAAGAGCGCACAGGGCTGCGTCATTCACACAAGCGTAAAGAGAGCACAGGGCTGCGTCATTCACACAAGCGTAAAGAGAGCACAGGGCTGCGTCATTCACACAAGCGTAAAGAGAGCACAGGGCTGCGTCATTCACACAAGCGTAAAGAGAGCACAGGGCTGCGTCATTCACACAAGCGTAAAGAGAGCACAGGGCTGCGTCATTCACACAAGCGTAAAGAGAGCACAGGGCTGCGTCATTCACACAAGCGTAAAGAGAGCACAGGGCTGCGTCATTCACACAAGCGTAAAGAGAGCACAGGGCTGCGTCATTCACACAAGCGTAAAGAGAGCACAGGGCTGCGTCATTCACACAAGCGTAAAGAGAGCACAGGGCTGCGTCATTCACACAAGCGTAAAGAGAGCACAGGGCTGCGTCATTCACACAAGCGTAAAGAGAGCACAGGGCTGCGTCATTCACACAAGCGTAAAGAGAGCACAGGGCTGCGTCATTCACACAAGCGTAAAGAGAGCACAGGGCTGCGTCATTCACACAAGCGTAAAGAGAGCACAGGGCTGCGTCATTCACACAAGCGTAAAGAGAGCACAGGGCTGCGTCATTCACACAAGCGTAAAGAGAGCACAGGGCTGCGTCATTCACACAAGCGTAAAGAGAGCACAGGGCTGCGTCATTCACACAAGCGTAAAGAGAGCACAGGGCTGCGTCATTCACACAAGCGTAAAGAGAGCACAGGGCTGCGTCATTCACACAAGCGTAAAGAGAGCACAGGGCTGCGTCATTCACACAAGCGTAAAGAGAGCACAGGGCTGCGTCATTCACACAAGCGTAAAGAGAGCACAGGGCTGCGTCATTCACACAAGCGTAAAGAGAGCACAGGGCTGCGTCATTCACACAAGCGTAAAGAGAGCACAGGGCTGCGTCATTCACACAAGCGTAAAGAGAGCACAGGGCTGCGTCATTCACACAAGTGTAAAGAGAGCACAGGGCCACCTCATTCACACAAGTGTAAAGAGAGCACAGGGCCACCTCATTCACACAAGTGTAAAGAGAGCACAGGGCTACGTCATTCACACAAGTGTAAAGAGAGCACAGAGCTACGTCATTCACACAAGTGTAAAGAGCACAGGGCTACGTCATTCACACAAGTGTAAAGAAGAGCGCAGGGCTGCTTCACACAACTGTAAAGAAGAGCGCAGGGCTGCGTCATTCACACAACTGTAAAGAAGAGAGCAGGGCTGCGTCATTCACACAACTGTAAAGAAGAGCACAGGGCTGCGTCATTCACACAACTGTAAAGAAGAGCACAGGGCTGCGTCATTCACACAAGTGTAAAGAGAGCACAGGGCCACCTCATTCACACAAGTGTAAAGAGAGCACAGGGCCACCTCATTCACACAAGTGTAAAGAGAGCACAGGGCTACGTCATTCACACAAGTGTAAAGAGAGCACAGAGCTACGTCATTCACACAAGTGTAAAGAGCACAGGGCTACGTCATTCACACAAGTGTAAAGAAGAGCGCAGGGCTGCTTCACACAACTGTAAAGAAGAGCGCAGGGCTGCGTCATTCACACAACTGTAAAGAAGAGAGCAGGGCTGCGTCATTCACACAACTGTAAAGAAGAGCACAGGGCTGCGTCATTCACACAACTGTAAAGAAGAGCACAGGGCTGCGTCATTCACACAACTGTAAAGAAGAGCACAGGGCTACGTCATTCACACAAGTGTAAAGAGAGCACAGGGCTGCGTCAGTCACACAAGTGTAAAGAGAGCACAGGGCTGCGTCATTCACACAACTGTAAAGAGAGCACAGGGCTACGTCATTCACACAACTGTAAAGAAGAGCACAGGGCTACATCATTCACACAACTTTATTTTTGTTCAGAATACTTTCCATACAGGGGAGAAGAAAAAAAAAAAAAAAAAAAGTGGCCAGCACTCAATATTCAATTGGGATATTCTGTTTGGGTTTTTTTTTTTTTTTATAAATGCACTGACCCAAAAATTATCCAGGTGAATAAAGTGTGTCAATTCTGTATATCGGCTAAATCTTGCCCAGTAAACAAGTTTATGGATGCACAAAATGATCCCATATGGATCTACAGAGACATTGTCCATTTTACATAGGAAACTTACATCACCAGTTAAAATTTACAAAACGGTGTACATAGTCAGTGCCATTTGCATTGTATACACAGATGGCATGTGGATGACAAGATGAAACAGCCCAGCAGCCAGCGCGTGCTTGCAGCTAATGAAAGCAGAGGAGAGGGAAAGAGCACACTGGATGCTGGACTGTGATGTGCACTGTCACTCTGCCCGCAGACCAGTCACTCAGGAGAGGTGCGCACAATTTGGTCACACCCGGGTGACAAAAGGAATTATGGAACTTGACGTGACATCAGCGGTCGATGCAGCCGGAGTCACGTGAAGCCGAGTGAGCGGTCGTCAATGGCACCTCTCACAGGCAGAGAGGACATGATTGATTTCAGAAAACAATGCTATACAAGGGTTAAATTGGTGGGGGAATTATAGTATGTAGTGGACAACTTCTATCTTAGGCTAGTAAGTGCATGGTTTTTCAGTTAACTCATTACAAACAGTGATCTATTTTACGTGTATTTCTGTTAATGTTGATTGTCACTTACAGCCAATGAAAACCCAAAAGTCATTATCTCAGTAAATTAGAAAACGTTATAACATCTGCTTGAAAAATGATTTTAAAATCCAAAATGTTGGGCCTACTGAAACGTATGTTCAATAAATGCACTCAATACTTGGTAGGGGCTCTATTTGCATCAATGCGACGTGGCATGGAGGGGGATCAGCCTGTGGCACTGCTGAGGTGTTATGGAAGCCCAGGTTGCTTTGATAGCAGCCTTCAGCTCGTCTGCATTGTGGGGTCTGGTGTCTCATCTTCCTCTTGACAATACCCCATAGATTATCTATGGGATTAAGGTCAGGCCAGCCTGCTGGACAATCAAGTACAGTGATAGTGTTGTTTTTAAACAAAAGTATTGGTACTTTTGGCAGTGTGGACAGGTGCCAAATCCTGCTGGAGAATGAAATTTTCATCTCCATCACTGTCAAGACACTCCTGCCCATAGACATTGCCAGAAGAGTCTTACCTGGGCCAAGGAGAAAAACAGAGTGGAGAGGTACACAATCCAAGCTGCTTGAGGTCTAGTGTGAAGTTTCCACAATCAGTGATGTTCAAGACCAAAGTCAGCGCAGCAGTCTACCAGGAAATCTTAGAGCCCTTCATGCTTCCCTCTGCCGATAAGCTTTTTGGAGACAGAAATTTAATTAATCAGCAGGACTTGGCACCTATCCACACTGCCAAAAGTACCAATACCTGGTGTAAAAACAACAGTATCACTGTGCTTGATTGGCAAAACTCACCTGACCTTAATCCCATAGAAAATCTATGTTGTATTGTCAGGAGGAAGATGAGAGACACAGCTCACACACAGGGAAATCGCTGCCACTCAGTGGCGCTATTCTCATTCCACAGGGCAGTTAAAAAGCAGCGCTGAGAAATAAGTAGCCTTAATAACAGCCGTTAAAATCAGCGGTTAAGGGGTTAAACACTTATATAAAAGAGTCTTGTCAACATTTTGGAAATTTTTCTTGTATTCAAGGAGATAACTAAAACGGTGCTTTTCAAAGGGGGTGTACTTATGCCAAGCACTGTGTGTAACATATATATTTTTATTTTTTTTTAAGCATCAGTGCACTGCAGTAAATAAATGTATGAATTCCAGTATTGCGATGCACATTTACTTGGATACAATTTTTTTTTTTTACCAAAGAGTACCATTTATATATAGGTTTGGATATCGACTACATCATATCTGTGCACCCATACAATATTTTAATACGAAATGTGTGCGATCCTTTGTTTTTTGAAAGGTGAAACCACACAGCGCATTGAAATTTGCTGCAATTATAGTTGTGTAGCAACAGACAGGCCAGAGTGTCCAATCAGACCTCTGTCCATCACTGCAAACATATACAAATGAAAAGATGAGCATCATGGTTTAAAAGTTACAGCAGATCATTGTATAAAGATACTTGGCTGTTAGTTACTGCAAGACTAGGGTCAATTTAATAAAAAGCCATATTGACCTAATGCTGGCCCATAAATATACATACTTGAACCAACGAAGCATTACCATGATGAGAATGAGTAGCTGCCAGACATGGTATCACTGCCAAAGGGCACCTGTCTAAACCACCAAGCCATTATTTCTATTAGACCTCTTTCACACGACTAATTAAACACATATGTGAAAATGGTACTGGTGTCAGTGTTTTGGATCCAAGTGTCATGTACTGTGTGTCCGTGTTTACCATCAGAGTGTGTGTGTGTGTGAGTGAGTGAGTGTAAAGGCCCCGTCACACATAGCGAGATCGTTAGTGAGATCGCCGAAACGTCACAGGTTTTGTGAAGCAACAGCGACCTCGTCACATGTGACACACAGCGGCGACCGGATCACCCGCTGGATATCGCTGATTGTGCTCAAATGTCCTAGGCCACTTTTTGATCATTGGTGTCCCGCTGGCCAGCATGCATCGCTGTGTTTGACGCCGACGAGTGACCTCGTTGGCGACGCAGAGCTCAGGGATGCAGGCGTGAGTCGTCAGTATAGCTGCTGTTTGACAAGGTCCCAACGACCGCCGGATCGTTGCTGCGCCGTTGAATAGATCTGACTGTGACAGCTTACTAGCGACCATGTAGCGACGTACCAGCGATCCTTACCAGGTCGTATCGTTGTCGGGATCGCTGGAGCGTCGCTATGTGTAACGGGACCCTTAGGCCGGAGTCACACTAGAGAGAAATACGGACAAGTGCTATACGAGAGAAGAAAAAAAAAAAAAAAATTTATAATATATATATATATATATATATATATATATATATATATATATATATATATATATATATATATATATATATATATATATACACACACACACAGCGAATTGGGACAAAGCATAAAAAAGTGCTTTGTCCCAATTAATTTGCACTGTGTATTTTTTTTTTTTTTTTTTTTTTTTTTTTTTAAGTAAAATCGTAAGTTGGTTACCAGTCAGTGATTCAAACCAGTTTTAACCGCTTTGAACAGGTGAGTGCCTGTTCAAAGCAGTTAAAACTGGTTTGAATCACTGACTTACGATTTTATTTAACCCCTTAACCCCCAAGGGTGGTTTGCACGTTCATGACTGGGCCAATTTTTACAATTCTGACCACTGTCCCTTTATGAGGTAATAACTCTGAAACGCTTCCATGGATCCCTGTGATTCTGACATTGTTTTCTGGTGACATATTGTACTTCATGATCGTGGTAAAATTTCATCCAAATAACTTGCGTTTGTGGAAAAAAAAAAAAAGGAAATTTGGCGAAAATTTCGCAATTTCCCAACTTTGAATTTTTACACCCTTAAATCAGAGATACGGCACACAAAAAACTTAAGTAACATTTCCCACATGTTTACTTTACATCAGCACAATTTTGGAAGCAAAATTTTTTTTTGTTAGGAAGTTATTAGGGTTAAAAGTTGACCAGAGATTTCTCATTTTTGCAACACCATTTTATTTTTACGGACCACATCACATTTGAAGTCACTGAGGGGTCTATATGATAGAAAATACCCAAAAGTGACACCATTCTAAGAACTGCACCCAAGGTGCTCAAAACTACATTCAAGAAGTTTATTAACCCTTCAGGTGCGTCACAGGAATTTTTTGAATATTTAAAAAAACTAACATTTAACTTTTTTTTTTTTTTCCACAAAAAAAATACTTCAGGTTCAATTTTCTTTTTATTTTACCAAGGGTAACAGGAGAAATTGGACTGCAAAAGTTATTGTGCAGTTTGTCCTGAGTACGCTGATACCTGATATGTGGGGGGGGGGGGGGGGGGGGACCATTGTTTCGGCGCATGGCAGAGCTTGGAAGGGAAGGAGCGCCGTTTGACTTTTTCAATGCAAAATTGGCTGGAATTCAGATCGGACGCCATGTTGCATTTGAAGAGCACCTTATGTGCCCAAACAGTGGAAACCCCCCCAATTATAACTCCAACCCTAACCCCAACACACCCCTAATCTCAGCCCTAAATCTAGCCCTTACCCTAGGCCTAATGGGAAAATAGAAATAAATTTTCTTTTAATTATATTATTTTTCCCTAACTAAGGGGGTGATAACGGGGGGTTTGATTTACTATTTATGGCGGTTTTTATGTTTGGCAGCTGTCACACGCTAAAAGACGCTTTTTATTGTAAAAATAGTTTTTGCATTACCACATATTGAGAGCTATAATTTTTCCATATTTTGACCCCCCCGTGCTTCACAGAAGTTTATAACGCCTGGGCGTGAAAATAAAAAAAAAAAAAATATCGTATTTTTTCCACAAACATGATCTTTTAGTCACCAATTTTTTTTATTTTCCCCCAAGGGTACCAGGAGAAATTGGACCCCAAAAGTTGTTGTCCAATTTGTCCTGAGTACGCTGATACCCCATATGTGGGAGAAAACTACTGTATGGGCACACGTCGGGGCTCGGAAGGGAAGTAGTGACTTTTGGAATGCAGACTTGGATGGAATGCTCTGCGGGTGTCATGTTGCATTTGGAGAGCCCCTAATGTACCTAAACAGTGGAAACCCCCACAAATGACACTATTTTGGACACTAGACCCCCTAAGGAACTTATCTAGATGTGTGGTGAGAACTTTGAACCCCCAAGGGCGTCACGGAAGTTTATAACGCCCGGGCGTGAAAATAAAAAAAAAAACTCATTTTTTTCCACAAAAATGATATTTTTGCCCCCAATTTTTTATTTTCCTAAGGGTAACAGGAGAAATTGGACCCCAAAAGTTGTTTTGCAATTTGCCCTGAGTAGGCCGATACCCCATATATGGGGGTAAAACACTGTTTGGGCGCATGGCAGAGCTTGGAAGGGAAAGAGCACCATTTGACTTTTTCAACTCAGAATTGGCTGGAATTGAGATCAGACGCCATGTTGCATTTGGAGAGCACTTAATGTGCCCAAACAGTGGAAACCAGGGCTGTGGAGTAGGTGCTCATGTTGGTGGAGTTGGAGTCGGTATAAAATGGACCGACTCCTAAAATATATAATAAATTGGGTACAGTGGTTCAATGTAGAATGCGCTGAATATTTTTTCAAAGGAATTTGGGAAAGTTATGAAATGTCCTATAAATGGCTGTTCTATTCCTGATCTAAGGCTATATTCACACACAGTGTTTTTGCTGCGTTTTTTGTGGATACGTTTTTCAGCTGCAAAAGCAGATCAGATTTTTAAAAAACCGCATCACCTGAAAGGTTTCTGAGCTCATAGATAATGTTTTCAATATCAAAATCAGATTAGAAATCTGCTCTATCCATTTATTCATATCTGTCTCCATATCTTATCTGTACCAAAAAGAATGAAAGCTGGGTAGCACACAGACTAAAGGTACTGTCACACTTAGCGATGCACCAGCGATCCCGACCAGCGATATGACGCGGTCAGGATCGCTGGTGCATCGCTAAGTGGTTGCTAGTGAGCTGCCACACAGGCAGATCTCACCAGCGACATAGCAGGGGTCGGGGGTCGCTACTTACCTGTCAGACGAGGCGATCCTGCGTCCTCCCGCCCGGCTCCACGCGTCGCTCGTCGACGCCACAGGAAGCCCCAGCAGGAAGCCGACAAGAAACGTTCCAGGACGTTCTCGCGCGATCAGCGATAACCAGCGGGGGAGCGGTCGGAGGTAAGTATCAGACATAGCGCTATCGCTAGCAATATTACTATAACGTCACAAAAACCAGTGACGTTACAGCGATATTGCTAGCGATATCGCTTAGTGTGACAGGCCCTTAACACTTCCTGCCAGGCAAAGGAGGAGGAAAGAGCGTCCCAAACATCATTAACAAGATATTTTGTAAGTGACAAAGTTACTGTAACAATGACAGCAGATATGTCTAAAAGACAGCTCATACAGCTTGTTGTGAAGGACGGTGTACCATTAACATTATTTGCACGACCAGCTTTTACAGCTCTTAATGGAGAAATGGCCGCAAACTTGGTGTTTCTCTGGAAAGAGAAAGTATTAGAAAATTAGTGATTGAAGAAGCCCTTAACCAAAAGGAAGATCTTAAAAAGACTCTCAAAAGACGCTTCATGTTTCTTAAAATGGATGCCTGCACACGCCACAGAGTGAACTATTTTACCAGCAATGTTCAATATGTTTGTGACAACAAAAATTGTTACCAACACGCTGGCAGTAAAAGATATTAAAGCTCATCACAGCAGACAGTTTCTCCAGGCCTAAGTGGGAAAAGTTCTGCAAGATTACAAACTCAAAAAAAGAACAGGTTCTTGCTATTGTAACGGACAATGCTTCAAACATAAGTACAATTACACTGATGAATGAGAGTAATGAACAACAGCTAGAAGAAAATTTAGGATTCAGTATGTTTGAGATGGAAGGCCACAGAAAGGTTCATGTAACTGAGGAACAAACAGATATTACAACAGAAGAACAGCAAAAATATACTTTAGAAATAGATGATCTTGTTGAAGCTGCTTCAAAACACTTTCCTATTCATCACATGCGCTGTGTTGTGCACACGCTGCAGCTGGCAATAAGAGATAGTCTGCAAGAGGGACATGCTGGAAATCTGATTGGAAAAGTGAGGAAATTGGTTATTGCCGCCAGAACCCCTAAAATTGATTCCATCTTGACGAGATGTGCTGGAAAAGGGCAATTGTTGATCAACTAATACCGTTTCTTATAGATATGGCGAACCCTCAGGTAACCCTAAATGAAGGTCAATGGACACAGGTGGCTGAATTGAAGGAATTGCTTAATCACCCATTTACTGTGACTAAAAAAATTACAAGCTGAGGATTTAACTCCTGGCATTTTCATGAGGGAGCGGAAGAACTTGCTATTTTGCTGCTTAATCGCAGATGGCATTTCTGCTTCAATGAAACAGAGACACAGCTATTGGAAAATAAAATTTTTCTGGCAGCTGTTTATTTGGACCCGAGTTATTGTATATTGCTTGATGATCAACAGCTTACTAAAAGGAAAAGAAGCTCTGACTGAGGTAGTAGTTAGGATGAGTGGCCTACAGGACGACTGCCAGGCGCAAGAGGACTCGGGTCCTGACAGTGCTACTGCTGCCATATCTTCAACCTCATCAGATGAGGAGTTTGACTTTGACAAGTATTTGGATGACATGGAGCAGGCAAAGCGTTGCTGCAAGGAAAAAGATTTCACTCTGTATTCTATAGCAGGGGTCCCCAACCACCGGTCCGCGGCCCAGCACCGGGCCGTTGCAGTGCCCTTGCCGGTCCGCGGACAGAAGGGGAGCCGGGGGCGGTGCAGCAGCTGATACTCACCCTGCATCCCGCGGCGGCTTCATTCAGCGCTGAGCGGTCACGTGCTACCGCTCATTTAAGGTCATGAATATGGACGCCACTCATCTCCCATAGGCGTGGCGTCTATATTCATAGACCTTAATGAGCGGTAGCACGTGACCGCTCCGCACAGGAGCTCAAGCGCCGCGAGATGCAGGGAGGGAAGTTCAGCGACGTGAGGGTAAGAAGGATGGGGGAGCCGAGCGGAGCCATATATACAAGGGAGGCCGGGAGAGTGGGAGCGGAGCCTTATATACAAGGGAGGCCGGGAGAGTGGGAGCGGAGCCTTATATACAAGGGAGGCCGGGAGAGTGGGAGCGGAGCCTTATATACAAGGGAGGCCGGGAGAGTGGGAGCGGAGCCTTATATACAAGGGAGGCCGGGAGAGTGGGAGCGGAGCCTTATATACAAGGGAGGCCGGGAGAGTGGGAGCGGAGCCTTATATACAAGGGAGGCCGGGAGAGTGGGAGCGGAGCCTTATATACAAGGGAGGCCGGGAGAGTGGGAGCGGAGCCTTATATACAAGGGAGGCCGGGAGAGTGGGAGCGGAGCCTTATATACAAGGGAGGCCGGGAGAGTGGGAGCGGAGCCATATATACAGGGGAGGCCGGGAGAGTGGGAGCGGAGCCATATATACAGGGGAGGCCGGGAGAGTGGGAGCGGAGCCATATATACAGGGGAGGCCGGGAGAGTGGGAGCGGAGCCATATATACAGGGGAGGGAGAGAGTGGGAGCGGAGCCATATATACAGGGGAGGGAGAGAGTGGGAGCGGAGCCATATATACAGGGGAGGGAGAGAGTGGGAGCGGAGCCATATATACAGGGGAGGGAGAGAGTGGGAGCGGAGCCATATATACAGGGGAGGGAGAGAGTGGGAGCGGAGCCATATATACAGGGGAGGGAGAGAGTGGGAGCGGAGCCATATATACAGGGGAGGGAGAGAGTGGGAGCGGAGCCATATATACAGGGGAGGGAGAGAGTGGGAGCGGAGCCATATATACAGGGGAGGGAGAGAGTGGGAGCGGAGCCATATATACAGGGGAGGGAGAGAGTGGGAGCGGAGCCATATATACAGGGGAGGGAGAGTGGGAGCGGAGCCATGCATACAGGATGGGAGAGTGGGAGCAGAGCCATGTATACAGGGTGGGAGAGTGGGAGCAGAGCCATGTATACAGGGTGGGAGCAGAGCCATGCATACAACAGGGGGAGCCACACAGAGCTGGACAGGACGGGGGGAACCACACATACATTTTCTGATGATTAGAAAATAATCAGCATGTACAGAACTCCAGTACAATTTTTCTTAAGTGCTCAATGCTCCATTTCCTTGTAGGTTCCAATCATCTTTAGCAGTGACGGTCATCAGCAGAAGTAGCCCAGTGCTCCCACTGAAAGAGAAACAAGCCAGGTGCTCCCACTCATTCAAAACCTATGGTGAGTTAAGTCACATTAAAAATGTTATAATTAAATTATTAGTATGCACTGCTAAACTACAACCACATCCATAGCCCCGCCCCCTTATGACCAAAGTCCCGCCCATGTCACACCTCCATCTCCACCCTGCCGGGCCATGGAAGAATGGTCTTGCTTCAAGCCGATCCCTGGTGCAAAAAAGGTTGGAGACCACTGTTCTATAGCAAGCAGATTGACCACTTGTTCTCAAAGAAATAGAATTCAACCGTTCATCAAAACTGACTGTGCATGAGGCAATTCCTTTATACCCGGAAATTGTTAGAGATGTTGCCCATATGGTTACGGCTTTGCCTCCAACCCAAGTTACTGTAGAGAGGCTGTTCTCTAGCCTTAAAATTATTAGGTCAGATCTGATGGAGGCAATTCTATTTCTTAGAACAAATTCATAGACTGCACAAATATTATTTAGTATGTTTTTGTTGAAAACTGTTTTTTGACACTTCTAGTTTATTACATAGTGTGATTATATATATATCTCTCTATGATATTACATAGTGTATTACATATTTACGATTTATTAGTTTTGTGTTCTAAAGTTGTATTCCAATAAATATTATGTTCTATCTAAATATCTTGATTATTGTATCATAAAAATGATTTTGTCTGATGTTGACATTGTACTACAATAAATTTTTCACTTAAATATAAGCAATATATGTGGGAGGCGGAGTCGTGGAGTCGGTGTAAGGGAAATTGAGGAGTCGGAGTCGCAGTTTTGGCTTACCGACTCCACATCCCTGGTGAAAACCCCCCAATTATAACTCCAACCCTAACCCCAACACACCCCTAACCCTAATCTGAGCCCTAACCCTAGCGGGAAAATAGAAAAAATTACATTTTCTTTTAATTTTATTATTTTTCCCTAACTAAGGGGGTGATAAAGGGGGGGGGGGGGGGGGGGGGGGGAGTTGGGGTTTGATTTACTATTTATAGCGGGTTTTTATTTTTGGCAGCTGTCACACACACTAAAAGACGCTTTTTATTGTAAAAATAGTTTTTGCATCACCACATATTGAGAGCTATAATTTTTCCATATTTTGACCCACCGAGTCATGTGAGGTATTATTTTTTGCGGAACGAGTTGACGTTTTTATTGGTATAGTTTTCGGGCACGTGACATCTTTTGATCGCTTTTTATTCCGATTTTTGGGACGCAGAATGCATTTTTTGTGCGGTTTTCCCCCTGCGGATTTGGAGAATGGAGCAGGTGGAAAACCGCACAAAAGAAGTGACATGATGCATTTATTTTTTGTACCGTGCGGAAAAAAACCGCAGCCTCTGCACAGCGGTTTGTTTTTTTGATTTACATTGTACTGTAAATCACTTTGCGGATCAGCAGCGTTTCTGCGCAGTAAAATCCACTGCGGATCTGCAGGAAAAATGCATCGTGTGCACATGGCCTGACAGATCAGCGATCTGTCACAGGCACTGGACAGGCTTTCCTCATGCCTGCGCTTTGCAGGCACTGAGGAGGCCACCTCTCTGCAGGCCCCCGAAGGTCCCTGTCGCCATCTTGGATTTGGGGACCTGCAGGGATGGAGCCCCCCTGCAGCAGAGCGCTGCACATTGCGCTGCTGTGGTGGGCTCAGGGAAGCACGGAGGGAGCCCCCCTCCCTGCCGATGCTTCCCTTTAACCCCGGGACACCGTGATCGTGTTTGATCGCGGTGTGCAAGAGGTTAATGTCTCGGGAGCGGTCCGTGACCGCCCCTGACACATCACAGCTGACACCCGGCACAATCAGCCGACACCCGGCCGCGATCAGCGGCGCTCACCACGTGGGCGCCGCTGATCGCTGTGACGTACTATCCCGTCCCTGGGAATTAAGTCCCAGGGCACATGGACGGGATAGTACGTCACATGACAGAAAGGGGTTAAAAAAAATGCTTTGTCCCAATTAATTTGCACTGCGCTGTATATACACTGTATATTTCACGAATATTTGAGGCTATGGACCCATTATATGTCCATTTTGCAAGCCGGCGAGAAAATCTCACCATACGGATGCCATACAGATACTTTGATGCGAGGAAATCGCATCCTCACATTGCACACAGATGACATATGGATCACTGTTCGGACAAGAATCACACAAATGTTGCATGATTCTTGTCCGTGAAAAACGGACCGATTTTTTATACGTCTAGTGTGACTCAGGCCTTACAAATGAATTACCAAGCTTCTCTTACAATTTGCATTGTTAAATATGGACAACACACAGATGCATGCAATCAGTGTGCTATACGTATTTTTCAGAGACTCACACAGACTCTTATCACTTTTCATCCGTGATATCGGAGAAAAACAGACATGTCTCCGTTGGTTTTGCACCAACACAGTGTGAAAAAACAGACATGTGAATATCACTAATAATAATGGGTACATGTTTGTATCCATTTATTTTCACAGATACAATACAGACGACCAACACGCCACAATGAATCCTTAATATGATCTTGTAATCAGCCGCTTGAGTCTGAAACATAGCTCCGAACATCAAACTCTTATCAAGCAAAAACTGATCATTTTTGACTTGTAATTTTGATGTCCATTCAGCAAACCTTTTTATATGAAGGGTATGCCCACTGCAGAAAATCTGTACCGTATTTTTCGGACCATAAGACGCACTTTTTTCCCAAAAAATTTTTGGGGAAAGTGGGGGGTGCGTCTTATGGTCGCAATATACTTACTTGCGACCATGGCTGGTGCAGGTGCCGCGGGGCTCTGTGGTGCGGTGGTGGCAGCGGGCTGCACTCCGGTGCAGATATAGCGGCTCTGTGCTCCGTGGGGGGTTCCGCCGGCATTTCTTCAAAGCCCGGAGGCCCCCGCACATCCGTTGCTGGCTGCTGCGGTGGCCTCCGGGAACATGGACGCCGGGAAGATGGCCGCCGGTCCGGGGACGGCGCATGCTCGGCTTCAGATCTCGTCCCGAGATCTCGGGACGAGATATCGTTGCCGAGATTTGAATCTCGTTTAGATCTCATCCCGAGAGTCCGGGCTTTGAAGAAATGCCGGCGGAGCAACCGCCCCTGCAACGGAGCACAGCCCGCCGCCACACCCAGCCTACCTTCCCCAGCACAGAGCCTCCGCACCAGCCTGGACCACTGAATGAGCCCTGTGACCACTCCTCCACCTGTGCCGAATCCCTTCCCAGGTAAGCTGAATTCAGACCCCTATTTGACACATTTTTTTCTCCATTTTCCTTCTGAAAATTTGGGGTGCGTTTTATAGTCCGAAAAATACGGTAGTTTCCTTTCAGTAAGGGTACGTGCACACGCTGCGGATTCCGCTGCGTTTCCGCAGCGGTTTTTGCCGCTGCGGACCCGCAGCAGCTTTAGCTGCGGTGTACAGTACCATTCAAATGAATGGGGAAAAAAAAAAAACGCTGTGCCGACGCTGCGGAAAAATCCGCGCGGATTTGCTGCGGTTTTGAATCCGCAGAAAGAATTGACATGCAATTCTTTCTGCGGAAACCACTGCGGGTTCCTATCTCCACCATTGTGGAGATAGTGAATCCGCAGGACCAAACCGCAGGCAAAACCGCAGATAATCCGCAGGTCTTTTGACCTGCGGATTATCTGCGGTTTTTGCAAAATCCGTGCGGATTAATCCGCAGCGGATTCCGCAGCGTGTGCACACACCCTAAGTGTTCAATTTCCAAATAGTGTCACAGGAAAAACGAATTATGCAAATTGTCTCTTCAGAGAGGAAGAGGACTAGAACTCTAGTGCCACCTATTGGAGGTAGCAATCCTAAAAGTCAATTTGACCCTTTAACGAGCCTAGTTACATGACTTAGGATAAAAGCCAAGCCAGAATCTCCATTTGCAGACACTGTGTTTCGGGGTACTGCCCCTCATCAGTGCAAAGTGGGAGATCTGGTTTGGCTGTGAGAGAGGCGTCTGACCGATATCCAAGAAGTATCATTTGGCTTGGCTTTTATCCTAACGAAGTAACAGTCTCCCACGATTATGCTCTATGTGTAATACACAGATCTGCTGGGTCCTGTGGAGCAAAGTACTTATTGATGCTGTTCTCTAATCTGGCTAGGAGGAGAGAAAAAAAAAAAAAAAAAAAGGCAAACCTTTTTAGCAAAGGTGACAAGCAAAACTCACTTGCACTCTGGGCTGTAGCACAATAGAGAACTACTTTTTTATTCAAAAATATTTATTTTTGCTTTTTTTAATTTCAATTAAGACTATATTCTTTGTTTATTTACAATATAACTAAATTATTAATAATTGATAGGCATCTTCTAGACCCCTCTCCGTTACCAAGCCGTGGGCTTGATGTCACCAGACACTACAAAGGTGACATCAACCCCACTTGCCACCATCACAAAGCGGGAAGAGCTGGGCAAAGAGCCAAAACTGGCACATCTAATGGATGTTCCTTTTCTGGGGCAGCTGGCTGCTGCTATTTTTAGGCTGGTGGGGAGGGGAATATCCATGATCCCTTACCAGCCTGAGAATACCAACCCTCAGCTGTCTGCTTTAGCAAGGCTGGTTCTCAAAAATGAGGGGGGACGACTCCATGCCATTTTTAATTATTAATTACAAAAAAAAAACAGCATGGTGACCATTCTACTCGATAACCAGTCTTGCTAGAGCTGACAGCTGATGGTTGCAGCCTGCAGTTGTCAGATTTGCCTGGCTGGTTATCAAAAACATACAGGGGAACCCACACCAGAGTTTTTTTTTCTCACTCCAAATTATGTATTTAGAGCACAAGCACTGGCTGTTGAATACTCCCATCCGCCGCCTACTCTCACTGTTATTAGCAGCAGTAGGTGTTGGCTGATGGGACTACTACTCCAAACGGGTAAATTATTTACCTCCTATCATAGCTGTTGACTCATGCGGTCATCTGACAATGTGGAAACTGCAGCGCTTTGACTGGTTATATTAATCTTAAGGCCGACCTGAGCCCCCGGTGTTACTTGCGCCATCATGCAGATGACAGCACAAGAAACACCCGGTGTTCGGGGTGACGAAACTGAACAGTAACGCAGACTTCCAGGTAAAGTCTGTGTTAGGGGGCCCAGGCCTTAATAGGTGGTGTTCGGTACGGACCCCGAGCTTTACTGTTCAGGGTCTCCCATCTCTATTTATAATGACCATGCCTCATAATACAAAAAAAAAACATGGTGAGGTTATGTCACAGATTCTCCCTGATTAATGTAAATTCAAAAGATACCAGTCCATTATGGTGCATTGTTGCACAGGTTGTGGATTTTACCTAAATTTAGGCATCAAACTATGCTCAAAGCCTGATGGTAAACACAATGTATGAATAGGGCCTTTAAGTGTATATACCAGAAGCACCCTTACCCCTTCCCCCCCCCCCCCCACCTTTTCCCCAATAAGCTCAGCAATAAGTTTAAGTGATAAAATGCTGTGTTCTCTTTCATAATCATACATTAGCATGGTTAGTAAAACTGTACTCATCTTTGCATACATGGACTTGCTGGCGATCTGATGAGGTACAGCGACCACCAATACAGAGAAGAGCAGCAGCCTCAAACAACAATGACACAGGAAGTGGATTTCAGACCACCTCAGTCTTCAAGAGAATCCTCAGAACTGCTGTTACTGATCATAGCTGTTCACTGATTCAGCAAAGCCAAAAGGGGGAAAAGACAAAACAAAGAACCAGCCAATACAGAAGAAATGGAGTGTGTGGAGACAAGTATTTAACAAGTTTAGAGAGCTCTAGCTGTCCGCTTTATGTTGAAAAATTCACATGGGCTAGACTTTAAGGGGAATCTGTCACCTAATTTTTGGTATACAAGATGCAGCCACAGCCATCAGGGGCTTATCTACAGCATTACAGGATTCTGTAGATAAGCACAATATGTAACCTGAAAGAGAAGAAAAACAAAGTTATATTATACTCACCCAGGGGCGGTCCGGGTAAGATTCGGGTCCGGAGGGTGTCGCAGTCCGATGCCTCCCATCTTCTAGCGATGACGTCCTCTTTGCTTCCCGTCGCGGCTCCGGCTCACTGCTCTGCCCTGTTGAGGTCCAGTGCCTGTGCACTGCAGTACTCTGCCCTCAACAGGGCATAGCAGTGCGCCTGAGCCACGACAGGAAGCAAAGAAGAGGACGTCATCGCTATAAGATAGGAGGCGCCGGACCGGACCACGACACCTTCCAGACCTGGACCGCCCCTGGGTGAGTATAATATAACTCGTTTTTCTTCTACTTCAGGTTACATCGGGGGCTTATCTACAGCATTACAGAATGTTGTAGCTAAGCCCCTGATGGTGGTGGCCGCATCTTATATACCAAAAAATAGGTGACAGATTCCCTTTAATGCAGAATTTTCTGCAACTGTTCTATTCATCGAACTGGAGCGAAATGAGAAGTCCATGCATATTGCAGAAACAAGTCTGTTCAGATGTATGAATCGGATTTTAAAGTTTGCAAAAAGCTTTCTGCAACAAATCTGAATATACCCTATAATGTCAGTTTAAAAGGAGGTTTTCTCAGGGTATCTACTTGCAAAGCATGCACATTCTTCAATGTCTTTCATAAATTTAGAGTAAGTGAATCGTCAGAAAATGCATATATATACACACACATATATACATACACATACACACATTGAGGGACAATTGTAAAGCATAAGGAAAAGCACTAGAAAGGCTTTGTGTACAGGCTTTTACCACAGAATGCCTGTGCTCCAGACCTCTAGCAGAGATACCTGCAAGAGTGTGGACCACTGCAGACATCACTGCAAAAAGGTGAGGTAAGGCTGCAAATTTCACCCTTTCTACGGGAAAGACACTCAATTCAACATCTGCAATATAGACAAAATTGACATGCTGTGGATCTCCAACCCAGAACTTGTCAGTTTAGAACAGATATATTTTTTAAAATACCTTGTCTTTTGTTTGCACTGTAAAACTGGATATTCTGCAAAAGAATATGAAGGGAAAAATGTGCTCAACCTAATACATTCAGTTTCACTATCCCTAGGGTTAATTTTGTAAAATGATGTAACCTTATTTAACTCACAGATGTTCACAAAGTTTCAACTAGCATACTGGCAAAGAAGTCACACTGGCATTCTGGGTTCTGTTCTTTAGTTCCTAATGAACCAAATGATAGGAACAGATCCATTACGTGATGACTCCACTGACTATACGATATGGAGTCAGGTGCTTCAGTAGGGTAACTCATTTCACTGAAAAAAAATAAGCACGTGTGAACCTAGCCAAGCTTATCTTGGGTTTTCTTGTGACACCTGACTGTATTCTAATATATGAAGTTTATTTTTCTTTCAAATGATCTTGTGGGCACAACACCAAACAATTTTATGGGCTGACTATAAAGAAAGTGAAGTGGCAGGAGAAAACACAGCAGTAGAAACTTGATTCCTAGAAACACAATGACAAATGAATATCAATACTTTTTTTTTTTTTTTTTTGTTAAACAAATTTAAAAAAGGCAAAAAAAAAAAAAAAAAAAAAAAAGTAAAAGATTGCTGCTCCCCTTGGGTCTGATGCACCTTTCACAGCAGGAAGGGCAGACTGTAGGAAGAGGAGGGACTCTTATTATGACAGGGTTAGCAGGCACAGATGTGCATCTTGTTAGGTATTAAGATGGCCTGAGCTCCACGTCCAACACCCAGACACCTATTCTGAGCCTTACAGCCCCCTCCTTCGTCACAGCAGCAGCTGATGCCAGGGAGGGACTTCTCCCCCCGACCCCACATAAGCCTGATGGCGAGGGCAAAGGTTATGTGCGATACACGGAGCCTCCAGAAAAGGGGTGCACAGGGCTTCTCCCCAGCCTCAGATGGAGGGGCACACCAGCGTGCGCTCCGCTCCCCAGCCCCCTGGGGGGCACACAAGAAGCGGGCTGGGAACAGGTTGTGGGGCCCCCACCTACAGCCATGGAATAATAGGATAACCGGAAGGGAAGCCACAGTCACAAGTAGATGCGATCACCAAGCAGCAGCAACTTCTCGCAGCCGAGAACTGTACACAGGCGGACATGACTTACGATAACCGGGCGCTCATGAAGCTTCTCCACCCCTCCCCCACCTGTGAGGAGGAGGAGCAGCGGACTCGGTAGATACAATTATACTACAACTTTCCCATCGGAGCACTACACAGTCACACTTCGGAAACTTTTCGCCCAATAGTCCCAGGGTCCCGACTTACAGTGTCAGCAGGGCGGCTACACGGGCCAGGCCGGCTGAGGCCTCTTTCGCCGGGTCCCAGCACACACGGATCTCCGGTAGTCCTGGCCTCTGCTCACGTTGCCAAATAATGCGCCTCTTACACATGGAGGCTCCAGCCGCCTCCTGTCGCGCATGCGCAGCCGGCTCTTTAATCTACACTACCCCAAACAGGGCGAGGGGAGCGGGGTCTTAAAGGAAACAACCGCGGTAATATAAGTGGAGTATGAGCAAGTGTGCCCGGGAAAACATGTGGGCAGAGCACAGATTGCAGGAACAGGCTCACTGCTCCCACCCACCGGAACAAGCCTATACAGGAACACAGAGGACTTGGTCTAATATGTAGTCACACAGAGGAAGGATGTGCAGGGTATATGCCCGCTTCAGGGGTTGGCAGGAGCCAGCCACAGGGCCAGAGCACTGGCAGGTACAATATGCCATGGAAAGGAGGACAGACCCAGCTCCACAGGGTGACTCAGGGCAATGAGGGACACTGCCCTTTACAGCTCTTGGCAGTACAATGGTTAATAATCCAACAAGGCGTTTCCACAAGGAAGTGACATCTGCTGTAATTTATAAGACTGGCCTGGCCTGTTCCAGATAATCTGGACCCAAGGTGTCTGTACAGACATGGCAGTACTTCACATTCTGCTGCTAGCTCCCTGTATGGGAACGGTCAGGGCACAACAGAAAGAGCAACCTTCAGCTCACAGCATCCCATCCCCAACACACTGGGCCCTCCACAAGCAGGTGACATACTTCCCCGCTCCACACCACCAAGGACCCACATGTACATGCATCCCAGATTAGGAAACAGAAGTGACGTCGCCTCAATGTTTTCCTACAGAGCCTGCTGTATGACCCACATTACCAGTAAAGTGCAAAGAGATCATCAAAAGTCACAGAAGAGTTAACTAAGCCAGTGTGTACATATATAAGTGACTGCTAACATTTCTAGAGTTTATTGTTGGGGAACATTCAGTAGCTGCAGACGCAGTTGTGTGAAAGTGTTTAACCCCTTCCTGTTTTCTTATTCTTTTGCATGTTTGTCACACAAATATTTCAGGTCACCAAACATATTTAAATATTAGATCGAGATACACACAAGTAATCACAAAATGCGTTTTTAAAATGAAGGTCTTTATTATTTAGAAAACAAGAAATCCAAACCTACAGGGCCCTTTCCGAAAAAGTGATTGCCCCTAAACCTAATAACTGGTTGGGCCACCCTTAGCAGCAATAACTGCAATAAAAAGTGTTTGCGATAACTGGCAAGGTGTCTAATATAACGCTATGGAGGAACTTCGAAGAATTGTTGCAATTCAGCCACATTGGAGGGTTTCCAAGCGCAAACCACCTTTTTAAAAAGGTCGTGCTACAGCATCTCAAATCAGTTTAGGGTTAGGACTTGAACTAGGCCACTCCAAAATCTTAAGAAAAAAAAATAAGCCATTCAGAGGTGGATTTGCTGGTGTGTTTTGGATCATTGTCCTGCTGCATAACTCAAGCAGCAGAATTCATGGTTCCATTTACCTCATCAAGTCTTTTTGGTCCTGAAGCAGCAAAATAGCCCCAGCCAATCACACTACCTCCACCATATTATACTGTTGGTATGATGTTCTTTTTCTGAAGTGTTGTGGTATTTCTACGCCAGATGTAATGGGAACAAACACCTTAAAACTTTTGTCTCGTCAGTCCACAAAGTATTCTCCCAAAAGTCTTGGGGATCACCAAGATGTTTTCTTACAAAACTGAGATGAGCCTTTACATTCTTATTGCTCAGCAGTGGTTTTCGTCTTGGAACTCTGCCATGCAGGCCATTTTTGCCCGGTCTCTTTCTTATGGGTGAGTCAAGAACAACGACCTTAAAGGGAATCTGTCACCCCACTTTAGCCCTATCAGCTGCCAGCACCGCCATCAGGGGCTTATCTGCAGAATGCTGTAGATAAACCCCCGATGTAACCTCAAAGATAAGAAAAACAAGTTAGATTATACTTACCAGGGGGCGTTTGTGGTGGGTGTCGCAGTCCGGACCGACACCTACAATCTTCATACGATGCCATCCTTCTTACTTCTGCCACGGTTCCGGCGCACTTTCTCTGCCCTGTTGAGGGTAAAGTACTGCAGTGTGCAGGCGCCGGGAAAGGTCAGAGATCCAGCGCCTGCGCACTGCAGTACTTTACTCTGCCCTCAACAGGGCAGAGAAAGTACGCCTGCGCAAGAGCCGCGGCAGAACTAAGAAGGAGGACGGCATCGTATGAAGATGGGAGGTGCCGGACCGGACGCCGGGGTGAGTATAATCTAACTTGTTTTTCTTATCTTTCAGGTTACATTGGGGGCTTATCTACAGCATTACAGAATGCTGTAGGTAAGCCCCTGATGGCGGTGTCGGCAGCTGATAGGGCTAAAAATGGGGTGACAGATTCCCTTTAACTGAGGCAAGTGACGCCTGCAGTTCTTTGGATGTTGGGTCTTTTGTGATGAGCCGTCACTGCGCTCTTGGGATAATTTTGGTCAGCCAGCCACTACTGGGAAGGCTCATCACTGATCTCTGTTTTTGGCATTTGGGGATAATGGTTATCCACTTTGGTTTGCTGGAGTCCCAAAGCTATAGAGATGGCTTTATAAACTTTTCCAGACTCATCTCAATTACTTTATTTCTCGTTTGTTCCGGAATTTCTTTGGATCGCGGCATAAAGTCTAGCTTTTGAAGAATTTTGGTCTACTTCACTTGGTCAGGCACAAGCTAGTTAAGTGATTTCTTGTTTGAGAAGTGTGACAGTAGTCAGGCTTGCATGTGGCTAGGGAAACTGAACTCCGCTTCCCAAAGATGTGATAAACCAGTTAAAATATAAATTAAGAGGGAGGGGATCACTTTTTCACACAAGGCCCCTGTAGGTTTGGATTTCTTCTTCCCTTAATAAAAGGCCTTCATTTGAAAACTGCATTTTGTGTTTACTTACATTATCTTTGTCTAATATTTAAATTTGCTTGATGATCTGAAAACATTTAAATGTGACAAACATGCAAAAGAATAAGAAATCAGGAAGGGGGCAAACAATTTTTTACACCACTGTATATAAGTATATATTTCCAACTCCCTATAAATCTGCACCATCTTAGTAATTTTAAGTCAATAGGTTCAGTAAAACCATGTAGGTGTTCATTACTGTGACTGATCTAATGCTTCCATTATTTCCATTTTGATTCTATGGCAGAGCAGCATGGAAATAATGAAGACATTGCCAGAATCTGAGATGAGAAACCAGTTAGGCAACTCATGTCGCTTTAACCACAAGCAGCATGAATCAGAGACCAGCTCCTTCACTGCAGACACCTGCATATACCCAACTTAATAGGACCTGGAAACAGCGACTACTCATTGTGCCTGCCAGGCTCATTTGATAGGCATCTTCCCCTATTAGCAAGAGCAACCTTCTTGTTCATTGCTTTTTTTTTTTTTAAACTTCGGGGTACAGCAAGGGATTACTAAGCTCAATGCACCAGAAATAGGTCTTAGAATTCTGTCCCACGTCAGATATCACATTTATTAAGCGTTTTAGACAGTCAGAGAATAAAAAAAAAATAAATAAATAAAAAAATGTTTGGCTACCTCAAGAGCTTGAAGCGCACCTTTATAGCAAATTTGGTGGATTTTGCTTTTTTTATTTTTAAATTGGTCTAAAAATAAGTCAACTAGTAAGTAGTGTAACCTTACGTGCGCCATTACTAGATGTTTTGGCAACCCTTTTATCCTGAATCACCCATACACAGAAGTGCTAGTTCTGTGTTATATAGGAAAGAGGAGCTGTCAGATGCTTAAAAGGGGTTTTCCCAAGAAGAAAAGATAATAAATTTTATTTTTATAGCGCCGACATATTCCGCAGCACTTTACATTTCAGAGGGGACTTGTACAGACAATAGACATTACAGCATAACAATAATCACATACAGTAGATTATAACAAATACCAAGAGGAAAGAGGGCCCTGCTCGCAAGCTTACAGTCTATGAGGAAAGAGGTAGACACGAAAGGTGGGTGGTAACAGTTGCCCTGATTGTATGGACTAGCCATAATGTTAAGTGTGTGACAGTACAGACACAGAGGGCTAATGGATGCATAAAGCATGTGGGAACATGATGCGGGAAATCTGGTTATGGTAAAACTTTTGGCTGTGCCACACAGGGATAGATTAGGTTAATGTGTTGAGGCGATAGGCCAGTCTGAATAAATGCGTTTTCAGGGCACGCTTAAAATTGTGGGGATTGGGGACTAATCGTATTGACCTGGGAAGTGCATTCCAAAGAATTGGCACGGCACGTGTAAAGTCTTGGAGACGGGAGTGGGAGGTTCTGACTATTGAGGATGCTAACCTCAGGTCATCAGCAGAACGGAGGGCGCGGGTAGGGTGGTATACTGAAACAAGGGAGGAGATGTAGGGTGGTGCTGAGCCATGGAGGGCTTTGTGGGTGAGGGTAATAAGTTTATACTGAATTCTGGAGTGGATGGGTAGCCAGTGTAATGACTGGCACAAGGTAGAGGCATCTGTGTAACGATTGGTGAGGAATATGATCCTGGCTGCAGCATTCAAGACAGATTGGAGAGGGGAGAGTTTGGTAAGAGGGAGACCGATTAGAAGAGAGTTACAATAGTCGAGACGAGAATGAATAAGAGAAACAGTAAGAGTTTTTGCAGAGTCAAAAGTAAGAAAAGGTCGAATTCTAGAAATGTTTTTGAGGTGCAGATGACAAGAGCGAGCCAGTGATCGAATGTGGGGGGCAAAGGAAAGCTCGGAATCAAGTATGACCCCAAGACAGCGGGCCTGTTGCTGGGGAGTAATAGTGGAACCACACACAGAAATAGCAATGTCGGGTATAGGTACATTAGTAGAGGGAGGAAACACCAGGAGTTCAGTCTTTGACAGGTTCAGTTTCAGATAGGACATGATATTAGACACAGCGTTTAGACAATCGCCGGTGTTTTCTAGAAAGGTTGTCGTGATGTCAGGAGAAGAAGCGTATAATTGGGTGTCATCAGCATAGAGATGGTACTGGAAAACAAATCTACTGATTGTTTGACCAATAGGGGCAGTGTACAAGGAGAAGAGGAGGGGGCCTAGAACCGATCCTTGGGGGACCCCAACAGTAAGGGGAAGGTGAGAGGAGGAGGAACCGGCAAAAGATACAGTAAAGGAGCGGTCAGAGATAGGAGGAGAACCAGGAGAGAACGGTGTCCTTGAGGCCAATGGAACGGAGCATAGTGAGGAGGAGCTGATGATCCACAGTGTCGAATGCTGCAGAGAGATCCAAGAGAATTAGCATGGAGTAATGACCATTTGATTTAGCCGTTAGCAGATCATTAGAGAATTTAGTGAGTGCAGTTTCAGTGGAGTGTAAAGAGCAGAAACCGGATTGGAGAGGGTCGAGAACAGAGTTTTCTGAGAGATAGCGGATAAGACGGGAGTGGACCAGGCGTTCCAGGAGTTTAGAGATGAAGGGAAGATTAGAGACAGGTCTATAGTTAGCGGCACAGTTTTGGTCTATGGATGGTTTTTTAAGTAGTGGATGTATGATGGCATGCTTAAATGAGGAGGGAAAAATACCAGAAGAGAGAGAGGTTAAATATTTTAGTTAGGTGAGGGGTGACAGCAGGGGAAAGGGACTGGAGGAGATGTGACGGAAATGGGTCACTGGTGCAAGTAGTTGGGCGAGAAGATGCAAGGAGCCTGCTTACTTCTTCTGTGACTGGTTCAAAATCAGAGAGTGAGCTAGATGCAGTGGGGGAGGGAGGACAGTGCATGGTATGAGGGGATTGGGAGATAATTTCCTGTCGAATCTGGTCAATTTTTTCTTTGAAGTAATTGGCCAGATCGTCAGCTCGGAGCTCCGTGGTTGGGGCCTGTACTCTTGGATTGAGTAGAGAATGAAAAGTGTCAAAGATGTTTCGGGTTATTGGACAGTGAGGTGATGAGGGTGTTGAAATAGGTTTGTTTGGAGAGGTGAAGGGCAGTGTTGTATGTTCTAAGCATAAACTTAAAATGGATGAAAGATCATTTTAATCCATTAATTTTAATACATCTTGGTATAATAATAACTTGCACAATTGGATGTGTTTAAATAAAGTGTTCCTGTGCCGAGTTAATCCTATAAATGTGTCACTGCTATGTGCTGTGTAATGGCCTTGCAGGAACGTGGTCTGATCATACCACAGCTCCTTGGCAGGGGAGGAAATACACTGCTCAAAAAAATAAAAGGGAACACTAAAATACCACATCCTAGATATCTCTGAATTAAATATTCCAGTTACAAATTTTTATTCACTGCATAGTAGAATGTGTTCAGAATAAAACATAATTATCAATGTAAATCAAAATGAATATCCCATGGAGGTCTGGATTTGGAATGATACTCAAAATCAAAGTGGAAAATCAAATTACAGGCTGATCCAACATCAGTGGAAATGCCTCATGACAAGGAAAAGATGCTCAGTAGTGTGTGGCCTCCACGCGCCTGTATGACCACCCTGCAATGCCTGGGTATGCTCCTGATGAAGCGGTGGATGGTCTCCTGAAGGATCTCCTCCCGGATCTGGACTAAAGCATCCACAAACTCCTGGACAGTCTGTGGTGCAACGTAACGTTGGTGGATGGGGCGAGACATGATGGCCCAGATGTGCTCAATCGGATTCAGGTCTGGGGAACGGGTGGGCCGGTCCATAGCTTCAATGTCTTCATCTTGTAGGAACTGCTGACACACTCCAGCCACATGAGGTCTGGCATTGTCCTACATTAGGAGGAACCCAGGGCCAAGCGCACCAGCATATCGTCTCACATGGGGTCTGAGGATCTCATCTCGGTACCCAACGATTGTCAGGCTACCTCTGGCGAGCACATGGAGGGCTGTGCAGCCCTCCAAAGAAATGCCACCCCACACCATTACTGACCCACTGCCAAACCGGTCATGCTGAAGGATGTTGCAGGCAGCAGATCGCTCTCCACGGTGTCTCCAGATTCTGTCACATGTGCTCAGTGTGAACCTGCTTTCATCTGTGAAAAGCACAGGGCGCCAGGGGCGAATTTTCCAATCCTAGTGTTCTATGGCAAATGCCAAGCGTTCTGCACGGTGTTGGGCTGAGCACAACCCCCATCTGTGGACGTCGGGCCCTCAGATCATCCTCATGGAGTCGGTTTCTAACCGTTTGTGCAGACACATGCACATTTACGGCCTGCTGGAGGTCATTTTGCAGGGCTCTGGCAGTGCTCCTCCTGTTCCTCCTTGCACAAAGGCAGAGGTAGCGGTCCTGCTGCTGGGTTGTTGCCCTCCTACGGCCCCCCTCCACGTCTCCTGGTGTACTGGTCGGTCTCCTGGTAGCACCTCCAGCCTCTGGACACCACACTGACACAGCAAACCTTCTTGCCACAGCTCACATTGATGTGCCATCCTGGATGAGCTGCACTAACTGAGCCACTTGTGTGGGTTGTAGAGTCCATCTCATGCTACCACGAGTGTGAAAGCACAACCAACATTCAAAAGTGACCAAAACATCAGCCAGAAAGCATTGGTACGGAGATGTGGTCTGTGGTCCCCACCTGCAGAACCACTCCTTTATTGAGGGTGTCTTGATAATTGCCAATAATTTCCATCTGTTGTCTATTCCATTTGCACAACAGCATGTGAAATTGATTGGCAAACAGTGTTGCTTCCTAAGTGGACAGTTTGATTTCACAGAAGTTTGATTTACTTGGAGTTATATTCTGTTGTTTAAGTGTTCCCTTTATTTTTTTGAGCAGTGTATATATATATATATATATATATATATATATATATATATATATATATAGAGAGAGAGAGAGAGCGAGAGATCAGGACACTGCAATAATAGATGTAGCAATGCCAAATAACAGCAACATCAGAAAGAAGGAATATGAGAAGCTGGAGAAATACCAGAGCCTCAAAGGAGAACTGGAGCCGATGTGGAAGGTGAAGGCAACAGTGATTCTAGTGGTGATGGAGCACTTGGAGCAATGACCCAAGTTGGAAGAATGGCTACAACACATCCCAAGAGCAACATCTGAGCTCGCTGTCCAGAAAAGCACAATGCTGGGAACAACGACGATCCTGCGCAGAACCCTCAAAATCCCAGGCCTCTGGTAGAAGACTCAAGGCAGAGAATGGACAACAGTGATCACCCCCAGTGGGGGTGAGAAGACAGTTTTTTTTATATATTATATATAGAATATTTCTTTGCCTGTTTTTAAACAATGTTTTACTTCAAAATAAATCAAATATTAATTTGAGATCTTGTTATGTAATGTCTGTATGCTATCTATTGCTCCATGAACCTACCCAGGACATGTGGTATGATCAGAACATGTCCCTGCAGTACCCACGTATGCAGAAAATTCCTGACAAAAAAAAAAAAAATAAATAATATGGACTCCTTCCCAGAAAACGCGTGGAGAAAAACGCGATTTGGGCGTTTATGGGGTTTTTCCGGAGCATCCCCAGTCTCATAGAATAAAGTTAGAGATGTGGATTTTTCCGCTAAATTAATGAACATGCTGTGTTTTTTACAGCGATGTGTTTTTTTCGCGGGAAAAAAAACGCATCAATTTGCACAAAGTGCAGAATTCATTCAAATGAATGGGATGCTTCTTGTAAGCGTTTAAGCATTTTTGCTGGCAAGAACGCTTAAAAAAACGCTTACGTGTGCACACACCCTTAGGGTCCCATTACATTTAGTGACGCACCAGCGGTCCCGACAACGATACAACCCGGTCAGGATCGCTGGTCCATCGTTAAATGGTCGCTAGTGAGCTGCCAAACAAGCAGATCTCACCAGTGATGCAGCAGCGACAAGCGATCCGTCGGCGGTCGCTCTTACCTGTCACACCGCAGCGATGACGACTTCCGTCTGCATTCATGCGTCACTAGTCGGCGCCAGCGGGTCGCCAACAAGGAAAGATTGGACCAGGACATTTGAGCGCGATCAGCGATATCCAGCAGGGGGGGGCGGTCACAGGTACGTGTCACACAGAGCGAGATCGCTAGCAATAATCGCTGTTGCGTCACAAAAATCAGTGACGCTTTAGCGATATTGCTAGCCATCTCGCTATGTGTAAAAGGCCCTTTAGACACAGCCAGTACACAGCAGGGGCACATTTATAAGATTATGTCAGGACAGGAACATTTTATTTTAACACATCCAATTGTGGAAATTATTATTCCAAGATCTGTTGATTAACCCCTTAACCCCCAAGGGTGGTTTGCATGTTCATGACCGGGCCAATTTTTACAATTCTGACCACTGTCCCTTTATGAGGTAATAGCTCTGAAACGCTTCCATGGATCCTGGTGATTCTGACAATGTTTTCTCGTGACATATCGTACTTCTTGTTAGTGGTAAAATTTTATTCAAATAACTTGCGCTTATTTGTGAAAAAATATGGAAATTCGGCAAAAAAAAATTTAAAATTTCGCAATTTTCCAACTTTGAATTTTTATGCCCTTAAATCACAGATATGGCACACAAAAAAATTAACATTTCCCACATGTTTACATCAGCACAATTTTGGAAGCAAAATTTTTTTTTTGTTAGGAAGTTATAAGGGTTAAAAGTTGACCAGCGATTTCTCATTTTTGCAACACCATTTTATTTTTAGGGACCACATCACATTTGAAGTCACTTTGAGGGGTCTATATGATAGAAGATACCCAAAAGAGACACCATTCTAAAAACTGCACCCCTTAAGGAGCTCAAAACCACATTCAAGAAGTTTGTTAGGCTAGTTTCACATTTGCGCTCGAGCGCAGCGACAGCCTGCGCACGACTGTCGCTAAGCCCCGCCCCTGCCACACCTCCGCCGGTAGCTCCGCCTATCGGCGCATGACACTGCATGCGTCACCTATCTTTATCACTGGGGGCGTAGGCCGTGCGCAGTATGCGTTTGGTGGCGCATGCGTCCCTTTTCACGGTGCACCGAGCGCAACCAAACTGCAGCAGGCCTGCGCCCCCAGTGATAAAGATAGGGGACGCAGGACGCATGCAGCGTCATGCGCCGGTAGGCGGAGCTACCAGCGGCCGTGCGCAGGCCGTCGCTGCGCTCAAAAGCGCAAATGTGAAACTAGCCTTAACCCTTCAGGTGCGTCACAGGAATTTTTTGAATATGTAAAAAGAAAAAAAAATTAACATTTAACTTTTTTTCACAAAAAAAAAAAACACTTCAGGTTCAATTTTTTTTATTTTACCAAGGGTAACAGGAGAAATTGGACTGCAAAAGTTATTGTGCAATTCGACCTGAGTACGCTGATACCCGATATGTCGGGGGTAACCACTGTTTCGGCGCATGGCAGAGCTCAGAAGGGAAGGAGCGCCGTTTGACTTTTTCAATGCAAAATTGGCTGGAATTCAGATCAGATGCCATGTCACGTTTGGAGAGCCCCTGATGCACCTAAACAGTGGAAACACCCCACAAGTGACCCCATTTTGGAAACTAGACCCCCCCCCCCCCAAGGAACTTATCTAGATATGTGGTGAGAACTTTGAACCCACAAGGGCTTCACAGAAGTTTATAATGTACAGCCATACAATTAAAACATATCTTTTCACCCTCAATTCTTATTTTTCCAAGGGTAACAGGACCCTAAAAGTTATTGGGCAATTTGTCCTGAGTACGCTGATACCCCACATGTGGGGGTAAACCACTATTTGGGCGCATGGCAGAGCTCGGAAGGGAAGCAGCGCCATTTGACGTTTTTGGCTGGAATTGAGATCGGACACCATGTTGCGTTTGGAAAGCCCCTGATGTACCAAAACAGTGAAAACCCCCAACAAATGACACCATTTTGGAAAGTAGACCCCCTAAGGAACTTATCTAGATGTGTGGTGAGCACTTTGAACCCCTAAGGGCCTCACAGAAGTTTATAACGCCTGGGCATGAAAATAAAAAAAAAATCATTTTTTCCACAAACATGATCTTTTAGTCACCAATTTTTTTATTTTCCCAAGGGTACCAGGAGAAATTGGACCCCAAAATTTCTTGTCCAATTTGTCCTGAGTACGCTGATACCTCATATGTGGGAGAAAACTACTGTATGGGCACACGTCGGGGCTCAGAAGGGAAGTAGTGACATTTTGGAAAGCAGACTTTGATGGAATGCTCTGCGGGTGTCATGTTGCATTTGGAGAGCCCCTAATGTACCTAAACAGTGGAAACCCCCCACAAATGACACCATTTTGGAAACTAGACCCCCTAAGGAACTTATCTAGATGTGTGGTGAGAACTTTGAACCCCTAAGGGCTTCACAGAAGTTTATAACGCCCGGGCGTGAAAATTAAAAAAAAAAAAAAAAAAAATCATTTTTTTCTACAAAAATGATATTTTTGCCCCCAATTTTTAATTTTCCTAAGGGTAACAGGAGAAATTGTTTTGCAAAGTTGTTTTGCAATTTGTCCTGAGTAGGCTGATACCCCATATGTGGGGGTAAAACACTGTTTGGGCGCATGGCAGAGCTTGGAAGGGAAGGAGCACCATTTGACTTTTTCAACGCTGAATTGGCTGGAATTGAGATCAGACGCCATGTTGCATTTGAAGAGCACCTTATGTGCCCAAACAGTGGAAACCCCCCCAATTATAACTCCAACCCTAACTCCAACACACCCCTAAATCTAGCCCTTACCCTAGGCCTAATGGGAAAATAGAAATAAATTTTCTTTTAATTTTATTATTTTTCCCTAACTAAGGGGGTGATAACGGGGGATTTGATATACTATTTATGGCGGTTTTTATGTTTGGCAGCTGTCACACGCTAAAAGACGCTTTTTATTGTAAAAATAGTTTTTGCATCACCACATATTGAGAGCTATGATTTTTCCATATTTTGACCCACCAAGTCATGTGAGGTATTATTTTTTGCGGGACGAGTTGACGTTTTTATTGGTAACATTTCCGGGCACGTGACATCTTTTAATCGCTTTTTATTCTGATTATTGGGACGCAGAATGAACAAAACCAGCGTTTCATGAATTTCTTTTGGGGGGTGCGTTTACACCGTTCCGTCTGCGGTAAAATTGATAAAGCCCTTTTATTCTTCGGGTCAGTACGGTTACAACGATACCTCATTTAGGTCTTTTTTTATGTTTTGGCGCTTTTATGCAGTAAAAACAATTTTATATAAAAAATTATTTTTGCATCGCTTTATTCTGCGAGCTAGAACTTATTCTTTTGCTGATGATGCTGTATGGTAGCTCATTTTTTTGCGGGACAAGATGACGTTTTCAGCGGTACCATGGATATTTATATGCGTCTTTTTGATCGCGCGTTATTGCACTTTGTTCGGCGATAGGATAAAAAAACTAAGCAAAAAATAAATTTTTATTTTTTAAGGTGTTCGCTAAAGGGGTTAACTAGTGGGACAGTTTTATAGGGCGGGCCGTTACGGACGCGGCGATACCAAATATGTGTACTTTTTTTTTATTATTTCCAATAAAATTAGGGAATTTTTTTTTTTTTTTTTTTTTATTTAGCGATTTTTTTAAAATTATTTTTACTTTTTTTTTTAACTTTATTACATTGTCCCGGGGGGGGGGGGGGGGGGGGACATACCTGTCATGTGACAGATCGCTGATCTGTCACAGGCACTGCACAGGCTTTCCTCACGCCTGCGCTTCGCAGGCACTGAGGAAGCCAGCTCCCTGCAGGCCCCCAAAAGGTGCCCGTCGCCATCTTGGATTCGGGGAACTGCAGGGATGGAGCCCCCCGCAGCAGCGCTGCACATTGCGGTGCTGTGGGGGGCTCAGGGAAGCACGGAGGGAGCCCCCTCCCTGCTGATGCTTCCCTTTAACCCCCGGTACACCGCGATCGTGTTTGATCGCGGTGTGCAAGGGGTTAACGTGTCGGGGGCGGTCCGTTACCGCCCCTGACATTGTGCCGGGTGTCAGCTGTGATAATCAGCTGACACCCGGCCGCGATTAGCGGCGCTCACCACGTGGGCGCCACTGATCGCTGTGACGTACTATCCCGCCCCTGGGAATTAAGTCCCAGGGCACATGGACGGGATAGTACGTCACATGACAAAGGGGTTAAAAATCAACTTTTGTTCATCAATTAAAAAAAAAAAATCATTCCGAAATCAGATAAATAAAAGGGGAGACTCAGAAATCCCCATATACATTAGACCTTTGGCTGAGCCCACCAATATTGGTGGAATTTTTTGGATATCATGTCGTAAAATCCTCAAAGGTGAGGCCACTTTAAAAACAGCGCTCCTCAACATATTCAAAACAGCTCTCAGGTAGTTTATTAACCTTTCGGGTGCTTTTCAAGAATACAAAGTGACATGACAGGAAGGAAAAATGTTATTTTTACCACCTAAATCATGCTAACTTCTGAGAAGGCTGCTATAGCCTGATGACTAAAGGGCATGTCACACTAAGCGATATCGCTATAACTTGTGACGTTATAGCGACATTGCTGTGTCTGATACTTAACTACAACCCACCCCCCGCTGGTTATCGCTGATCGCGCGAGAACAGGCTGGACTGTTTCTCGTCGTCAGCTTCCTGCGGCGCTTCCTGCTGTGACGACGAGCGACGCGTGGAGCCGGGCGGGAGGACGCAGGATCGCCTCGTCTGACAGGTAAGTAGCGACCCCCGTCCCCAGCGATGTCGCTAGTGAGATCTGCCTGTGGCAGCTCACTAGCGACCACTTAGCGATGTACCAGCGATCCTGACCGCGTCATATCGCTGGTCGGGAATCACTGGTACATCGCTAAGTGTGACAGTACCTTAAGGCTGTTATTTGGCTGTAAATTGCAATGGCAAACAACAGGATCACACGATCAAGATCTCAGGGTCCCGATGGGGTTAAAGAAGGAGCCCCCATACTCAACCATTTAAATGCCATAGTTATTGACAGCAACATCTAAGGGGTTAAGAGGCAATTATAAAAAACGATTCCAGCTCAACGGACTGGATTTCCTTTTCTTTTTCAAAAGAAATTATAGTGTATACAAGAGAAAATTTTCATGGTCGACATGACCTAGTCAACGCGTTTCGACTGCCCGAAGCAGTCTTGCTCATGACATGCTTTCCTCTTTCTATTGTAGCCCAGACCAGATTCAACCTGAGAAATATTTTTTAGGCCTTATTCACACATCCGTGCTTAAATACATACATGAAAAAAAACAGTACTGGGGTCACCAAGTCCTGTGGTTTATCTGCGGATTTGCCTGCGGTTTTGCCCTGCCGTTTCACACCTCATAATGGATGAGGTGTGAAACCGCAGCGGTTCTGCACAAAAGAATTGACATGCTACAGATTGTAAACCAAAGCAAAACTGCGCGGAAAAATCCACAGCATGTGCACAGCGTTTAACAGTTTACCATTGAAAATAATGGTACTGTAAAACGCACTTAAATCTGCTGCGGACATGCTGCGGATCCGCAGCAGAATCCACACCGTGTGCACAAACCCTTAGTGTTTTGGATCAATGAGTTATACATGTGTCCATTTTTACAGTCAGTGTCATCAGTGATTTCTCAGATTGCTAAATAAATTACAAGAGGTTCTATCATTGGCAATGTTAAATATATACAGCACACAGATGGTGCAGTGATGCCATCTGCATGCTGTACGTGTCTTTCATGGCCTCAGACTTGTATTGGCACTTTTCAATCATAACACCATAGAAAAACGGACATGTCTCTGTGGGTTTTGCAAGTGCAACACAGACATCTGAATGCGTCCTAAAGCAAATTTTTCTTTTCTATACTTTTCCCATTTTAACACCTACAAGAAAAAAAAAACACCAGAGAAGAACAGATCATCAGTGTGATCAAAATAAAAATAGTAAATAAACCCCCCCCTTTATCACCCCCTTAGATAGGGAAAAAAAATTAAAAAAAAAAAAATTCCATTAGGGTTAGGCTATGTGCCTCAGTAGTAAAAAGATCTCAAGTTAAAAAAAAAAAAAAAAATCGTGTTTTTCTCACCTTCTGGCGTCCCGCGCAGCGTTCCCAATCATCGCAATGCTCCCAGTCTCGCGACGTCATCAAAGGTCATTATCGCAATGCATCACTGGGAACGGGACCTGCCAGGAGCATTGGTGAGGCCTGGTGACGCTGCGAGGGACGTCGGAAGGTGAGAATATGACGATTTTTTTTTTTTTTTTTTTTTATTTTACGTCGATTTTTTTACAGGGATATGGTACCCACAGCCTGGAGGAGAATCTCCTCTCCTCCAGCCCGTGGGTACCATCCGCAAATGTTCTGCTTACTTTTCGCATGGTGGGCACAGCCACATGCAAAAGTAAGCAGAACAATGCATTCCTATGTGGGCGGAATCACCGCAATTCCGCAAAATTAATGAGCATGCTGCGTATTTTTCCCATAGGATTGCATGGGATGCATTTAAAAACGCAAAAAAAGCTACGTGTGAACACAGCCTTAGGGTTGGAATTAAAGTTAGAATTATTGTTAGAGGTGTGTTAGGGTTAGAATTGAGGGGTTTCCACTGTTTAGGCACATCAGTGGGTCTCCAAATGCGACATGGCGCTACCACTGATTCCAGCCAACTTTGCGTACAAAAAGTCAAACGTGTTCCCTCCCTTCTGAGCCCCGACGTGTGCCCAAACAGTGGTTTACTCCCACATATGGGCATCAGTGTACTCAGGAAAAATTGCTCAACAACTTTGGGGGTCTAATTTCTCCTGTTACCCTTGTGAAAAGAAAAGCTTAAAAAAAAAAAAAAAAAAAAAAAAAAAAATATATATGATTTTTTTTATTTTCACAACTCTGCATTATAAACTTCTGTGAAGCACTTAGGGGTTCAAAGTGCTCACCGCACATCTAGATAAGCTCCTTGCGGGGGGGGGGGGGGGGGGGGTCTAGTTTCCAAAATAGGATCACTTGGGGGTTTCTACTGTTTAGGCACATCAGGGGCTCTGCAAACCCAACATGACGCCGGCAGACCATTCCAACAAATTCCGCATTCCAAAACGGCACTACTTCCCTGTCGAACCCCGAGGTATGCCCAAACAGTGGTCCCCCCCCCCCCCCCCCCAACATTTGGGGTACTAGGGTACTCAGGACAAATTGTACAACTTTTGGGGGTCCAATTTCTCCTGGTACCCTTGTGAAAATAAAACATTGCAGGCTAAAAAAAAAAAAAAAAAATCATTCTTGTGGGGAAAAAATTATTTTATTTTCACGGCGCTATGAACTTTAGTGAAACACTTGGGGGTTCAAAGTTCTCACAACACATCAAGACAAGTTCCCTGGAGTGTCTAGTTTCCAAAGTGTGGTCGCTTGTGGAGCTCCAATGTTTAGGCAGCCAGGGTATCTCCATACACGACATGGTATCCGCTAACAATTGGAGCCAATTTTCCATTCAAAAAGTCAAATGGCGCTCCTTCCCTTTCGAGCCCTGCCATGCACCCATTTATGACCACATATGAGATATCGGTGTACTCAGGAGAAATTGCCCAACAAATTTTAGGATCCATTTTACCATGTTGCCCATGTGAAATTAAAAAAAAAAATTGAAGCTAAAACAACATTTTTGTTGGAAAATTTAAAATGTCCATTTTAAAGATAATCTTCTTGAATGTAGTTTTGAGTAGCTTGAGGGGTGCAATTTTTAAAATGGTGTCACTTTTGGATATTGTCAGCCATATAGACCCCTCAAAGTGACTACAAATGTGAAGTGGGCCCTAAAAAATGGTTTTGTAAATTTTGTTGTAAAAATGAGAAATCGCTGGTCAAATTTAACCCTTAAAACTTCCTAACAAAAAAAAATTGTTTCCAAAATTGTGCTTATGTAAAGTAGACATGTGGGAAATGTTATTTATTAACTATTTTGTGTCACATAACTCTAGTTTAACAGAACAAAAATTCAAAGTTTGATAATTGTGAAATTTGCCAAATTTTCGATTTTTCCCCCCAAAAAAATGCAAAAATTATCAACCTAAATTTACCAATAAAATGAGGGACACTGGTCAAAACTTGCAAAAAATGGCCAGGTCATTAAGGTCAAAATAAAATGTGAAGCAACAACAAAAAAAAGCGGTCTATAGGAGCGCTAAAGGAGAGGCAGAAACCAGAAAAAGGGTAAAAAAAAGTCAGCTTTAATTATTCTTCCAATACCCACAACGCGTTTCTACGGTCACAGCCGTCTTCCTCAGGTGGATTCCAGTATTACAGTACCTGGCAGAGGCCACTAACAGTGTATTCCACTCTGAACACTAATTACATTGGGCCTCTGCCAGCCCTGCAATCAGCTGACTGGGGTGTGACACCCCGCCAAACTGTTTAATATTGATGACCTATCCTACAGATAGGTCACCAATATCAAAGTGGTGAAAAAACCCCTTTCAATGCACCAGTTGTGTTATATGGCTTAGGGTAGGTGCACACAATAAGTAAACACTATGGGTTGGTCGCTGTGTTCTTGCGCAGCGTCCAGATGTTACAGCATAGTGGATGGAATTTCAAGACATCCCATGCCCACTATGCGAGCAGACGGACATGCGGAGCGTCTTTCCAGACCGCAGCATGTCTATTTATCTTGCGGAGACGTGAGCCTCTGCAAGATAAATTTCACCCCAAAAATGTATTCAACACGGTGAATCCACACGGTTCAATGAACACATGCGGATTCACCTGCGCTCAATAGCCAGCAAAACTTTGGAGGCAGCGGAGATGTGCTGCATCCATAGCACTGCCAACTACTGAATGTCTGCACATACCCTTATAGGTGCTCTCACACACAGGCTCCTATTCATCGAGAATGGTGCCTTGATGAGGCGTGCTGGAGTCAGATGTTACCGATTCATCAAGAGGCACATGCATCCAAAAAGTGGCATGTGCCTCACCACAAATCTTACTCCACTGATGAATTTGACAAGCGGTAATTGCTATGATCCAAGCTCAGCTCCTCGTCAAATTTGAGCCAAAATTACGTGAACGCTAAAACTTGCAAAATTTGGGCGCAGCCTCATGTTGTTCCAAAGTTTTGCAAAATTTCACAACTTTGTAAGCAAGAATTATCCCTTATAAGTTTTGTTAAATGGTGCTCCATGTAAGTGCTTTTTCTTTTGTGGTTAAAGCTCCTAAAGCCTGTTTGCTAAACATTTAAGACACTCTTGGCATCACAAAGTCACACGAGCGCCAGGAACCCAGACACCATCATCGCTGGAATGATGCTAGTACAAGAACAAGTATAAGGCGTTATTTGACACAGGGAGGTACATCATGTAAGAAAGGTTATTCCAAGTAGTTGACAATCCCTTTAAGCAGTGTATTGTGTTAATGGGTGCCATGATTTCTATTTTCTTGTCAAAACAGAATCCCAAAACGTATGGATAATTTAATAAAATCATCAATATGTCAAAATCAATAAACTAGCATTGAAAACACAAACTGTTTAAAACTTAGGTTTTTTTTTCCTCAGTCAATTTCAAATGGTTGTGTCAAGTTCGGAAGTGATCCCCTAACCACAGGATAGCTTCCCTTTCGCTGGGATAACCACAAATATTCAACTATAAATTATATAGTCAAAGAGATGTGTAGTAAGGGCAGGCAGTGTCTACATTTCTGTGTGAAAGTCAGTTTTTATTAAAACTACATGATATTATTACAAGTAAAATACGCTGCTTTTCAAAGTCTTATGAAAATGACAGATGAAGCATGCTAAGGTACAATATAAAAATGCAGGAAGTCCTAAAAACAGTAGCAAGATGGCAACGGTTTATGAAGTAGATAAACAATCGCTTGCTTGACCAAGTGATACTTACCAAGACATCTGAAGCCTTACCAAATACAATGGCATCATGCTACACATATTAATGGACATAGTTATTTATGGAACTGTTTGTTCACCGTTAGTCAATTCCAGAGGAATGTAACGTGGGATAACATATTTTGCCTTTCTTGTCTGAAAATGGTATGTGCTACCATAAGTTCTCTCAGTGCATAATATAACAAACTACATATATTCAGGAATAATGTGAAACCTATGAAAAGTGCTCTATTGTTTACCATTACATATAAACTTAATGGACATAAACGGTTCTAGTTACTGCAAGCTAAAATAATCACTCAGGATAAAATGATGGGCGTTGTAATATGCAATAAAGTGATGGACAGACGTTGAAGGAGCATGCGTCTGTCTCAGCTTATAAAGGGGTCAAGCAGAAGAAGCAGGGCTAGACCGGAAGTATGGTACATTTCTTCTGCCAGGGAACATCCTCTGTGACTGTACTGAAGCCACCTAGCTGTACAGTAAGCACATTAACCCTTCTGACAGACGTCACTGGCTGCAGCCATTTTCTAAGTATCCGGCAGTGCCAACCCCCATTTACAGCTACCCTGCCAATTAGTGGAGAGCAGCATTTACCGTGCCACGGAGCGGTTTAAGGCTGGGGACAAGTGCTGCATGCTAAAGGAAGTTTTTACACAACACCGAACACACACGGGGTTTATGTGAGGATATTAGCAAACAAATAGACTCATTCATAGGGTCTTTTTGAGGTCAGGGCAGGATGAGCTCACAGATCACAATAGAACTAGGTGAATAAAGACTTACTGGACAGAAGGATTTGCGGCTTTATTGATCTCCACTATTTAACATACTTGTAGAAGAAAGCCATGCACAAGGGGCAGACCACCCCAGAAAAGGTCTGCAGGAGGTATAGAGCAAGCCTGCTCACAGGTGCACTATCAGTAAAAGCAAGCTCTACTCCCCTCCCCCCCATGTACCCCGAGTTCTCCCATCATTAGAGTGCAAGCTCTTCCCCAAGCGCAACCCTGTTGTCCTGTCATTAGAGTGCAAGCATTTCACCGAGCACCCTCTCCTGTCCCCCACCATTAGAGTGCAAGCTCTTCGCAGAGTGCCCCCTGCTCTCCTATCCCCCATTAGAGTGCAAGCTCTTCGCAGAGTGCCCCCTGCTCTCCTATCCCCCATTAGAGTGCAAGCTCTTCGCAGAGTGCCCCCTGCTCTCCTATCCCCCATTAGAGTGCAAGCTCTTCGCAGAGTGCCCCCTGCTCTCCTATCCCCCATTAGAGTGCAAGCTCTTCGCAGAGTGCCCCCTGCTCTCCTATCCCCCATTAGAGTGCAAGCTCTTCGCAGAGTGCCCCCTGCTCTCCTATCCCCCATTAGAGTGCAAGCTCTTCGCAGAGTGCCCCCTGCTCTCCTATCCCCCATTAGAGTACAAGCTCTTCGCGCAGTGCCCCCCGCTCTCCTATCCCCCATTAGAGTACAAGCTCTTCGCGCAGTGCCCCCCACTACTGTCCAGACCATTAGAGTGCAAGCTGTTCGCCAAGCGCCCCCTGCGCTCCTGTCCCCACCATTAGAGTGCAAGCTCTTCGCAGAGTGCCCCCCACTCCTGTCCCCACCATTAGAGTGCAAGCTCTTCGCCAAGCGCCCCCTGCTCTCCTGTCCGCCATTAGAGTGCAAGCTCTTCGCCGAGTGCCCCCTGAAGCTAGCGTGTAAGGTTTTTGGGAACTCAAACTATTAAGAATCTAAGTGAAGACATGGCCCCCGTCCCGTAAAGTGAGAGACCGCTGGGGCGCTGCTGACGTAAAGTCCCGGGAATTAACCCTAACATCGCGGGTGTCCAGCCCCGACCTACGGTGCAGAGCAGTGCGTGTACCCACAGTTGCTGCACACAAAGTCCGTGCACACAGGTCTGGCCCCACACAGAGCCTACGTGCCACAGCCCGATAACCCTCCCGAGCCCAGCGCTCACCTCAGCATGGGGACCTGGCTCCTCCCCCAAGTCCGGCCGCATGAAGGACTCCGTGATTGTGCCTGGGGTCGACTGGGCCACAAAAGCCTGGACGTCCACGGTACTTTGGAACGCCGTATCGTCAAACGCTAACTTCCTAGAGCAGGAAACAAGCACTCCGGCTAGCCGAAATTACCGCTTTAAAGCCGGCTTCACGGTTGCTAGGCAGAAAACTGCACCGGCGCCACGCTTCCGTGTAGCTGCTCCGTGACTGACAGAGACGAGGACCAACCACACTAAGCTGGGGGTATGTGAGAGCGTGGAGCTACCACACTGTGAACTGGAGCTGTGTAGGGGGCGGAGCGTGCGCAGTCAGCATGGCGGGGCGTCAGCTTTGTATCACTAGCAAATTAGAATATTCGACGCTCTGCACCCTCGGTGATGACTCGCCTAAGCCCCGCCCCATCAGAACGCTCCATTCCTGAGCTGTAGCACTATTCATTGGGAGGAGCTACAACGGCACTCATGAGCTTCCCAATTAGAAAAATTCCAGTGCACTGTTCTAAGCCAATGAAAAAGGGGCATGGGTGGCGACGTCACGCTTACGCGGCTGGTGGGAGGAGAGGAGACTGTTAGTCTTGAAAAAAAAAATTCTTTTCCCGCCCTTTTCGTGACGTTCCATTCAACTTGGCGGTGATGGTAGAGGGATTCTTAAAGTGGCAAACAAGGGCTGTCCCATAATGCACCGTGAGAGGCTGTGACGTGTTAGGGTGATGCCGAGCTGGCCGGAGTCCAAACTGTAAAACATGCAGAGAATGTGGGCCGTAAGCGTACACTGCAGCAATAGTGCCTCATCCTGGGGAGGCGGAAGGGCAACCATGGTACCTCATTCTGGGGAGGTGGAAGGGCAGCCATAGTGTGTCATCCTGGGGAGGTGGAAGGGTAGCCATAGTGCCTCATCCTGAAGAGGCAGAAGTGCAAATAGAGTGCCTCATCCTGAAGAGGCAGAAGGGCAACTAGAGTGCCTCATCCTGAAGAGGCAGAAGGGCAACTAGAGTGCCTCATCCTGGGGAGGCAGAAGGACAACCATAGTACCGCATCCTGAGGAGGCGGAAGGGCAGCCATGGTGTGTCATCCTGGGGAGGTGGAAGGGTAGCCATAGTGCCTCATCCTGAAGAGGCAGAAGTGCAAATAGAGTGCCTCATCCTGAAGGGCAACTAGAGTGCCTCATCCTGGAGAGGCAGAAGGGCAACTAGAGTGCCTCATCCTGGAGAGGCAGAATGGCTGTAGTACAGCCTTGGTGATAATGTGTTAGGCGTCGGGTTCCTGTCGCTGCACAGCAGGAATCCCGAGCTTTGCATTCAGCAGTCTCCCATTCCTCTCCGGCCGCAGAGGAGACTGCTCAGCAGACTCATCGATCCCAGCACTCTGCTCAGACCAGCTCTGTGGGTTTGGTTGCTGCTGCTGCTGCTGCTGCTGCTGCTGCCGCCACCTCTGGTCCAGCTATAGCAGCGCATTCTGGTCAGCAGCGAGCTACTCCAGGGACCAAGTCCTCCTTTCGGTCCACTGAGCATGCCCGTGGGACGATCTCTCATTGGAGATCGGAGGTCACATGCTCAGGTCCTTCAGCTCTGATTCGACCATCAGGAAGGACGCTGCTATAAAAGGTTCCATGGCCGCTCGGCCATGCGCTAATATAAAGAAAGATTTAGACCATGTGGCGTGAGTGGTGTATGCATGTATGAATGTCTCTGGTGAATGACTCATTGGAAACGCCGACTCATTGGAAACGCCTACCCTTGGTAGGCATGTTGTCACGATCCATGCTGGATCGTGACAGACAAAAAGCACTAGTAACCTTTTTTTTTTTCCTTAACCCCTTCACCCCCAAGGGTGGTTTGCACGTTCATGACCGGGCCAATTTTTACAATTCTGACCACTGTACCTTTATGAGGTCATAACTCTGGAACGCTTCCATGGATCCCGGTGATTCTGACATTGTTTTCTCGTGACATATTGTACTTCATGTTAGTGGTAAAATTTCATTCAAATAACTTGCGTTTATTTGTGAGAAAAACGGAAATTTGGCGAAAATTTTGAAAATTTCGCAATTTTCCAACTTTGAATTTTTATGCCCTTAAATCACAGAGATACGGCACACAAAAAACTTGATAACTAACATTTCCCACATGTTTACATCAGCACAATTTTGGAACCAAAATTTTTTTTTGTTAGGAAGTTATAAGGGTTAAAAGTTGACCAGCGATTTCTCATTTTTACAACACCATTTTATTTTTAGGACCACATCACATTTGAATCCACTTTGAGGGGTCTATATGATAGAAAATACCCAAAAGTGACACCATTCTAAAAACTGCACCCCTTAAGGTGCTCAAAACCACATTCAAGAAGTTTATTAACCCTTTAGGTGCGTCACAGGAATTTTTTTGAATATTTAAAAAAAAATGAACATCTAACTTTTCATAAAAAAAATACTTCAGGTTCAATTTTTTTATTTTACCAAGGGTAACAGGAGAAATTGAACTGCAAAAGTTATTGTGCAATTTGTCCTGAGTACGCAGATACCTGATATGGGGGGGGGGAACGACTGTTTCGGCGCATGGCAGAGCTCAGAATGGAAGGAGCGCCGTTTGACTTTTTCAATGCAAAATTGGCTGGAATTCAGATTGGACGCCATGTCACGTTTGGAGAGTCCCTGATGTACCTAAACAGTGGAAACCCCCTACAAGTGACCCCATTTTGGAAACTAGACCCCCCAAGGAACTTATCTAGATATGTGGTGAGAACTTTGAACCCACAAGGGCTTTACAGAAGTTTATAACGTACAGAGGTACAATTAAAAAATCATATTTTTTCCATAAAAATTATCTTTTCACCCCAATTTTTATTTTCCCAAGGGTAACAGGACCCTAAAAGTTATTGTGCAATTTGTCCTGAGTACGCTGATACCCCACATGTGGGGGTAAACCACTATTTGGGCGCATGGCAGAGCTCGGAAGGGAAGCAGCGCCATTTGACGTTTTTGGCTGGAATTGAGATCGGACACCATGTCGCGTTTGGAAAACCCCTGATGTACCAAAACAGTGGAAAACCCCCACAAATGACACCATTTTGGAAACTAGACCCCCTAAGGAACTTATCTAGATGTGTGGTGAGAACTTTGAACCCCCATGGGCTTCACAGAAGTTTATAACATAAAGCCATACAATTAAAAAATCATATTTTTTCCACAAAAATGATCTTTTCACCCTCAATTCTTATTTTTCCAAGGGTAACAGGACCCTAAAAGTTATTGTGCAATTTGTCCTGAGTACGCTGATACCCCACATGTGGGGGTAAACCACTATTTGGGCGCATGGCAGAGCTCGGAAGGGAAGCAGCGCCATTTGACGTTTTTGGCTGGAATTGAGATCGGACACCATGTCGCGTTTGGAAAACTCCTGATGTACCAAAACAGTGGAAACCCCCCACAAATGACACCATTTTGGAAACTAGACCCCCTAAGGAACTTATCTAGATGTGTGGTGAGCACTTTGAACCCCCCAGTGCTTCACAGAAGTTTACAACGCCCGGGCGTGAAAATAAAAAAATCGTATTTTTTCCACAAACATGATCTTTTAGTCACCATTTTTTTATTTTCCCAAGGGTACCAGGAGAAATTGGATCCCAAAAGTTGTTGTCCAATTTGTCCTGAGTATGCTGATACCCCATATGTGGGAGAAAACTACTGTATGGGCACACGTCGGGGCTCGGAAGGGAAGTAGTGACGTTTTGGAATGCAGACTTTGATGGCATGGTCTGCGGGTGTCATGTTGCCTTTGGAGAGCCCCTAATGTACCTAAACAGTGGAAACCCCCCACAAATGACACCATTTTGTAAACTAGACCCCCCAAGGAACTTATCTAGATGTGTGGTGAGCACTTTGAACCCCCCAGTGCTTCACAGAAGTTTACAACGCCCGGGCGTGAAAATAAAAAATTCGTATTTTTTCCACAAACATGATCTTTTAGTCACCATTTTTTTATTTTCCCAAGGGTACCAGGAGAAATTGGACCCCAAAAGTTGTTGTCCAATTTGTCCTGAGTATGCTGATACCCCATATGTGGGAGAAAACTACTGTATGGGCACACGTCGGGGCTCGGAAGGGAAGTAGTGACGTTTTGGAATGCAGACTTTGATGGAATGGTCTGCGGGTGTCATGTTGCCTTTGGAGAGCCCCTAATGTACCTAAACAGTGGAAACCCCCCACAAATGACACCATTTTGTAAACTAGACCCCCCAAGGAACTTATCTAGATGTGTGGTGAGCACTTTGAACCCCCCAGTGCTTCACAGAAGTTTACAATGCCCGGGCGTAAAAATAAAAAATTCGTATTTTTTCCACAAACATGATCTTTTAGTCACCATTTTTTTATTTTCCCAAGGGTACCAGGAGAAATTGGACCCCAAAAGTTGTTGACCAATTTGTCCTGAGTATGCTGATACCCCATATGTGGGAGAAAACTACTGTATGGGCACACGTCGGGGCTCGGAAGGGAAGTAGTGACGTTTTGGAATGCAGTCTTTGATGGAATGGTCTGCGGGTGTCATGTTGCCTTTGGAGAGCCCCTAATGTACCTAAACAGTGGAAACCCCCCACAAATGACACCATTTTGTAAACTAGACCCCCCAAGGAACTTATCTAGATGTGTGGTGAGCACTTTGAACCCCCAAGGGCTTCACAGAAGTTTATAATGCCAGGGCATGAAAATAAAAAAATCGTATTTTTTCCACAAACATGATCAATTAGTCCCCAATTTTTTTATTTTCCCAAGGGTAACAGGAGAAATTGAACCCCAAAAGTTGTTGTCCAATTTGTCCTGAGTACGCTGACACCCCATATGTGGGAGAAAACTACTGTGTGGACACACGTCGGGGCTCGGAAGGGAAGCAGTGACGTTTTGGAATGCAGACTTTGATGGAATGGTCTGCGGGTGTCATGTGCGTTTGGAGAGCCCCTGATGTACCTAAACTATTGAAACTCCCCACAAGTGACCCCATTTTGGACACTAGACCCCCCACGGAACTTATCTAGATGTGTGGTGAGCACTTTGAACCCCCAAGTGCTTCACAGAAGTTTATAACACTCGGACGTGAAAATAAAAAAATCATTTTTTTCCACAAAAATGATATTTTTGCCCCCAATTTTTTATTTTCCTAAGGGTAACAGGAGAAATTGGACCCCAAAAATTGTTTTGCAATTTGTCCTGAGTAGGCAGATACCCTACATGTGGGGGTAAAACACTGTTTGGGCGCATAGCAGAGCTTGGAAGGGAAGGAGCACCATTTGACTTTTTCAACTCAGAATTGGCTGGAATTGAGATCAGACGCCATGTTGCATTTGGAGAGCCCCTGATGTGCCCAAACAGTGGAAACCCCCAATTCTAACTCCAACCCGAACCCCAACACGCCCCTAGCCCTAACCCTAGCCCTAACCCTAGCCCTAACCCTACCCTAGCCCTAACCCTACCCCAACACACCCCTAACCCTAGCCCTAACCCTAATGGAAAAATGGAAATAAATACATTTTTTTAATTTTATTATTTTTCCCTAACTAAGGGGGTGATAACGGGGGGTTTGATTTACTATTTATGGCGGTTTTTATGTTTGGCGGCTGTCGCACGCTAAAAGACGCTTTTTATTGTAAAAATAGTTTTTGCATCACCACATATTGAGAGCTATAATTTTTCCGTATTTTGACCCACCGAGTCATGTGAGGTCTTATTTTTTGCGGGACGATTTGTCGTTTTTATTGGTACCATTTTCGGGCACGTGAAATTTTTTGATCGCTTTTTATTCCGATTTTTGGGACGCAGAATGAACAAAAACCAGCGTTTCATGTATTTCTTTTGGGGGGGGTGCGTTTACACCGTTCCGCGTGCGGTAAAATTGATAAAGCGGTTTTATTCTTCGGGTCAGTACGGTTACAGCGATACCTCATTTAGGTCGTTTTTTTATGTTTTTGTCGGTTTTATGCAATGAAAACTATTTTATATAAAAAATAATTATTTTTGCATCGCTTTATTCAACGAGCTATAACTTTTTTATTTTTTCGCTGATGATGCTGTGTGGTGGCTCGTTTTTTGCGGGACAAGATGACGTTTTCAGCGGTACCATGGATGTTTATATGCGTCTTTTTGATCGCGCGTTATTACACTTTTTGTTTGGCGGTATGATAAATCATTATTTTTTGCTTCGTTTTTTAATTTTATTTTTTAAGGGGTTCGCTAAAGGGGTCAGTTTTAATGGGACAGTTTTATAGGGCGGGTCGTTACGGACGCGGCGATACCTAATATGTGTATTTTTAATGTTTTTTTTATTATTTCCAAAAAATGGATTTATTGGGGGAATATTTTTTTTTTTGTCTAATATATTTGGCGATTTTTTTAAAATTATTTTTACACTTTTTTTTATTTTTTTTTTTACTTTATTAAATAGTCCCAGGTGGGACATCACTGTCCTGTGACAGATCGCTGATCTGTCACATCACAGATCACTGTGACAGATCAGCGATCTGACACAGGCACTGCAGAAGGCTTCCTCATGCCTGCGCTTTGCAGGCACTGAGGAAGCCAGCTTCCTGCAGGCCCCCGAAGGCCCCCGTCGCCATCTTGGATTCGGGGGCCTGGAGGAAAAGAGTCCCCCGCAGCAGCGCTGCACATTGCGCTGCCGTGGGGGGCTCAGGGAAGCACGGAGGGAGCCCCCTCCCTGCCGATGCTTCCCTTTAACCCCCGGTACACCGCGATCGTGTTTGATCGCGGTGTGCAAGGGGTTAACGTGTCGGGGGCAGTCCGTGACCGCCCCTGACACATTGTGCCGGGTGTCAGCTGTGATAATCAGCTGACACCCGGCCGCGATCAGCGGCGCTCACCACGTGGGCGCCGCTGATCGCGCCGACGTACTATCCCGTCCATGGGCATAGGGGCCCAGGTCCCATGGACGGGATAGTACGTCGGATGGCAGAAAGGGGTTAAGCTGTGTGCTTAAACTTAGTTTTTGCCCCTAGTCGCCATTAGGGTCATTGCACTGTGTGGTTTCAGTTCTAGTTTTGCCCCCCGGTGGCCGTTAGGGTCATTGCACTCTGGTTACTTTAGTTTAGTGCACGTGATTATGAAGCAGGTGTGATTGCTGGCTCTTACCTATAAAAGAGTGTCAGGTGGTTGCAATCACTGTTGGTGATATTGCTCATTTCCAACCAAGACTGGTGAAGGAAGGAACTACAGAGAGGAGTTCCTTGCAGCTCAGGGGAGCTCTGGGGTAAAGTCTGGTGAAGGAAGGAATTATAGAGAGGTGTTCCTTGCAGCTCTGATAAAGCTTGGAAAAGTAGCAGCTGTTCTGGAGGAAAGCTGCATTCTGGTGGTGGACTCTGTTGCTGGGAGCAATAGCAACAGAGCAAAGCTAAGTGGTGTTATCCCTGTTTGTATTTTTCCCTGGTGTGTATTAGTACAACGGTGGGGCCAGTGCCTGCACCACCCAGCTCCCTAGCAAGGGATAGGTGTAGGGTGACAGGTTCCGGCTCGGCGTCAGGTGAGGAGCCTGTACAGGGAACGTTAGGAGTGTGAGGGACACTGACTCAGTGGAGTGCAGGAGGTCTCCACGTCCCTGTTCCCTATCACAGGGCCCACCGTTGTAACTGTTTCCCCTTCCCCCGTGTCTTGTTTTTAGTTACCGGCCTGCGGGTCGTGTCAACACAGGACGGGTCCATGTGACACATGTGTTGTGTAACCTAGCCTGCTAGCGCCCAGGCTGAGGTCCAGGTAGAGGCAGAGTCAGAGACTGGCATCAACATCCACCGGTGGCTTTGTACGCCACGGTGCACATAGTCTGCACTCCTCTGTGGTCAGCGTTCATTAGAGGCATCCACAGGTGCGACGCCGCATGCTCAGTAGGTCGTGTCCTTGAGGCTGAGTTCTGTGATCGCATACTGAGCTCTCTCTTGCCGAGCGCTGTGAGTTAAACAGGCTCCGGCATTTATGTTCAGCGGTAGTGCGGCTCTGTGTCGTAACAAAGTTCGCTTCTGTTCACACTGGATGATGTTAACCCTCCTGTGACCTTTTGTATACCGCTTTATACTTCCGCCATTACTAAGCAGCAGTTTACCACCCCTGCACGGTGGATCCCGGGCTGCGAACACACCTTACTATTATTTTATTATTTGGTGCGTTCCGCCAGCCCTAACATAATGGAGGCTGTGGATTACATCATGTTACTGCTGGCTTCCACTGCTGAAGTAATTGGTGCCTTCCTCCATTCTTATTGTAGGCTATTTAAAGAGGTGTTCCAGATGTCCCTCAGCTACAATTTGTTTGAAAAAAAGGTTTTTTATTCACCCTCCCCAGGTCCAGCACTGAGTCTTCGCTGCTTCCGGTGACTGCAGACTTGTAAGTCCTCACAGCGCGCGCACTCCGAGGTTTCTCCAGTGCCAACGGCGGTCACGTGACTGTAAGTATGTGATATACACACTCCCGGACAGAATCCGACTGGACTGCTGGATGCAAGTGTATTCTGCGAGGCGGGAAATGGTGTAGTCGGATTTTGTCCAGACTCTTGACACCCGAGAATCCTCCCAGTGCACCCTGTGTGAGTATTTTCAAGTCTGCAGTCACATAGAGTGACTGCAGACTTGTCATTTTAGAGACAACCTTTTAAGATGCAGACGGAACTATCGAGTTTGCCAAGGTAAAGACATCGGCATTTCTCCTGAATCAGCTTCACTGGCAGTTTTGGCGGGGGCAGAGCCATCAGCGTCTTTGCTCTGTACTATCTAATAGAAGAATGGACATGGTGCGTCTTTTAACCGGGGCTGTGGAGTCGGTGCTCATTTTGGTGGAGTTGGAGTAGGTATAAAATGGACCGACTCCGACTCCTAAAATATATAATAAATTGTGTATAGTAGTTCAATGCAGAATGTGCTGAATATTTTTTCATAGGCATTTGGGAAAGATATGAAATGTCCTATAAATGACTGTTCTATTCCTGATCTAAGGCTACATTCACACACAGCGTTTTTGCTGCGTTTTTTGAGGATACGTTTTTCAGTTGCAAAAGCAGATCAGCTTTTTAAAAAATGGCATCACCTGAAAGGTTTTTGAGCTCATAGCTAAAGTTTTCAATAGCAAAAGCAGATTAGAAATCTGCTCTATCTATATATCCATTTATCCATATCTGTCTATCCATATCATATCTGTACCAAAAAGAATGAAAGCCGGATAGCACACAGACTATCACTCCTTTTATTTAGCACCAGTCAGGTACACCTCATAGCTACCCAAAAGGACGCCCAGGACAGGCATTGCTCGTCTTCAGTAACACATCAACATCAATTGATAGTTGGAATAAATAGACTGCATTCACCACCACATCTTCTTAAGGTGTAGGCTTTATTTTCTAGTGTAGGGGTGTGCAGTATGAGGTTCTGCAGCAGCTGAGGTGTGCAGTATGAAATTCTGCAGAACAGAATGAGGTTCTGTCCCTCCCCCCCATAGGTTTGATCCTGGCTACGCCCATAGTGTGAATGTAGCCTGAGGATCTAGGCTTAATCTTAGCCGAGATAAGTCATAGTGTGTGTATATATATATATATATATATATATATATATATATACATACAGTATATATATATACTGTGTGTGTGTATATATATATATACAGTACAGACCAAAAGTTTGGACATACCTTCTCAATCAAAGCGTTTTCTTTAATTTCATGACTATGAAAATTGTAGATTCACTCTGAAGGCATCAAACCTATGAATTAACACATGTGGAATTATATAATTAGCAAAAAAGTGTGAAACAACTGAAAATATGTCTTATATTCTAGGTTCTTCAAAGTAGCCACCTTTTGCTTTGATTTCTACTTTGCACACTCTTGGCATTCTCTTGATGAGCTTCAAGAGGTAGTCACCGGAAATGGTTTTCACTTCACAGGTGTGCCCTGTCAGGTTTAGTAAGAGGGATTTCTTGCCTTATAAATGAGATTGGGACCATCAGTTGTGTTGTGCAGAAGTCTGGTGGATACACAGGTGATAGTCCTACTGAAGAGACTGTTAAAATTTGTAGGAGAGGGAGGACTGGGAGCTTGCATCGCATCCAAATGAAAACCACTTTGGGCTAAGTTCATTAATCCACAGGTGGGTGCACGAATTCGCTGGTGAGCACAGCAGATATCCACAAGAAGAAAGTTTTCGGCACACCGGCATAAATGAAAAAAAAAAACTTTATTAGGCTAATATGCCATATTAAAATGCAAAAAATACCTGATGCGTTTCTGGTGCACAAAGGCACCCTTAGTCATAGTCACCTATAACTAAGGGTGCCTTTGTGCACCAGAAACGCGTCAGTTGTTTTTTGCATTTTAATATGGCATATTAGCCTAATAAAGTTTTTTTTTTTTTTTTTTTCATTTATGCCGGTGTGCCGAACGAACTTTCTTGTTAGAATTTGTATTATGGCAAGAAAAAAGCAGCTGAGTAAAGAAAAACTAGTGGCCATCATTACTTTAAGAAATGAAGGTCGGTCAGTCCGATAAATTGGGAAAACTTTGAAAGTGTCCCCAAGTGCAGTGGCAAAAAACGTCAAGCGCTACAAAGAAACTGGATCACATGAGGACCGCCCCAGGAAAGGAAGACCAAGAGTCACCTCTGCTGCGGAGGATAAGTTCATCCGAGTCACCAGCCTCAGAAATCGCAGGTTAACAGCAGCTCAGATTAGAGACCAGGTCAATGCCACACAGAGTTCTAGCAGCAGACACATCTCTACAACAACTGCTAAGAGGAGACTTTGTGCAGCAGGCCTTTATGGTAAAATAGCTGCTAGGAAACCACTTCTAAGGACAGGCAACAAGCAGAAGAGACTTGTTTGGGCTAAAGAACACAAGGAATGGACATTAGACCAGTGGAAATCTGTGCTTTTGTCTGATGAGTCCAAATTTGAGATCTTTGGTTCCAACCACCATGTCTTTGTGAAAAGCAGAAAAGGTGAACGGATGGACTCTACATGCCTGGTTCCCACCGTGAAGCATGGAGGAGGAGGTGAGATGGTGTGGGGGTGCTTTGCTGGTGACACTGTTGGGGATTTATTCAAAATTGAAGGCATACTGAACCAGCATGGCTACCACAGCATCTTACAGCGGCACGCTATTCCATCCGGTTTACGTTTAGTTGCACCATCATTTATTTATCAACAGGACAATGACCTCATACACACCTCCAGGCTGTGTAAGGGTTATATGACCAAGAAGGAGAGTGATGGTGTGCTACGCCAGATGACCTGGCCTCCACAGACACCAGACCTGAACCCAGTCGAGATGGTTTGGGGTGAGCTGGACCACAGAGTGAAGGCAAAAGGGCCAACAAGTGCTAAGCATCTCTGGGAACTCCTTCAAGACTGTTGGAAGACCATTTCCAGTGACTACCTCTGGAAGCTCATCAAGAGAATGCCAAGAGTGTGCAAAGCAGTAATCAAAGCAAAAGGTGGCTACTTTGAAGAACCTAGAATATAAGACGTATTTTCAGTTGTTTCACACTTTTTTGTTAATTGTATAATTCCACATGTGTTAATTCATTGTTTTGATGCCTTCAGAGTGAATCTACAATTTTCATAGTCATGAAATTAAAGAAAACGCTTTGATTAAGAAGGTATGTCCAAACTTTTGGTCTGTACTGTGTGTATATATATATATATGTATATATATATATATATATATATATACACTGTATGTGTGTGTATGTATGTATATATATACACACACACTATGACTTATCTCGGCTAAGATAAAGCCTAGATCCTCAGGCTACATTCACACTATGGGCGTAGCCAGGATCAAACCTATGGGGGGGGCAGAACCTCATACTGTTCTGCAGAATTTCATACTGCACACCTCAGCTGCTGCAGAACCTTATGAAAATAAAGAAAACTCTTTGAATGAGAAGGTGTGTCCAAACTTTGGTCTGTACCGTATGTATGTAATCGATATTATACAGTGTATTACATATTTATTAGTTTTTTTGTGTTCTAAAGTTGTATTCCAATAAATAGATATTATGTTCTATCTAAATATCTTGGTTATTGGATCATAGAAATGATTAAATGTCTGATGTTGACATTGTACTACAATACATTTTTCACTTAAATATAAGGCCTCTTTCACACATCAGGTTTTCGCCGTCACTTTTGACAAAAACCGGATCCGGCGAAATGCAATGCCGGATCCGGTTTCCCCCCCCCCCCCATTGACTTGCATTTGTGCCGAATCGGGCCGGATGGCCATGCGTTTTATCCGGTTTGCGCCGGATCCGGCAATGTGTCGCAATCCGGAGTCTGGGAAAAACGGCTACTGTAACGTTTTTTGTGTCCGGCGAAAAAGCCGGATACGCCGGATCCGGCGTGTCCCGCTTTTTCACACAATGAAAGCCTATGAGCGCCGCAATGCGCCGGATTCGTTTTCTTGGGTCTGAGCATGCTCAGTAGCTCTGCCCACAAGACACATATATAAAAGCATGACAGTGGGACCCTCAGCCACACCCAACATGCCACCCAAGACAGCAACCAGGCGCAGGAGAAGGCAGGAGACCACTGCAGCACCGTCAGCACCACCACCACCCCAAATGGAGCAGCATGCTGAACAACGGGAGGGGAGTCCAGCAGCAGATGAGAGACGGTAATTATCAAATCCCCCATTCCTCAAAACTAGGGCCATGGAATATCAAGATATTCATTGGCCCTTTGTTTCTCTTTATTCAACAGCCGCCCAAGAGATGCAGCAGCAGCAGTGGCAGCACTGGGAGCAGCAACAGCACCACCCACAGCCATGGAGTCTGGCCAGCAAGAGGACAGCACATCTTCTGGGAGCCCTCCCTCGCATCGTCAGCGTTTTAAGGGTAAGTTTTTATTTCCAAAATCCATCATCTCTGTAATATATGTCTATTCATTGCCTTTTATTTCAAAACAGGAATCACAAGCTGAAGAGGAGCTCTCAGAAGAAGAAGGAAGGGGTGGACAGACACCTGGAGTGGGCTCACAATTGGCAAGTTTTTTGCATCAAACGCAGAAACACAACATCACACTACACACAAGACATAGAAAACAATGTTCTGCAGACCACACACAGCAAACAAATGCCTACATCCAAACACATAAATTTTTTTCTTTTCTTCTCTAGTCTTCCCAATCTGGTGCTCGGCCAAGAGGTCCTCGCAGTGCCTCCCAGGGTCGTCGGCGACAGCAACGCGGCGGTCACCAGCGTGTAAGTATAATATTTAAGTTAAATTTTGGTACACTTTTTATTTCATGTCTTAAAGTGTGGTGACTAATTTTGCTATTTTTCTATTTTACTTTAACAGCCTACACAGCGTGCTCCCGACTCAGACGGTGAGGATGGAGGAATTGACGTTGACCACCTCATCGATCTCGTCAGAGAAAGGGAGCCGCTTTGGAATATGGCTGACCGCCGCCATGCTGACCTGATCGTTATCTGACGACTCTGGGAGGAAATCTGTTCGCTCCTTGTGGCCCGCTGGAAGGACCTCGATGCTCGGGCCCAGATTAAAGAGCGTAAGTATATACAGTACCGGTTGCTTGATCTAAACCAGTGTTTCCTGAACTCCAGTCGTCGTGGTCCCCACGGATCATGTGTTCAGGATTTCTATTTACTATGGAAATCCTGAAAACATGACCCCTGGGGACCATGAGGACTGGAGTTTGGGAAACACTGATGTTGTATACTAACCACTTTGTCCTTTCTCGTTTCAGGGGACAGAATTGTGAAGCGGTGGCGGTCTGTGAGGGATCGTTTCAAGAAGGAGTTCAATAAAGAGATGCGGGCCCCGAGTGGATCTGGAGGACGCAGGAGCAAGTACAAGTATGCACGAGCCCTGTCGTTCCTCCGGGATACAATGGTCACCAGAAGGTAAATATTACACACCACATGTGAAAAAAAAATGTTTAGATGTAACAATTTTTTTTCAGCCAGGGCCATGCCATGTCACTATTTTAATTGTTTTTTTTTCTCTTTATTCCACAGCACGGTGAGCAGCACTCGGGAGCCTGCACGATTGGACCCTTCTGAGGCGATCCCTGAGGAGACCGGCACCGAGGGACACTTCGACCGCCCCGGTACATCTGCACCTTCCCACACATTCGACCCATCTGTCCCATCCACCAGCACAGGAGCATCGTGGCCGCCTACAATACATGAAGCTGCTGGTGAGGAGATCGCTTTCCCTTTACCCCACCCTTCTGCCCCTGCCACCTCTAGTACACCTGCGGGTACTGGGCGGCAGCGGCAGAGGGGTCAGGAAAAGACTTATGCGCCAGAGTTCTTGCATCTGAATGCATCTTTCCAGAACTGTCTAAAAGTCTTGTCAGAGCAAATCTCCGCAGGCTTTCAGCAGATCAACTCCAGCATTCTGGAGGTGAAGACACTTCTGCAAACCATGCATTGAGAAGCAAGATCTTCGCCAAACCACACCTTTTTCAGGTCTGTTGTGGAGCGCATGGAAACGCGCTCTCCTATCCAGCAGATGCATGTAATGCATTCATGCCACGGTGCTCTCCAGCACGTTACCTCCCAACCTCCTCCTCCCACCCCAGTAGTTCCTCCACCTGCACCCCCTCCAGCCACTTTCCATCCTCCCCCTCCTATTACATACCAGCAACCTCCCCAGTACCAGACATCTCCCCACTTCCAGCAACCTGCCCCATACCAAACTCCTTCCCCGTACCAAACTCCTTCCCCGTACCAGACATCTCCCCACTTCCAGCAACCTGCCCCGTACCAAACTCCTTCCCCGTACCAAACTCCTTCCCCGTACCAAACTCCTTCCCCGTACCAAACTCCTTCCCCGTACCAAACTCCTTCCCCGTACAACTTTCCATCAACATCATCTGCTCCTACAGTCCCTGCCCAACCCTCCACTCCACCGCCCACCACCTCTTCTGCCTCCCACATGTCCACCCATTTTGTAGCTTTTTCCACACCTTCACCTCTAACTGTTCCTTCCCCACCACGATCCCAGTCCTCTCTCCACACTCCCAGTGTCGAAGTGTCCCGCAGCCCCTCCAGCAGTATTTCCACCCCACACTACACAGATTTATAATGTGTTTTTTAATAAAAATGGTCATTTGGTTTAAAACATTTATTAAAAAAGTTTTTTTCACTTTAAAAACATTTTACAAAAAAAAAATATTTTAAATAAAAGTTAAATTATCGTTTTACAATGGTTGTCTGTCATTTCTTTCTGCGGCGAACTATGTTTAAAAAAAAGGATAAATACAGGGTATTTCAAAGGTAAAAAGGTATTCAAAACCAGGTATATAACTGTGGGTAAATTTTAGCTTTTTGCCACAGTTGTGTTCCTGGTTGTGTTTGAAGCAAAGTATTTCACCTAAAAAGTTGTGTTTATTGTTGGTGATTTCCTAACAATGTACACAACTTTTGTTAAAAGGTGAAATACTTTGCATAAAACACAACCAGGTACACACCTGTGGCCTAAAGATAAAAATATTAAGACCATAACAAGATAGCCAACTTTGGTTGGCAAAGGTATATACTGTTGGTACAGAAGGTACACAAGTTTGGTTAAGGGCACAAATCTTTCACACTCTGTCATCCTGCCAGTGTACTCTGCCTTGAGGTGACATAAAGTATAGTGCAAAATTGTCCCTCATTACTGAAACCGTCACAGAACTTCTAGTGGTAATGTCATGGTAATCTTGCAAGGTGGTTTCTTCAGAGGTGTCCTCAACGGAAATGGGTTCCTTGCAGATAACAAAATTGTGGAGTACCACGCAAGCTTTGATCACCTCGTCCACAGTTTCTGTCTTGAGGTTGATCGCAGTCAATAGGACCTGCCATTTGGCTGTCAGAATACCAAAGGTACATTCAACCATTCTTCTTGCTCTTGTGAGGCGGTAATTAAAAATGCGTTTTGTTCTTGACAATCCTCTGCTACCGTACGGTTTCAAAAGGTGTTCTGACAGCTGGAAGGCTTCATCCCCTACACAGACAAATGGCATAGGTGGACCAGATGTTTGCGGCAGCGGTCTAGGGGATGGGAACTGGAAGGTGTTTCCATACAGTTTACGCCCCATGGCAGACAGCTTGAAAACTTGAGAGTCATTGGAGCGGCCATAAGCCCCAATATCAACAGCAATAAATTTGTATTCCGCGTCAGCGATGGCCATGAGGACAATTGAAAAATATTTCTTGTAATTGAAATATTCCGATCCTGATCCGGCTGGCTTTACAATGCGGATATGTTTCCCGTCCACAGCGCCCAAGCAGTTCGGAAACTGACATATCTGTTGAAACTTTTCTGAAATTTCAATCCACCTCTCTGTTGTGGGCTCTGGTAAAAACTCTTCAGCTAAGGAGTCCCACAGTGCACGGCATGTGTACTTCACTATTCCAGATATGGTGGAAATCCCGAGTCTGTACTGGAAATGCAGTGACGAAAGGGATTCTCCAGTTGCAAGAAATCTGTTTTTTAATTCCCCACAATCAATTAGTTTAAAATCACAGCATTACATACCAAAAGTCAGCTATAACACTTGGAGCTGCAAACTACCACCAACAAGATTGCAGTGAAAGTGTGCTCTGATGCGAGCATATCCAATAAATGTGGCTTTACCTTAAAGTCACCATCAGACGCTCTGCGGGTGAAACAGAGAAGCGGCAATAGGTGTCCGATTTTCTTATGAGGTGTGCAATGCGCTCCACCAAGTAATCAAAATCCATTTTCATCCGAACATATCCAAAAAATGTATCCGGGTTTCGTCTAAGGTCCATGCAGAGTGTAGAATAGACCCCACGCATCATTCTCTTGGCTGTGATGGGGTGGATCCACAAACGTCGTCTACGATGCCTGATGCGCTGCTGTCTCGCTCTCTCCTTCTCCAGAACAATCACCCTCAAACGATTCGTCTCCGCTGTAAAATCCGCCAAATTCTTCAAAATATTTCCAATGACAACATCCATCTTCGCCAGTAACTTGCTCTTCTCTCCAACCTGCACTTTCTCCTCTACAACCTGTCAAAGAAGGGCTGTAGGAACACGCTATATATAGTTTTTCAGTAGCCAATCCCTTTCGGAAGGCCACAAGGGGCGATTTTAAAAACCGGATCCGGCGTAATCCGTCGAATAACGGATCGAGAACCGGATGAGACGGATCCGGTTTTGGCTGTCAAGCACAAGACGGATCCAGCAGAAAACCGAATCCGTCACATCCGGTTTTACTAAACATTTGCCGGATCCGGCATGACGCCGGAACACGCCTGACGCCGAAAACCTGATGTGTGAAAGTAGCCTAAGCTATATATGTGGGAGTCGGAGTCGGTGTAAGGGAAATTGAGGAGTCTGAGTCGCAGGTTTGGCTTACCGACTCCACAGCCCTGCTTTTAACTACTTCAAGGTTTCCGAAATGGTTAAAAAAGCAACAAGGTGGAACATGCAGAGCATTGTCAATTTGATATTGCTATTGATATTTTCATTTAGCTTTTTTGGGGGGTTACTGAAATAATTTTTGTATTTTTCTTGTTAAACATAGGGCTGTTTTTAAATAAATTGTTTTTTTTCCTTTTTTTGTAACTATAGGGGTAATATGTACGAGAAGTAAAAATCAAAAAAATTGTTATGTATATTTCACTATTCTTTAACCCCTTCATGACCAAGCCTGTTTTGACCTTAATGACCAGGCCATTTTTTGCAATTCTGATCAGTGTCCCTTTATGAGGTAATAACTCTCTCTAGAACGCTTCAACGCATCCTAGCGATTCTGAGTTTGTTTTTTTGTGACATATTTGGCTTCATGTTAGTGGTAAATTTAGGTTGATAATTTTTGCGTTTATTTGTGAAAAAATCAGAAATTTGGCGAAAATTTTGAAAATTTCACAATTTTCAAATTTTTAATTTTTATTCTGTTAAACCAGAGAATTATGTGACACAAAATAGTTACTAAATAGCATTTTCCACATGTCTACTTTACATCAGCACAATTTTGGAAACAAAATTTTTTTTTGTTAGGAAGTTATAAGGGTTAAAAGGTTCAAAATTTACAAAAAACATTTTTTTAGGGACCACCTCACATTTGAAGTCTCTTTGAGTGGTCGATATGGCAGAAAATACCCAAAAGTGACACCAGTCTAAAAACTGCACCTCTGAAGGTGCTCAAAACTACATTCAAGAAGATTATTAACCCTTCAGGTGCTTCACAGGGACTAAAGCAACGTGGAAGGAAAAAATGGACATTTTAATTTTTCCAACAAAAATTTTCTTTTATCATTAATTTTTTTCATTTTCACATGGGCAACAGGATAAAATGGATCCTGAAATTAGTTGGGCAATTTCTCCTGGGTACACCGATACCTCATATGTGGTCATAAACCACTGTTTGGGCGCACGGCAGGGCTCGGAAGGGAAGGAGCACCATTTGACTTTTTGAATGGAAAATATGCTGGAATGTTTAGCTGTTGCCATGTCGCGTTTGGAGAGTCCCTGTGTGCCTAAACATTGGAGCTCCCCCAAAAGTGACCCCATTTTGAAAACTACACCCCCCAAGGAACTTATCTAGATGCATAGTGATCACTTTGAACCCTCAGGTGCTTCACAAATTGATCCGTAAAAAAAAAATACTTTTTTTTCACAAAAATTTTCTTTTAGCCTCAGTTTTTTCATTTTCACTTGGGCAACAGGATAAAATTTGTGGGGCAATTTCTCCTGAGTACTCCGATACCTCGCAAGTCGTCATAAACGACTGTTTGGGCGCACGGAAGGGAAGGAGTGCCATTTGACTTTTTGAATGGAAAATTAGCTCCAATCGTTATCGGACACCATGTCGCGTTTGGAGAGCCCCTGTGTGCCTAAACAGTGAAAAACCCCCACAAGTGACACCATTTTGGAAACTAGACCCCTTAAGGAACTTAACTAGATGTGTAGTGTGCACTTTGAACCTCAAATTGCTTCACAAAAGTTTATAACGCAGAGCAGTGAAAATAAAAAAATCATTTTCTTTTCCTCAAAAATGATTTTTTATCACGCTGGTTTTTATTTTCACATGGCTAACATGAGAAATTGGACCACAAAAGTTGTTGTCCAGTTTGTCCTGAGTACGCTGGTACCCCATATGTGGGGAGGAACCATTGTTTTGGCGCACGGCAGGGCTCATAAGGGAAGGAGCGCCATTTGACTTTTTGAAAGGAAAATTAGCTCCAATCGTTAGCGGACACCATGTCGTGTTTGGAGAGCCCCTGTGTGCCTAAACTTTGAATCTCCCCCACAAATGACCCCATATTGGAAACTAGACCCCCTAAGGAACTTATCTAGATGCATAGTGAGCACTTTGAACCCCCAGGTGCTTCACAGAAGTTTATAAAGCAGAGCCGTGAAAATAAAAAATATTTTTTTTCCTCAAAAAATTATTTTTTAGTCCGCAATTTTTTATTTTCATAAGGGTAACAGAGAAATTTGACCACTAAAGTTGTCCAGTTTGTCCTGAGTACGCTGGTACCCCATATGTGGGGGGACCACTGTTTGGGCACACGCCGGGGCTCGGAAGGGAAGTAGTGACATTTTGAAATGCTGACTTTGATGGAATGGTCTGCGGGCGTCATGTTACATTTGCAGAGCCCCTGATGTACCTAAACTGTGGAAACCCCCCCCACAAGAGACCCCATTTTGGAAACTAGACCCCCCAAGGAACTTATCTAGATGTGTGGTGAGCACCTTGAACCCCCAAGTGCTTCACAGAAGTTTATAACGCAGAGCCTTGAAAATAAATAATCATTTTTTTCCTCCAAAAAATGATTTTTAGCCCACAATTTTTTTCCACAAGGGTAACAGGATAAATTGGACCCTAAAAGTTGTCCAGTTTGTCTTGAGTACGCTGGTACCCCATATGTGGGGGAGGACCACTGTTTGGACACACGTCGGGGCTTGGAAGGGAAGTAGTGAGGTTTTGAAATGCCGACTTGATGGAAGGGTCTGCGGGCGTCATGTTGCCTTTGCAGAGCCCCTGATGTGACTAAACTGTGAAAAACCCCCACAAATGACCCCATTTTGGAAACTACACCCCCCAAGGAACTTATCTAGATGTGTGGTGAGCACCTTGAACCCCCAAGTGCTTCACAAAAGTTTATAACGCAGAGCCGTGAAAATAACAAATCATTTTTTCCTCCAAAAAATGATTTTTTACCCGCAATTTTTTTTCCATAAGGGTAACAGGATAAATTGGACCCCAAAAGTTGTTGTCAAGTTTGTCCTGAGTACGCTGGTACCCCATATGTAGGGGGGAGCCACTGTTTGGGCACACGTCGGGGCTTGGAAGGGAAGTAGTGAGGTTTTGAAATGCCGACTTGATGGAATGGTCTGCGGGCGTCATGTTGCCTTTGCAGAGCCCCTGATGTGACTCAACTGTGGAAACCCCCCACAAGTGACCCCATTTTGGAAACTAGACCTTCCAAGGAACTTACCTAGATGTCTGGTGAGCTCTCTGAACCCCCAAGTGCTTCACAGAAGTTTATAACGCAGAGACGTGAAAATAAAAAAATCATTTTTTTCCCTCAAAAATAATTTTTTAGCCCCCAATTTTTTTTCCCAAGGGTAACAGAAGAAATCAGACACCCAAAGTTGTTGTGCAATTTGTCCTGAGTATGCTGATACCCCATATATTGGGGTAAATCACAGTTTGGGCACACGTCGGGGCTTGGAAGGGAGGGAGCACTGTTTGACTTTTTGAACGCAAAATTGGCTGGAATCAATGGTGGCACCATGTCGCTATTGGAGACCCCCTGATGTGCCTAAACAGTCGAAACCCCTCAATTCTAACCCCAACACACCACTAACCACAACCTTTATCCCCACCCTAACTATAACCCTAACCACAAGCCTAACCCTAATCTTAACCCTAATTCTAACCCTAATTCCAACCCTAACCCTAATTCCAACCCTAGCCCTAACCCTAATGGAAAAAAAAAAATATTTTCTTTATTTTATTATATGTGCCTACCTATGGGGGTGATAGAGGGGGGGTTAATTTACTTTATTTCATTTTGATCACTGTGAGAGTTTATCACAGTTTATCTGCGCATGCGCCCGCCATTTTCCAAGATGGCGGCGCCCATGATCCGGGACAGCGGGAGCGACAGCGGCCCTCGGTAGGCACTGGGAGGTGGGAGAAGGGGTGATCGGACTTCGGGGGAGCGGAAGGTGAGGGGAGCAGATGAAGACAGCGGCGGCACATCGCCGCTGTCATTCAGTGGCGAGGGCCGATCGCCCCCGCCAGCCGGTGTGTGGGGAGGTCAGATTACTGTCTCCAGCCATGTCCGATGCTACTGCTGCATCGGCCATAGCTGGATTGTAATATTTCATCAATTTTCATTGATGAAATATTACTATCGCTCTGATTGGCTATTTCACTTTTAACAGCCAATCAGAGGGATCGTAGCCACGGGGTGAAGCCACGCCCCCTGTGGTGAATTACAAGGCCCCCTGTATCTGTGGGTCGGATGACCCCAGTCACCCGACCTGCAGGGGGGCTTTAAAGTAAATCATGACGCCACATAGGCGTCACTGGTCATAATGGCACAGGTTTTCATGACGCCTATGTGGCATCTTTGGTCGGGAAGGGGTTAAAGAAAAAAGCAGATCACAGATATGGCACAAAACTAAAGTAAATTCAAATGGCAACTTTCTGGCTTTAAGAAACACTAAAAGAAATCAAGAACAAAAAATGTGGTAGTCAGTAATGGTTACTTAAACCAAGCATGGGGGAAAAATTACGGAATCACTCAATTGTGAGGAAAAAATTATGGAATCACCCTGTAAATTTTCATTCCCAAAACTAACACCTGCATCAAATTAGATCTGCTTGTTAGTCTGCATCTCTAAAAAGGAGTGAGCACACCTTGGAGAGCTGTTGCACCAAGTGGACTGGCATGAATCATGGCTCAAACATGAGAGATGTCAATTGAAACAATTGAGAGGATTATAAAACTCTTAAAAGAGGGTAAATCATCACGCAATGTTGCAAACGATATTGGTTGTTCACAGTCAGCTGTGTCTAAAATCTGGACCAAATACAAACAACATGGGAAGGTTGTTAAAGGCAAACATACTGGTAAACCAAGGAAGACAAAGCATCAAGACCGGAAGCTTAAAGCGATATTTCTCCAAAACAGGAAATGCACAACAAAACAAATGAGGAACGAATGGGAGGAAACTGGAGTCAACGTCTGTGACCGAACTGTAAGAAACTGCCTGAAGGAAATGGGATTTACATACAGAAAAGCTAAATGAAAGCCATCATTAACACCTAAACAGAAAAAAACAAGGTTACAATGGGCTAAGGAAAAGCAATCGTGGACTGTGGATACCTGGATGAAAGTCATATTCAGTGATGAATCACGAATCTGCATTGGGCAAGGTGATGATGCTGGAACTTTTGTTTAGTGCCGTTCCAATGAGATTTATAAAGATGACTGCCTGAAGAGAACATGCAAATTTCCACAGTCATTGATGATATGGGGCTACATGTGAGATAAAGGCACTGGGGAGATGGCTGTCATTACATCTTCAATAAATGCACAAGTTTATGTTGATATTTTAGACACTTTTCTTATCCCATCAATTGAAAGGATGTTTGGGGATGATGAAATCACTTTTCAAGATGATAATGCATCCTGCCATAGAGAAAAAACTGTCAAAACATTCCTTGAAAAAAGACACATAAGGTCAATGTCATGGCCTGCAAATAGTGCGGATCTCAATCCAATTAAAAATCTTTGGTGGAAGTTGAAGAAAATGGTCCATGACAAGGCTTCAACCTGCAAAGCTGATCTGGCAACAGCAATCAGATAAAGTTGGAGCCAGGTTGATGAAGAGTACTGTTTGACACTCATTAAGTCCATGCATCAGAGACTGCAAGCTGTAATAAAAGCCAGAGGTGGTGCAACAAAATACTAGTGATGTGTTGGAGTGTTTTTTTATTTGTTTTTCATGATTGCATATTTTCCCTCAGAATTGAATGATTCCATAATTTTTCGCCTATGCTTGGTTTAAAAAAGTAACCATTACTGACTACTACATTTTTTGTTCTTGATTTCTTTTAGTGTTTCTTAAAGCCAGAAAGTTGCCATTTGAATTGACTTTAGTTTTGTGCCATGTCTGTGATCTGCTTTTTTCTACAAAATTAATCAACTGAATGAACATCGTCCAAGGCCGGTGATTCCATAATTTTTGCCAGGGGTTGTAGGTGCCAAAATGACAAGAGACTACTTATTTCTTCAATAAACAGTTTTTACTTATTTACTTATCTCCAGTATCCATAACAACTATAAGAACTATGTTTACAAAACTAGGCACTGTGAATAATAATAATGAATAAACTTTTATAAAGTCCAAATTCTCCTTTTCTTGCCAATAGGGAATATTAGGTCATTTAACTTGTGTCCCCACTGAAACTAGCTCTCTGGTCATTAGCGACTCAATATGCAGAGTATCCACAGCTAAATCTTCCCTGCTGCCCACTATCATCCTGTCACCCAAATGCCTTCTCTGTCTTGACACCTGACTGTAAATAATAATGTATGGCCCTCTGAGATGGAGAGGTGCCCGTGTAGGGTTCCAATCTGTAGTAGGGGGTGTGAGTAAAGCCCCCGTCACACACAGCGAGATCTCTGCTGAGTCACAAGTTTTGTGACGCAACAGCGATCTCACCAGCCAGGACATTTTTTTGATCGCTGGTCTCCCGCTGGCCAGCACGCATCGCTGCGTGTGACAGGCGGGAGACCAGCGAGCTGGCTCTGGTAACTAAGGTACACATCGGTTTTCTAAGCGGCGCACAGTGCTTAGAAACCCGATGTGTACCTTAGCTACCAGCGCACTGGTGCAGGGAGCTGGTAACCAAGGTACACATTGAGTTTCTAAGTGCTGCGCGCCGCTTAGAAACCCGATGTGTACCTTGGTTACCAGCTCCCTGCACCAGCGCGCTGGTAACTAAGGTACACAGTGGGTAACTAAGCGACGTGCGTCGCTTGTTACCCACATGTCGCTGTTGTTGATCACTGGTGAAGCTGCCTGTTTGACAGCTCACCAGCGATCATGTAGCGACACACCAGCAATCCAAGGTCATATCGTTGTCGGGATCGCTGGTGTGTCGCTATGTGTGACGGGGCCCTAAGACTCAGCACTCAAAGAGATAAGTGACAATAGACATGGAGCGTCCATTTCAGATAGTGATACAGTTACTCTACACCAGCTTAGATTACCACAATCCTTCCTGCAGACAAAGTCCGCAATTATCTGATGAAGGACCGAGGTGGACTAAAACATCATAATTGTTTCATGGACTGTTTTGGATTGAGCCTGTTATGAACCAACAGCCCTGCCATGCTGTGATCACAGGTCCAATAAAAGCAGCAGCAGTGAATACCGAAATTCAAAGGTACCTATCATTTTAGTTTTTTCCCTTCACACATGACAGCACACCTGAGAGAGGGATCCGCCCAGCTAGGACAAGAAACCTAAGTACCTCCCCCCCACTTCAGTTGGTTTCATGTCCTTGATGGGAAGCCCTCGTGCTGAAATTCAGCGGTCACAGATGAAGGGTTTATTTTCTTGTCTTACTCCTGTCCCGGTGCAGGAAGAGCAGGCGTTACGCCTTTGGGCCGGCCTTCAGGAGATGGTGTGGTGCCCCTGCAGTCTCAGTCGCCACAGGGTACTGCACTTCATCCAGAGGTGTTGTACTCTGCTCTCAGGTAAGGAAGGGGCACTGCTCAATGCGTAAAATGTGGTCTACGTAATACTGACATTTTCCATCATATGTGGGGTTGTCCAAAAATTCTAAAGTTGTGGCGTGATATCCACTCTGAGTTGCAACAATTGAGTGGCTTTGAGTTCCCTCTTACCCCACAATGGGCTATTTTTAATATCCTAGACGAGACCCAAAGAGTATTGTCAAAGCACACCAAAGCCATGTTAGTGATTTGGGCCTCAGCAGTAAGGAAAAGTATATTACATCAATGGTTACACTCAAATGTTCCGTCAAAATCGTTAATATTGACAAAAATTCATTTTCTGTTTAAAATGGACTGGTTGGAAACCTTGAGCAACAAAGAAAAATTAACAGATGGTCGTTTTTTGTTCCATCCTTGGATACAGGATCTAGGAACAGACTTAAGAAGCAATTTGAGAGCACCAGATGGTACCTGCTACAAAGCATCAGTGGACACGCACCAATTTAAGGATTCCTTTCAAATTATGACAATTGTGGGGAGGGGGGGAGGAAAAGGTGGGATTTTGGCTTAATGTCATAAATACACTGTAACTGTCTGTACCTTTTCCTTGTTGTTAAAATTGTTAAATTAATAAAAATAGTTAAAAAAAGGAAGGGGCACTGCCAGAACACACACCAGCACCCATCATTAGTCCCCATCTGGCCAAGGGGGAGTTAGAGGGTGTGGGTGGAAAAAGTAGAGAAGGGGTGGGGCTTAAGGGAGTGACAGTTGGTGGGAGGAGTTAGTGCTGAGAGAAAGAAATTGTTCTGGAAAGAGTCAGAGAGTGGTGTGAGAGGTCAGGAGGGAGAGAGAAGGAGTCACTTGTAGAGATTGAAGCTGAGTACAGCTTGTCTCCAGACTATGAGTGAAGATAGAGAAGAAAGGAAGGAAAGCTTCAAGAGGAGAGGAAGATGTCTTAGGGGCACGGATAGTGAGCAATCCATCCATGGGGCCCGCATCCACCGGCGTGGTCAATGGATGGACCAGGTCGCAGTTAGGGGACCGGCCCCAAAACTAGTGGAGAAACTATGGACTCAGCTATTAAACCAGAGGCGGCAGTATCTTTAAGTGCTGCAGCCGACCCCACACTCATTCGCCGAAAAGGCAGATGGATAGGATCCAGGGGTCTGACCAACGTCGCCCGACAAGATCCGAGTCTGCTGGCTCGGGACACTGTGGGAAGACGTAGGGCAGGAGAGGTGGTAGCCAGCATAGTGAGATGGACTGGAAAGGAACATCAAAGGGAATCCTGGCAACGTACACCCCAAGCTACCTGAGAGCTGTCGGGACCACAAGCCTGGAGGACACAGCACCCCGGCTGGGGACTGTAACAATTGAACTGTGAGTAAAAGTGTGAAGACTGCATTCTGCTGTGTCCTCAGAATCATTTACTGGGTCATCCACCCTGCACTGCACTACCACCATCTTAAATCATATCATTACAACTGCCCTGGGGCCCAGCTCTGTCTGTGGAGAGCTGAGCCAACTCTGCAGTATCAACAATGGCCCCAGCGGACTGAATCTGCAGCGTCGACTAACACCCTATCTGCCGAATGCCACAGGTGGCATCACAAATTATCCATTATAAATGTCATGATCTGAGTTTGATCTGACAGATTTAATGTATATAGTGAACTTTTTTTCCTTTGGCTTGGTGCCAAAGTGGGTTGATTGCCCCCGGTGTCCATTAGGGTCATTACACGTGGTGTCGTTTGGTCTAAGTTACCCCGGTGGTGGTTAGTGGTATTACACTTTAGTTAACGTGCACATTTATCATGCAGGTGTGATTGTTGGTTCTGCTATAAAAGAGTCACAGGTTTTGCAATCAGAGTTGGTGATAGTTGTTCATTTGCAACCAACCTTGGTGGAGGAAGGAGCTGGAGAGAGCTCCTTGCAGCATGTTCTGAGCCCTGTTGTGGAAGTAGTCAGAGGGGATTTCCTTGCAGCTCTGACAGAGCTTGGTAGCAGCATTTCAGGAGTAGAGCTGCATTCTGATGGTGGACTCTGTGCTGGAGCATTAGCACAGAGAGAGCTAAGTGTTTCTTTATCCCTGTTTGTGACTTTCCTTATGTGTGTTCTAGTACAGTGGTGGGATTAGTTTCCGCACTGACCAATTCCCTAGTGAGGGACTAGGTGCAGGGTGAGTCAGGGTTTCTAGGTTCCTGATCGGCGCCCGGTGCGGAACCGGCATAGGGACTGTTGAGGAGTGCAGGGTCACTGGCTCAGGGGAGTGCAGGAGGTCTCCACGTCCCCATTCCCTAGTGCAGGGCCCACCACTGTAATTGTTTCCTGTGTTTACCCTTATTATTTAAATTCGCCAGCTGGAGGCGGGGTATCCAGTTTTACGTGTACTTCTTAAATTCGCCAGCTGGAGGCGGTGTATCCGGCTGCACGTTCCATTATTATTTAAATTCGCCTAGCTGGAGGCAGTGTATCCAGGGTCACGTGTACCATAAATTCGCCCTGCTGGAGACGCTGTGTCTAGTCACACGTTGACCGTTACAATAAACTATTATTTCCCCTTTCCATCATTTTTATTGGATGCCCAGGGCCACGGAACAGATCACGGCTTCTGTGACGCATCCCCTTAAGAACCAGCTGGTACCCAGTATCCCACGGCCCTGCGGGCTCTTCAATGGACGCGCCGTCAACTGGTTCAGCGGGGACCTTAGTGCATGTGCAGACGGGACAGGCAATTATGCCAGGAATGTCTGGATCTGCCACGCAACTCTCTGTCCTCCATCTTCCTGCAGACTCTGTGGTGAGTTGCACTTCCGGGACGCTCTCCGTTCACATCATGAGCAAGGCACGCTTCGAATGGGCGAGCCTGGATGACGTCAGAGGGGGCGTGCCAGAAGCAAGAGGGCGGAACCCTGGACAAATTGCCAGATGGGACGCGTGGGGCCCCTGGCTGGGGCGTTGTTTAGGGGGAGGGGCATTTTTCACGACTGGAGGAGGCAAAACCGAGGAGAGAGCTGTGGATCCCACATAAAAAGGAAAGAATAACCAAAAGGAAGCGCTTATGTCAAGCTCACTCCTTCATGGAGGATTTGAGAAGACAGCAGCCATCACAGCAGCAGCATTCACCACTAACTTTGCCCATTCACCAGCATTGGCACAATAAAGGGAGCAGCCGCTCAAGTGGCAACCATCCCAGTCAGAGGAATGGAAGGGCGCAGGACTCCTCGGTATCCAGGAGGGATGTCATATGTATCCCGATTAGCCTCCGAATCCAGTAGCCTTGAGCAGGCGGTGAGTGATCTACGTGAATATCACCATTTTTAACCCCTTCCCGACCTGTGACGCAGCATATGCGTCATGAAAGACGGTGCCAATCCGACCCATGGCGCATATGCTGTGTCATGACTTTAAAGCCCCCCTGCGGGTCGGGTGACCGGGGTCAATGAAAGGTCACCCGACCCGCAGATACAGGGGGCTTTGTACTTCACCACAGGGGGCGTGGCTTCGCCCCCACGTGGCTATGATCGCTCATTGGCTGTTTCATTTTTAACAGCCAATCAGAGCGATAGTAATATTTCATCAATGAAATTTGATTAAATATTACAAACCAGCCATGGCTGATGCTGCCATGGCTGGAGTCACCGATCCGACCCCTCCCACACCGGCTAACGGGGCCGATCTGCCCCCCGCCACTGAATGGCAGCGGCGATCTGCCGCTGTCATCATCTGCTCCCCCGCCTTCCCTCCGCTCCCTCCCAGGTTCCGATCCCCCCCCTCACCCCCCCGGTACCTTCCGAGTGCCGCTGTCGCCCCCGGTGTCCCGCGGTCCAGGATCATGGGTGCCGCCATCTTGGAAAATGACGGGCGCATGCGCAGTGCGCCCGCTCGAATCTGCCAGCTGCAGATTCCATTCATTTATTTTGATCACTGTGATAAACTCTCACAGTGATCAAAATAAAATAAAAAGTAAATAAACCCCCCCTTTATCACCCCCATAGGTAGGCACAGCTAATAAAATAAAGAAAATATTTTTATTTTTCCATTAGGGTTAGAATTAGGGTTGGGTTGGAATTAGGGTTAGGATTAGGGTTGGAATTAGGGTTAGGGTTGCAATTAGGGTTAGGGTGGAATTAGGGTTAGGGTTAGAATTAGGGTTGGAATTAGGGTTAAGATTAGGGTTAGGGGTGTGTTGGGGTTAGGGTTGGGATTAGGGTTAAGCTTGTGGTTAGGGTTGGGATTAGGGTTAGGGGTGTGTTTGGGTTAGGGTTATGGTTAGGGTTGAGATTAGGGTTAGGGTTGGGATTAGGGGAGTGTTGGGGTTAGGGTTGGAGTTAGAATTGAGGGGTTGCCATTGTTTAGGCACATCAGGGGGTCTCCAAACGCGACATGGTGCCACCATTAATTCCAGCCAATTTTGCGTTCAAAAAGTCAAACAGTGCTCCCTTCCTTCCAAGCCCCGACATGTGCCCAAACAGTGGTTTACCCCAACATATGGGGTATCCACGTACTCAGGAAAAATTGCACAACAACTTGTGGTGTCTAATTTCTCCTGTTACCCTTGGGAAAATAAAAAGTTGGGGGCTAAAAAATTATTTTTGTGGGAAAAAAATGATTTTTTTATTTTCATATCTCTGCGTTATAAACTTCTGTGAAGCACTTGGGGGTTCAAAGTGCTCACCAGACATCTAGATAAGTTCCTTGGAAGGTCTAGTTTCCAAAATGGGGTCACTTGTGGGGAGTTTCAACTGTTTAGGCACATCAGGGGCTCTGAAAACGTAACGACGACCGCAGACCATTCCATCAAAGTCTGCATTTAAAAACGTCGCTACTTCCATTTCGAACCCTGACGTGTGCCCAAACAATGCTTCCCCCCACATATGGAGTACCAGCAAATTTGCGAGCTAAAAAATCATTTTTTGAGGAAAAAAAATTATTTTTTATTTTCACAGCTCTGCATTATAATCTTCTGTGAAGCACTTGGGGGTTCGAGGTGCTCACCACACATCTAGATAAATTCCTTGGGGGGTCTAGTTTCCAAAATGGGGTCACTTGTGGTGGGTTTCCATAGTTTAGGTACATCAGGGGCTCTGCAAATGTAACATGACACCCGCAGACCATTCCATCAAAGTCAGCATTTCAAAATGTCACTGCTTCCCTTCCGAGCCCCGACGTGTGCCCAAACAGTGGTCACCCCCCACATATGGGGTACCAGCGTACTCAGGACAAACTGTACAACAAATTTTGGGGTCCAATTTATCCTGTTACCCTTGTGGAAAAAAAATTGCGGGCTAAAAATAATTTTTTTTTGAGGAAAAAAATGATTTTCTATTTTCACGGCTCTGCGTTATAAACTTCTGTGAAGCACTTGGGGGTTCAAGGTGCTCACCACACATCTAGATAAGTTCCTTGGGGGGTGTAGTTTCCAAAATGAGGTCACTTGTGGGGGGAATCTACTGTTTAGGCACATCAGGGGCTCTGAAAATGTAACATGAAGCCCACAGACCATTCCATCAAAGTCAGCATTTCAAAATGTCACTACTTCCCTTCCAAGCCCCGACGTGTGCCCATACAGTGGTTCCCCCCACATATGGGGTACCAGCGTACTCAGGACAAACTGTACAACTTTTGGGGTCCAATTTCTCCTGTTATCCTTGTGAAAATAAAAAATTGCCGACTAAAAAATAATTTTTTGAGGAAAAAAATATTTTTTATTTTCATGGCTCTGTGTTATAAACTTCTGTGAAGCACCTGGGGGTTCAAAGTGCTCACTATGCATCTAGATAAGTTCCTTAGGGGGTCTAGTTTCCAAAATGGGGTCATTTGTGTTACAGCTCCAAAGTTTAGGCACACAGGGGCTCTCCAAACACGACATGGTGTCCGCTAATGATTGGAGCTAATTTTCCTTTCAAAAAGTCAAATGGCGCTCCTTCCCTTCTGAGCCCTGCCGTGCGCCCAAACAGTGGTTCCCCCCACATATGGGGTACCAGCATACTCAGGACAAACTGGACAACAACTTTTGTGGTCCAATTTCTCCTGTTAGCCATGTGAAAATAAATACTAGCGTGCTAAAAAATCATTGTTGAGGAAAAAAAAAGATTTTTTATTTTCACTGCTCTGCGTTATAAACTTTTGTGAAGCACCTGGGGGTTCAAAGTGCTCACTTCACATCTAGATAAGATCCTTAAGAGGTCTAGTTTCCAAAATGGTGTCACTTGTTGGGGGTTTTCACTGTTTAGGCACACAGGGGCTCTCCAAACGCGACATGTGTCCTATAACGATTGGAGCTAATTTTCCATTCAAAAAGTCAAATGGCGCTCCTTCCCTTCCGGGCCCTGCCGTGCGCCCAAACAGAGGTTTATGACCACATTTGAGGTATCGGTGTACTCAGGAGAAATTGCCCAACAAATTTTAGGATCCATTTTATCCTGTTGCCCATGTGAAAATGAAAAAACTGAGGCTAAAAGAAAATTTTTGTGAAAAAAAGTACTTTTTTTTTACGGATCAATTTGTGAAGCACCTTGGGGTTCAAAGTGATCACTATGCATCTAGATAAGTTCCTTGGGGGGTCTAGTTTCCAAAATGGGGTCACTTGTGGGGGAGCTCCAATGTTTAGGCACACAGGGGCTTTCCAAACGCGACATGGCAATCGCTAAATATTCCAGCATATTTTCCATTCAAAAAGTCAAATGGCACTCCTTCCCTTCTGAGCCCTGCTGTGCGCCCAAACAGTGGTTTATAATAACATATGAGGTATCGGTGTACTCAGAAGAAATTGCCCAACAAATTTTAGGATCCATTTTATCCTGTTGCCCATGTTAAAATGAAAAAATTGATGCTAAAAGAAAATTTTTGTTGGAAAAATTAAAATGTTCATTTTTTCCTTCCACGTTGCTTTAGTTTCTGTGAAGCACCTGAAGCATTAATTATCTTCTAGAATGTAGTTTTGAGTAGCTTGAGGGGTGCAGTTTTTAGAATGGTGTCACTTTTGTGTATATTCTGCCATATAGACCCCTCAAAGTGACTTCCAATGTGAGGTGGTCCCTAAAAAAAATGGATTGTAAATTTTGTTGTAAAAATGAGAAATCAATGGACAACTTTTAACCCTTATAACTTCCTAACAAAAAAATTTGTTTCCAAATTTGTGCTGATGTAAAGTAGACATGTGGGAAATGTTATTTAGTAACTATTTTGTGTCACATAACTCTGGTTTAACAGAATAAAAAATCAAAATTGCGAAATTTTCAACATTTTCGCCAAATTTCTGATTTTTTCACAAATAAACGCAAAAATTATCGACCTAAATTTCCCACTAACATCAAGCCCAATATGTCACCAAAAACAATCTCAGAATCGCTAGGATCCGTTGATGCGTTCCAGAGTTATTACCTCATAAAGGGACACTGGTCAAAATTGCAAAAAATGGCCAGGTCATTAAGGTCAAAATAGGCTGGGTCATGAAGGGGTTAATAGGGCTATTTTCGTGCTTAAATCACTAGGAACTTAAGAAGCATAGCACAACAAAGAAGACTAGAGAATGTGCCCTATGAAAGACCCCGCTAGCAAGGTACTGGCAGAAGAGTCTCTGCCCAGACTGGATCTAGAAAATTATCATGGATGAGACCCCAGACTTTGCCGCAAGCCTTAGGTCCTTGTGGTCAAGGCTGAAGCTGAAAGTTCCCTAAAGACCCTGTTGGAAAGAAAAGAGCTAAAGAGGTCTTTACAAAGTCAGATACTGTTGGAGACAGAATCTCGCAGTGAGTCCATGTTCTCCTCGGACAGTGATATATGGGGCAGACCATGCTTTCAAGATGAGAATATGGATAGGCTCGTTAGAACAGTTAGGCCGACAATGGGCCTGAATGAGGAAAGAACATCTAAGTCTCCGGAGGATTTACTGTTTGGAGGGTTGGAGGACAGGAAAAAGCGCACCTTTCCGGTCAATAGCAAATAAGGAGTGGAAAAAGTCAGAAAGGTCTGGTACCTTACCCTCATCCTCAGAGGAGATACCTCTTTGAGGAGAAGGACTCTGAGATGTGGGAAAAAGTCCCTAAAATTGACGGAGCAGTGGCTAAATCTTCAAAAAGGTCGGCTCTGCCCTTTGAGGATTCCGGTTTGCTTAGGGATCCGCTAGACAAAAAAATGGATGGGTTTCTTAAGCACACTAGGGAGGTAGGTGCTGGGGGTCTAAAGCTGGCAATAGCTGGAACCTGTACTGCCTGCTCCCTTATGATTTGGTTGCAACAAATCGAGGAGCAGCTTAAGGACAAGACCCCAAGGGATAAAATCCTGGCCGATATGCCTCTGTTACACAGAGTGGCATTTTTTTCTTGTAGATGCTTCTGCAGACTCGGTAAGGCTAGCAGCTAGGTCAGCAGACCTATCAAATTCAGCCAGATGGGCCTTATGGCTTAAGGATATCCTGGGGATTTGCAGTAAAAAATAGACTTTGCTCCATTCCATGCAATGGCCAATTTCTTTTTGGGAAGAAATTAGTGGACATTTTGGAATAAGCTCATGACAGAAAGAAGGGCTTTCCTGGATTTCCTTCTGAGGCTAGGAAACCTTCCTTTCGAAGGAGAAAATTTAATAGGAGAAGATCTCCTGGAGATTAAAAGGAAGTGGGAGTTCAAGGTCAGAAAGAAGTCGGGGTTTGTATTCAGCGGGCCCTCTACATCTTCCAAAAAGCCCTACCAATGACGTCAGGTGACGGTAGGGGAAAAGCTCTCCCTCTTTCTCCCTGCGTGGTTGAACATTTCCCCCAGTCGCTGGGTCTTGAATATTGTGAAGGAGGGTCTGAAAAAAAAAAACTTTGCCCGTCTGCATCATCAGACCTTTATAGTAACACCCCTCAGGAAGTCACCAAAAGAACAACTTGCCCTGGAAGCAGAGATCTTGGGACTCTTAGGAAAACAAGTTTTGTGCGAGATCCCAGAGGAAGAAAACGGAAGAGGATTTTATTCCCCCTTCTTTTTCATTAACAATAAAAATGGGTGTTTCCTTCAAAACTATTATCAATCTGAGTAAACTCAACCTGGGGATTGTAAATTGCTTCTTCAAGATGGAATCTGTGAACACAGCTATAAAGCTGCTATTTTCCAATTGTTTCATGACAGTCATCGATTTGAAGGATGCGTTTTATCACATCCCAATCCATCCGGATCATCAAAAGTTTTTGAGAGTAGCTCTGTATGTCCAGGGACAGGTCAGGCATTACCAGTACACAGCACTTCCATTCGGGCTGTCGGTGGCTCCGAGAAGTTTCACCAAGGTAATATCAGAGGTGATGGCCTACCTTCGTACTTGGAACACAGATATCCCTTACTAGGACAAATTCCTTATAATAGGAAGATCGGAACACCACTGTGCAGAACAGGGATGTAACAATGGTCCCAGAGGAGCTTGGCTGGATGGTGAACGCCCTCAAGTTGAGACTAAAACCAGATAAGATAGTTCTTCCTAGGTCTGGTTTTGAACTCTGAGCACCAAATCTGTTTCTAACCAGAGGACAAAATAAACAAGATAATGAACCTGGTTCTGTCAGCATTATTTCAACCAAGGATCACCGTGAGGAGAGCAATGCCCCTGCTAGGATCCCTGACATCTTGCATTCCGGCAGTAAGATGGGTCCAATTCCACCTGAGGCAGCTTCAGTGGGAAATTCTGTCTGCACAGAGGTCATTATGAGAACATTTAGAAGGAAAGCTACATATTTTTTCAGCAGTCAGAGATTCTGTCACGGGGTTACCGCAACAGAGAGGAGACAGAAGACTCCAGCGTCCGATTGCTCCTACTCCTGCGCTGAAAAGAAGCATTTCACCTACTTTTTAAATGGTGTTAATTTCTTTTGTCAGAACAGGGTTTAATCGGCCATGTTGGGAGCGCTGGGAGTCTGAGCTCTCAGCTGTGCTCGCATCCCCTTTATAATCTGGATCCTAATTGAAACCCATGCCAGAGCTAGCTTATGTTGCATGGCTTGGATGAGAGTGTTTATATGAGAAGGTGTTTGGAGGAGTTATCTGTGCGTGGGTTTGTAAGTGTGATAATTCCCTTACCTCCTCTTACTTTGGTTTTTCCCTGTCCTCCACTCCCCAGTGCATTCCTGTGTTATATGTGAGTGAATGTTTGTATGCCTGGTTTTTCAGTTACCCTTGTTCTTGTTGCCTTGTTTGTTGTGGTTTTGTACTGCGGTGCACGGCAGCGCCCCTCTTCCTTAGGTGGGGGAAGAGAACAGACGGAGGTCTGATTCAGAAGATAAGGCAAGGGTCGACGACCTGGCATCTTCACTTTCATAAGTATCCTGGGGAATAGGTTGAGGTAGGGCTCCCCCTAGTGTTAGGAACAGGGAAGAAGCCCCTGGTCCCGGGTCACCCGACAGCTGAGTCGTGACATTAGCTCTGACTATAACCATTTTTTCTGATCTATTGTGGATCCTATTACTGCTCTGACCCCTGTATGTGGGAGGTCCAGGGCCAAGGGAGATCGGGACCGAGTCATCTGAGGAACCCATGCAGGTGAGTGCAGCAATTCACTCTGGAAAACTGTCTGTTGTTCGGCGAAAAAGGGGAATGTGTTTTTACTGTGGTAAAAAGGGCCATTTCATGGGCATGTGTCCTTCCCAAACTCACAGTAAAACAGCAGCCGGAAAACTAAGTGGCCTGGGTTGTGGGGAGCTTAGCAACCCAGGTGTACCCATCACCTCTGTAGGTAGGATACAATTTTTTCTACTAGCTGATATTCACCTGGGTGAAATTAAGATAGACGTATCTGCATTTCTGGACAGTGGGGCAGGGTTTAACGTGATTGAAGCTAGGTCTGTCCAGGTTCGAGGTCTCAATCCACATACTCTATCCAAACCCATACCCATTGTCGCTATCGACTTCACCCTTTTGAGACAGGTATTTTACTCAAGTTACACGTGGTTTACATGTTCAGGTAGGGGCCATGCACTCTGAGGTTATAGACTATTATATGCTAAAGGGTCTGCCCTCACCTGTAGTTCTTGGACTTCCTTGGCTCACACTGCAAAATCCTGTTTTAGATTGGCAGACTAAGGAAGTGGTAAAGAGGAGTGAGTATTGTCAAGGACGTTGCTTGGGTACTCGGCTTGCTAGGGTAGATATCCACTCTGTGACGAAGTATCTGTCTGATTTTGGGGATTTGTTCTCGGAGCCGTGGTGCCAAGAACTTCCTCCCCATTGTACTTATATTTGCGCCGTTAATCTTGTCCCTAGTGCCAAGCTGCCTTTAATCAGATTGTAGGAGCAAAATGGTTTTCAAAACTGGACTTCAAGGGGGCATATAATCTCATTCACATAAAAGAGGGGGATGAGTGGAAAACAGCATTCAATATGCCTGTGGGACATTATGAGAACCTGGTTATGCCTTTTGGGTTCACGAACGTACCCATCTTTCAGCACTTTGTAAATGACATCTTTAGTCACCTGGTAGGCAGATTTGTGGTAATATTTCTGGATGACATATTAATTTATTTAATTGACTTAGAGTCACATCAGGTACATGTCAGGCAGGTCTTACATATACTCAGAGACAATAAATTATATGTCAAGCCTGAGAAATGTATGTTTTTCGATTCAGGGGATCACTTTCATAGGATATGTGTTGTCATCCACCAGTTTTCGCATGGATCCGGCGAAAGTCCGGGCGGTATTGGATTAGGATTGTGCTGAGGATTTTAAGACGTTAAAAAAGGTTTTTTGGTTTCGCCATCTACTACCGTAAGATCATAAAAAAAAGTTTCAGTAGTAGCCAAACCTCTGTTGGGAACTGAGTTCTCCAAGTGGTCCAGTCCGGCCAAGGGAGGCATTCGATACTTTGAAAGAGGTGTTTTTCATCTTCGCTGATCCTCACACAGCTTAAAGTCTCTCAGTCTTTTATCATTGAGGTTGGCGTGTCTGAGGTGGAAGTGGGGGCTGTGTTATAGCAAGGTGTGTCTCCTGGTAAATGGCGTCCGTGTGCATAATTTTCGAAAAAACTGTCATCCGCTAAGAAAAATTATAACATCAGTAACAGGGAACTCTTGGCAATCAAGTGGGCTTTTGAAGAGTGGCGTCATTTTTTGGAGGGAGCGGTTCATCCGGTTATGGTGATTACGGATCATAAGAATCTTGTGTATTTGGAATTAGCAAAATGTCTAACGCCTCGACAGGCAAGATGGGCATTGCTCTTTAGCAGGTTTAACTTTTTTGTCACATATCGGCCGGGGAACAAAAACATTAAGATGCCTTATCTCGTTGTTTTCCTGGGGGAGGAAATAATTGTGCACCGGTACCTATTCTACAAAAAGGGGTGGTTATAGCATCTACAGCTCTGGCAGAAATTAAGAGACCATCACATCAAAACCCTGTTATGGGCAGCCCATTCTCCGGACCTGAACCCCACTGAAAACCTCTGTAATGTAATCAAGAGGATGATGGATAGTCACAAGCCATCAAACAAAGAAGAACTGCTTAAATTGTTGCGCCAGAAGCAGTATGAAAGACTGGTGGAAAGCATGCCAAGACACATGAAAGCTGTTTTTAAAAATCATGGTTATTCCACAAAATATTGATTTCTGAACTCTTCCTGAGTTAAAACATTAGTATTGTTGTTTTCTAAATCATTCTGAACTTGTTTTCTTTACATCATTTGAGGATTGAAAGCACTGTTTTTTTTTTATTTTGACCATATCTCCTTTTCAGAAGAAAAAAAAATTATTGCTTGGAAATTCGGAGACATGTTGTCAAAAGTTTGTAGACCAAAAGAACAATTTACATTTTACTAAAAAATATACCTATAAAGAGAAAAATCAGACAAACTGAACATTTGAAAGTGATCTCTTAATTTTTGCCTCAGCTGTATATGCTCCGATCTTGAAATAGAGGTTGTTGACGCTCAGGGAGACACCCCTGCTGCCTGTCCATTAGGTAAACAGTTTGTTTCTGTTAATCCTCATCTAGAGTTCTTATTGAACATCACGATAGAGCCACCACTGATCTTCTTAATCAATGTTTTTGGTGGCCAGGGGTTCATCAGGATATCCAGGAGTATGTAGCTGCCTTCAGTGTCTGTGCGTGTTCTAAGAGATTCCCAGTAGACCTTGGACTCACTTGTTGGTCGATTTTATCACGGATCTACCTGTATCAGTGTGGGTTATTGCATTGCCAGCTTTACCGAACACCAAGTCTTTGTTTAACATTTTCATCAGGAAAATTGTAAAATTATATGGGATCCATACCGATATTGTTTCTGACCGGGGGGTACAGTTTGTTTTCAAGTTTTGGAGGGCATTTTGCACCCGTCTTGGGATCCATATATCATTTTCTGCATTTCACCGACAGTCGAATGGGCAAACTGAACGGGTTAACCAGAATCTAAAGACTTTTCATAGGTGTTTTACGTCTCAGAATCAGGAGGATTGGGTTACCTACTTACCGTTAAGGGGGCTTTACACAAAGCGATATCGCTAGCAATATCGCTAAAGCGTCACCGATTTTGTGACTCAGCAGCGATATTGCTAGCGATATCGCTACATGTGATACCTACCTCCGACCGGTTCCCCAGCTGGCTATCGCTGATCGCGCGAGAACGTCCTGGGCCATTTCTCGGTGGCGGCTTCCTGCTGGGCTTCCTGCTGGCGCCGACGAGCGATGCGTGTACGCGGGCGGAAGACATCATCATCACCGCATCTGATAGGTAAGTAACGACCGCTGCTGCATCGCTGCGTTGCTGCTGAGATCTGCCTGTTTGGCAGCTCACTAGCGACCATTTAGCGGTGCACCAGCGATCCTGACCGGGTCATATCGTGGTTGGGATCGCTGGTGCATCGCTAAATGTAACGGAGCCCTTAGCCAAAGTTGCAGTAAATAATCTTTGTCATGAATCTACTGGTAAGTCCCCGTTTTTCTGGGCGTATGGGTTCCATCCTCAGTTCAGCTTATTTAATAAAAGTTCTTCTGGAGTACCTGAAGAGGAATAGCTTTCTTCATCTAATACTGTACATCTGTATTGCATGGGGTTACTAATAATTTGAGGAAGATGGGATCTAAATACAGTGCCTTGCGAAAGTATTCAGCCCCCTGGAACTTTTCAAACTTTTCCCACATATTATGCTTCAAACATAAAGATACCAAATGTAAATTTTTGGTGAAGAATCAACAACAAGTGGGACACAATTGTGAAGTTGAACGAAATTTATTGGTTATTTTAAATTTTTGTGGAAATTCAAAAACTGAAAAGTTGGGCGTGCAATATTATTTGGCCCCTTTAACTTAATACTTTGTTGCGCCACCTTTTGCTGCGATTACAGCTGAAAGTCGCTTGGGTTATGTCTTAAACAGTTATGTACATCGAGAGACTGAAATTCTTGACCATTCTTCCTTGGCAAACAGCTCAAGTACAGTGAGGATTGATGGAGATCGTTTGTGAACAGCAGTTTTCAGCTCTTTCCACAGATTCTCGATTGGATTCAGGTCTGGACTTTGACTTAGCCATTCTAACACCTGGATACATTTATTTGTGAACCATTCCATTGTAGATTTTGCTTTATGTTTGGGATCATTGTCTTGTTGGAAGACAAATCTCCATCCCAGTCTCAGGTCTTTTGCAGACTCCAACAGGTTTTCTTCAAGAATGGTCCTGTATTTGGCTCCATCCATCTTCCCATCAATTTTAACCATCTTCCCTGTCCCTGCTGAAGAAAAGCAGGCTGAAACCATGATGCTGCCACCACGTTTGACAGTGGGGATGGTGTGTTCAGGGTGATGAGCTGTGTTGCCTTTATGCCAAACATATCGTTTGGCATTGTTGCCAAAAAGTTCGATTTTGGTTTCATCTGACCAGAGCAACTTCTTCCACATGTTTGGTGAGTCTCCCAGGTGGCTTGTTGCAAACTTTAAACAACACTTTTTATGGATATCTTTGAGAAAGGGCTGTCTTCTTGCCACTCTTCCATAAAGGCCAGATTTGTGCAGTGTACAACTGATTGTTGTCCTATGGAGAGACTGTCCCACCTCAGCTGTATGTTACACCCGGTCCCTGTCCTGGCTCTGCGCCTCGGTCTACCACTGCTCCCTGTTCAGGGCACTCACCTCGTGCCTTGCACGCTGTGCCTGTGCAGCAGCCGGCTCCCTGTGTGTCCCATCCTGCTTCTCAGCATTCAGTTCTCTCCCCTTCCCCCACCTCCTGGTGTCCTGTCGGCACGTCTTCAGCCAGAACTATTAGGGCACGCGCGCACGCCCCCTGGCTTCTTAAAGGGTCAGCGTGCATTTTTCAAAATAAGTAATTATCCAATGGCCGCGCACTGGCTGCTAATTCTGGCCTCTCTTCCATAGGGAGAGCGCCGGAGCAACAAGTATCATTCATTGCTACATCCGGTTCTGTTGCTAACCTGTGTCACTACTAGGCTGACCTGGATGCTGTGCATGACCATAGTGTGAACAGCGCTGCATACAAGTGTTTTGTTGTGCTTTAACATACCAGGCAACCGCCCCCTCCATGTATTGGTAGGCTGCGAGCGGTTGTTTCATCGGTATTCTTGCACCTGTGTTGCCATCTTAATTATATGGGTCCACTGCATCCTGATAGTGCATTTGTCTGGAGGCCTGTATGGGTAAACCTTTTTGCTGTTTTTTATTATTGGTGGATTTTCAAGTCCTCTTTCTGTGCTGTATCAGTCCACCTACAACATACCCTAGAGAAAGGGTTCCGTTTGTCCATACTTTTCACCCGCTGATGCCTAAGATCCATTCTATCATTAAAAAACACTGGCCTCTCCTTTCTAAAGCCTATCCTGATATTAATTCTTTTGAAGCTCCGGTACTGATATGCACGAAACAACCCACCAATATTCATGACAAAATAGTGAGAGCCGACATAGGCAGTAAGCTACCCACCACTACTCAAAGATTACTTGCTACCCGACGTCAGGGTACCTTTCCCTGCTTAAATTGTGTGGCTTGCTCAAATGTAATCAGGTCAGATAATATCACTCACCCAAGGACAGGCAAATCTTTCCCAATACGTGGCTACTATACATGTGACTCTAATTTTGTAGTATACCTAGTTAAAGGCCCTTGTGGCCTCCTCTATGTAGGGGAAACAACCCAACATATTAAGGATCGCATTGCTAGTCACAAGTCTACAATCAGATGTAAAAAGAACTGGCTACCCTTACCGGAACATTTTACTAAATTCCGACACTCGGTTGCACAGCTGAAGTATCAAGTAATTGAACGTGTACCTCGTCCTAGAAGGGGTGGTGATCATGTTAAACTTCTGAGAGAAAGGGAAACATTTTGGATATATAAATTGGACACCTTAAGCCCTTTAGGGGCTAATAGAGAGATAGATTGGCTTGTATGACTATTAATAATTTGTTCTCTGTTGCTTTACAGACTCGCTAATATCCTATCACCTTAGGTGAGTTTGCTCCGCCCCCTGGACTCTTTTTCATAAATTTATATTTTTAACACCCAATTATTCCATTAATTCATCATGCTATATAAGTGCCAATAACTATTCCATTATTATATAGGTTTATCAATACATGCAGCGATAAAGTGATAAAGGCTCTGGCAGAACCGAAACGTCTTTGTTTATATCGCTTCTATCATACGCTATATATTCTTATTTGGTTCCCTTATATTCTGTTTATAATAAAATAGACACTTTCTTGCATGAAATCTATTTGAGTGTGCGGTGAATTAGATTATTGTGGATTTGAGACCTATTGGTCCATTGCACCTGCACCTCACCATTAGACGAAAGTGCACGCAAAAATTTTATTTGAATAAACCGCATGGACCGTTATTGTTTTATGGAAACCCCGTGCCGGATCTGATTATTTGGCTGCCAAGCGAGTATCCCCTACCCGAATGACAGCGCTACCTTACACCTGGTTATACCTGCAATCATCTGGGCGAAAGCCATCCCGTTCCGCCAACAGCCATCCGAGAACTGAGTTAAGGTTACCGGAGCCAGCTACACAGCATCTACCCGGATCCAGGACCCATCTTATTACGAACTCTGCTGTCATTTCTGTTATCCCTTTTGGTCCCGCTGGGACAGCTGCCACGTGTCCGGGGTCTAACTGGTGGTAGCACCTGTGTCCTCCGGGTATTCCATTCTGGTCCTGTCTGAGGGGCTTTACTACGGGTACCCGGGGCTCACTAGTTACGCCCCCTTTGGAGCCCACCGGACCGTGGTCCCGAGGTTCCACTTTAAAAATAAAAAAGGAATGTGAACTTCACCATCTCTGCCTCCGCTTCCTTACGTTAGACTATAGATCTCTGCAGTTCATCCAGAGTGATCATGGGCCTCTTGGCTGCATCTCTGATCAGTCTTCTCCTTGTTTGAGATGAACGTTTAGGGGGACGGCCGGGTCTTGGTAGATTTGCAGTGGTATGATATTCCTTCCATTTCAATATGATCGCTTACACAGTGCTGCTTGAGATGTTTAAAGTCTTGGAAATCATTTTGTATCCAAATCCAGCTTTAAACTTCACAACAGTATCACGGACCTGCCTGTTGTGTTCCTTGTTCTTCATGGTGCTCTCTGTGCTTCAAACAGAACCCTGAGACTATCACAGATCAGGTGCATTTATACGGAGACTTGTTTACACACAGGTGGATTATATTTATCATCATTAGTCATTTAGGACAACATTGGATCATTCAGAGATCCATAATGAACCTCTGGAGTGAGGTTGCTTCACTGAAAGTAAAGGGGCTGAATAATATTGCACGCCCCACTTTTCAGTTTTTGAATTTCCACAAAAATTTAAAATAACCAATAAATTTTGTTCAACTTCACAATTGTGTCCCACTTGTTGTTGATTCTTCAACAAAAATTTACATTTGGTATCTTCATGTTTGAAGCATGATATATGGGAAAAGGTTGAAAAGTTCCAGGGGGCCGAAAACTTGTGCAAGCACTGTATAAGAGTGTAGCTGATTGGAGATGTTTGGTGGGTCCGAACCTGTGTGTTGGTGATTTGGTGTGGTTGTCCTTTAGGAACATTAAGTTGAAGGTTCCATCTTGGAAATTGGGTCCCAGGTTTATCGGTCATTGTAAAATCGTAGCCATCATCAAGCCCATAGCATGCCACCTTGCTTTGCTGCCCACCTTTAGGATCCATAATGTATTTCATCGATCTCGCCTCAAAAAATATGTTACATCTTAGGTACCATCACCACTATCACCATCTCCTGTCATTGTCGATGGAAGCTTAGAGTTTCAGATTGCGAAAATCATGGATTCTCGTTTAGTTCGTCAGTCGCTTCAGTATCTGGTACATTGGAGGGGCTTCGGTCCTGAGGAGAGGATGTGGGTACCAGCATCTGACATCCATGTGGCCAGACTGATCCGGTCTTTTCACGTGGCACACCCTGATAAACTCGGTCCTGAGGTAACTGAGGTCCCTCGTAGAAGGGGGGGTACTGTCATGCGGTTACTGCAACAGAGAGGAGCCAGAAGACTGCAATGTCTGATTGCTCCTACTTCTGCGCTCAAAAGAAGAACTTCACCTTCTTTTTAAGTGGTGTTAATTTCTTTTGGCAGAGCAGAGGTTTATCGGCCATATTGGGAGCTCTGGGAGTCTGAGCTCTCAGCTGTGCTGGGTTAGCCACTCCCATCCCTTTTATAATCTGGATCCTGATTTAAACCCGTGTCAGAGCTAGCTTATCCTGCATGGTGGGTCGCCCTCCCAGGGCTATGGGGTACTCGGTACCGGGCCGGTATCAGCGGCATGTGTCACGGCAGCAGTGACCCGGTCCGTGGCCCTGGGCGCCCAATTAATAGGAGAGATTGAATGGTGGAATGTAGTGGATTAAATGAATAGTTCGTGACGCCACCTGTGGTGTTCGACAATTGAGATGTTAAGCCGACGCTGCGTGCAGATCCTCTGGGACTGGTGGTGTTGTGCAGCAAAGATGTTGAAGCTCCCCACAGGTGGAGCTGTATCCCCAGGGCAGTGTAGTGGTGGTTGGCACGGGGATGTAGCGGTGCCGGCAGGGTAGGAAGCAGACAAGACACAGCGATATGCAATTTCTGTACCTTTACTTGATAAATGCAGTCCAGGGTCCTGATTACAGATGGTAACGGAGCAGGTTAGCCTGGAAGCAACTCAGGGATTCTCTCTCAGCAGATGGGCTGTGCAGTCTCCTTCCTAGCGCTTACTTGAGGGATCTCCAGTACTTTGTTACACTGGAGTTCCTCCTGTCAGATGTTCCCAAGAACCATACTTGTACAGTAGACAGCTGTAGCCTGCGTCGGGGACTCCTTGCTCCTAAGTCCCGGCTCACTATCAAGGTTGTGCCCTCAAGTTTTAGATGGGAGTAGTGCATTTACAGCCTCCTACTCCTCTGGTGCCTGTTGCTGAACCATTAGTATCCATACAACCATGGAGACCAGGCTCCAGATCGTGCGCTCTCGATGGAGACGAGCCTTCCCTCGTTGCTCGATCTCCGCACCTCTTCCTCACATCTGCACTCTTCACCCTCCTCACGCTAACTCCTCACTCCTTCCTCTTGGCTCCCAGAGAGCACTCTTCCCCTCAATTCAGGTTCAGAGTTCCCCCTGCTGGCCTGGAGTGGAACTGTGTTGCATGTATAGGTTAAATGCGTGAGAGACCCTTCATTGCTTCCAAGCATGACATCACCCTCCCAGGAGGAAGGCAATGCCATTGTGGCGACCATACTCCTGGGGGCGCCACATTCCCCCCTAGTGCAAGTCAGCACTCCTAGGTTGATGAAAAGCATATAAAACATGTAAACAATATGAACAATTATAATTGTATAAGACATGAAAAAAGGAAAAATTAACAAAAACCAAGAGCTCCAAAACTAGTCCTATGATGATAAGTCCAGCATCAATGTCCATGGTCCATTCCTGGGCAAATGGTGAATTATTTACAAGGAAAGTTTTTGACCACTCACACAGTCCTGTGGTTCAGTGTCCATGAAACAAGGTAAAAAGCTGGAAAATTCAAAGGAAACTCTTACAGATTACCTGTAGGCACAAAACTTAAACAGTTACTTATTTACATACATTTTAATAGTCATATTACTTTATATGTGGAATCTAATGGGTGGTATACATTGCGTGGTATGGTTAGATCTGCGTAACACTGGTGTGGTTGTGGACTGAACTGTTTGTCTAGTCCTAGCTACTGGTATTGCGTGTAAACTGGGTAGTATGCGTCTACTAGCTCTTAGAGTCACTATGGGCATGACAGATTCACAACTGGCAGGGCGAGGGTTCTCTGACTCCACTGCTGGTGTAGCATCTGCTGCTTGAACTTCCTGATTTTCAGAGTTCTCTGGACTCACTTCTTCTTGTACTACCAGTTGGGGTAAATGTCAACACTGGCACCAGTATGGCATTTATTTTAGTCCAATTTGCAGGGAATGCTCCAAGTATGGTGCTGACCTTTTCTTCTTCTAGGGGCTGGATGTTGTTCTGTTCTTCCATTCTTTCTCTTAACTGGTCAGGGCATAATTTCAAATGATCCCTTGATACGGCTGCTGAGGTTTCTCCTCCATCTTTACTAATAGGGCACACCTTGGTGTTATCAAAATTTGAGGGTAGAATGGTATAGGGTTCAGCTTCCAATTGGTCATCCAATTTATGCAGTCTTCTTTTCCTCTTGAGGACTTGTTCTCCAGGTGACAAAGGGACCGCAGGTGCATGCTGGTTGTAGTGCCTTTCTTGTTTTTGCCTTGCCTGAGCTAGACTCTCCTCCACACACTCTTCTACTCTTCTGTACTGTTGCTGCCTCTCTGTGTCCCAGTCAGCATCTGTTGATGTCACCTCAGGTGTAAGGACTCCCATGTCCAAATCAATAGGCAGTTTACCAGGCCTCGCTCTCATTAGGTAGGCTGGAGTGCAGTTGGTGGTATTCACAGGAATGTGGTTGTAGAGGTCTACCAGATCTGGCAACTTTTCTGGCCACAGATTCCTCTCCTCCAAAGGCAAGGTCTTCAGTAGGTCAGTCACTACCTGGTTTATCTTTTCACACATGCCATTTGTCTGTGGATGGTATGGTGTTGTCTGGATCTTCTTACAACCATACAAGTTACAGAATTCCTGGAACACTTCTACCTCAAAGGCGGGACCTTGATCTGTAAGCACTTGCTCAGGATAGCCATGTGGTCTACAGAAGTGCTGTTGGAATGCTCGGCCTGCTGTCCTGGCTGTTTGATCTTTGACAGGCACAACTACCAGGAATCTTGAGTCATGGTCCACAATGGTAAGAGCATAGATGTAGCCTGACCGGCTTGGAACCAGCTTCACATGGTCCAGGGCGACCAACTCAAGTGGCTGTTTGGTTATTATTGGCTGTAGAGGAGCTCTCTGGCTGTTTCGATCCTTTCTGCGCAGGTTACATTGTCCACACTCCCGCCACCACCTTTCAATGGCTTTCCTCATACCAGCCCAGTAGAATCTCTCCCGGAGCAATGCTTCCAACTTCTTCCATCCAAAGTGTCCAGCTCCATTGTGGTGTGCTTCCAAGACCATTGATGCTTCTCTCTTTGGGACTACCACCTGCCAGACCAGCTCATGGGTGCAGGCATTGATACTCGTCTGACACAGCTTTCCTTCATAGATAAACAGCCGGCCTCTTTCCTTCCACAACTGCTGGGTTTCTTCAGGAGCATCCGACTCTGGGCGCAAGTCAGCTTGTGACAGTAGCTCCTTCACCAGGCAGACTGCGGGGTCGCTATCCTGTGTTTCTGCCCAGTCATGATGGGGCAATGGATTTAGGGAGACTTCTTTCAAGCAAGACCTTCTGTTTCTCACTCCTTGAGCACGTTGGGCCGCAATTGGCCGGTGGAAGGTAGGTAGCTCTATTTCTTCAAGAGCCTCAGGGTCTTCTCCTGCATCTGGCAAATTAGGCATTCTGGACAGCGCATCAGCATCGGCATTCTTGTGGCCTGCTTGGTACTTGATGGTAAATTCATAGTTAGACAGCCGAGCCATCCATCACTGCTCCAGTGCACCTAGCTTGGCAGTTTCCAAGTGAGTCAACGGGTTGTTGTCCGTGAAGATGGCAAACTTGGCTGAAGCTAGGTAATGCTTGAACCTTTCAGTCACAGCCCAGACTATGGCAAGGAACTCCAGCTTGAAGGAACTGTAGTTGTCAGGATTCCTTTCAGTGGGACACAGCTTCCTGCTGGTGTAGGAGATCACTCTTTTTTTTCCATTCTGTACCTGCGACAGTACTGCTTCTAGTCCCCCGTTGCTGGCAGTGAAGCCCTTGATGAATCTTCGGTAGTAGCCTACCAGTCCGAGGAATTGGCGTACTTCATGGAGGTTACTGGGCTTCGGCCAGTCCCGGATGACTGTGACTTTGTCAGGATCTGGTGCCACACCTTCTGCGCTCACCACATGACCGAGGTACTGTACCCTGGGCTTCAGGAGGTGGCATTTGGACGGCTTCACTTTCAGGCCAAAATTGGACAAAGCCTCAAACACCTCAGCCAGGTGCTCCAGATGGTCCTCATATGTCTTGGAGAAAACAATGACATCATCAAGGTACAACAGGACTGTCTCAAAGTTCATGTGTCCCAGGCAGCACTCCATCAGCCGTTGAAATGTCCCTAGGGCGGTGCAGAGCCTGAATGGCATATAATTAAACTCACAGAGTGTCACGCTCGCGCCTTGGCTGAATGGCGCGAGCCGGGGGGTTGTGGCCCCACTGTGCCACAAACCAGACTACCCTGGAGCCTCTGACGGTGAGGTCAGGCTTGTGCGGCAGGTAGCTGTCGGGTGCCACTCCAGGGTGGTGTCTGGCTGTGGCTGCTGATCCCACTTGGGGACAAGTCACTTGGACAGGTGTGACTAACAGGCAGGCTGAGACACTGGGCAAGCAGGCACAGCTTGGTAAACAGGCAGGCACGGCTTGGAGACACAGGGCAAGCAGGCACGGCTTGGAGACGCAGGGCAAGCAGGCACGGCTTGGAGACGCAGGGCAAGCAGGCACGGCTTGGAGACGCAGGGCAAGCAGGCACGGCTTGGAGACGCAGGGCAAGCAGGCACGGCTTGGAGACGCAGGGCAAGCAGGCACGGCTTGGAGACGCAGGGCAAGCAGGCACGGCTTGGAGACGCAGGGCAAGCAGGCACAGCTTGGAGACACAGGGCAAGCAGGCACAGCTTGGAGACACAGGGCAAGCAGGTGTGGTGTATGAAGGAACAGATTTGGACCTGTTCACACAGGAGGTGCAGGTATGGATACAGGCAGGAAGGAGTGAAATATGAAGGAACAGGTTTGGACCTGTTCACACAAGAGGTGCAGGTATGGATACAGGCAGGAAGGAGTGGAATATGTTGGAACAGGTTAGGAACTGAGCTGCAGGAGTGCGGCGTAGGTGGAGCTGCAGGAGTGTGGAATAGGCGGAGCAGCAGGAGTGCGGAATAGGCTGGGCTGCAAGGGAGCCGAGCAGGCATTGCTGCAAGGGAGCCGAGCAGGCACAGCAGCTAAGGAGCCGAGCAGGCAGATCGGCTAAGGAGCCGAGCAGGCAGAGCGGCTAAGGAGCCGAGCAGGCGGAGCGGCTAGGGAGCCGAGCAGGCGGAGCGGCTAGGGAGCCGAGCAGGCGGAGCGGCTAGGGAGCCGAGCAGGCGGAGCGGCTAGGGAGCCGAGCAGGCAGAGCGGCTAGGGAGCCGAGCAGGCAGAGCGGCAAGAGAGCAGAGCAGGCAGAAATGCAAGAGAGCAGAGCTGCAAGAGAGCAGAGCAGGCAGAGCAGCAAGAGAGCAGAGCCTAAGCTAGGGAGGACACAAGGAAAGACACAGCAGAGAAGGAAGCCAAAGACAAGGAGACTGGCAGACAGAGGTAAGACTGAGTTCAGACAGAGACAAAGACACAAGGACCAGGATATACTGCCTCCTGGCAGGCGGACAGAGAAGTACTAAGCAAGGTACCAAGACACAGTAATGCGCAATAAGAGCCTTCAGAGAAGGCAAGACATAGGACAGGGCCTGGTTAGCTCAGCAGCAAGGAGCTAACTGAGTTAAGACATTGCACAGGCAATTTTTCAGTGGGTGTGGCGGAACTAAACAGTCAAGGGCTCTAGGTGATTGGTCAGGGACAGATTAGACAGGTGCGCCCTGACTGCATAAGAACCAGAGAGTTCTGGCGCCGCCCCCCTATACACACCTAGCCAGGAAACATACAGAAGAGCAGAGGCACAGAGCACAGGGCTGGCAATAGACAGAATTCACAGCATGACCCGGAGCGGTGAGTAAGTTGATGTGCGGGGGATGGGAGGCCATGCAGTGACGTCAGCAGGGTTATTACAGTACCCCCCCCTTTACGGCCCCTCTTCCTCAAGCCTGCCAGAATGACCTGAAGAAGGAGTATGGGACCACACACAGTCCAGGTTGACACGACATCCTTCAGGTAGGGTGGAGTATGTGTGCCATCAGGAATCCCAGATTGCCCGGTTTCTTGGTGCCCCAGGGAGTCAGTTTCCAGCACAGAGGGTACAAAGACTTCTTCCTCCAGATTGGCAAAAAGCGGGCCCCTGGCAGCTTCCGACATCGCTCCTACATCAGCCGGCCAGCTAGAAACTGAAGACACCTGCACAGAGTCCATTTTTAGCCCATTATCCAAAGAAAATTGGATCTCCAGGTGAGTGAACAACGGAGATACGTAGGCCACAGTTCCCACCTCTGCAACCACCTGCTGTCATGATCCAGGACGGGATTTCGCTTTGACCCGTCCTGGTTAGACTATGGGTTAATTGTGCTGCCTCTCTCTGGCAGCAGGAGGCTATTTAGTGCTCACTGGACCTGGGTCCGGTGTCAGTTATACTCCTGCCCTCGGCTGAGTTAAGTGACCTCTTGTGTACGTGTGCCTCGTTTGCCCGTACTGCTGTGACCTCTGTTTTGCCTGACTCTGAGTTGTTGTATGGTGTCCTGTCCTATCTGAATACAGGACGCTAAGCCCCTCCCCCTTGCAGTCACATGACCATAGGTCCCGTGCAGAGTATTCAGTTTCAGTGTCCGCAGGTCCTATGCCTCTTTACCTTCCAGCGCTGACTGGACCCTGACACTATTAGCCTGAAGCACGCATGGTCACCTCTGCTGCCCGTCTCCACAGGTATCTTTTAGCACTGCTTCTGTACTCAGTACACGAGCACTGGCTCTATGAGCAAGTGCAGTGCGGTGTCTCTGACATTATAACTGACCTATACCATTTTTTTTTTCTCTGCTCCCATTCACCTGTGTGTGTGATGGATCCTGTGCACACTCTTTCTGAGCAGGTTAAGCATCTGACGCAGATGTCTCAGAAACTCTTTGGAGAACAAAGAGTCCTGGCTCAGTCTCAGCAGCTGATCGCCGACACTGTGCAGGGGGTTCTTTCATTGGGGGCTCGGGATGTTACATTAATTTCCCCTGAGTCTCCAGTGAAGTTACCAGATACCTTTTCTGGAGATAAAAATGACTTCAGAGTTTTCAAGGAAGGCTGTAAGCTTTTTTTTTTCCTTAAGACCACACTCTTCTGGGGATGAAAGTCAGAGAGTGGGGGTCATTATGTCTCTGTTAAGGGGAGCCCCCCAAGCTTGGGCTTTCTCCCTTCCTACCACGGCCCCTGAGTGTATGACTGTGGATGCATTTTTTGAGGCCCTGGGGCATATTTATGATGAGCCTGATCGGGTGCGTATGGCTGAGGACATGCTGATGAATGTTTGCCAGGGGAAACACTCAGCCGAGTGGTTTTGCTCAGAGTTCAGACGCTGGGCTGCTGAGGTCTGCTGGAACGACGCCGCTCTCCGGGGGTTGTTCCGTAGAGGCCTGTCTGAGCATCTGAAAGACGCCTTGGCTCTCCACCCCCCACCTGATGCCCTGGAGGAAGCTATGACACAGGTCGTCCGAATGGATCGCAGGTTACGGGCAAGGGGAGTGATACAAACCGAGACATCATTATTCTCCCAAGGAAGGGGAGCCAGTTCTTCATTGAAAATCACGGAGATGGGAACCATCAACCTTAAGGAGGAAGAAAGGAGACAACGGCACGTGAGAAAATGCTGTGTTCACAGTGGCGAGTCTGGACATTGGAAAAAGGATTGCCCCTCCCGGCCACTAACCAACAAGCGACTGAGCCCGGGTGATTATCGTGGAGGTCACCCAGGCTCTCAGGTACCCTTTTCTGCATTTTCTAAAATGTCATTTCAAGTGGAACTTTGTTGTGGGGGTGTCTCCACATCCACTTCTGCCTTCGTGGATTGTGGTTCATCATTGAACTTTATTGACTCTGACTTGGTGGCCAGGTGTAAGTTAGGGACAGTTAGGTTGGAAACTCCGATTCACCTTGTTGCTATTGACAAAACACCACTGGTTAAGAATGACATTGTGTTTTGTACTGAAGAGTTTCTCCTTAAAGTGAGTTCCTTACACCAGGAACGTATTTCATGTTTTGTAATGAACAACCTGCCTGCGGGACTGGTGTTGGGGTTCCCCTGGTTACAGCTGCATAATCCTGTGATTAATTGGGAATCTCGGGATATTGTTAAATGGGGTCCCTATTGCTCTGAGAAATGTCTTGTTTCTGTGTCTGTGTCGTCCGTGGGTCTAGAAGGCATTCCGGAGTGCCTGATAGATTATACTGACGTTTTCTCCGAAAAAGAGGCTGAGGTTTTACCACCACACCGCCCATTTGATTGTGCCATTGACCTGGTTCCAGGTGCTAAATTGCCCAAAGCCCGCCTGTATAACCCCTCGGGTCCGGAACGGGCTGCGATGAAAGAATATATTTCCGAGAGCCTCCGTAAGGGACATATTCGTCCTTCTGTTTCTCCTGTGGCGGCAGGGTTCTTTTTTGTAAAAAAAAAAAGACGGTGGTTTGCGCCCATGCCTCGATTTTCGTGAGTTAAATAAAATAACTGTGAGGAATACTTATCCCCTTCCACTTATTCCTGATTTATACAATCAGTTGTCCGGAGCTAAGTGGTTTTCGAAATTAGATCTACGGGGAGCGTATAACCTTATCCGAGTCCGGGACGGAGATGAATGGAAGACCGCTTTTCTCACTACTGAAGGGTTGTTTGAAAATTTGGTCATGCCCTTCGGCCTGACCAACGCTCCATCGGTCTTCCAAAATTTAATAAATCATGTGTTCTCCGATTTGATTGGACGTTTTATGGTGGTGTATTTGGATGACATTTTAATCTACTCTCCTGATAAACAGACTCACATTGGTCATGTTCGGGCAGTTCTCCAAAGGCTAAGGGAGAACTGTCTGTTTGCTAAACTTGAAAAATGTTTATTTTTTGTTCAGGAACTGTCCTTTCTGGGGTTCATCGTGTCTGCTGAAGGGTATCGCATGGATCCTAATAAGGTGCAGGCCATTCTCGAGTGGGTTCAACCGTGTGATTTGAAGGGTCTGCAACGTTTCCTAGGGTTCGCTAATTATTATCGGAAATTTATAAGGGGGTTCTCACAGGTGGTTAAACCCCTCACAGACATGACTCAAAAGGGGGCCGATATCAAGAATTGGTCAACCGCAGCGGTAGCGGCATTCCAGTTTTTGAAAAAATGTTTCATGTCGGCCACGGTTCTTATCCAACTGGACCCCTCTGAACCATTTATTGTTGAGGTAGACGCCTCAGAGGTGGGGGTGGGGGCGGTATTGTCCCAGGGACCCGCCAATTTAAGACCTTGCGCCTTTTTCTCAAAGAAGTTCTCCCCTGCGGAGAGAAACTATGATGTGGGGAATCGGGAACTTCTGGCCGTAAAATTGGCTTTTGCAGAATGGAGGCATTTTTTGGAGGGGGCTGTTCATCCTATAACGGTAATCACGGACCACAAAAACCTAGCTTACATTGAGTCGGCTAAAAGGTTGACTCCCAGACAGGCTAGATGGTCACTTTTTTTTTTCCCGATTCAACTTCTCGATCACTTTTCGACCAGGATCTAAGAATATCAGAGCGGATGCGTTGTCACGCAGTCTTGATCCGGTGTCCCCCCCCCGGAACCTCCATACTCCATTCTTCAGCCTGGGGTGGTGGTGGCAGAGGTTTCTAATGTGTTGGAACGGGAGATTCGAGAAGCCCAGGCTCTTGCACCTCCAGCTAAGCCGTTGGATAAACTTTTTGTGCCAGCTCAGTTTCGTCTCAAGGTCCTCCAGGAGTTCCATGACTCAGTTCTGGGTGGACATCCAGGGATCTCAGCGACCCGGAAGGCCATTGCTAGAATATTCTGGTGGTCTTCTTTAGCCTCTGATGTTGGGGAGTATGTGTCTGCGTGTGAGGTTTGTGCCCGTGCGAAAACTCCCCATAACCGGCCGGCCGGGGAATTGGTACCACTGCCAATTCCTGAGAGACCATGGACTCATCTGTCCATGGATTTCATCACCAACCTTCCCCCTTCCAAGGGTAATACCGTGGTCTGGGTCGTAGTGGACAGGTTTAGTAAGCAGACACATTTTGTACCTTTGGCAGCTCTACCTAATGCGGAAACATTGTCCAGATTGTGGAGCATGTGGTGCGGTTGCATGGGGTACCCCTGAATGTGGTGTCTGATAGGGGAGTGCAGTTTGTGTCCAGATTTTGGAGAGCTTTTTGTAGGAGGTTGGGTATTGGTCTGTCCTTTTCATCCGCCTACCATCCAGAGACTAATGGGCAGACTGAGCGGACCAATCAGTCTCTGGAGCAAATTCTGCGTTGTTTGACCTCAGCCCGACAGGATGATTGGTGTTCTGTGTTACCATTGGCTGAGTTTGCATTTAACAACCGCACTAACCAGTCTACGGGTACATCTCCTTTTTTTTGCAATTATGGGTTTCATTCTCATTTTGGAGAATTTTCCCGCTTGAATTCTGGGTGTCCTGGGGCGGACGAGACGATCCAGCGGTTGGGGGAGGTATGGCGGGAGGTCCAGAATAACATTACGAAGGCCCAGGACAAATTTAAATTTTTTGCGGACAAAAAACGATCCGTGGGACCAGTGTTTCAGGTCGGAGATAAGGTATGGTTATCCACCAAAAATATAAGGCTCAAGGTCCCCTCTGCGAAGCTTGGACCCAAGTTTATAGGTCCCTATGTAATTACCGAAGCAGTTAACCCGGTGGCTTTTCGGTTGAGTCTTCCGCCATCTCTAAGGATCCCTAATGTTTTCCATAAGGCCCTTTTGAAACCTGTGAGGTCCAGTGGGGAGGGATCATCATCTTCCCCGACACCGGTTCTGGTAGATGGGCAGGCTGAGTACGAGGTAGAACGAATTGTCGACTCCAGGTTGGTCCGTCGCGCCCTTCAGTATCTGATACATTGGAAGGGCTACGGTCCTGAGGAACGCTCGTGGGTTCCTGCTCGATCAGTTCATGCGGATCGGTTGATCCGAGCCTTTCACGCCAAGTACCCCGAGAGACCTGGGGGTCCGGTGGCCCCCCATTGAGAGGAGGGTACTGTCATGATCCAGGACGGGATTTCGCTTTGACCCGTCCTGGTTAGACTATGGGTTAATTGTGCTGCCTCTCTCTGGCAGCAGGAGGCTATTTAGTGCTCACTTGACCTGGGTCCGGTGTCAGTTATACTCCTGCCCTCGGCTGAGTTAAGTGACCTCTTGTGTACGTGTGCCTTGTGCCTGATAACTTGCTTGCTTATTCGGTTGTGATCTGGTTCTGTCCCTGTTACGAGTTCTGCCTGACCCTCTTGTACTGCGTTACCTCTCGTGTATGACTCTCTGCTTGTGACCCGACTCCTCTCTGCTCGTCCCCTTGGTACCGCACCGCCCACTTGTGTATGACCTTTGGCTCTGTCTGACTACCCGTCTGTTTGTCCCTCTGTGCCTCGTTTGACCGTACTGCTGTGACCTCTGTTTTGCCTGACTCTGAGTTGTTGTATGGTGTCCTGTCCTATCTGAATACAGGACGCTAAGCCCCGCCCCCTTGCAGTCACATGACCATAGGTCCCGTGCAGAGTATTCAGTTTCAGTGTCCGCAGGTCCTATGCCTCTTTACCTTCCAGCGCTGACTGGACCCTGACACTATTAGCCTGAAGCACGCATGGTCACCTCTGCTGCCCGTCTCCACAGGTATCTTTTAGCACTGCTTCTGTACTCAGGACACGAGCACTGGCTCTATGAGCAAGTGCAGTGCGGTGTCTCTGACACCTGCCATATGGAAGCTGGAGGCATACATACAGGGAGCCATTTCAACCTGTAACTCAGAAAAAACTGGGCCCCCTTTTTCAGGTTAGAGGATGAGTAATGCTCCATCTTGGGACCTTCACCCACTGGCCATAGAGGAGCAGAGGGAATCCACTCAGGATCCATCTTCAGCCCTTTATCCTGGGGAAGACAATCAGGAGGCAGGAATGCACTAGGGAGCATATCACTGGCATCATTGCTGGAGATGTGTGACGAGGAGACCTCTGCTTCACCCTCTTCGGAGGCGTCATCACCCCTAGACTCGCCGACCAGCAGACTGGATAAAGACGACGACTTGGCTGACTGAATCTGACGCAAGGGAACCAGACAGCTCTTGTCACTTGGTTGTCTCAGGTGCGGTACCTTGCTGGGTCTCCAAACATAAATGGGCACCAGGATCTCTGGTTCAGAATGACCCATGGGCATACCAGACAGCCAATGGAAGACAAACTTCTTCGTATACAAAGCTCCGACCTGGAGCTGTAGCTGTCCTTGCAGGATTAGACTGTTCTCAAGTAGGGCTCGGCCACCACGAGACAACGCCCACGCCGGCTTCGGGAGCTGTACGACAGAGACCACACACTGACTCCGTATGGCTGGCGGTTTATACACACCAAAGCTCCCTGAAGGCAGAGAAACAGTCATTGGCTTCACAGGACAGAGACCAGATTCCGGCTGCAACTTTGCCCGCTTCTTCTTTTTAGACTTCTTGGATCTTTCACGGGAGGCTGCATCGGCAGACTGTGGAACAGGTGATGGCTGGACGGTCTTAGGTGGTTGAGACGTTTCACCCACAGATTCCTCTTGTCTGGTCTGTCTCTGGAAGCTTGGAGGGGAAGACTTTTCAGGAGCAGCTGGACGAGGCATGTCGAACACTTTACGGAAGGCCACCAGGAAGGCTTCCAGGCTCAAGACGACAGGGTCCCCTGCTTCCCAAAGGGGACAGATCCATATCAAGGCATCACCAGCTAGGTAGGACATGATGTATCCCACCTTGACCCGGTCAGAGGGGAAACAAGCTGCATTCTGCAGGATGTAGTGCAGGCACTTTTTCAGGAACCCTTGGCACTCTTTGGGGTCCCCATAGAACCTAGGCGGGTCTGCTGGGTCGTGCTCTTCATAGGCCAGGAGCTGCTCATAGATGGCCTTGGAGACTATGAGTGGTTCAGAAGTCTCAACAATTGGAACCACGCAAGGCGGAACAAACTCTTCCGGTGGCTCACACAGGCAGGGAGAAAGTTCATCATGCTCTGCGAGCAGAAGGACATGGGACTCAGCGGGGACCATGGCCTGTGCAAACTGTCACGCTCGCGCCTTGGCTGAATGGCGCGAGCCGGGGGGTTGTGGCCCCACTGTGCCACAAACCAGACTACCATAGAAGGGGCGTAACTACGGCAGCTACCTCGGTCTTCACTGGAGCCTCTGATGGTGAGGTCAGGCTTGTGCGGCAGGTAGCTGTCGGGTGCCACTCCAGGGTGGTGTCTGGCTGTGGCTGCTGATCCCACTTGGGGACAAGTCACTTGGACAGGTGTGACTAACAGGCAGGCTGAGACACTGGGCAAGCAGGCACGGCTTGGTAAACTGGCAGGCACGGCTTGGAGACACAGGGCAAGCAGGCACGGCTTGGAGACACAGGGCAAGCAGGCACAGCTTGGAGACAGAGGGCAAGCAGGCACGACTTGGAGACACAGGGCAAGCAGGCACGGCTTGGAGACACAGGACAAGTAGGAACGGCTTGGAGACACAGGGCAAGCAGGTGTGGTGTATGAAGGAACAGGTTTGGACCTGTTCACACAAGAGGTGCAGGCATGGATACAGGCAGGAAGGAATGGAATATGTTGGAACAGGAAAGGAACTGAGCCACGGGAGTGCGGCGTAGGCGGAGCTGCAGGAGTGTGGAATAGGCGGAGCCGCAGGAGTGTGGAATAGGCGGAGCCGCATGAGTGCGGAATAGGCTGGGCTGCAAGGGAGCCGGACAGGCTGAGCTGCAAGGGAGCCGAGCAGGCAGAGCGGCTAAGGAGCCGAGCAGGCAGAGCGGCTAAGGAGCCGAGCAGGCAGAGCGGCTAGGGAGCTGAGCAGGCAGAGCGGCAAGAGAGCAGAGCAGGCAGAGCGGCAAGAGAGCAGAGCAGGCAGAGCGGCAAGAGAGCAGAGCTGCAAGAGAGCAGAGCAGGCACAGCTGCAAGAGAGCAGAACCTAAGATAGGGAGGACACAAGGAAAGACACAGCAGAGAAGGAAGCCAAAGACAAGGAGACTGGCAGACAGAGGTAAGACTGAGTTCAGACAGAGACAAAGACACAAGGACCAGGATATTCTGCCTCCTGGCAGCCGGACAGAGAAGTACTAAACAAGGTACCTGTCACGTCGCAGCCAGACTCAGGGCCTGCTGTTCCAGCGTCGGCCACTAGGAGGCGCCGGACGTCACTGCCAGACTCAGGGCCTGCAGTTCCGGTCTCGGCCACTCGGGGGCGCCGGACCGTCACGTCGCCGTCGGACTCAGGGCCTGCTGTTCCGGCGTCGGCCACTAGGAGGCGCCGGACGTCACTGCCAGACTCAGGGCCTGCAGTTCCGGTCTTGGCCACTCGGGGGCGCCGGACCGTCACATCGCCGTCGGACTCGGGGACAGCTATTCCTGCCTCAGCCACTGGGAGGCGCCGTGGTTCGCTCCAGGGTGAGGGTGGTGGCAGAGAGGGGGCTCCTGCACAGGCATCTGGTGGGCGCAGGCTCCGCCCCTCTGTCAGTCATGTAGGGCTTACTGCATGTCCATCTGGCCTGGTCCGGGGGCGGTCCTGGTTACATCATCGGGCCGGGAACCTGTGAGGGAGGACCTGATCCCTCAAATACCTGGGGACTGGTCTTGCAAGCCACCGGATATATTCTTGGTTCCCCTGCGTGTTACTGTGTGAATTTCTATAGTGTATACTCTGACCTCAGCCTGGATTCTTGACCATTCTATTGCCTGCCGTTTTTGTACCTCCGCCTCTCTTCCGACTTTTTGACGCTGACCTTTGCTTGGATTCCTGACTCTCCTTCTGCCTGCTGATTCTGTACCTCGCTGCCCTCCTGGTTTTACTGACCCTGGCCTGGACTTTTGACTCTCCCTCTGTCTGCTGATTTTGTGCCTCTGCGGCGCCCTGGTCTCAGACTCCTGCATCCTGACCTTGATTACGGGTTTTAGTTTTGACCCCTTGGTGGCCGTCCTGCTCTGGTCCACTGCTAATCTAGACAGCTACCTCCTGGGCCTTGCTACAATTCCAGATCCCTGTATAGGGGTTAAGGGTCTCGGGGTTACTCGGGGTGCTGTCCCCACTGCAGCCCAGATTCGCAGACGGCCGTCACATTATATCCGGCCCAAAAAAGAACTGCTTTTTGTGTATATTTCCATCATATATAAAAGCAGTCTCCTGATTTTTTTTTCCCCTGAGCTGATTACCTGGCCTACACCTGCTCCAGTGCACAGTCTGAAGGAATACTCCCATCTTCCTATACCATCATGCTGCAGCCTGGAGGCTTCAAGGGAAATGCTGAGCGTCAGAAATCCACATTCCTGGGACGTCTGCCTCTGGGCAGCTCTGGTCGTGCTGTCCCAGAGGCTCAGGTATTGCCCGCAAATGCGGCTAAACTTTTGTTACCCGTTTCTCTCTTATTTTCAAAGAAATCTTTGTGTGTGAAGGCCTATGTGGATTGTGGTTCCGCAGGCAACTTCATAGATTTTTTGCTTGCAAGGAAACTCGGTGTACCTCTTTTAAGGCTTAATGCTCCTATTCAAACCACGGCGATTAATGGTACATCCATTATCCAGGGTGGAGTGGAATTTGTTACTACAGAGATTGTTATGTCAGTGGGGGCATTACACACAGAACATATGTCATTTTTTGTTATTTCCAATTTATCACATGCAGTTGTGTTAGGTATGCCATGGTTGCGCCAGCATAATCCTATTATTGACTGGCACCAAGGGGATATCGTGCGCTGGAGTCCACAATGTCAGAATCACTGTATGTCGCTGTCAGTGAACCAAATTAAAATTAAAACACCCTTTATACCTTACGCATTAAGGGACTATGAGGACGTCTTTTCCATAGTGGAGTCTGAGAAATGACCGCCTCATAGAGAGTATGACTGTCCTATAGACTTGGTTCCAAGTGCTCGTCTCCCTAAGGGGAGAATATTTAACCTCTCTGGTCCTGAGCGTGTAGCCATGAAGGACTACATAGCGGACAGCTTGCAAAAAGGTTTTATTAGACCCTTCACTTCACCTGTAGGGGCTGGGTTTTTCTTTGTAGAAAAAAAAGATGGTGGACTCAGACCGTGTATTGATTATCGTGAGCTGAACGCGATTACTGTGAAAAATCAGTATCCGCTTCCACTCATCCCTGATCTGTTTAATCAGCTACTAGGAGCCCGTTGGTTCACTAAGCTTGATCTCCGGGGGGCTTACAATCTGGTTCGCATAAGAAATGGGGATGAGTGGAAAACAGCCTTTAACACACCTCTTGGTCATTTTGAGTACCTTGTGATGCCGTTTGGATTGAGTAACGCGCCCGCCGTGTTCCAACACTTTATGAATGATATATTCAGGGATATTTGTGGGGTATATGTAGTGGTTTATTTGGATGACATCCTGATTTACTCCGCTGATGTTCTTACACACGTGCAACATGTCCGTGCTGTACTCCAGAGACTTAGAGAACATTCTCTATACGCCAAGTTGGAGAAATGTGTTTTTATGGCTGAGGAGGTACAATTTTTGGGGTACATGATTTCTGCTAAGGGGTTTCGCATGGATCCTGCCAAGATCCGACCCATTAGAGAATGGGTACAACCTAAAACTCTAAAAGCGCTGCAGCGATTCTTGGGATTTACTAATTACTACCGTAAATTCATCAAAGGCTTCTATGAGATCGCCAAACCGCTCACGGATCTGACCCGGAAGGGGGCTGACGTGGTTAATTGGAAGCAAGAGGCACTTCAGGCATTTTCTGTTTTAAAGGAGTGTTTTTCTGCCAACCCAATATTAATTCAGCCTGATCTAGATCGCCCCTTTGTGGTAGAGGTTGATGCCTCTGGAGGTTGGGGTAGGTGCAGTGCTTTCCCAAGGCACTGCCTCTCTCACTCAACTCCGCCCATGTGCCTTCTTTTCCCGAAAATTCTCCCCTACTGAGAAAAATTATGATATAGGGAATCGGGAATTGTTGGCCATAAAGTGGGCCTTCGAAGAATGGCGCCACTTTCTCGAAGGTGCTAAACACAAGGTTACCGTGATCACAGATCACAAGAACCTGACCTACTTGGAGTCTGCTAAAAGACTGAATCCTAGGCAGGCCAGGTGGGCCTTATTTTTCTCAAGGTTTAACTTTGTGATCACGTTTCATCCAGGGACGAAAAATGTAAGGGCTGACGCCCTCTCTCGAAGTTTCTGCCCCTCACAGGCTGAGGACTCGGAACCAGTCCCAATACTGGCCAATGGGATCGTCGTGTCGGCCGTGTCTCTGGACCTTCTGGAGGAGATCCGTAGATCCTCAGAACAAGTCCCGGACACGACGCCCCCCCAGAAATTGTTCGTTCCGGCCCCGTTGCGTCTACAAGTTATGAAAGAGTCGCATGACTCTGTCCTGGCAGGCCATCCTGGTGTTAATAATACAGCCAGACTAGTGACCAGGAATTTTTGGTGGCCGACGGTGGTTAAGGACTGCAAGGATTACGTACTGGCTTGCGAAACTTGTGCTCGTGCTAAGTCCCCCCATAATCGGCCTGCCGGCTGGCTCCAGTCCTTGCCTGCCCCAGAGAGTCCATGGACCCACATCTCCATGGACTTCATTACTGACCTGCCACCCTCAGAAGGGAAGACATGCATCTGGGTGGTGGTAGACAGGTTCAGTAAGCAGTGCCATTTTGTTCCCCTGTCTGGACTACCTAATGCAGAAACGCTGAGTAAATTGTTCGTTATTCATGTAATACGACTGCATGGCGCCCCGGTGAATATCGTGTCCGACCGAGGAACCCAGTTCGTTTCTAAATTCTGGAGGGCGTTCTGCAAACGGATTGGCGTTGAATTATCCTTCTCCTCCGCTTACCACCCTGAGACCAATGGTCAAACTGAGCGCACTAACCAGGGCCTAGAGCAGTATCTCCGCTGTTATGTTTCGGAACATCAATCTGATTGGGTGGAACATCTCCCGTTAGCCGAATTCGCCCTAAATAACCAATACCAAGAATCCATCAAAACCACCCCGTTCTTCTGTAATCTTGGTTTACACCCACGTTTTGGTTCATTTTCGGCTAAGATGTCGGACCTCCCGGGGGTAGAGAAATCCATACATCACTTAAGGACCATCTGGTCAGAGGTGAACTCAAACTTGAAAGGCTCCCAAGTCAGACAGGCTTCGGCGGCAAATAAACGGCGGTCCAAGGGGCCGCACCTGGGAGTTGGGGACAAAGTTTGGCTGTCTACCAAGAACATTAAACTTAAGGTACCGTCTGCCAAACTGGGCCCCAGATTTATTGGTCCCTATGAGATTTTGGAGGTAATTAACCCGGTAGCCTTTCGCTTAAAGCTCCCTCAGTCCTTCAAAATACCCAACGTTTTCCACAAATCCCTCCTAAAAACGTACCGCTCCCCAATTCAACCTGTCCAGTCCCCTCCTCCTCCAGTTTTGGTCAAGGGTACCTTGGAGTACGAAGTCCAAGGTATCCTTGATTCCCGATTAGTGAGAGGGTCCGTGCAATACTTAGTGCATTGGAAGGGCTACGGCCCAGAGGAGAGGTCCTGGGTCCCCGCTGGTGACATCCATGCCAAGGGGTTAATTAGAAGATTTCACCTCCTTCACCCGGACAAACCGGGTTTTGAGGGTCCGGAGGCCCCTCTTAGAAGGGGGGGTACTGTCACGTCGCAGCCAGACTCAGGGCCTGCTGTTCCGGCGTCGGCCACTAGGAGGCGCCGGACGTCACTGCCAGACTCAGGGCCTGCAGTTCCGGTCTCGGCCACTCGGGGGCGCCGGACCGTCACGTCGCCGTCGGACTCAGGGCCTGCTGTTCCGGCGTCGGCCACTAGGAGCCGCCGGTCGTCACTGCCAGACTCAGGGCCTGCAGTTCCGGTCTCGGCCACTTGGGGGCGCCGGACCGTCACATCGCCGTCGGACTCGGGGACGGCTATTCCTGCCTCAGCCACTGGGAGGCGCCGTGGTTCGCTCCAGGGTGAGGGTGGTGGCAGAGAGGGGACTCCTGCACAGGCATCTGGTGGGCGCAGGCTCCGCCCCTCTGTCAGTCATGTAGGGCTTACTGCATGTCCATCTGGCCTGGTCCGGGGGCGGTCCTGGTTACATCATCGGGCCGGGAACCTGTGAGGGAGGACCTGATCCCTCAAATACCTGGGGACTGGTCTTGCAAGCCGCCGGATATATTCTTGGTTCCCCTGCGTGTTACTGTGTGAATTTCTATAGTGTATACTCTGACCTCAGCCTGGATTCTTGACCATTCTATTGCCTGCCGTTTTTGTACCTCCGCCTCTCTTCCGACTTTTTGACGCTGACCTTTGCTTGGATTCCTGACTCTCCTTCTGCCTACTGATTCTGTACCTCGCTGCCCTCCTGGTTTTACTGACCCTGGCCTGGACTTTTGACTCTCCCTCTGTCTGCTGATTTTGTGCCTCTGCGGCGCCCTGGTCTCAGACTCCTGCATCCTGACCTTGATTACGGGTTTTAGTTTTGACCCCTTGGTGGCCGTCCTGCTCTGGTCCACTGCTAATCTAGACAGCTACCTCCTGGGCCTTGCTACAATTCCAGATCCCTGTATAGGGGTTAAGGGTCTCGGGGTTACTCGGGGTGCTGTCCCCACTGCAGCCCAGATTCGCAGACGGCCGTCACAGTACCAAGACACAGTAATGCGCAATAAGAGCCTTCAGAGAAGGCAAGGCATAGGACAGGGCCTGGCTAGCTCAGCAGCAAGGAGCTAACTGAGTTAAGAGATTGCACAGGCAATGTTTCAGTGGGTGTGGCGGAACTAAATAGTCAAGGGCTCTAGGTGTTTGGTCAGGGACAGATTAGACAGGTGCGCCCTGACTGCATAAGAACCAGAGAGTTCTGGCGCCGCCCCCTATACACACCTAGCCAGGAAACATACAGAAGAGCAGAGGCACAGAGCACAGGGCTGGCAATAGACAGAATTCACAGCATGACCCGGAGCAGTGAGTAAGTTGATGTGCGAGGGATGGGAGGCCATGCAGTGACGCCAGCAGGGTTGTTACACAGAGACCCATTGGAGTGACAAATGCTGTTTTCTCCTTGTCTGCCTGTGCCACGGGAACCTGCCAATACCCACTAGTGAGATGTAAGGTGGAAAAGTAGTTAGCAGTTTTAAGTGCAGCTAATGATTCCTCAATTCTAGGTAATGGGTAAGCATCTTTATGTGTAATGCTGTTAATTTTCCTGTAATCAACACACATTCTCATGGTACCATCCTTTTTCTTTACAAAAACTATTGGAGCTGCCCAGGGGCTACAACTGTCTCTGATAACCCCAGCTTCCATCATCTCTCTCAACATACCTTTAGCACATTGGTATTGTGTTGGGGGTATAGGCCGGTACCTTTCTTTTATGGGTGGATGATCTCCAGTGGGGATATGATGTTGAACCCCTTTTGCCTTCCCAAAATCTAGAGGGTGCTTACTGAATACCCGTTCATACTCCTGAGTCACCCTGTAAACCCCATTTTTTTGGTAGGTAGGGGTTGAATCGGTTCCTACCTGCAATTGCGGACACCACTCCTCCAGCTGCTTTACAGAGCCATTGTCCTCCAAGGGCTCTGCTGCCTGCAATGAATTGTTATTAGCGGTGAGCAGCTTAGCAACTGTGGCATACCGAGGTATTGTGGCTTCCTCCTCCCCACAATTCAAAAGGCGTATAGGAACTCTCCCTTTACGTACATCAACCACCCCTCTGGCTGTCAGGACAGTGGGCCTGCTATCAGAATATACTGGTTCTACCAATGCCTGGTAATCCTTCCCTCTGAGGCCTATAGCTGCCCGACACCAAATCAACATTTCACATCTGGGGGGTATTGCATTGGGGAAAGCATCACTCACTCTGACGCTACCAATTTCTCCGCCAGAGAGTTCCACCTGTTGCCTTTGCATCAGGGCCCGGATCTCCTTCTGCAGGACTCGTTGTTCACCAGAACCAGCAGTCTCAGCCACCTGTTGCAACAAGACAATAACCTCGGAAAGACAATTTTCAATTACATTGGTACCAAGAGTCATCATGGGATTACATTCACGTCGATCAATATCCACAACTATCAGACCTTGAGATTTTAACTCTACTCTACCCACTTTAACAGTAATTTCTTTACATCCCACTTGTGGTAAAGACTTACCATTACTGGCAACTACTGTCAGTTCATCACTTGGGCTACGGGTAAGTTCAGAGTCAGCCCAATACCGCTTGTAAAGGATATACGGCATAGTGGTCACCTGTGAGCCAGTGTCCAGCAAAGCGTTCATGGGAATGCCGTCAATCACCACTGGAAGGACTAGTCTCCCTCCAACATACTTGGCTCTCCAGTTCTTTGGGCCTGGGGATACTAATCCTGGGGGTTGGCACTCTGCCCCAGGGGTTGCTCTTTTAAATGACAGAACCTGGCAATGTGGCCTGTCCTGCGGCAGTTACGACAGATAGGACGTCCGTCCAGGTCATAGCGATCGTTGGTTCTCGCTCGGAGTGGCGGAATCCTCTTCCGGAGCCACGGGACATCCTCTGGACTGGAAGCAAGCTGGATCTTCTCCTTGGAGGACACCTGCAGGGACTGCACAGTTTTAGTAAGGGCAGCCATTCCTTTGGTCAACTCCTGGACCTGTAGACGTAGATCTTCAGCTGGGTCTTTATCCAGAGTCTGGGCATCAGCCTCCACGGGGTGGAAGGAAAAGATGTTGCTTCCTGGTGGTAGGTGATCGCTGGGCGCCGGGGAAGTGCTGAACGACTGACAGTGGGTTCCTGCAGTACCCGAATAGCCCTAGCCTTGAAATCAGCAAAGTCCAGATCAGGGTTTTGCAGGGTTATGATGCACAGCTGCCCCCGGTGGGTACTGGATAGGAGTCCCTCAATGAACTGCTCCTTTAACAGTTTATCTTCTTCCTTCACACTATCAGGATCAATTTGCTTAACTGCTCGCAGCGCCTCCTGCAGATTAAGAGCATAGTCCCTTATACTGTCCTGCGCTTTCTGTTTACATCCAAAGAACCTCATCTTGATCTCTGCTGCAGTCCGTGTGTCAAAGGTGCTCCTTAGCTTAGCTAGGATTTTCTTAACAGTCTCTTTGTCAGTGTCCTGCCAGGCTTTTACTTCTCTCTGCGCTGCACCTGTTAGCTGTCCAATGAGGATGTTCACTTTCTGACTTTCAGATAAAGGGTATACTTCAAACAAACTACACAGTCTCTCTTTGAATTCACTCAGGGTATGTGACTCCCTCGAGTACTGCGGCAGCCAGGCTGTTCCCGGAAGGTAGGGTGTTATGATTGAGTCACCGTAGGAGGCAAAAACAGAAATGCTAGCTAAGTCCAGAAAACCAGAGAAGTTGGCAGCTATCGGATTGCAGACCCCTGAACCTATCAACACAACTAGCAGTAGCCGTGGGGGGTTCCTACGATGCCCTAGACCCCTTGATCACGGCCGGAGAATTAAATAGGCCTAAAGAAAGAAAGGGGAAATCTAAACTGCCCCAGAGCAGACCCCAAAGCAATAGGCAGCCCCCAACATATAATGACGGTGAAGCAAGATGAAAACACTTACACAGACAGAAAGATAGACTGAGCAAAGACGGGGCCCAAAACTACCTAGATAGGAAAAGGACAGGAAGGCTGCTGTCTGCAATCTGCCAAAACCCTATCAAAGACATAAGCCAACAAGCTGATATGAAAAAGGCCCTGAAGCAGCTAGGCTTCAAAAACTAAATCAGCACTCAGGTATTTTCAGAAGACAGAGCTAAAGGAATTCAGCACACCCCAGCAGGGAATGGCAGAAATCCAGAAAAACAAAGCAAAACAAAGTCAAGCACCAAAGCAAAAGGCCGAGCAGCAAACTTAGCTTTAGAGGAGCAGGAATTCAGACTGGTCTCCAAGGATCCCACAGAGAAATCACCCGCAGGGCAGAAGGGCGTCGGCAGCCTTATATCCAGTCAGTAACTCCACTCAGCCAGTCATCATCATCAGCCTCAGGTGTTTGAAAAACCGTTTTCACTTCCTTTCTTTACCAGAAGAGGGAGTTCCTCAGGCCTCAGTAATGAAGGGGAAAATGAACTCACAACAGTACCTCCCCCTTGAGGAGGGGTCACCGAACCCTCAACTACGCCACCAGGGCTATCAGGGTGAGCCCGATGAAAGGCACGCACCAATCTTTTGGCATGAATATCAGAGGCAGAGACCCAGGAATTATCCTCCTGACCATAACACTTCCACTTAACCAAATACTGGAGTCTCCGTCTAGCCAGACGGGAATCCAGTACTTTCTCTACCTCATATTCCATGTTACCTTCAACCAATACAGGGTCTGGAGGTGCCACCCCCGGAACAACAGGTTCAACAAACCTCTTCAACAAAGATTTATGGAACACATTATGGATTTTAAATGTGACAGGAAGAGCCAAACGAAAAGAGACAGGATTAATAATCTCCACAATCTTGTAAGGTCCAATAAATCTAGGCTTAAACTTAGGAGAAGCCACCTTCATAGCAATATTTTTTTATGATAACCACACCATATCACCAACCTTAAACTGGGGACCAATGGTCCTATGTCGGTTGGAAAACCGCTGGGCCTTTTCCTGGGAGAGAGATGACTTATCCACCACTTGGTCCCAGATCTGGTGCATTCTCTCCACCACAGTGTCAACACCTGGGCAGGCAGAGGGCTCCACCTGCCCTGAAGAAAATCGAGGATGAAACCCAAAGTTACAAAAAAAAGGTGACATCAAAGTGGCAGAACTAGCTCTATTATTTAAAGCCTAGAGTTGAGCGACTTTGGTCGGATCGGGTTTCGTGAAACCCTAATGAAACAAAATAAGTTAAAGATGAAACTCGTCCGACTAGAGCAAAACAAAGTCGGAGTTTTGTCCGAAACCCGACCCCAATGCAAGTCAATGGGAAATAAAATTCGGACGAAACTCTGACTTTGTTTTGCTCTAGTCGGACGAGTTTCATCTGAAACTTATTTTGTTTCATTCGGGTTTCACGAAATCCGATCCGACCAAAGTCGCTCAACTCTATTTAAAGCAAATTCGGCCAAGGGCACAAATGAAACCCAATCATCCTGATCAGCAGAAATAAAACATCTCCAATATGACTCCAAGGTCTGGTTTGTTCTCTCTGTCTGCCCATTGGTCTGAGGGTGAAAAGCAGAGGAGAAGGACAACTGAATTCCCAGCCTGGAACAGAAAGTTCTCCAAAATCTAGACACAAACTGGACTCCTCTGTCAGATACAATGTTCTCAGGAATCCCGTGCAAACGAACCACCTGTTGTAAAAACAGGGGCACCAACTCAGAGGAAGATGGCAACTTAGGGAGTGGTACAAGATGAACCATCTTAGAGAACCTATCACAAATCACCCAAATATCAGTCATCCTTTGAGAGACAGGCATATCGGAGATGAAATCCATTGAAATATGGGTCCATGGCCTCTTGGGGACAGGCAACGGCATCAACAACCCACTAGATCGAGAACACGATTTAGACCGGGAGCACGTCCCACAGGACTGCACAAAATTCCTGACATCACGAGACAAGGAGGGCCACCAAAAAAACCGACTCACCAGATCTCTAGTACCAAAAATACCTGGATGACCAGCCAAAGCAGAGCCATGAACTTCAGACATCACTCTCTTCTTCCACTGGTCAGGAACATACAACTTTCCACTGGGACAACGCTCAGGTTTGTCCTCCTGGAACTCTTCCAGAGCACGTCTCAAATCGGGCGAGATGGCAGAAAGAACTACCCCTTCGCCTAAGATGGTAGCAGGCTTGGTCACCACAGGAGAATCAGCAAAGAAGCTCCTAGAGAGGGCGTCTGCCTTGACATTCTTCGTTCCAGGAAGAAAAGAAACCACAAAATCAAAACGTGTAAAAAACAAGGCCCACCTAGCCTGTCTAGGGTTCAAGCGCTTAGCCGACTCTAGGTAAATCAAATTCTTGTGGTCAGTGAGGACCACGACTTGATGCTTAGCTCCCTCCAACCAATGTCTCCACTCCTCAAATGCCCATTTCATGGCCAACAGTTCCCTATTCCCCACATCATAGTTACGTTCAGATGGAGAGAACTTTCGGGAAAAGAAAGCACAGGGATTCATTTTAGATGTTACAGGATCCTTTTGGGACAAAACAGCTCCTGCACCAATCTCAGAAGCATCCACCTCTACCTGGAATGGAAGTGAGACATCAGGTTGCCGCAAAACCGGGGCGGAGGTGAATCTTCGCTTCAGCTCCTGAAAGGAAGAAACAGCCTCCGGAGACCAATTTAACACATCAGCACCCTTCTTAGTCAAATCAGTCAATGGCTTGGCAATACTAGAAAATTTTGCTATAAATTTCCGATAAAAATTATCAAAACCCAAAAACTTCTGGAGGGCCTTCAAAGAAGTGGGCTGAACCCAATCGTAAATGGCCTGTACCTTGGCCGGGTCCATTTCAATAGTTGACGGGGACAAAATAAATCTCAAAAAAGAAATCCTCTGTACTCCAAAAAGGCATTTAGATCCTTTGACATACAGGGAATTCTCCCTCAAGATCCGGAACACAGTCCGAATATGTTCCACATGAGAATCCCAATCCTTGGAGAAGATCAAAATATCATCCAGATAGATAATCAAAAATTTATCGACAAAATCTTGGAAAATATCGTTCATGAAGCACTGGAAGACAGAAGGGGCATTAGTGAGCCCAAAAGGCATCACCAGGTACTCAAAATGTCCCTCCGGAGTATTAAACGCCGTCTTCCATTCATCCCCATGCTTAATGCGAATAAGATTATACGCCCCCCTGAGGTCAAGCTTGGTAAACCAGCAAGCACCTTTAACTCTGGGAATAGATCAGAAATCAGGGGTAACGGATACTGATATTTAACAGTAATTTTGTTGAGGGCACAATAATCAATACAAGGTCTTAATGATCCATCCTTTTTGGCTACAAAAAAAAACCCGGCACCTAAGGGTGACGAGGATGGTCTAATATGACCCTTCTCCAACGCCTCCTTAATATAGGATCGCATAGCCTCGTGCTCGGGTACAAATAAATTGAAGAGCCAACCCTTGGGAAATTTACACCCCGGGCTCAGTTCAATTGCACAGTCAGAACTCCTATGAGGAGGCAGAGACGCAGACTCATTCTCACTAAATATATCATAAAAGTCCTCCAAATAATCAGGAACATCATGCGACTGAGTAGAGGTGGAAAACACCGGAGCCTCACTAAAGGCACACCGACAACCCCAACTCACCACAGACACAGATTTCCAAACCAAAACTGGATTATGAATTTGTAACCAGGGAAACCCCAGAACAATAGTATCATGCAGATTATGCAACACCAAAAATCTGCAATTTTCTTGATGGACTGGGGCGACCCGCATTACCACCTGGGTCCAAAACTGAGGTTTATTTTTAGCCAAAAGAGTAGCATCAATCCCTCTCAAAGAGAGAGGCGTCTGCAGAGGTGTCATCGAAAATCCACAACGTTTAGCAAAATCCAAGTCCATTAGGTTTAGGGCTGCTCCCAAATCCACAAAAGCCTTGGCGGAAAATGTGGACAGGGAGCAGATCAGAGTAATAGCCAGAAGAAACTTAGGTTGAACACCCCCAACAAAAAACGTATGTGCAAAGCGTTTCTCTCGTTTAGGACAGACAGAAATAATATGCGAGGCATCTCCACAGAAAAAACACAACTTATTACGCCTTCTGAACTCCTGACGCTGCTCTCTGGAAAAAACTCTATCACATTGCATAGGTTCAGACATTTGTTCAACAGGTGGCAACACCTCTCGTGCAGCTTTGCGTTCGCGCAAACGCCGATCAACCTGAATGGCTAATGACATAGAATGGTCAAGACCAGAGGGAACAGGAAATCCCACCATAGTATCTTTTACGGCTTCTGACAACCCCTTCCGAAAGAGAGCAGCCAAGGCATTATCATTCCAGGTAGTAAGTACTGCCCACTTTCGGAATTTTTGACAGTACAATTCTGCAGAATCACGACCCTGGTTCAATGCCAGCAGGGTCTTTTCAGCCTGATCAATGGCATTAGGTTCGTCATACAACAACCCCAAGGCCTGAAAAAATGCGTTCACATTAGTCAGAATAGGATCATCTGGTTTTAAAGAAAGCGCCCAATCCTGGGGATCGCCACGCAGCAAAGAGATGACAATTTTAACCTGCTGCGCGGAGCTCCCTGACGAGTTAGGCTTCAAGGCAAAAAATAATTTACAATTATTTTTGAAATTCAAAAATTTAGACCGATCCCCAAAAAATACATCAGGTGTAGGAATCTTTGGTTCAGCAGCATGTGAATGAGCAAGGTAGGTGGAAATTCCCCGCACTTCCGCAGCGAGCTGCTCCACACGATCAGACAATTGCTTTATCTCCATTGAGAGAAAAAAAAAAAATTCCCCCTACGGCCTCAGAGATAGAGGAAAAAATATACACACTTTTTTTTTTTTTTTACAATTCTTTCCTGCTATTGAGTACCCTAGGATCTGCGGTATGGCGGGTGATTCTGTTATGAATGAGTCACCGTAGGAGGCAAAAGCAGAAATACAAGCTAAGTCCAGAAAACCAGAGAAGTTGGCAGCTATCGGATTGCAGACCCCTGAACCTATCAACACAACTAGCAGTAGCCGTGGGGGGGTCCTACGATGCCCTAGACCCCTTGATCACGGCCGGAGAATTAAATAGGCCTAAAGAAAGAAAGGGGAAATCTAAACTGCCCCAGAGCAGACCCCAAAGCAATAGGCAGCCCCCAACATATAATGACGGTGAAGCAAGATGAAAATACTAACACAGACAGAAAGATAGACTGAGCAAAGACGGGGCCCAAAACTACCTAGATAGGAAAGGACAGGAAGGCTGCTGTCTGCAATCTGCCAAAACCCTATCAAAGACATAAGCCAACAAGCTGATATGAAAAAGGCCCTGAAGCAGCTAGACTTCAAAAACTAAATCAGCACTCAGGTATTTTCAGAAGACAGAGCTAAAGGAATTCAGCACACCCCAGCAGGGAATGGCAGAAATCCAGAAAAACAAAGCAAAACAAAGTCAAGCACCAATGCAAAAGGCCGAGCAGCAAACTTAGCTTTAGAGGAGCAGGAATTCAGACTGGTCTCCAAGGATCCCACAGAGAAATCACCCGCAGGGCAGAAGGGCGTCGGCAGCCTTATATCCAGTCAGTAACTCCACTCAGCCAGTCATCATCATCAGCCTCTGGTGTTTGATAATCAGGCTCACTACCTTTCTTTACCAGAAGAGGGAGTTCCTCGGGCCTCAGTAATGAAGGGGAAAATGAACTCACAACAGTCATCCCACACAAAAACATTAATAAATAACCTTTCCCTCATGCCTGATTTAAATCAGCATCATTTGTAAAATGTTATTTTATTTTGTTAACATTAGGAGGTTTAAAAATGCAGCAGCAATATTTTAATGGAAATTTACCAAATCTGTTTTTTTTAGGAACCTATCCAGGTTTGAAGTGACTTTAGGGCTCCTATATATTGGAAAACCTCCAAAAGTGATACCATTTTAAAAACTGCACCCCCTGACATATTGAAAACTGCTGTCAGATCAAACATCAGGACCACATAATCATGATCTCAGGGTGCCAATGGGGATAAAGAGAAACCCCCCACATTTTTTAACCATTTATATGATATAGTCATTATTGACAGCAGCATTTAAGGGGTTAAACAGATATGGACGGTGCCAACACTGATCGTGGCTGATGCAGCAAACTGTCAGCTATAGTGTACAGCCGACAGCTGCAGGATTTTCACCTGTATGGGGATGCTATTCTCTTCTATCTCAGGTCATTAAAAAGATGTATTGGTGGTCATTAAGGGGCTAAAGGCATACTTCCCAACTTTGGAAAAACAGAAAGAGGGACAAATTATGCGACGTGCATAGAACAAGCCACACCCATTCACCATTTCTTTCGACACTGGCAGGAGTAGATGTCAGAGAGGCAATAAGGGAAATTCAGTAGACACCTGAGACTGCAGGTCATAGACCCAAATCCAGGATATTTGGGACTAGAGCTGATCGATATGTGAGGGGAGCCAGGGCTGTAATCGTGGCTGACATAGATTCCTCAATCATGCCCTGGTCTCCCGCCACATCTATACAATGTCCCCTTTGCAGCATACCTTTTGTTACGCCTTCTGCACCATCAGGGTCCCATCTGGTCTGCTGAAGTTCAAGAGACAGAGTCCAGTTCCAACTCAACATAAAAGAATTTACTTGCATCCGTACGCAGTATGTCCATTTCAGTTACAGCCACATTATAAGGTTCCACACAGTATGCATTCTTCATTTTCCCTGTGTCTTCCCTCCTTCCTACCAGGGTGTCCTCGGGACGTACCGACCCATTCGGTAACGCAGCATCTCTCCTGTTCAGCTTCATTAACTTTAGGAGTTCCTCTGTCCGTTTCGACCCCGGACATAAGGGCATCAGCCCCTGTGTTATGAACGGGTAGCCGAGGAGAAAATAAAAAACAACACAAGCTAAGTCTCAGAAAATCAAAGAGGTTGGTAACTATGCAGACTGCAGATCCCTGATTCTAACCACACAACTAGTAGCAGTCGTGGAGCGTTCCTACATTGGTCCTAGACGCCTCGTCACAACCGGACAGCTAATAAAAAGCCTAAAGCAGGAAAAGAGGAAAACTGTTGTGAGTTCATTTTTCCCTTCATCATTGAGGTCTGATGAACTCCCTCCTCTGGTGAAGGAAGGTAGTGAGACTGATTACCAAACACCTGGGCAGCTAGATGATAACTGGGTGGCTGGAATTGAGGACTGGATATAAGGCTGCCGACGCCCTTCTTCCTGGCTGGTGATTTTCCTGCTGGATTCTTGGAGACCAGTCTGATTCCTGCGTCTCAAAGCTAAGTTTTTCTGCTCTGCTTTGTACACTTCAGTTTTGTTTTGCCTTGTTTTTTTGGAGTTCTGCCATCCCCGGCCGGGGGTGAGCTGAATTCCATTTTTGTCTCTGATCTGTTGATCTTTTGCTCTGTCTTCAGAATATACCTGAGTGCTGATATAGTCTTTTGAAGCCTAGCGACTTCAGGGCCTGTTTTTCCTATCAGTCGGTTGGCTCATTTTGATAGGGTTTTTGCGGATGGCAGACAGCAGCTTTCCTATCTTGTCCTATGTAGTTAGCTTGGGCCCCATCATTTGCTCAACCTATCTTTCTATCTGTGTTAGTGTTTTCATCTTGCTTCACCGTCATTATATGTTGGGGGCTGCCTATTGCTTTGGGGTCTGCTCTGGGGCAGTTTAGTTTTTCCCCTTTCTGTCTTTAGGCTATGTAGCTCTCCGGCTGTGATTGAGGCGTCTAGGGCACCGTAGGAACCCCCCACGGCTACTGCTAGTTGTTTTGGATAGGTTCAGGGGTCTGCAATCCGATAGCTGCCAACCTCTCTGGTTTTTCTGGACTTAGCTGGTATTTTGTTTTTTCCTCCTTCGGTGACTCATCATAACAGAATCACCAGCCTTACCGCAGATCCTAGGGTACTCAATAGCAGGAGAGAATTGTAAAAAAAAAAAAAAAAAAGTGTCTTTTTTTTTGTGTGCATATTTTTTCCTCTATATCTCTGAGGCCGTAGGGGGAGTTTTTCTCTCAATGGAGATGAAGCAATTGTCTGATCGTGTGGAGCAGCTCGCTGCTGAAGTGCGGGGAATTTCCACCTATCTTGCTCATTCACATGCTGCTGAACCAAAGATTCCTACTCCAGATGTGTTTTTTGGGGATCGGTCTAAATTCTTGAATTTCAAGAATAATTGTAAATTATTTTTTGCCTTGAAGCCTAACTCGTCGGGGAACTCCGCGCAGCAGGTTAAAATTGTCATCTCTTTGCTGCGCGGCGATCCCCAGGATTGGGCGTTTTCTTTGAAACCTGATGATCCTATTCTGAATAATGTGAACGCATTTTTTCAAGCCTTGGGGTTGTTGTATGATGAACCTAATGCTATTGATCAGGCTGAAAAGACCCTGTTGGCATTAAGCCAGGGTCGGGATTCGGCAGAGTTGTACTGTCAAAAATTCAGAAAGTGGGCGGTCCTTACTACCTGGAATGATGGTGCCTTGGCAGCCCTCTTTTGGAAGGGTTTGTCAGAAACTGTAAAAGATACTATGGTGGGATTTCCTGTTCCCTCTGGTCTTGACGATTCTATGTCATTAGCCATTCAGGTGGATCGGCGTTTACGTGAACGCAAAACTACACGAGAGATGTTGCCACCTGTTGAACAAATGTCTGAACCTATGCAATGTGATAGAGTTTTGTCTAGGGTGCAACGGCAGGAGTTCAGAAGGCGTAATAAGCTGTGTTTTTTTTTTGTGGAGATGCCTCGCATATTATTTCTGTCTGCCCTAAACTAGAGAAACGTTGTGTACACACGTTTTCTGTGGGTGGTGTTCAACCTAAGTTTCCTCTGGCAATTACTCTGATCTGCTCCCTGTCCACATTTTCCGCCAAGGCTTTTGTGGATTCAGGAGCAGCTCTGAACCTGATGGACTTGGATTTTGCTAAACGTTGTGGATTTCCTATGACACCTCTGCGGACGCCTATCCCTTTGAGGAGTATTGATGCTACTCCTTTGGCGAAGAATAAACCTCAGTTTTGGACCCAGGTGGTAATGCGGGTCGCCCCAGACCATCAAGAAAATTGCAGATTTTTGGTGTTGCATAATTTGCATGATACCATTGTTCTGGGGTTTCCCTGGTTACAAATCCATAATCCAGTTCTGGATTGGAAATCTTTGTCTGTGGTGAGTTGGGGTTGTCGGTGTGCCCTTAGTGATGCTCCTGTTTTCTCCACCTCTCCCCAGTCACATGATGTTCCTGACTATTTGGCTGACTTTTATGATGTATTTAGTGAGAATGAGACTGCGTCTTTGCCTCCTCATAGGAGTTATGACTGTGCGATTGAGCTGAACCCGGGGTGTAAATTCCCCAAGGGTCGGCTTTTCAATTTATCTGTACCCGAGCACGAGGCTATGCGATCCTATATTAAGGAGGCATTGGAGAAGGGTCATATTAGACCATCCTCTTCACCCTTAGGTGCTGGGTTTTTTTTCGTGGCTAAAAAGGATGGTTCATTAAGGCCTTGTATTGACTATCGTGCCCTCAACAAAATTACTGTTAAATATCAGTATCCGTTACCCCTGATTTCTGATCTATTCTCCAGAGTTAAAGGTGCTTGCTGGTTTACCAAGCTTGACCTCAGGGGGGCGTATAATCTTATTCGCATTAAGCATGGGGATGAATGGAAGACGGCGTTTAATACTCCGGAGGGACATTTTGAGTACCTGGTGATGCCTTTTGGGCTCACTAATGCCCCTTCTGTCTTCCAGTGCTTCATGAACGATATATTCCGAGACTTGGTGGATACATTTTTGATTATCTATCTGGATGATATTTTGATCTTCTCCAAAAATTGGGACTCTCATGTGGAACATGTTCGGACTGTGTTCCGGATTTTGAGGGAGAATTCCCTGTACGTCAAAGGATCGAAATGCCTTTTTGGGGTACAGAGGGTTTCATTTTTGGGATTTATTTTGTCTCCGTCAACTATTGAAATGGACCCGGCCAAGGTACAGGCCATTTATGATTGGGTTCAGCCCACTTCTTTGAAGGCCCTCCAGAAGTTTTTGGGTTTTGCTAATTTTTATCGGAAATTTATAGCTAATTTTTCTGGTATTGTCAAGCCATTGACGGATTTGACTAGGAAGGGTGCTGATGTGCTGAATTGGTCTCCGGAGGCTGTTTCTTCCTTTCAGGAGCCGAAGCGAAGATTCACTTCTGCTCCGGTTTTGAGGCAACCTGATGTCTCACTCCCGTTTCAGGTGGATGTGGACGCTTCTGAGATTGGTGCAGGAGCGGTGTTGTCCCAAAGAGATCCTGTGACATCTAAAATGAATCCTTGTGCTTTCTTTTCCCGAAAGTTCTCCCCATCCGAACGTAACTATGATGTGGGGAATCGGGAACTGTTGGCCATGAAATGGGCATTTGAGGAGTGGAGACATTGGTTGGAGGGAGCCAAACACCAAGTCGTGGTCCTTACTGACCACAAGAATTTGATTTACCTGGAGTCGGCCAAGCGCTTGAATCCTAGACAGGCCAGGTGGGCCTTGTTTTTCACACGTTTTGATTTTGTGGTCTCTTTTCTTCCGGGCACTAAGAATGTCAAGGCAGACGCCCTCTCTAGGAGTTTCCTTGCTGATTCTCCTGTTGTGACTAAGCCTGCTACCATCTTAGGCGAGGGGGTAGTTCTTTCTGCCATCTCGCCTGATTTGAGACGTGCTCTGGAAGGGTTTCAGGAGGACAAACCTGAGCGTTGTCCCAGTGGAAAGTTGTATGTTCCCGACCAGTGGAGGAAGAGAGTGATGTCTGAAGTTCATTGCTCTGCATTGTTTGGTCATCCAGGTATTTTTGGTACTAGAGATCTGGTGAGTCGGTCTTTTTGGTGGCCCGCCTTGTCTCGTGATGTCAGGAATTTTGTGCAGTCCTGTGGGACTTGCTCCTGGTCTAAACCTTGTTCTCGCTCTAGTGGCTTGTTGATGCCTTTGCCGGTGCCCAGGAGGCCATGGACCCATATTTCAATGGATTTTATCTCCGATATGCCTGTCTCTCAGAGAATGACTGTTATTTGGGTGATTTGTGATAGATTCTCTAAGATGGTCCATCTTGTACCACTCCCTAAGTTGCCATCTTCCTCTGAGTTGGTGCCCTTGTTTTTGCAACAGGTGGTTCGCTTGCACGGGATTCCTGAGAACATTGTATCTGACAGAGGAGTTCAGTTTGTGTCTAGATTTTGGAGGACTTTCTGTTCCAAGCTGGGAATTCAGTTGTCCTTCTCCTCTGCGTTTCACCCTCAGACCAATGGGCAGACGGAGAGAACAAACCAGACTATGGAGTCGTATTTGAGATGTTTTATTTCTGCCGATCAGGATGATTGGGTTTCATTTTTGCCCTTGGCCGAATTTGCTTTAAATAATAGAGCTAGTTCTGCCACTTTGATGTCACCTTTTTTTTGTAACTTTGGTTTTCACCCTCGATTTTCTTCAGGGCGGGTGGAGCCTTCTGCCTGCCCAGGTGTTGACACTGTGGTGGAGAGAATGCACCAGATCTGGGACCAAGTAGTGGATAAGTTGTCTCTCTCCCAGGAAAAGGCCCAGCGGTTTTCCAACCGGCGTAGGACCGTTGGTCCCCAGTTTAAGGTGGGCAATATGGTTTGGTTGTCATCAAAAAATATCGCTATGAAGGTGGCTTCTCCTAAGTTTAAGCCTAGATTTATTGGACCTTACAAGATTTTGGAGATTATTAATCCGGTCTCTTTTCGGTTGGCTTTTCCTGTCACATTTAAAATTCATAATGTGTTTCTTAAGTCCTTGTTGAAGAGGTTTGTTGAACCAGTAGTTCCTGTGGTGGCACCTCCTGACCCTATATTGGTTGAAGGTAACATGGAATATGAGGTAGAGAAGATACTGGATTCCCGTCTGGCTAGACGGAGACTCCAGTATTTGGTTAAGTGGAAGGGTTATGGTCAGGAGGATAATGCCTGGGTCTCTGCCTCTGATATTCATGCCGAAAGATTGGTGCGTGCCTTTCATCGGGCTCACCCGGATCGCCCTGGTGGCATGGATGAGGGTTCGGTGACCCCTCCTCAAGGGGGAGGTACTGGTGTGAGTTCATTTTCCCTTCATCATTGAGGTCTGATGAACTCCCTCCTCTGGTGAAGGAAGGTAGTGAGACTGATTACCAAACACCTGGGCAGCTAGATGATAACTGGGTGGCTGGAATTGAGGACTGGATTTAAGGCTGCCGACGCCCTTCTTCCTGGCTGGTGATTTTCCTGCTGGATTCTTGGAGACCAGTCTGATTCCTGCATCTCAAAGTTAAGTTTTTCTGCTCTGCTTTGTACTCTTCAGTTTTGTTTTGCCTTGTTTTTTGGGAGTTCTGCCATCCCCGGCCGGGGGTAAGCTGAATTCCATTTTTGTCTCTGATCTGTTGATCTTTTGCTCTGTCTTCAGAATATACCTGAGTGCTGATATAGTCTTTTGAAGCCTAGCGACTTCAGGGCCTGTTTTTCCTATCAGTCGGTTGGCTCATTTTGATAGGGTTTTTGCGGATGGCAGACAGCAGCTTTCCTATCCTGTCCTATGTCATTAGCTTGGGCCCCATCATTTGCTCAACCTATCTTTCTATCTGTGTTAGTGTTTTCATCTTGCTTCACCGTCATTATATGTTGGGGGCTGCCTATTGCTTTGGGGTCTGCTCTGGGGCAGTTTAGTTTTTCCCCTTTCTGTCTTTAGGCTATGTAGCTCTCCGGCTGTGATCGAGGGGTCTAGGGCACCGTAGGAACCCCCCACGGCTACTGCTAGTTGTTTTGGATAGGTTCAGGGGTCTGCAATCCGATAGCTGCCAACCTCTCTGGTTTTTCTGGACTTAGCTGGTATTTTGTTTTTTCCTCCTTCGGTGACTCATCATAACAGAAAACTAACTGCCCCAGAGCAGACCCCAAAGGAAAGACAGCCCCCCACATGTATTGATGGTGAAACAAGATGAAAACACACACAAAGGCAGGAAAATAGGCTGAGCAAACGATGGGGCCCAACTAACTAGAAAGCACAGGAAAGGAAAGACACTGTCTGCAGTCTGCCAAAAAACCCTACTAAATGTCCAACACAACTGATAGCAAAATTAACCCTGAAGTCACTAGACTTATCCCACTATATCAGCACTCTGAAATATTCTGAGACAGAGCAAAAAGAGGCCAATCTAACAAGGGACAAAAAAAGGCAATTTGGCAAATAAGAGTGGAAATTCAGCACAGCCCAGCCGGGCTGGCTGACCACACAAAAATCTGAAAAGACCAACAAGAGCAAGTGTGAACATTAGCAAAAAAAAAAACAAACTTATCTCGAAAGACTGGAACAGAGCTGAGTCCTACACCTGAGAAGCAGACCGAATCACCAGCAACAGGATAGGGTGTCGGCTGTCTTATATCCAGTCTGATACTCCAGAGATCCAGTCATTATCTTACTCACCAGGTGGCAGATCACTACCACCAGAGGGAGAACGTAAGGGGAACTCTCAACTGGTGGAGCAGAAAATGAGCTCATAACAGTACCCCCACTTGAGGAGGGGTCACCGAACCCTCATCCATGCCACCGGACCGATCAGGATGGGCCAGGTGAAAAGCACGAACCAATTTATTGGCATGAATATCAGAGGCAGAGACCCAAGAATTATCCTCCTGGCCATAACCCTTCCTTTTGACCAAATACTGGAGTCTCCGTCTAACCAAACGAGAATCCAATATTTTCTCTACCTCATATTCCACATTGTCTTCAACCAACACAGGGTCAGGAGGTGCCGCCACAGGAACTACTGGCTCAACAAACCTCTTCAACAGAGATTTGTGAAATACGTTATGGATTTTGAACGTAACTGGAAGAGCCAATCGAAAAGAAACAGGATTAAGAATCTCCAAAATCCTATAAGGTCCAATAAATCTTGGCTTAAATTTTGGAGATGCAACCTTCATAGGAATATTCTTAGACGACAACCAAACCATATCACCCACTTTAAACCGGGGACCAATGGTCCTATGCCGGTTGGAAAAACGCTGGGCCTTTTCCTGAGAGAGAGACAATTTATCCACCACTTGGTCTCATATCTGCTGCATTCTCACAAACACAGTGTCCATACCTGGGCAGGACGAAGATTCTACTTGCCCTGAAGAGAATCGAGGATGAAACCCAAAATTACAGAAAAAGGGTGACATCAAGGTGGCAGAACTAGCTCTATTGTTCAGCGCAAATTCGGCCAAGGGCAAAAATGAGACCCAATCATCTTGATCAGCAGATATAAAACATCTTAAATAAGACTCCAAGGTCTGGTTTGTTCTCTCAGTCTGCCCATTGGTCTGGGGATGAAACGCGGAGGAGAAGGATAACTGAATTCCCAGATTGGAACAAAAGGCTTTCCAAAATCTGGAAACAAACTGGACCCCTCTATCGGACACAATGTTCTCAGGAATCCTGTGTAACCGAACCACCTATTGTAAAAACAAGGGTACCAACTCAGCGGAAGATGGCAACTTTGGGAGTGGTACAAGATGGACCATCTTCGAAAATCTATCACAAATTACCCAGATAACAGTTATTCTCTGAGAGACAGGAAGATCAGAAATAAAATCCATTGAGACCATGGCCTCTTGGGCACCGGCAGGGGCATCAGCAACCCACTAGAACGAGAACAGGGTTTGGACCGAGAACAAGTCCCACAGGACTGTACAAAATTCCTGACATCATGAGATAAGGCAGGCCACCAAAATGACCGACTCACCAAATCTCTGGTACCAAAAATACCTGGATGACCAGCCAATGCAGAGCAATGGACTTCAGACATCACTCTTTTTCTCCACTGGTCCGGAACAAACAATCTTCCCATAGGGCAACTCTCAGGTTTATCCTCCTGAAATTCCTCCAGGGCGCGTCTCAAATCGGGCGAAATGGCAGAACTACCCCCTCACCTAGGATAGTAGTAGGCTCGGTCACATTAAGAGAATCAGCAAAGAAACTCCTAGAAAGGGCATCTGCCTTAACATTCTTAGTGCCCGGAAGAAAAGAGACCACAAAATTAAAACGCGTGAAAAACAAGGCCCATCTAGCCTGTCTAGGATTCAAGCGTTTAGCCGACTCCAGATAAGTCAGATTCTTGTGATCGGTGAGGACCACAAATTGATGTCTAGCTCCCTCCAACCAATGTCTCCACTCCTCAAATGCCCATTTCATGGCCAACAATTCCCGATTCCCTACGTCATAGTTGCGTTCAGATGGGGAGAACTTTCGAGAAAAGAAGGCACAGGGATTCATCTTAGAAGTCACAGGGTCTTTTTGGGACAAAACAGCTCCTGCACCAATCTCAGAAGCGTCTACCTCCACTTGAAATGAAAGTGAGACATCAGGTTGCCGTAAAACTGGAGCTGAAGTAAACCTCCGCTTAAGCTCCTGAAATGCTGAGACAGCCTCAGGAGACCAATTCAGCACATCAGCTCCCTTCTTGGTCAGATCAGTCAGTGATTTGACAATACTAGAAAAATTACCTATAAATTTACGATAGAAATTAGCAAAACCCAAAAACTTCTGAAGAGCCTTCAAAGAAGTAGGCTGAACACAATCATAAATGGCCTGTACCTTGGCCGGGTCCATTTCAATAGTCGATGGAGATAAGATAAATCCCAAAAATGAAATCCTCTGTACACCAAAGAGACATTTCGATCCCTTAACAAACAGGGAATTATCCCTCAAAATCCAAAACACAGTCCGGACATGTTCCACATGGGAATCCCAATCATTAGAAAAGATCAAAATATTATCCAGATAGGTGATCAAAAACTTATCCACAAAGTCTCGGAAAATATCATTCATAAAGGACTGGAAGACAGAAGGGGCATTGGAGAGCCCAAAAGGCATCACCAGGTACTCAAAATGTCCCTCCGGAGTATTAAACGCCGTCTTCCATTCATCCCTGTGCTTGATGCGAATAAGATTATACGCCCCCCTGAGGTCAAGCTTAGTAAACCAGCAGGCACTCTTAACTCTGGAGAATAAATCAGACATCAGAGGTAACGGGTACTGATATTTAACCGTCATCTTGTTAAGGGAATGATAATCAATACACGGTCTTAATGAACCATCTTTCTTGGCCACAAAAAAACCCCCAGCACCTAAAGGTGACGAGAATGGTCTAATATGACCCTTCTCCAACGACTCCTTAATATAGGATCGCATAGCATCATGTTCGGGTACAGATAAGTTAAAAAGCCGACCCTTGGGAAATTTACACCCAGGCATCAACTCAATTGCACAGTCATAACTCCTATGAGGGGGCAAAGACGCAGACTTTCACTAAATACATCAGAGAATTCAGCCAGATAATCAGGAATATCATGAGACTGAGGAGAGGTGGAGAAAACAGGAGCGTCCCTAAGAACACACTGACAACCCCAACTCACCACAGACACAGATTTCCAATCCAAAACTGGGTTATGAATTTGCAACCAGGGGAACCCCAGAACAATAGTGTCATGCAAATTATGCAGCACCAAAAATTTACAATTTTCCTGGTTGTCAGGGGCAACTCGCATTATCACCTGGGTCCAAAACTGAGGTTTATTCTCCGCCAACGGAGTGGCATCATTATCCCTCAAAGGAATAGGCGTCTGCAGAGGCGTCATGGACAAACCACAATGTTTAGCAAACTCCAAATCCATCAGATTCAGAGCTGCTCCTGAATCCACAAAAGCCTTAGAGGAAAATGTGGACAAGGAGCAGATCAGAGTAATTGCCAAAAGGATCTTAGGTTGTATACTGTCCACAGCAAATGTGTGTGCAAAACGTTTCTCTCGTTTAGGGCAGACAGAAATAGTTTTAGAGGCGTCTCCACAGAAAAAGCACAGCTTATTACGCCTTCTAAACTCCCGACATTGCGCCCTAGACAAAACCCCATCACATTGCATAGGTTCAGACATTTGTTCAAAAGGTGGCAGCGCCTCCCGTGTATTTTTACTTTCACGTAAACGCCGATCAACTTGAATGGCTAATGCCATAGAGCCATCCAGACCAGAGGGAACAGGAAATCCCACCATAACATCTTTTACTGTGTCTATTAAACCTTTCCGAAAGAGGGCTGCCAATGCACTATCATTCCATGTAGTAAGGACCGCCCACTTTCGGAATTTTTGACAATATAACTCTGCAGGATCCTGACCCTGGTTTAATGCAAACAGGGTTCTCTCAGCTTGATCAATGAAATTAGGTTCATCATACAACAACCCCAAGGCCTGAAAAAATGCATCCACGTTAGTCAGAATAGGATTTTCAGGTGTCAGAGAAAACGCCCAATCCTGGGGATCGCCGCGCAGCAAGAAGATGACAATTTTAACCTGCTGCGCAGAGCTTCCCGATGAGTTAGGCTTCAAGGCAAGAAATAAGTTACAATTATTCTTAAAATTCAAAAATCTAGACCGATCCCCAGAAAACACATCAGGAGTGGGGATTTTGGGTTCAACAGCGTGTGATTGAGCGAGATAGGCGGAAATTCCCTGCACTTCAGCAGCGAGCTGCTGAACACGATCAGACAATTGCTTAATCTCCATTAAGGAAAAAATCCTCCTACGGCCCCAGAGAAAAAGAGGAAAAAATGCATATAAAAAAAAAAATCTGACACTTTTCTTTTTTTTTTTTTCTTTTCCTGCTTTTGAGTACCCTAGAATCTGCAGTATGGCTGGTGATTCTGTTATGAATGGGTAGCTGAGGAGAAAATAAAAAACAACACAAGCTAAGTCTCAGAAAACCAAAGGTTGGTAACTATGCAGACTGCAGATCCCTGATTCTAACCACACAACTAGTAGCAGTTGTGGAGCGTTCCTACGTTGGTCCTAGACGCCTCGTCACAACCGGAAAAGCTACATAAGCCTAAAGCAGGAAAAGAGGAAAACTAACTGCCCCAGAGCTGACCCCAAAGGAAAGACAGCCCCCCACATATATTGATGGTGAAACCAGATGAAAACACACACAAAAGCAGGAAAATAGGCTGAGCAAACGATGGGGCCCGACTAACTAGAAAGGACAGGAAAGGAAAGACACTGTCTGCAGTCTGCCAAAAACCCTACTAAATGTCCAACACAACTGATAGCAAAATTAACCATGAAGTCACTAGACTTCTCCCACTTTATCAGCACTCTGAAATATTCTTAGACAGAGCAAAAAGAGGCCAATCTAACAAGGGACAAAAAAAGGCAATTTGGCAAATAAGAGTGGAAATTCAGCACAGCACACAAAAAACTGAAAAGACCAACAAGAGCAAGTGTGAACATTAGCAAAAAAACTTATCTTGAAAGACTGGAACAGAGCTGATTCCTACACCTGAGAAGCAGACTGAATCACAAACAACAGGATAGGGCGTCGGCTGTCTTATATCCAGTCTGATACTCCAGAGATCCAATCATTATCTTCCTCACCAGGTGGCAGATCACTACCACTTAAACCAACCTCAATACCTCCCGTCACCACCAGAGGGAGAACGGAAGGGGAACTCTCAACTGGTGGAGGAGAAAATGAGCTCATAACACCCATGTAGTACTTCGGCCCCTAAAAGGCCCTGAACAAACTGGGCTACACTCTTGGGTAACGTTGTGCTGCCAGCTGCCCTTACCGGGCTCCAAGGCCCAACTAAATCAGATGAGGAAAACCTCCTAGCTTACCCGCAGCTGGCCCCTCCTATGTTAACTATTTACAGCAACGTATCTCCATCTAGTGGACTAACTAATAACTGCACTTTCCCTGTACAACAATATACATATGACAGCAATACAGTATAAAACACTATTTACACAGTAAAACATGCATTAATTTACCAGGACGAGTGTGGAGAATAATATTGTCCTTGTAACCCCTTACAGATACATGAGACTCTGGTCCAATGTCCAAGTCAGTGGTGGGTGGACAGGAGACCCGCCAATATTTCACCTTCCAGTGCCAGAAGAAAAAGAAACTACAACAATATACAATAAATCAATAACATACAACAAAATATAATTTAATAAGTAACCAATGTGTTCCTTTTAAAATTGAATGGCAGACCATCCGGTATCAATGAAAAAGAAAAACTAACTCATGATGCCAGCGGCATGGCTTTTGATTAGCCAGGGTTGGTGCAACATCATGTGTGCATCCTGCTCATCTCTAGTTGGGACCTATGGATTTTTTTTTGCTCATTCATTCATAGTTGTTGCTGGGAGAACTTTCTCATCTTGATTTAAGGATTGCTATACAATATTTGGCTTTTTCATGTCTGTGACACCATAATCACATGTTACATAAAAACTGTGTTTTGTGTTTTCTGCAGGTGTCCACACCCAACTACTTAACAACAATCTTCTCTGATTATTCCACTTTTGCTGCTTTTTTATGCCTTTTCCCTTGATGCGTTTTTAGTGCGGATGTAAAGCCGTGTTTTATAGTACAGAAAAGTTTTGATTCTGCACTTAAAAAAGTAACTGCAGTTTTTTACAGGCTTTTTTTAGGCTCCATAAAGAATACCCTAGAGAAAAAAAGCATCCAAACCGCACAGTTCAGCAGCGTCTTTAGACCATAGGGGTGCAGTTTTCATGAAGTCACATCAACTTTGCTTGAACAGTTAAAAACAACAGAATTTCTGTGCAAAAAAGAGCTGTAAAAATCAACAACATTTACTCTATATGTGAACACAGCCTAAACTTTTTTTCTCTATAAGCTTCAATGGCAGGGGTTGGGAACCTTTTTTCTGCCAAGGGCCACTTTCAAATTTTACCATCATTCGGGGGCCACTCAAAATTATCACCTTGAAAATTAACTTACTTTAGTAGCTTGCGAACGTATTCAAACCTCTTACTGTTACGATCGCCACTCTGTTCCTGTCTGATATGTTACTTTGTGTAGGGGTTATGCTGCGTTTGTGCTGAATCAGCTGTGTTCACTTTCCTTGGTTAGTCTTCTACTTAAGCATGCTAGCTCCTTCACTCTGTGTCAATCGTACACTTGCTGTTGCCTGTGTAAGTCTGATCACTCTGTGCGCTGCACCTGACCCAGCCTGACTTTATTTACTTCCTGGATTTAGACTATTTGCTTGTGACCTGACTTCTCTTTTGCCTGCTCCCTGTAAACTATACATCTCACAAATGTCCTCAATAGTAATAGCACCACCTCAAATACAACTAAGATGAACCATTTCCATAATCACTAGATGGCAGAAGAAGGTTTTCCTGACCCTGGCTCATGAATTTCATTTTGTCTCTGACTACCCCTTGTTTTTCTGTGCTATTTCCTGGACCTGACCTCAGATCGTTTAACCTCCCTTTACTTATTCAGTAAGTTGTATTACATTACTATCTGTTATAGTAGTCTTTCTCTTCATTTTTGTGACTTAGTATTACTATAGTGACTCGCGTCACATTACAATTGACCATTACATTTTTTCTTTTTCCCACCTATGGATCCGTTATGTACTCTGTATGATCAAGTGGTGAATCTAACTCAGTAAGTCCAAGGTCAACACAAACACAAATTATTGTTTACCTTGCGACCCTGGTCATCAGGGAATGAGTCACAGCGGGTGGGAATTATAATGTCACTTTTGCGGGGGGGGGGGGGGTCCTCAGACCTGGGCTTCCTCCCTACCCTCTCTTGCTCCTGAAGTCTTTTGGTAGACGCCTTTTTTGACGCTTTAGGACAGATCTATGATGACCCTGACTGGGCAGAGACAAGGATCATGAATCTGTCAAAGGGGAACCGCACAGCAGAAGATTATTGTACTGAGTTTCGGCAGTAGTCTTCTGAGCTCCTGTGGAATGACGCAGCTCTCAGATGTCAATTCCTCAGGGGTCTTTCAGAGTCTCTTAAGGACTCTCTGGCTCTATATGCTCCACCTGGTTGTTTGGTGGAGGCCATGTCTCAGGCGATTCGCATGGATCGGAGGATGCAGGAGAGACGTGAGGTGCAGCAAGAGGTTCCATTTTGTCCTACTGGCCCGGTTCATGCACCTGAGGTGGAACCTATGTATGGAGGTTGGTGCTGCAAGCTCAAGGATTAAGGAGAGGCGACGAAGTGGGGAACTTGGACTTTGTCTCTATTGTGGCCAAGCTGGACATTTCTTAAAGGATTATTTGGCATGTCCTGCATCAAACAAGCCGTCGGGAAATGCCTAAGTCTCTGGAGATTGTCGAGGAGGTCACTCAGACTTACAGGTACCCTTTTACTCCAAAAAAGTGTTGAATGCTGAACTTCTTTTAAAAGAGCAGTGTCTGTTCACATTTGCCTTTATTGACTGTGGTTCTGCTTCTCATTTCATTGATGCGGGACTTGTTCTGAAGTTAGGATTAGGGACGGTTAAACTAGAAAGCCCTATTCAAATCGTGGCTATTGATAGAACACCGTTGCTCAAAAATCTTGTTCGGTTAGTTACGGTGGATTTCACACTCAAGGTGGGGTCTCTTCATACAGAATTAATCTCCTGTTATGTTTTGGACAATTTACCTGCTGAAATTGTGTTGGGTATTCCTTGGTTGTTTATGTATAATCTGATTATTGACTGGAATCGGAGAGATATTGTCAAATGGGGTCCTTATTGTATTGAAAAATGCCAGATTCTTTTTTGGTAAAAAGAAATAGGTCTCCGTCCCTGCCGCGATTTTCGAGAATTAAACAAAATAATGGTTAAAAATACTTATCTGCTTCCACTTATCCCCGATCTATATAATCAGCTTTCCAGGGCCAAATGGTTTTCAAAACTGGATCTCAGAGGGGCATATAATCTGATATGGATTTGTGAGGGTAATGAGTGGAAGACAACATTTTTAACGTCTGAAGGTCTCTTTGAAAATATCGTCATGACTTTTGGTCTAATGAATGCACCCCCGGTTTTTCAAAATTTTATGAATGATATTTTTTCTGATTATATTGGGAGATTTATTGTTGTTTATTTGGATGATATTCTAATTGTCTCTCCTGACCTGGATTCACATTACAAACAGTATGCAGCAAAAGACTACCGACAGCACAGCAAGGATAATGCATATGCAGGCTCCAAGTTCATCAACCCAATTGAACAAAATATCCATAAAAAAAAGAGAGAGAGCAGTATCCAATCCTGGTGAATAATGGTATCAAAGATTTATTCTACCAGTGAAAAATACAATGTTTCAGCCATGTTGTGGCCTTTTTCAAGTATGACATGTAGCACAAATGGTGACCTTTTATGGTGTGGCGCAGCCAATCACCACTCCGGTAACACCCATCACATATGATTACATTAAATAAATATAATTACATCCATCAGATAAATGTACATTAGAGAGAACACTATATTGTAAAAAATACCAGTTATCATTACATCATTTATATAAATATCATAAGATTTATCCATACGTAAACAAAAATCCCCATATAATCCCACCAATCGTCACCAAGCATCCCAATCCCCATGTTGACTAAGTGCCAATCAGAGCAAATAGTGTATACAAGTCTCTGCATAAACTTATCCACCAATCAGTGTTCCCACTGATCATGGCGCCAACCAGAGCAACCAATTATAGTTACCCTCTTATTCCATGTGTAACCCGGAGACTTCCATCTCCTTCCCATGAAACACCGGCAGTAGAAAGACCTCACATGCAGGCGCAGTGCTGCATACAGAGCGCAATCACATGACGCGCCTGTCACAGACACCACGCACGCGCCGTGCTGCAAAAAGAGGGCAATCACATGACGCGCCTGTCACAATCACTGCGCACGCACAGTGCCGCACACAGAACGCAATCACATGACGTGCCCATCACAATCACCGGGCACGTGCAGCGCTGCATACAGGACGCGATCACATGACACGCCTGATGCAGCCAACGCGCCTGCGCAGATCGTCACCATAGTCGGGGTTATACCTAATATGTCGCGCAAGCGCCCTAAATCAGAGCGCGAGCGTGACTAAACAATCAGGGATCCTATGTTTACAATAAACCCCTTAAAGGTTTCGATCAAAATACATATTATGGCGAGGAGGGCCTCCAACAAATGGAAGCCACCCTAACACCATACATGTCAATTATCCATATCATGGCAATCATATTAGCCTCAAGAGAAATAAAAATCACCTGTATTATCCTTCCATGTAAAGTTAATAACATAAGGAAACATGTTCATAATAGGTAGCAAACACAAAGCAAAAAAACACCATAAAGCAAAAAGAGGGCACAGGGAATAACAGACAACAAAATACATAATGCATAATCTTCATAATTCAGAACTGTTCAATCCCCGTGTCCTCCAGTCGCTTCCAAACACCAGACCTATAAAAAATAAAAAAACAAAAAAACTATTAAAACCAAAAACACCATTAAAAGCCACATATATCCCATAAACAAAGGATGATGCCATAAGACGAGGAATTAGGTAGTACATATCTGTAAATTATAGTCTAAATTTAGACCCTTCAGTTGCAATGTATCTAAAATAGATATCCATCTCAACTCTTTCTTTTTCAACATTTTAACCCTATCACCCCTTCGTCTTAATATAGGGACCCCATCTATCACCCTGAACCTTAACTGATTAACAGAGTGTATGCAATCAACAAAATGCTTCGGTATTGGTAACTCCAAAAGTTTAGTCCTGATGGTACTTTTGTGTTTACTGATGTGTGCCCTGATTTCTATAGTGGTCTCACCTATGTACATCAGCCCACACGGGCACACAATTAAATAGATCACATAGCTCAAAAAAAAATTCCGGTACGTGGATGGTTGAAGCTATCCCCGTTGAGCATGTTACCACAACATGCACACCCAAGACATGGGAAATTACCCATCTTCAATGGGCAAAAAGGTCTCTGTGTACAAATTTTAGTCAGACCAACATCAGACTTTACTAATCTGTCTTTTAAGTTATATCCACGCCTATAAGATAGCAAAGGTCTATTCACAAACTCTGTTATATGTGGCAAACCTTTCTGTAAAAAACTCCAATATTTGTTCAAAATCCCTCCAATCTTGCCACTGACTGAACAGAATGTTGAAACAAAAGGAATACATCTCGATGACACCTTATCACGTTTACGACATAAATTATCAGACGATAAATCCATAACCTTATTTTTGTAATATTTAACTCTATCAGTTGGATAACCTCTGTTGACAAATTTTTCACAGATTTGTCGGCTGTCTTTTGCTGTATACTGTTTGGACCCTAGCAGACGTGCACTGGATATGTGGCGCCCCTGAGGCTCAGTCGCAACAGAGGTACTGCACCTCCTCCTGAGGTGTAGTATCCCACCATCCAGGTAAGGTGGAGACTCCTGACCACGCTCCAACACCTGCACCCCACACCACAAAGTAGTGTAGCAAAGCACCTTCGGCGGCTCCCTGCTTGGAGTATAGCAAAGCACCCATTGGTGGCTCCCTGCTTGGAACACGAAACATGCTGGGAGGTGGGTGGAGTTAGTTTACATTACAAGGAGCGGAAAGAGTTTAGGATGAGGGGTCAGTTGGTTAGAGAGTTGGAGAGGGGAAGATCCCTGGAGAGAGGGATGGATGGATAGAGGTGCTGCAGCGGATCCCAGTAACCTGGGTCTGCTGGCACGGGAGAGGAAGAGAAAGAGCAACGTAGCCTGAAAGCCTGATTCTCCATAGAAGGAAAGATTAGTACGGAACGTGAGGAGCAAAAGGGAACAGAGGACGTGGGTTACAAGAGAACCCTTCCTAGAAGTTCTAAGCGCAAGGCCAGGGCCCGGTCTCCGAGGTTGTATGGATACTAATGGTCCTGCAGCAGACACCGGAGGAATAGAAGTAGTGACCACTTTATTCCCACACAAGACTTGGGTGCACAACAGCAACTGGATAGTGAGCCGGGACTTAGTAGCAAGGAGTCCCCGAAGTAGGCTACAGCTGTCTGCCGTACAAGTAGAGTTCATAAGAACATCGGACAGGAGGCACTCCAGTGTAACTCAGTACTAGGAGTACTTCACTTAAAGGCGCTATAAGAGGAGACGTTCAGAAAGACACATGTTGGCGGGGTGTTGGAAAGGAGTACTTCATCTGGCCTGGAGGTTGACTGAGTCCCTGACCCAGAGGACACAGCACGGAGGCAGGCACCTGTTGTACAAGAGACTGTGAGTAAAGCTTTGTAACTACATGCCCTGGTGTCCTCCACTCATTCCTGCGCCAACCTGCCCAGCATCCTCTGCGCCTGACACTACACCATCTGCGTGTCACCTCACCTACACTGCCCTGGGACTACAGCCATGCCTGTGGAGGGCTATAGCATCTTTGCTGCACCACACCATCTGTCCCAGAGGATCTGTCTGCATCGTTGGCTTACATCCCCATTACCGAACACCACAGGTGGCATCACGAATCACTGGTAAACTTTCTCTACCACAAGTACACTGAAACAACCCACTTTTATAATGGGCGTCCAGGGCCACGGGCCGGGCCACAGCTGCCGTGACATCTCCCATTGAAGCTCATCGGGCCCGGTACTGAGTACCCCACAGCCCTGGGTGTGAGGGCGTCCCAGATACATATGATGGAATCTACAAATCCCGAGGTGGGTGAACTGGATACTGCCATGATTTTCTCCTATACGGAGGATGATGCAAAAAGGATTTTGTCTGGAGCTCGGACTGATGTCATTTTTAAACAAACCTACTGCTGCCATGCTTAAATAGAAATATGAGACTGAAAGGAGGAAATGTATATCACATGAGCTGCTACTACGTTATGTGAATACTATTAGGTACATAGGATACTGTGTGGTTTAAGACCACATTTATGTCCAACATTACTTGCGGACAATTCACAGTTTGCAGCAGGTTTGAATCTATTACGAACAAGTTTGCATTTGATTTAATGCTTCTAAATGTTGAGTTTCTTCATTTAGAGATTGAAGCTGTGAAGAAAAATATCATTGATTTGGAACAACAGCTGACAGCACAGCTCATCGAGCTATGTGATCTATTTAATTGTGTGCCCATGTGGGCTGATGTACATAGGTGAAACCACTATGGAAATCAGGGCACGCATCAGTAAACACAAAAGTACCATCAGGACAAACTTTTGGAGTTACCAATACCGAAGCATTTTGTTGATTGCAGACACTCTGTTAATCAGTTAAGGTTCATGGCTTTTAATGGTGTTTGTTCGTTTTAATAGTTTTTTTGTTTTTTTATTTTTATAGGTCTGGTGTTTGGAAGCGACTGGAGGATACGGGGACTGAACAGTCCTGAATTATGAAGATTATACATTATGTATTTTGTTGTCTGTTACTCCCCGTGACCTCTTTTTGCTTTCTTGTGTTTTTTTGCTTTGTGTTTGTTACCTATTATGAACATGTTCCCTTATGTTATTAACTTTACATGGAAGGATTTTAATACAGGTGATCTTTGTTTCTCTTGAGGCTAATATGATTGCCATGGATATGGCTAATTGACATGTGTGGTGTTAGGGTGGCTTCCAATATTTGTGGCTCTCATCACCATAATATGTATTTAGATCGAAACCTTTAAGGGGTTTATTGTAAACATAGGATCCCTGATTGTTTAGTTACACTCGCTCTCTGATTTAGGGCGCTTGCGCGACATATTAGGTATTTTCCCAGCTCTGGTAATGATCTGCGCAGGCACGTTGGCTGCGACAGGCATGTCATGTGATCACGTCCTGTATGCAGCGCTGCGCGTGCGCGGTGATTGTGATGGGTGCATCATATGATTGCGTTCTGTGTACGGCACTGCGCATGCGCGGTGATTGTGACAGGCGCGTCATGTGATTGCACTCATTTTGCAGCACGGCGCGTGTGTGGTGTCTGTGACAGGGGTGCCATGCGATTGCGCTCTGTATGCAGCACTGCGCCTGCGTGTGACGTCTTCCTACTGCCGGTGTTTCATGGGAAGGAGAGGGAAGTATCCGGGTTACACATGGAATAAGAGGGTAACTATAATTGGTTGCTGGGGTTGGCGCAATGATCAGTGGGAACATTGATTGGTGGATAAGTTTATGCAGAGGCTTGAATACACTATTTGTTCTGATTGGCACTTAGTCACCATGGGCATTGGGATGCTTGGTGACGATTGGTGGGTTTATATGGGGATTTTTGTTTATGTTTGGATAAATCTTATGATATTTATAATAATGATGTAATGATAACTGGTATTTTTTCAATATAGTGTTCTCTCTAATGTACATTTATCTGATGGATGTAATTATATGTATTAAATGTAATTATATGTGATGGGTGTTACCGGAGTGGTGATTGGCTGCGCCACACCATAAAAGGTCACCATTTGTGCTACATGTCATACTTGAAAAAGGCCACAACATGGCCGAAACATTGTATTTTTCACTGGCAGAATAAATCTTTGATACCATTATTCACCCGGACTGCTCTCTCTTTTTTATAACATTATAAACAGGTCCGTTTGGTCCTGCAAAGGTTGAGAGATAATTGTTTGTTTTCTAAGATTGAAAAATGTACCTTTTCTGTTCAAGAAATATCATTCTTGGGTTTCATTGTGTCTGCCTCTGGGTTTAAGATGGATCCTGGGAAAGTTCAGGCCATCATTGATTGGGTTCAAACCAGCGACATCAAGGCTCTGCAGCGCTCTTTAATGTTCGCAAATTATTATAGAAAATTTATTAAAGGATTTTCTCAGATTGCCAAGCCTCTTATGGACCTCACTCGTAAAGGGGCGGAGCTAAAGGTTTGGTCACTAGAAGCGGTTGGGGCATTTGAGAATTTGAAGAAATGTTTTATGTCCTGTTCTTGTGTAACCAGACCTCCAGAGGCTATTGATTGTGTAAGTAGATGCCTCTGAGGTCGGGGTAGGTGCTGTATTGTCTCAAAGTCCTGAGACTTTAACTAACCTGCGACCATGCGCCTTTTTCTCCAAAAATATTTCTCCTGGTGAAAGAAAATATTATGTGGGTAATTGGGTGTTGCTTGCTGTGAAGTTGGCTTTTGAAGAATGGAGGCATTTTTTGGAGGGAGCCTTTCATCCAGTCACTGTGGTGACAGATCACAAAAATCTAGCTTATATTGAATCTACTAAGCGGTTGACACCTAGACAGGCCCGATGGTCTTTATTTTTTTCACAATTTAATTTTTCTATTACGTTCAGACCAGGGTCTAAGAACGTGAGGGCGGATGCCCTCTTGATTCTGTTTCTCCTCCAGAACCTCCTTCCTCCATTCTTCCTCAGGGTATTGTTGTGGCCATGGTTTCCTCTGAGCTGGAAGATGAAATCCGTGCTGCTCAGTCCTTGGCTCCTTCCTGTTAGCGTGGCTGGTCTGGAGCCGGAATCTCCAGGAGTGGACCCTCTGGGCCGTGGCACCGAGGGGCCCCGGGCGAGCTGCCAGGTGGAACCGACCCCTATACAGGTGTTAGGAGTGGCGGAAGACACTAAATAAAAAATAAATAAAGTGCCTTCACCACCCGAGGTCCACCGTGCGGTGGATGGAAAACCGCTGCTAGAGAGGCAAAGCACAAGGCGGTAATGTGCACAAGGGTTAGACGGCACCCAGTGCACAAAAGCAAGCTCTGTGATTCTCACAGAGCTGCAGGCAAATAAGCTTAAATTAAACGCTGAGTCTGTTCAGAGTCACAGACACACAGCGATATAGTCGCGGTATTCGCGGTCACAGGAGTAGCCTTAAACAGCAGGACTACTCCGTCTAGACCTACCGTCAAATAAGGTGCGAAGCGTCGCAACCGCGGGCGCAGAGAAAGCTGCAACTGCAGCGCGGCAAGAACTGAGCCGCTGGCAAGGCGCTGCAGTAACGCTGGCACAATGCAGACGCTAAGCTGCTGAGCAAGATGGAGCATATGCGCGCTGGCGCTAGCGCTGCTACTGGCTGAACCCAAACACTCACACAATCGTATTATCAGAGGAAAGGGGTTTCTTAATAAGTCAGTCACCAGTCCAAGCATCCATCACCATACATACAGCAGCAAGTATGAAATACTAGCGCATGGCGGAACAGCCATGCGTGCTTTTTATACCAAACGAGACCTTCCGGAAGTCTCCAAGGCTCCAGGAGGAGCCAATAGGATTAGACACAGGACCTGAGCATGTGACTCCCGACCTCCAATGGGAGCTTGTCCCATGAGCATGCTCAGTGGAGGGAACAGAGGACTTGGCCTCTGGAGAGAGTTGCCGCAAGCCACTCTCCTCTGTAATCTCCTCTACCGCAGATGAAACGCAGGAGACTGCAGCATGTAAGAGTGTGTGCAGACGCTGCGGAATCCGCTGCGGATTAGTCCGCACGGATTTTGCAAAAACCACAGATAAAACCGCAGGTCAAAAGACCTGCAGATTATCTGCGGTTTAGCCTGCGGTTTGGTCCTGCGGATTCACCATCTCCACAATGGTGAAGATAGGAACCCGCTGCGGATTCCGCAGAAAGAATTGACATGTCAATTCTTTCTGCGGTTTCAAAACCGCAGGAAATCCGCGCGGATTTATCCGCACCGTCTACACAGCGGTTTTTGTTTACCATTCATTTGAATGGTACTGTACACCGCAGATAAAACTGCTGTGGGTCCGCAGCGGAATCCGCAGCGTGTGCACATACCCTTAGGGTCTAGATTTCATCATAGGGAAGGAAGAAATCAGACTCCTAACATTACCCCCCCCTCCTAGGGCCCCCTCCTCCCTGAGCCTTCCGAACCATCAACCTGCGCTCAAACTCACGCGAAGGCGAGCTTGATGTCCTGGTAGGTGTTACAGTAAACTGGGACACCTGGAAGGCATCAGTGGAAGAAAAGTCACCAGGTTTCAACAGAGACACCTGGGAGATGGCAGGAGCTGGTGATGTAACTGAACGCCGCCGCGAATCAGCGACCGGCACCACTCTCCGCTTAGGAAGGTTAACCTGGGCACATGAAGTGCAAGCCTGGATACATTTTTTAATATCCCGATTTCTATGAGGCCACCAATATGCTCCGGCCAAGAGCTTCGAGATTTGCATGTAACCTCGATGTTGAGGCGCATGGGAAGCATGCACCCATGCGAGAACTTGAGCCCTAAGATGAGGAGGGACAAAGTCTCGGTGACCAGTTCAGATTCTGACCATTGCGGGGAGCTGGCTTCCGGAGAAACCGCACATACATGGGGACAACTGCAAATGGATTCCTGATCAGAGTCTGTGTTGAGATCGGTACGAGACACCTCCATGGGCTCAGGGGGTATAACCTCTGGCTCAGACAGCTCAGGAGGTGCAAAAAATTTAGGAGCTGAGGCAGCTCTTCACTTGGAGTGAGCCCTCTCCATACCGCGCTCCGAAAAATGGAGGTAGATACGTGAGGAGACGGAGATTAGCTCTTCCAAACTGGTGGGGATCTATCTAGTGGACAGAGCATCCTTCTCGTGCTCTGCCAGACCTTGCCAAAAAACAGGGATAAGCGCTCTGTCGGACCATTCCAACTCGGACGCCAGTGTCCGAAAACGGACGGCATATTGGCTAACTGAGAGCGACCCCTGAGTAAGGGCGAGCAGCTGCAGACACGTATTGTGCGTGACCCGAGGACCGAGAAATACTTGCTTGATGGCTGTTAGCAAGTTGGCCGCAGTCCGAATCTCGAGGTCACCACGTTCCCATAGGGGCGTAGCCCATTCCAGAGCCTTGCCGGACAGTAGGGAGATAATGAAGGCCACCTTAGCCTGCTCTGTAGGGAATTGCGCAGCCAGCACCTCCAGGTGTATAGAGCACTGGCTGATGAAACACCTGCAGGAGGCGCCATCCCCAGATAATTTTTCGGGCAACGGGAGGCGGGTAACTGTCGGCACAAGGGAGGACACGGACATACGCCCCACGGCATCTGTGAGTGCCTGAACAGCAGCATCTGTGGCCTGCGCAGCGGCGAGAGACCTCTCAAGGGTGGCCAAGCGAGCCTCGAGCTGTCGCACACACTGCACCAGTTGCTGCTGATCTGCCATCTCTAGCCAGACCCTGGCGCTAGTATTATGTTAGGAGTGGCGGAAGACACTAAATAAAAAATAAATAAAGTGCCTTCACCACCCGGGGTCCACCATGCGGTGGATGGAAAAACCGCTGCTAGAGAGGCAGAGCACAAGGCAGTAATGTGCACAAGGGTTAGACGGCACCCAGGGCACAAAAGCAAGCTCTGTTATACTCACAGAGCTGCAGGCAAATAAGCTTAAATTAAACGCTGAGTCTGTTCAGAGTCACAGACACACAGCGATATAGTCGCGGTATTCGCGGTCACAGGAGTAGCCTTAAACAGCAGGACTACTCCATCTAGACATGCCGTCAAATAAGGTGCGAAGCGTCGCAACCGTGGCGCAGAGAAAGCTGCAACTGCAGCGCGGCAAGAACTGAGCCGCTGGCAAGGCGCTGCAATAACGCTGGCGCAATGCAGACGCTAAGCTGCTGAGCAAGATGGAGCATATGCGCGCTAGCGCTGCTACTGGCTGAACCCAAACACTCACACAATTGTATTATCAGAGGGAAGGGGTTTCTTAATAAGTCAGTCACCAGTCCAAGCATCCATCACCATACATACAGCAGCAAGTATGAAATACTAGCGCTTGGCGGAACAGCCATGTGCGCTTTTTATACCAAATGGGACCTTCCGGAAGTCTCCAAGGCTCCAGGAGGAGCCAATAGGATTAGACACAGGACCTGAGTGTGGCGCCCCCAGGGGTATGGTCGCCACACTGGCCTTGCCTTCCTCCAGGGGATGGTAATGCCAGGCTTGGAAGCAGTGATGGGTCTCTCCAGCAGTTAACCTAATGCATGCAACACAGTTCCACTCCAGGCCAGCAGGGGGAACTCTGAACCAGTAGGAAGGGGAGGGGATGCTCCCTGAGGGCTGAGAGGAAGGAGTGGTCAGTTAGTTGAAGGAGGTCCACGTGTGCAGACGTGTGGAAGAAAGTGGAGGTTGAGCTCCGGGTGGAGAGCTCCCTCAAGGCAAGAGCGCGATAACTGGAGCCTTTTCTCCACGGTGGTACGGATACTAACGGTCCTGCCACAGATACAAGAGGAGTAGGAGGCTGTAAATGCCCTGCTCCCATCAGAGACTTGGGACACAACAGCAATTGAATAGAGAGCCAGGACTCAGGAGAGGAGTCCCCGAGAGAGGTTGCAGCTGTCTGTCATACAAGTATAGTTCTAGGAACATCTGAAGAGAGGCATTCCAGAGTAACTAAGTACTGGGGTGCTTCACACCACAAAGCGCTAGGAAGGAGACTGCACAGCCCTTCTGCTGAGAGAGAATCCGGATCTGCTTCCAGGCTAACCTGCTCCAACACCATCTGTAATCAGGACCCTGGACTGCATATATTAATTAAAGGTACCAAAACTGCAACCGCTGTGTCTTGTCTGTTCCCTACGCTTCCAGCACTGCTACATCCCCGTGCTGGTTACATCTACACTGCCCTGGGACTACAGCTCCACCTGTGGGGATCTTTTACATCTCTGCTGCACCCTACCATCAGTCCCAGTGGATCTGTATGCAGCGTTGGCCCAACACCATACTTGCCGAACACCACGGGTGGCGTCACAAACTATTCTACCATTAACTACTTCCCCCATTGCTTGGGCACCCAGGGCCATGGACCAGGTCGCCGCTGCTGTGACACATTCCCCTGACACCGGCCCGGTACCGAGTACCCCACAGCCCTGGGAGGGCGACCCAATTTGGCGTCATGAACAGGATTACGGAGCCCGGTATCCCTGGGTCCTGTGTGCCATATACTGTGATTGTGAACTGTGTGAATTTGGGGCCGATCGCCGCCATTGCCGCGCTGCTTGGCGAGCGCGGGAAGAAAAGAGGCGGGCCTTCGTGGGTGGAGCCTGCTGCAGAGCGCGAAGAAGCGAACTGCCGCGCGGGAAGAGAGGACAGCGCACGAGAGGAGGAGGAGCTGAGGTCTACAGCTCGGAGCGTCGGGCCTGTGAAGCGGCCGCCGGTGAGCTCACACAACCCCCCGGCCCTGGCTAACGTTAACTAGGGGGGAGAAGATGTCCGCGCCGCAAGCCAATGCAGCGGCGGACGCCGTTGCTAACCCCGCAGCACCGCAAGGAGGAGCGTCCGCCGCAGTGGTCCCTATAATGCCGCTATCCATGCCCTACATACCGGGAGCGGCCTGGCTACCGCAGTACTCGGGTGAGTCACACACCCTGAGTGAATTTAAAGAGAGACTGTGCAGTTTGTTCAAAGTCTACCCTCTGTCTGAAAGCCAGAAAGTAAATATCCTGATTGGACAGCTAACGGGTGCAGCACTGAGAGAAGTGAAAGCATGGCAGGACACTGATAAAGAGACTGTTGCAAAGGTCCTGGCCAAACTGAAGAGTACCTTTGACACTCATACTGCAGCTGAAATCAAGATGAGGTTCTTTGGCTGTAAACAGAAGGCACAGGACAATATCAGGGATTATGCTCTCAACCTGCAGGAGGCGCTGCGTGCAGTTAAGCAAGTTGATCCGGACAGCGTAAAGGAAGAAGATAAACTGTTGAAGGAGCAGTTCATTGAAGGACTCCTATCTAGTACCCACAGAGGACAGTTGCGTATCATCACCTTGCAAAACCCTGAACTGGACTTTGCTGAATTTAAGGACAGGGCTATTCGGGTACTGCAGGAGTCCACTGACAGCCGTCCAGCGCCCCCTAGGCACCCAACGATCACCTACCATCAGGAAGCAGCGTCTTTCCCTTCCATCCCTGTGGAGGTTGATGCACAGACTCTGTATAAAGATCCAACTGAGGAGCTGCGTCTTCAGGTCCAGGAGTTGACCGAAGGGATGGCTGCACTTACCAAAACCGTGCAGTCCCTGCAAGTGTCCTCCAAAGACAAGATCCAGCTTGCTTCCAGTCCAGAGGATGTCCCGTGGCTCCGAAGGAGGAGAACCCCGCCGCCTTCCACTTCGAGGAAGAAACAACGATCGTTATGACCAGGACGGACGTCCCATCTGTCATCGCTGCTACATGGCAGGTCATCTTGCAAGGTACTGTCCTTTAAACGAGCAACCCCTGGGGCAGAGGGCCAACCCCCAGGAGTAGGTTCAGCAGGCCCAAGGAACTGGAGAGCCAAGTATGTGGGAGGGAGACCGATCCTTCCTGTGGTGATTGACGGCATCCCCATGAACGCTTTGTTGAACACTGGCTCCCAGGTGACCACTATGCCGTACGTTCTGTACAAGAGGTACTGGGCTGATTATGAACTCACCCGTGGCCCAACTGATGAACTAACAGTAGTTGCTAGTAACGGTCATACCTTGACGCAGATTGGATGCAAGGAAATTACTGTTAAGGTGGGGCGGGTAGAGCTAAAATCACAAGGTCTGATAGTTGTTGATATTGACCGACGTGAATGTAATCCCATGATGACTCTTGGTACAAATGTAATTGAAAACTGTCTGTCCGAGGTTATTGTCTTGTTGCAGCAGGTGGCTGAGACTGCTGGTTACGGAGAACGAGTCCTGCAGAAGGAGATCCGGGCCCTGATGCAAAGGCAACAGGTGGAACTCTCTGGCGGAGAGATTGGTAGCGTCAGAGTGAGTGATGCTTTTCCCATTGTAATACCCCCCAGGAGTGAAATGTTGATATGGTGTCGGGCAGCTATAGGCCTTAGAGGGAGGGATTACCAGGAATTGGTGGAACCAGTATACTCCGAAAGCAGGCCCAATGTCCTGACAGCCAGAGGGGTAGTTGATGTACAAAAGGGGAGAGTACCTGTACGCCTTTTGAATTGTGGGGAGGAGGAAGCCACAGTTGCCAACTGCTCATTGTTAATAACAACTCATTGCAGGCAGCAGAGCCCTTGGTCCCATCCGACCAGGTGGAGAACAACGGCTCTGGAAAGCAGCTAGAAGAGTGGTGCCAGCAACTGCAGGTGGGAACTTACTCTACACCTTCATACCAGAGAAATGGGGTCTATAGAGTGACACAAGAGTACGAGCGGGTATTCAGCAAACACCCACTAGATTTTGGGCAGGCAAAAGGGGTGCAACATCATATCCCCACTGGAGACCATCCACCCATAAAGGAGAGGTACAGACCTATACCCCCAACACAGTACCAATGTGCTAAGAGTATGCTGAAAGAGATGAAGGAAGCTGGGGTTATCAGGGACAGTTGTAGCCCATGGGCAGCTCCCATAGTCTTTGTAAAGAAAAAGGATGGTACCATGAGAATGTGTGTTGATTACAGGAAAATTAACAGCATTACACATAAAGATGCCTACCCATTACCTAGGATTGAGGAATCCTTAGCTGCACTTAAAACCGTTACTTACTTTTCCACCTTGGATCTCACCAGTGGGTATTGGCAGGTTCCCGTGGCAGAAGCAGATAAGAAGAAAACAGCATTTACTACTCCAATGGGTCTCTGTGAGTTCAATTACATGCCATTCGGGCTCTGCACTGCTCCAGGAACATTTCAGCGGCTGATGGAGTGTTGCCTGGGACACATGAACTTTGAGACAGTTCTGGTATACCTGGATGATGTCATTGTTTTCTCCAAGACCTATGAAGAGCATCTGGAACACCTGGCTGAAGTATTTGAAGCTTTGTCCAATTTTGGCCTGAAGGCGAAGCCTTCTAAATGCCACCTCCTGAAGCCTAAGGTACAGTACCTTGGTCACGTGGTCAGTGCAGAAGGTGTGGCACCAGATCCTGACAAGGTCACGGTCATCCGGGACTGGAAGAAGCCCAGCAACATCCACGAGGTACGCCAATTCCTTGGACTGGTAGGCTACTACCGGAGATTCATCAAGGGCTTTACTGAAATAGCTACCCCGATGCAAGACCTTCTGGTGGGGCAGTCCAAGAAAAGCAAGCAGAAGAATTCCACGTTTGAATGGACTGAGGAATTGGAGAGGTCCTTCACTAGATTGAAGATGGCCCTCACCGGTGACGAAGTTCTGGCTTACCCAGATTATGACAAACCCTTTGTGCTGTACACGGATGCCAGCAACGTGGGATTAGGAGCAGTACTGTCGCAGGTACAGAACGGAAAAGAGAGAGTGATCTCCTACGCCAGCAGGAAGCTGCATCCCACTGAGAGGAACCCTGATAATTACAGTTCTTTCAAGCTGGAGTTCCTTGCCATAGTCTGGGCGGTCACCGAAAGGTTCAAGCATTACCTAGCTTCTGCCAAGTTTACAATCTTCATGGACAACAATCCGTTGACTCACTTGGACACTGCAAAACTGGGTGCCCTGGAGCAGCGGTGGATGGCTCGGCTGTCTAACTACGAGTTTACTCTCAAGTACCGAGCAGGGCACAAGAATGCAAATGCGGATGCGCTATCCAGGATGCCTAATCTTCCAGATGCAGGAGAAGACCCAGAGGCTCTGGAAGAGATAGAGTTTCCTCCCTTCCACCGACCACTGGCGGCCCAGCATGCTCAGGGGGTGAGAGACAGGCGGTCTGGCTTGAAGGAAGTCACCCTGAATCCATTGCCCCACCATAACTGGGCCGAAGCGCAAGATAATGATCCAGCAGTCCGCCTGGTGAAGGAGCTACTTCTACAAGCTGACTCGCGCCCAGGTTCGAGTGCTCCTGAAGAAACCCAGCAGCTGTGGAAGGAGAAAGGCCAGCTGTTCATATAAGAAGGGAAGCTATGTCGGAGGAGTATCAATGCCCGCACTCATGAGCTAGTCTGGCAGGTGGTGGTCCCAAAGAGAGATGCATCAATGGTCCTGGGAGCATACCACAATGGAGCTGGACACTTCGGATGGAAGAAGTTGGAAACGTTGCTCCGAGAGAGATTCTACTGGACTGGCATGAGGAAAGCCATTGAGAGGTGGTGCTGGGAGTGTGGACAGTGTAACCTGCGCAGAAAGGATAGAGACAGCCAGAGAGCTCCTCTGCAGCCCATCATCACCAAACAGCCACTTGACTTGGTGGCAGTGGACCATGTGAAGCTGGTTCCTAGCCGGTCAGGTTACCACTATGCCCTTACCATTGTGGACCACTATTCAAGATTCCTGGTGGTTGTGCCTGTCAAAGATCAAACTGCCAGAACAGCGGCCAGAGTATTCAAACTGCACTTCTGTTGACCACATGGGTACCCTGAGAGAGTGCTTCCTGATCAAGGTCCGGCTTTTGAGGCAGAAGTGTTTCATGAATTCTGTAACCTGTATGGTTGTAAGAAGATCCGGACAACACCGTATCACCCACAGACCAATGGCATGTGCGAGAAAATGAACCAGGTAGTGATTGACCTGCTGAAGACATTGCCCTTGGAGGAGAGAAATCTGTGACCCAAAAAGTTGCCAGATCTGGTAGACCTCTACAACCATATTCCCGTGAACTCTACCAACTGTACTCCAGCATACCTGATGAGAGCCAGACCTGGTAAGCTGCCTATTGACTTGGACATGGGAGTCCTGACACCTGAAGTGGCGTCCCCAGATGCTGATTGGGACACGGAGAGGCAGCAACAGTACAGAAGAGTTCAAGAATGTGTGGAGAAGAGTTTGACCCAGGCCAGACAAAAGCAGGAGAAGCTTTACAATCAAAATGCACCTGCCGTTCCTTTGTCGCCGGGGGAGCAAGTCTTGAAAAGAAAGAGAAGATTGCACAAATTGGATGATCAGTGGGAAGCTGAACCTTATACCATCCTGCCCTCGAACTTTGATAATACTAAGGTGTGCCTTGTGAGTAAAGATGGAGGGGAGACCTCGGCAGCGGTATCAAGAGATCACTTGAAGCTGTGTCCTACCAGTTGAAAGAAAGGAAAGAAGAACCCGATAACATCCAACCCATGGTGGAAGAAGAGAAGGTCAGCACAGTGCTAGGAGAATTCCCTGTGAATTGGACTAGAGTGAACGATGCTATAGTGGTGCCAGTGTTACAGTTTCCCCAATTGGAAGCACAGGAAGATGTGACTCAAGAGAATCAGGAAAATCGGGTAGCAGATGCCACACTAGCAGTGGAGCCAGAGAACCCTCGCCCTGCCAGTGGTGAACCTATTATGCCCATGTTGAGTCCAAAAGTTACTAGACAATCTAGAATCCCTGTGCCATGTGGAACACCCAGTAGTGTATCCAGTACATTACCCACTGCACCAGTCTTATGCAGATCTACCCGCACCACACAAGGCATACTACCAGTTAGATACCGTATATAAAGTAATGCAATTGTTGAAAATTTGTAAATATGTAACTGTTTTTCAAGTTTTGTGCCTACAGGTAACTTGTAAGAGTTCCTTGGAGTTTTCTGTTTTCTTTATGGACACTAAACCACAGGACTTGTGTGTGGTCAAAAACTTTCACTATTTGCCCAGGAATGGACCATGGACATTGATGCTGGACTTTATCATCATAGGACCATTTTTGAGCTTCTCGTTTTTGTACATTTTTCCCTTTTTCAAATCTTGTACAAATTATTATTGTTCAATTGTTTATGTCTTTCATGTTTTTGTTCAGCCCAGGAGTGCTGACTTGCACTAGGGGGGAATGTGGCGCCCCCAGGGGTATGGTAGCCACACTGGCCTTGCCTTCCTCCAGGGGAGGGTAATGCCAGGCTTGGAAGCAGTGATGGGTCTCTCCAGCAGTTAACCTAATGCATGCAACACAGTTCCACTCCAGGCCAGCAGGGGGAACTCTGAACCAGTAGGAAGGGGAGGGGATGCTCCCTGAGGGCTGAGAGGAAGGAGTGGTCAGTTAGTTGAAGGAGGTCCACGTGTGCAGACGTGTGGAAGAAAGTGGAGGTTGAGCTCTGGGTGGAGAGCTCCCTCACGGCAAGAGCGCGATAACTGGAGCCTGGTCTCCACGGTGGTAAGGATACTAACGGTCCTGCCACAGATACCAGAGGAGTAGGAGGCTGTAAATGCCCTGCTCCCATCAGAGACTTCAGATATCAAAGAAATAATTTTCGGATTAACCGTGCACTGCTAGACAAAACGACTCCTTTCCAGATTGTGTACTTGTATACTTTTATTTTTAGGGAAAATAAAAGTATACAAGTACACAATCTGGAAAGGAGTCGTTTTGTCTAGCAGCGCACGGTTAATCCGAAAATTATTTCTTTGATATCTGATGATTTATGGTCACGGAGTGGCCATTTGGATGTGCAGCAGCTTTGACTTCTATTCCTTTATGCCTCCAACTCTCCTGCTAATGGTGAGTATAATAGCTTGAACTACAGTGGGGGAAAAAAGTATTTAGTCAGTCAGCAATAGTGCAAGTTCCACCACTTAAAAAGATGAGAGGCGTCTGTAATTTACATCATAGGTAGACCTCAACTATGGGAGACAAACTGAGAAAAAAAAATCCAGAAAATCACATTGTCTGTTTTTTTTTCATTTTATTTGCATATTATTCAACAGCCGCCCAATAGATGCAGCAGCAGCAGCAGCAATGGCAGCAGCTGGAACACCACCCACAGGCATGGAGTGTGGCCACCAGGAAGACAGCACATCATCTTCTGGGAGCCCTCCCTCGCATCGTCAGCGTTTGACGGTAAGTTTTTATTTCCAAAATCCATCATCTCTGTAATATATGTCTATTCATTGCCTTTTATTTCAAAACAGGATTCACAAGATGAAGAGGAGCTCCCAGAAGAAGAAGGAAGGGGTGGACAGACACTTGGAGTGGGCTCACAATTGGTAAGTTTTTTGCATCAAACGCAGAAACACAACATCACACTACACACAACACATAGAAAACAATGTTCTGCAGACCACACACAGCAAACAAATGCCTACATCCAAAGACATAACATTTTTTGTTTTCTTCTCTAGTCTTCCCAATCTGGTGCTCGGCCAAGAGGTCCTCGCAGTGCCTCCCAGGGTCGTCGGCGACAGCAACGCGGCGGTCACCAGCGTGTAAGTATAAATATTTTTGCTTTGTTTTTTTGCACTTTTTATTTCATTTCTTTTGTGGAGGCTAATTATGTTATTTTTGTCTTTTTCTTTAACAGCCTTCACAGCGTGCTCCCGACTCTGACGGTGAGGATGGAGGACTCGATGTGGACCACCTCATCGATCTCATCAGAGAAAGGGAGCCGCTCTGGAATATGGCTGACCGCCGCCATGCTGACCTTATCGTTACCCGACGACTCTGGGAGGAAATCTGTTCTCTCCTTGTGGGCCGCTGGGAGGACCTCGATGTTCAGGCCCAGATTAAAGAGCGTAAGTATATACAGTACCGGTTGCTTGATGTAAACCAGTGTTTCCCGAACTCCAGTCCTCGTGGTCCCCACGGATCATGTGTTCAGGATTTCTATTTACTATGGAAATCCTGAAAACATGACCCCTGGGGACCATGAGGACTGGAGTTTGTGAAACACTGATGTTGTACACTAACCACTCCTTTCTCGTTTCAGGGAACAGAATTGTGAATCGGTGGTGGTCTGTGAGGGATCGTTTCAAGAAGGAGTTCAATAAAGAGATGCGGGCCCCGAGTGGATCTGGAGGACGCAGGAGCAAGTACAAGTACGCACAAGCCCTGTCGTTCCTCCGGGAAACAATGGTCACTAGAAGGTAAATATTACACACCACATGTGAAAAAAAATGTTAGATGTAACTTTTTTTTTTCAGCCAGGGCCATACCATGTCAGTATTTTAATTGTTTTTTTTTCTCTTTATTCCACAGCACGGTGAGCAGCACTCGGGAGCCTGCACGATTGGACCCTTCTGAGGCGATCCCTGAGGAGACCGGCACCGAGGGACACTTCGACCGCCCCGGTACATCTGCACCTTCCCAGCCTTCCCACACATTCGACCCATCTGTCCCATCCACCAGCACAGGAGCATCGTGGCCGCCTACATTACATGAAGCTGCTGGTGAGGAGATCGCTTTCCCTTTACCCCACCCTTCTGCCCCTGCCACCTCTAGTACACCTGCGGGTACTGGGCGACAGCGGCAGAGGGGTCAGGAAAAGAGTTATGCGCCAGAGTTCTTGCATCTGAATGCATCTTTCCAGAACTGTCTAAAAGTCTTGTCAGAGCAAATCTCTGCAGGCTTTCAGCAGATCAACTCCAGCATTCTGGAGGTGAAGACACTTCTGCAAACCATGCATTCAGAAGCAAGATCTTCGCCAAACCACACCTTTTTCAGGTCTGTTGTGGAGCGCATGGCAACACTATCTCCTACCCAGCAGATGCATGTAATGCATTCGTGCCACGGTGCTCTACAGCAGGTTACCTCCCAACCTCCACCTCCCACCACTGTAGTTCCTCCACCTGCACCCCCTCCAGCCACTTTCCATCCTCCCCCTCCTATTACATCTGCACCCCCTCCAGCCACTTTCCATCCTCCCCCTCCTATTACATCTGCACCCCCTCCAGCCACTTTCCATCCTCCCCCTCCTATTACATACCAGCAACCTCACCAGTACCAGCAACCTCCCCAGTACCAGACATCTCCCCACTTCCAGCAACCTGCCCCGTACCAAACTCCTTCCCCGTACCAAACTCCTTCCCCGTACCAAACTCATTCCCCATACAACTTTCCATCAACATCATCTGCTCCTACAGTCCCTGCCCAACCCTCCACTCCACCGCCCACCACCTCTTCTGCCTCCCACATGTCCACCCATTCTGTAGCTTTTTCCACACCTTCACCTCTAACTGTTCCTTCCCCACCACGATCCCAGTCCTCTCTCCACACTCCCATTGTCGAAGTGTCCCGCAGCCCCTCCAGCAGTATTTCCACCCCACACTACACCGAGTTATAATGTTTTTTTTGTAATAAAAATGCCCATTTGGTTGGTTTCAAACCTTTATTAAAAAAGTTTTTTTAACTTTAAAAACAGTTTACACAAAAAAAAATATTTTAAATAAAAGTTAAATTATTGTTTACACTGGTTGTCTGTCATTTCTTTCTGCGGCGAAATATGTTTAAAAAAAAGGTTAAATACAGGGTATTTAAAAGGTAAAAAGGTATTCAAAACCAGGTATATAACTGTGGGTAAATTTTAGCTTTTTGCCACAGTTGTGTTCCTGGTTGTGTTTGAAGCAAAGTATTTCACCTGAAAAGTTGTGTTTATTGTTGGTGATTTCCTAACAATGTACACAACTTTTGTTAAAAGGTGAAATACTTTGCATAAAACACAACCAGGTACACACCTGTGGCCTAAAGCTAAAAATAGTAAGACCATGACAAGATAGCCAACTTTGGTTGGCAAAGGTATATACTGTTGGTCCAGAAGGTACACAAGTTTTAGGGCACAAATCTTTCACACTCTGTCATCCTGCCAGTGTACTCTGCCTTGAGGTGACAAAGTATAGTGCAAAATTGTCCCTCATTACTGAAACCGTCACAGAACTTCTAGTGGTAATATTTCCAATGACAACATCCATCTTCGCCAGTAACTTGCTCTTCTCTCCAACCTGCACTTTCTTCTCTACAACCTGTCAAAGAAGGGCTGTAGGAACATGCTATATATAGTTTTCCAGTAGCCAATCCCGTTCGGAAGGCCACAAGGGTCAATTTTAAAAACCGGATCCGGCGTAATCCGTCGAAAAACTGATAGAAAAACGGATGAACCGGATGAGACGGATCCGGTTTTGTCTGTCAAGAACAAGACGGATCCGGCAGAAAACCGGATCCGGCACATCAGGTTTTACAAAACATTTGCCGGATCCGGCATTCCGGCACGACGCCGGATCGCGCCTGACGCCGAAAACCTGATGTGTGAAAGTAGCCTAATTGTATTGTTTCTATTGGTTTTTTATCTTCTTGTTAACATATGAATTTCACTGATATTTGTCAAACTTCTTAAAAGTGGGTAGAAATCCATTGTGCTCCAGGGTTTATATTGTGTATAGTCCTCATCTTGTTTGTCTTTTTGTGTGTAAGAATTTTATGTAACATCATTATGGGACTTTATCCCATAGATATATATTTTATGATCTTGTCCTCACTGTAAGGCAGGATTGTTATTGACCATTTCATCTGAAGGCTAGAAAGTTATTAAGATTGTACAAAGGAGGTGTCTTTTCAATGAAACTGGATATAGTCCTTTTTCATCAGGTACCCAGAGAGAACAGTCTTCAGATTAAATGTGCAATGTGTTCTTTTTGCTTATAGATTGATAAGCCTAACTTTTGCACCATATAGAGTAAAATTGTGTGTCTTTGAAAATAGAACATTCAGATGTCCCTTTCATCTTGAATAACCAGTAGAAGGTACTATAAAATCTAAACTAAAGGTTTTTGAGATTGTAAGATAAGCTGTGAACATGGGGAACTTAATGGATAGCGTAAGGACAAGGTACACAGGTACAGCAAATTGGACAGAAATTAATAGGACTATACAGCAGGATGACGAGGATGTCGATAGATATTATCACAGAATTAAAGAGGTATTTGACATCCATAGTGGCATTGTCCCACCTGTTAACATGATGAACGATACCCCCTATGAACAGCAATTAAAAAACGCCTTCTTAAAGGGTTGTCAGTCCCAAATAAGTGGGTATATTAACCAAACACATGGTTACACACAGGACAGCCCGACTGACTGAAGTTTTAGATTACGCCAGACATGCAGACCGGTACTTTAAGGACAAAAAAATAAAAATAAAAGTTAAAAAAGGTCAGGTATTTTTAGTTGATGATAGGTGTGAGATCTTCGTTGCCCAAAAAGATCCAAATAAAGGACAAGGACACAGGGGTAGAGGAAGGGGAGAGGTAAGAGAGTAGGAGACAGACTATCTTGTTGGCATTGTGGGAAAACTGGAAATCTTATCCGACAATGCCCAGATAGACAATACGCCCCAAATATACAAAACCAATGACTAAATGCAACTGATAAAAACAACATCACATCACAAATATCAGATCCCTTTTTGCCAGAGGAAAAAAGTAAGATTCCTGAAGTAATATTTAACTTGGATGAAATAGAAATGTATATATAGAACACTGTATTTCCAGAAGTAACCGTCCTTGTGGGAAGCCATGAGGTCACTTTTCTTGTTGATTCAGGAGCCACTAGAACCTTAGTACATCCAGAAGATATACCGACTATTGGACTGTCTGCTGCCTGCATAATGGTAAAAGGAGCAAGTGGTAAGACACAGAGAACCATTGTCTACGCCTGTGGAGACACCAGGCCCTCGGCACAGGTAAAAGTGCAATTACACAAATTATATTATCAGCTGTGTGGAGGGATATGATGCAGCCCTGAGCCTGGGAATGATTCCTACTGCTGCCGGACTATAGGTGAAATCCATGGCTGAGACAATGGTGCTCCAGGGGTATGGGGAATCTAAATATTATTACAGTCTAGATCTAATAATTGCAGGACCATCCTTTATTACTGAGTCCTTCATCAAGGAAGCAATAGATAAAGGTATACAAATGTAGATATTCACATACCTGAAGGACTACACTGCATAATGTACTATAGGTATTTCAGGGGTCCTGATGTAAAATATGAGAATATTCATGCTTTAGATTGTTCTTAGCACACCATATACTGGAATTATAAAGGGAACTGTGCTGTCAGTTGTAAACTGTCAGAACAAATTAAATTGTTGTTTTTGCTTTTTAGAGGCACCGTGCCACATGTTTCCCTCTCCAGATGTGAAGGTAGATCATGGAAATTCCTTGGTCATTTTGTTGGAGAGTGTAAGGAAAGGCATATTCACAAGTACTAAAGTGGAACACCATTTCTAAACCCAGTGTCCACCTGCAGCGAGGCAGGGGAACGAGTGAGAAATGCTGATCCTTTCCTAGAATTAGAGGAAGAATTGACCACATACCCAGAATCTTTGTAGTCCACATGACCTGCAGATGTGGGATTGATAAAAGGGGTGATTATATCCTGTCCAGCTCACCTTGTAACACAACCTTGTTTCCAGTAGGGAGGGTGCCTCCATCTGTAAACGAGGCTGTGATTCCAAGAGCCCCCACAGTGCCAGACCCCCATACTCTGCTGAATGGCTGTAGGCCGGAACATAAGGTCTTTACAGTGATATCAGTAATGTCTTCAGCATCCTGGTACATCCAGATAGCCAAGTTTGGTTTGTATTCATATATAAGGGGAGCAGGTATACATTCACCAGTATCCTACAAGGGTACTGTGAATCACCTACTATTGTTTTCCAGGTAAAATTGGCTAACCTAGCTCAATGTGAGTCACCAGAAGGCAGCCAGATACTCTTATATGTGGATGACATGCTATTGGCATTAAAATAAAAAAAAATAAAAAAAAAAAAAATTGGTAACAAAAGGGGTTATCTTTAAAGATGACCTATATGTATGAACTGCCCAGTAACCTCCTAAGATATGTCACAGTATTGAGCCATGGCATAAGCTATGTCTCAACAGGAGGGATGGTAGAGATCATATCTTATGTAGTTATGATGTATGGCTTTACTAACTATTAAAAATTTTTGTTTAATCTGCATTACTTGTGCAAAAATAATTCCTAAGGGAACCTGAGACCAGAGAGAGGACAATGTCCTCACCCTAAATACTTATTCCAACACATTTGTATGGATTTTATTGAACAAGTGTGAGGGAAAAAGTCCGGTCTTGTTATTATGGATGCTTTCAGCAGGTGGATTGAGGCTGTCCACCCTGATGCATTAATGGTACCGAAGGCCCTTCTAAAGGAAATCATACCCAGATTTGGGGTTCCAGAAAATATATAGTAAACTAGGTAATGTCATTATTACCTAAAACATTGTCAATTGAGTTGGGAAACCACTGTGCCTGTCATCCTCAGTCAGCCGGACTGGTTGGGAGACACAGTGGGATCTTGAAAAATAGGTTGACAAAGACCATGCAGGAAACAGGAAAAATTGGTTACACTGTCTCCTATTGGTTGTACTAAATATGTATGTCACACGGACATTGGTAGTGCTGACAGCCTTTGAAATCATATACTTTTCTGTTACCTCAGCTAAAATCCTTTAAAAGGATAGATGAGGAAGTTGATTGTACATTAGCAGAATATATGGCTAAGATATTAACTCACAAAGAAGTTTCTACTCGTAGTTTTGTTCCAGGAAACCCACTAACAAAACCTGAGATCGTGAAACCTGCAGACTGGGTCCTTGTGAAGGTGATAAAGAAGAAACACCAGCACCATCCTAAGTGGGAAGGTCCTTACCAAGTCCTGTAGACTTCTCCTACTGCGGTCAAGACTGCTGAGCGCAGCTCCTGCATCCATCTCTCATACTATAAACTTGTCAGACAGGTAGGGACAGAGTAGGATCTGACTTGCTTGTCAAAGTCCAGCTACAAAGGGAGGTTTTCCACAAGGGAAAGCTTGTCTCAAACTGGTGAAGTATCCCATTCATCCCCCTACCCGGACAAGACGGTCAGATCTAGGATGTGTACATCAGGGTTAGTCACATGTATATTCTTCGTGACCATAGTGATGGGAGATTGGAGGGTAATAGACCCAGCAGGAGAGGAAAGTCCAGGGTGGTAGAATGGTTTCAGATTTAGGACTTTAAATCCTACTTTTGAAATTGGGCAGGAGGCTGCCATGTTAGTGGATTTCTGTCTGTTGTATAAATGATGCAGAGACAGAGAACAAGCTGTGAAACTAGCAGAGTCTGATAAGTATGTGTGTGACTGGAGTAAAGCAGCATGGACAATTGCAGCCCGAGACTATAGGTATAAGCCTTATGGCTACATAGATTTAAAGCCTGATTCTCCATTAGGAAAGAGGAGATCCCCTTACACAAATAAGAATAATTGTAATCAGCTACTGAAAACTTTTAAAAAACCCTAAGATGAGGGATCAAAGCTTAGAAGAGCTGATATGTCAGGAACAGACCCAATAGGACATTTCTACATAGAAGTTCACAATAATAGTATACATAGATCCAAGGAAGGTATGTCAGAAATTAACCCTAACAGAGTCTATAGGGTTCATAGTTAGATTGTCTAACCTAACTTATGAAGATAAACTACCTCTAGAGAGAGGCTATGAGGAGAAGAATGAATGGCTAGAATGGCTTAACTACATTGCAAAAAGGTTTAAAAAATTAAGTTGTATAGTAAAACTTATGTCTGCTCAGAAAGGGAAGGAAAATGTAAAATGTTATCATTTTTATATCCTCCACTTGAGAAACCGGATATCCCACCACAGGTGATTGCTAATCCTGGTAACTATACTTGTTTTAGTCTTCCAGGGCATGGGCACGACTTCGGAGAGCTCCAACGCGACTCTTGTAGAGAATGGATCATTGTCTCCCACAGGGCCAAGTACTCAGCCATATGGTCAGACCACACTATCCTGAGAGCGGATATATGGTGGTTATGCGGTGATAAAGGATAAGAGCCAGACTACCACATGGTTCCCGAAGGGATTGTGCGGTGGTCCAGCCAATCATGCCGTTCCACCTGTTGTCAACAGGGATATTGCCAAAGGTACGTAGTGGAAGAGACAGAATTGTGAAACTCTGCAAGGATCCTTCCATTCTAGTATCTACAGAGACGACATTGGAGTTCCCAGGGGAGTGACCAACGAGTACAAGGCTAGGAACCAGGTAGCAGCCGGGTGGGAATCCATAATTTGGTGGGTGATTATAAAAATGAATGTAGATTGGATAAATTACTTATACTATAACCAGCAGGGATTTGTTAATTATACCCGAGATGCAGTTAAAGGGATAGCTGAACAATTAGGACCAACTCCTCTTATGACTTGGCAGAATAAGATGGCATTAGACAAGCTCTTAGCAGAAAAGGGAGGTGTATATAAAATGTTTGGAGGATTTTTGTTGCACCCTTTATCCTTAATACAGATTTTGATGGAAGTATCTCCAAAGCTCTTGATGGACTGACTGCCCTGTCTAATGAATTAGCAGAGAACTCTGGATATGACGACATATTCCTGGACTGAAGGATGGTTTGGGAAATGGTCCGGATTATTCACTTCTGCGCTGACATCTCTTACCACCGTGTCCGGAGGGCTGATTGTTTGTGGATGCTGTGCTATTCTATGCATTAGAGGACTTGTTCAAAGACTGATTGACTCTGCCATAACAAAAACTATGCATCAAGGAATGGAGATCTTGGAATCCAATGAAAGAATGAAAATTTTGGGACTTAATGATAAATATACTGAACATATTACTCTCCCTCTAGATTATATGAAGATCTTCTGTGAAATCTGACAAAATGAAATCTGTCTCCAATGTGTACAGATAGATGATTTCATTACAAGATGAGGGAATGTTATAATAATTGTAATAAAGTCCTTTCTTTTGTGTGCATGGGTGTATGTGTGTATATATATATATATATATATATATATATATACCCATGCGTGTATGTGTGTGTGAGTATGTATATATATACTTTTGTCCCATTTGCGTTTATTTCTGCCATGCACTCTGGTTCCTGATCCTTGTGGGTCGTCTTTTTAACCTTGTTGAAAAAATAAAGAAAAGCATCATTTTACTCCAACCCTGGTTTGCTGAGTTCTTGCTGGATTTTCTTTTTGTTCTCCTATTGAAGGATTTACTCCTAATCCAGTCCGTGCAGGTACTTGATCACCAGGTGGGAAAGACCCATGAGTCTCATTGCTGCAGCTGGACACAGACATACATACTCATATATATGTATGTATATATGTATCTATGCACATGACTGCATATATGCCATTTATTTTTGCTTAAGACTTTGAAACTCTTTTCAGCTGACTGTATTGTAAAGACATGGGTGTTACTTTTGGGCGTTACTTTTTGTGAACGTTAGCTGCTTTCCTTGTCTTGCGTGACTTCTCTGGTAACGTAGATAAGAAGGATTGCTAACAAGCTAAGCATATTCCATGTATTCTTTTTGCAAATGTAGTGTTTTCAACGCCTTTCGGCTTTGCTATTTAAACTCTTAAGAATATGTATTGAGTTAGACAGAGGATGGCCCACACCTGGTGTGGCTGTCATTCTCTCTCCATGCCGGCATGACCAATAAAGAAGCATCTTACTTATTCAGGTCTGGACGATTTCTAATTGGAAAACTGAAACTCCCTTGACAGGAGTGCTTCACACTACAAAGCGCTAGGAAGGAGACTGCACAGCCCTTCTTCTGAGAGAGAATCCGGATCTGCTTCCAGGCTAACCTGCTCCAACACCATCTGTAATCAGGACCCTGGACTGCATATATTAATTAAAGGTACCAAAACTGCAACCGCTGTGTCTTGTCTGTTCTCTACGCTTCCAGCACTGCTACATCCCCGTGCTGGTTACATCTACACTGCCCTGGGACTACAGCTCCACCTGTGGGGAGCTTTTACATCTCTGCTGCACCCTACCATCAGTCCCAGCGGATCAGTATGCAGCGTTGGCCCAAACCATACTTGCCGAACACCACGGGTGGCGTCACGAACTACTCTACCACTAACTACATCCCCCATTGCTTGGGTGCCCAGGGCCACGGACCGGGTCGCCACTGCTGTGACACATTCCCCTGACACCGGCCCGGTACCGAGTATACCCTACAGCCCTGGGAGGGAGACCCATGAGCATGTGACTCCCGAACTCCAATGGGAGCTCGTCCCATGAGCATGCTCAGTGGAGGGAACAGAGGACTTAGCCTCTGGAGAGAGTTGCCGCAAGGCACTCTCCTCTGCAATCTCCTCTACCGCAGATGAAACGCAGGAGACTGCAGCATGTAAGGGTCTAGATTTCATCATAGGGAAGGAAGAAATCAGACTCCTAACAACAGGGACCGTTAGGAGCAGGCCCAGGGGTTCGAGTACCACGGTAGCCGGTACCGAGAGGGGCAGTTCATGATGGACTGGAGTAGGAGTGTGGGACTGAAGTGTAGATGACAGGACAGAGCTGGAGCACAGGAGACAGGAGTGGAGTAAGACTGTAGACTGGAACGTGGAGGGACTGAAGTGTAGATGACAGGACAGGACTGGAACACAGGAAACAGGAGTGGAGTAAGACAGTAGACTGGAAGATGGAGGGATGGCTGGCTGGAGCAGGAACACAGGAGACAGGATTGGAGGAGGACGGAAGGACTGGAGCAGGATGGAACTGGAACACCGGAGGCAGGACTGGAGTAGGACGAAAGGACTGGAGCAGGGTGGAACAGGAACACCGGAAGCAGGACTGGAGTAGGACGGAAGGACTGGAGCAGGATGGAACAGGAACACCGGGGGCAGGACTGGAGTAGGACGGCAGGACTGCAGCAGGATGGAACAGGAACATCGGAGGCAGGACTGGAGTAGGACGGCAGGACTGGAGCAGGATGGGACAGGAACACCGGAGGCAGGACTGGAGTAGGACAGCAGGACTGAAGCAGGATTGAACAGGAACACCGGAGGCAGGACTGGAAGCAGAAGGGAGGCGCGGCCGCGGCCTATGGCGCATGCGCATTGCATGCAGAGATGCCGTCGGCCGCGCGCCTGTCAGAGGTGACCGCCGTGGCTGTCGGGCGGCGAGGGGCTGCAGCCCGGGAGCGATGGCCGGGTGAGTATGCAGAGACGGAGTGGGAGCGGAGGCTGGGTATGTCGGAACGGCGTGACACTTCCAATACCCCTGAATGCAAGCTGTTTGTCCCTGTGTATCTCAGATTACGCCTTTTGCAAGAATTCCATGATTCTGTGTCGAGTGGTCATCCTGGGGTCACTGCCACCCGGAAAGCAGTTGCTAGACTCTTTTGGTGGTCTGCTATGCATAAGGATATTAGAGATTTTGTGTCTCCTTGCAGGGGCATACCGACCAGCGAGAGGTGTGGGGGCCATGGGTGAGGGGGTCCGCGACGGCCGATGCGGTTTGGCAGCTGTACTGTGCTGACACAGTACTATCTCCTTTAATTAAATGTAAGTGACGGCCGCTGTATACCCCCTGGTTGGGCCCCTTGGAGCTCTCCTTTCCTTGTTTCCTGGTCAACAGTTGGCTGAAGTCTCTGGCTGGATTTGCATGAGAATGCCATGCCTGCATGCATTGCAGGAAGCAGGAAGCAGAAAACATTCATCATGAGCCTCTCTCACTCAGGGACAGGGACACACACAAAACGGTGACTCCGTGAGCCCGGCTGGGGGTGGATTTTTTTTTTGTTAAATGTGTCCCCTCACTGTGCTGTGTGCGATATACAGCGTCCTGTGTGCGATATACAGCATCCTCTGTGCGATACACAGCGTCCTGTGTGCGATATACAGCGGCGTCCTGTGTGCGATATACAGCGGCGTCCTGTGTGCGATATACAGCGGCGTCCTGTGTGCGATATACAGCGGCGTCCTGTGTGCGATATACAGCGGCGTCCTGTGTGCGATATACAGCGTCCTGTGTGCGATATACAGCGTCCTGTGTGCGATATACAGCATCCTGTGTGCGATATACAGCGTCCTGTGTGCGATATACAGCGCCCTGTGTGCGATATACAGCGTCTGCTGGCAGCCTGGCACTTTAGATTTACAATGGCTCTGGCTGCACTTTGGACCTTAGGGAGGGGGGCCCGGCTGCACGCACTGTGGAGGGGGCCCTACATGCACTGCAGGTGTGTGTGTATGTATATGTATATATATATATATACACACACACACACACACACACACACACACACACACACACCACTGAGCCACCAATGATTTATTCTGCCTTGCTAAATGTCTGTGATATATATTGACAATCAGCTACTTGTTGGCCAATAGCTGATAGCCCATTTTGGCATTTCTTATGCTCACAGGATGATTATCAGTATAGATTGTTTTGTGTGCATAGATTATTATTGTTCTCAGCAGCACATACTGGTTACAAAGAAGGATGTGTTAAGGTACTGTCACACTAAGCGATATCGCTAGCAATATCGCTATAACTTGTGACGTTATAGCGATATTGCTAGCGATATCGCTGTGTCTGATACTTACCTACGACTGGCTCCCCCGCTGGTTATCGCTGATCGCGCGAGAACGTCCTGGACTGTTTCTCATCGTCAGCTTCCTGCTGGGCTTCCTGTGGAGAGACGAGCGTGGAGCCGGGCGGGAGGACGCAAGATCGCCTGGTGTGACAGGTAAGTAGCGACCCCCGTCCCCAGCGCTATGTCGCTGGTGAGATCTGCCTGTGTGGCAGCTCACTACCGACCACTTAGCGATGTACCAGCGATGCTGACCGCGTCATATCGCTGGTCAGGATCACTGGTACATCGCTAAGTGTGACAGTACCTTTACTGAGTGGGATTATTTTTAAGCCAGATTTAAAATCATTTTAGTGCATTATATATGATTTCCTGGACAGTATTTGGGCCCCTGTGTAGTATATATGAGTTCCTGGACAGTATTTGGGCCCCTGTGCAGTATATATGGGCTTCTGGACAGTATTTGGGCCCCTGTGCAGTATATATGAGTTCCTGGACAGTATTTGGGCCCCTGTGCAGTATATATGGGCTTCTGGACAGTATTTGGGCCCCTGTGCAGTATATATAGGCTCCAGGACAGTATTTGGGCCCCTGTGCAGTATATATAGGCTCCTGGACAGTATTTGGGCCCTTGTGCAGTATATATGGGCTTCTGGACAGTATTTGGGCCCCTGTGCAGTATATATAGGCTCCAGGACAGTATTTGGGCCCCTGTGCAGTATATATAGGCTCCAGGACAGTATTTGGGCCCCTGTGCAGTGTATATGGGCTTCTGGACAGTATTTGGGCCCCTGTGCAGTATATATGGGCTCCAGGACAGTATTTGGGCCCCTGTGCAGTATAAATGAGTTCCTGGACAGTATTTGGGCCCTTGTGCAGTATATATAGGCTCCAGGACAGTATTTGGGCCCCTGTGCGGTATATATGGGCTCCAGGACAGTATTTGGGCCCCTGTGCGGTATATATGGGCTCCTGGACAGTATTTGGGCCCCTGTGCGGTATATATAGGCTCCAGGACAGTATTTGGGCCCCTGTGCAGTATATATAGGCTCCAGGACAGTATTTGGGCCCCTGTGCAGTATATATAGGCTCCAGGACAGTATTTGGGCCCCTGTGCAGTGTATATGGGCTTCTGGACAGTATTTGGGCCCCTGTGCAGTATATATGGGCTCCAGGACAGTATTTGGGCCCCTGTGCAGTATAAATGAGTTCCTGGACAGTATTTGGGCCCTTGTGCAGTATATATGGGCTTCTGGACAGTATTTGGGCCCTTGTGCAGTATATATGGGCTCCTGGACAGTATTTGGGCCCCTGTGCGGTATACATGGGCTCCTGGACAGTATTTGGGCCCCTGTGCAGTATATATAGGCTCCAGGACAGTATTTGGGCCCCTGTGCAGTATATATAGGCTCCAGGACAGTATTTGGGCCCCTGTGCAGTGTATATGAGTTCCTGAACAGTATTTGGGCCCCTGTGCAGTATATATGGGCTCCTGGACAGTATTTGGGCCCCTGTGCAGTATATATGAGCTCCTGGACAGTATTTGGACCCCTGTGCAGTATATATGAGCTCCTGGACAGTATTTGGGCCCCTGTGCAGTATATATGAGCTCCTGGACAGTATATGGTTCCCTGTGCAGTATATATGGGCTCCTGGACAGTATTTTCACCCCTGAGCAGTATATATGAGTTCCTGGACAGTATTTGGGCCCCTGTGCAGTATATATGGGCTCCTGGACAGTATATGGTTCCCTGTGCAGTATATATGAGTTCCTGGACAGTACTTGGGCCCCTGAGCAGTATATATGAGTTCCTGGACAGTACTTGCGTCCCTCAGCAGTATATATGAGTTCCTGGACAGTATTTGGGCCCCTGTGCGGTATATATGGGCTCCTGGACAGTATTTTGACCCCTGTGCAGTATATATGAGTTCCTGGACAGTATTTGGGCCCTTGTGCAGTATATATGGGCTTCTGGACAGTATTTGGGCCCTTGTGCAGTATATATGGGCTCCTGGACAGTATTTGGGCCCCTGTGCGGTATACATGGGCTCCTGGACAGTATTTGGGCCCCTGTGCAGTATATATAGGCTCCAGGACAGTATTTGGGCCCCTGTGCAGTATATATAGGCTCCAGGACAGTATTTGGGCCCCTGTGCAGTGTATATGAGTTCCTGAACAGTATTTGGGCCCCTGTGCAGTATATATGGGCTCCTGGACAGTATTTGGGCCCCTGTGCAGTATATATGAGCTCCTGGACAGTATTTGGACCCCTGTGCAGTATATATGAGCTCCTGGACAGTATTTGGGCCCCTGTGCAGTATATATGAGCTCCTGGACAGTATATGGTTCCCTGTGCAGTATATATGGGCTCCTGGACAGTATTTTCACCCCTGAGCAGTATATATGAGTTCCTGGACAGTATTTGGGCCCCTGTGCAGTATATATGGGCTCCTGGACAGTATATGGTTCCCTGTGCAGTATATATGAGTTCCTGGACAGTACTTGGGCCCCTGAGCAGTATATATGAGTTCCTGGACAGTACTTGCGTCCCTCAGCAGTATATATGAGTTCCTGGACAGTATTTGGGCCCCTGTGCGGTATATATGGGCTCCTGGACAGTATTTTGACCCCTGTGCAGTATATATGAGTTCCTGGACAGTATTTGGGCCCTTGTGCAGTATATATGGGCTCCTGGACATTATTTGGGCCCCTGTGCAGTGTATATGAGTTCCTGGACATTATTTGGGCCCGTGTGGTATATATGATTTCATGGACATTATTTGGGCCCCTGTGCAGTATGAGTTACTGGACATTATTTGGGCCCCTGTGCGGTATATATGGGCTCCTGGACAGTATTTTCACCCCTGAGCAGTATATATGAGTTCCTGGACAGTATTTGGGCCCCTGTGCAGTATATATGGGCTCCTGGACAGTATATGGTTCCCTGTGCAGTATATATGAGTTCCTGGACAGTACTTGGGTCCCTGAGCAGTATATATGAGTTCCTGGACAGTATTTGGGCCCCTGTGCGGTATATATGGGCTCCTGGACAGTATTTTGACCCCTGAGCAGTATATATGAGTTCCTGGACAGTATTTGGGCCCCTGTGCAGTATATATGGGCTCCTGGACAGTATATGGGTCCCTGTGCAGTATATATGAGTTCCTGAACAGTATTTGGGCCCCTGTGCAGTATATGTGGGCTCCTGTACAGTACTTGGGCCCCTGTGCAGTATATATGAGCTCCAGGACAGTATTTGGGACCCTGTGCAGTATATATGGGCTCCAGGACAGTATTTAGGCCCCTGTGCAGTATATATGAGCTCCAGGACAGTATTTGGGTCCCTGTGCAGTATAAATGAGCTCCAGGACAGTATTTGGGCCCCTGTGCAGTATATATGAGCTCCAGGACAGTATTTGGGCCCCTGTCCAGGATATATGGGCTGCTGGACAGTATTTGGGCCCCTGTGCGGTATATATGGGATCCAGGACAGTATTTGGGCCCCTGAGCAGTATATATGAGTTCATGGACAGTATTTGGGCCCTTGTGCAGTATATATGGGCTCCTGGACAGTATTTGGGCCCCTGTGCAGTATATATGAGTTCCTGGACATTATTTGGGCCCCTGTGCGGTATATGGGCTCCTGGACAGTATTTTGACCCCTGAGCAGTATATATGAGTTCCTGGACAGTATTTGGGCCCCTGTGCAGTATATATGGGCTCCTGGACATTATTTGGGCCCCTGTGCAGTATATATGATTTCCTAGACAGTATTTGGGCCCCTGTGCAGTATATATGGGTTCCTGGACAGTATTTGGGCCCCTGTGCAGTATATATGGGCTCCTGGACATTATTTGGGTCCCTGTGCAGTATATATGAGTTCCTAGACATTATTTGGGCCCCTGTGCGGTATATATGGGCTCCTGGACAGTATTTTGACCCCTGAGCAGTATATATGAGTTCCTGGACAGTATTTGGGCCCCTGTGCAGTAAATATGGGCTCCTGGACAGTATTTTAACCCCTGAGCAGTATATATGAGTACCTGGACAGTATTTGGGCCCCTATGCAATATATATGGGTTCCTGGACAGTATTTGGGTCCCTGTGCAGTATACATATGAGTTCCTGGACAGTACTTGGGCCCCTGAGCAGTATATACGAGTTCCTGGACAGTATTTGGGCCCCTATGCAGTATATACGAGTTCCTGGACAGTATTTGGGCCCCTATGCAGTATATATGAGCTCCAGGATAGTATTTGGGCCCCTGTGCAGTATATATGGGCTCCTGGACAGTATTTGGGCCCCTGTGCTGCATATATGAGTTCCTGGACAGTATTTGGGCAACTGTGCAGTATATATGGGCTCCTGGACAGTATTTGGGCCCTTGTGCAGTATATATGGGCTCCTGGACAGTATTTGGGCCCCTGTGCAGTATATATGAGCTTCTGGACAGTATTTGGGCCCCTGTGCAGTATATATGGGCTCCTGGACAGTATTTGGGCCGCTGTGCAGTATATATGAGTTCCTGTACAGTATTTGGGCCCCTGTGCAGTATATCTGAGTTCCTGCACATTATTTGGGCCCCTGTGCAGTATATATGAGCTCCAGGACAGTATTTGGGCCCCTGTGCAGTATATATGATTTCCTGGACATTATTTGGGCCCCTGTGCGGTATATATGGGCTCCTGGACAGTATTTTAACCCCTGAGCAGTATATATGAGTTCCTGGACAGTATTTGGGCCCCTGTGCAGTATATATGGGCTCCTGCACATTATTTGGGCCCCTGTGCAGTATATATGATTTCCTGGACAGTATTTGGGCCCCTATGCAGTATATACGAGTTCCTGGACATTATTTGGGCCCCTGTGCAGTATATGTGGGCTCCTGGACAGTATTTGGGCCCCTGTGCAGTATATATGAGTTCCTGAACAGTATTTGGGCCCCTGTGCAGTATATATGGGCTCCTGCACATTATTTGGGCCCCTGTGCGGTATATATGGGCTCCTGGACAGTATTTTGACCCCTTAGCAGTATATATGAGTTCCTGGACAGTATTTGGGCCCCTGTGCAGTATATGTGGGCTCCTGGACAGTATTTGGGCCCCTGTGCAGTATATATGAGTTCCTGAACAGTATTTGGGCCCCTGTGCAGCATATATGAGTTCCTGGACAGTATTTGGGCCCTTGTGCAGTATATATGGGCTCCTGGACAGTATTTTGGCCCCTGTGCAGTATATCTGAGTTCCTGGACATTATTTGGGCCACTGTGCAGTATATATGAGCTCCAGGACAGTATTTGGGCCCCTGTGCAGTATATCTGAGTTCCTGGACATTATTTGGGCCCCTGTGCAGTATATATAGGCTCCTGGACAGTATTTAGACCCCTGTGCAATATATACGAGTTCCTGGACAGTATTTTGACCCCTGAGCAGTATATATGAGTTCCTGCACAGTATATATGGGCTCCTGGACATTATTTGGGCCCCTGTGCAGTATATATGATTTCTTGGACAGTATTTGGGCCCCTGTGCAGTATATATGAGTTCCTGGACATTATTTGGGCCCCTGTGCAGTATATAGGAGTTCCTGGACATTATTTGGGCCCCTGTGCGGTATATATGGGCTCCTGGACAGTATTTTGACCCCTGAGCAGTATATATGAGTTCCTGGACAGTATTTGGGCCCACAGTATTTGGGCCCCTGTGCAGTATATATGAGCTCCAGGACAGTATTTGGGCCCCTGTGCAGTATATGTGGGCTCCTAGACAGTACTTGGGCCCCTGTGCAATATATACGAGCTACAGGACAGTATTTGGGCCCCTGTGCAGTATATATGGGCTCCTGGACAGTATTTGGGCCGCTGTGCAGTATATGTGGGCTCCTGGACAGTATTTGGTCCCCTGTGCAGTATATATGAGCTCCAGGACAGTATTTGGGCCCCTGTGCATTATATGTGGGCTCCTGGACAGTATTTGGGCCCCTGTGCAGTGTATATGAGCTCCAGGACAGTATTTGGGCCCCTGTGCAGTATATATGGGCTCCCTGACAGTATTTGGACCCCTGTGCAGTATATGTGAGTTCCTAGACAGTAGTTGGGCCCCTGTGCAGTATATGTGGGCTCCTAGACAGTACTTGGGCCCCTGTGCAGTATATGCGGGCTACAGGACAGTATTTGGGCCCCTGTGCAGTATATATGGGCTCCTGGACAGTATTTGGGCCCCTGTGCCGCATATATGAGTTCCTGGACAGTATTTGGGCAACTGTGCAGTATATATGGGCTCCTGGACAGTATTTGGGCCCTTGTGTAGTATATATGGGCTCCTGGACAGTATTTGGGCCCCTGTGCAGTATATATGAGCTTCTGGACAGTATTTGGGCCCCTGTGCAGTATATATGGGCTCCTGGACAGTATTTGGGCCGCTGTGCAGTATATATGAGTTCCTGTACAGTATTTGGGCCCTCGTGCTGTATATATGGGCTCCTGGACAGTATTTGGGCCCCTGTGCCGTATATCTCAGTTCCTGGACATTATTTGGGACCCTGTGCAGTATATATGAGCTCCAGGACAGTATTTGGGCCCTTGTGCAGTATATATGGGCTCCTGAACATTATTTGGGCCCCTGTGCAGTATATATGAGTTCCTGGACATTATTTGGGCCCCTGTGCAGTATATATGGGATCCTGGACAGTATTTTGACCCCTGAGCAGTATATATGAGTTCCTGGACAGTATTTGGGCCCCTGTGCAGTATATATGGGCTCCTGGACAGTATTTGGCCCCTGTGCAGTATATATGGCCTCCTGGACAGTATTTGGGCCCCTGTGCAGTATATATGGGCTCCCTGACAGTATTTGGACCCCTGTGTAGTATATATGAGTTCCTGGACAGTATTTGGGCCCTCGTGCTGTATATATGGGCTCCTGGACAGTATTTGGGCCCCTGTGCCGTATATCTCAGTTCCTGGACATTATTTGGGCCCCTGTGCAGTATATATGAGCACCAGGACAGTATTTGGGTCCCTGTGCAGTATATATAAGCTCCAGGACAGTATTTGGACCCCTGTGCAGTTTATATGAGCTCCAGGACAGTATTTGGGCCCCTGTGCCGTATATATGGGCTCCTGGAAAGTATTTTGACCCCTGAGCAGTATATATGAGTTCCAGGACAATATTTGGGCCCCTGTGCAGTATATATGGGCTCCTGGACAGTATTTGGGTCCCTGTGCAGTATATATGAGTTCCTGGACAGTACTTGGGCCCCTGAGCAGTATAAATGAGTTCATGGACAGTATTTGGGCCCCTGTGCAGTATATATGAGTTCCTGGACAGTACTTGGGCCCCTGAGCAGTATATATGAGTTCCTGGACAGTATTTGGGCCCCTATGCAGTATATACGAGTTCCTGGACAGTATTTGGGCCCCTATGCAGTATATATGAGCTCCAGGATAGTATTTGGGCCCCTGTGCAGTATATATGGGCTCCTGGACAGTATTTGGGCCCCTGTGCAGTATATATGAGTTCCTGGACATTATTTGGGCCCCTGTGCGGTATATAAGGGCTCCTGGACAGTATATTGACCCCTTAGCAGTATATATGAGTACCTGGACAGTATTTGGGCCCCTATGCAGTATATATGGGCTCCTGGACAGTATTTGGGTCCCTGTGCAGTATATATGAGTTCCTGGACAGTACTTGGGCCCCTGAGCAGTATATACGAGTTCCTGGACAGTATTTGGGCCCCTGTGCAGTATATGTGGGCTCCTGGACAGTATTTGGGCCCCTGTGCAGTATATATGAGCTCCAGGACAGTATTTGGGCCCCTGTGCAGTATATGTGGGCTCCTAGACAGTACTTGGGCCCCTGTGTAGTATATATGAGCTCCAGGACAGTATTTGGGTCCTTGTGCAGTATATATGGGCTCCTGGACAGTATTTGGGCCCCTGTGCAGTATATATGAACTCCAGGACAGTATTTGGGTCCCTGTGCAGTATATATGAGCTCCAGGACAGTATTTGGGCCCCTGTGCAGTATATATGAGCTCCAGGATAGTATTTGGGCCCCTGTGCAGTATATATGGGCTCCTGGACAGTATTTGGGCCCCTGTGCAGTATATATGGGCTCCTGGACAGTATTTGGGCCCTTGTGCAGTATATATGGGCTCCTGGACAGTATTTGGGCCCCTGTGCAGTATATATGGGCTCCTAGACAGTATTTGGTCCCCTGTGCAGTATATATGAGTTCCTGAACAGTATTTGGTCCCCTGTGCAGTATATCTGAGTTCCTGCACATTATTTGGGCCCCTCTGCAGTATATATGAGCTCCAGGACAGTATTTGGGCCCCTATGCAGTATATCTGAGTTCCTGGACATTATTTGGGCCCCTGTGCAGTATATATGTTTTCCTGGACAGTATTTGGGCCCCTGTGCAGTATATATGAGTTCCTGGACATTATTTGGGCCCCTGTGCAGTATACAGTATATGGGCTCCTGGACAGTAATTGGGCCCCTGTGCAGTATATATATGAGTTCCTGGACATTATTTGGGCCCCTGTGCAGTATATATGGGCTTCTGGACAGTATTTGGGCCCCTGTGCAGTATATATGGGCTCTTGGACAGTATTTGGGCCCCTGTGCAGTATATATGAGTTCCTGGACATTATTTGGGCCCCTGTGCAGTATATATGGGCTCCTGGACAGTATTTGGGCCCCTGTGCAGTATATATATGAGTTCCTGGACATCATTTGGGCCCCTGTGCAGTATATATGGGCTTCTGGACAGTATTTGGGCCCCTGTGCAGTATATATGGGCTCTTGGACAAGAAAAAAGAGGGGGAGAAGCCAGCGCTGCTTGTGGTCAGAACGTAATACAAGAAGTGTGAAAACACACATAGATTTCAATCTGTATTCAAAAATGAGACATTTAGCAAAAAATTGATCAATTGTTTGAGCTACCCCGCCACGTCAAGGCAGTCTCGTATGGGGAGTCCTACTCTACGTTTTTTATATTTGCTGTGCCATTACGGCCTCCTAAATGTATAAAAGCAAGACCTCATTACATGCACACTGTACCTCAAGCATTTCAGAATCGCTCCTATGGCACCAGAGAGGACAAGCGCAGATAAAGATTAGCCAGGTCCATGCAGACATTTCAGGTCCAACCTCCACACTGCCTGTCCAGCACCACATGATAAAGGACGATCCAGGCCCAGATACAGGTGCGTAATCAAATAAAGCCTAGGGCAGGGCAGGGCTGCCGTTTAATGTGAACAGCAGCCTAGATCAATCACTGAGAAAACAGAAAGAATGGCGTACATGACCCAGCGCGCACGGCTACAGTGGTGGTCAGCCACAAAACCAATATCAAGAAAAAAGAGGGGGAGAAGCCAGCGCTGCTTGTGGTCAGAACGTAATACAAGAAGTGTGAAAACACACATAGATTTCAATCTGTATTCAAAAATGAGACATTTAGCAAAAAATTGATCAATTGTTTGAGCTACCCCGCCACGTCAAGGCAGTCTCGTATGGGGAGTCCTACTCTACGTTTTTTATATTCGCTGTGCCATTACGGCCTCCTAAATGTATAAAAGCAAGACCTCATTACATGCACACTGTACCTCAAGCATTTCAGAATCGCTCCTATGGCACCAGAGAGGACAAGCGCAGATAAAGATTAGCCAGGTCCATGCAGACATTTCAGGTCCAACCTCCACACTGCCTGTCCAGCACCACATGATAAAGGACGATCCAGGCCCAGATACAGGTGCGTAATCAAATAAAGCCTAGGGCAGGGCAGGGCTGCCGTTTAATGTGAACAGCAGCCTAGATCAATCACTGAGAAAACAGAAAGAATGGCGTACATGACCCAGCGCGCACGGCTACAGTGGTGGTCAGCCACAAAACCAATATCAAGAAAAAAGAGGGGGAGAAGCCAGTGCTGCTTGTGGTCAGAACGTAATACAAGAAGTGTGAAAACACACATAGATTTCAATCTGTATTCAAAAATGAGACATTTAGCAAAAAATTGATCAATTGTTTGAGCTACCCCGCCACGTCAAGGCAGTCTCGTATGGGGAGTCCTACTCTACGTTTTTTATATTCGCTGTGCCATTACGGCCTCCTAAATGTATAAAAGCAAGACCTCATTACATGCACACTGTACCTCAAGCATTTCAGAATCGCTCCTATGGCACCAGAGAGGACAAGCGCAGATAAAGATTAGCCAGGTCCATGCAGACATTTCAGGTCCAACCTCCACACTGCCTGTCCAGCACCACATGATAAAGGACGATCCAGGCCCAGATACAGGTGCGTAATCAAATAAAGCCTAGGGCAGGGCAGGGCTGGACCTGGCTAACCTTTATCTGCGCTTGTCCTCTCTGGTGCCATAGGAGCGATTCTGAAATGCTTGAGGTACAGTGTGCATGTAATGAGGTCTTGCTTTTATACATTTAGGAGGCCGCAATGGCACAGCGAACATAAAAAACGTAGAGTAGGACTCCCCATACGAGACTGCCTTGACGTGGCGGGGTAGCTCAAACAATTGATCAATTTTTTGCTAAATGTCTCATTTTTGAATACAGATAGAAACCAATGTGTGTTTTCACACTTTATGTATTACGTTCTGACCACAAGCAGCGCTGGCTTCTCCCCCTCTTTTTTCTTGATATTGGTTTTGTGGCTTACCACCACTGTAGCCGTGCGCGCTGGGTCATGTACGCTATTCTTTCTGTTTTCTTAGTGATTGATCTAGGCTGCTGTTCACATTAACAGCGGCCCTGCCCTGCCCTAGGCTTTATTTGATTACGCACCTGTATCTGGGCCTGGATCGTCCTTTATCTGTGGTGCTGGTCAGGCAGTGTGGAGGTTGGACCTGAAATGTCTGCATGGACCTGGCTAACCTTTATCTGCGCTTGTCCTCTCTGGTGCCATAGGAGCGATTCTGAAATGCTTGAGGTACAGTGTGCATGTAATGAGGTCTTGCTTTTATACATTTAGGAGGCCGCAATGGCACAGCGAACATAAAAAACGTAGAGTAGGACTCCCCATACGAGACTGCCTTGACGTGGCGGGGTAGCTCAAACAATTGATCAATTTTTTGCTAAATGTCTCATTTTTGAATACAGATAGAAGCCAATGTGTGTTTTCACACTTTATGTATTACGTTCTGACCACAAGCAGCGCTGGCTTCTCCCCCTCTTTTTTCTTGATATTGGTTTTGTGGCTTACCACCACTGTAGCCGTGCGCGCTGGGTCATGTACGCTATTCTTTCTGTTTTCTTAGTGATTGATCTAGGCTGCTGTTCACATTAACAGCGGCCCTGCCCTGCCCTAGGCTTTATTTGATTACGCACCTGTATCTGGGCCTGGATCGTCCTTTATCTGTGGTGCTGGTCAGGCAGTGTGGAGGTTGGACCTGAAATGTCTGCATGGACCTGGCTAACCTTTATCTGTGCTTGTCCTCTCTGGTGCCATAGGAGCGATTCTGAAATGCTTGAGGTACAGTGTGCATGTAATGAGGTCTTGCTTTTATACATTTAGGAGGCCGCAATGGCACAGCGAACATAAAAAACGTAGAGTAGGACTCCCCATACGAGACTGCCTTGACGTGGCGGGGTAGCTCAAACAATTGATCAATTTTTTGCTAAATGTCTCATTTTTGAATACAGATAGAAACCAATGTGTGTTTTCACACTTTATGTATTACGTTCTGACCACAAGCAGCGCTGGCTTCTCCCCCTCTTTTTTCTTGATATTGGTTTTGTGGCTTACCACCACTGTAGCCGTGCGCGCTGGGTCATGTACGCTATTCTTTCTGTTTTCTTAGTGATTGATCTAGGCTGCTGTTCACATTAACAGCGGCCCTGCCCTGCCCTAGGCTTTATTTGATTACGCACCTGTATCTGGGCCTGGATCGTCCTTTATCTGTGGTGCTGGTCAGGCAGTGTGGAGGTTGGACCTGAAATGTCTGCATGGACCTGGCTAACCTTTATCTGTGCTTGTCCTCTCTGGTGCCATAGGAGCGATTCTGAAATGCTTGAGGTACAGTGTGCATGTAATGAGGTCTTGCTTTTATACATTTAGGAGGCCGCAATGGCACAGCGAACATAAAAAACGTAGAGTAGGACTCCCCATACGAGACTGCCTTGACGTGGCGGGGTAGCTCAAACAATTGATCAATTTTTTGCTAAATGTCTCATTTTTGAATACAGATAGAAACCAGTGTGTGTTTTCACACTTTATGTATTACGTTCTGACCACAAGCAGCGCTGGCTTCTCCCCCTCTTTTTTCTTGATATGGGCTCTTGGACAGTATTTGGGCCCCTGTGCAGTATATATGAGTTCCTGGACATTATTTGGGCCCCTGTGCAGTATATATGGGCTCCTGGACATTATTTGGGCCCCTGTGCAGTATATATGTTTTCCTGGACAGTATTTGGGCCCCTGTGCAGTATATATGAGTTCCTGGACATTATTTGGGCCCCTGTGCAGTATATAGGAGTTCCTGGACATTATTTGGGCCCCTGTGCGGTATATATGGGCTCCTGGACAGTATTTGGGCCCCTGTGCAGTATATATGGGCTCCTGGACAGTATTTGGGCCCTTGTGCACTATATATGAGTTCCTGGATAGTACTTGGGCCCCTGACCAGCATATATGAGCACCAGGACAGTATTTCGGCCCCTGTGCAGTATATATGAGCTCCAGGACAGTATGTGGGCCCCTGTGCAGTATATATGGGCTCCTGGACAGTATTTGGGCCCCTGTGCAGAATATATGGGCTCCTGGACAGTATTTGGGCCCTTGTGCAGTATATATGAGTTCCTGGACAGTACTTGGGCCCCTGAGCAGTATATATGAATTCCTGGACAGTATTTGGGCCCCTGTGCAGTATATGTGGGCTCCTGGACAGTATTTGGGCCCCTGTGCAGTATATATGAGCTCCAGGACAGTATTTGGGCCCCTATGCAGTATATGTGGGCTCCTGGACAGTACTTGGGCCCCTGTGCAGTATATATGAGCTCCAGGACAGTGTTTGAGCCCCTGTGCAGTATATATGGGCTCCTGGACAATATTTGGGCCCCTGTGCAGTATATATGAGCTCCAGGACAGTATTTGGGTCCCTGTGCAGTATATATGAGCTCCAGGACAGTATTTGGGCCCCTATGCAGTATATATGAGCTCCAGGACAGTATTTGGGCCCCTGTGCAGTATATATGGGCTCCTGGACAGTATTTGGGCCCCTGTGCAGTATATATATGAGCTCCAGGACAGTATTTGGGCCCCTGAGCAGTATATATGGGCTCCTGAACAGTATTTGGGCCCCTGTGTTGTATATATGAGTTCCTGGACAGTATTTGGGCCCCTGTGCAGTATATCTGAGTTTCTGGACATTATTTGGGCCCCTGTGCAGTATATATGAGCTCCAGGACAGTATTTGGGCTCCTGTGCAGTATATATGGGCTCCTGGACAGTATTTGGGTCCCTGTGAAGTATATATGAGCTCCAGGACAGTATTTGGGCCCCTGTGCAGTATATATGGGCTCTTGGACAGTATTTGGGCCCCTGTGCAGTTTATATGAGTTCCTGAACAGTATTTGGGCCCCTGTGCAGTTTATATGAGTTCCTGAACAGTATTTGGGCCCCTGTGCGGTATATATGGGCTCCTGGACAGTATTTGGGCCCCTGTGCAGTATATATGGGCTCCTGGACAGTATTTGGGCCCTTGTGCAGTATATATGAGTTCCTGGACAGTACTTGGGCCCCTGAGCAGTATATATGAGTTCCTGGACAGTATTTGGGCCCCTGTGCAGTATATGTGGGCTCCTGGACAGTATTTGGGCCCCTGTGCAGTATATATGAGCTCCAGGACAGTATTTGGGCCCCTGTGCAGTATATGTGGGCTCCTGGACAGTATTTGGGCCCCTGTGCAGTACATATGAGTTCCTGGACAGTATTTGGACCCCTGTGCAGTATATATGGGCTCCTGGACAGTATTTAGACCCCTGTGCAGTATATATGAGCTCCAGGACAGTATTTTGACCACTGTGCAGTATATATGAGTTCCTGGACAGTACTTGGGCCCCTGAGCAGTATATATGAGTTCCTGGACAGTATTTGGGCCCCTGTGCAGTATATGTGGGCTCCTGGACAGTACTTGGGCCCCTGAGCAGTATATATGAGTTCCTGGACAGTATTTGGGCCCCTGTGCAGTATATATGGGCTCCTGGACAGTATTTGGGCCCCTGTGCAGTATATATGAGCTCCAGGACAGTATTTGGGTCCCTGTGCAGTATATATGAGCTCCAGGACAGTATTTGGTCCCCTATGCAGTATATATGAGCTCCAGGACAGTATTTGGGCCCCTGTGCAGTATATATGGGCTCCTGGACAGTATTTGGGCCCCTGTGCAGTATATATATGAGCTCCAGGACAGTATTTGGGCCCCTGAGCAGTATATATGGGCTCCTGAACAGTATTTGGGCCCCTGTGTTGTATATATGAGTTCCTGGACAGTATTTGGGCCCCTGTGCAGTATATCTGAGTTTCTGGACATTATTTGGGCCCCTGTGCAGTATATATGAGCTCCAGGACAGTATTTGGGCTCCTGTGCAGTATATATGGGCTCCTGGACAGTATTTGGGTCCCTGTGAAGTATATATGAGCTCCAGGACAGTATTTGGGCCCCTGTGCAGTATATATGGGCTCTTGGACAGTATTTGGGCCCCTGTGCAGTTTATATGAGTTCCTGAACAGTATTTGGGCCCCTGTGCAGTTTATATGAGTTCCTGAACAGTATTTGGGCCCCTGTGCGGTATATATGGGCTCCTGGACAGTATTTGGGCCCCTGTGCAGTATATATGGGCTCCTGGACAGTATTTGGGCCCTTGTGCAGTATATATGAGTTCCTGGACAGTACTTGGGCCCCTGAGCAGTATATATGAGTTCCTGGACAGTATTTGGGCCCCTGTGCAGTATATGTGGGCTCCTGGACAGTATTTGGGCCCCTGTGCAGTATATATGAGCTCCAGGACAGTATTTGGGCCCCTGTGCAGTATATGTGGGCTCCTGGACAGTATTTGGGCCCCTGTGCAGTACATATGAGTTCCTGGACAGTATTTGGACCCCTGTGCAGTATATATGGGCTCCTGGACAGTATTTAGACCCCTGTGCAGTATATATGAGCTCCAGGACAGTATTTTGACCACTGTGCAGTATATATGGGCTCCTGGACAGTATTTGGGCCCCTGTGCAGTATATATGATTTCCTGGACATTATTTGGGCCCCTGTGTAGTATATATGAGTTCCTGAACATTATTTGGGCCCCTGTGCGGTATATATGGGCTCCTGGACAGTATTTTGACCCCTGAGCAGTATACATGAGTTCCTGGACAGTATTTGGGCTCCTGTGCAGTATATTTGGGCTCCTGGACAGTATTTGGGTCCCTGTGCAGTATATATGAGTTCCTGGACAGTACTTGGGCTCCTGAGCAGTATATATGAGTTCCTGGACAGTATTTGGGCCCCTGTGCAGTATATATGGGCTCCTGGACAGTATTTGGGCCCCTGTGCAGTATATATGAGTTCCTGGACAGTATTTGGGTCCCTGTGCAGTATATATGGGCTCCTGGACAGTATTTGCCCCCCTGTGCAGTATATATGAGCTCCAGGACAGTATTTGGGCCCCTGTGCAGTATATATGGGCTCCTGGACAGTATTTGGGCCCATGTGCAGTATATATGAGTTTCTGAACAGTATTTTGGCCCCTGTGCAGTATATATGAGTTCCTGTACAGTATTTGGGCCCTTGTGCAGTATATATGAGTTCCTGGACAGTATTTGGGCCCTTATGCAGTATATATGGGCTCCTGGACAGTATTTGGGCCCCTGAGCAGTATATCTGAGTTCCTGGACAGTATTTGGGCCCCTGTGCAGTATATATGAGCTCCTGGACATTATTTGGGCCCTTGTGCAGTATATATGGGCTCCTGGACATTATTTGGCCTCTGTGCAGTATATATGATTTCCTGGACAGTATTTGGGCCCCTGTGCAGTATAGATTAGTTCCTGGACAGTATTTGGGCCCCTGTGCAATATATATGGTCTCCTGGACAGTATTTAGGCCCCTGTGCAGTATATATGAGCTCCAGGACAGTATTTTGACCCCTGTGCAGTATATATGGGCTCCTGGACATTATTTGGGCCCCTGTGCAGTATATATGATTACCTGGACAGTATTTGGGCCCCTGTGCAGTATATATGATTTCCTGGACATTATTTGGGCCCCTGTGCAGTATATATGAGTTCCTGGACATTATTTGGGCCCCTGTGCGGTATATATGGGCTCCCGGACAGTATTTTGACCCCTGAGCAGTATATATGAGTTCCTGGACAGTATTTGGGCCCCTGTGCAGTATATATGGGCTCCAGGACAGTATTTTGACCCCTGAGCAGTATATATGAGTTCCTGGACAGTATTTGGGCCCCTGAGCAGTATATATGAGTTCCTGGACAGTATTTGGGCCCCTGAGCAGTATATATGAGTTCCTGGACAGTATTTGGGCCCCTGTGCAGTATATATGAGTTCCTGGACAGTATTTGGGCCCCTGTGCAGTATATATGAGTTCCTGGACAGTATTTGGGCCCCTGTGCAGTATATATGGGCTCCTGGACAGTATTTGGGCCCCTGTGCAGTATATATGAGTTCCTGGACAGTATTTGGGCCCCTGTACAGTATATATGGGCTCCTGGACAGTATTTGGGCCCCTGTGCAGTATATATGAGCTCCAGGACAGTATTTGGGCCCCTGTGCAGTATATATGAGCTCCAGGACAGTATTTGGACCCCTGTGCAGTATATCTGAGTTCCTGGACATTATTTGCGCCCCTGTGCAGTATATATGGGCTCCTGGACATTATTTGGGCCCCTGTGCAGTATATATGAGTTCCTGGACAGTATTTGGGCCCTTGTGCAGTATATATGGGCTCCTGGACAGTATTTTGGCCCCTGTGCAGTATATATGAGTTCCTGGACAGTATTTGGGCCCTTGTGCAGTATATATGGGCTCCTGGACTGTACTTGGGCCCCTGTGCAGTATATATGAGCTCCTTCCATTTTGACTTTTACAAGGAATATATCAAATTGGATGTAAGTGTTTACTTTTTCTTTTACTCAAATGAGAAAAAAATCAAAGACTAGCTATAAAATTAATTGTTTGACCTATAACATGCATGCCTGGAGTTCAGAGCACCTCTTGATTTTTTTTCTTTCTTTTTTTCTGGGGAGGGGTGGGGGCCCATTCAGACTTTTGCTATGGGGCCCCATGATTTCTATGTACGCCCCTTTCTGCTTGTTTAACTTGTGCACGCGCTAAAGTACAGCATTGCCGGACGTCAGTGGAATTGGCTCCTTTGCCAATTCTGGAAAGACTATGGACTCATTTGTTCATGGATTTCATTTCATATTTACCATTGTCCGGGTGAATGACTGCTATTTGGCTGGTAGTGTCATGCCTGTCATGCTGCTTGTGCTGCATGATCCCCACTGCCTTGCCTGTCCCCAGTGCCGGTCCCTGCGGGTGCTCCGGGGGTTCCTCTTACGTGCGCACGTGCATCTCACTTTGCAGCTGGACGCCGTTGCTGGTGTGCTCGCGCCCCTTACCTTACAGCTGCATGCAGGTACTAGTGCGCAAGCACAGCTTACCTTGTGGCTGCTCGCCGTTGCTGGTGCGCGCGCACGTCTCCCATGCTGGATCCTTCAGCTGCCGCCTGTGCCCGGCGCGTGTGTGCACGCTCATCTCCCTGCCGCCTGCAAATGGTTCCTCTCTATGATCCTGGAGGACCCGACACAGTGATTCTCTCTATGGTTCTGGAGGACCCGACACAGCGATTCTCTCTATGGTCCAGGCGGACCTGATCCAACTATCCTCGCTATGGTCCAGGCGGACCTCATCCAGCAATCCTCTCTATGCTTCCAGAGGACCTGACCTAGAAGTCCTCTCTATGATCCTGGAGGACTCAACCCGGAAGTCCTCCCCATGGTCCTGACCCGGAAGTTCAGGTGCTAATGCCCTATATCAGACCGCCCCTTCCTATGGTCGGGGTCTGAGTATCGTGTTGCTTCCCTGCTAGGCTGTTTGGTCTGCTCGGTTGCTCCCTGTATTCTGTGCCCCTGCACTCTGCCCTGTTGTGCTTCTTCGCACACGCACTGTGCTTGTACTTCATCTGGTGTCATGTGTTTGTCCTTGTCCTGTACTTCGTCTGGTGTCCTGTACCTGGTCCTGTATCTAGCCTTGTGTGCCTTTCCCTGTACTCTGTCTTATTGTGCTACTTTAGCACAAGCTCTGCTTTCTTCCTTTGCTCTGCCCTATCGTGCTCTCTTGCACAAGCCTGTTTTTGTACTATGCCTCGCTGTGCTGTCTGTACGCACCTTGGCCATGTACTCTTTCTTGAGCTTTATCTTTGTATTCTAACCTACCGTACTCCTTTAGCACAAGTCCTGTCTTGTTCTCTGTACTTTGCCATATACCCGGCTCTGTGCTCTGGCATATGCTCCGCTTTTTCCTTGTACCCGGCTCTGTGCCTCAGCATACGTTCCGCTACCTGTCTGTACTCTGCTCTATGTCTTGCAATTAGTATCTTGTCTTTACCCGGCTCTGGGCTCTAGCATACGCACCGCTACTTTTCTTTTTACCCGGCTCTGTGCTTCAGCCTACGTTCCGCTCCATGTTCTGTACCTTACCTTGCCTTGTTTCTCCATGTGCCCTTTGCACGTGCCTGGCCTTGCCTCGCCCGCCTGTTTGTGCCTCAGCCGTGTCCGCCTTAGCCATGCCCGCCTGCTTGTGCCTCAGTCGTGCTCGTCGGCCAGTGACTTAGCTGTGCCCGCCTTTTGTTGCTCAGCTGTGCTCGCCTCAGTCTTGCCCGCCTGTCTGAGCCTCAGTCCGACCAGCTAGCCAGTGCCCCAGCCGTGCCTTCTGTGCTTCCTTGCACTCACGCTGTCCCTTCACTGTGCATTGCGTGCCCTCTAAAGTGCGCGCAGGCCCTAGCCTGTTCCTTGGCATACCTCCCCATGCTTCTCTAAAGCACGCGCAGGTCCTGCCATGAACCCTGGCGTGTCTCCTCTTAGCATGCACAGGCCCTAGCCTGAACCCTGGCGTGCCTCCCAGCACGCAAAGGCCCTAGCCCCAACCCTGGTGTGTTCTCTAGCACGCACCCTGCTTTGATCCTTGAACCCTGGCGTGTCTCCTAGCACACACAGGCCCTAGCCTGAACCCTGGCGTGTTGTTATGAATGGGTCACCGAGGAGGAGAGTGCAATAGGCTATGCCACCAGAACACCAGAGAGGTGTTGGCTCAGCGGATTGCAGACCCCTGATCTTAACAACACAACTAGCAGTAGCTGTGGAGCGTTCCTACGTTGCCCTAGACGCTTTGTCACAGCCGGAGGACTAACTAAGCCTAAAGACAGAAAGGTGAAATCTAAACTGCCCCGGAGCAGATCCCCAAAGGAATAGACAGCCCCAAACATATATTGTCGGTGAGACAAGATGAAGCACAAACACAGACAGAAAATAGACTGAGCAAATGATGGGGCCCACACTGACTAGATAGGGCAGGACAGAAAAGGCACTGTCTGCAATCATGTAAAAACCCTAACAATTCCAACACGACTGATGCACAAAAATACTGAGGTTTGCACAAACCTCGCCCCCACTATATCAGCACTCAGGTGTGAACTGGCGGCTAGCAACAGGCTATAATACAGCAGGGGACTGAGTAAACAAACACAAGATACAAAAATACAGGACAGGAGCCAGCAGCCCCTGGGGGAGCAAGCTGACCCCTGACAGCAAGGCAAAATCAGATGCAAAGGGTTTAGCAAATGACACTTAGCTGAAAAATGCAGGATCAGGCATGAGACAGAAATCCTCAATAAGAAAAGGAGTATCACCAGCAGCCACTGAGAGAAGTCTGCTCGCTTATGTAGTCCCAGTCACTACCCCCACTCCTCCAATTATCTTCTGCAGCTGTTGGGTTAACTGTTATGATTGGGTCACCGAGAAGGAAAGCAAGACCAAGCTAAGCCACAGAAAACCAGAGAGGTTGGTAACTAAGCGGATTGCAGACCCCTGATCCTATCCACACAACTAGCAGTAGCCGTGGAGCGTACCTACGATGATTCTAGACGCCTCGACACAGCCAGAGAACTAAATAATCCTAAAGCAAAAAAGGGGAAATCTAAACTGCCCCAGAGAAGACCCCAAAGGAATAGATAGCCCCCAAACATATATTGTCGGTGAGACAAGATGAAAACACAAACGCAGGTAGGAAAATAGGCTGAGCAAACGATGGGGCCCAAACTAACTAGACAGGACAGGAAAGGAAAGACACTGTCTGCAAACATGCAAAAACCCCTGCAAAAAATGCCCAACTGTAACGTCCGTCTGCGGTTCTGGGCTGCAGCCAGGCAACACCCCGAGAAACACTGATACCCTTTACCCCTATACAGGGATCTGGATTTACAACAGAGCCCAGGAGGTAGCTGTCTGAATATGAGCAGTGGCCAGAGCAGGACGGTCGTCAGAGGGAAGTATGAAAAACGGCAGGCAATAGCAGAGTCAAATTCAGGCCAAGGTCAGAGTCAAAAACCAGGAGGGCAGCAGAGGTACAGAATCGTTAGGAAGTAGCAGAGTCAGAATATCCAGGCCAAGGTCACAAACCAGGAGAGTAGCAGAAGTACAAAATCGTCAGGCAATAGAGGGGTCAGAAATCCAAGCTGGGGTCAGAGTCAAACAGAAATCAATCACTAAGTAGCACACAGGGGAACCAAGAATATATCCGGCGGCTTGCAAGCCCAGTCCCAAGGTATTTGAGGGATCAGGTCATCCCTCACAGGCTCCCGGGCTGATGATGTCATCAGGACCGCCCCCAGGACCAGACCTGATGATGCACCAACCCCTTCATGACTGACAGAGGAGCGGAGTCTGCGTCCACTAGATGTCTGCGCAGAAGCCCTTTCACTGTTGCCGCCATCACTCGGGTGCGAGCCACGGCGCCTCCTAGTGGCTGAGGACAGAACAGCAGGCCCCGAGTTTGACGGCGACATGTCAGTCCGGCGCCTCCTGGCGGCCGAGGCCTGGAAAGCAGGCCCCGAGCCGGAGGGCGGCGTGACAGTCCGTCGCCTCCTAGTGGCTGAGGGCAGAACAGCAGGCCCCGAGTTCGACGACGACATGTCAGTCCGGCGCCTCCTGGTGGCCGAGGCCTGGACAGCAGGCCCCGAGTCTGACGGCGATGGGCCTCCGGACCCTCAAAACCCGGCTTGTCAGGGTGAAGGAGATGAAATATCCTAATTAATGCCTTGGCATGGATGTTCCTTGCGGGGACCCAGGACCTCTCCTCCGGGCCGTAGCCCCTCCAGTGTACAAGATACTGTATGGAGCCTCTCACAAGGTGGGAATCAAGGATACCCTGGACTTCATACTCCAAGGACCCTCCGACCGAAACAGGAGGGGGAGGTGACTGGACAGGGTGAATTGGGGAGCGATACAGCTTGAGGAGAGACTTGTGGAACACATTGGGCAACTTAAAAGACTGTGGAAGTTTTAAACGGTAAGCTACAGGGTTAACTACTTCTATGATTTCATATGGACCAATAAATCTGGGACCCAGTTTGGCAGACGGCACTTTAAGTTTGATGTTTTTGGTAGAGAGCCAAACCTTGTCTCCAACTCCCAGGTGCGGCCCCTTAGATCGTCGCCTGTTCGCAGCCGAAGCCTGTCTAACCTGGGACCCTTTCAAGTTTGAGTTTACCTCAGACCAAATCATTTTTAAGCGATGTATATTTCCCTCTACTCCGGGGAGCTCTGACATCCTAGCCGAGAATGAACCAAACCGCGGATGCAGTCCAAGGTTGCAGAAAAATGGGGTAGTCTTAATGGAGTCCTGGTAACGATTATTTAGGGCAAACTCAGCTAGTGGCAGATGTTCCACCCAATCAGACTGATGTTCTGACACATAACAGCGGAGGTATTGCTCCAGTGCTTGGTTGGTACGTTCGGTTTGACCATTGGTCTCGGGGTGGTAGGCAGAGGAGAAGGACAGCTCAATCCCAATGCGTTTGCAGAATGCTCTCCAGCATTTTGAGACGAACTGGGTACCTCTGTCGGACACAATATTCACTGGAGCACCGTGCAGGCGTACAACATGCACAATAAAAAGTTTACTTAAGGTTTCTGAGTTAGGTAGCCCAGACAGGGGGACAAAGTGACACTGTTTGCTGAACCTGTCCACCACCACCCAGATACACGTTTTCCCATCTGAGGGCGGCAGGTCCGTAATGAAGTCCATGGAGATGTGGGTCCATGGACTCTCAGGGGTGGGTAAGGACTGGAGCCAGCCGGCAGGGCGATTATGGGAGGACTTGGCGCGGGCACAGACTTCACACGCTAACACATAATCTTTACAGTCCTTAACCACCGTCGGCCACCAAAAGTTCCTGGTTACCAGTCGGGTGGTATTATTGAGACCAGGATGGCCTGCCAGAACAGAGTCATGTGACTCTTTAAGAACTTGCATGCGAAACGTAGCCGGGACGAACAATTTTTTGGGGGGCGTAGTGTCAGGGGCCTGTTCCAGGGAGTTACGGATCTCCTCCAGAAGGTCCAGAGATACTGCTGACACAACGATCCCACTGGCCAATATCGGGACTGGCTCACAGTCCTCGGCTTGTGAGGGGCAAAAACTGCACGAGAGGGCATCGGCCCTCACATTTTTAGTACCAGGGCGAAAGGTGATTAAAAAATCAAACCTAGAGAAGAACAAGGCCCACCTTGCCTGTCTAGGATTTAATCTTTTAGCTGACTCCAGGTAGGTCAGAATCATGTGGTCGGTAATTACCGTGATCTTATGTTTGGCGCCTTCAAGGAAGTGGCGCCATTCCTCGAAGGCCCATTTGATCGCTAATAATTCCTGATTACCTACATCGTAGTATTTCTCAGTGACAGAGAATTTTCGGGAAAAAAAAGCACATGGGCGAAGCTGAGTGAGGGATGCAGTGCCTTGTGACAGTACTGCTCCCACTCTGACCTCAGAGGCATCCACCTCTACAACAAATGGGCGCTCCAGATCAGGCTGAACCAAAACTGGGTTGGCCACAAAGCACTCTTTTAGCGCAGCAAAAGCCTGAATTGCCTCAGGGTTCCAATTAGCCACGTCTGCCCCTTTTCGGGTCAAATCCGTGAGTGGTTTGGCAATTTCGGAGAAACCCCTGATAAATTTACGGTAGTAGTTAGCCAACCCTAAAAACCGCTGCAGCGCTTTTAGCGATTTGGGTTGCACCCAAGCTTTGATAGGTTGGATCTTGGCAGGATCCATACGAAAGCCTTTGCCTGAAACCATGTACCCTAAAAACTCTACCTCCTCAGCAAAGAAAACACATTTCTCCAGTTTAGCAAACAAGGAGTGTTCTCGCAGTCTCTGCAGCACAGAACAGACGTGTTGAGCGTGTGTCACAGGGTCAGCAGTATAAATCAAAATGTCATCTAAATACACGACGACATACACCCCACAAATGTCCCTGAAAATATCATTTACAAAGTGCTGGAACACGGCAGGTGCGTTACTGAGTCCAAACGGCATTACAAGGTACTCAAAATGGCCAAGAGGGGTATTGAAGGCTGTTTTCCACTCATCCCCGTCTCTTATGCGGACTAGATTGTATGCCCCCCGGAGGTCAAGTTTAGTAAACCAACGGGCTCCTATTAGCTGATTAAAAAGATCAGGGATGAGTGGAAGCGGATACTGGTTCTTTATGGTGATTGCGTTCAACTCCCGGTAATCAATGCAGGGTCTGAGACCACCATCTTTCTTTTCTACAAAGAAGAACCCGGCTCCAACTGGTGAAATGGATGGTCTAATAAACCCTTTTTTTAAGCTATCTGCTATATACTCATTCATGGCCTGACGCTCTGGACCAGAGAGATTAAATATTCTCCCTTTTGGGAGACGGGCATCTGGAATCAGGTCTATAGGGCAATCATACTCTCTGTGGGGGGGTAGCTTCTCAGAATCTACAATAGAAAAAACATCTTCATAGTCTCTGAAAGCAAACGGTATGAGGGGGTTTTTAACTTTAACGTGGTGTACTGCTAGTGATATGCAGTTATCCTGACAGTGCGAACTCCAGCGTACAACATCGCCTAGGTGCCAGTCGATGACTGGATTGTGCTGGCGTAGCCACGGCATTCCCAAAATGACTGCAGCAGATAAATTATCCATCACAAAAAATGACATAACCTCGGTATGCAACGCTCCCACAGACATAGTGATTTTGTCAGTAACAAATTTAACCCCCTCCTGGACAATGGGTGTGCCATTAATAGCAGTAGTTTTTATAGGGGCATTAAGACTTAATAGGGGTACACCGAGACTTTTAGCAGCCAAAGAATCCATAAAATTTCCTTCAGATCCACAATCCACATACGCGTTCAAACACTGAGATTTCTGACCAAAAGAAAGAAAAATAGGTAATAAAACTTTTGCCACATCTGCGGGCAATACCTGAGCCCCTGGGCAACCATAGCCAGAGTAGTTGCCCAGAGGCCGACGTGCCAGGAGCATGGATCTCTGAGGTACAGCTCTCTCCCTGAAGACTCCAGACTGCCGCATAGTTGTCCAGGAAGATGAGAGTGATCTTCCAGGCTGTGCAATGCCACAGGTGTTCAGGCCAAAAATCAGCTCGGTCAGAGGAAGGAAAAAAAAAAAAAAAAGTTCAGGGAGACTGCTTTTGTATATGTTGGGTATATACAGTATACAAGAAGCAGTTAATTTTATGGCCGGATATAATGTAACGTCCGTCTGCGGTTCTGGGCTGCAGCCAGACAACACCCCGAGAAACACTGATACCCTTTACCTCTATACAGGGATCTGGATTTACAACAGAGCCCAGGAGGTAGCTGTCTGAATATGAGCAGTGGCCAGAGCAGGACGGTCGTCAGAGGGAAGTATGAAAAACGGCAGGCAATAGCAGAGTCAAATTCAGGCCAAGGTCAGAGTCAAAAACCAGGAGGGCAGCAGAGGTACAGAATCGTTAGGAAGTAGCAGAGTCAGAATATCCAGGCCAAGGTCACAAACCAGGAGAGTAGCAGAAGTACAAAATCGTCAGGCAATAGAGGGGTCAGAGTCAAACAGAAATCAATCACTAAGTAGCACACGGGAACCAAGAATATATCCGGCGGCTTGCAAGCCCAGTCCCAAGGTATTTGAGGGATCAGGTCATCCCTCACAGGCTCCCGGGCTGATGATGTCATCAGGACCGCCCCCAGGACCAGACCTGATGATGCACCAACCCCTTCATGACTGACAGAGGAGCGGAGTCTGCGTCCACTAGATGTCTGCGCAGAAGCCCTTTCACTGTTGCCGCCATCACTCGGGCGCGAGCCACGGCGCCTCCTAGTGGCTGAGGACGGAACAGCAGGCCCCGAGTTTGACGGCGACATGTCAGTCCGGCGCCTCCTGGTGGCCGAGGCCTGGAAAGCAGGCCCCGAGCCCGAGGGCGGCGTGACAGTCCGTCGCCTCCTAGTGGCTGAGGGCGGAACAGCAGGCCCCGAGTTCGACGACGACATGTCAGTCCGGCGCCTCGGCCTGGACAGCAGGCCCCGAGTCTGACGGTGATGTGACACCAACACGTCCGATAGAAAAAATACTGAAGTCACTAGACTTCGCCCACTATATCAGCACTCTGGTATATTCTGAAAGCAGAGCAAAGAGAGGCCAATCTAATAAGGAACAAAAACAAACTGGCACAAACAGTAACATAAGGATGGAAATTCAGCACAGCCCCAGCCGGGGCTGGCTGACCACACAAAACTGAAATAGACAAAACCAAATCAAATGTGAACAATAGCAAAAGAACACTTAGCTTGAGCATGCAGGGACTGAGCTGGAAACTAAGACCTCAGGAGGCAGGAAAAAATCACCAGCAGGGATAGAAGGAGTCGGCTGTCTTAAATCCAGTCAGGAACTCCCAATGTTCAATCGTCCTCATCATCATCAGGTGGCAGGCCTCTGCCAACTAGATCAGCTCCACTACCTCCTGTAACCACCAGAGGGAGCCCGGAAAGAGAACTCGCGACCCCTCTGTCAATATAACCATCTCCACTACCTTCACCAGGAACCAGAGGTAGGCCTGAAAGTGAATTCACAACAGTACCCCCCCTTGAGGAGGGGTCACCGAACCCTCATCCATGCCACCAGGCCTATCAGGATGGGCCCGGTGAAAAGCACGAACCAATCTATCGGCATGAATGTCAGAAGCAGAGACCCAAGAATTATCCTCCTGGCCATAACCCTTCCATTTGACCAAGTACTGGAGTCTCCATCTAGCCAAATGAGAATCCAATATTTTCTCTACCTCATTCCACATTGCCTTTAACCAATACAGGGTCAGGAGGTGCCGCCATAGGAACTACTGGCTCCACAAACCTTTCAACAGAGATTTATGAAACACGTTATGGATCTTAAACGTAACTGGAAGAGCCAATCGAAAAGAAACAGGATTAAGAATCTCCAAAATCTTATAAGGTCCAATGAATCTTGGCTTGAACTTTGGAGATGCAACCTTCATGGGAATATTCAACCAAACCATATCACCCACGTTAAACCGGGGACCAATGGTCCTATGCCGGTTGGAAGACCGTTGGGCTTTTTCCTGTGAGATGGACAACTTATCCATCACTTGGTCCCAAATCTGCTGCATTCTCTCTACCACAGTGTCCATACTTGGGCAGGTCGAAGATTCCACTTGCCCTGAAGAAAATCGAGGATGAAACCCAAAGTTACAGAAAAAGGGCGACATCAAAGTTTAGCGCAAATTCGGCCAAGAGCAAAAATGAGACCCAGTCATCCTGATCAGCAGATATAAAACATCTCAAATAGGACTCCAAAGTCTGGTTTGTTCTCTCAGTCTACCCATTGGTCTGAGGATGAAATGCAGAGGAGAAAGATAACTGAATTCCCAGATTGGAACAAAAAGTTCTCCAAAATGTGGAAACAAACTGGACTCCTCTGTCCGACACAATGTTCTCAGGAATCCCATGCAACTGAACCACCTGTTGTAAAAACAACGGCACCAACTCTGAAGAAGATGGCAACTTTGGGAGTGGTACAAGATGGATCATCTTAGAAAATCTATTACAAATCACCCAGATAACAGTCATTCTCTGACAGACAGGAAGATCAGAAATAAAATCCATTGAGATATGGGTCCATGGCCTCTTGGACACTGGCAGGGGCATCAACAACCCACTAGAACGAGAACAGGGTTTAGGCTGATAACAAGTCCCACAGGACTGCACAAAATTCCTGACATCATGAGATAACACAGGCCACCAAAAAGACTGACTCACCAAATCTCTGTTACCAAAAATACCTGGATGACCAGCTAACGCGGAGCAATGAATTTCAGACATTACTCTCTTCCTCCACTGGTCAGGAACGTACAATTTTCCCATAGGTCAACGCTCAGGTTTGTCCTCCTGAAATTCCTCCAGGGCACGTCTCAAATCGGGCGAGATGACGGAAAGAACTACCCCCTCACTTTGAATGGCAGTAGGCTCAGTCACAATAAGAGAATCCGCAAAGAAACTCCTAGAAAGGGTGTCCGCCTTAACATTCCTAGTGCCCGGAGGAAAAGAGACCACAAAATTAAAACGCGTGAAAAACAAGGCCCACCTAGCCTGTCTAGGATTCAAGTGTTTGGCTGATTCAAGATAAATCAAATTCTTGTGGTCGGTGAGGACCACAACTTGATGTCTAGCTCCCTCCAACCAATGTCTCCACTCTTCAAATGCCCATTTCAGGGCCAACAATTCCCGATTCCCCATGTCATAGTTACGTTCAGATGGGGAGAATTTTCGAGAAAAGAAGGCACAGGGATTCATTTTAGAAGTCACCGGATCTTTTTGGGACAAAACAGCTCCTGCACCAATCTCAGAAGCATCTACCTCCACCTGAAATGGAAGTGAGACATCAGGTTGCCGTAGAACCGGAGCAGAAGTGAATCTCCGCTTAAGCTCCTGAAATGCCGAGACTGCCTCTGGAGACCAATTCACCACATCAGAGCCCTTTTTGGTCAGATCAGTCAGTGGTTTGACAATACCAGAAAAATTACCTATAAATTTACGATAGAAATTAGCAAAATCCAAAAACTTCTGGAGAGTCTTCAAAGAAGTGGGCTGAACCCAATCATAAATGGCCTGTACCTTGGCCGGGTCCATTTCAATAGCCAATGGAGACAAAATAAATCCCAAAAATGAAATCCTCTGTACTCCAAAGAGGCATTTCGATCCCTTAAAGGGGTTGTCCGGGCTTTTCACATAATCTCAGTACATATCTGGGCTGCAGAATTATGACAATAAGTAATTTACTTTCTGTCACTAGTTTGCGCGGTTTTCTAGATATTATGAACAGAACGTCCAAGGGGGGGTGTGTTATGGCATTGAAATGAGAACTAGTCGTAACCCCCTACTCTACTCCAAACATGCCCTCTATAGCAACAACCCCACCCTCCATAGCTACAGGCCCTCCCGGTCCACATGAAGAAGCCCTCATCACACAGTAACAAATCCTCCCCCTCTAGCAGCCTCACTGCAGAGAGCAGCTGCTCCTCCCCCAGACACACGATGAACAGTGTTCTATGGAAAGTGAAACTAGTGAGGAGGGAAAATTGTCCTGTATTCTGGGATGGGCTGCTCCCATCAGAATTTGTGTCATTAGAGACACAGTGCTCACACATACACTGCACCAAATCTGCTGCTGTGTGAAGACATCAGTGACACAGAGCTGTCTCATTCACACAGCAGAGGCTTTGTCACACAACAGATTACATCAGTGACTGCCATCCCCTGTGCAGATTAGAAGCTGCAGACCCCCATCACTGGCCATCAGACAGTCTGTTCTCACTGCTGTATTGTCATAATTCTGCAGCCCAGATATGTACTGAGATTATGTGAAAAGCCCGGACAACCCCTTTAACATACAGGGAATTTTACCTCAAAATCCGGAACACAGTCCGGACATGTTCCACATGAGAATCCCAATCATTGGAAAAGATCAAGATATCATCCAGATAAATGATCAAAAACTTATCCACAAAGTCCCGGAAAATATCGTTCATAAAGGATTGGAAGACATAAGGGGCATTAGTGAGCCCAAAAGGCATCACCAGGTACTCAAAATGTCCCTCCAGAGTATTAGACGCTGTCTTCCATTCATCCCCGTGCTTGATGCAAATAAGATTATATGCCCCCCTGAGGTCAAGCTTGGTAAACCAGCAGGCACTTTTAACTCTGGAAAATAAATCAGAAATCAGGGGTAACAGGTACTGATATTTAACAGTGATTTTGTTAAGGGAACCATAGTCAATATGTGGGGCCCCTGAGGCTCAGTCGCCACAGAGGTACTGCACCTTCTCCTAAGGTGTAGTGCCCCACCATCCAGGTAAGGTGGAAACTCCTTTGCACGCTTCAACACTCGCACCCCACACAACAGGGTAGTTCTGCGCAACCACATTGCGGCTCAGTGCTTGGAGAGTAGCAGAGCACCTCTGGTGGTTCCCTGCTTGGAACACTGGATGTGCTGGGGGGTGGGTGGAGTTGAGATATATAAAAGAGTGGGAATGTGTAGGATTACAGGTTCAGTCTGGCAGAAGGTCAGGCGGGTAAGAAGTCACTCAGACAGGAGTGAGGATCCCTGGAAGAAGGATGGAGGAAGGAGTGCTGCAGCTGCCTCAGTGATCTGAGCCAGCTGGCACGGGAAAGGGAAAGAAGGAGAAAGACGTAGAACTGCAACCTAAGCTTCCATAAGAGAGAGAAAGACAAGTACGGAACGAAGGAGAACAGAGAGGACGTGGGTTGGAAGAGGAACCCTGCCTATAGGTTCTCAGCGCAAGGCCAGGGCCCGATCCCCGAGGTTGTATGGACACTTATGGTTCTGCAGCAGACACCGGTGGAATAGTAGGCTGTAAATGCACTACTCCCATCTAAGACTTGGGGCACAACAGCAACTGATTTAGAGAGCCGGGACTCAGGAGAAGGGAGTCCCCGAAGCAGGCTACAGCTGTCTGCCATACGAGTAGAGTTCTTGGGAACATCTGACAGGAGGAACTCCAGGGTACCACGGTACTGGAGAGCTTCACACTTTAAGGAGCAATAGAGGAGTCGTTCAGGAAAGGTACATGTTGGCGGATTGTTGGAGAGGAGCTTCCCATCTGGTCTGGAGGTTGGCTGAGTCTCTGACCCGGAGGACACGGCCCGGAGGCAGGCACCCTTGTGTACCGGAGACTGTGAGTAAAGCTTTGGAACTGCAAGCCTCGGTGTCCTCCATTGATTCTTGCGCCAACCTGCTCAGCACCGCTTTATCTGGGTACCATTCTTTACACTGCCTGCGCCTTTCCACAACCATTACAACTACACTGCCCTGGGACATCAGCCCTGCCTGTGGAGGGCTATACCATCACTGCTGCACCATACCATCTGTCCCAGAGGATCTGTCTGCAGCGTCGGCTTAACACCTCCCTTGCCGAGCACCACAGGTGGCGTCACGAACTATTCCATTCCATTAACTACATTTCCCCATTACTTGGGCGCCCAGGGCCACGGACCAGGGCCACGGACCAGGTCACCGCAGCTGTGACGCCTTCCCCTGACACCGGCCCAGTACCGAGTACCCCACGGCCCTGGGAGGGCGACCCAAATACAAGGCCTTAATGAACCATCTTTCTTGGTCGCAAAAAAAAAAAACCCAGCACCTAAGGGTGAAGAGCCCAGCATTGCCCGGGCATAGTAACTGCCGTCCCGCGCTCTCCTTCCACAGCCCCGCTCTCCACTCACTGTCCCGCTCTCTCCCTCCACAGCCCCTGTCTCCACTGGCCGTCCCACACTCTCCCACAGCAGCCCCGCTGTCTCCCTCTGCAGCCCGGCTCTCCATCCATCGTCACACTCTCTCCTTCTGCAGCCCCAATCTCCAATCGCCGTCCCACGTTCTCCCTCCACCACCCCGCTCTCTCCCTCAGCAGCCCCGCTCTCCACTGGCCGTCCCGCACTCTTCCTCCGCAACCCTGCTCTCTACTCGCTGTCCCACTTTCCACACGCCATCCCGCTGTATCCCTCCGCAGCCCCTGTCTCTACTGGCCAACCCACTCTCTCCTTCAGTAGCCCAGCTCTCCACCCGAGTCCTGCTCTCTCCCTTAACAGCCCTGCTCTCCACCCACCATCACGCTCTCTCCTTCCACAGCCCTGCTCTCCACCCGCCATCCTACTCTTTCCATCTGCAGCCCCGCTCTACATGAGCCATCCCGTTCTATCCCCCTGTGTCCTGATCTCCCTCCATAGCACCGCTCTCTCCCTCCACAGCCCCTCTCGCTCCCTCCACAACCCCACTCTCCATGTACCGTCCTACTCTATCCCTCCGCAGCCCCGTTCGCCATCCGTGTCCCGCTCTCTTCCTTGCAACTCCGCTCTCCACCCATGTCCTGCACTTTCCCTCTGCAACCCCGCTCTCCACCCACCAGTGGCAGGGCTATGTGGAGTGGGTGTGATACATACACACACACAGACACACACTCAGCCTTACATATATAGACAAGTTCAGATATTCACACCCGTTATACCTGCTAAAACTGTCCACATGAACTGTGGGATACTGCCTCTTTATATATTCTGTAAAGGATAGGTTGTTCTGCGCACATGACGGTTCCTACCTTGCTGGGCAGAGACCTATTATAGTGTGCCAGCGTCATATGACATATCTGTCCCTCATATAGGAAATGACTATGCTTTAGAAACATTGTATAACTAGTCCATTTAAAAAAAAGAAAAAATGACAGCAGCCCTGGATATTCTTTTATCCTGTGCTCAGATTTGCAACATTGTTACATGCCTCCATTGTGAAACGTTGCCTTTCATTTCAATGAAACTTTTTCCGGCACGAAGGAAATAATTGTGGTATTCTTTGTCAGCACAGTATATTTACTGGCAAAAGAGATGTTGGGTACATTGTACCCCATAAATACAGTGGGGCAAATAAGTATTTGATCCCTTGCTGATTTTGTAGGTTTTCCCACTGACAAAGACATGAACAGTCTATAATTTTAAGGGTAGGTTAATTTTAACATTGAGATATATAATATCAAAAATAAAATACAGAAAATCACATTGTATAAATTATATAAATTTATTTGCATTTTGTAGTGAGATATAAGTATTTGATCTCCTACCAACCATTAAGGGTTCTGGCTCCTACAGACCATTTTAGATGCTCCTAATCATACCTGCATTAAAGACAGATGTCTTAAATAGTCACCTTTATAAAAGACTCCTGTCCACAGACTCAATAAATCAGTCAGACTAACCTCTACAACATGGGCAAGACCAAAGAGCTTTCTAAGAATGTCAGGGACAAGATCATAGACCTGCACAAAGCTAGAATGGGCTAACTCAACTCGCCTTGTTTGGAGGAAGAGAACACCATCCCCACTGTCAAGCTTGGAGGTGGAAACATTACGTTTTGCCGGTGTTTCTCTGCTAAGGGCACAGGACTACTTCACCACATCAATGGGAGAATGGATGGAGTCATGTACCATAAAATCCTGAGTGACAACCTCCTTCCCTCCACCAGAACATTAAAAATGGGTCGTGGCTGGGTCTTCCAGCTAGACAATGACCCAAAACATACAGCCAAGGCAACAAAGGAGTAGCTTAAAAAAAAAAGAGCATTAAGGTCATGGAGTGGCTAGCAGTCTCCAGACCTTAATCTCAAAGAAAACGTATGGAGGGAGTTGAAGCTCCGAGTTGCCAAGAGACAACCTCAAAATATTAATGATTTAGAGATGATCTGCAAAGAGAAATGGACCAAGATTCCACCTGACATGTGCGCAAACCTCATCATCAACTACAAAAAAGTCTGACTGCTGTACAGTTGTGGCCAAAAGTATTGACACCCCTGCAATTCTGTCAGATAATACTCAGTTTCTTCCTGAAAATGATTGCAAACACAAATTCTTTGTTATTATTATCTTCATTTAATTTGTCTTAAATGAAAGAACACAAAAAGAATTGTCCTAAAGCCAAATTGGATATAATTCCACACCAAACATAAACAAGAGGGTGGACAAAAGTATTGGCACTGTTCGAAAAATCATGTGATGCTTCTCTAATTTGTGTAATTAACAGCACCTGTAACTTACCTGTGGCACCTAACAGGTGTTGGCAATAACTAAATCACACTTGCAGCCTGTTGACATGGATTAAAGTTGACTCAACCTCTGTCCTATGTCCTTGTGTGTACCACCTTGAGCATGGAGAAAAGAAAGAAGACCAAAGAACTGTCTGAGGACTTGAGAAACCAAATTGTGAGGAAGCATGAGCAAACTCAAGGCTACAAGTCCATCTCCAAAGACCTGAATGTTCCTGCATCTACCGTGCGCAGTGTCATCAAGAAGTTTAAAGCCCATGGCACTGTGGCTAACCTCCCTAGATGTGGACGGAAAAGAAAAATTGACAAGAGATTTCAACGCAAGATTGTGCGGATGTTGGATAAAGAACCTCGACTAACATCCAAAAAAGTTCAAGTTACCCTGCAGTCCGAGGGTACAACAGTGTCAACCCGTACTATCCGTCGGCGTCTGAATGAAAAGAGACTGTATGGTAGGAGACCCAGGAAGACCCCACTTCTTACCCCGAGACATAAAAAAGCAAGGCTGGAGTTTGCCAAAACTTACCTGAAAAAGCCTAAAACGTTTTGGAAGAATGTTCTCTGGTCAGATGAGACAAAAGTAGAGCTTTTTGGGCAAAGGCATCAACATAGAGCTTACAGGAGAAAAAAGAGGCATTCAAAGAAAAGAACACGGTCCCTACAGTCAAACATGGCGGAGGTTCCCTGATGTTTTGGGGTTGCTTTGCTGCCTCTGGGACTGGACTGCTTGACCGTGTGCATGGCATTATGAAGTCTGAAGACTACCAACTAATTTTGCAGCATAATGTAGGGCCCAGTGTGAGAAAGCTGGGTCTCCCTCAGAGGTCATGGGTCTTCCAGCAGGACAATGACCCAAAACACACTTCAAAAAGCACTAGAAAATGGTTTGAGAGAAAGCACTGGAGACTTCTAAGGTGGCCAGCAATGAGTGCAGACCTGAATCCCATCGAACACCTGTGGAGAGATCTAAAAATGGCAGTTTGGAGAAGGCACCCTTCTAATATCAGGCACCTGGAGCATTTTGCCAAAGAAGAATGGTCTAAAATTCCAGCAGAGCATTGTAAGAAACTCATTGATGGTTACCGGAAGCGGTTGGTCGCAGTTATTGTGGCTAAAGGTTGTGCAACCAAGTATTAGGCTGAGGGTGCCAATACTTTTGTCTGGCCCATTTTTGGAGTTTTGTGTGAAATGATCAATGTTTTGCTTTTTGCTTCATTCTCTTTTGTGTTTTTTCATTTAAGACAAATTAAATGAAGATAATAATACCAAAGAATTTGTGATTGCAATCATTTTCAGGAAGAAACTGAGTATTATCTGACAGAATTGCAGGGGTGTTAATACTTTTGGCCACAACTGTACCTGCCAACAAGGGTTTTGCCACCAATTATTAAGTCTTGTTTGCCAGAGGGATTAAATACTTATTTCCCAAAATGAAAATAAATTTATATAAATTATACAATGTGATTTTCTGGATTTTATTTTTGATATTATATCTCTAAATGTTAAAATTAACCTACCCTTAAAATTATAGACTGTTCCTGTCTTTGTCAGTAGGCAAACGTACAAAATCAGCAAGGGACCAAATCATTATTTTCTTAACTCTATATATATATATATGAATTTATGACCTAAAAGACACAGGGTGCCCATCGCTTTTTGGAGCATTCAGTCAAACTATACTAATGGGGTTATGTTTGAGCACAGGAGGAATATCTATTTAAATTTTGGAGTCCATTTCCCATTTCCTCACATATCACTACTATGTATGAAAAATTTGTCCTAAAAATGACACTTTTGTGAAAAAAAAATAAACTTTATTTTTTCACACTCATTTTGAACTAAATCATTTAATAAAATGTGGGCTCAAAAGACTCAATAAACCCATAAATGAATTATTTAGGGGATGCAGTTTAGAAAATAGGGTCAGTTGTGGAGTTTCTTCTGTTTTGGCATGTCAAGAACTCTATTTCGGCCAAACTTGTGTTCCAAAATTCAAAAAGTGGTTCTTCCATTCCGAGCCTTGCCGTTTGTCCAATAGAGGTTTCTGATAGTGATGAGCGAGCACTGAAATGCTTGGGTGTTCGTTGCTCGAGTCGAGCAAATTGCAATGCTCGGGTGCTCGACCCGAGCAACGAGCCCAATGTAAGTCTATGGGAAAACCGAGCATTTTTGCGCGGATCCCCACGGGGGTCCTTTTAGGGTCTAAATACATCTGAAATCGATGGGAACAGTGCTCAAATGACACGGGAACATCATGGGAAAGACCCCTTGAAGCATTTCTGACTCCTAGGTCACTGCTGTGAAAAATGTTGTCAGAGTGTTACACCACTTTTATAAGCACACACTAAAACATACAAAAACTAAACCAAAATAGATTTTCCTGGGAAATATTGTATTCTAAGGAACATCCTTTCCAGGGTAATGATTTTTATGTAAGGCAAATGAAATAACTCTCCAAAAAATGTACCTCCACCACTTGGGCTTTGTTCACGCGTAGCGTTTTTGATGCGTTTTTCAACTTTAGCATTGCTTTCAACCAATACAAATGCATTCACTGGGAAATATCATTTTAACATTTAACAACCCTAGCTGGCCATGTGGTGTGTGACACATCATCTGACACATCTTGTTTCATTTATGAAGGAGGGACTCTGAAAGTCACAAAGCCAATTATTATAGGGCCATAAGGCTGCACTAATATTCTTAAAGGGCCATTATTAAACAGTGGGTCACCTATACTGTTATTGCCTATGCAGTGAGTGGCTGGGCTGCCAAAAATTAGGATGCACCCCAATACCCCTTTGATGAGACGTACAGGAGGGCCTCATGAAAAAACATTCCCATTATAAGAACGTGGGTCTTCCATAGTGTTTGCCTATGCATTAAATGCAAGGCCTGCCCCAAACTTACACGTACCCCAATAACCCTTTGAAACAACGTGCTGGATGACCACATGAAACCAAAGTTCCCATTTTTTCATTTGGTACTGCTATACTGTTAGCCTATGCATTGAATGCAAGGCCTGCCTTGCCACAAAGTTACACGCACCCCAATAACCCTTTGAAACGACGTACTGGATAGCCACCTGAAACCAAAGTTCCAATTTTTTTCATTTGGTACTGCCATACTGTTAGCCTATGCATTGAATGCAAGGCCTTCCCTGCCACAAAGTTACACGCACCCCAATAACCCTTTGAAACAACATACTGGATGGCTACATTAAACCAAAGTTCCCATTATTATGAATTTTGTACTCCCATAAAGTTTGCCCATGAAGTGAATGCAAGGCCTGCTCCAAATTTGGATGCACCACAATAACCCAAAACACAGAAGTCCTGGATGGCCACATGAAACCAAGGATCCCATTATGCTTTTTTTCTTTACTCCCATACAGTTTGCCCATAAAGTGAATGCAATGCCTGCCCTGCACCAAAGTTACATGCACCCCAATAACACTGGATGGCCACACGAAACTAAAGTTCCCATTTTTTCATTTGGTACTGCTATACTGTTAGCCTATGCATTGAATGCAAGGCCTGCCTTGCCACAAAGTTACACGCACCCCAATAAGCCTTCGAACCCACATACTGGATGCCCACATGAAAACCAAGTTCACATTACTCAATTGGTGCTCCCATACTGTTTGCTTATGCATTGAATGCAAGGCCTGCCCTGCCACAAAGTTACATGCACCCCATTAACACTGGATGGCCACACGAAACTAAAGTTATTATGAATTTTGTACTCCCTAAAAGATTGCCCATGAAGTGAATGCAAGGCCAGCCCCAAATTTGCACGCACCTCAATCCCCCTTGGAAGAAAAGTGGAGGAGGGCCTCATAAAAAAAATTTCCCATTAAAAAAGTAGCGGTTCTCCTATTCTTGTAATGCCCATTCACTTTAGTATGGGCTGACAAACCTTTCCTCCTGGGGGGTACACATCAACATAGTGTGTAAACTTTTTTTTTTATGGGCATCATAAACATGCTTGAAAACAAGAATGTGGTTTCCTACACAGTTTGCTGCTGGGAAGTTGCAGGTTTTTAGCAGAAATATGAAATATGGTGGACGACTTGTTGGATGAAGTGATCAGGAAAAGAATGATGGCAGGAATGGGAACGTAAAGAATTAATAACAGCGGGGGCTATGGGAGGTATGAGATCCAGGAACCAGCCTAAAATGATTAGTCCATTACCCACCACCAATTACCATAATGAGTTTGATGCCCGTCAGAAGATCGGTGTAAAGGGCCCGTTACCCATTGCGATATCGCTAGCAATATCACTGTAACGTCACCGATTTTGTGACGCAGCAGCGATATTGCTAGCGATATCGCTACATGTGATACCTCCGACCGGCTCCCCCGCTGCTCATCGCTGGTCGCGCGAGAATGTCCTGGACCATTTCTCATCGGGCGCTTCCTGCTGGGCTTTCTGTGGCGACCCATGGACGCGGGCAGGAGGACGTCAGGATCGCCGCGTGACAGGTAAGTAGCGACCCCCGACCCCTGCGATGCCGCTGGTGAGATCTGCCTGTGTGGCAGCTCACTAGCGACCACTTAGCGATGCACCAGCGATCCATATCGTTGTCGGGATCGCTGGTGCATCGCTAAGTGTAACAGTACCCTAACATATGTGTATCTGAAGCTTAGCATAAAAGATGCCCGTGAGAAATAGGTTACCAAAGACGTACGTGTCCGTATAAAGGGTAGAGTGCAAGATGCTGGTGAGATGCTTAATTCTAGAAAGCTCTGCAAAGGAATACGTGGATTTCGTCCGCGCTGCCCAAATGATGAAATTCCAGAAGGTTAATAAGGTTTGACAGTGGTTTATTCTACGCGTTTCAAGGTTTTTTGCAACCTCTTCTTCAGGAAAGTGGTATTTCCTGAAGAAGAGGTTGCAAAAAACCTTGAAACGCGTAAAATAAACCACTGTCAAACCTTATTAACCTTCTGGAATTTCATCATTAGGGCAGCGCGGATGAAATCCACGTATTCCTTTGCAGAGCTGTTTCAGATAGTCGATGACCAACTTGTGGATCTGCAGCAGCCCTTATCTATACATGCTTTGAATACCTACTACCAGGTGAGCAGTTTTTTGTCAAACCGCTTACTTTATTTGTGGGATAAGACCCTATATTGCGCTTGTGTCTCCCTCTTTCCCCACAATACTAATTCTAGAAAGCAGCAGATCAGTGTTGGAGGAAAGCCAAACAAACTGATGGATGCTCGTGAAAAACTAAGTTTAAAGAGGAGTGCACCGGCCGTAACTATCAACACACCCGTGGCACAAGATTCTTCATCTTCACCCATACATATTACCAAGAATATCCAAATGTCACAACCGAAAACTATTTTTTCCATTATAACAAACACTATTAAAGGAATACCAATAAACATAGTTAACCATGACCCTGGGAAACAACAGATTTCCTCTTGACAAGATATGGACGATGATGGTATTGAGGACGACATAGAACTTTCCAACATCCCCACTAAGAAGATAAAGATCACAGCTGCCAAGAATGTGCAAAAAAGGCCGTGAATGTCTGGAAATTCATTTTCTTTAGGGCAAACTTTAACTCTTACTAAAGTGGTACTGAATGATGCATACACCGCTCCCATATCTACTCATCATGAGACTTCGACACCTTTATTGCACACAATGGCTCTAACCAACGTGTCACAGACACTTGTCACAAAGGAGGCCAGTTCATCAGTAGGGCCCACTCGAAAAGAGTCTATCTTTAGCCCCTTAGAAGGCCAAAAAATGACCATTAATAATTTGCATCCAAGAGTCACAAAGGAAGATATCGTGGAGCTTTTTTGTGTATGCGGTGCCTTGAAGCGCACCAGCATGTTGAGTTCCGGAGTTGCAGAGTTTGTGTTTGTAAGAAAGTACGGTTGGTGCCTACAAAAACTACAACAAATACCTAGATGGACAACCAATGAAATGCAATCTTCCTTTGAATGGTAGTGTAATAAAATCAGAACAGCCCAAACTTCTAAGACACCTCATCAAAGAAGGAGGGTGAATCTAGAAGAAACACAACCTACTCCTCCTTCAGTGTTGCTTAAAATCCTTCAGCTGAAGTTGATCCTGATACTATCTTAGAAGCACTCTTTAAATCCTCAGGGTCATCATTATTCATCTAACCACCTGCATTTAAGATTAAGCTCTGATGACACCAACACATCTTGGAGATTATAATAAGAGAGATTCACAATTCACATATGGGCCCAGAGACTACTTTAAAAACAAAAAAAAAAAATCATTTTTTTTTTTTTTTTTTTAGCGCTGATGATCAACAGCAGGTAGTTGATGTTTGCAGGAGTCTGGCATGACAGTTTATACTGTTCCCAGCATTGTAGTACACCTTCGTTGTGGTGCATTTGCGCTATTGCATCATGAACTTCCATTTTCCCCTTGCTCTAGCATTGTGATACAGCATGATTATGGTTCTACTGTTCTGTCAAGGGAGGCTAAATAAATGTTGAATACCTTGTTTATTTTTCTTCAATAATCTGTTTCAACTCACAAGATAATGTTTGTTGTTTTGTAGTTTTAGTATCTGGATTCCTACAAAAGGATCTCAAGACCTTCATATTCCTTTAAATGGTTGGGGAATTACTAAGTGTCCACCTACCGTGTTTTAGACAAATACATTTTTTATGCCTAATTAATGTTTCACACTGTACAAATGTAATCCAGAACTGTTCAATCGTAGGCAGTGCTTATTGCCCTGCGGATGAAGCATTTTGTAACATCTGTGATCTGAAGACAGAGAAATGCTGAAGAGAAATAGATCACGGTAATAGTGATCTAACTACTGAGATGTGTACAGAGGAATGCTGGGAGGACACAGATTGTGGTTTTCTATCAAATTCATCTGCATTTAAATTTTTTTAGGTAATGCTGATACTTAAAAAAAAAAACTTACTCTAGTTTTGGCAGGGTGCAGTGCCATACCACGACTGTAATGGGGTCTTCCTATCTCGGGTACCTCTTTCAGTACCACCCCCGTGTTTCCGGACGTCCACTCTGCTTTGGCTGGAGTCTGAATGAAGGACGCTGGCTGGAATTCCTTGGTTACATAGGCGCATATAAAAGATCACTGCTTCTCCACGTATTTCCAGTCTGACAACACTTTACTCACAGGACACAGAATATATCACACAGATACAGAGGGCAGGCCAATAGAAAAGCGGCAGGTCAGACATACATCACAAAAGCCGCAGGTGGCCGGAGCCTGCCGATGTTTATTTTGGGAGTTACAAAGGTGGGGGAGGGGGGTGGCTGGGCGCAGCCTGTGGGCTGGTACATTAGGGACATGCATCTCCCATGGAACCTATTATACATACATATAACTGCACAACATAATCTGGGTGCCGAGTGGTTCTGTAACACGGCTCCCCTTTTCAGCGACGTGATCGGCATACACAGTCTGATCCTTAACGGATCGGTTTGGGGATGACCGAATTTTATGGGGTTGGTACAAGTTCCGTTTGTCGACTTAGTCCATCGGCGTTACCGTTTTGTTTGCCGCGTCGGTAGTGGATGGTGAAGTCCAGAGGTTGTAGGGCTAAACTCCACCGCAGCAATCTGGTGTTGTCTCCGGAGACCCGATTAAGCCAAACTAGGGGATTATGGTCCGTTAGGAGGGAAAACTGTCGTCCATACAAATATGGTTGCAACTTTTTGAGTGCCCATACTACCGCCAGGCACTCCTCGATGGCTGCATAGCTTACTTCACGGGGCAGTAGTTTCCGACTCAGGTAAGCTACCGGGTGTTTTTGGCCGTTCGGCCCGACTTGGCTAAGCACTGCCCCCAATCCAAACATAGAAGCGTCTGTGTGAACCAGTAAACGTTTAGTTGGATCGGGTGCGGCCAATACAGGGGTATTGGTGAGGGCAGCCTTTAGTTGGCGGAAGGCTTCCTCACACTCTGGGGTCCAGGTTACCTGGCGGGGTTGGTTCTTACGGGTCAGATCAGTGAGGGGCTTGGCTACGCTGCTGTAATTGGGAACAAATTTCCTGTAATACCCCGCTGTCCCTAGAAACGCCATGACCTGGGTTTTAGTGTGTGGGGTGGGCCATTTGGCTATGGCTTCAATCTTGGCTGGTTCTGGTTGCTGTTTCCCACTTCCCACCCAATGCCCTAAATACTGAACCTCTGCTTTGCCCACGTGACATTTGTTTGGGTTCAGGGTGATTCCGGCCTGGTGGATCCTGTCCAATACTGTCTCTAGGGTGATTTAGATGCTCTTCCCATGTCGCACTGTAGATGGCGATGTCGTCCAGGTAGGCACAAGCATAGTCCTGGAGACCATCCAGAAGCCGGTCAGCCAGCCTTTGGAAGGTCGCCAGGGCATTCTTCATCCCGAATGGCATAACTCGAAACTGGAATAAGCCGAACGGGGTGACAAATGCCAACTTGGGAATAGCGTCAGGACTAAGGGGAATCTGCCAGTAGCCTTTGCATAGATCGATGGTGGTCAAATACTTTGCCCCCGCCAGCCGGTCTAACAACTCATCCACACACGGCATGGGATATGCATCCGTCACTGTTTTCTCATTGAGCTTACGATAGTCTACACAAAACCGTGTAGTCCCATCCTTCTTGGGCACTAACACTACAGGGGATGCCCAAGGACTATCTGACTCTTCAATGACCCCTAAACGCAACATCTCTTGTATCTCTTGTCGCATCCCCTCTTGTACAGACTCAGGGACGCGGAAGGGGTTTTGTCGCAGGGGGGTCTGATCCTGGGTCTCAACCTTGTGTTGTGCCAGGCGAGTGTACCCTGGTCTCCCCGAAAACATCCTCTGTCGCTGCCTCAACAACTCCTCCACCTGCTGTCTCTCCCAGGGGCCTAGGTCTTCACCCAAGTGTACCTGGTCCCATGTTTTAGACTGAGTCCTTTCCCCTAAGACATCTGTCAAGGGAAGCCAGGATTAATCCTCTGCTTCAGGTGCACAGATGGCTACTACCTCTTCAGGACGCTCCCGGTAGGGCTTCAGCATATTCACGTGGAACATGCGGATAACCCTGGGGTCGTCACAATCGGCGACATTATAGGTTGTGTCGGCTATTTTCCCCACTACCTGGTAGGGCCCCTGCTATGCAGCTTGGAACTTGTTCTGCTTAGTGGGCTCTAACACCAGGACATTCTGTCCTATTTCCAAGGTGCGCTCTCTGGCCCTCCGATCATACCATACGCGCTGGCGCCGCTGGGTTGCCTGCATGTTCCCACGTACAGCCTGGGTCAGCTCCTGTAGGCGGTCCTGGAATTCCAGCACATAGGGTACAATAGGTACTCCTTCTATGAGGCCCTCCCCTTCCCAGTGTTCTAGCACTAAGTCTAGGGGTCCCCTTACCCGTCTCCCGTATACCAGCTCGAACGGGGAGAACCACGTGGATTCTTGGGCACCTCCCAATAGGCAAACAGGAGGTGTGGCAAGAATTTCTCCCAGTCCCTGTAGGTCCTGGTAAAAGTCCCAATGAACTGTTTTAATGTCCCGTTAAAGCGTTCACACAACCCATTGGTTTGCGGGTGGTACGGGGAGCTTCTAATGGACTTTACGCCGCACTTCCACAGTTGGTTGGTCACCTCTGCTGTAAACTGGGTAGCCTGGTCCGAGATAATCTCCCGGGGAAATCCAACTCGTGAGAAAACCTGGAGCAGGGCGGCCGCCACCGTCTCTGCCAGTATGTTAGGTAACGCAACCGCCTCTGGATACCGTGTGGCATAATCTACCACTGTCAATATATACCTTTTCCCTGACGGACTGGGTTTGGCTAACGGCCCTATCAGATCGACCACTACTCGGCTAAATGGTTCCTCCACAATGGGGAGGGGGCGTAATTTGGCCTTGCATCGATCCCCCCTCTTGCCAATGCGCTGGCAACTGTCACAGGTTTGGCAGTTCTGACGAACATCATAGGTTACCCCCGGCCAAAAGAAGTTTTGTGTCAGACGATGCCTGGTGCGACTGACGCCGAAGTGCCCGGCCAAGGGTATGTCATGAGAGATTCGCAATAACTCCTGCCTATACTTCTTGGGAACTATCAGCTGTCGTTTTATAGTGGAGCTCGTCCCTGTGTGGTGCTGCTCTGTGATCCGGTAGAGGAGTCCCTGCTTCCATACAAACTGTTCCCCTTCCAATACTCCTCTCCCCTCCTGTGCCTTCCCACGATATCCCTCTAATGAAGGATCCTCAAGTAACTCCCTCTTAAATTCATCTGGGGTGGCCCAAGAAATGTGTCTGGCTATGGGAATACGTGTAGGGCTGGGATGTCTTACCTGGGCCTCCTCTGAGTGTGATTCCGCCTCCGCAGCTCAAGCTTGTCTCCGGGTGGTCACAGGATATGTCTCAGCCAGAGGGGCAACCGAGAATGCAGACAACATGGGCCCCAAGTGGTTTCCCAGCAAGACGTCTGCAGGCAAATCCTCCATCAAGCCGACCTCAACAAGGCCATCCCCGACTCCCCAGTTCAGATGAATCCTGGCAGTGGGCAGTGAGATGTATAGCTCCCCCTGCTACACGGACTGCCACTGTCCGGTCCGTCTTCTCTTGGTCCCGGACGAGATGAGGCTTCACAAGTGTCAAATTTTCCCTGGAATCCAGGGCCGGCCCGAGAGATTACGGCGCCCTAGGCGAAACTATTTTGTTGCACCCCTACTATTCTTGGCAGTAGATGAAAACTTGGGATATAAATTTAGGAGCAAAATAAACCACAACAACAATGATTAATTAACTCTCCTAACTCTTTAATCTTCTGAGAAGTTGTATAGGACAAATACAGCGTCGGACTGGCCCACCGGAGAACCGGAGGATTCTCCGGTGGGCCCTGGCATCTGGTGGGCCCTGGCACCTGCTGGCATACAGGGCCAGCAGTTGCCTAGGCCCCCCGCTGCTCCAGGGGCCCCCAGCCAGTGGTGAGTCGCACACCATGCAGCTGCTATGGGGGCCCCTGCCAGCGGAGCAGCAGCGGGTGTCAGGAGGCAGGAGCCCCTGTCCCCGCTGCTAAAGAGAAATGAATATTCACTGCGAAGCAGTGAATATCATTTCAGGTCTCCACACCCCCAGAGGCCCCGCCCCCAGCCCAGTAAGCCGCTCTGCAGACTACAGCTGTAAATCAGGGCCGGCGCCGCCCTCAGTCCTCTCTGCTCCTGACTCACAGCCAGTGCGCGATGACGTCACTACATCGCGCACCCGCTGTGTGTCTGGCAGAGGGGGCAGCTCCTGACACTGAAGCCGGCTGCCGGAATCAGCGTGGGAGCGAGGAGGAGAGGTGAGTATTGTGTTTTGTTTTTTTTTTTTATATCTCTCTCGCTCTCTCTATCTGTCTCTCTCTATCTATATCTCTATATATCTCTCTATCTCTCTTATATCTATCTATCTTTCTATCTCTATCTATCTATTATCTATATCTATCTATCTCTATCTATTATCTATATCTATCTATTTCTATATCTATCTCTATCTATCGCTCTATCTTTATATCTATCTTTCTATCTCTACATCTCTCTCTATATCTATCTCTATATCTTTCTATATATATCTATCTATCTATCTATCTCTATATCTATCTTACTCTATCTATCTCTATATCTATTATCTCTATATTTATTATCTATCTAGCTACCATCTATATCTATCTTTATCTATATATATATATCTCTAACTAATATCTATATCTATCTATCTCTATACCTATCTATCTATTTATCTATCCGTTATCTATCTCTATATCTTTTCTCTGTATCTATCTATCTCTATATCTATATCTCTCGCTATCTATCGCTCTATCTCTATATCTATATCTATCTCTATATCTATCTTTATATCTATATCTATCTCTATCTATCTCTATATCTATCTCTATATCTATTTCTCTCTATATCTATCTCTATATCTCTCTCTATAGCTATCTATCTATATATCTCTATCTATCTCTATATCTATCTCTCTGTATATCTATCTATCCCTCTATCTCTATATCTATCTTTATCTATTTATCTCTATATATTTTCTCTGTATCTATCTCTCTCTATATCTATATCTATCTATCTCTATATCTATTATCTCTATATCTATTTCTCTCTATATCTCTCTCTATATCTATCTATTTATCTCTCTCTGTATATCTATCTTTCTATCTCTATATCTATCTCTATATCTATCTATCTCTATCTATTATCTATATCTATCTCTATCTATCTATCGCTCTATCTCTATATCTATCTTTCTATCTCTACATCTATCTCTATATCTATCTATCTATCTCTATATCTATCTATATCTATATCTATCTATTATGTCTATCTATCTAGCTATCTCTATTATCTATATCTACCTATCTCTATATCTTTCTATCTTACTCTATCTCTATATCTATCTGTTATCTCTATATTTATTATCTATCTCTATCTATTATCTATATATATATATCTATCTCTCTATCTATTTATCGATCTCTGTATCTATCTCTCTCTATATCTATCTCTCTCTATCTCTATCTATCTTTATATCTATATCTATCTATCTCTATATCTATCTATTATCTCTATATCTATCTACCTATCTATCTCTATATCTATCTCTATATCTATATCTGTTTCTCTCTATATCTATCTCTTTATCTCTCTCTCTATAGCTATCTATATATTATCTCTATATCTATCTATCTCTATATCTATCTATCTATCTCTATATCCATATCTATCTCTATATCTATCTATCTATCTATCTATCTCTATATCTATCTATCTCTATATCTATCTTTCTATCTAACACTATATCTCTATATCTATCTCTATATCTCATTATCTATCTATCTCTATCTCTCTCTTTATCTATCTATTGATCTATCCATCTATCTCTATATCTATCTATTATATCTATCTATTATCTCTATTATTTATATCTATCTATCCATCTATCTATCTAGCTATCTCTATCTATCTCTATATCTCTCTCTATATCTATCTATCTATCTTTCTAACTCTATATCTATCTATCTCTATACATATCTCTATATCTAGCTATTATCTCTATATCTATCTCTATATCTATCTTTCTATATCTATCTGTCTCTATATCTATCTCTATATCTATCTATCTATCTATCTATCTATCTCTATATCTATCTATCTCTATATCTATCTATCTCTATATATATCTCTATATCTATTTTTATTTATAGCCATCTATCTATATATATTTATCTCTATATCTATATATGTCTATATTATTATTATTATTATTATATCTGTATATCTCTATCTATTATCTATCTCTATCTATTAATCTATCTATCTCTATATCTTTCTATCTATAGCTATCTATCTATCTCTATATCTATCTATCTATCCATTATCTATTTTCTATCTATCTCTATATCTATCTACCTATCGATCTATCTATCTATCTATATTTCTTTCTATATCTATCTTTCTATCTATCTCTATCTATCTCTATGAATCTTTCTATCTATATCTATCCATTATCTACTTTCTATCCATTATCTACTATCTATCTCTATATCTATCTATTTCTACATCTATCTTTCTATCTATATCTATCTAACTCTATATCTATATATCTATATAGCATTATACCCTATGAGGGGGCAGCATTATACCCTATGAGGGGGTGCATTATACCCTATGAGGGGGGCAGCATTATACCCTATGAGGGGGTGCATTATTCCCTATGAGGGGGTGCATTTTACCCTATGAGGGGGTGCATTATACCCTATGAGGGGGCAGCATTATACCCTATGAGGGGGTGCATTATTCCCTATGAGGGGGTGCATTATACCCTATGAGGAGGCAGCATTATACCCTATGAGGAGGCAGCATTATACCCTATGAGGAGGGCAGCATTATTCCCTATGAGGGGGGCAGCATTATTCCCTATGAGGGGGGCAGTATTATACCCTATGAGGGGGGCAGTATTATACCCTATGAGGGGGGCAGTATTATACCCTATGAGGGGGCAGCATTATACCCTATGAGGGGGTGCATTATTCCCTATGAGGGGGGCAGTATTATACCCTATGAGGGGGGCAGTATTATACCCTATGAGGGGGCAGCATTATACCCTATGAGGGGGTGCATTATTCCCTATGAGGGGGTGCATTATACCCTATGAGGGGGGCAGCATTATACCCTATGAGGGGGGCAGTATTATACCCTATGAGGGGGTGCATTATACCCTATGAGGGGGTGCATTATACCCTATGAGGGGGTGCATTATTCCCTATGAGGGGGGCAGTATTATATTCTATGAGATGGCTGCATTATATTCTATGAGATGGCTGCATTATACCCTATGAGGGGGGCAGTATTATACCCTATGAGGGGGGCAGCATTATACCCTATGAGGGGGGCAGTATTATACCCTATGAGGGGGTGCATTATACCCTATGAGGGGGTGCATTATACCCTATGAGGGGGTGCATTATTCCCTATGAGGGGGGCAGTATTATACCCTATGAGGGGGGCAGTATTATATTCTATGAGATGGCTGCATTATACTATGTGAGGGGGCTGCTTTATATTCTATGAGGGGGCTACCCCAACTCCTGCTACATAATTAAGACATGTACAACCTTATATTATACCCGGATATTAGCGTGTTTTACCGCATAATTGGTGGTCTGGTATTTAACTCTATGCAGCTACATAGTGGGCCCCAAGAATGATTTTCTCTGGTGGGCCCAAGGTGTTCCAGTCCGACGCTGGACAAATATATAGAAAGTAATCAATAACACAAAACAAAAACGACCATAGGTAATTAAAATTTTTCTTTCCTTGCCTTTTTTTTTAAAAGGATGACACTAAGTCACCGAGATTAATTTGTTTAGCAACTTCAGATTCTATCGAAATTGTTGCCAACCCAACCAACCTCTCTTGCGTCATATTTGCCCTTAAATATGTACACTTTTCTTTCCATCCCTAAAACTTTTTGCCTTTTGAAAAGATTTTTTATAATTTTTTCTACTTTTTCTCTGGCGCCCCCTTTGGGTCGGCGCCCTAGGCGGCTGCCTAGTTCGCCTATACGTTCGGGCCGGCCCTGCCGGAGTCTCTTAGTCCCTGCATACGTTTCCCATTAACCCACACGACCTGTCGATGCTGTTGTCGATTATCTGCCCGGGCTGCCTGCACGGGGTCTACTTCATGCAGCACTTCCTCCATCTCTTCTACCCCTTGGTTAGTCGTTGCCCCCAATGCCGGGTCAGCTTCGCCTTGGTAGCAGTGTACAGCAGCCCGGCTGAAGGTAGCTGTTCCCGCCTTTGGCCACTGGGTATGCTGAGTCCGGTTGGGACATTGTCTTTGCAGGTGGCCCAGCTGACGGCAGGTGTGGCAGCGCGCCCCAGGGGGACTGTGGTAGGCCGGGTTTCTAGCTGGTCCCCCTACAATCTTCGGTGGTTTGTTACCCTCCAGATCCATGGGTGGGCCCCTAGTAACCATCTTTGATCCGGACAACTGAGGCCTCCTGGAATCATGATGTTCATCGGCCAGACGAGCGGCTTCCTCCAGAGTCGTTGGCCGCCTGTCCCGAAGCCATTCCTGTGTTTCGGGGGTTAGTCCATTAAAGAATCGTTCTAACAAGAAGAGCTGGAGGACGTCCTCCTTAGTGGTTGCTTGGCTCCCTTGTACCCACTGTAGCAGTGACCACCGTAATTTACAGGCCCATTCAGCGTGGGTATCGGTTACGCGTTTTATAAGTCCACGGAACCTTTGGCAGTATGCCTCTGGTGTCAGCGCATACCGGGCCAAGATCACTTCTTTGATCCGCTCATAGTCCATACAGTCCTCATCAGGTACCGTGCGATAGGCGTCCACTGCCCGGCCTGTCAGGTTGCTGACCAGAATCTGAACCTGTTCCTCCGGCTTTACTTGATGAAGGGCACACTGCCGCTCAGCGTCCTGCAGAAAGCCATCAATGTCTTCCTCTGCCTCCCCCAACTGTCGGAAGGCATTATACTGGATCTTTTTGTGTCTTACTGTTGAAGGTACCTGGGCGAAGGCCAGAGCTCCGCCTGCTCGCTGACTCTCCTCTCTCCACTCTGCCATCTCCATCTTGGCCAGCTCCACTTTGGTCCGCTCTGCCATCTCCATCTTGGCAAGCTCTATCCTGGTCCGCTCGGCCATCTTTTCCTTCAGATCAGTACGCACATCAGCTATCACCTCTCATATGATCTCTACTGCAGGGTTCGGGCCATAGAACGCCAGTCTGTTCTTTACCTCCCTCTGGAATTCAGTCTCCTCCATGTTCACACTGGGGGGCGCTGCACTGTCGTGTTCCATGATGGCTGCTATAAAATCCGCTTTTGTTTTGTTGCTGGCGATCAACCCTCGGGCTTCCACCAGATCTTTTAATGTAGTCCTCTTTAACTTCTGGTAGTTATTTTCCATTCATTCCTTTCCTCCTCTAGAAGGGGTATCATATCCCGCTGGCTGCCACCAGTGTAACGGGGTCTTCCTATCTCTGGTACCTCTTTCAGTACCACCTCGTGTTTCTGCTTTGGCTGGAGTCTGAATGAAGGACGCTGGCTGGAATTCCTTGGTTACATGGGCACATATAAAAGATCACTGCTTCTCCATGTATTTCCAGTCTGACAACACTTTACTCACAGGACACAGAATATAACACACAGATACAGAGGGCAGGCCAATAGAAAAGCGGCAGGCCAGACATACATCACAAAACCCGCAGATGGCCGGAGCCTGACGATGTTTACTGTGGGAATTACAAAGGTGGGGGAGGGGGGCGGCTGGGCGCAGCCTGTGGGCTGATACATTAGGGACATGCATCTCCCATGGAACCTATTATACATACATATAACTGCACAACATATTCTGGGTGCCGAGTGGTTCTGTAACACGTAACAACGACTATCTATTTGCTTTTCCTGTCCAACCCTATAATTTTTTAAAATTGATATTTATTTGGACTCCTCATTGGGAGGGGGGAGACACAAGAAATGATAGGTGAACTCTGCTGAGACCACAAACACCCCTTTGCAAACAATAACGTGGCTGTTGTATCACGGAACACGTTCACCCTGGTGTTCTAGTGGTGTTGTCTGAAGAGACGTGGAGGATGTGTGGTATCCCACAAAGTGACCATTTCTACTGGATACTGGATATATTGTGTGTTTTCATACAAATGCTGTGCATTTTTATGTGAACTCTGCCTTTTAAATACTTCGTGAGATTTGCTGACAAGCAGCACAAAAAGGGTTAATCCTCTACTCCAAGGCTTGATCAGGTGACCCAGCTCTGTTTTAATATGCAGAAGGTTTCAGGCCCCCATGGAATTGTTTTGGTTGTGTCTTAGCCTTATTATTCCCACAATTTCTCGGTGCCCAAAATAAAAAAAATACAGGCAAGATAATTGAAAGTGGGCTATCTCCATCAGACGCCTCACCTATCTGTGGGCTACAAATTGTGGCATTTGAGTCCTCCATTGAACTGTTTTTCCTCTGTCTTACCCTAGTTATTGACACCAGCTTGCTGAAAAAATTTTTTTTTACCAACAGGATAGATATTTTAAACTGTGGTTTACATGACAACGGATCACATATCAGCCATTTGTAGTGAACGTGGAAAATATTGTAGTCCATTTAAAATGGCCAAGGCATGTGGCAAGGGACGGGGAAGGGGACGTAATGGTGATGGTGCATGCAGAGGCCGAGCTGAAATTGGGCAACTTTTCCATTTATAGATTTGGGCCTATCGCCTGGTCCACTTGAAGCGGGGCAAGATGATATTGCATGTAGCGATGCCCAAATATTTGAGCATCCACCATCACACTAAGGCGACGGTGGGAATGTGTCACAAGAGGTGGACAATGATGAGACACAATTTCCAGAAAGTCAGGAGGAGGACCAGGGTACGTAAGTGGAAGACGAGGTGGTGGATGATATTATTATTATTCATTTTTATAGCACCATTTATTCCATGGTGCTTTACATGTAAAAAAGGGGCATACATTGACAAGTACACTAAACATAAGCAATACAAGGCACACGCAAGTACAGAAGGAGAGAGGACCCTTCCCGCGAGAGCTCACAGTCTTCAGGGGGTGGGTGAGGATAGACTAGTGGAGGGTAGAGCAGGTCGTGCGGCGGTTCAGTAGACTGAGGATTACTGCAGGTTGTAGACTTGTTGGAAGAGGTGGTTCTTCAAGTTTGTATTGAATGTTTCCATGGTAGGCAAAAGTCTGATGTGTTTTGGTAGAGAGTTACAGAGTATGAGTGAAGCATGGGAGAAGTCTTGTATGCGATTGTGGGAAGCAGGGTTCCCTAACTCCAGTCCTCAAGGCCCACCAACAGATCATGTTTTCAGGATTTCCTTAGTATTGCTCAGGTAATAATTGCATCACCTGTGCAATACAAAGGAAATCCTGAAAACATGATCTATTGGTGAGCCTTGAGGACTGGAGTTGGGGAACCCTGGTGGGAAGAATAGATAAGAGGGCAGTAGAGAAGGAGATCTTGAGAGGATCGAAGGTAGCGTGTAGGTAAGTACCGGGAGACCATGTCACAGATGTATGGAGGAGACAGGTTGTGGATGGCTTTGTATGTCATAGTTTTACGGTTTAGAGAGAAGAGGATGGGGAAGAACGGTGAGACAGGTGGATTAGTCGTGCAGCAGAGTTTAGGATAGATTGGAGTGGTGCAAGAGTGCTAGAGGGCAGGCCAGAGGGTAGAAGGATGCAATAGTCGAGGCGGGAGATGATGAGGGCGTGCACAAACATTTTTGCAGTTTCTTGGTCAAGGAATGTACGGATCCGTGAAATGTTTTTGAATTGTAGTGAGCAGGAGGAGGCAAGGGCTTGGATATGTGGCTTGAAAGAGAGGGAAGAGTCGACGATCGCCCCGAGGCACCGAGCATGCAGGACTGGTGAATGTGAGCAGCCATTGACACTGCTGGATAGGTCTGGTGGAGGGGTAGTGTGAGATGGGTGAAAAAAAGATGGATTTTTGGTTCTTACCATAAAATCTCTTTCTTGGAGCCTTCATTGGGGGACACAGATTACCATGGGTGTATGCTGCTGCTGCTAGGAGGCTGACACTATGCAAAACAAGAAAATTAGCTCCTCCCCAGCAGTATAAACCCACCGACAGGCACCAAGTACTTCAGTTGGTGAGAAAGCAGTAGGAGAAGCAACGAAAAACTCTAAACATATGTACCAACCCAACAAGGGACTCAAAGACCCAACACAATACAACTTAAACAGGGAGGGAGCTGTGTCCCCCAATGAAGGCTCCAAGAAAGAGATTTTACGGTAAGAACCAAAAATCCATCTTTCTTTATCGCCTTATTGGGGGACACAGATTACCATGGGACAATCCAAAGCAGTCCCAAGGGCGGGAACAGCAATAAAGGAACGAAAGAACAGGAAGGGCTTAGGTCGGCCGGTGCGCCACCGCCGCCTGCAGAACCTTCCTACCAACAACTGCATCAAACGAGGCCTTGGTATGAACCCTGTAGAACCTCGCAAAAGTGTGCAAAGATGACCAGGTCGCGGCCCTGCAAATTTGTAAAGCCAAAGCCTGGTGTCGAACGGCCCACGAAGCTGCTACAGCCCGGGTGGAATGAGCTCTCACTCCCGGAGGGGGCCGTTTTTCCTGAAGTCGGTACGCTTCCAGAATGGTAGAACGAATCCAGCGAGCGATTATTGATTTGGATGCCGGAAGCCCTTTCCGGCGACCTTCAGAGATGGCCAGCAAGGAATCGGACTGACGAAGTGAAGCGGTCCTGGCGAGATAGACACGCAAGGCAATAACTACATCCAGTTTGTGGAGTGACTTCTCTAGAGGGTGAGAAGGAGCAGGACAAAAGGAGGGGAGAACGATGTCCTCGTTAATGTGGAAAGAGGATACCACCTTTTGAAGAAAGGAAGGAACGGGCCTGAGGACGACCTTATCCTGATGGAGAATCAGGTAAGGGGAACGACATGATAAGGCCGCCAATTCGGAAACTCTTCTGATGGATGTAATGGCAAAAAGGTTTCTTTCCATGAGAGAAAGGATAAAGGAATGTCCAGGATAGGCTCGAACGGCACCTTTTGGAGAGCGCTAAGCACGAGATTGAGATCCCACGGGTCTATCGGCGAATGATGAGGAGGAGCCATATGGGCGACCCCTTGGAGAAAGGTCTTAACCTGCGGTAAGGAAGCAAGCTCTCTCTGGAAGAGGATAGACAGAGCGGAGACCTGGCCCTTGAGGGTACTGAGGGACAGACCCGCATCTAAGATAGACTGGAGGAAACCAAGTATAGATGGAACAGAAAATGACATTGGAAAGACTTTTTTATCGTCGCACCAACGGAAAAAAGCCTTCCAGTACCTATGGTAAATGCAGGAAGAGGCTGGTTTTCTGGCTCTGATCATAGTCTGAATGACCTGGTTGGACAAACCTGATTCTCTCAGGATCGCGGCCTCAACGGCAATGCCGTTAAACTCAGAGACTGAGAATTCTCGTGGTAAAGGGGGCCTTGCGAGAGTAGATCTGGACGGTCTGGGAGCCTCCAGGGGACGTCCGCGAGCATGTTCACCAGCTCCGCATACCAAGGCCGTCTTGGCCAGTCTGGAGCCACCAGAATCACTGGGATGCCTTCCGATTTTATCATCTTGACCAATCTTGGGATTAGGGCAAGAGGCGGAAACAGATAAGGAAGTTGGAACTGAGACCACGGAATTACTAGGGTGTTGCAAGCGACGGCCAGAAGGTCCCTAGACCTGGCTACGAAGCGTGGAACCTTGTGGTTCATCCGAGATGCCATGAGGTCGACATCCAGTGAGCCCCAGCGCTGGCATATCTGATTGAAGACTGTGGGATGAAGAGCCCATTCGCCTGATTCTAGGCCTTGATGACTCAGGAAGTTGGCCGCCCAATTTTCCACCCCTAGAATGTTAACGGCGGAGATCGCCGGAACGTAACGTTCTGCCCAGCGCAATATCTTTGCCACTTCTGACATTACTTGCCTGCTGCGCGTGCCCCCCTGGTGGTTTATGTACGCCACAGCCGTGGCGTTGTCCGATTGAATGCGGACTGGCTTGCCCACGAGGAGAGGCTGCCAGCGGAGAAGGGCAAGGAAGATTGCTCTGATCTTCAGAAGATTGATGGGGAGGAGAGCTTCCTGTGAATTCCAGCGTCCTTGGGCCGTTTTCTGATGGAAAACCGCTCCCCGTCCTAGAAGCCTGGCATCGGTGGTGATGACTTGCCACTGAAGCGGAAGAAAGGACCTCCCTTGTAGAACTGACGCTGGCAATACCCACCAAGTCAGGGATTGCCTCACTCTGAGAGGGAGGAGAATGGGGCGGTCCCGAGACAACGTGGTTTTCTCCCAGGCTGAAAGAAGGGACAGCTGGAGGGGGCGAAGGTGAAATTGTGCAAAGGGCACTGCTTCCATGGAGGCTACCATCTTCCCCAGAACCTTCATGCAGGATCGAAGGGGAATGGGCGTTAGTCATTTTAGGGTTCAAATTCCCTTGGAAAGAGCTGCAAATTTTTCTCTCGGAAGAAACACCCGGGCTAGATTCGTGTCGAATTCCATGCCCAAAAAGGTCAGCCGCTGGGTGGGGTTCAGGATGGACTTCTCTTTGTTGACTATCCATCCGAGACGTGCAAGAGTATCCAGAGTTGTGTGAAGGCTTTGGAGGCAGTCTCGGCGGGACGACCCCTTGATCAACAGATCATCCAAATAAGGGATAATGAGAATCCCCCTGGAACGAAGAATGGCCATGACAGATGCTATCACCTTCGTGAAGACACGGGGAGCGGAAGCTAGACCGAAGGGTAGGGCCGTGAACTGGTAGTGATTTTCCTGAATCGCAAATCGAAGATATTTCTGATGTTGGAAACAAATAGGGATGTGAAGATAGGCATCCTGTATGTCCACAGAGCAGAGAAATTCTCCGGGTTCCATTGAGGCTATCACCGATTGAAGGGACTCCATTTTGAAATGGAGAATCTTCACGTGACGATTGAGCAATTTGAGGTCCAGGATTGGACGAAGGGAACCGTCTTTCTTTGGGACTACGAAAAGATTTGAGTAGAACCCTGAAAACCATTCGTGTGGAAGAACGGGAACTATAACTCCGGCGGAAAGAAGGGAGGAGACGGCCTGAAGGAACCCTGGAATCTGGGACCGCTGTCTTGGAGGTCGAGACCGGAAAAACCGTCTGTTTGGGGGGGAAGCAAATTCGATCTTGTATCCGGAAGCGACGATCTCCCTGACCCAAGCGTCGTCAACAACAGACAGCCAAGCGTCCATGAAAAAGGAAAGTCTGCCTCTCACCCTGGAAGAACTTCCAGGTGGGGGTGACCCGTCACTTGGAGGAAAACCTACCGGCACAGGAGCCTGAAGACCTGGAGTACTGTCCTCTAGACCTCCAGTGGGGAGCGGGTTTGTACGAAGGTTTTTTCTGCTCTCGCTCCCTAGAGGCGGAGGGCCGGTCTTGCTGGGCAGATCTGTCTGTGGAAGAAAAGGAACGAAAGGGCCTAAATGGCCTAAAACCTTTTCTGTTAAAAAAGCGTTTAGGCCGAGACTGGGGAAGAGAAGTGCTTTTACCGCCAGTGGCATCGGAGATTATCTGATCCAGCTTGGCTCCAAAGAGGCTCGAACCATGGAAAGCCAGGTTGGTAAGCGACTTCTTAGAGGTGGTATCTGCATTCCATGACTTAAGCCAAAGGACCTGGCGTATGGCTACTACTTTATGTTGCTGTTAGCCCTTGCTAGGGGCCCGGCCGCATCCAAGGAGGCGGCCAACAGGTACTTACCCGCTTGATTAAATTGATCTTATAGATCTGTCATCTCCTCTTGCGGGGCTGTCGCTAAGATGCCCTTGCGAAGAATTTTTGCCCAAGCCGAAATGACTTTCGCCACCCAGGAGGATGCGAAAATAGGACAGAGGGAGGCGCCGGATGCCTCAAAAATTGATTTGGCCTGCGATTCTGTCTGTCTGTTGGATCTTTAAGCGATGCCCCATCTGGAAGGGATAGAACCTCTTTAGAGGCTATTCGGGAAACTGGGGGATCCACCTCGGGAGCCTTGGTCCACTTTGAGAGCAGGTCCGCATCAAAAGGGTACAGCACATCTAAGTACCTGCGGCCTGAGAAACATTGCTCAGGGTGCTCCCAGTGTTTGGATAGGGTAGTATCGAACTCTTTGTGATTGGGAAAGGTTCGAGATAGAGGCCTTGCACATTTAAAGAGAACAGAGCATTCCTGAGGGGGAGCCTTATCTTGCTTAATTTTAAGGGTTTGGAAGATAGCCGAAATGAGACTATCGACCATGTCCCGTGTTTTAGATACATTGTCTGCTTCTGAGCTAGATCCAGATTGAGAATCATCGCCTGACCTAAGGTCGTCTTCTGAGGAAGGAGAAGGAAACTTGGGTGAAGCAGAAGGACCCTGCGAGCTGGAGGGCGAAGTAGACAGAGCTCGCTTCCTAGAACTCCTGCCCGGTCTGTCCCTCTGAAGGTCGCTGTCAGGTGCGGACGACTCACCATGAGAGGCTGTCGGTGCACAGATGGCTGTAGATAGCTGAGGTAAAAGTTCTAAGACCTGGACCAGGGACTGACAGACTTTAGTCAGATCAGAGACCGACAGACATTACAACGGCCCACTCTGGGGGAGGTGCAGTGTCCTCATCCCGGGACTCTGTGTGCTCCTGAGAGGCAGACATAGTTGAAGGACTGCAGGACGGGCAGAAGGGGGACGACTGACCTGATGCCCACTTCTTTTTACAGCGTGCACAGGCGTAGTGGTAGCGGTGGGCCTGAAACAGAGATCCCTTGAAGGGTTGGGCATAAGTAAACTGCGTTTTATGGCCGCACGAGTTAGGAAGGAAACTGCAGAGGGGAGCTAATTTGAGCCTCAGAGCATAGCCTACCGAGTTTCAGACGTGCAGCAGGACGCTGAAGTGTCCCCCAAGCAGCGCAGGGAGAGAAGTGAAAACCAGGAAAGGGTGGATGATGGACTTGGTGGGCGGAGCTTAGCGGCTGTGCCGCGATTGGATAGAGGCAGCAGGGGGGAGCGGTAAAGAGGGGGCTGACATAGCAAAAGAGAAAGGAGCCCTGTGATGGGCTAGTAAAGGCGCAAAGAAAGCGCGCTCAGAGAGGAGGAGGGAGCGCGCTGAGAGCGGGAACTTTGAAAACGAAAGTGAAAGTAAAAAAGCGCTGCAGCCCCGTGCCTGAGATCTATTCGGAGGAAGAATAATGCCGATAATCTAAAGGTACTATGCCCATAGATTCCCCGCTGTGGACCCCTGGAATAATAAAAGCATTGTCCTGTGTCCCCCTGAATGGTGGGCACTGTACTGCATAAGGAAAGTGCCCCTGACTGGGGTGCCTTTCCTCCCCTCCCCTTCCCTTAGGGTTAATAGAGCTGGCCCACCCACGTCATGGTCTGGGGTGGGTACTTAATGTTATAGGGCCAATAGGGATAAGGAAGGGGTTAGTACAGCCCCTTCCTGTAGTTATAATGGACCAGATCCGAGGCCGCCCTCCCTCTTTCCTCCTGGCAGCAGATTCTGGAAGTGCTTGTGGAGCACTGTCCATCGGTACTATGGCAGACCCTCTTTTGGAGGCCCTGCGCTTGCGTGTCCTGCAGGAGGGAGAGTCATGGCTACAGAGTTTCCTCGCGGGGATCGATGCTCACCTGGCGTCCCCACGGGCTGCAGCTTCTCCAGAGGTGCCCGGTCCTGGAGCGGTTTCACCGCAGTCAGGTCTGGCCGCTGCCGCGGTGTCACAAAAGCCGGCGGCGGTGGGGGAGGTGGGAGGCAGGCGGTCCGTGCGGCGATCCCACCCTCCTGTTCGGCTGCGCGATGCCTCGCCGGCGCTGGCCGGAGTTTCTCGGTGGCGCGCGGCTAGGCAGAAGTCGCCGCCCCCAGACTTCCGGTCTGGAGAAGCTGAGCGCGCAGCCGCGCCAACACGTGGAAATAGGGGGCGCCGGTCCAGCGTTAGGCAATCGCGGGGGGTTAGGGAATCTAGAGGCCCCATTCAAGCACTTAGCGGAGCGGGAGGGGTTGGGAGGGATCTGGGCCGGGCGGTGAGGGGGATTACGAGCAGTGGGATATCCGGTGCCATTATGGGAGGGAGGAATAGTGCAACCTCTTCCGGCTCAGCAGAGGAGCAGGGCACTGAGCAGCCGGGGGTGGGAGCTCAGGGGAGGGGCAGTCTGTCACCGGCTCCTGTTGCGGGGGCGGTCCACACATCATCCCCCGCAGATTTGATTGCGCCGGGTACTATAGTGCCTGCGGCGGCACAGCAGCATGGCGGCACGCAAGGGGTTGGGGGTCAGAGCCAGGCCCCTGCTTCTGCTTTAGCTGGGGGTAGTAGGGAGGCTTCAGTTAGTGCGGCAGTGGTTGATTCCCCCGCGAGGAGGAGGCAAAGTAGGCGTAGATGCCGGGGATCCTCCTCCTTCTCTTCCTCTTACTCATCATCCCCTCAGTCGCGCCGTCACGGGCACCACGCATCACAGCGTCGCCATAAGAGATCAAGGCACTCAGGCCGCAGGGGTTCCTCTAGTGGTCGTCGCCGTCCCCGGTCCTCGAGACGTGGCTCTCCATCTTCAGTGTCAGAGGTGTCCAGCGCGTCTGTGAGTCCCGAGCGAGTCCGTGGTCCTCCTTCCGAGCACCGGGAGTCAAGGGCCCAATCAAGGACTTCCAGCCTGGTCGAGGCGAGAGCAACTCCCGAGGCTACAAGTCGCGGCGTCATCATTCCGGCGGGTCATCCGGGAGCCGGAGTTCCTCCATCTATGGGAGTCCCTCCTCCGACGGTGAATCCGGGTGAGTGTTCCCTGTTGGGTTCTCCAAGTGTGGATACTACAGCTATGTTATCTGTGTTGCAAGCGTTGCTCGGGCAATTGCCCCCCGGAGCTAGTACGACGAAGGAGTGTCAAAAGGGGGTTGCCCCGTTGGCGGGGGTGTATAAGGATACCATGTTTTGTGGGGTTAGTGCACTTGGGTCGCACATTGATGATGATACTAAAAAGAAGATTTGGAGTAACGATTATATAGATATTTGGTCGTTGGTTTCGGTGGACCAACACACAGTGGACAAAGAAAGGAGGCCGGGTGAGAGGTTTTCGGAGAGAGTGCGTCCAAAGGTGGCTAAAACTATGAATAATTGGTTGCAAGCTTTCGCTGTACTGGGTTGCATTATAGGACAGGAGCACCCGAGCCGCTGTTCTGAGTTGTTTATCTACCAGGATATGATCTACAACTCATATAAGGCTCACGGGGGTTCAGCTTGGTGGAGGTACGATGAGGAATTTAGGAGGCGGTTAGCCCTTCACCCGGAAATCGGATGGGGGGTGAAGGCGACTGAGGTTTGGTTGCGCCTTATGATGACTCAGAAGCAGTACCCCTTTCCGTCAGCGGCTGCTGGACAAGGATCAACAGGTTCCAGTTCAGTGGTCGTGCGGAGACCCGGTACCTGTTGGTTGTTTAATGATGGACACTGTCGGTTTTACGGCCTCTGCAAATTCCGACATGAGTGTTCGGCATGTGGAGGTTCTCACCCGGCGTCTAAGTGTTCCCGCCCTGCGGGAAAGCTGCCGGTCAAGCCACAGCAAACTGAGAGGAAAGACGCCGGTGAACATAGTCGCGATGGCACCATGGTTAGACCGTTATCCTAACAAGGAGGCTGCAGGTATGCTGCGTTTTGGTTTTTCGGAAGGTTTTTCATCCCGTTTAAATTGCACAGGTCCCCCGGTTTTGCGGCAAATTTGAAGTCTGCTCGCGAACACCCAGATGTTCTGGTGGCAAAAGTGCAGAAGGAGGTAGCCCTGGGTAGAATGGCCGGTCCGTTCGTATCCCCGCCTTTTCAGGATTTTAGAGTATCGCCTCTGGGAGTGGTGCCTAAAAAAGATCCTGGTTCCTTTCGATTGATTCACCATTTGTCTCACCCAAGAGGGACTTCAGTGAATGATGGTATTTCGCCTGATGATGCGTCGGTATCTTATGCATCCTTCGACAGGGCTGTGGCTTTGATTAGGACCGCGGGGGAAGGAGCCTGGTTGGCGAAGTCTGATATCGATTCGGCTTTTCGTTTGTTGCCGGTTCATCCGGATTGCTTTCATCTGTTGGGTTGTCAGGTAGAAGGAGAGTTTTATTTTGATATGTGTCTTCCCATGGGATGTTCTATTTCGTGTTATTATTTTGAACTTTTTAGTTCGTTTTTGGAGTGGGTAGTGAGATGGGAATCGGGCAGTAGATCCGTCACTCACTACCTGGATGATTTTCTTTTTGTCGGCCCGAACGACTCTGAGATGTAGTAATTTGCTTTCCACATTTACGTCAATCGCGCGGACGATTGGTGTGCCTTTGTCACCAGAGAAGACCATCGGTCCGGTTCACACTTTGTCTTTTTAAGGCATCGAAATTGATACGGTAGCAATGGAGTACCGACTGCCGGGGGACAAGGTTCAGAAGTTGGTCTCGTTGATTGAGGGTTTCATGGCAGTTCGGAAGGTTACTCTCTTGCAGATGCAATCTCTGTTGGGGTTGTTGGTATTTGCGAGTAGAGTAATGCCGGTTGGTAGGGTTTTTTCACGTCGGCTGTCGTTGGCTACGAAAGGGGTCTCCAGCCCACATCACAGGGTGCGGGTTACAAGGGCCATGAAGGCAGATTTGGAGGTTTGGCTTTCCTTTTTGAACACATTCAATGGTCACACTTGCTTTATGTTACCGTGCCGGACGGCACAGGATTTGAATTTGTTTACGTCTGGGGATGGTGGCGCTGGTTTTACGTCGGGATTTGGGAATCGCTTGTGTCAGGAGAATTGGCCGGAGTTTTGGGTCAGGTTGGGTTTTTGTGATGACAGGACCATGTGTGCGATTTTTCCTATCGTTGTTTTGATTGAGTTGTGGGGTGATTTGCTGTGCAATCAGGAAATTCATTGGAGGACGGTTAATCCTGGGGTGGCTCGTTGCCTCAATCATTTCTCGTCTAGGTTTCCGCCGGTCTTGTGCCTTCTTCGTAGACTGGCTTTGCGGCGCTGTTTGAAATTCAACATTTGGCTTCGGGCTCAACTGGTACAAGGCCCCGATGTTTTGCTGCTTAACGATACTGATTTTTCTGACTTGCAGGTTTCCAAGGATCCTGGTCCCAATCTCCGTTGGGAAGTTTTCAGTTGCCCGCAGATTCTGTGGGACGTGGTCAGGAACAATTGATGTCCCTGGTTCGTTCCTCTGTGTCCCAGTCGACTTGGCGAGCATATGGTAAGGCATGGATGGAATGGTGTCAGTTGGCGGGTCACAGGCCTGTTCAGATGTGTGAGTGTTCGAGATTGCAAGTTACGGTGGAGTACGTGTGTCATTTGCATAGTAAGGGTCTATCTGGTACGTCAGTGCAGCAGCGCTTGTCCGGTGTTGCTTTCCACTTTCAGTTATTGGGTTGGTCCGATGTTACAAAATGTTTCATTGTTCGGCAGGCTATGAAGGGTTGGAGGAGGGTTCAGACTAGTAATGAGTGTAGGCGTCCGGTGTCCCTTGCCCTTCTTAGCCAACTCATAGGTATTACTGATAAAGTGTGCAATTCTGCGTTTGAGGCAGCCCTTGTGTCTGCCGCTTTTGGCTTGGCATTTTTGGGGCATTAAGGGTTGGGGAATTGGTTCCGCGTTCGAAGCTGCATTTGGGGTGTGGTTTGCGGTTTGCGGATGTGGTGTTCTTGGATGAGTCGGTGCGTGTGAGAATACGTAAATCGAAGACTGATCCTTTGGGTAGGGGTTCATGGGTTTTGCTACGGGCGGCCAGATTCCCACTGTGCCCGGTCGCTTTGCTTAAGGAGTATGTGTCTATGCGAATGGGAGGTAGTTTTTTCTTTGCGCATGCTGATCATTTACCTTTAACTAGGTATCAATTTCAGGCTGTGTTCAATAGATGTTTGAAGGGGTTAGGAGTTCCAGCTGGTGAGTATGGCACCCATTCTTTCCGCATTGGGGCAGCTACAGAAGCGGCTAAGGAGGGTCTTCCTGATGCTGAAGTTCAGAGGATTGGGAGGTGGAAATCAGCATGCTTTGCTCGTTACATTCGTCCAGATTTGTTATATTAACTATTTCTTTCTCTGCAGATTCCGTCAGACCGACTGTATGGTTGCTGGGACATTCCTACATTTTCTGGGCTGCGCAGCGTGCGGAGTGTCGCCCAGGTGGACGGCACCTTGGATTTCGGGACGTGGCTTTCATGTGGAGAGGCATTAGGGGCCTGCAGTGGCCGCAAATTTTACCGGAGGTTGTTTCGATCGCAAGAGGAGCTCGGGGGCCGAGCATTTTGGTGTTACATGCGGGGGGCAACGATCTGTGCTCGTACAAGGTGGCGGAGCTGCTAACTATGATGCGGGCTGATATGGAACGGTTTCATAGTTTTTTCCAGGAAATGGTGCTGGTTTGGTCGGAGATTGTTCCGAGGGCGGTGTGGCAAGGGGCTCGTGATGGTATGGCAGTTGAACGTTCAAGGAGGTCTATCAATGCCCGTATCTCTAGGTTCGTGCGGGAGAGGTTCGGTGTGGTTGTTCGCCACAGACAACTTGAAGGAAATAACAGTGCTCTGCTAAGGCCTGATGGGGTACATTTGAACGAGATCGGGCTTGATATCTTTCTATCTGGTCTGCAGGATGGAATAGAGCAAGCTTTGCTATTGATGGGTGGGGGTCGGAGTCCTGTTTAGAAACAGGATCCTCCGTGGCGGTGAAAGAAGCAATGGCACAAAGCTACGGCTTGCTGGCCGACTTGCCTGCGAATACAGAACAGGGAATTTGGCAGCGAGCGCGTGTTAAGAGAAGCTAAGTGCCTCTAAAATGTTTGTTTGAGAAAACATTCAATAAAGCTGTGACCGACTTTCACCCATCATTTGGTTTCAGAGTTTGATTTTGGTTAAGTGGGGTAGAGGAAACGTTATTGGGGTTTTAGCCCTGAGTCACAACAGTCTGGTGGGCACTGTACTGCATAAGGAAAGTGCCCCTGACTGGGGTGCCTTTCCTCCCCTCCCCTTCCCTTAGGGTTAATAGAGCTGGCCCACCCACGTCATGGTCTGGGGTGGGTACTTAATGTTATAGGGCCAATAGGGATAAGGAAGGGGTTAGTACAGCCCCTTCCTGTAGTTATAATGGACCAGATCCGAGGCCGCCCTCCCTCTTTCCTCCTGGCAGCAGATTCTGGAATGGCTTGTCCCACCCTCCCTCCCCTTTTGTTATGATTGTTTACTGATGTTCATTCTGTTCTGTTTATTGTAGTTTCAAGTCACAGCGGTGAAAGAAGCAATGGCACAAAGCTACGGCTTGCTGGCCGACTTGCCTGCGAATACAGAACAGGGCATTTGGCAGCGAGCGCGTGTTAAGAGAAGCTAAGTGCCTCTATAATGTTTGTTTGAGAAAACATTCAATAAAGCTGTGACCGACTTTCACCCATCATTTGGTTTCAGAGTTTGATTTTGGTTAAGTGGGGTAGAGGAAACGTTATTGGGGTTTTAGCCCTGAGTCACAACAGTCTAGAGAGGCGCGCGGCTGAGGACATCGGCGCGTGGCAGGAGGGGGAAAAGGGCGGTAGATTCAAAACAGGGAACGCTGTAGCTGCTACTGGAGCTTCTCTGGTGAAAATGCGGGGCTGGAGGGATCGTACAGACACTCACCTGACGTCCCTGAAGATGATGACCACAGGGGCCCACGAGTAGAAGGCAAGCCGCTGGGGAAGGTCCTCTGTACCCGCATCCTGCAGAAGACGGCATTAACTCCTTGCTGGGAGAGAAGATTGCACCACTTGTGACCGACGTCTTCCTCTCAGCCCTGACCCGAGAGAGGAGTGATGAGGGGGATTGGCAAGGACCGGCCACCTGTCAACAGCCCATAGCAACAGAAGGTGATAGGGAAAAGGTCCTGCCTGCGGTACTGAGAGTTGCGATGTGGGTGACACCACACTGCTCGCTCAGCCGCCTGATATGGGAAAGCAGGGTGAGACTTACACCCTGTTTCCCGACGTGAATCTGAAAAATAAATGAGAATTGATTAATACGTTCAACTAAAAACCTAAGGGAAAACTTAACTGCGGATCTGGGGAGATCCCGGTCCGCCTCCTACAGACACTAAGCAAAAACTGAAGTACTTGGTGCCTGTCGGTGGGTATATACTGCCGGGGAGCAGCTAATTTTCTTGTTTTGCATAGGGTCAGCCTCCTAGCAGCAGCAGCATACACCCATGGTAATCTATGTCCCCCAATAAGGCGATAAAGAAAAAGCGAGCAGAAAAGAAGGATAAAATAGCGGACAGACATTGTGGCATTTTGGTCAGGAAGGAGGTGATGTCAGGTCCAGATAGGTCGATCTGCGTGTCATCGGCGTAGAGCTGATATTGCAAACTATGTATTCTATGAGCTTTCCCAGGCCAAAGGCGTAGATGGAGAAGAGTAGGGATCCTAGAACTGAGCCTTGGGAAACACTGACAGACAGGGGGAAAGGTGAGGAGGTGTGTGGGAGGAGAAACTGAATGTCACCGTAACACAACGGAAGTTGGCAGTACAACTGTTAGGTGTTCCCCAGTCTGTTTTTTAAAGACTCTGCCAATAACTCCAAACAGTCCATTTTCACCACCTACCATGTCCGCATCAGCAGGGATAGCAAAAATACCAGCCTGACCACCACATCAGGCACATAGTAGCAAAGCACCTGACTTTTTTAGCCGAACCCCAGGGTCCATTAATAGTGTCTGCGGGTGATACCACTACTTGTTCCACTGTTGTGCATGCAAGTCAATCCCCTGTGCATGTTGCATGCGAAGATGCCTCCTGCAAAACACATTTGAAAGGTTGACTCACCAAAACCCTGACTAATGCACTAGCAGGATGCAGCAGACCTCCATTGATAATAGCCGGGGCAGCACAGGTGCAAACCACTGATGAGAACAGCCAGTAACCCAAGAGGGTCTGGCTGCCTAGTGGAAAAAATGCACACAAATAGGGCTTGCATAGGACATCAGTCACACAGATAAGTGTGGTGCAAAGTTTTTGCAGATCATTTTTGTAGGATGCAGCTATACCTACCTCTTCATGTTGGCTTGGTTTTCTCTGTGTGATGCATATATATAGTGCTGAGCAGCCCGCCTGCTAATACTATGGGCGTCGATAATAGTCTGTTCAGACACTTTGCACCTCACTTATCTGTGTGACTGATGTCCTATGCAAGCCCTATTTGTGTGCATTTTTTCCACTAGGCAGCCAGACCCTCTTGGGTTACTGGCTGTTCTCATCAGTGGTATGCACCTGTGCTGCCCCAGCCTTTATCAATGGAGGTCTGCTGCATCCTGCTAGTGCATTAGTCAGGGTTTTGGTGAGTCAACCTTTCAAATGTGTTTTTTTTTTAATTTTTGGGAATTTTTTCCTTATGTGGCCAGCGAAAATGCCTCCTGCCCTGCATCTGTAGTTGCACACAGTCAACTAGCACCATCAACAAGCACGTCCATGTCCTTGTCCCAGCGCAACATTCATTTGTCCCTACCCCAGTCCTTGGAACGCAAGCGAAAATACGCAGCCAACGCCCCACTTGCTACACTACTAAATTCCCACATTACTCAACTGCTTGCGCTCTAAATGTTGCCTTTTAGGCTCGTGGAGACGGACGTTTTCCCCAACATTATTGCGGTGGCAGTCCCAAAGTAGTCGGTCCCCAGCCGCTTCTATTTCTCCCGCTCTGCCGTCGCAGCATTACACAAGCACGTGTCCCACAACATTACCCGGGCCCTCAAGCATGCTGGGAAAGTCCACCTAACCACGGACACATGGACAATTGCTTGTGGGCAGGGACGGTACATCTCGCTGACGGCACATTGGGTTAACATAGTGGAAGCCGGGACTCAGTCAGACCTTGTGAGACCATGTCACAGATGTATGGAGGAGACAGGTTGTGGATGGCTATGTATGTCATAGATAGGGTTTTGAACTGTAGCTTCTGGGCGATAGGAGGCCAGTGAAGGGCCTGGCAGAGAGGAGAGGCTGTGGAATAACGGTACTTTGGATGGAACACGTCCTCACGACGCCGAGGATTGTGGGCGTTACATCAGTCTGGGTTGTCACCACAGTCTACAGTTCCTGCACCTCCTCCTCTTCAGCCTCCATCTCCGAAATGACCACATCAGTCACAAGCTGGAAGCACTGCAGCACTGCCTCAACCAAGCGGCAACAGGCTGTGCTGAAGCTAATATGCTTAGGTGACAAACCGCACAATGCTGAAGAGTTGTGGACAGCTCTGAAAGAGCAGGCAGATCTGTGGCTGATACCGCTGAACCTACAGCCAGGTATGGTCGAGTGCGACAATGCCGGCACCTGTTGTTGGCTTTGAGGCGAGGCGAGCTCACACACGTACCATGCCTGGCCCATGTGCTTAACCTCATTGTTCAACGGTTTCTCAAAAGCTACCCGGAGCTGCCAGATCTGGTTGTGAAAGTATGCCTGTGTGCCCATTTTAGAAAGTTAGCACCATCTTCAGCCGCCCTTGCCGTGCTTCAGCAGCGTTTGCAGTTTCCGGCTCACCGATTGGTGTGTGATGTCCCCGTGCGTTGGAATTCTAAACTGCATAAGTTGGAAAGGATTTATGAGTAGAAGAGGGCAGTTGTTGACTACCAGCCTCAACAAGGATGGCGGTATTCAGTTCATACTCTGAACAAAAGACCTCAGGAGTGGACATGGATGTCAGACATATGTACCATCCTCCAAAACTTTTAAGACTCCACCAAGATGGTGAGCAGCGATAACACCATAATTAGCGTCACCACCTGCTTCTTTCTCTGTGTTCTAATAATAATAATCGTTATTTGTATAGCGCCAACATATTCCACAGCGCTTTACAGTTTAACAGTTTCAAACATTACAGTCATAAGTAACAACGTTAACAATAATACAATAATTAATTAAAGCAAAATAAAAAGACTCTGCTTGTGAGAGCTTACAATCTACAATGAGGTGGAGGATATACAAAGTACTGGTGTGTATTTACAATGATGTATTTACAATGATGGTCCAGCCATCTTGAGGGAGTAGGGGGTAGATGGATATAGTGAATGGGCTACACACACACATAAAATTACTTTGATTAGAGAACGTGATAGGCTGCTCTGAACAAATGTGTTTTGAGGGAGCGCCTAAAACTGCAAGTTGTGGCTGGTCCTAATTTTTGGGGGTAGAGCATTCCATAGGATTGTATCGCAGGAGATACACTCACTGGCCACTTTATTAGGTACACCATGCTAGTAATGGGTTGGACCCCCTTTTGCCTTCAGAACTGCCTCAATTCTTCGTGGCAGAGATTCAACAAGGTGCTGGAAGCATTCCTCAGAGATTTTGGACCATATTGACATGATGGCATCACACAGTTGGCGCAGATTTGTCGGCTGCACATCCCTGATGCGAATCTCCCGTTCCACCACATCCCAAAGATGCTCTATTGGATTGAGATCTGGTGACTGAGGAGGCCATTTGAGTACAGTGAACTCATTGTCATGTTCAAGAAACCAATCTGAGATGATTCGAGCTTTATGACATGGCGCATTATCCTGCTGAAAGTAGCCATCAGATGTTGGGTACATTGTGGTCATAAAGGGATGGACATGGTCAGCAACAATACTCAGGTAGGCTGTGGCGTTGCAACGATGCTCAATTGGTACCAAGGGGCCCAAAGAGTGCCAAGAAAAAATTCCCCACACCATGACACCACCACCACCAGCCTGAACCGTTGATACAAGGCTGGATGGATCCATGCTTTCATGTTGTTTACGCCAAATTCTGACCCTACCATCCGAATGTCGCAGCAGAAATCGAGACTCATCAGACCAGGCAACGTTTTTCCAATCTTCTACTGTCCAATTTCGATGAGCTTGTGCAAATTGTAGCCTCAGTTTCCTGTTCTTAGCTGAGAGGAGTGGTACCCAGTGTGGTCTTCTGCTGCTGTAGCCCATCTGCCTCAAAGTTCGACGCACTGTGCGTTCAGAGATGCTCTTCTGCCTACCTTGGTTGTAACGGGTGGCAATTTGAGTCACTGTTGCCTTTCTATCAGCTCGAACCAGTATGCCCATTCTCCTCTGACCTCTGGCATCAACAAGGCATTTCCGGCCACAGAACTGCCGCTCACTGGATTTTTTTTCTTTTTCGGACCATTCTCTGTAAACCCTAGAGATGGTTGTGCATGAAAATCCCAGTAGATCAGCAGTTTCTGAAATACTCAGACCAGCCCTTCTGGCACCAACAATCATGCCACGTTCAAAGGCACTCAAATCACCTTTCTTCCCCATACTGATGCTCAGTTTGAACTGCAGGAGATTGTCTTGACCATGTCTACATGCCTAAATGCACTGAGTTGCCGCCATGTGATTGGCTGATTAGAAATTAAGTCTTAACACAGTTGGACAGGTGTACCTAATAAAGTGGCCAGTGAGTGTAGTTATCGCAGGAGGTTAGTCGAAAGTCATTTGCAGAGTGCAGCGATTTGCTAGGAAGATAGACAGAAATGAGGGAGGAGATGTAAGGGGGTGCCGCACTGTGGAGAGCTTTGTGGGTGAAAATAAGTATTTTGAATTGGATCCTATAAAGAACAGGCAGCCAGTGTAATGAAGCAAGAAATCATACAAGGTGATTACACACAGCCCAGCCTCATCTTATCCCAACGTGGATTGAGTGACAATGAGGAAGAGGAGGAGGAAGAACAGGAGCTAGTTTCATGTGCTAAAGATGGTTCTACAAGCACAACAGTCATACCGTCTGTTCAGCATGGATAGCCTGAGGATAGGGAGGAGGAGAGCATGGTCAGTCTTCCTCTTGGTGAGGATACGGAAGTCTTGCCTGTTAGCAGTCTGGGATGCATGGCTGAGTTTGTTACACTGCCTTTCCCGTGACCCTCGCGTTCTCCAAATTTTGGTTGACAGGCAATACTGATTGATGACACTTCTAGACCCACACTACAAGGAGATTTTATATTTCTTATTCCAGAGGCAGACAGGTGTTCTAAAATGTTGGAGTACCAGAGGGCCTTTCTTGTGGAGTTATTAAAAAAATTCCCATCTGAAAACACTGGCGGTAGAGGTCACAGTTCGTTGAACAACCAAGGAGTACAGGTGAGAGACACAACTCCAATCCAGCAGAGGCAGTGGCAAAATTCTGGGACGGTTTTCTCAGACCCTCCCATCGCCTTGGCCCTGAGGCGTGGGGTACTCTCACAAGGAGTGCAAAGTTTTGGAAGATGCTGAGGGAGTACCTTGCTGACCGTACCAACGTCCTCCATGATTCCTCTGTGCCTTATAATTATTGGTTATCCAAGCTGGACATGTAGCATGAACCGGCTCTCTCTACTGCGCATGTGCACTGTACTCACGGTCACAGAGCACACAGCACCTCGCTCTCTGGTGGTCACTGGGCACACAGCGCCTCGCTCTCTGGCAGTACCACTGTTAGCAGCGGGAGCCAATGGAAACAGTCCTTCGCGGCGCAAGGACGGAGCACGCTGACATGTGACCAAATATTCAAGTGCAAATTGTACAGTACATCCAGAACAGTTTCACGTTGAAGGACTTTGTGGCTCACATCAATCCACAAGATGACATTAGTCTTATACTTAAAAATTTTGGTGGTAAATCATTGCCACACAGATAGGTTGTGTGTTCTGACTTCTGTAACATCATTTAAGTGATAATAATTCATACCTATTAGCTTCATATTCATCATCTTCTTCAGGCTTTGGAATATAATGTAAAAATGAAAGCAAGTTGGTGAAGTTGGTGGTAAGTCATTTGTGAAAGTAATTGTAATCTTTACTATTTCTCCATTGCATGTGTGGCTAACCACCTCATTGATATTGTATAATTTCTTTGGCAAGAAAAGAACAGCTCCATCAAAACCACGTGCTTTTCCTATTAATTCATCATGCTAGTAAAGTAGAGGTGACATTAGGGATCTAGATAACATTTATAAAACTCAAGGAAAGTGCAATATTAAAATAACTGAATTATATAAAATATGCACACAAGGAGAGTACAAGGACTACTCGGATAATAAAACCAAAACAACGAAAGAAACTGACAATGTCCAATTCTAATAATTTTATTTAAATAAAGTCTCAAGCAATAAATATAAAATATCAAAAGAGGGGAAGGCCAATGCCATGGAATGGGCACTTCCGGGGACCGCTCAATGCTAACAAAGTGAACAAATAATGTTGGAGGCAAAATAGAAGTGCTAAAATATATACTGAGTGCTATACCTCGTGTGCTGCTGGGGTCCCTGGGATGTGCCAGCCCCGACGCGCGTTTTGGCGTACCTTCGTCAAGGGGTCTATTTTGCCTCCCGCATTATTTGTTCACTTTGCTAGCATTGAGCAGTTCTAATTGCTTCCTAATTGCACTGCACTTTAATATTGTTTCTGCTGCACCTATTGGAGTATTTGCACTTCCATTTGTTTTTCCACATATATTGTATTTATTTAGCACTGGCATTTTTTATACCTCTTATTGTGTGGTATTTATTCATACATGGCATGAAAAACAATTTTGTCCCTGGAAGTGCCCATTCCATGGCATTGGCCTTCCCCGCTTTTGATATTTTATATTTATTGTATGAGACTTTATTTAAAAAAAATTATCATTGGACATTGTCGGTTTCTTTCGTTGTTTTGATCTAGATAACATTTGTGGACTGTAGTCAACATGGTACTGTGAGAAGACCCACTTGGGTCTAGCTATCAATTTGACATAGTTTGAGCACAGTTGAATAGAGTTCCAAAAAAAAAAAAAAAAAAAGATTTTGATTCAATGCCATGTTGGATGGATTGCCTAGTGGAAACACTCATATCATGGAAGTCCCGTCTACAACTACAATGCTCTCCAATTGACACATCTTGAAATCCAGCCAAAATGTCAAAATCTCTAGTTTCTGTCCTAGAAACTGCAGGGGCTCCTTTTGACGTCCTCATCCAATAAGTTCAGTATTAGTAGGTGATGGATTGTCAGAATCCAGCCCGGGAACACCAGGCTTGGGTAGTTGAGAGTACTGGCCCCGTGCTCTTCCTCTTCCAGTCAAGATTTAATCTAGAAGTTGTCGCCTTTGTAATTCGCTGACAGAGTACAACACTGCCCAAGCGTTCACCCTCTGCTCCTCAGACTTTCTATCTGCGCAGTAACTGCCTCTACGCAGAAGATGACGATGGTTTTAGTTGTTTGTGCATTTGTGACGCAGTCATGAAGCAGCCATAAGGGTGTGTGCACACGTTGCTGATTCTGCTGCGGATCCGCAGCGGATTTGGCCCTGCGGGTCCGCAGCGGTTTCTGCTGCGTTGTACAGTACCCTTTTAGTCTATGTAAATCGAAAAACGCAGTGCCCACAGTGCAAAATTTTCCATGCGAATTTGCTATGGATTTAAATCCGCAGCATGTCACTTTGTGCGGATTCCGCAGCGGTTTGGCACCTGCTCCATGACAGCTGTCAAACCGCAGGGGAAAACCACAGGCTAATCCGCATTAAATCCGCAGATAAACTGCAGGTCTTTTGACCTGCGGATTTAGTTAAATCCGCGGGAAAATTCTGCAGCAGAATCCGCAACGTGTGCGCACACCCTAATAATTTGAAACAGAAGTAGTTTTACCGAGATACCACACTGTTCAATATGTGGCCTGTATTTTTTTTTTACTACAAAATATTGTATAGAAATAAGGTAAGACACAGCAAAAACAGTTGAATGAAGACCTGAAATGCCACAATTTTTAGCCCACAGATAGATGAGGCATCTGACGGAGATACTACACTGTTAAATATGTGGCTTGTATTTTTGTACCGCAGAATATTGTATAGACACAGCAAAAAAAGGTGAATGTAGGCTTGAAATGCCACAATTTGTAGCCCACAGAGAGATGAGGTGTCTGATGGTGATACCACACTGTTCAATATGTGGCCTCTATTTTTGCTTTTTTTTAACAGCAAAATAGTCTACAGAAATAGGGTAAGACACAGCAAAAAACAGTTGAATGGAGACCACAAATGCCACAATTTTTAGATGAGGCGTCTGACAGAGATTGCCCATTTTCAAATATCTGCCCTGTATTTTGTTTTTTTTTTTGGCCAGCAAAATTGTGTCAATAAGTAGGCTATGACACAACAAAAAAAAATTCTATGGCGGCCTGAAATGGCACCATTTTGAGCGCAGTGATATGCGATCCGTGTGGTGGACAAAACCCAGTGTAAAACATCTGCCCTGTAGCTAAATATTTTTTGGCAGCAAAATGGTGTCAAAAATTTGTATAAGACACTCCAAAAAAATTCTAAAGTACCACACAAAATGGCAGAATTTTCTGCGCACTCAGATGTGATGGCTAGGACGGGCAAACCAGCTTAAATTGCTGGATTTTCACGATGTACTATGAAAAGAATCTGGCTGTAGTCTGCAGTGTCAACAAGCATAGGGAGAAAAAAAAGTGCATTACAGTGTGTGGCAGACAATCCCTGCATGTTGATTGGCTCTCTAAAGAGCGAGAAACATGCAGGGCGGAGACCCGAGCTCCCACTGTGCAAACCCGGAAATGCTCTGCGCTCGCCAAGTACCACGAGTACAGCGATACTCGGGCGAGCAACAAGTATTACCAAGCATGCTCGCTCATCACTAGTTTCTGACCACATGTAGTGTATTGCCTCGCTCAGAATAAAGTGGATAACAAACTGAGTGGTCCATTTTATCATGTTACTTCTTGCAAAAGTGAAAAAAATTGGTGCTAAAACATATATACAAAAAGGAATGCGAATCCCTGCTATTCAATAAAAATATACATTTTATTGGAACAATTCATAAAGAATTTTAGACATACAAACATATAGACAAAAATGGGCAGAGTTACAGGTGAAACAGTGACAATAGAACCAGAGTAAGCGGATCATGGGGTGCTTTATACACTGTTGAAAAAAGAAGGTATCCAGCTCCGGAGACAAAATACAAAATCTTTATTGAAACAAATTAAAAGGTAATAAGCAATAAGCTGCTTGATATCCAGTGTATACTGGAGGAAGGAATGTCCTAGATAACTGGACGCGTTTTGAACACATGTAGTGCTCTTAGTCCTCAGCTTCCTCAGAATATAACTCCAAGTAAATCAAACTTCTGTGAAATCAAACTGTCCACTTAGGAAGCAACACTGACTGACAATCAATTTCACATGCTGTTGTGCAAATGGAATAGACAACAGATGGAAATTATTGGCAATTATCAAGACACCCTCAATAAAGGAGTGGTTCTGCAGGTGGGGACCACAGGCCACATCTCAGTACCAATGCTTTCTGGCTGGTGTTTTGGTCACTTTTGAATGTTTGTTGTGCTTTCACACTCGTGGTAGCATGAGACGGACTCAACAACCCACACAAGTGGCTCAGGTAGTGCAGCTCAACCAGGATGGCACATCAATGGGAGCTGTGGCAAGAAGGTTTGCTGTGTCTGTCAGCATAGTGTCCAGAGGCTGGAGGCTCTACCAGGAGATAAGCCAGTACACCAGGAGACGTGGAGGGGGCCATAGGAGGGCAACAACCCAGCAGCAGGACCGCTACCTCAACCTTTGTGCAAGGAGGAACAGGATGAGCACTGCCAGAGCCCTGCAAAATGATCTCCAGCAGGCCACAAATGTGCATGTGTCTGCACAAACCGTTAGAAACGGACTCCATGAGGATGGTCTGAGTGCCCGACGTCCACAGATGGGGGTTGTGCTCACAGCCTAACACCGTGCAGGACGCTTGGCATTTGCCACAGAACACCAAGATTGGCAAATTTGCCACTGGAGCCCTGTGCTCTTCACAGATGAAAGCAGGTTCATACTGATCACATGTGACAGTCTGGAGACACCGTGAAGAGCGAATTTTTGCCTGCAACATCCTTCAACATGACCAATTTGGCAGTGGGTCAGTAATGGTGTTGGGTTGCATTTCTTTGGAGGGCCGCACATTGTTGGGCTGTATTTGCATAACAGCATGTGAAATTGATTGTCAATCAGTGTTGCTTCCTAAGATGACAGTTTGATTTCACAGAAGTTTGATTTACTTGGAGCTATAGTCTGTTGTTTAAGTGATCCCCTTATTTTTTTTGAGCAGTGTATATAAAGTAAACCTAGGGTAGAAGCCAGCAAAGTAATCAATAAAGAGTATATATGATAGCAGTGGCGTAGCGTGGGGGGGCGGCACATGTGTGGGGGCGGCGCGGCGGCAGCAGCAGCGATTCCTCTCTGTGGGAGAAGCGCGGAGGCAGTGAGGCACAGTGCAGTGCAGCGGCGGGCAGGGAGCAATCACAGCAGCTCCGCTGCCTGCAAGCGGGAATAGCAGGAGCGGAGCTGCAAGGGTCCGTCCTGCTTCCTGCCCGGATGCTGCGCCTCCTGTTTGACACAGAGAAGCGCCGCTGAATGACGTCATCATTCAGCGGCCGCTGCTGTGTGAGCGAGGAAGCATGGGCGATGCTGCGGACAGGTGAGAGGTGGTGTCTGTATGTCTGTGTGTATGTATATGTATGTGTGTATGTCTGTCTGTGTATGTGTGTGTGTGTGTGTGTATGTATGTCTGTGTGTGTGTGTATGTCTGTGTGTATGTCTTTGTGTGTGTGTCTGTGTTTGTCTGTGTGTGTAGGTTAGCCTAGCCCTGGAGGAGATGGGGACATGAGAAGACCGTGATGGGGAGAGAAGGCCATAATGCCTGGGGTGATGGGAGAAGGCCATGAGGGGGTAATGGGAGAAGGTCATGATGGGGGTGATGCAGAGAAGGCAATGATGGGAGTGATGGAGCAGGCAATGATGGGGGTGATGGGGTGATGGAGCAGGCAATGATGGGAGTGATGGGGAGAAGGCAGTGATGGGGTGAAGGAGAAGGCAATGATGGGAGTGATGTAGCAGGCAATGATGGGAGTGATGGAGCAGGCAATGATGGGAGTGATGGGGTGATGGAGCAGGCAATGATGGGAGTGATGGGGAGAAGGCAGTGATGGGGTGATGGAGAAGGCAATGATGGGAGTGATGGGGAGAAGGCAGTGATGGGGTGAAGGAGAAGGCAATGATGGGAGTGATGGACCAGGCAATGATGGGAGTGATGGGGTGATGGAGCAGGCAATGATGGGAGTGTTGGGGAGAAGGCAGTGATGGGGTGATGGAGAAGGCAATGATGGGAGTGATGGGGAGAAGACAATGATGGGGTGATGGAGCAGGCAATGATGGGAGTGATGGGGAGAAGACAATGATGGGGTGATGGAGCAGGGAGTGATGGGGAGAAGGCAGTGATGGGGTGAAGGAGAAGGCAATGATAGGGAGAAGGCAAGGGTGGAGGTGATGGGGAGAAGGCAATGATGGGGGTGATGGAGAGGGCAATGATGGGGTGGTGGGAGAAAAATAAATGATGATGGGGTGGTGGGGGAGAATGCAATGATGGTGGTGGTGGAAAGGGCAATAAATGGGGGTGGTGGAGGAGGAGGAAATGATGGAGGTGGTGGAATGGGCAATGATGGGAGTGGTGGGGGAGAAAGCAAAGATGGAGGTGGTGAAGAGGGCAATGATGGGGTGGGGGAGAGGACAATAATGGGATGCGAGGGGAGGAGGACAATGAGGGGTGTGGGGGATTGGGATTGGAGGAAGGGGGACTTATAATGGCCTTAGGAACAGGGGGAGGTGGAGGAAGACATTATCGTTTATTATGTCTAACACAGTCCCTTAGTATATAGTGTACTCACTATTTCTAACACAGTCCCTTAGTATATAGTGTACTCACTATGTCTAACACATTCCCTTAGTATATAGTGTACTCACTAATTCTGTGTAACACCATCCTTAGTTACATAGTTTCCTCTTTTATTATGTATAACACCATCCCTTATTACGTACCATCCTCTCTAGTTCTATATGATGCCGTCCCTTATTATATAGTTTCCTCTGCTGTTATGTATAGTGCTGTCTCTTACATAGTGTATTCTTGTTAATTTTGTTATTTACAGTGCCCTCTTTTATTACATAGTCCCCTCTCTTTTTAGATATAAAATGACTGCTGATCGAGGAGCCGGTGACCAAACTACCAGTCCATCAGCTCCTCCATTAGAAAGGAAGCTTTCCCATGCTTCATCAGCCATCATTGCATTATACAGCTTAACAAGACAGGACGGTATGTAATAAAAAACAGGGCTCTATATAATCCAATATGTAAGGTCTGTCACATTATTAAAAATTATTATTAAAAAAGCCATTAGGTCTTCATCCAGCATCATCAAGCTAATACATACATATACTGTATATAGAGAACTGCAAGAAGATGAAAGTCTAGAAATAATAACAGCAGAGTTAGTAGCAGACTAAAAATTAGATCTTTGAGTGTAGTGTGGGCTCTTCAGATGCTTCCGGATTATCAACGACCAAAGGGGCGGCAAATTTTTCGACCGCCCCGGGCGCCACAAACAGTTGCTACACCACTGTATGATAGCCATCCTATTGAAAGCCAGGGTGGCAATGCATGTAGTAGTTATACATATATCATTAAGTATTCAGTGCAGTGTTATAAATATGTACTGGTGTAAATGTAATGCTAAATCAGATATAATTTGCACATCCATTTTAACCCCCGCACTAGAAGTAAAATAATTATATGCATAATACTACCCCTGACATGTAGTTATATACAGTTAGGTCCATATATATTTGTACACAGACAACATTTTTCTAATTTTGGTTCTAGACATTACCACAATGAATTTTAAACAAAACAATTCAGATGCAGTTGAAGTTCAGCTTTCAGCTTTCATTTGAGGGTATCCACATTACAATTGGATGAAGGGTTTAGGAGTTTCAGCTCCTTAACATGTGCAACCCTGTTTTTAAAGGAACCAAAAGTAATTGGACAATTGACTCCAAGGCTATTTCATGGACAGGTGTGGGCAAACCCTTCGTTATGTCATTCTCAATTAAGCAGATAAAAGGCCTGGAGTTGATTTGAGGTGTGGTGCTTGCATTTGGAAGGTTTTGCTGTGAAGGAAACATGCGGTCAAAGGAGCTCTCCATGCAGGTGAAACAAGCCATCCTTAAGCTCCAAAAACAGAAAAAACCCATCCGAAAAATTGCTACAACATTAGGAGTGGCAAAATCTACAGTTTGGTACATCCTGAGAAAGAAAGAAAGCACTGGTCAACTCATCAATGCAAAAAGACCTGGGCGCCCACGGAAGACAACAGTGGTGAATGATCGCAGAATAATCTCCATAGTGAAGAGAAACCCCTTCACAACAGCCAACCAAGTGAACAACACTCTCCAGGAGGTAGGCGTATCAATATCCAAATCTACCATAAAGAGAAGACTGCATGAAAGTAAATACAGAGGGTTCACGGCACGGTGCAAGCCACTCATAAGCATCAAGAATCAAAAGGCTAGACTGGACTTTGCTAAAAAAACATCTAAAAAAGCCAGCACAGTTCTGGAAGAACATTCTTTGGACAGATGAAACCAAGATCAACCTCTACCAGAATGATGGAAAGAGAAAAGTATGGCGAAGGCGTTGTACAGCTCATGATCCAAAGCATACCACATCATCTGTAAAACACAGCGGAGGCAGTGTGATGGCTTGGGCAAGCATGGCTGCCAGTGGCACTGGGTCACTAGTGTTTATTGATGATGTGACACAGGACAGAAGCAGCCGAATGAATTCTGAGGTATTCAGAACCATACTGTGTGCTCAGATTCAGCCAAACTGATTGGTCGTCGTTTCATACTACAGATGGACAATGACCCAAAACATAAAGCCAAAGCAACCCAGGAGTTTATTAAAGCAAAGAAGTGGAATATTCTTGAATGGCCAAGTCAGTCACCTGATCTCAACCCAATTGAGCATGCATTTCACTTGTTAAAGACTAAACTTCAGACAGAAAGGCCCACAAACAAACAACAACTGAAAACCACCGCAGTGAAGGCCTGGCAGAGCATCAAAAAGGAGGAAACAGCGTCTGGTGATGTCCATGAGTTCAAGACTTCAGGCAGTCATTGCCAACAAAGGGTTTTCAACCAAGTACTAGAAATGAACATTTTATTTACAATTATTTATTCTGTCCAATTACTTTTGGTCCCTTTAAAAACAGGGTGGCACATGTTAAGGAGCTGAAACTCCTAAACCCTTCATCCAATTTTAATGTGGATACCCTCAAATGAAAGCTGAAAGTCTGAACTTCAACTGCATCTGAATTGTTTTGCTTAAAATTCATTGTGGCAATGTCTAGAACCAAAATTAGAAAAATGTTGTCTCTGTCCAAATATATATGGACCTAACTGTAGATCAAAAGTCTACATAAAGCATGGCAATATATCATAAAGATATGTGAAATACAGCAGTCATTACCCAATGGTATAGGTGGAGCAGCACCCCAACTCTCTATCCCCAAAACATGGTGCTGAAACATGGTCGTGATAAAAATTCAAAAATTTCTATATGACGAGCTATTATCATCAAATTGTGTGTTCAACATCCTTATTATATCGCTGAATAAAATCTTTGCGAGGTGTAGTTTCCAAAATGGGGTCACTTGTGGGGGCCTCTCCAAAGACTACATGGCGTATGCTACCAATTCCAGCAAATTTTCCAAAAGTCGAATGGTGCTTCTTTCTGAGATAGACCATGCGCTCAAACAGTAGTTTTCCACCACATATGGGGGTATCAGCGTACTCAGGAGAAATTGCACAACAAATTGTACAGTGCATTTTCTCTTTTTACATTTGAGAAAATACAAAATTTGGGGCTAAAACATTTTTTGTGGGAAAAATATGATTTTTTTATTTTCTCAGCTCAGTGTTCTAAAATTCTGTGAAGCACCTGGGGGTTTAACGTGCTCAGTACACATCTAGAAAAATTTGTTTAGGTGTCTTGTTTCCAAAATGAGGTAATTTGTGGGGGGTTTCCACTGTTTAGGCAGATCAGGAGCTCTCCAAAACGCAACATTGAATCCGATACAGATTCCAGCCAATTTTGCGTTACAGAAGTTAAAAGGTGCTCCTTCCGAGCCCTACCGTGCGCCCAAACAGTATTTTTCCATCACAAATGGGGTATGAGCGTACTAAGGAGAAATTGCATAACAAATTGTATGATCCACTTTCTCCTGTTACCCTTGCAAAATGCAAAATTTTTAGCTAAAGTAAAATTTTTGTGGGGAAAAAGTAAAATTTTCATTTTTTCCATTTGCATTGCTTTAGTTCCTGTGAAGCAACTGATGGGTTAATAAACTTTTTGAGTGTGGTTTTGAGCAGTTTGAGGAGTGCAGTTTTTAGAATGGTGTTACATTTGGGTATTTTCTGTCATATAAGCCACTCAAAGTCACTTCAAATGTGATATGGTCTGTTAAAAAAATTGTTTTGTAATTTTTTGGGGGAAAAATTAGAAATTGCTGATGAACTTAATTTTTTTTGTTCAGAAGTTGAGTTATGGTTAAAAAATGACTGATGTACACATAGCCAATGTTATTTATTAACTATTTGTGTATTATCACCATCTGGTTTAAGTGCATAAAAATTAAGTTTGAAAATTATCAATTTTAACAATTTTTTGATATTGTCATAAACCTAAGTAATATTTACCATTAACATGAAGTACAGCATGTCACGAAAAAACAGTCTCAGAATCACTGAAATACATTCAAGCATTCAAGAGATTACCACATAAGACTGATCAGATTTAAAATCATATATCATAGACTGTAAGCTTGCGAGCAGGGCCCTCATTCCTCTTGGTATCTGTTTTGATCTATGTAATTATTGTTACGCTGTAATGTCTATTGTCTGTACAAGTCCCCTCTGAAATGTAAAGTGCTGCGGAATATGTCGGCGCTATAGAAATAGAATTTATTATTATTATTTAAAAAAAAAAAAACGAGGCTCGGTCATTAATGTACAAAGTGGCTTGGTCCTTAAGGGGGTTAATGTGAGGCTGGTTTACATATACCACCTAGGAGATACTGAGGCTAGTGTAAATACATCACATAGGATACACTGAAGCTTGTGTACAAACATTGCTTAGAATAAGTGAGTACAGTCACTTTGAAAAGTAAGATTTTGATCAATATCTCACCGAACACAATAGCAATTTCCAAAATTTTGACGACTGAGTGTCATAGAATATTTTTTTAACCCATAAGATGAAAGTAAAGTTACTGTAACTTCCATTACAAAATCTTTAGTTTGTCTCAAATCAGTTATTGCAAAACTGAATACACATAACCACATTGAAAATTACTACAGTCTAGTATTTTATATGACCTCAATGCTTTTAAAGACAGCACAAAGTCTTCTATGCACGGAATGAAAATTTTGGCGACATTTCAACATCTATATTTTTTTCATTCTTCAAGAATTCCAACACTGATCCAAAACCTACATCTGTTGCATTGCTAAAGAAGAACAGGGTGAACGTGATTCCGTGGCCAAATATATCTCCTGTTCTGAACCCAATTGAACACCTATGGGAAATTCTGAAGAGGCACCTTTCTCTATCCATCATGCAAGCTCTGAAAGAGCTATTTGTTGAATAAATAAGATAGATGTAGTAATATGTCACCAATGTTCTGGGCCCCATTGACTAGTCAAAGCCCTCATTAGCGTAGGGAAAGCAGAGGTTATAAAATGCTTTTTTAAAGCATTTAACTGAATTATGTTATACAGAGCTGGTTAGGGAGGTAGCTTTATCCATCACTCAGTCTCATCAAAATGTTGGAAATTCAATCAATTTCATTTAATACAATCTTACTTTTCAAAAGAGACTGTACATCACATAGGCGACACCAAGGATGGTGTACATACACATGTGGTCAAAATTGTTGGTACCCCTCGTTTAATGACAGAAAAACCCACAATGGTGACAGAAATAACTTGAATCTGGCAAAAGCAATAATAAATCAAAAATCTATGAAAATTAACAAATGAAAGTCAGACATTGCTTTTCAACCATGCTTCCACAGAATAAAATAAATAAATAAAACTCATGAAATAGGCCTGGACAGAAATGATGGTACCCCTGAAAACAGTGTGACAAAATGGACATGTTAAACCAAGGTGTGTCCACTAATTAGCATCACAGGTGTCTACAATCTTGGAATCAATGAGTGGGCCTGTATAGAGGGCTACAGATACTCACTGTGTTGTTTGGTGACACGGTGTGTATCACACTCAACATGGACCAGAGGAAGCGAAGGAAAGAGTTGTCTCAGGAGATTAGAAAGAAAATTATAGACAAACATGTTAAAGGTAAAAGTTATAAGACCATCTCCAAGCAGTGTGATGTTCCTGTGACTACAGTTGCACATATTATTCAGAAATTTAAGATCCATGGGACTGTAACCAACCTCCCTGGACAATGGTCACATGAGGAAAATTGAGGACAAATCAAAGAGACAGATCATACGAATGGTAACAAAAGAGCCCAGAAAAACTTCTAAACAGATTAAGAGTGAACTTCAAGCTCAAGGAGCATCAGTGTCAGATCGTACCAACCACCGTTTTATCACCCAATTATCTTTTTTCCAGGGGTCGGTAACTGCCAGGTACTCTAGGAGACATCTCCTAATGTCTAGAGTGTGTAATTTCCTTTCCTTATCGTTTGTGGGATTAGAGAGGAAGGAAGGAAGGGCTATCTTCTGAGTTCTATGGAAACTAGAGGTTACTTTAGGCAAGTATGCTGGATCGGGTGTAAGAATTACCCTGTCGTCCCTGAATTGTATGTAAAGAGGAAATCTAGATAACGCCTGGATGTCACTTAAGGCCCTTTTACATTTAGGGATGCACCAGCGATCCAACCAGCGATCCGACCCGGTCAGGATCGCTGGTGCATCGCTAAATGATCGCTAGTGAGCTTTCATACAGAAAGATCTCACAGCGATGCAGCAGCGACGCAGCGCACGATACTTACCATTCACACACAGCGATCCTGTGTCCTCCCACCCACCTCCACGCGTCGCTGGACGTCACAGCAGGAAGCCCAGCAGGAAGCGCCCGACGAGAAATGGAGCCGGACATTCTCGCGCGATCAGCGATGGACAGCGGGGGAGCCGGTCGCTGGTAAGTATCACACATAGCGATATCACTAGCAATATCGCTATAACGTCACAAAACCAGTGACGTTTTAGCGATATTGCTAGCGATATCGCTTAGTGTAAAACCCCCTTTACTCTTCGGGCTAATGTCAATGCTAACAAAAGAGCCACTTTAAGTGACAGATTTTTGGTGGAGGCTGATGAGATAGGCTCAAACGAGGCCTCCGTCATGGCCGTGAGGACTAGGTTTAGATCCCATGGCATAAATTTATTTGTTACTACCGATCTGGAACTGCCTGTTGCCTTAATAAATCTATTGATCCAATAGTTACTGGCGATGTTGCATTTAAAAAGCGCCCCTAAGGCCGACACCTTCAATGGTGCTGGTGGAGAGCCCCATGTCCAGACCTCTTTGTAAGAACTCTAGGATCTGCGCTATGGGAGTGGACTGCCCAGCTACTACCCCTGAAGGAATCTTTTCCAGATCCTAACGTAGATTTTGGTTCTAATTGGCTTTCTGCTTTTGAGCAGGGTGTTGATTAGGGCTGGGGAGAAACTTTTCTCCTTTAGCAGTGTCCGTTCAAAATCCACGCCGTCAGATGTAGGCCAGCCACCTGAGGATGGTAAATTGGGCCCTGGGATAGGAGATCTGGGATGTTTGGTAGGACCCAAGGGTCGGACACCGACATGGTCCTGAGACATGAGAACCATGCCCTCCTGGGCCAAAACGGGGCGATCACTATAATCCTCGCCTTGTCCTTCCTGACTTTCCTCATCACCAGGGGTAGTAGAGACAGGGGAGGGAAGGCGTATGCTAGCCCGAAGTCCCAATTGATCAGAAGAGCATCTACTGCCAGAGGGCTTTCTCTGGGATTTAGAGAGCAGAACTGAGGCACCTTCCTGTTCTCTCTGGTGGCGAAGAGGTCCACTTCTGGCTGCCCCCATTTTTGTACGATCAGGTCGAAGATGGAGGTTTTTAAAGACCATTCCCCTTGCCTTAGAAGGTTGCGGCATAGGAAGTCTGCTGTGTTTTCTTTTCCTTTTATGTGCAGAGCTGTCAAAGACAGGAGATGTTGCTCTGCCCATTGAAACAGCCGCTCTGCTACCTTCATCAGGGGTCTGTAACGAGTCCCACCTTGGTGGTTGATGTAAGCCACGGTGACCAGATTGTCGGAGAATATTCGAACATGGTGACCCTGTAGATACATAAGAAGGTTTTTAACTGCCTTGCCTACGGCTGTTAGCTCTTTCAGGTTGGAGGACATTTCCAACTGATGTTACTCCCATAGGTCCTGGATTAAGACCTCCCCCATGTGGGCCCCCCAACCCATAGGGCTTGCGTCTGTGGTGACTACCCAGTTTACGTTATATTCCCAGGGCACCCCTCTGGCTAGATTATTTTAGTCTAGCCACCAATCAAGGGACTTCAAAGTATGTTGGGACAAAGTCAACTGGCCTTCTAGATATCCGCCCAGGATTTTTTGAAGACGTAAAACCTCGCCCTGTAGCACCCTTGTATGGAACTGGACCCACCGGACCGTGGGGATGCAGGATGAGAGAAAACCTAGGAGGGACATCGCCTTCCAAAGAGACATGGTGGGGTTATTGGAGGCGTTCAAGACCTGAATGACGTAGGCAAACTAATTTATCGGGTGGAAGACGACACTCCTGATTCCGGGAATCTAGGGTTAGGCCCAAGAACTGCTTGTTACGTGTTACAGAACCACTTAGCACCCAGAATATGTTGTGCAGTTATATGTATGGATAATAGGTTCTATGTGAGATGCATGCCCCTAATGCATCAGCATTCCCCTTTTGTCCGCCCTCCCCCCACATTTGTAATTTCCACAGTAAACATCGGCAGGCTCCGGCCACCTGCGGCTTTTGTAATGCATGTCTGGCCTGCCGCTTTTCTATTGGCCTGCCCTCTCTATCTGTGTGATATATTCTGTGTCCTGTGAGTAAAGTGATGTCAGACTGGAAATACATGGAGAAGCAGTGATCTTTTATATGCGCCCATGTAACCCAGGGATTCCAGCCAGCGTCATTCATTCAGACTCCAGCCAACGCAGAGCGGACCTCCGAAAACACGGGGTGGTACTGAAAGAGGTACCCCAGCTTGGTAGACCCCGTTACACTGGTGGCAGACAGCGGGATATGATAACCCTTCTAGAGGAGGAAAGGAATGAATGGAAAATAACTACCAGAAGTTAAAGAGGACTACATTAAAAGATCTGGTGGAAGCCCGAGGGTTGATCGCCAGCAACAAAACAAAAGCGGATTTGATAGCAGCCATCATGGAACACGACAGTGCAGCGCCCCCCAATGTGAACGTGGAGGACACTGAATTCCAGAGGGAGGTAAAGAACAGACTGGCGTTCTATGGCCTAAACCCTGCCGTAGAGATCATACGAGAGGTGATGGCTGATGTGCGTACTGATCTGAAGGAAAAGATGGCCGAGCGGACCAGGATAGAGCTAGCCAAGATGGAGATGGCAGAGCGGACCAAAGTGGAGCTGGCCAAGATGGAGACGGCAGAGCGGAGAGAGGAGAGCCAGCGAGCAGGGGGAGCTCTGGCCTTCGACCACGTACCTTCAACAGTAAGCGACAAAAAGATCCAGTATAATGCCTTCCGACAGTTGGGGGAGGCAGAGGAAGACATTGATGGCTTTCTGCAGGACTTTGAGCGGCAGTGTGCCCTTCATCAAGTGAAGCCGTAGGAACGGGTTCAGATTCTGGCCAGCAAGCTGACAGGCCGGGCAGCGGACGCCTATCACACGGTACCTGATGAGGACTGTATGGACTATGAGCGGATCAAAGAAGTGATCTTGGCCCAGTATGCGCTGACACCAGAGGCATACCGCCAAAAGTTCCGTGGACTTATAAAACGCGTAACCAATACCCACGCTGAATGGGCCTGTAAATTACGGCGGTCACTGCTACAGTGGGTACAAGGGAGCCAAGCAACCACTAAGGAGGACGTCCTCCAGCTCTTCCTGTTAGAACGATTCTTTAATGGACTAAACCCCGAGACGCAGGAATGGCTTCGGGACAGGTGGCCAATGACTCTTGAGGAAGCCGCTCATCTGGCCGATGAACATCATGATGCCAGGAGGCCGCAGTTCTCCGGATCAAAGGTGGTCACTTGGGGCCCACCCATGGACCTGGAGGGCCCCAAACCACCGAAGATTGTAGGGGGACCAGCTAGAAACCCGGCCTACCACAGTCCCGCTGGGGCGCGATGCCACACCTGCCGTCAGCTGGGCCACCTGCAAAGACAATGCCCCAACCGGACTCAGCATACCCAGTGGCCAAAGGCGGGAACAGCTACCTTCAGCCGGGCTGCTGTACACTGCTACCAAGGCGAAGCTGACCCGGCATCGGGTGCTACCACTATCCAAGGGGTGGAAGAGATGGAGGAAGTGCTGCATGAAGTAGACCCCTTGCAGGCAGCCCGGGCAGATAATAGACAACAGCACTGACAGGTCGTGTGTGTTAATGGGAAACGTATGCAGGCACTAAGAGATTCCGGAGCAACTTTGACCCTTGTGAAGCCTCATCTCGTCCAGGACCAAGAGAAGACGGACCGGACAGTGGCAGTCCGTGTAGCAGGGGGAGCTATACATCGACTACCCACTGCCAGGATTCACCTGAACTAGGGAGTCGGGGATGGCCTTGTTGAGGTCGGCTTGATGGAGGATTTGCCTGCAGACGTCTTGCTGGGAAATGGGTTGGGGCCCATGTTGTCTGCATTCTCGGTGGCCCCTCTGGCTGAGACCTATCCTGTGACCACCCGGAGACAAGCTCGAGCTGCGGAGGCGGAATCACACTCAGAGGAGGCCCAGGTAAGACATCCCAGCCCTGCACGTATTCCCATAGCCAGACACATTTCTTGGGCCACCCCAGATGAATTTAAGAGGGAGTTACTTGAGGATCCTTCATTAGAGGGATATCGTGGGAAGGCACAGGAGGGGAGAAGAGTACTGGAAGGGGAACAGTTTGTATGGAAGCAGGGACTCCTCAACCGGGTCACAGAGCAGCACCACACAGGGATGAGCCCCACTATAAAACAACAGCTGGTAGTTCCCAAGAAGTATAGGCAGGAGCTACTGCGAATCTCTCATGATATACCCTTGGCCGGGCACTTCGGCGTCAGTCGCACCAGGCATCGTCTGACACAAAACTTCTTTTGGCCGGGGGTAACCTATGATGTTCGGCAGTACTGCCAGACCTGTGACAGTTGTCAGCGCATTGGATCGATGCAAGGCCAAATTACGCCCCCTCCCCATTGTGGAGGAACCATTTAGCTGAGTAGCGGTCGATCTGATAGGGCCGTTAGCCAAACCCAGTCCGTCCGGGAAAAAGACTATATTGACCGTGGTAGATTATACCACACGGTATCCAGAGGTGGTTGCGTTACCTAACATACTGGCAGAGACGGTGGCGGCCGCCCTGCTCCAGGTTTTCTCACGGGTTGGGTTCCCCTGGGAGATTATCTCGGACCAGGCTACCCAGTTTACAGAAGAGGTGACCAACCAACTGTGGAAGCTGTGCAGCGTAAAGTCCATTAGAAGCGCCCCGTACCACCCGCAAACCAATGGGTTGTGTGAACGCTTTAACGGGACATTAAAACAGCTCATTGGGACTTTTACCAGGACCTACAGGGACTGGGAGAAATTCTTGCCACACCTCCTGTTTGCCTATCGGGAGGTACCCCAAGAATCCACGTGGTTCTCCCCGTTCGAGCTGGTATACGGGAGACGGGTAAGGGGACCCCTAGACTTAGTGCTAGAACACTGGGAAGGGGAGGGCCTCATAGAAGGGGTACCTATTGTACCCTATGTGCTGGAATTCCGGGACCGCCTACAGGAGCTGACCCAGGTTGTACGTGAGAACCTGCAGGCGACCCAGCGGCGCCAGCGCGTATGGTACGATCGGAGGGCCAGAGAGCGCACTTTGGAAATAGGACAGAAGGTCCTGGTGTTAGAGCCCACTAAGCAGAATAAGTTTCAAGTTGCATGGCATGGGCCCTACCAGGTAGGGGTGAAAATAGCCAACACAACCTATAATGTCGCCGATTGTGACGACCCCAGGGTTATCCGGATGTTCCACGTGAATATGCTGAAGCCCTACCGGAAGCGCCCTGAAGAGGTAGTGCACATCTGTGCACCTGAAGCAGAGGATTTAGCCGGACTTCCCTTGCTGGATGTCTTAGGGGAAAGGACTCAGTCTAAAACATGGGACCAAGTACACTTGGGTGAAGACCTAGGCCCCCGGGAGAGACAGCAGGCGGAGGCGTTGTTGAGGCTGCGACAGAGGATGTTTTCAGAGAGACCGGGGTACACTCGCCTGGCACAACATAAGGTTGAGACCCAGGATCAGACCCCCCTGCGACAAAACCCCTTCCGCGTCCCTGAGTCTGTACGAGAGGGGATGCGACAAGAGATGTTGCGTTTAGGGGTCATTGATGAGTAAGATAGTCCCTGGGCATCCCCCGTAGTGTTAGTGCCCAAGAAGGATGGGACTGCACGGTTTTGTGTAGACTATTGTAAGCTCAATGAGAAAACAGTGACGGATGCATACCCCATGCCGCGTGTGGATGAGTTGTTAGACCGGCTGGCGGGGGCAAAGTATTTGACCACCATCGATCTATGCAAAGGCTACTGGCAGATTCCCCTTAGTCCTGACGCTATTCCCAAGTCGGCATTTGTCACCCCGTTCGGCTTATTCCAGTTTCGAGTTATGCCATTCGGGATGAAGAATGCCCCGGCGACCTTCCAAAGGCTGGCTGACCGGCTTCTGGATGGTCTCCAGGACTATGCTTGTGCCTACCTGGATGACATCGCCATCTACAGTGCGACATGGGAAGAGCATCTAAATCACCTAGAGACAGTATTGGACAGGATCCACCAAGCCGGAATCACCCTGAACCCAAACAAGTGTCACTTGGGCAAAGCAGAGGTTCAGTATTTAGGGCATTGGGTGGGAAGTGGGAAACAGCGACCAGAACCAGTCAAGATTGAGGCCATAGCCAAATGGCCCATCCCACGCACTAAAACCCAGGTCATGGCGTTTCTAGGGACAGCGGGGTATTACAGGAAATTCATTCCCAATTACAGCAGCGTAGCCAAGCCCCTCACTGATCTGACCCGTAAGAACCAACCCCGCCAGGTAACCTGGACCTCCGAGTGTGAGGAAGCCTTCCGCCAACTAAAGGACGCCCTCACCAATACCCCTGTATTGGCCGCACCCGATCCAACTAAACGTTTCCTGGTTCACACAGACGCTTCTATGTTTGGATTGGGGGCAGTACTGAGCCAAGTCTTTTGTAATGCATGTCTGGCCTGCCGCTTTTCTATTGGCCTGCCCTCTCTATCTGTGTGATATATTCTGTGTCCTGTGAGTAAAGTGTTGTCAGACTGGAAATACATGGAGAAGCAGTGATCTTTTATATGCGCCCATGTAACCCAGGGATTCCAGCCAGCGTCATTCATTCAGACTCCAGCCAACGCAGAGCGGACCTCCGAAAACACGGGGTGGTACCGAAAGAGGTACCCCAGCTTGGTAGACCCCATTACACTGCTTAACTCTCATGGGCTGTAGACGGGACTTCTTAATGTTTAGTAGCCACCCTAACCGTTCCAGAGCTGATTTTGCTTTTTGCAATTGATCCCGACAATGGTCTGCTGTTATGCCTACAATAAGGAAGTCATCCAGGTAGGGGGATTACCAGGATGTCTGCTTCTCGTAGATGGGCCATAACCTCCGCTATAACTTTAGTGAACACCCGGGGGGCGACAGCTATAACAAAGGGAAGGGCGATATATTGGAAATGCTGCAACGACCCCTCTAAATGAACCGCCACTCTAAGGAAACGTTGATGAGACGCATGGATGGGTATATGGTAGTAGGCGTCTTTTAAATCCAACACCACCATAAAGCAGTCTTCAAACAGTAACTTTATTGTGGAATTGATCGTTTCCATTTTAAATGGCCGAATGACCAGGTATTTGTTGAGTGCCTTTAGGTTGATTATGTATCCTGTAAGAATTATCCGCTGGTCATTGGGGAGGTTTCTTGGCCTCACTGCATGCTTCCTGGCGTCCCCCTCCAAACATAAACCCGATACCTTTTTTCTTTTTATCTTCCCATCTGCCCCGGTCTCTGGATGATCTTCTACGGAAAAATCTCTTCCTAGCAAAGGGACGTCTATAGGAAGGGGTGGGCAGGGAAGGGAATTTCTTTTTATCGTCGCCTGATTTCTCCAGGAGCTCATCTAGGACTGGTCAGAATAGATATTCCCCCTCACACGGGATGGAGCAAAGTCGGGATCTGGCCTGGATATCCCCGGGCCAGCACTTTAGCCATATAGCCCTTCGGGCTGCATTTGATAGACCTGCGGCTTTGGCCGCCATTCTTGCCGAATCTGCTGAAGCGTCGGCTAAAAAGGCTGCCGCATTCTGGATGGTAGGTAGGGTCTTCAAGATAGATTCTCTCGAGGCTCTGTCCTTTAATTGTAATACCAGCTGGTCCAGCCAGACCATCATAGATCTGGCTGTGCAGGTAGCTGCTACTGCTGGTCTTAGGGCGCCAGCTGACATTTCCCATGTCCCTTTCAGGTAGGAGTCTGCCTTCTTATCTAGTGGATCTTTTAAAAAAACCATGTCATCAAAGGGAATAGCAGATTTTTTTGGATGCTTTAGCCACTGCTGCTTCCAATTTCGGGACTTTGTCCCATTTGTTCACCACGGGGTCCTCAAAGGGATATCGCTGCTTAAAAGCTGGTGGTAGGGAGCCTTTCCTTTCTGGTTTCTTCCATTCCCTATTGATCAGGTTTTGGACCTTGTCGTTTAACGGGAACGACTTACATTTCCTGGGGTTTAAACCACCGAACATTAGGTCCTGCGCTGACCGTTCTGGTTTTGTGTCTGTTACCCCCATGGTAGCCCTAACTGCCTTGACTAGTTTGTCCACTTGTTCTACGCCCAGGCAGAAACGACTGGCGTCTTCCTCTGAAAATGATGCTGATGAGGAGGTCGAGGGCTCTGAGGAATCTTCATTTCCTCTAGGGTCAGCTGAGGAGCCCGACCCTGAGAAACTTGCTCTTTCTTTTCCTAGATGACTCCCCCTGGGATACGGACTTTAGGGCTTTAACTTCCGTCCTGATAATTTCCCTTAGACTCGTAGCGAAGTCAGAGGTTTCTTCCGCCACCTGTAGGAGTGGGGAAAGGGTAAGTTAGTATGTATGGTAAATTTTTGGGACTACTCCCTCTTTTTTTTTTTTTTTTACCGTCTGCCGTATACATGACTGGCACAGTTTTTTAGGATAGGCGTCCGGCAAGGGGCATTTGCAAAGGGCGCACTCCCTGTTTTTTGCTTGGTCATCGCACTTCTTCCCCTATAGGAGGAAAACATAAGGGGAACAGTGCATCAGGGCACATTCACGAAGATCTCTTACCCTGAGCAGAAGGCATAGGTACCAGATCACGGGGGTGGGGGGGGCGAGCTGGAACCTTCGGCCTGGAGGAACTTCTGTGGCCGGATTGTCCAGTTTGTTTTTTCTTTTGCTGGGAGCTGGCCTGGGACCTCTCTGAGGTACGTTCCTGCTCTTGGTCCGGCTGGGTCACAGGAGCTTTTGGCTCGTCCATTGCTGCACATGAGCTAAAGCCACTCTGCAGCGTTTCTGTGCCCTTTTTTATCCTCCCCCCCGGAAATCCGGGTTAACAGGTGTCATGACCAGCGCCAAACGCAACAGGTTGCAATTTGGTGCACTCGGCGCAGTGTCAAAAGAACGCATGCGTCGCCAAACACATACTGCGCACGGCCTGCGTCCCCAGTGCTAAAGACAGTGGACGCAGGACGCATGGAGCGTCATGCGTCCGTAGGCGGAGCTACCGGCGGAGGCACGACAGGGGGCGGGGCTTAGTGGCGGCCGCGCGCAGCCCGACGCTGCGACCGTAAACGCTAACGTGAAACTAGCCTTAGAAAACTGATTGACAGGTTGGTCACACTCATCAGTGTTTGACAAGTGTGACCAACTTTTTACTATTGAGGCTGCCTATGCAGCCTCAATAGTAAAAAGATATAAAGTTAAAAATAAAAAAAATAAAAATTGTGTTTTTCTCACCTTCCGGCGTTCCACGCAGCGCTCCCGATCCTCGCGATGCTCCTGGCAAGTCCCGTTCCCAGGGATGCCTTGCAACAATGACCTTTGATGACGTCAGACCACTACGGTATCGCAAGACCGTGACATCATAAAAGGTCATTGTTGCAAGGCATCACTGGGAACGGGAGTTGCCGGGAGCATCGCTGAGGCCTAGTGACGCTGCGAGGACCGCCGGAAGGTGAGAATATCATGATTTTTTTAGTTTATTTTTTAACAGGGTTATGGTACCAAGGGACACTCTACTCTCCTCCAGACCGTTGGTACCATCCGCAAATGTTTCGCTTACTTTTCGCATGGTGGGCATAGCCACATGCAAAGTAAGCAGAACAATGCAATCCCGTGTGCGGATTTTCCCGCGATTCCGCACAAAGAATGAACATGCTGCGATGCAATTCCCCTGCGGAGAAATACGCATTAGCACAGCATGTGCTGAATGCCATAGGATTGCATGGGATGCTTTTTTTGTGTTTTCGTGGCAAAATCGCGTGTTTTAAAACGCCGGGAAAACACAGAAAAACGCTATGTGTGAACTCAGCCTTGCAGGAATCGTTTCATTGCAGTGATTGCCTCAAAAGGTTGTGCAACAAATTATTAAGTACCATCATTTCTGTCCAGGCCTATTTCATGAGTTTTATATTTTTTTTAATTCCATGGAAGCATTATTGAAAAGCAATGTCTGACTTTCATTTGTTCATTTTCATAGATTTTTGATTTATTACTTGTCAGATTCAAGTTATTTCTATGACCATTGCGGATTTATCTGTCATTAAACGAGAGGTACCAACAATTTTGACCACGTGTGTACATCACATTGGATACACTGCATCTGCTGCATACATCCTACAGCAGACTGCGATAAAAGGTGAAATAAGGAGCAGGGCATGGGAACACCAAGCATGCCAACTCTGCCCACAAAGGACATCCTGATGCTGGAAATAGCCAGCATCAAGATGTAATCCAGTGTTGCGTGTGACACAACATTCAGTAGTGACTGCATGTACACTCTAGATGGCAAAAAAAAGCCCCAAATACAAAATATGGTACCTAGGAAATGGGAGAGTTCAACCCACAAAAATCCTGCATCCTTAGCAAAAAGCTCAAAAGGACTTGTATGAACAAGAGGAGAAAAACAGAGCAAGCAATGCAAAATACATGTAAAAATATCAAAAATCTTTATTATGCATTTATATAGCGCCATTTATTCCATGGCGCTTTACATGTGAAAAGGGGAAATATAGACAAGTATAATAAACATGTGTAAGACAAGGGACACACAAGTACATAAGGAGAGGGGACCGTGCCCGCGAGGGCTCACAGTCTACAGGGACGGGTGAGGATGCAGTAGGAGGGGTTAGAGCAGGTCGTGCGGTGGTTCAGTAGTCCGAGGATCATTGCAGGCTGTAGGCTTGATGGAACAAGTGGGTCTTCAGGTTCTTCTTGAAGGTTTCCATTGATGGTGAGAGTCTGATGTGTTGCGGCAGAGTTCCAGAGTATGGGGGAAGCACGGGAGAAGTCTTGTATGCGGTTGTGGGAAGAAGAGATAAGGGGAGAGTAGAGAAGGAAATCTGGAGATGATCGAAGGTTGCGTGCGGGTAGGTACCTGGAGACCATGTCACAGATGTATGGAGGAGACAGGGCCAGGCATAGAGGGGAGGCTGGGGAATTACGGGGAGACAGGTGGATTAGTCGGGCAGCAGTGTCGGATGGACTGAAGCGGAGCCAGAGTGCTAGAGGGGAGGCCTGAGAGTAGGAGGTTACAGTAGTCGAGGCGGGAGATAAGAGCATGCACTAGTGTTTTTGTGGTTTATTTTAGGATATTTATTTTCTCTGTGTAAAGGTCATGTGTTTATATGCATTTACATTTTGCATACACATTAATTTACTTTTCCAGCTCAGACCTAGTTTCTCTTTTTGCCATAGATTCAAAAAAATTTTACAAAAAAATGTACATAATATTGTCATGGTAGTAAAGTGCAAGTAAGACAACGCAGATAACAGGCCCCCAAACCTCACCATCTCCTCCCACAGAGTTGGAACACCTCCAAAAAGAAGGGAAGCCCAAATGTATAACTAAATGTATCTAGTAGTTCAAAAACCCCCCTGTGGAAATTTATGTCAAAGCCCAGTGACCATGTGAAAACATTAAACAGTCTGCACTAAATTATGAAGTGCACACCAGTGCTCTACACAGGGAGGTCATGTTAGTAATATTTGGCATGATAATGTCCGAAAAAGGGGACAATAGCAGGCTCACCAAGGAGGGCTGAAGGGAGGAAGAAGGGACGCCCGGCAGGAACACCCCCGATGCGTGTTTCGCGGCGCAAAGGGGCCGCTTTGTCAAGAGGAAGTATACTTCTTCTTGACAAAGCGGCCCCTTTGTGCCGCGAAAATGCACACATAGCCACTGGGCTTTATGGCATACATTTCCACAGGGGGATTGCACTTTACTACCATGACAATATTATGTACATTTTTGGTAACATTTTTTGAATAAAGAGTTTTGATATTTTTACATGTCTTTTGCATTGCTTGCTCTGTTTTTCTCCTCTTGTTCATACATGTACACACTAGAGAAGAATTAAAGGGCTGACAGCCCAAGCACTTCGGCCCCTGGGAATTTGTAAGAGGGCCGCAGCAAGTGAGGTTGCGGGCCATTTATGGCCGGGGGGCGGAAATTCCCTGCTTCTGCTATCGAGAAAATAAATAAAAAACTACTTTAAATCCTCTTTGATGTGAATTTTGAAGCAGATCGGGATCAATTTTTTCATTCTACACAATAATTTAGTTCCATTAGGGGAGTAGACTATGCAATGCCATGATGCCACAGATAATTATTGCTGTGCATTATGTAAATCTGTGCTTTTTGCCTCAGTTTTACACGTCAATGCCATCTAGTAGACACCGGAAGGGTATTTCTGATGTGATCACAAGGTAGTTGCCGCAGGGTAGTAGCTGTCACAGTGCAACACTACTGCGCTTACGTGGTCAAAGTTTTGTAAGTGTATTTGACTGTCTACAAGCTCAGCAGCCATTGTGCTACAATTGTGATGTGAATGAAGTGGTTAACTACCGGTGGGGCTTCAGTTTGCGCAATAAAATTTTAATAATCGTAGGGCATATGTAATCACATTTTGGAAAGAGCTATATACTGTTAAGTAAGTAGACATGTAGGCAAATGAAAGATACAACTTAATCTTTATTTTCTATACAAACATCTTTACACTATCTACAGAAGAAAATATAGTTTTCATTCCATAACAGAGCTAAATTAAAAAAACAAATGCAAACTGTACAGAAAGTTGAGGGATAGATGAGGTTTTATTAAATAAGAAAAACAGTTCAGTATCATTCCACATTCTGACTATTGGATTACTCCCTGTCATTTATGTTTGTTGGTGTCCTGTGGTAAGAGTTACAAGAAGGGGTAAACTGCACTTCAGACACAAAATTACCTCCTGAACCAAACAAAACCCCCCAGGCAGCCTCAAAAAGAGGGCACCCATCTGCAACTTTCATAAAATGCAATTAGTTGGAGGCATGTTTTTGTCTTTCTAGCAGTGTGATACCTTTGAAGAGTCAAATTTCTCCCTGCTTGAATCAGTTTAAAAGGGAATTGGGTGTAGACAGACGCAACTGCACGCTGAGCGGTACCATTACTATGCATGGGTCCTAAAATTAATCCCTTACTGACATTGGACGTACTATTACGCCGATGTCAGTATCCCATCCCCCGCTTTGATGTGGGCTCCAGCGGTGAGCCCACATCAAAGCCAGAACATGTCAACTATTTTGAACAGCTGACATGTGCCCGCAATAGCCGCGGGCGGAATCGCGATTAGCCCATGGCTAGTAACTAGTTAAATACCGCTGTCAAACTCTGACAGCGGCATTTAACAAGTGCTTCCGGCCATCCCATGGAGGCTATTGAAGCATGCTATAAGTAAAAAAAAAAAAAAGTTTTTAAAATATGAAAAAAAAATATAAAAGTTCAAATCACCCCCTTCGTCCCGTTCAAAATAAAATAAAATAAAGTCAAACATACACATATTAGGTATTGCCCGATCAATAAAAAAGGATTAACCTGATCGCTAAACGGTGTAGTGAGAAAAATAGTCAATCTGCCAGAATTATGTTTGTTTGATTGCCGTGACATTGCATTATAATGCAATAACGGGCGATCTAAAGATCGTATCTGCACAAAAGTTATCATTAAAAACGTTAGCTCAGCACGCAAAAAATAAGCTCCTACCCAACCCAAGATCACGAAAAATGGAGACGCTACGGGTCTCGGAAAATGGCGCAATTTTTTATTTTTTTTTGCAAACTTTCTAATATTTTTTCACCGCTTAGATAAAAGAGGACATAGACATGTTTGGTGTCTATGAACTCATGATGACCTGGAGAATCATAGTGGCAGGTCAGTTTTAGCATTTAGTGAATCTAACAAAAAAGCCAAACAAAAAACAAGTGTGGGATTGCACTTTTTTTTTCAATTTCACCGCACTTGGAATTTTTTTCCCGTTTTCTGTTACACGGCATGCTAAAAACAATGATATTGTTCAAAAGTACAACTCAGCACAAAATAAGCCCTCACATGGCCATATTGATGGAAAAATAAAAACGTTATGACTCTGGAAAGAAGGGGAGCGAAAAAAAAAAAATCCGACAAAAGCTCTGGTCATGAAGGGGTTAAAATAGGACTTGTGCCTGATACTGGCTGGACATCTTACGTTTGCCTTGTCAGCTGTATCGCCAAGTGTGCAGTTGCATCTCTCCATGCACCATGACAGGTCGTCAGGAGAATACGCCTGAAGATACACTTTAAAAAAAAAAAAAAAAAAACAATTCTGCACACATAATTCTTTAATATGATCATGACTATCAAATGTGTATTTAAGCTCTAACCCTGGGCTCGACTTCTGAGGTAAGTTATAACTCTGAGGTGAGGTTTAGAATATCTTTTACAGTATCAAAAAAATTACATAATTTGAATCTAAAAACTTTCTTTTTTAAAAGATGAAGAGCACCATTAAAGGGGTTGTCCGGGCTTTTCACATAATCTCAGTACATATCTGGGCTGCAGAATGCTGACAATAAGTAATTTACCTTCTGTGGCCAGTTTGCAGGGTTTGCTAGATATCAGCTCTTGCTTGTAAGAAAAACGTCCAGGGGGGTGTGTTCCGGCATTGAAATGAGAACTGGTCGTAACCTCCTACTCTACTCCAAACATGCCCTCTATAGCAACAACCCCACCCTCCATAGCAACAGGCCCTCCCCGACCACATGAAGAAGCCCTCATCACACAGTAACAAATCCTCCCCCTCTAGCAGCCTCACTGCAGAGCAGCTGCTCCTCCCCCAGACACACGCTGAACAGTGATCTATGGAAAGTGAAACCAGTGAGGAGGTAACGACCAGTTCTCATTTCAATGCCAGAACACCCCCCCCCGGACGTTTTTCTTACAAGCAAGAGCTGATATCTAGCAAACCCTGCAAACAGGCCACAGAAGGTAAATTACTTATTGTCATAATTCTGCAGCCCAGATATGCACTGAGATTATGTGAAAAGCCTGGACAACCCCCTTAAGTGTGATTAAGAGGATAGGAAACATTATGAAAGTATACATGTTCAGCTAGAAAAGTCAATGTTAACTCACAAAACTTCTTTAGCGGTTTGGAAAATATTTTAAAATGATCTTTTAATGTAGTATGGCCATTACTATAATTCTGGAACTCCAATGAACTTGGCCAAATCCACACACTCAGAAAAAGGCTTTAAAAAGGTGCATTCCCATCTCAAAGATCCTATCCCAATATGTAGTGGGTGTAATAGCAAATACCACCAATGAGAAATGTAGTGTAATTCTTCAGATTCGCTAGATCTCTTGCCTCATGTGCAGGCATTGCAGGACCTTAGGTATACATGGGTAATGTGCAGGCATTGCAAAACCTTGGGAATCCATGGTTATGACCACTAGCAACCAGCTCAGTGTCACTATGTCAGTGGATGTAACGATGGATACCTACGAGCACTGATATAGTGACAGCTGGTTTCTAGTGGTTGCAGCCATGGATACCTGCAATGCCTGCACATGAGGAAAGACATAGCGTATCAGAAAAACTATGTCACGTGTCTAATTGGGGGTATATGCTATTATTACACCTACTACATATTAGAATAGGATCTTAGAGATGGGAATACCCCTTTAAGCTTCAAACTGGCTAATATCTTAGGCCTGTTTCACATATAATTTTTTTTGGTCAGTCAAAATCCGCTAAAATGGCGGATAACGGATCCGTTCCTGTACTGACCACAACGCTTAGCACCGGACCGTTATTTTAACGGATCCGTCAAAGGAAGAATTTTAAAGGAACCGCGGGTGGGGGGGAGAGAGAGAGAGAGAATTTTTCACCCACCAGGACAGAGTTTAGGGCTAAATTTGCGGCTGAGTGAAGTCTTTCGGGCATGTGCAGTGAGAAATGCGGATCCGGCCGCCCGAAAAAACGTTGCATGGTCCGTCCGGGCATGTCGGCGGACGTCAAAATTTTGGCGGATCCGCAAAAAAACGGATCCAACGGATGGCCATCCGTCAAGATCCACCGATAATGCAACTCAATGGGAAAAAAAACGGATCCGCCAAGCAAAACGGCAGATTTTGACTGATGGTAAAATACGGATGTGTGAAACAGGCCTTAGATTAAATGAAAGTACATTAAAAATTCAAAATCATCTCAATGTTTGAAACAGTAAATATTATGGTGGTCATACTGCAGCTGATACTAGTGTACGGATCAGTGGGCTGGTACTCACATTAGTAGACAAAGTGGATAGATCGAGCTCCAATAAAAAATATCTTAAAGGTCCAAATTTATTTCATCTTCATAAAAGCATATTTGTTAAGAAAAAAAACAATGGTTAAAAAAAAAAAAGTCTACGTAGTTCAAACCCATTGTGGATTCTTATTCATAGCCAATGATTAAGGATCTGTTACCCATCCTGTATGTCCTATAAATGAATATATGTCTTAAAAGCTGGCATAGCCATCCACCTAACATGATTTGAATCCATTGAATCTTTAACATTATGCATATGTGGCCTAATGTTACTGAAGGGGACGCATGCAGACTTCGGACCAATCAGACCAACTGAAATATCTGTTGGCTTGTCTAAAAACATGAGAAATTTTCATGCAGTCCATTGGCAGATCCAGATAAATGTAAGAATTTACCAACAATCAGGTGTCTATGCCAACAGAAGATGATCCTAAAATAAGTTGGATCTGATAATATCTCTCATATTTCCAGGTAACTAGTGATGAGCAAACATCATCGGATAAGGTGTTATCTGAGCAGGTGCTAACCGAATGACTTCGGCGTGCTCTAATATGTTCGAGTCCCTGCCGCTGCATGTCTCGGGGCTGTCCGGCCGCAGCAACACATGCAGGGGATTGCCTGTTTGTTAAGCAGTCCCTGCATGTGTTGTGGCTGTCTAACAGCTGCGAGACATGCAGCGGCAGGGACTCGAACATATTAGAGCACGCCGAAGTCATTCGGTTAGCACTTGAGCATGCACTGGTAACACCTTATCTATGCACGATCGCTCATCACTAGTAACTACCTTAAGCTGTCGGCCTAATGAGCCAATAGCTATTCCTCCTTAGGCTGGGGTAACACTAGCGTATGGCATTGGATGCGAGATGCTCATGACTATCGGCTCCTGCTCTGCTGTGAGCGGGAGCACGGTGTCATGCTACTGTGCTCTGAACCTCTCGAGAGGATAGGCACATAGCTGCTGAGGAGACAGAAAAAGTAATTTCTCCATCTCCTCCGCTGCCGGCATACATCGAACTGCTCTTGAGCAGCATCCGAGTGCGGTGTGATATTTCACGCACCCATAGATTCTGAATCGGCTTGAGAAAATCGCAGATCCGAGCTGCCCCATTGTATAAAACTGGGCCGAGTGCTATGCAATGTTTTATCACCTAGCACTCAGCTGTGTTATGCGGTAGTGTAACTCCGGCCTTAGCCCCAACCTCCGCCCATACACATGCATGCTCAGTTCGGCTGAGTATGCATGTGTTCTAAATGGAGAGAGGGCATTAAACTGTTACCAGATACCTCTGCAGGCAGATTATCTCCCTTGACAATAAATCAGGAATGTTGATTTCAACATGCTTTTTTTTTTTTTTTTTTACAATTTAGTGGGTTAGTCAGTACTTCCAAAATCTACATCGTAATCCAGTGTTAATCTGTGGGCATGTTGTGGCTTTAGATTGGTCTGAGTTGGCCATTTGCACACATTATATTTAGCAATTATCTTCTGCGGTACTGTTGGTAAGATATAACATCGCTATTCCCTGTAATGGAGCCGTGAGTTCGATATCTTCAGACTGTGCATATTGGCAACCAAGATCGGTTACAAGTTTTCTGCCAATGACAAGAAGTGCCTCCTTATCCAGTAACTTTACTTACACAAGCTGAAGCGTCTGTTCTACAGGTCAACTATACCTATTCTATCCGCAGAGAATGGATAAGGGAGAACGTCAATGCTTCTTGTAATATTCTACACTCTGCTTCAGCAATATTCATCACAAACCCAAAAAGTGAAGTCCAGGAAGGTAACATCTTTTATCAAGATTGAATATGATGAAGCAAATTAGTCACTAAGAGTAATGATTTATAAAAATACATTTCCTATGAAAAAAATGTTTGCTATACAATAGTCTACTTTATGTACACAGGCATAAAATGTGACAACTAAGGTTACCACCTAGACAGTATCTTGTGACCTACCCTATCGGAACATATCGCAACCTTTATTGATGTTAGTAAGTAAAATGATAGAACAAACATCCTCTCTCACACATTCATCGGCAAACTCTACACTGACTAGCCACTCAAAACTGATCCACCCATGCCCCAGGTCAGCACCCTGTTCACACAGGCAGTACACACACATTTCATATCTCTAGTTCTGAACTCAAACACATGAATACCCATTAGCGACTATTAGCAACTTTTTCAGGACTACACTTGTAAGTTGCCAATGTTAAATACAGAGTCCTATAAAAAGGATTGGGACAGGTTTGTCAAGACGCTTTAATCGTAGACAAAGGTGTATGCCGCACTTACTGGGAAGGAGGAAGGTCTGCCTGATCACTCTCCAAGGTAACTATGTAACTGAAAACGTGGCCATACACCCAAGAAAGCTTGTGAGGTAGTTATTCCTCATGCCCCTTCTCCATTACCCAAGCAAGCTCACTGTATGTGTTTTCTATGGGAAGAGAGGCAAATGCAGCTGCCAGACCCAAACAATCAGGCATGTTGAAATCCAACATATCCAATCCTACTTTCCTACCCGACATCTAGCAACAGGCGAGAGTTGTCTGATCCCATTGAAATCAGCACATTCAGGCAACGTGCAAAGGTGTCTGGCCACGGCAAGAACACCAGCACATTCTGGACTTGTGTCTGCTGATTCTGCTATTTAATCGGAGACTGCATTTACAGACACTGTACAGTAACACTATCCTTGAAATTGACACTACCACCCGTAAGTTAAATTAAAGATAATGCATTACAATCAAACTTGTTAAAATACTGAAGTCACAATTCATTCTAGAAAAAAAAAGTAAAAAAAAAAACAAACAAAAAAAAGCCTACAGTGGCTGTTCCTGGGAATGTGGCGAAAATTATTTTGGAACATCAAATTAGCCAGTAAAAGTCTCATAATTCTGAGTATCAGCCTCAAATCCAAGAGCCCAAAACACATCAGAAATCTGAATTTGCATGGATTTAAAGAGGTGGGACTGCGTATTTGCAGACAGCAGCTGTAATAAATAATGCTGTAAAGATGTATATATGGGACTAATTGCAATCTAAAAAGTACCTAAAGCTGTCATTAAATGCACTTTAAAGGCTTCTTGCCACCTTTAGATGTTATCACCTATAAATGGCAACTTACTGATTGGAGGGGTCTGACCGCTGAGACCCCTACCGATCTGAAGAACAGGGCTGCACAGAGCCCTATGTGAATGGAGTATTGGCCAGGCCTGTGCATCACCGCTCCCATTCACTCTCTATGGGACTAGCAGAAAAAGCCGAGTGATGCACTCATTCCAGCAGTCCCATAGAGTGAGTACAGAGCCCAACAGAGAGCTCATTTATGATGGGTAGGGGCCCCAGTGGATTGGGGATAACTCCTAAAGATGGGAATTGCCCTTTAATACAAGTCTGTACAATTAAAATCTACTCAACACATTTGGTATTATGAAGAGCGAAATATATATATATATATATATATATATATATATATATATATATATATATATATATATATATATATGAATATGAGATTTTTCTTCCTTCAGTCACATCCAAAACTCCAATGAATTCTATGTCCCGTTACAACATGAATGTCTTTGTAGTGTAGGTATATAGTCAAAATGATGTCACAGCTCTGGATATGAATGCAGAAAAAGACAAAGTGGTACAATTCAAAAAAGATAAAACTAAATATTTGCATGATTACTCAATATTAACGTAGGTCGACAATGGACTATTGTTGGAAAAAACACCTTCTGTCAAATAAATGGCATCAGAACAAGCCGAGTTCAGCATAGTTTAAAGAGACAAAAACTGGAGGCACAGTTGTAAAAGAATACACCGGAATTGATATTACGTTACCATATTCATTAAAAGAAAAAAAACATGAGTGACTGCCATCATTATTGCATTATATACTACTGTAAAAAGTGCCCATTTTATCTTATGTTGGTTTAAAGGGAACCTGTCACCATGAAAATGCAGTCCGATCTGCAAGCACCATGTTATGGAGCGGAGTAGACTGTTATATTGTTTTGTGAGTAAAGTCTCAGTATAACCAGGGCCGTGGAGTCGGAGTCGGTGCTCATTTTGGTGGAGTCGGAGTCGGTATAAAATGGACCGACTCCGACTCCTAAAATATATAATAAATTGGGTACAGTAATTCAATGCAGGATGTGCTGAATATTTTTTCATAGGAGTTTGGGAAAGTTATGAAATGTCCTATAAATGGCTGTTCTATTCCTGATCTAAGGCTACATTCACACACAGCGTTTTTCCTGTGTTTTTTGAGGATACATTTTTCAGCTGCAAAAGTTGATCATCTTTTTAAAAAACTGCATCACCTGAAAGGTTTTTGAGCTCATAGATAATGTTACTCAATAGCAAAAGCAGATTAGAAATCTGCTCTATCTATCCATATCTGTCTATCCATATCGTATCTGTACCAAAAAGAATGAAAACCGGGTAGTACACCAATATATATTCTGTTCTATCTAAATATCTTGATTATTGGATCATAAAAATGATTAAATGTCTGAGGTTCACATTGTACTACAATAAATTTTTCACTTAAATATAAGCAATATGTGTGGGAGTCGGAGTCGTGGAGTCGGAGATGGAGTCGGTGTAAGGGAAATTGAGGAGTCCGAGTCGGAGTCGCAGGTTTGGTTTACCGACTCCACAGCCCTGAGTATAACCCATGTGTTTCATCATTAATTCCTATGCTCTGCGGGATTTTTGGTCCAGTGGGCGGTAGTCATCAGTGATTGACAACTGTCCCTGGATGCACACTTCTAAAAAAAAAAAATAAAGCTGTCAGTCACTGATGGTCCAGTGGGTGGTCGTATCAGAGACTGACAAGTGTTCCTGTGTGTGTGTGTATATATATATATAGCTGTCAGTCACTGATGTCCAGTGGGTGGTCCTATCAGAGACTGACAACTGTTCCTGTGTGTATATATATATATATATATAGCTGTCAGTCACTGATGTCCAGTGGGTGGTCCTATCAGACACTGACAACTGTTCCTGTGTGTGTGTGTGTATATATATATATATATATATATATACACAGTGGGGAAAAAAAGTATTTAGTCAGTCAGCAATAGTGCAAGTTCCACCACTTAAAAAGATGAGAGGCGTCTGTAATTTACATCATAGGTAGACCTCAACTATGGGAGACAAACTGAGAAAAAAAAATCCAAAAATCACATTGTCTGTTTTTTTTTCATTTTATTTGCATATTATGGTGGGAAATAAGTATTTGGTCAGAAACAAGCAATCAAGATTTCTGGCTCTCACAGACCTGTAACTTCTTCTTTAAGAGTCTCCTCTTTCCTCCACTCATTACCTGTAGTAATGGCACCTGTTTAAACTTGTTATCAGTATAAAAAGACACCTGTGCACACCCTCAAACAGTCTGACTCCAAACTCCACTATGGTGAAGACCAAAGAGCTGTCAAAGGACACCAGAAACAAAATTGTAGCCCTGCACCAGGCTGGGAAGACTGAATCTGCAATAGCCACCCAGCTTGGAGTGAAGAAATCAACTGTGGGAGCAATAATTAGAAAATGGAAGACATACAAGACCACTGATAATCTCCCTCGATCTGGTGCTCCACGCAAAATCCCACCCCGTGGGGTCAGAATGATCACAAGAACGGTGAGCAAAAATCCCAGAACCACGCGGGGGGGGACCTAGTGAATGAACTGCAGAGAGCTGGGACCAATGTAACAAGGCCTACCATAAGTAACACACTACGCCACCATGGACTCAGATCCTGCAGTGCCAGACGTGTCCCACTACTTAAGCCTGTACATGTCCGGGCCCGTCTGAAGTTTGCTAGAGAGCATTTGGATGATCCAGAGGAGTTTTGGGAGAATGTCCTATGGTCTGATGAAACCAAACTGGAACTGTTTGGTAGAAACACAACTTGTCGTGTTTGGAGGAAAAAGAATACTGAGTTGCATCCATCAAACACCATACCTACTGTAAAGCATGGTGGTGGAAACATCATGCTTTGGGGCTGTTTCTCTGCAAAGGGGCCAGGACGACTGATCCGGGTACATGAAAGAATGAATGGGGCCATGTATCGTGAGATTTTGAGTGCAAACCTCCTTCCATCAGCAAGGGCATTGAAGATGAAACGTGGCTGGGTCTTTCAACATGACAATGATCCAAAGCACACCGCCAGGGCAACGAAGGAGTGGCTTCGTAAGAAGCATTTCAAGGTCCTGGAGTGGCCTAGCCAGTCTCCAGATCTCAACCCTATAGAAAACCTTTGGAGGGAGTTGAAAGTCCGTGTTGCCAAGCGAAAAGCCAAAAACATCACTGCTCTAGAGGAGATCTGCATGGAGGAATGGGCCAACATACCAACAACAGTGTGTGGCAACCTTGTGAAGACTTACAGAAAACGTTTGACCTCTGTCATTGCCAACAAAGGATATATCACAAAGTATTGAGATGAAATTTTGTTTCTGACCAAATACTTATTTTCCACCATAATATGCAAATAAAATGAAAAAAAAAACAGACAATGTGATTTTCTGGATTTTTTTTTCTCAGTTTGTCTCCCATAGTTGAGGTCTACCTATGATGTAAATTACAGACGCCTCTCACCTTTTTAAGTGGTGGAACTTGCACTATTGCTGACTGACTAAATACTTTTTTCCCCACTGTATATATATATATATATCTGTCAGTCACTGATGTCCAGTGGGTGGTCCTAAAAATCCCACTAAGAGCAGACGATTAAATGATGAGAAGACATGTTGTACCATTTTCCCACAAAACTATATACCAATCTACTCCGTTCTATAACATAATGCCTGCAGATGGGACTGGATTTTCATGGTGACAGGTTCATTTAAGCTGCAATGGATTAGAAAAACACAGTGGATTCTTACAGAAACTGGACACCTGTGTATGGATTGTGACCAGTATTGCAGCGCTCATCCAATGGAGAGAAGAATGGGCAGGGCTAGCGTAGTTAGTGGAAGAATGCAGCCACATTTTTCTAATCCTGGACAACCCAGAGTAACACAACACAGTTGTAATGATACACTGAATTTAATGAGCAGGAGTCACTGTGTCGGGGAATGTGAGCTTTGGAAAACACAATAACTAAAATCACTTTAATATTGTGTGTGGAGGAGTGGTGGAATAGTGAGAATATAAGGGCTAGAAGAATAACTTTAAACATTTCATGAGTAATATAAGCATGATAAATAAATTGTGTAAAATATTTAATGGTAATTAAAAGAGGACAGGCTTTGATGAGTTTAAAATTACTTGGGTCACAAGACATAATGGCTAATCCTTTGGCCGCCTCTTTGCTGCATCGAGGGGCTGTGTAATGCTTGCCTATAAAACTATATCAAATATCAAAACCATTCCCGTGAAAATATAATTTATCCAAAAATGGGTATGAAAGAGGGAAAGTATAAACCTTCCCTACCCCAACAAAACCGTATTTTTTGTGCGCAGAAAAGTTTTAAAACATTGATAAACTTAAGTATTATATATATATATATTTATGGATATAAAATTTAAAAAATGCCCTTCTCTGTTAAATCTATTCAGTAGAGGGAAACAAAGCTGAAGGCAGATATTAAATATAGCACAAAAATATTGTTCCAAGGTAATTTAACCCCTTATCGTGCTGTAGGAAAAGCTTGACCTTTTCCACGCACCGTACACATGGGGAGGGGGCAAATATTACTTGCAGGTAAGGGAGTGTCAAAATTTTGCAGCATGTGGCTTGATTGGTCTCCAAGTTCCGGAGTCACTGCACAGAGGACAAGGCTCCTTTCCATCCTGTTGGCATGTCCTGAACACAACATCCCCTCGACTCTACCATAGGCATCAAATGCACTGTGCATTTTCTTGCAGTTGTAAACCCTCCACAGTTTTGGATGCAGAGAAGAATCCTCTACAGCGAGTACTGTGTCTGTCCATGTCATACTTAAGGACTGTCTTCACAAGAGGCTAGCCAGGCTGGTAGTAGGTCCATTCTGAGCCTGAAACTGTACAGGTGGAGACCCATCGGTCCACTGCAAAGGAAACAACAACTATAAGTTCAAGTCCTTGAATTAAAAGAAAAAAAACATCACAACACAAAACATGCTTTGGCTCACAAGATCTATCATGAATCTCTGCTGTACAACATAAATACTAACCCCTTCACCCCCAACCATTTTCATTTTTTCCCTTTTCCCTCCCCTTCTTCCAAGAGCCAAAACTCATTTTTCCAACCATATAGCTGAATGAGGGTTGGTTTTTGTGAAACGAGTTGGACTTTTGAATGACACCATTCATTTTACCATACAGTGGTGAAATGGCAAAAATGAAAAAAGTGCAATTCCACATTTTTAAATTTATCATGATCAATATATGGTAAAATTGACCTGTCAATATGGTTCCCCAGTCAGTACAAGTGTGCAGATACCAAACATGCATAGCTTTTTAATTTTTTTTTTTTTATTATTTAAGTGGTGAAAAATAATCCTGAAATATGTAAAAAAATTAGTATATATATATATATATATATATATATATATATATATATATACACACACACACACACACACACAAACACACACACACACACACACATATACATACATACATACACACACACACTAGCTGAAGAGCCCGGCGTTGCCTGGGCATAGTAACCAACTGTGGTTAGTTATGACAAATTATAATGATTATATTGCACATAAGAACATTTCACATCATATATTCAACACTACAGATTTGCAACACAAATTAACTAAACGATTACCCAAGTATTGATAGTATTTTATTTTCAACTCATTCAAGAGCCTTTTGATAAACAACATGTGTATCTAACCCTATCCTGTGTGATAATGTCTGCTGATCTGTGTATCTATTCCTATCCTGTGTGATACTGACTGCTGAGCCGTGTATCTAATCCTATCCTGTGTGATACTTTCCGCTGAGCTGCGTATCTATTCCTATCGTGTGATACTTTCCACTGAGCTGCGTATCTAATCCTATCGTGTGTTACTGACTGCTCAGCCGTGTATCTAATCCTATCCTGTGTGATACTGACTGCTGAGCAGTGTATCTAATCCTATCCTGTGTGATACCATCTGCTGAGCCGTGTATCTAACCCTATCCTGTGTGATACTTTCTGCTGATCTGTGTATCTATTCCTATCCTGTGTGATACTGACTGCTGAGCCGTGTATCTAATCCAATCCTGTGTGATATTTTCCGCTGAGCTGCGTATCTATTCCTATCCTGTGTGATGTCTGCTGAGCTGTGTACCTAATCCTCTCCTGTGTGATAATGTCTGCTGAGCTGTGTACCTAATCCTCTCCTGTGTGATACTTTCTGCTGAGCCGTGTACCTAATCCTATCATGTGTTACTGACTGCTCAGCCGTGTATCTAATCCTATCCTGTGTGATACTGACTGCAGAGCCGTGTATCTAATCCTATCCTGTGTGATACTGACTGCAGAGCCGTGTAACTAATCCTATTCTGTGTGATACTTTCTGCTGAGCTGTGTATCTAATCCTACCGTGTGTTACTGACTGCTCAGCCGTGTATCTAGTCCTATCCTGTGTGATACTGACTGCTGAGCAGTGTATCTATTCCTATGTGATACTGACTGCTGAGCCGTGTATCTAATCCTATCCTGTGTGATACTGGGCTCCCCCAGCAGTCTGTGTCAGAGGGTGGTCTGTGTTGGCAAGGTAATAAATTGTGTTATTTCCAGCTTTACAGAAGGACGATAACACCATAGAAATGATAAGAATAATAGGCAAAACTGTTTGGTGAAATGGAATGCGCGGGGTTAAAATTTCGCCTCACAACATAGCCTATGACGCTCTCGGGGTCCAGACGTGTGACTGTACAAATTTTGTGGCTGTAGCTGCGACGGTGCAGATGCCAATCCCGGACATAGACACACACACACATTGAGATAGATAGAGATATATATATATATCTCTATCTATCTCTACTATATAATTGTCTACTATATAATTGTCTAATTCTGTCTGTCTCTCTGTAATGGAAATCCTGCCTTGCTGATTGGTCGTGGCTGTTAGGCAGCGACAAATCAGCGACAGTTGCTTAGTCGTCGCGGCAACACGGCTGCATTGCTTATTGTACAGGCACATTACAGCCGTTAAAGGCATCAATGCTGCGTCGCTCATTACACAGGCACAGTCCTGTACATATTCTGGAGTACAATACATTAGGTAACAGCAGAAAAGTGACTGCAGCTCTGGGTGTAACTGGAGTACAATTCTTTAGCTAACAGCAGAAGTGTGACTGCAGCTCTAGGTGTAACTGGAGAACAATACATTAGATAACAGCAGAACAGTGACTGCAGCTCTGGCTGTAACAGGAGTATAATACATTAGGTAAGAGCAGAACGGTGACTGCAGCTCTGGGTGTAACTGGACTACAATACATTAGGTAAAAGCAGAAGAGTGACTGCAGCTCTGGGAGTAACTGGAGTACACTACATTAGGTAACAGCAGAACAGTGACTGCAGCTCTGGGTGTAACAGAAATACATTAGGTAAGAGCAGAACAGTGACTGCAGATCTGGGTGTAACTGGAGTACAATACATTAGGTAAGAGCAGAACAGTGACTGCAGCTCTGGGTGTAACTGGACTACAATACATTAGGTAAAAGCAGAACAGTGACTGCAGCTCTGGAAGTAACTGGAGTACAATACATTAGATAACAGCAGAACAGTGACAGCAGCTCTGGGTGTAACTGGAGTACAATACATTAGATAAAAGCAGAACAGTGACAGCAGCTCTGGGTGTAACTGGAGTACAATACATTAGGTGACAGCAGAACAGTGACTGCAGCTCTGGCTGTAATTGGAGTACAATGCATTAGGTGACAGCAGCTCCGGGTGTAACATGAGTATAATACACTAGATGGTGGCCTGATTCTATCGCATCGGGTAGAGTCTCTGTTAAAATAGAAAATAGTTATATACTCACCTTTCGACGGCCCCCGGACTCTGTCCCGCCTCTCACCACACTCCCGGCATCCTCCGGTCCCAGTAATGATTGGCGAGAAGGGCCGGACATGACGTCACTCTTGCGAGAGCGCGACGTCATCAGCGGTGTTTCGCACAAAGCATTACTGGGACCGGAAGATGCCGGGAGCGTGGTGAGAGGAGGAACAGAGTCCGGGGGCCGTCGGAAGGGGAGTATATCACTATTTTTTATTTTAACGGAGACTCTAGACTACCCATTATATATATATATATATATATATGTCGCTATTTTCTGAGACCCGTAACGTTGTCATTTTTCGAGATCTGGGGCTGTGAGGGCTTATTTTTTGGGCCTGAGCTGACGTTTTTACCAAGACCATTTTGGGGTAGATACGAAACAATATCATCCATCAAGTGAGGGCTCAGTGTGTGAGCCTGCATCAAAAGTCAGGGACACAATATAGGACGTAAATCTAAGGGGGTTAACAAGATGTTGCCCAATTTGAACAATTCTAGTTCTGCTCCAGTAACTGGAGGATGAGTACTCCCCATTACACAATCAGCTTCCGACACTGATGAATCCAAGTAGAGCGAATCTGGTCTGCTGCTTATTAAACAGTAGGGCCAATTAATAGTTATTCCATGTAGAGTAAAGCGATGATTTAATTTTTATTTTTTAAAAGAATATTACACAATTTAGTTCTATAGCACCAACATATTCTGCAGCACTTTATATTTTAAAGGTGACTTGCACAAAGACATTACAGAAAAATATATAAAATCAACACATACTAAGAGGAGTGAGGGCCCTGCTCGTAAGTTTACAACCCATGATAAAAATGGCAAAAAATGTTTGTATTGTACCGTGCAGCCATCAATAAAATACATACGGGGATTCACAACACTGCATGAACCGGTGACCAGCCAGTGTAATTACAAGTACAGACACAGAGAGCTTTAAATGTATGTAGGGTGTGTCAACAGATGCCAAGAGAGTCTTGCTTTGGAAGAAAATATTGCATGAACAAAACAGGGTTAGTTAAATATGTGAAGTGAGCTGATAGGCCAGTCTAAAGAAATGCATTTTTAGGGAACACTTAAAACTGTGGATGTTAAGGTACTGTCACACTTAGCGATGTACCAGCGATCCCGACCAGCGATATGACGCGGTCAGGATCGCTGGTACATCGCTAAGTGGTCGCTAGTGAGCTGCCACACAGGGAGATCTCACCAGCGACAACGCTGGGGACGGGGGTCGCTACTTACCTGTCACACTAGGCGATCCTGCGTCCTCCCGCCCGGCTCCACGCGTCACTCGCCTTCACAGCAGGAAGCGCCACAGGAAGCTGACGACGAGAAGCGGTCCTGGACGTTCTCGCGCGATCAGCGATAACCAGCGGGGGAGCCGGTCGTAGGTAAGTATCAGACACAGCGATATCGCTAGCAATATCGCTATAACATCACTAGTTATAGCGATATTGCTAGCGATATCTCTTAGTGTGACATGCCCTTTAGTCTTCGGTCATTAGCAGAATGGAGGGCATGGGAAGTGTGGTAGACTGAGACAAGGGAGGAGATGTAGGGTAGTGCTGAACTGTGGAGCGCTTTGTGGGTGAGAGTGATAAGTTTATACTGGACTCTGTAGCGGATGGGTACCCAGTGTAATGTCTGGCACTGGATGGAGGCATCGGTGTAACGGTTGGAAAGGAATATGATCCTGGCTGCTGCATTCAGGAAGGATTGGAGAAGGCAGAGTTTAGTGATAATGATCAGTAGAGAGTTGCAATAGTCCAGACGAGACTAGTTAAGAGCTACAGTAAAGGTTATCGGAGAGTCGCAGGTAAGAAAAAGAAGATTTCTAGAAATATTTTTGAGGTATAGGTGACATGAGCAAGTGCATAATTGGATGTAGGGGGGGATGAAGGAAATATCTGAATAAAGAGGGACCCCAACACAGTGGGCATGTTGTAGGAGAGTAAAAGTAAAACCCCTTTTTTATGGGAAATTAAGTTTTAGATAGTGGGAGGACTTTATGTTAGAGACAGCAGAAAGACAATCACTGGTATTTTGTAGTAACGCTGGGGTGATGTCAGGAAACTGTCCTATTGGAACTGATGGTTTATCAAATAGGGGCAGTATCAAGAGAAGAGGAGGGGGCCTAGGATGGAATCTTGAGGAACCCTGACAGGAAGAGGAGCCAGCAAAAGACACAGAAGGAGTGGCCAGTTAGAAGGAGAACTAGCAGAGAATGGTATCTTTGACACCAATAGAGTGTAGCATAGCGAGGAGCAGTTGGTAATCCAGTGTCAAATGCTGCTGAGAGATCCAAGAGAGTCAGCAGGAGTAGTGTCCATTAGATTTAGCTGTTCATTAGAGACTTTCGTGAGGGCAGTTTAAGTAGAGTGTAAGGAGAGGAAACAAGTGATCTGAGAAATAGCAGATTAGACTGGAGTGGACCAAACATTTCAGGAATTAAAGATGAAGGAAATTTTAAAGACTGGACTGTAATTAGCTGCGCAGAAAATCTTATTATACATGAAAATAAGCAACATTGTAATATATCCACAGAAAGATGACAGAAGTGCTCTGTACAGGTTAAAAAAAAGTGAATGGAATGCAGCACTAAAACAGTAATGCACCCATTTCACTCTCAAGATCAGTGGGGGTCCTAGAAGTTAAACCTGAACATATGAAGCTGAGCGAATGTCCACGGTTTAAAAAAAAAAAAAAAATAATTAAGATAACCTCTTTAATAAAGGATATGCTAACAAAACACTAACCGTTGTGAGATTGTGTTCTGGAAGACTGCAGGCTTCTATGTGGTCCTGTAGCAGCTGTTGGGAGAAGTTTTGGTGCATCTGTGCAGCCTCATGGGCATCAATTGTATTTCCACATGCTTTACTTAGGTCTGTTCGTAAAAAAAAAATAATTTAACATGAAGACACAAATTCTTGTAAAACTATTTACTCCTGAAATTCTAACAAAGAATGGCTTTGTTTTTCCATTAAAATTAATGGTTACCATTCCTGAACCCTCTGCCACCAACAACCTCTAGCAAAATAAAAGGGTTAATTCAATATATAGAATACAGTTAAGAAACCTTAGGAGAAGAACCTCCTGCAGACCATGAATGATAAAGTCTATCCATAAATCACTGCAGAGCTCATTTACACAGATGAATATGACATTGGACTGCATGTGCCCCCCAATTACAGCTAGCACACACTTTCTTTGGCACATTTTTTCAACCATAGTAGTTCGTCCATGTGTAATAGGCCTTGTACATACAGTAGCTTGTGATATTCACCCCCTGGAATTTTTTGTCTTTTGCTACCTCACAACCTGGAATTTCACTTTTATTTTTTGAGTGTTTGCATCAGTTCATATAGAGAACATACCTACAACTGTGAACATTTGGTTTTCTTTTTATTGTGAAGCAAACAACAAATAGGACAAAATAACTGAAAACTTCAGTGTGCATAACTATTCACCTCCCTAAAGTCAGTACTTTCTAGAGCCTCCTTTTGTGGCAACTACAGCTGCAGGTCGCTTTGGATAAGTCTCTGAGCTTTCCACATCTTGCCACTGGGATTTTTGCCCATTCCAAAACATTTACACATTTCCCCTTAAACCACTTGTTACAGCTTTAGCAGTATGCTTTGGGTCATTATCTTTTTGGAAGGTGAGCCTCGTCCCGGTCTCAAATCACTGACAGACTATATTTCAGCTTGGAAACTGGCAGAAAGTCAATAACTGATTCACTATCTTGTGCATCTCCAAAGAAATCGCTACCAGGTCTCAGTAGCAAATTTAAAAACAACCAACCTGAATACAAGAACAATGAAAAGTTAATGTTACCTCTAAGCAGCGCCGATGACCAGAGCTGTACAGACATATCTGGGATCTTGCTTGCCAGCTGCATGGCTGGAACCACCATATTGTTGCTCTCCTGATGGTACATTTGAAAATTATAGATTGTAGTACAAGTATAGCCGATATCAGAATATACATAATGACGGGAGTGATAGAGGACTATACCATGACAAGATTGGTATTTGACCAGTCAGTAGCAACTAAAATAAATATAAAGAACTTCCTGCCCCCGTAACCATGGGCATTTCATGAACACTCATGGCACTATGGACACATTATGCAATGATGCTATAGTATAAACTCATTGGTATATGGTATAAGTCCATAATAATCTTTATGTTCATATAGCGCTAACATATTCCGCAGCGCTTTACAGTTTGCACACATTATCACTGTCCCGGATGGGGCTCATAACAGTTAAAGGGAAACCTGTCACCACAGAAAATGATATTCACCTGCAGATATAGTGTTAAAATGCAGCCCAGTCACTGTAGTGAAAGTGCATCTAGCGGGAGAAAATGAACTTATTTCCTACGGAGAGCCAGTGGCTATCAGTTAAGGGGGCATGCACAGAGCAGCTCAGTCACCACTCTTCATACTGTGAGCGGAGGCTGTAGGCATGTCCCGAAACTCTGATTGACAGCTGACTTTGCATCGCATCTGTTCATAAAGGAAGTCAAACTGTCGGTGGGTGCTTGCAGTTGCTGCTAAGGGTATAGTGAGAGGTGACTAAACCTGCTCCGCACACCCCTCAATGACTGAAAGCAGGCGATCCTGGGAAAGAAATATTTTCCCCAGGTAGCTGCATCTTTCAGTAAGGTAGTCAGGAAGCATTGTAACCAGGGCTGTGGAGTTGGTAAGCCAAACCTCAGACTCCTTAATTTCTCTGACCACAACTCAGACCCCACAGCACTGCCTCACTACGGAGTATGTGCATATAGTGCAGCACAGATTCAGCTCACCTAAAAGCCTAGATCATTAGATCAGGAACAGGACAGACATTTATAGGACATTTCCCTGACTCCTGACCCCACAGCACTGGTCACTACTGAGCCTGTACATAAAGTGCAGCACAGATTCATCTCACCTAAAAGCCCAGATCATTAGATCAGGAACAGAATTGACATTTATAGGACATTTCCTTGATTCCTGATCACACAGCACTGCCTCACTACTGAGCATGTACATAAAGAGCAGCACAGATTCATCTCAGCTAAAAGCCCAGATCATTAGATCAGGAACAGGACAGACACTTATAGGACATTACCCTGACTCTTGATCCCACAGCACTGGTCACTACTGAGCCTGTACATAAAGTGTAGCACAGATTCATCTCACCTAAAAGCCCAGATCCTTAAGGTACTGTCACACTTAGCGATCCGCCAGCGATCCCGACCAGCGATATGACGCGGTCAGGATCGCTGGTGCATCGCTAAGTGGTCGTTAGTGAGCTGCCACACAGGCAGATCTCACCAGCGACATCGCAGGGGTCGGGGGTAGCTACTTACCTGTCACACTAGGCAATCCTGACGTCCTCCCGCCCGGCTCCATGCTCGTCTCTCCACAGGAAGCGCCGCAGGAAGCTGACGACGAGAAACGGTCCAGGACGTTCTCGCGCGATCAGCGATAACCAGCGGGGGAGCCGGTCGTAGGTAAGTATCACACACAGCGATATCGCTTAGTGTGACAGGCCCTTTAGATCAGGAATAGAACAGACACTTATAGGACATTTCCCTGACTCCTGATCCCACAGCACGGCCTCACTACTGAGCACATACATAAAGTGCAGCACAGATTCATCTCACCTAAAAGCCCAGATCATTAGCTCAGGAACAGGACAGACATTTATAGGACATTTCCCTGACTCCTGATCCCACAGCACTGCCTCACTACTGAGCATAGCATGTACATAAAGTGGAGCACAGATTCATCTCAGATAAAAGCCCAGATCCTTAGTTAAGAAATAGAACAGACATTTATAGCACATTTCCCTGACTCCTGACCCCACAGCACTGCCTCACTACTGAGCCTGTACATAAAGTGCAGCGCAGATTCATCTCACCTAAAAGCCCAGATCATTAGATCAGGAACAGAACAGACATTTATTAGGACATTTCATAATTTTCCCAAATTCCTATGAAAACATTTACAGCACATCCTGCACTGTACTACTGTAACCAATTTTTTACCATATATATTTTAGGAGTCAGAGTTGGTCCATTTTATACTGACTCCACCAAAATAGACATCGACTCCACAGCCATGATAGTAATGCTATTTACCTGCAGAAAAGAGGGATTTTGGGTCCTTACCGTAAAATCTCTTTCTTGGAGCCTTCATTGGGGGACACAGATTACCATGGGTGTATGCTGCTGCTGCTAGGAGGCTGACACTATGCAAAACAAGAAAATTAGCTCCTCCCCGGCAGTATACACCCACCGACAGGCACAAGGTACCCCAGTTGGTGAGAAAGCAGTAGGAGAAGCAACCAAAAACTATGAACATATGTACCAACCCAACACGGGACTCGAAGACCCAACACGGTACAACTTAAACAGGAAGGGTGCTGTGTCCCCCAATGAAGGCTCCAAGAAAGAGATTTTACTGTAAGAACCCAAAATCCCTCTTTCTTTATCGCCATATTGGGGGACACATTACCATGGGACGTTCCAAAACAGTCCCGAGGGTGGGAACAACCATAAAGGAACGAAAGAAGGAAGGGCTTAGGTCGGCCGATGTGCGACCGCCGCCTGCAGAACCTTCCTACCAAGAGCTGCATCGGACGAGGCCTGGGTATGAACCCTGTAGAACCTCGCAAAAGTGTGCAAAGACGATCAGGTCGCGGCTCTGCAAAGTTGCAAGGCCGAAGCCTGGTGTCACACAGCCCAAGAAGCCCCTACAGCCCGGGTGGAGTGAGCTCTCACTCCCGGAGGGGGGCCGTTTTTCCTGAAGTCGGTAGGCTTCCAGGATGGTAGAACGAATCCAGCGAGCAATTGTGGATTTGGACGCCGGAAGCCCTTTCCGGCGACCTTCAGAGATTACAAGCAGGGAATCGGATTGGCGAAAAGAAGCGGTCCTGGCAAGGTAGACACGCAAGGCTCTCACTACGTCCAGTTTGTGGAGCGACTTTTCTAGAGGATGAGCTGGCGCAGGACAAAACGATGGAAGAACGATATCTTTGTTAATGTGAAAGGGGAATACCACCTTTGGAAGGAAGGCAGGAACTGGCCTGAGAACGACCTTATCTTGGTGAATGATAAGGTACGTGGAACGACAGGATAAAGCCGCCAGCTCAGAAACTCTCCTGATGGATGTAATGGCGATTAGAAAAGCCACCTTCCATGAATGAAGGGACAGAGGAATGTCCTGGATTAGTTCGAACGGCGCCTTTAGGAGAGCGCCAAGAACGAGATTGAGATCCCACGGATCTATCGGAGAATCATGAAGAGGAGCTACATGGCGACTCCTTGGAGAGAAGTCTTCACCTGCGATAAAGAAGCCAGATCCTTCTGTAAGAGGATTGCCAGGGCAGACACCTGGCCTTTGAGGGTACTGAGGGACAGGCCCGCATCCAAACCGGATTGGAGGAAACCAAGCATGGAGGGAATGGAGAATGACAATGGAAAAACATCGTTATCGCACCAACGGAAAAATGCCTTCTAGTACCTATGGTAAATGCGGGAGGAGGCTGGCTTCCTAGCCTTGATCATGGTTTGAATGACCCAGCTGGAAAACCCTGATTCTCTCAGAATTGCGGCCTCAATGGCCATGCCGTTAAACTCAGAGACTGAGAATTCTGGTGGTAAAGGGGCCCTTGTGAGAGAAGATCTGGACGATCTGGAAGCCTCCAGGGGACGTCCGCGAGCATGTTCACCAACTCCGCGTACTAAGGGCGTCTCGGCCAGTCTGGAGCCACTAGGATGACTGGGATGCCCTCTGACTTTATCGTTTTGACCACTCTTGGGATTAGGGCAAGGGGAGGAAACAGGTAAGGCAGTTGGAACTGGGACCACGGAATTACTAGGGCGTCGCAACCGACGGCTAGAGGATCCCTGGACCTGGCTACAAAGTGAGGAACTTTGTTGTTCATCCGAGATGCCATGAGATCGACGTCCGGGGTGCCCCAACACTGGCATATCTGACTGAAGACTGTGGGATGAAGGGACCATTCGCCTGACGCTAGACCCTGTCGACTTAAGAAGTCGACTGCCCAATTTTCCACCCCTGGAATGTGAACGGCGGAGATCGCCGGAACGTGACGCTCTGCCCAACGCAGTATTCTTGCCACTTCTGACATCACCTGCCTGCTGTGAGTACCGCCCTGGTGGTTTATGTACGCCACGGCCGTGGCGTTGTCTGACTGAATGCGGACTGGTTTGCCTACGAGGCGAGGCTGCCAACGAAGGAGAGCAAGGAAGATTGCTCTGATCTCCAGAAGGTTGATGGGAAGAAGAGTCTCCTGGACGTTCCAGCGCCCTTGGGCCGTTTTCCGATGGTAAACCGCCCCCCATCCTAGGAGACTGGCATCGGTGGTGATGACTTGCCACCGAGGCGGAAGAAAGGAACTTCCCTGGAGAACTGACGCCGGCAAAGTCCACGAAGACAGCGATTGTCTGACTCTGAGCGGAAGAAGAATGGGGCGGTCCAGAGAAAATGAGGTCTTGTCCCAGACTGAAAGGAGGAACAGCTGGAGAGGGCGAGAGTGAAATTGTGCGAAAGGCACTGCTTCCATGGAAGCTATCATCTTCCCCAGAACCCTCATGCAGGACCGAAGGGACATGATTCTCGAGAGTTTTAGGGATCGGATCCCCTTGCAAAGGGTTGAAAATTTGTCCCTCGGTAGAAACACCCGGGCTAGATTCGTATCGAATTCCATGCCCAAAAAGGTCAGACGCCTGGTAGGCTGCAGAATGGACTTCTCCTTGTTGACTATCCATCCGAGGCGGCCAAGGGCATCCAGGGTTATCTGAAGACTTTGAAGACAGTCTTGGCAGGACGAGCCCTTGATCAGGAGATCGTCCAGGTAAGAGATGATGAGAATCTCCTGAATCGCAAAGCGGAGATATCTCTGATGTTGCAAACAAATAGGGATGTGGAGGTAGGCATCTTGTATATCCACAGAGCAGAGGAACTCTCCGGGTTCCATCGAGGCTATTACCGAGCGCAGAGACTCCATCTTGAAGTGGAGGATCCTCACGTGGCGGCTGAGCAACTTGAGGTCCAAAATGGGACAAAGGGAGCAGTCTTTTTTCGGGACTATGAAGAGATTCGAGTAGAACCCTGAAAACCGTTCGTTTGAAGGAACGGGAACGATAATCCCGGCGGAAAGGAGGGAGGAGACGGCCCGAAGGAACCCTGGAATCTGAGACCGCTGTCTTGGGAGTCAAGACAGGAAGAAGCGACTGTTTGGAGGGGGAAGAAAATTCGATTTTGTATCCGGATGTGATGATTTCCCTGACCCAAGCATCGTCGACAATGGATAGCCATGCGTCCTTGAAAGAGGAAAGTCTGCCTCCCACCCTGGAAGGATTTCCAGGTGGGGGTGACCCATCACTTAGATGAAAATCTGCCGGAACGGGGGCCTGAGGACCTGGAGGGCTGACCTCTTAGTTTATAAGATGGTTTTCTCCGGTCTCTGGAAGCAGCGGGCCGGTCCTGCTGGGATGAACCTTCTGCGGAAAAGAAGGGGCGAAAGGACCTAAACGGCCGAGAAGCTTTCCTGTTAAAAAACCTTCTAGGCCGGGACTGAGGAAGGGAGGTATTCTTACCACCAGTGGCATCTGAGATTATCTGATCCAGCTTGGCGCCAAAGAGCCTAGAGCCGTGAAACGCCAGGTTGGTGAGCGACTTTTTCGAGGTGGTGTCCGCACTCCACGACTTCAACCAAAGAATGCGGCGTATGGCTACTATGTTGCTGCTAGCTCTTGCTACGCACCCAGCCGCGTCCAAGGAGGCGGCCAAAAGGTATTTACCCGCATGATTAATCTGGTCCGCTAAATCTGCCAGCTCGTCCTGAGGAGCTGCCGCTGAAATGCCCTTGCGAATAATTTTTGTACAAGCTGAAATGACCTTCGTCACCAAAGCGGAGGCGAAAATAGGACAGAGGGAGGTGCCGGATGCCTCAAAAATTGACTTAGCCAACGATTCTATTTGCCTGCCTGTTGGATCTTTAAGCGAAGCTCCGTCCGGAAGGGAAAGAACCGTCTTAGAGGAAAGATGGGAAACTGGTGGATCTACCTCGGGAGCTTTAGTCCATTTCGTGACTAGATCCACATGGAAGGGATATAGCACATCTAAGTACTTGCGGCCCGAAAAACGTTTCTCAGGATGTTGCCAGTGATTGGCTAAGGAAGTGTCGAACTCTGTGATTAGGAAAGTTCTAGAGGGAGGCCTCGCTCTCTTAAAAGAAACAGAGCATTCCTGAGGGGGTGCCTTATCCTCCTTTATCTTGAGAGTTTGGAATATAGCCGATATGAGACTATCCACCATGTCCCGAGTTCTAGCTATGTTGTCCGCCTCTGAGTCAGAACCAGATTGGGAATCATCGTCTGACCTAGGGTCGTTTGCTGAGGAGGGAGACGAGGAGCGTAGCCTGGGAGAAGCGTAGCCTGGGAGAAGCGGAAGGACCTTGCGAGCTGGAAGAGCCAGACAGAGCCCGCTTCCTAGAGCCCCTACCCGGCCTGTCCATCTGAGGGTCGCAGTCAGTTGCAGGCGACTCACCGTGAGGGGCGGTCGGCGCACAGGTGGCTGTAGAAAGCTGAGGCAACCGCTCTAAGACCTGGACCAGAGACTGAGACACTTTAGTCAGATCAGAGACCGACTGAGACATTGCAACAGCCCACTCAGGGGGTGGGGTGCTCTCAATCCGGGGCTCGGAGTGCTCCTGAGGGGCAGACATGGAGGAAGGGCTGCAGAACGAGCAGAAGGGAGACGACTGACCTGATGCCCACTTCTTTTTACAGCGCGCGCAGGCGTAGTGAATAGCGGTGGGTCTAGAACAGGGAGCCCCTGCAGGGCTGGGCATATGTCTATGCGGTAGAAGCGCTACCAGATAGGGAACTGCCATGGAGAGCTAATTCTAGCGTCAGACTGAAGCAGCGCCGAGCCTACCGAGGTTCAGATGCGGAGCAAAACACCGTTGTGTCCCCCAGGAAGAGATCCGGTAAAGAGAGAGGATGATATCCAGCAAAGACAGGAAAACCGCCGAGCCGCGTGATTGGAAGAGAACCGAGGGGGGGCGCGGCTAAGGAGACTGAGAGGGTTGAAGTGAAAGCAGCCCTGTGATGGGCTGAAAAAGCGAGCGAAGAAACGGGGCGCAGGGAGAGGGGAGGAAGCTTTCAAAATGAAAGTGAAAGCGCTTCCCTCTGCACTCACAAGCGACGGTGCGCCCGGAGCCAGTGAAGCCGCAGGGACAGGGAAGGCACCGGGTAGGATGCTGCCCATGGACGCCACCGCTGGACCCCCTGGTGATAGCAGAAGAGGCGCGCGTCTGACAGAGCACTCGGGGGGGGAGGCGGGAAATTCAAAAACGGCAGTGAGAGGTACCGACCCTGATAGCATGTGGGGAGACTGCAGGGCGGGTATTTCAAACAGCGCTGTACTGCCTGTAATGGCTGCAGGGCTGAGTGGGTCAGCTTGGGTCCATTTTTGAGAGCGGGGCTGGAGGGGACATCCAGATCAGCTTACCTGACGTCCCTGAGGAGGATGACCGCAGGGGCCCACGATAGAGAGCAGGCCGCTGGGAGAGGCGATCCTCTGTACCCGCACCATGTCCGTATGGTGCAGAAGACGGCTGCAGTCTCATGCTGGCAGGGGAAACGTCACCGCTGGCGACCGCCATCTTCCTCTCAGCCCTGTCCCGGGAGAGGGGTGAGGAAGGGGAATCGACTAGGACCGGCCAACAGTCAATAGCTCATAGCACCCGAGGGTGATAGGAGAAGGTCCTGCCTGCGGTCCTGAGAGTTGCGATGTGGGCAATACCACATTGCTCGCTCAGCCGCCTGAAATGGAAAAGCAGGATGAACTCACATCCTGTTTCCTGATGCTGTATCTGAAAAATAAAGTGAAAACATTAATACACACAACTAAAACCCGAAAAGAAAAAGACTTCGCTAAATGCAGATCTGGGGAGATCCCGGTCCGCCTCCTACAGACACTAAGCACAAACTGAGGTACCATGTGCCTGTCGGTGGGTGTATACTGCCGGGGAGGAGCTAATTTTCTTGTTTTGCATAGTGTCAGCCTCCTAGCAGCAGCAGCATACACCCATGGTAATCTGTCCCCCCCAATAAGGCGATAAAGAAACACTATTACTGCATTTAAATAGCATTTTCTGAGGTGACAGGTTCCTTTTAACATCATATTAACAAAGAAACTTATTATTGAAATCTATTAAACCTATGCCTATTTGGGGCTTGCCAGGTAAGATTACATTTAAAAAGTTGGGAGAACCCCTTGAATGTATGCAATATAAAAACCTAGATAAAATACTCAGCGAGCTTACACACTATCTCATCGTACCCTGTGATTTCCTAGTACATAAAAGATGTGGCCAAGAAGCACCAAAGAGCACGCTGTGAGCCGATTCAGATCCTCAGCATTTGACATCTTTAAAGTTTCTCGCAGAAATCGCCTGTAATGTAAAGTAACATTTAATATCCAGTATATCATATGGCTGTGCGCCACGCATTACAAGACCCAGCCATGTTGTATGATAAAAGAGGTACAAAAGGGAAGAAGCCTTACTATAAAGACACATAGCGACAGGAATTTCTGTTAAGAGAAAATAGGCCACGTAGTTCTCAGAAAGAAAGTCTCATGAAAGACTTTCCTATAGGTCAATGTCCGACCCTTTAACAAGCCTTTCAACATGACCAGGGATTACGAACAAGCAAAATGAAAAATATAAGGCTTCCTTAGGTAGTTTACTAGTCAACAGATTAAAAGACAAATAAAAATGCCACTTACTTTGCTTCATTGTATCTGCCTTGAAAGAAAGAAAAGAGCCCCCGTATATAGAAAGCAGCAGCACGGAGACAATGTGAGCTAAAGGAGTGAAGAGAAATGATGTTATGTGGTAACTTCAACAACTAGAAACACTGGAAGGTTTAGAATCTGTGGATATTTCTTCTCTATCTCTTCCTTATTTGTTTATCCGTCTCTACACAGAATAGACTTGAAAGGGTTAATAATTAACAAAAAATATTATGTGGACCACCACACAGGTTATATGACATTTCTAAAGAGCTTCCCACCTGGGCATTCATTGGCAGCAGAGGCCTGCATGCCACTAACCTGTATACATGGTCTGGCCCCAGCTCTGGCCTGACGACCTGCAGGAAAGTTACTAGTGCACAGTCTAAGTTCCATCATTAAAGATGTATTCCCATTTCCAGGATCCAATGCCAATATGCAGTAGGTGAGAATAATATCAGCAAATACCTCCAATTAGAAATGTAGTATAGTTCTTCTGATTCGCTATGTCTCTTTCCTCATGTGCAGCCATTGCAAGACCTTATGCATCCATGGTTAAGACCACTAGTAACCAGCTCACTGTAACTATGTCAGTGGATATAACGATGCATACCTAAGGTCCTGCAATGCCTGCTCATGAGGAAAGAGACCTAGCAAATCTGAAAAAAATACACTACGGTTCTAATTGGGGGTATTTGCTAATATTATTATTACATCTACTATCTATTGGGAAAGGATCTTGGAGATGGGAATATGTCAAGTTTAAAATGGCACCTGATCTGTAGGCACTATGTTACAGAGCAGGAGCCGTGACCAGGCTGATATACAGTAAATCTTGCATTTTATTTATTGAGATCCATGGTGCAGTTTAGTAAATGTGAGTCCACTGGACCCATATACATATAAACAGCAGGGATTTACACAGAATCTTTTCTAACAAATCCATGCACCATTCTGCTCAGCTGCTTCTCTATAATACTGGCCACAGATTGGACTGTATATACAAAATCCAAAACCTCGCAAGACAGGCAAAGTGGACTGCCTCCAATAGACGTACGATGCCGAAAATGAACTGCTTTTAGACATAAAGGGTTGAGGTTACTGTTCCAGCAATAGTAGACCCGCAGTGGATGGTGATAGGCAGCTGAACTAACATGATCTGCAGCAGCCAATCACAGGCCACAGGTGTCCTCCTGCTACTGGAACGGTGACAACTTCCTTCCAGTGTAAACTCTGACCACAGAGCCTGTGCTGGATCCAGGGGTGACTATAGCTTTTGTTTGTGATTTTTTTTTATATACCAAGCCACTGGTAACATTTTAAAACTTGCACCTATCATTTCAGGTGACTTCAGAATAAGCTATACTGTGTGGACATGAGGAAGAACACCTTTCTTAGTCACTACATGACACGTATTCTACATTTTTAGCAGTGTTTCCTCTGCACTAAAAGTCTCAGGAGTTTCTTGTACCATTTGGCTGGTTTCCCTCCAGCTTACCCCCATCTCACGATAAGAGTTTTATAGATTTGATCCCTTACTGAAAGCAGATCTGTAGACAGATTGGAGCAGTTTGAGAGTAAAGGGCCTGTCACACTAGGCGATATCGCAAGCAATATCACTATAACGTCACTGGTTTTGTGACGTAGCAGCGATATTGCTAGCGATATCGCTATGTCTGATACTTACCTCCGACCGGCTCCCCCGCTGGTTATCGCTGATCTCACGAGAACGGCCTGGGCCGCTTGTCATCATCAGCTTCCTGCTGTGCTTCCTGTGGCGCCGACGAGCGACGCGTGGACGCGGGCGGGAGGACGTCAGGATCGCCGCATCTGACAGGTAAGTAGCAAAACACAAGCCGCGGAGACACCATCACGTGTTTCTCAACGCAAGCAATGACTAGCCAGGTCTTTCCCCGGGAAGGAACAACCACGGGAAGGGCAGTCTCCAATGAAGGAAACCACCTATGCCAAAACATTGTATCCATCCACAGACAGCTGTTTCGGGGTATTGCCCCTCATCAGTGTGGAGTAGGAAACTGGCTAGTAGGAGCAATGCCTAGTAAAAGACTGTGAAAATGAGGATGAATGACCTCTAGAATCACTGCGTTGAGAAACATGTGATGGTGTCTCCGCAGTGTTGGATGTTGATCTCCATGAGGTCACTCATCCTCATTTTGACAGGTAAGTAGCGACCACCGACCCCTGCTATGTCGCTGGTGAGATCTGCCTGTGCGGCAGCTCACTAGCGACCACTTAGCGATGCACCAGCGATCCATATCGTTGTTGGGATCGCTGGTGCATCGCTAAGTGTGACAGTACCTTTAATGGTCAGTGCTGGGAGATAAATAGAAGAAGAGGCATATTTCTCCAATAAGACATTTTACACATTCTAACACTTGCTTATACTGTTTATTTATATTAAAAAATATTAAAACTGTCCAATAAAATTAAAAAAAAATAATGTCTTACCTCACTGGGAAATTATGATCTGGGTTAATTCTTTCCAGTAAACTATAAAGCTGCAAGAAAAGAAAAATGTAAATATCACCAAATGTGATTTTGAAATGTGTGAATACAGAATATAAAAAGGGCTGCAATTTACAAAGATCTACTAGTAGCAAAAGCTGGAGCAAGACCTCAGCTACCAGTGCTATACCATAACCATATCTGATGTATTATGCATTAGTGTAGTGTAGGGGCAGAGAAACAGCAGTTGACCCCTCTACATGTCCAGCATGGGTCCTCATCTCACCAGAAGCTCTCTGAAACGACCATCTATTCCAAATAGAATTAGACAGCCAAATTCACAAGCATTTTTAAAGTAATCTCTCAACCTCATCAGGTCTAAAAGCACTATTATAATTAAGTATACAGTATGTATTGGGAAATCTGGTGACCAATTTAGCTTTAAAGTACCAGTGTGCTGTATAGTATATTTAGTACTGTCCACACTGGCATGATAGTTTTTCTTTTTATCCTCCCTGATGTATGACGACTTACAGTGGCATGTAAAAGTTTGGGAACCCTTGGTCAAAATTACTGTTACTGTCTTCAGTTAAGCAAGTTTAAGATAAAATGATCTCTAAAAGACCTAAAGTTAAAGATGACATTTTCTTTGTATTTTAGGCAAAATGTATATATTGTATATAGTGACTCGTTGCGCGCGAGTGAGGGGCGGGTTTGAAGGCCGGCTTCCTGCTCTATCGCTGAGAGGGAGAACGGTCTTGTTGGGAGGAGGTCGGTTGAGGGGGGAGGGAGGTGATGAAATGGAAGAGAACATCTCCTGTGACAGGGCATTTAGACTTAAGGCCCTTTTACATTTAGCGATGCACCAGCGATCCAACCAGCGATCCGACCCGGTCAGGATCGCTGGTGCATCGCTAAATGATCGCTAGTGAGCTTTCATACAGAAAGATCTCACAGCGATGCAGCAGCGACGCAGCGCACGATACTTACCATTCACACACAGCGATCCTGCGTCCTCCCGCCCGCCTCCACGCGTCGCTGGACGTCACAGCAGGAAGCGCCCGACGAGAAATGGAGCCGGACATTCTCGCGCGATCAGCGATGAGCAGCAGGGGAGCCGGTCGCTGGTAAGTATCACACATAGCGATATCACTAGCAATTTCGCTATAACGTCACAAAACCAGTGACGTTTTAGCGATATTGCTAGCGATATTGCTTAGTGTAAAACCCCCTTTAGGCAGGGAGGGGAGGTGCTCTTACCGCCGGTAGCATCCAAAATGATCTTATCCAGCTTAGACCCAAGCAGACTTGAACCCTGGAGTGGAGATTAGTAAGGGACTTCTTTGAAGCTGGGTCCATATTTCAGGTCTTAAGCCAGAGAATTCTTCGTATGGCAACAATATTACTGGTGACACAGGCTGACCAACTGGTGGTGCTCAGGGACACGGTGAGTAAATATTTTCCTGCATGGGCGATCCGGTAGACTTGGTCAGCCAGCTGATAATATGCCCTGCTGGAGGAGTTCTGCCCAGGCGGAAACAGACGTGGAAATGAAGGCAGGGCAGAGGGATGCACCAGCAGCAGAGACCGTTATGCAAGTTGAAGATAAATGATCTCTAAAATGCCTGAAGTTAAAGATGACATATTTCCTTTGCACTTTAGGAGAGGGAAAAAAAAATTATATATATACCCACACATTATTTATATATATATATATATATATATATATATATATATATATATATATATACACACACACACATACACACATTTTGTGTCATCTTTAACTTCAGGCATTTTAGAGATCATTTCATCTTCAACATGCTTAACTGTTCGCAATAACATTAATTTTGACCAAGGGTGCCCAAGCTTTTACATGCCACTGTGTATCTTGGGTTAAATAACAGAACACACTGTTATTCGGAGCATCAAACAACAAACCAAAACATGGCAAAATATATAACAAAAGAGTGAAGAGAGCGCTTTAAAGGGAACCTGGCAGCAGGGTTAGTACAGTAACCTACACACAGTGTCAGGTTGGAGCCGTTATACTGATAACAATGATACCTGGGTGATAAAATCTGTCTTATGGTTGCGGTTTAATCTTTATTTTTAGTTTTGAGTTAATGATATGCTCATGCTCCGGAGCAGCCTGTGGTCATGTGGTGCTCAGATTAGGTATTCATGATGCAGCCTGCTGACAGGTCACTGATCCCTCACTGACCTGCCCCCTAGTTTACATAATGCATATCTTAATCTTTTTCTCTTTGTGCTGTTTACCAATTGATTTTATATTTTGATAAATTGGACTTTCCCCAAACACAGTGATACCAAATGTGTATTATTTTTTTCTTTGAACAGTTAAAATTTTTAATGGGGGTGATTGTGTATTTATTTTTAAAAAAAACTTTTCACTGTATTTACATATCCCTTTAGGGGACTTGATTGTCCTATCGCTTGTGCTAAACATAGTAGTGCATCAGGAGGATCATAATGACAGCCCTCAGCAGACCCCGGCTCTCATGACAACCCATTGGCACCCCATAAGTTTACGTCATGCTGTGAAGGGGTTAAATGTCAAAATGCAGTCTAGTCTATGAAGGGTATAAAGTTGTGATATAAAAGGTGTTATTGCTTTTCAGACTATTCACCTCTTGATGTCGGTTTCCTTCCCGAATATAAACACTCGCCAGGTTTGTCACTATAAACGTCCATAACTCTTGGTGTGTGGTTAGCTGTCAAGGAATTAAAAATCTACAATAAAAGCAGTCTTTACATGAAATTTTATATATATTTATAAAATATTTGCATACATATATTACAACAGCAAAGAAGCCCAAGCTGTCCACACTTATGCACATGCCAATGTATATAGATCGGCAGCGTGGACCTATAGGCACTTCATGTCATATTCTGCGATATGGCAAAACATTTTATTCCTTTGTTCCACAATTCCTAAAGTATTCAGTGAGAAAAAAACCCTATCTGTGAAACTAATATTGGAGCTATATATCCACACAAATATTGGAATCCTTTCAGAATCGTGATATTGTTCATGTGGCGAAACTATACTCACCCTCAATGCGGTCGTGAACTGTGCCTCTGCATTGTCCATACAGTTCACAGAGATGCAATATAAACCCTGTGTAAAACAAAAAGTGGTTGCAGTCATCAGAAATATTGATAGCCATACTAAAAGGGAAAAAATGGAAACCTAATGCAGTTATACGGACTAAAGAAATTATTTTTTTCATAAAAAAAAAAAAAAAATATAACGTATAAGAACACGTCGTACACACGTTGAGAATTTGGCGAGTTTTTTTCACATTAGTATTTGAAAGCCAAAAGGAGGAGTTGAATAGACAAAGGGAAAATATAACAGAAAGGTAAGAAAAAAAACCCCCCACAAATACTCAATGTGTGCATGAGGTTTAACCCCTTAACCGGAGGCATTTTCATTTTTTTGCTCCCCTTCTTCCTAGAGCCATAACTTTTATTTTTTAGTCAATATAGCCATGTGGGGGCTTGTTTTTTTGCGGGACAAGTTGTACTTTAGAAAGACACGATATGTTAAAACCAATTGTGTACTGGAAAACGGGAAAAAAATTCCAAGTGCGGTGAAATTGCAAAAAAAGTGTAATTCTACACTTGTTTTTTTTGCCATGTTGACTAAATGCTAAAACTGACCGGCCATGAGGATTCTTCAGGTCATTACTAGTTCATAGATACCAAACATGTCTAGGTTCGTTTTTATCTAAGTGGTGAAAAAAAATTCCTAAGTTTATTAAAAATAAATAAATTTGTGCCATTTTCCAATACCCGCAATGTCTCCATTTTTCGTGATCTCGGGTTGGATGAGGGCTTATTTTTTGTGTGCCAAGCTGACGTTTTTTTTATTAATTCTTGCATTTTGATTTTTTTTCTCATTACGCCATTTACCGATCGGGTTAATTCTTTCTTTATATTGATACATCGGGTGATTCTGAACGCAGCGATACCAAATATGTGTATGTTTGATTTTTTTATTTATTGTTTCATTTTGAATGGGGCGTGATTTGGGCATTTTTTATCTATAATAATAAATGCGCTAAGCAGCTTCCGGGTTGTAACAACTTCCGTCCAGTTGTAACTGGTGACGTCACAGCACACCTCTTGCCATGTTAACCCTCAACACACCACTCCTCAACACACACTCCTCTCACCTTTCACCATCTTCACTCACGTCCACTGACTCTTTCACTCCACATACGACCCTTTCTCTCACTCCGTCTCTCATACTCACGCCGTCATCGCCGCTGCTCCACGATCCCCGACATCTTCTTCCGCCGGCGCCATCCTGGATCCAGACGTTGTCCACGCCGCCGACATGTTCTTGTGGCGACGCCATCTTGAGTATCGCGGGATTTCACAATACTCAAGATGGCGTCGCCGCAAGAACATGTCACTGGCATGGACGACGTCGGGATCCAAAATGGCGTCGGCGAAATCTCACGAGATTTCGCTCACGCCATTTTGGATCCCGACATTGTCCACGCCGGCGACATGTTCTTGCGGCGACGCCATCTTGAGTATTGCGGGATTTCGCGATACTCAAGATGGCGTCGCCGCAAGAACATGTCGCCGGCGTGGACAACGTCTGGATCCAGGATGGCGCCGGCGGAAGATGATGTCGGGGATCGTGGAGCAGCGGCGATGACGGCGTGAGTATGAGAGACGGAGTGAGAGAAAGGGTCGTATGTGGAGTGAAAGAGGGGGGGGGACGTGAGTGGAGATGGTGAAAGGTGAGAGGAGTGTGTGGTGAGGAGGTGTGTGTGTTGAGGGTTAACATGGCAAGAGGTGTGTCACTATCCTCCCGATGCGATAGCATCAGGCCTTAATCTATATATATATATATATATATATATATATATATATATATATATATACAGTGGGGCAAAAAAGTATTTAGTCAGTCAGCAATAGTGCAAGTTCCACCACTTAAAAAGATGAGAGGCGTCTGTAATTTACATCATAGGTGGAACTCAACTATGGGCGACAAACTGAGAAAAAAAAATCCAGAAAATCACATTGTCTGGTTTTTTTTCATTTTATTTGCATATTATGGTGGAAAATAAGTATTTGGTCAGAAACAAAATTTCATCTCAATACTTTGTGATATATCCTTTGTTGGCAATGACAGAGGTCAAACATTTTCTGTAAGTCTTCACAAGGTTGCCACACACTGTTGTTGGTATGTTGGCCCATTCCTCCATGCAGATCTCCTCTAGAGCAGTGATGTTTTTGGCTTTTCGCTTGGCAACACGGACTTTCAACTCCCTCCAAAGGTTTTCTATAGGGTTGAGATCTGGAGACTGGCTAGGCCACTCCAGGACCTTGAAATGCTTCTTATGAAGCCACTCCTTCGTTGCCCTGGCGGTGTGCTTTGGATCATTGTCATGTTGAAAGACCCAGCCACGTTTCATCTTCAATGCCCTTGCTGATGGAAGGAGGTTTGCACTCAAAATCTCACGATACATGGCCCCATTCATTCTTTCATGTACCCGGATCAGTCGTCCTGGCCCCTTTGCAGAGAAACAGCCCCAAAGCATGATGTTTCCACCACCATGCTTTACAGTAGGTATGGTGCTTGATGGATGCAACTCAGTATTCGTTTTCCTCCAAACACGACAAGTTGTGTTTCTACCAAACAGTTCCAGTTTGTTTTCATCAGACCATAGGACATTCTCCCAAAACTCCTCTGGATCATCCAAATGCTCTCTAGCAAACTTCAGACGGGCCCGGACATGTACAGGCTTAAGCAGTGGGACACGTCTGGCACTGCAGGATCTGAGTCCATGGTGGCGTAGTGTGTTACTTATGGTAGGCCTTGTTACATTGGTCCCAGCTCTCTGCAGTTCATTCACTAGGTCCCCCCGCGTGGTTCTGGGATTTTTGCTCACCGTTCTTGTGATCATTCTGACCCCACGGGGTGGGATTTTGCGTGGAGAACCAGATCGAGGGAGATTATCAGTGGTCTTGTATGTCTTCCATTTTCTAATTATTGCCCCACAGTTGATTTCTTCACTCCAAGCTGGTTGGCTATTGCAGATTCAGTCTTCCCAGCCTGGTGCAGGGCTACAATTTTGTTTCTGGTGTCCTTTGACAGCTCTTTGGTCTTCCCCATAGTGGAGTTTGGAGTCAGACTGTTTGAGGGTGTGCACAGGTGTCTTTTTATACTGATAACAAGTTTAAACAGGTGCCATTACTACAGGTAATGAGTGGAGGAAAGAGGAGGCTCTTAAAGAAGAAGTTACAGGTCTGTGAGAGCCAGAAATCTTGATTGCTTGTTTCTGACCAAATACTTATTTTCCACCATAATATGCAAATAAAATGAAAAAAAAACAGACAATGTGATTTTCTGGATTTTTTTTTCTCAGTTTGTCTCCCATAGTTGAGGTCTACCTATCATGTAAATTACAGACGCCTCTCATCTTTTTAAGTGGTGGAACTTGCACTATTGCTGACTGACTAAATACTTTTTTGCCCCACTGTATATATATATATACACACACACACACATACACATATATATATATATATACACATATATATACATATACACATACATACACACATACATACATATTGCATGCTTCAATTGTACCAGCTGCAGTTGTCTGATTGGCTCTGTTACATACAGGCGATGATCAGACTGCCTGTATGTAGCAGAAATGCTCACTTGCAATCCGGCAGTGACAACCATAGAGGTCTGCTGGACTCCTCTGGTTGTCATGGCAAATCATCAGTGATCCGCAATCACATGACGGGGTCACTGGAGGGCTGGATTTCCGGCGTGCTTATGGGAAGTGCACGTTAAATGCCACTGTCAAAGACTGACAGTCATTTAACAGGTTAACAGCCACGGGTGGTTTGCGATTACACCCGCGGCTGTTAGTGGCACATGACAGCTAATCAAGACAGCTGACATGTGCCAAGTAACATGTGGGTTCAGTGCCGGAGCCCATATCAAAGGGAGGGATTCCGACGTGGAAATACCATTACGCCCAACGTCGGAATGGAAAATATATATTTAGAATTGCGTGTCCTCAGTGGTTGATACGTCTTAATGGCTACCTGAAAAGATGGTATCAAATTGCAAGCTTTCCAGACTACTCAGGTCTCTTGAGTAGTCTCGAAAGCTTGCAATAGGTTACCATCTGTTCAGTTAGCCATTAAAACGTATCAACCACTGAGGACTCTCAATTCTAAATATTTTTCTACCTACTGGCTAACACTGCTTGAGAAAGGCTCAGTTGAGCCGAAACGTTGCCTTGATATGTGGGCTGAATAAAAACTCACCTACCACTTTGAAAAAAGTTACTATGGAGTGCTGCCTTTTTTGGAATGAATACTGGCTAACACGGATATACACATACACAAAGGTGCTGAGAAATAAGGGTATAGCGCCCCCTGTCAGAAAATCTCCAGGCTCTCAGTTACCGGGGATAGCCGAGACCCCAGAAAACATGATCAGGGCCAGTTTTTATGGTTCCCTGTTATGTGATCGCTGTTATTCACCAAATAACGGCAATCATAAAAAATCCAATTTACAATTAATTTCTCTTTCCTCTGATATGATCTAACATATCAAAAGAGAGAAATGCCCGCCGAGATCTGCCGGCCAGTACCCGGCAACAATAGGGAATTTTTCCTATTGGTTTCTTTTGATCAATGTGATAGACCCGATCACAGTGATCAAAAGAAAAAAAACAACAAATCAAATCTCCCTTTGTCACCCCCCTAGTTAGATAACAATTATAAAAAAACAAAACTAATTTTTTTTCCACTCTTTGCAAATAATGATGAGGTTAGAATTGAGGTTTTTTCAAAAGATCATATAAAAAAAAAAAAAAAAAAATATGCTGCTGCTGTGATGGCTAAGTGTTGAGCGCAACTGCTCCCTACTCTAGTCTGCATCGGGTTTGCATGGAGTATCGCAGATCCCAGCATGGTTTTAATGTTTTTTTTTTTTTTGAGTGTCTAACAGCGAAACATTCGGGGTGGGGATACTAATGACAACATATTCAATATGACGACCCAATGTTATCAAATTCTGTGTCGTACCTGTGGGTTCGAAATGCTCACTATACAGCTCTATAAAATCCTTGAGGGGTGTGGTTTTCAAAATGGGGTCACTTGTGGGGGAGTTCCACTGTTTAGGCACATGAGGGCCTCTCCAAACATGACATGGTGTCCACTCTTGATGCTAGCCGATTTTGCGATCAAAAAGTCAAATGGTGCTCCTTCCCTTCCGAGTCCTGCTGTGCGCTCAAACAGTGGACTTCCCCCACATATGAGATATCGGCATAATCAGGAGAAATTGCACAACAAATTTTGGGGTCCATTTTTTTTTTTGGTTACCCTTGTGAAAATAAAAAAAAATGGGGTCTAAAGTAAATTTTTTGTGAAAAAGTTAAATGTTCATTTTTTCCTTCCATGTTGCTTCAGTTCTCGTGGAACAACTGAAGGATTAATAAACTTGTTGAATGTGGTTTTGAGCACCTTGAGGGCAGATTTTAGAATGGTTTCACTTTTGGGTACTGTCATATAGGCTCCAAGTCACTTCAAATGTGATGGTCAACTAACCATTCTAACTTAAAAAAAAAAAAAAAAACTGTTTACAAAATTGTGCTGATGTAAAGTAGACAAGTGGGAAATTTTATTTATTATTTTGTGTGACATAACTTATTTTAAAGGCACGAAAATTAAAAGTTTTTGCCTAATTTCTGTTTTTTTCATACATAAAGGCAAGTCATATTGAAGAAATGTTTACACTATCATGAAGTACAATGTGTTCTAACCACATAAAGTGGCAATGATCGGAATTGTAAAATTTGGCCTAGTCACTAAGGTCAAAATTAGCTTGGTTACTAAGAAGTTAAAGAAACCCGTAAGTGGCCCTTACTTACCAGTAATGTGTGTAGCTGAGCTGCATGGTTAGAAAAAAGCCTGGGTGACTGCTGACATAACTGACAGACTTGAGAGATCTAAAAGGAAATAAAAGAAAACAAAATAAAGACGTTGTGATATGCCTAGTCTCAAAGAATGAATTTAAGCGCCTGTGTTTGATGCATTACCTCTTGTAAGGCTGTGGCTTTGTGGCCTGTGACCAGGCGGCACATGATTATGTGCTCCAGCAGAATTACTTGGAAGGAGGATAAGATTGGGCTGCTATCCAACACTGCAACAGAAAGGTGTAAAAGCAAATACGTTAGATAGCCTGTGGTGCATTGCAGCTGTATAATGGATGAACTGTAGGCGTTAACTGGTGGTCGGCTGTACAGAATACACTGGCACCAAGCATGGCCAAATATTGGTATATTTTAGTCACAGAGCAAAGCTTAAGAGTTATGGGAACTAAAAAATACAAAAAAAAGGACACTGTGGTGTTTATCAAATGCAAAATAACTAATTTAGTGCCTAATAATCGTATAAGGAGAAAATAAAAATTAATTTAAATACTACTATTTAGACAGCTTTAGCATTTTCCACAGGTGATGTGGATACAATTACGGAAATGGTTAAGACATATTAGAGTTTTAGGTTTTGAGTACAAACTTGTAATGGAGGAAATAAACTATTTTCTTCATTGACGTTTGGTACATATATCTTAGGATGCAATTCTGTCACGGCAAAATGATTCTATTCCTGTTCTTACAAGGTGAGAAGAGGCAGCTGCTATTACTCCTTACTACAATGGACAGTACTATGAATGACAAAGTTAGGGCTCATGCATGCAGATGTATTAGAGCTCTACAACAATTGGCAAATCAGACCTTTATTGTACCATTTGTACGTCTCCAGCTGCTCACACACTAATGACTTTTCTGTGTAACGTTGTATTAATTAAAAAAAAACAAAAAAAACAACACTATTTGGCTGTAACATGATATAAAGTATTGCAGTATTCTTCCATAGAAACACCACTTCCTGAATAGAATGCAGTGTCAGACAGAGCCAATACGGCAGAGGCAATGGTGTTCCTGAACAATACGCTAGAGCCCTGTAGGCTTCTTGTATTATGGCATGGGCTCGCTCAGTGTACAGGATTGTTTTGTTTATGACCCTTTAAAGGGAACATGTCATTTGATTCAGCTCCATGAACAGCATTATTTAGAGCCTGGCTGTGCAAACAGGAAAAAAGCTACATTCAGACAAAAACAGGATTTTTGGTTACTCACTGTAAAATCTGTTTCTCGGAGCCTTCATTGGGGGACACAGGAAAACAAGGGTGTATGCTGCTGCCACTAGGAGGCTGACACTATGCACAAAAACATAGCTCCTCCTCTGCAGTGTTGATCCCATCTACTGGCACTATGTTAATCAAATACTGAGAAAGCAGTAGGAGAAGCACAAGTAAAAAGAAACAAACAACTCAAACTGTAATAATATAACACAGTAAGTAGAGCTGATAAATATAGGAGGGTGCTGTGTCCACCAATGAAGGCTCAGAGAAACAGATTTTATATCGAGTAACGAAAAATCCTGTTTTCTCTATCGCTTCATTGGGGGGGACACAGGAAACCATGGGACGTCCCAAAGCAGTCCCTGGGGAGGGAACAGCAGAAACTCTGTTCAGGTAGGAGAACTCACCAATTCCACCTGCAAGATCCTTCAACCTAGGCTGGCGTCCGCCGAAGCGTAGGTATGGACCCTGTAAAATCTGGCAAACGTGTGGATGGAAAACCAGGTTGCCGCTTTGCAGAGTTGCAGAGCGGATGCCCTATGGTGTATCGCCCAGGAGGCGCCTATTGCCTGGGTAGAGTGTGCCTTACTTAATCCCAGGGGGGAGGCACTCTGTTCTTGACCTGGTATGCCTCCAAAATTGCATTCCGGATCCAGCGAGCAATCGTAGCCTTGGAGGCTGGCAGGCCAAATAGACCTGTACAGCCCTGATCAGGTCTAACCTGTTCAGTGAATGCTCCAAAGGATAAGTCGAAGCCAGGCAAAACGAAGGGAGGACAATACCCTCATTTAGCTGAAAAGCGGACACCACCTTGGGAAGGAAAGAAGGTAGAGGCCACAAAACCACCTTGTCCTGGTGGAGAGCAAGGAAAGGGGGGGGGGGCACAGAAAAGAGCCACCAATTCAGAGACACGCATAATGGAGGTGATGGCCACAAGAAACATCACCTTCCAAGACAGAAAGGATAGAGAGACTCTCGGAGACGTTCAAAAGGAGAACTCCTAAGGGCCTCCAGGACCAGACTTAAGTCCCAGGGGTCCACAGGTGTCCGGTACGGGGGCACAGCATGCTCTACTCCTTGGAGAAAAGTTCTGACCTGAGAATGGGAGGATAGGTTTTTCTGAAAAAGAATAGAAAGCGCTGACACCTGGCCCTTTAGCGAACTAAGAGCCACACCAGCGTCAAGTCCCGACTGGAGAAACGCCAGAATGGAAGGGAGAGGAAAGGACATAGGCGGGGTATAATTAGATTCACACCAGCTGAAATAGGCTCTCTAGGACCATTAATAGACCGAGGACGACGAAGGCTTTCTAGCCTGGCTCATGGTCCGAATCACCCGATCTGAAAATACGGACGCTTTCAGAACTGCGGTTTCAACAGCCACGCCGTTAAATCGAGCAACCGAGAATTATGGTGGCAGATCAGTCCTTGGGACAGAAGATCCAGTGTCTGGAAGCCTCCAGGGGGCGTCCGCGAGAAGATTGATGAGCTCTGCGAACCAAGAACTCCTGGGCCAATCCGATGCAATCAGAATGACTGGCACCCATTCCATCTTGGTCTTCTTCAACATCCTTGGAAGAAGGGGGAGGGGAGAAAACAGATAGGGAAGAGCAAACTGTGACAAGGGTATTGCCAGAGGATCAACACCCTCCATGAGAGGATTGTGGGACCATGAAACGAACCGTGGAACCTTCCTGTTCAGCCGGGACGCCATGAGGTCCACATCCGGAGTACCCTATTGAAGGCAAATTTGATGGAAGGCTTCCTGATGCAGAGTCCACTCTCCCGCCGCAAGACCCTGACGGCAGAGAAAGTCAGTGGCCCAATTGTGCACGCCAGGGACATGTACTGTGGAAATCACCAGAACTGTCGCCTCTGCCCTGAGGAGAATCTTGGATATCTCAGCTATCGCCAAAGGACTCAGAGTTCCTCCCTGGTGATGAACATATGCCACCACCGTGTCATTGTTCGTTTGGATACGGATTTGCAGATCCCTGAGAAGCCTTTTCCAGTGGAAGAGGGACAGAAGAATGGCCCGTATCCTAAGGATGTTGATCGGCAGAGAAGATTCCTCTGCCGACCAACGACCCTGTCGTCCTTCTTTGGCACAACAAAAAGGTTCAAATAGAACCCTGTGAAACATTCCTCGTCTGAGACAGGAACAATGACACCTGAACGGAGAAGGGAGGCAATGGACGCAAAGAACCCCGGAACCATAGAACCATCTCTTGGAAAAAGAAAATTTGAAGAATTGATCTCGGGGCCGCAAAACGAAATCTATTTCGTATCCTGAGGATACAACCTTCCTGACCCATGCGTCTCCTACCAAGGCGAGCCAGAGGTCTCTGAAACACCAGAGACGGCCGCACATCCTGGAAGATTCCCTGGAATCTGGAGATGAGTTATGCAGAGGAAGATCTGCCAGGTCTAGACTTGGTAGATCTACCCTGCGCGTTACCGGGAGGCCAGGAGGGGGTGGGTTTAAAGAAAGCTCTTTTCCTATCCTGGCAGGAAAAATCCTCCGAAACGGCAAAACCTACGCTTCAGAGGAAGCTGGTGAGGTTTGGACTGAGGAAGGAAGGAGCTTGTCCCTCCGGTGGCCTCCTTAATAATTTGGTCCAACCTGGAGCCAAATAGACGGGAATCCTGTAAAGGTAAGCTGGAAAGTGATTTTTTTGAAGACAAGTCCGTCTGCCACACCCTAAGCCAGTGGTCCCCAACCTTTGTGACCTTGAGAGCCACATCCAGCTCTGAGAGAGCGTTGCTAGCTATATCTAGCTCAGAGAAGGTCACGAGCCATGTTCAGCTTTGAGAGATGGTCGCAAGCCAAATCCAGGTCTCACACTCCCTCACATTAGTGGCAACCAAAGCCTCTATTATGGGTATAATGACACCCAAAGCGTTTCCACAGAAGCACTATACAAAGATCCAATGGTTCCCATATTCCCCCCTTCAGTATTCTCCCATCAAGCACTCCCACCACACTGTAGTATCCAGCTTCAAGCACCTCCTCTGACCGATCATCCTGTCTCCAGTGTACCATCATTAAATTATCTCTTACCCCTAACACCAGTATATGTGCATCCAGATTTACTCTTCTGTGCCGGACTACTCACAAAATTCACCATTTTGAGAAGCGCTTTTCATAGCTCTTTGCTAGACCTGGACCTAATGCACCAAGCTAGCAGACAGCCGCGAGCCACAATTCATGAGATCGCGAGTCACATGTGGCTGCCGAGCTACAGGTTGGGGATCCCTGCCCTAAGCCAAATAGCCCGTCGCATGGCCACAATATTGCTGAACGACTGAGCAGCGCACGAAGCGGCGTCGTAAGAGGTAGATACCATGTACTTTCCCTGCATGAGAAATTCGGCACGTGAGGTCGGCCAATTCCTCTGGACGGGCTCCAGCAAGAATGCCCTGATGGAGTTGCTTAGCCCATGCAGCTATGGACTTTGATACCCAGGTGGTGGCAAAGGCAGGGCACCATGTAGAAGGAGTCACTTCGAAGGAAGACTTAGCAAAAGACTCTATGATCCTGTCATTGGAGTCATTGAGGGATGCTCCATTCGTGAGCGGGAGGACCGTGTTGGTGGATAATCTGAAAACTGGAGGGTCCACAGTTGGAGAAGCGGTCCAATTCACCGTGAGCTCTGGGGAGAAGGGATATAGGATGACGAGGCACTTCACTCTTTGGAAGCGTCTGGTCGGGTTATTTCGTTCTCTGGAAAGTGCCTCCTCAAATTTTCTAGGTGTGGCAAAGACCTTGACAGCTGGTCTCGACCGTCTAAACGAAACCGCCTGTTCTGCGGGTTCTGTAGCAGTTTCCGCTCCTCGAAACCGCCTGTTATTCGGGAGGAGAACCTAGAACGATGCTCCTGCCTGGATTTCTTACAGCCCATGTTGGTAGGCACAGTTGGTGAGTTCTGCGATCCACTAACAACAACGGAGGCAGGAAGGGACAACTGGTCAAGAGCGGACACCGGGATCTGCGAAACCTTGGTGAGGTCCGCCACAGATTGTGACAGAGGTAGCCCACAATGGGATAGGGGCACCACTATTTCCTGCAGTAGGGGACTCCTGGGTGGCAGGCACGGGGGGGCTGCTGCAGTCCTGACAGAAGGCCGAGGACTGTCCTGAGGGGAGCTTGCAATTACATGAAGAGCAGACAAAGTGGGCGAGAGCGCTCTCCTTTAGGATTAGGAATGATAAGCAGACCCACTAATGTCAGAAGGTTAGGGGACAGAAAGTTATATATGCTGAAGAGCGTGTCAGTCTGTAGAGCAGAGATACAAGAAGATGCTCGGTCCTGTCTGTTTCCAGGTTGTAGAGCAGGGCTCTCAAACTCGGCAGAGTAAATGGGCCGCACATTAAAAAAAAAAAAAAAAAAAAAATTTGAGCTGTTGGGCCACATTCCTTTTAAACTTAATACACCTCGTACATGCGCGGCTCCACACACCTCGTACACACGCGGCTCCGCTCCGTACACCTCGTACACACAGGGCTTTGCTCCATCCACCCTGTACACCCCCCTCCTGACCCCACGCATAAACTTACCTTCATCTAGTAACATGACAACCAGCACACAGACAGCAGCGTCCGTCCTGCACACACTGAGGCTCCTGATCATGTGACCCCTGACTCCCCCCCTCATGTGACCTCATCACAGGTCCTATGCAGTGTGTGCACACAGAACAGCCAATGCCATCACCGCTCCTGAATGCGTGCCTTCCCCCTGCTCAGGGAGTGAGACATGTGGTGCACCGTGGGCCGCAGATGCCTGCCTCAGGGGCAGCATGCGGCCCGCGTGTTTGGGACCCCTGCTGTAGAGGGAGTTCCAGGATAGTTGCAGGAGTAAATGCAGAACTTCCTGCAGAGAAAACCACCTTCCGGGTTCCGATGGTGGGAAATGGTGACCACAGGGAGGAAGAGGAGGGCCCACAGTGAAAAGTGCAGGGAGATTCCACACCACTGGAGGAAAGGGAGACATGTGCAGAAGAACTTTTACAATGAGGCCAGGAAAAGGGGGCGGAGCTGCTCCGTGAAGGGGTGGAGCTAACAGCGGAAGCCCCAAGAAGGGGTGGAGCTAATTGTGGTGGCTTTGAGAAGGGTTGGAACTAACAATGGGCACTAGGAGAAAGGGAGGAGCTATTAAGATGAGGGGGCACGTCTACAACCGGCGGGAAAAGCATTCGCCCGATGATGCAGGGAAGAGGGGCGGAGCTAGATAGACGTCCAAGCCTCTTAGATTAAGGGACATCCATCCCTCCTGAAACCGACAGGCTCTGGTGGGCGAGTGGGTAGGAGACAGGGGCTATGACCAGTTAGACATAACCTAAACCAGGATTCCCCAACTGGTCATGTTTTCAGGATTTCCTTAGTATTGCTCAGGTGATAATTGCTTCACCTGTGCAATACAAAGGAAATCCTGAAAACATGATCTGTTGGTGGGCCTTGAGGACTGTAGTTGGGGAACCCTGACCTAAATACTCTTCTGTGTTGGGGTCCTGACGACTAGACGTATGAGGATATGGGGTGGCAGTACAAGCTGTACTCAGTCTCTACGTGAGTACAGTTGTGACCGTTCACACCGTATCCCTCCAGAGGTAAAGAAGATCCATCTGAAAAAGAAGAAACGTTACTGGAAAAACAACAAAAACCGAGGTAGATATGGGTCTAGTGAAAAACCTGTGTCCACCTCCTACTAACCAGGGCTGTGGAGTCGGTAAGCCACAGTTGCGACTCCGACTCCTGGATTTTATCAGGCTCCGGCTCCGACTCCGGCTCCGACTCCTTCATAAATGGCCAATTCATAACAACAAATTTACTGTTGTAAAATATTAAACATCGTGCTTATTTAGTTTCTCACCATCATATAAGTAATCAGACCACTTAGAGCAAAAACTACATTTATTAGAATACAATTAGAATATAGCAAATAACTTTTATAAACTTTTCTAAACTGTAAGTAAATATGCAATAAACACTTTTATGCAGTTAATAAGAAATCTATAAATTTGTCCTCAGAAAAAGTATTGCCTCTGTCAGATCCTCCTTCATGGATGCCCTCAAATCTGATCTAATTATTTTGAGAGCAGAGAACAACCTCTCTACACTAACTTGTGTTGGTGGCAAAGCAGTAATCACTCGGGCAACATCTCTGACAATGTCAGGATACAAAGGAATCGCTTATTGCACTGTTATTTTTGATGAACGGTCAAATTTCTCAATTTCTTTTAGTGCACATGAAAAATTCTGCTGAAATGTACTGGCTGTGTTCCTTGATGGGGATGACTCTTCTTCTATGTGGGAACGCTTTGCACGGTCCTTGTGATCCAAATATTTTTCGAAATTAAATTCTTCATCAGTTGATGATGAGGGTGAAGATGTGGCAGGACGACCAAATTCTTCTTGTTCCTCCTGACTGTTCTGCAACCCTTTCATCCTTACTGCTATTTCAAACAGAGCTTCTTTTCCTTTACTTAGCTGTTGATCATCTAGAAGAATCCGATGCATTGGGTCTACATAAACAGCTGCCAAAAGAATGTTATTTTGTAATAGTAGCTCCTCTCTCCGTTTCATTGATGTAGCAATGCCACTTGCAATTAACCCTCCTCTTTGGGACAGGCGAAACATCAGGTTCTTCCACTCCTTTAAGAAAATACCTGGAGTTAAGTCCTCTGCTTGTAATTTTTTAGTCACTGTAAATGGGTGCTCTAGCAATTTTTCCAGCTCAGTCACCTGATTCCACTGACTTTCATTTAGCGTCAGTTGAGGGTTAGCCATGTCTACAAGAAAGGTTTTCAGTTCAACCAAGCGCTGAATCATTAAGTAAGTACTGCCCCATCGTGTGGCTTGATCAATAATTGCCCCTTTTCCAGCACGTCTCTTCAAAATTGAGTCAACTTTAGGGGTTCTGGCAACAGTAGCCAATTTTCTCACCTTGCCAATCAGTGCAGCAGCATGTCCTTCTTGCAGACTGTCTCTTATAGCCAGCTGTAGCGTATGCACAACACAGCGCATGTGATGAATGAAAGAACATATTGACACAGTTTCAACAAGATCATCTAAACTATCATGTTGCTGTTCATCTGAAGCAACTTCAGTTTGCTCCTCAGTTACAATACTGTGTTCCTCTATTTCAAACATTTCTGTGTCTGTGGACCCAGAATGTTCTTCTAGCTGCTGGTCACCATCATTACTCTCATTCATTAGCTTAATAGTACTTATCATATTTGAAGCATTGTCAGTTACGACAGAAAGAACTTGCTCTTTTTTAAGTTCATAGTCTTGCAGAACCTTTTCCACCAAGACCTGGAGAAACTCACTGGTGTGATGAGCTTTGGTGTCTTTTACTGCCAATGTCTTGGTAACTATTTCATTTTTGTCACAAACAAATCGGACATTGATGGCAAAATAGTTCACTCTGTGACGTGTGCAGGCATCCATTTTGAGAAACAGAAAGCGTCCCTTGAGAGTTTTTTTAAGTTCTTCCTTTTGTTTAAAAGCTTCTTCGATTACTAATTTTCTAATACTCTCTCTCTCCAGAGAAACACCAAGCTTGCGGGCCATTTCCCCATTCAGACACACAAAAGCTGGTCGTGAAAATAATGAAATAGGCACACTATCCTTTACAACAAGCTCTATGATCTGTTTTTTAAATGTATCTACTGTCATTGTCACAGTAACTTTGTCACTGACAAAATATCTTGCAACTGATGGCTGCAAAGTTCTCTGCTCCTTTGTTTGGCTGGAAGAGCTGGGCACTGGTTCATTGGTTTGGATGCAGTCTTTCTCATCCACTGCTTTCAGTACTTCTGGATGAAAGTGCTGTAAATGTCTCTTTAGATTAGAAGCTCTGGTAGGAGCATTTTTATTTTTGCCTGAATATGCACTCATCTTGGCTTCACAGCATTTGTTTTCGTCTGGATCATTTGTCATACACTGACAGACATAATGTTTTCTATCTTGAGTGATGGTGAAATGTTCAAATACAGCTGATTTAATGTGATGCTTCTTTGACATTCTCAGGTTTTTAATTCTGCATTCACAATCCAAATGACAATTGTTTTTCCTAAAAACAATTGTACAAAATTATTGCCAGGTCGTACAACTGATATAGTGGTCAGTAATACTGTTATTATTCCTCATGTACTCACAGTTAACTGATGCAAAGTTTGTTGAAAGGATAATACTTCTTACAGTCTTCCTCTTCTGAGTAGCAGGCAGCTGTGAGATGCTTGGAAGACGCACACCTAGTATGATCTAGTCTAGAGGAGGAGCTTTACTACTAAGAATTTGCAACACATTTTCACTTTCATACATTGTAAGTAGGGGGGTTGGGGCAGCATGAGGTTAACCAAGTATAAGATTAGATAAGGGCAGTGGAGAACAGTGACACACAAGAAGTAAGAAATGTCTCTATCTCCAGCAGAACTGCTTATCACTGTTGTTCATTGTTTGATAGAACATATATATTTGAGTAACATTTATAAAATTCATATGAAAGTTCAATTATGAAATATTAATACATTTTTTTTAAAGCTGGAGTCGGAGTCGGTACATTTCTACCGACTCCAACCAAAACTAACTCCGACTCAGACTCCACAGCCCTGCTACTAACACTAAGCCAAAACTGACTAACCTAGTGCCAGTCAGTGGGATGTACACTACAGAGGAGGAGCTAACTTTTTTATGTGCATAGTGTCAGCAGCATACACCCATGGTTTCCTGAGTCCCCCAATGAAGCGATAGAGAAAAGTAGTTTGAAAAGCCAGGGCATTAGGGAGGCCTATTTAGTCCTATGCAGCATACTACCCAAGACTTGACATTCCACTGGAGGAGGGCAGGAAGAAGCTGAATTGGACTAGTCAGGCCCCCCTCTACAGTGTCTGGTCAGCTTCTCAGACTGTTTTCCCTAAAATACTACAAGGTGTCAGAGTGAATAACAGCTGGCTGCAATGCAGTCAGACTCCAATTCATGCTGCCTCTTACGGATTTAGGGTTAACGTAAGAAGAAAGCGTTCCAAAGCTGGGAAGCTACCAGAAGAAAATGAACTTATTTCCTCCTGGAAGTGAATGGCTTTCAGTCATAGGAGCATTACAGGGAGTAATTACATTCACACTATACTGTGAGGTGGCTGTAAGCATGCACCAGAATTTTCATTGTCAGTTCCGCAGTTCATCTGTGCAGATCACATGGTCAAACTGTCGTGTTGTACTTACAGCTGTTTCTCACAGTATAGTGAACGGAGGAGATATGAGTGTTGATTTATCACTTCCTGTACCCACCACTATGACTGAAAGCCAGCAGATTCTGGGAGGAAATTTGTTTATTTACTCCCGGTAGCTGTACTTTCAGTAACGAAGCCAGGGCAGCTGGTTTATTGGTCTTCTAGTGATTATAATCTACCGATAAAATCACTTATCAAACTACAACATACTATAATTAGCAGCACAGTAACAGACCTCGCTGGAAGCATGGTGGTCTCTTTCTCTACATTATGATGCTCACACATTAGGTGGCAAAAACTATTCGACAGATTCCCTTTAATAAAGATCATATAAGACTGGCTTGCATTACAATTTAACAGCTGAAACATGCAATAATACCAACTTTTGAGCTTTTCCAGCTGCATTAGAGCCTTGTCTGTGTATTTCTGAGCCTTCTCAAGATATCCTGCTTGCATGGAGTGCATAACTGTCACCTAGTGAACAAACAAGAATAATACACTATCAATAAGCCCATCAATCTTTTGCCAGATACATAACACATCAATTTCACATGGTCTGAAAGGTATGGTTCTGACCAGTGGGACCCAACTCACTCCTCCAATGAAGGCGGACTGGTTGCTTCTTCAAAGTTAAAGTGCTGATAAAAGAATGTGCGGATTTGAACTCGGCGTAAAATAAGTTGCGGCAAGGGATTAGGACATTATAAAAGTAGAATTTAGCTTTGACAACCACTCAACTATCAGAAGACGAACTAATGAAGGTGGGTTAAATAAGGAAAAAGAATAATCTTTTTTGGCCTTACATTTGCTAATCTAGGATGCTCAGTATTTTGTATCATCATTTGTTAACCAAGGCATTTTGTAAAAATGTATACCCATTTCTAATATTTAGACCCAATTCTAGTTTAGCTTTCAAATACTGGACACATTGACCAAAATCCAACGGAGTGAACGAGACCTAAATAATTGAACATTGTAACTGATGCATGAGGGTTCGATCCGGAAACAGTACTGAAACCTACAGACGAGAGCAATAGTGATAGTAATGGTGGGTTCAGATGAGCATCTTTCATGGTCCATATATACGGACCACAATGCCCCGACTGATGAGTCTCCAAACCTAAACTAACAGCCTCACATGCGGACTGGGAAACTCACGGTCAGTCAATTCATTGCGGCTTGTATACGGCCCATGAAATATGCCCCTCAACCAGACCTTTTACCAATGACAGCAGTACAAACAGACATTTTACCATTTCAGCTTACCAGGTAAACCAGGACACACATGTGCTCTTTAGGTAGCCAGTGGAAGAGATCAGCAGAATTGCTGGGTAAAATTTCATCATCATGAAGAGTTGAAATTGTTTGGATGCATTGCTGCAGTTGCTTGAGACATGGCTTCACACTTTTCACCTGCAAGACAGCCACTCAATGTAATATACCGGTGACACAAGCCCAGTATCCATCAAGGTCTACAATTGTGACCGACTTTATAATGCCATGGGACAGTTACAGTTTTACACACATTACTACTACATAGCAATACTGGAATAAGTATTCAGAACCTCCTTGATAAGCATATACTACTTGGATACACTTCACACACAAAACTCTGAAAGTAACTTATAAAAAGAAACATTGGACATGTCAAATTGGGCATTTCAGAAGTTTTAATCCATGCGGTGCAGAGATCCCAACCAGTCTAATAGACTTTCTATATGCCTGTCTTATGCTAACCCACCACTCCAAGGAGGGCAGGACTTGGCTCTAAGCCTTGGATCCTTCCTATGAGTGACAGAGGAGGAGAACTTGAGCAAAGGCACAAATGCAGTTTAAAGCTTTAAAATAATCACATGACATTTATTGTTAAAAAAAACGCTAAATAATTCATGATGGTGGATAATGCTATTTAAGTAACCTGATTCCCCTTGTTTTCAGCAGTCTTAGAAATGAGTAAGTCTGAGCTTTTAATGTGGTGTGATTTTGCAGCACCCTACCACCCAGCAGAAGTTACATGAAAACGGCCTAGTGGGGTTAGTTCTTTCATTCATACCTGTCCTGCATCCAAATAATGTGTGACTTGTAGTACCAAGAAGAAAACCCGTAACGACTCTTTCTGGATTGGATTGCCCTGCCAATTCTCCACAATCTGTCCACACAAAGTCAGCAGGGGGTGGACTTCTTGTAGCTTCCGCTCCATCAGCAAAAGCTAAAGGTGGGAATTGAGAAAGGATAAGTCATTTGACAGGATTGGATTATTTGCCATGCCGTGTTGTATACGTTATAAGAAAAGGATTTTAGCATTCTAGTTGTATGGCACAATTACCAAACTTTTACAGATTTTGCTCATATTTTATTACCAATGCTGCACCGAGTAGTCAGTTTTTTATAAACCCATCAAATGGTTCCAGAGATCATGGCCTTTTTATTCAATGCCATGTTTTATGGTCATTACAAGGGGGCAACACTCAGAATTCTGGGAGATTGTAAGGGTCCTCTTAACAGATTAAAGGAAATCTGGGTAATCACAGACCTAAAAACACAACTGTTCACTTGGATAATTATTTAATCACAATAACATAACTTTTCAACCCATTGAAAACCATTAAACTTGAATGTAGCCATCACTTACTAAAGCTTACTATACACTTTGGCCACCAGCCGCACAGTAAGATCCTATGTGACCATGGAATAGTCTAGAAGAGTGACACTAGTATAACATTAAACTTGAGGACCAAATCATCGAGCCCGACCAACCTTGAAGTCCAGTGAAGTAATATTTGCCAAATTCATGAGTTTGCTGTCACTCTGACTGCAGACTTGCAAATCCTCACTCTGGGCGCTGTGAATATTCTCCAGTGCAGTGGTAATGTGACCATGGAGTATGTGATAAGCATACTCCTGGCCACATTCCAACTAGACTGTATCCAGCCTCACTCAACACACTTGCAATTGAGCACATTCATGCATCTAGTCAGATTGTGGCGGGGAGTATGCATATCACATATGCGCAGTCACCTGAACGCCACTCCTGGCACCACAGAATCCTCAGAGCGCAGAGCACACAATGTGAGGATTCACAAGTCTGCAGACACATTTTTATTTTAGTATGACAAATAATTATTTTGTATTCAGAGGATTTGCATTAAACTGACTAAACTCATCCAAGCTAGGAATGAGGATATAAGAAAATATCTGACTAAAACAAGCAAGCTTACCATTCCTTTACTTAGCAAGAATAAGGCTCTGCAAAGAAAGCAAAATATGGTTAGCATCCATAGGGAACTAAAACAAACGTTTATAGAAATCAAAATATTTTAAGAATTTCAAAGCACTCATAAGTTTATGTAGAGGGAAAAAAAATAAAAGTTATGGCTCTTGAAAGCCCGTTAAGGCAAAAAAATAAAAGCACAAAAATGCAAAATTCCTTTGTCCTTGAAGAGATAAACAGCCCCCATATTGTGCAGTTTAAAAACACAATTTTTGGGCTTCTACAGATGAAAACAGTAGCGGACAGTATATTAAAGTTTGGTTGTGCCACAGAATTCTTTGTGATGTATTCTACAGTCATCATCTCTTAAAATATTAGGAAGAAAGCTTCAATAAAACTGAGGGTACAAGATACCTATGCACAGTACTGATTCAATAAAAATAGTGCAGCGAGGCAGAGGAACGAGGACATCAGCGCCTCACAGCCACAAATCAATTCCTAGGCCTGCAGCATGGGCACACCTCTCTCTATGATTGAAAATCTGGACGCAACTCAGGAGGCAAATATTCAGCTGGCCTACAGCCATCAATACTCACTATCTAGTATTAGAAAAGAATGACGCTACAGATCTCACCTCTATATAGCACCCACATCCAGGATGATCAGGCCATTATGGGGTTAAATGTCAATAAGGCATCAAGCACGGTAAACTCAGACTAATACATAAGACCTCATCTGATCCAACATGAGTGCAGGACAGGAGTAAGTGGGGAGACAACTACTGTATGATATCTCAGCATCTTGGTGAACATGTCCAAATTGTCTGTAGGTGTCTACTAAGAGTGTGTCCTTTTGATTTATGCTGGACTGATATGCATAGGCATAACCCTCAATGTAGAAAACTATACATCCTATGGAGAAGGACACAGTATGTCTGGTGGCAGCTCTCAGAAAACAAAGGAACACTTGGACCAAATGAGCTCTCCTGTGTATGGGAGATGGCTCGGCAGACAACCATCTAGTGTGTAAGGCAGGCTTTTCATTACATCCAGTTTGCCACCCCTTAATCACCACTTATGATTCTTCGGATGTCTGTGCTGGTATGAGGGATGAGATACCTGCAATTCTGAATGTGAAAAAGCTGCTGTGTATTATAGTAGCAGAAAATGTCACTGACGCACTGCTGAGACAGACTGAGCATAATGCTGTGGATATACCATGGATTCTAGCCTTTACAGTGCAAAGGGTCAGATGTTTGGTATACATGGACATTTACAACACCAGATTTCACGGCACTTTATCTGCTATAGAAATTATGCCACAAAAAAAAGTCCCATGGGAACGTACCTTAACCCCTTACCTACAAGGGACGTCATATTCCGTCCATGTGACCCTGGACCTAATTACCATGGACGGAATATTACGTCCCAGCGATCAGCGGCACCCACGTGGTGAGCGCCGCTGATCGCGGCTGGGTGTCAGCAGCTGACACCCGGCACAATGTGTCAGGGGCGGTCACGGACCGCCCCCGACACGTTAAACCCTTGTACACCGCGATCAAACGCGATCGCGGTGTACCGGGGGTTAAAGGGAAGCATCAGCAGGGAGGGGGCTCCCTCCTTGCTTCCCTGAGCCCCCCACGGCAGCGCAATGTGCAGCGCTGCTGCGGGGGTCTCTTTCCCTACAGGCCCCCGGATCCAAGATGGCGACGGGGGCCTTCGGGGGCCTGTAGGGAGCCGACTTCCTCACTGCCTGCAAAGCGCAGGCATGAGGAAGTCTGCAGAACTGCCTGTGACAGATTGCTGATCTGTGATGTGACAGATCAGCGATCTGTCACAGGACAGTGATGTCCCACCTGGGACAAGGTAATAAAGTAGTAAAAAAAAAAAAAAAAAAGTTAAAAATAATTTTAAAAAAATCACTAATTAGTAAAAAAAAATAAAAAAAAATATTCCCCAATAAATCCATTTTTTCAAAATAAAAAAAAAACAAAACAATAAAAGTACACATATTTGGTATCGCCGCGTCCGTAGCGACCCGCCCTATAAAACTGTCCCATTAGTTAACCCCTTTAGCGAACCCCTTAAAAAATAAAAAACGAAGCAAAAAATAATGATTTATTATCATACCACCGAACAAAAAGTGCAATAATGCGCGATCAAAAAGACGCATATAAATATCCATGGTACCGCTGAAAACGTCATCTTGTCCCGCAAAAAAACGAGCCGCCATACAGCGTCATCCGTAAAAAAATAAAAAAGTTATAGCTCGCAGAATAAAGCGATACAAATATAATTATTTTTTATATAAAATTGTTTTCATTGCAAAAAACCGACAAAACATAAAAAAACGACCTAAATGAGGTAACACTGTAACCGTACTGATCCGAAGAATAAAACCGCTTTATCAATTTTATCGCACGCGGAACGGCGTAAACGCACCACCCAAAAGAAATTCATGAAACGCTGGTTTTTGTTCATTCTGCGTCCCAAAAATCGGAATAAAAAGCGATCAAAAAATTTCACGTGCCCGAAAATGGTACCAATGAAAACGTCAACTCGTCCCGCAAAAAATAAGACCTCACATGACTCGGTGGGTCAAAATACGGAAAAATTATAGCTCACAATATGTGGTGATGCAAAAACTATTTTTACAATAAAAAGCGTCTTTTAGCATCTGACAGCCGCCAAACATAAAAACCCGCCATAAATAGTAAATCAATCCCCCCGTTATCACCCCCTTAGTTAGGGAAAAATAATAAAACTAAAAGAAAATGTATTTATTTCCATTTTCCCATTAGGGCTAGGGTTAGGGCTAGGAGTGTGCTGGGGTTAGGACTAGGAGTGTGTTGGGGTTAGGGTTGGAGGTATAATTGGGGGGTTTCCACTGTTTGGGCACATCAGGTGCTCTCCAAAGGCAACATGGCGTCTGATCTCAATTCCAGCCAATTCTGCGTTGAAAAAGTCAAATGGTGCTCCTTCCCTTCCAAGCTCTGCCATGCGCCCAAACAGTGTTTTACCCCCACATATGGGGTATCAGCTTACTCAGGACAAATTACAAAACAACTTTTGGGGTCCAATTTCTCCTGTTACCCTTAGGAAAATAAAAAATTGGGGGCAAAAATATCATTTTTGCGGAAAAAAATGTTTTTTTTATTTTCACACCCAGGCGTTATAAACTTCTGTGAAGCACTTGGGGTTTCAAAGTGCTCACCACACATCTAGATAAGTTCCTTGGGGGGGTCTAGTTTCCAAAATGGGGTCACTTGTGGGGGGTTTCCACTGTTTAGGTACATCAGGGGCTCTCCAAAAGCAACATGACACCCGCAGACCATGCCATCAAAGTCTGCATTCCAAAACGTCACTACTTCCCTTCCGAGCCCCGACGTGTGCCCATACAGTAGTTTTCTCCCACATATGAGGTATCAGCGTACTCAGGACAAATTGGACAACAACTTTTGGGGTCCAATTTCTCCTGTTACCCTTGGGAAAATAAAAAAATTGGAGACTAATTGATCATGTTTGTGGAAAAAAATACGATTTTTTTATTTTCATGCCTGGGCATTATAAACTTCTGTGAAGCACTGGGGGGTTCAAAGTGCTCACCACACATCTAGATAAGTTCCTTGGGGGGTCTAGTTTCCAAAATGGTGTCATTTGTGGGGGGTTGCTACTGTTTTGGTACATCAGGGGCTTTCCAAACGCGACATGGTGTCCGATCTCAATTCCAGCCAAAAACGTCAAATGGTGCTGCTTCCCTTCCAAGCTCTGCCATGCGCCCAAATAGTGGTTTACCCCCACATGTGGGGTATCAGCGCACTCAGAATAAATTTCACAATATCTTTTAGGGTCCTGTTACTCTAGGAAAAATAAGAATTGAGGGTGAAAAGATAATTTTTGTGGAAAAAATATGATTTTTTAATTGTACGGCTGTATGTTATAAACTTCTGTGAAGCCCTTGGGGGTTCAAAGTTCTCACCACATATCTAGATAAGTTCCTTGGGGGGTCTAGTTTCCAAAATGGGGTCACTTGGGGGGGGTTTCCACTGTTTAGGTACATCAGGGGCTCTCCAAACGCGACATGGCGTCCGATCTGAATTCCAGCCAATTTTGCATTGAAAAAGTCAAACGGTGCTCCTTCCCTACTGAGGTCTGCCATGCGCCGAAACAGTGGTTCCCCCCCACATATCAGGTATCAGCGTACTCAGGACAAATTGCACAATAACTTTTGCAGTCCAATTTCTCCTGTTACCCATGGTAAAATAAAGAAAATTGAACCTGAATTATTTTTTTTGTGAAAAAAAAGTTAAATGTTCATTTTTTTTTAAATATTCAAAAAATTCCTGTGACGCACCTAAAGGGTTAATAAACTTCTTGAATGTGGTTTTAAGCACCTTAAGGGGTGCAGTTTTTAGAATGGTGTCTCTCTTTTGGGTATTTTCTTTCATATAGACCCCTCAAAGTGGCTTCAAATTTGATGTGGTCCCTAAAAATAAAATGGTGATGCAAAAATGAGAAATCGCTGGTCAATTTTTAACCCTTACAACTTCCTAACAAAAAAAAAAATGTTGGCTCCAAAATTGTGCTGATGTAAAGTAAACATGTGGGAAATGTTATTTATTAAGTTTTTTGTGTGCCGTATCGCTGTGATTTAAGGGCATAAAAATTCAAAGTTGGAAAATTGCGAAATTTTCAAAATTTTCGCCAAATTTCCGTTTTTTTCACAAATAAACGCAAGTTATTTGAATGAAATTTTACCACTAACATGAAGTACAATATGTCACGAGAAAACAATGTCAGAATCACCAGGATCCATGGAAGCGTTTCAGAGTTATGACCTCATAAAGGGACAGTGGTCAGAATTGTAAAAATTGGCCCGGGAGTTAACGTGCAAACCACCCTTGGTAGTGAAGGTGTTAAAGAATTAACCAAGCGAGTAAAATGCAAAGCCACATTTGAAGGTTTAGCTCTATGTGCCACAGCCATGACAGATGCCAGGCAATTACTAAAATAATGCCTTTGAAGTGAAAAATTTGGAAACAACAAAAGCCCAAAATCATGGTCTGGTCACCAACAATAACTGTAACCTATGTTAACCCCTTAACGACCAGGGGTATTTTTGGTTTTACATTTTCATTTTTCCCTCCCCTTCTTTCCAGAGCCATAACTTTTTTAATTTTCCGTTTATATGGCCATGTGAGGGCTTATTTTTTGCGGGACGAGTTGTACTTTTAAATGACATCATTGGTTTTACCATATCGTGTACTCGAAAACGGGAAAAAAATTCCAAGTGCGGTAAAATTGCAAAAAAAGTGCAATCCCACACTTGTTTTTTGCTTGGCTTTTTTGTTAGGTTCACTAGATGCTAAATCTGACCTACCATTATGATTCTCCAGGTCATTACGAGTTCATAGACACCAAACATGTCTATGTCCTCTTTTATCTAAGTGGTGAAAAAAAATTCCAAAGTTTGCTAAAAAAAAAAAATTTGTGCAATTTTCCGAGACCCGTAGCGTCTCCATTTTTCATGATCTGGGGTCGGGTGAGGGCTTATTTTTTCCGTGCCGGACTGACGTTTTTAATGACACTACTTTTGTGCAGATACGTTCTTTTGATCGCCCGTTATTGCATTTTAATACAATGTCTTGGTGACCAAAAAAAATGTAATTCTGGCGTTTTGAATTTTTTTCTCGCTACGCCGTTTAGCGATCGGGTTAATGCTTTTTTTTTTTTTTGATAGATCGGGCGATTCTGAACGCGGCGATACCTAATATGTGTATGTGGGATTTTTTTTTTACTGTTTTATTTTGATTGGGGCGAAAGGGGGGTGATTTGAACTTTTAGGTTATTTTTTAATTTTTTTTTATTTTTAAACATTTTTTTTTTTTTTTTTTACTTTTGGCATGCTTCAATAGCCTCCATAGGAGGCTAGAAACATGCGCAACCCGATTGGCTCTGCTACATATGGGCGATGAGCAGATCGCCCATATGTAGCAGATTTACTGCTGTGCTTTCAGCGCCGACCACTGGGTGGCGCTGAAAGCCTTATGCCTGGAACAACCATAGAGGTCTCATAGAGACCTCTGGTTGTCCAGGCAACGTGACGCCGACCCCCGATCACGTGACGGGGGTCGGCGATGACGTCATTTCCGGCCCGGCGGCCGGAAATTCTATTTAAATGCCCGCTGTCAGCGGCATTTAACTAGTTAATAGGCGCGGGCGGACGGCGATTCCGCTCGCACCTATTGCGGGCACATGTCAGCTGTTCATAACAGCTGACATGTCCCGGCTTTGATGCGGGGTCAGCGCCGGAGCCCTCATCAAAGCAGGGGAAATGTCTGATGACGGACTGTGTCCGTCATTGGACATTAAGGGGTTAAATCAATGTGTGTCCTGCCATAGTTTGTACACAGAGCAGTTTTGCATCTTCCATAGATATCAGTGGGGGTCCCCAACAGCTGGACTGAAATCCATTTGATCACCTATCTTTTGGGTAGGTGCTTCTTACAATAAAGGGAACCAATCACATCCCTAAACATGATTAACCTTCAGCTACTCTGGTTAGCTGCAAGTAAATAGTGTTATAATACTGTCTGGTCATCTTACTGAGAATGTGCCTACCAGGAGAAAATTAACTTTGTTCTTCAAGGGAGTTGCAGGATTTCAGTCACAGAGGTGTGACCGCAATGGCTACAACCACCCCTTGGTATATACAGTGAGCAGCGGTTGTAAGCACACCCCAGCGTTCGATTGCAGACATGTTGCAGAGTGTTTTGTCAAAGTGCGGGTGTCCACTTCTAGCTACTGCTCACCGTATACTAAGGGGTGACTGTAACCACTCTGTGTACACCTTTGACTGAAAGCCGGAAGCTCCCAGGAGGAAATACATGGATTTTTATGATAACTCACCGTAAAATCCTTTTCTCCGAGACGCTCATTGGGGGACACAGGTACTGTGGCGTGTATGCTACTGCCGCCTGGAGGCTGCCACTAAGTGAAAAAAAAGAGGTTAGCTCCTCCTCCGCCGTATACACCCTTGCCCCGATTGCAGGCGGAAACCAGTTTGGTGCAAAAGCAGTAGATCAACAAAAATCAGACAACATCAACCTTAATGAAGGTAACATGTCTAGAAAATAACCACGCCAATTTCGTACAGAAAGCATATTAAATAAACAGAAGCCAATTTGGCTAATAGGGTGGGTGCTGTGTCCCCCAATGAGCGTCTTGGAGAAAAGGATTTTACGGTGAGTTATCACAAAAATCCATGTTTCTCCTTCGTCTCATTGGGGTACACAGGTACTGTGGGACGTCCTAAAGCAGTTCCTGGGTGGGAAGTTGACTCACCGATCCAAGCTACATGCACCTCTTGTCTAAAGGTGCGCCACTGCTCTTTGGAGAATCCTTCTACCCAGGCTCGCATCCACCGAAGCCTGAGTATGGACATTGTAATGTTTAGTAAACGTGTGCAGGCTGGACCAGGTTGCTGCCCTGCAACACTGTTCCGCCGAAGCCTGGTGTTGAAGCGCCCAAGAGGCGCCCACTGCCCGAGTAGAGTGTGCTCTGATCCCTGCTGGAATCGGCACGCCTCTGACGCGGTAGGACTCCTGAATAACCAAACGAATCCATCTGGCTATGGTCGATTTTGAGGCAGCCAGTCCCTTCCTGCGACCCTCAGGGAGCATGAACAGCGTGTCTGACTGACGAAAGGGTGCCGTCCGTGACACGTACCTCCTGAGAGTTTTCACCAGGTCCAACGTATGAAGAGCCCTTTCCACACGGTGCACCAGTGCTGGACAGAAAGAGGGCAAGACGATATCCTCATTAATATGAAACGAGGAAATGACCTTTGGTAAAAAAAGAGGAGCTGGTCTAAGAACCACCTTGTCTTTGTAAAAGGTCAGGAACGGGGCTCGGCAAGATAATGCTGCCAGCTCCGAGACCCTCCTGATTGATGTTATGGCTACCAGAAACACCACCTTCCAGGAAAGGTATGACAAAGACATCCTGTAGTGGCTCAAATGGAGCTTCCTGCAGAATACTTAGGACCAGGTTAAGGTCCCACGCATCCATAGGCGCCTTATAGGGAGGTACCAGGTGGGAGACCCCCTAGATGAAAGTCTTAACCTGCAAGTTGGTAGCAATCCTGCGCTGAAAGAGGACAGATAAAGCCAATATCTGTCTTCTGAGAGAACTGGGAGCCAAGCCTGAGTCTAAGCCCGACTAGAGAAAAGCCAAGATAATAGGGATGGAGAATCTCAGTGGCGAACAACCTTTGCCCCGACACCATGCAAAGAAAACCTTCCAGTTGTGGTGGTAAACTCGTGCCGAGGTAGGCTTTCGGGCGCGAACCATCGTAGCAACCACCTTGCGCCCGAACCCCGCCTGCGTCAGAATCCAGGATTCAACGGCCAAGCCGTCAAACACATGGCTCCTGAGTTTGGGCGGCAGATCGGGCCTTGAGACAGTAGATCTGGGCGCTCTGGCAGTCGCCATGGCACGTCGACGAGCAGCTGCACTAGATCTGCGTACCACGCCCGACGAGGCCAGTCTGGGGCCAGAAAAATCACTGGCACCCCCTCTGCCTTGATTTTCTTGAGGACCCTCGGAAGTAGAGGCAGCGAGGGAAATATGTATGGGAGGCGAAACTGATTCCATGGGAGAACCAGGGCATCAATGGCGATTACCTGCGGGTCCCGGGACTGGCGACGAACATGGACACCTTGGCGTTCCCCCTGGATGCCATCAGATCCACATCCGGTGTTCCCCACCGTTGGCAAATCTGCTGAAAAACCTCTGGGTGAAGTGACCATTTTCCAGACGCAAGCCCCTGCCGGCTGATAAAGTCTGCCGTCCAGTTTTCTACCCCCGGGATGTGGACCGCCGATATCAGTGAGCGGTTCCTCTTGGCCCAGCGAAGCACGTGCCCTACTTCGCGCATGGATGCCCTGCTGCGGGTGCCCCCCTGGTGATTTACGTAAGCCACCGCCGTGGCGTTGTCCGACTGAATCCGGACGGGGCGGCCTGCTAGAAGGTGATGGAATCGATGCAGAGTCAGCCGGATTGCCCGTATCTCTAACAGGTTGATCGGGAGGCATGCCTCCTGCGGCGACCACCGTCCCTGGGTTGTGTGGTGGCGAAAAACCGCTCCCCAGCCGAGGAGGCTGGCGTCGGTTGTGACCAACAGCCACTGATCTGGGAGAAAGGGTTTCCCCTGAAGAAGAGATGAACTGATTGTCCACCACTCTAGTGACTGTCTGACCTGAGAGGACAACCGGCACCGATGATCGAGCGTGAATGGATTCTTGTCCCAGGCTGACAAGAGGGCGTGCTGCAGGGGACGAAGATTAAACTGGGCGAACAGGATCGCTTCCATCGCTGCCACCATTTTCCCCAGAATCCTCATGCCGAAACGGATGGTGTAAGGGACTGGTTGGCGCAGTACCCGCACCCCCTGCCGGAGGGCTAGGGCCTTGTCTCGAGGGAGAATTACCAACCCTCGGCAAGTGTTGAAGGTCATCCTTAAAAACTTAATTCTCTGAGCTGGAACAAGGGATGACTTATTTACATTGACCAACCACTCTAAGCGGGCAAGAGTATCTAGCATAATGCTGACACTATCTTCGCATGCCTGCCTTGAAGGGGCCTTGACCAAGAGGTCATCTAAGTAGGGGAATACTACTATGCCCCCGGAGTGCAGGATGGCCATGGGGACTTCCATGACCTTTGTGAACACTCTGGGGGCAGTGGCTAGCCCGAAGGGTAGCGCTGCAAACTGAAAATGTAGACCGTTGATGACGAAGCGTAGAAACCTTTGATGTGGAGAGAAAATGGGGATATGTAGATAGGCGTCCTGGATATCGATAGAGGCCAAGTACTCTCCCTGCCCCATTGCCGCTATGATTGAACGGAGAGATTCCATCCGGAAATGTCTGATCCTGATAAATCTGTTCAGGAACTTTAGATCCAAAACGGGCCTGACAGTCCCGTCCTTTTTGGGGACTGCAAACAGGTTGGAATAGAAGCCCTGCGCCTTCTCGTTCTCAGTTACTGGAATAATAACTCCGTTGTGACTGAGCGAATCGATGGCTTCTAGTAGAGCCATTGCCCGGGTATCCACTTTGGGAAGACAGGAAAGAAAAAAAAAAATAGTATTGGGGGGGGTACCTGAGAAATTCTATCTTGTACCCTGTGGACACCAGCTCTCTCACCCATGTGTCGTGTGCAAAACTGAGCCAGGCGTGGTGAAACCAGAGTAGGCGGCCGCCTAACCTGCTGGTGCCGCCTGACAAATGCCCGAGTCATTTGGCTGAAGATCTTTGGGACCTGGATCCTCTCGACCTAGACTGGTTTGCACGCATCCTCCCCAATGGGTTGGCTCTATATGAGACCCGTCGGTCCCTATTGTGATTGGGACGCCCTGATGCAGCGGAATTAGCCACTGTCGTCCACCCGGGGTTGCGAAAGGCCCGAAAACGCGCCTGCAACTGGTGACGAAACGGCGGTTTGGCCTTTTGCTGAGGAAGGAAGCCGCTACTGCCTCCTGTGGAGTCGGAGATGAGCTGATCTAACCTCTCTCCGAACAGACGGCCACACTGGTAAGGTAGCGCTGTCAAGGACTTTTTTGAGGCTGAATCAGCCCGCCATGTTCTTAACCATAGCGCTCTCCTAATGGAGATCGCATTTGCGGCTGCAAGTGCCATGCAGTTGACCGCATCTAAAGATGCATTAATCAAGTAGTCCCCCGCCATGGCTATCTGATTTGGGATTTCTGATACTTCCACTGGTAGGTCTAGGTCCTGCAAGGCTCTATTCAAAGTCTCTGACCAAGAAATCTCCCTCGTTGCTGCGAGCGAGGGAGAGAGCGCCGATCCTGATGCCTCAAACACTGAGCGAGCCAAGTGGAAGAACCACTAGGCACAGATAGTAGAGATTTTGTAGCCAAGCTCGACACAGGTGGATCCACCGTTAGGGATTCCATCCACTTCTTACGGAGATCCAGGGGAAAAGGGTACTTCGCCTCGAGTGCCCTTTGACCCGAGAACTGCCTGTCCGGCCGTTCTCTGTGTCTTTGCACTACGTCCTCAAATTCAGGCTGAGTGCAAAATACTCTATGGGGACGCTTGACACGCTTAAATGACACCCTATGGCCCGCAGCCAGAGTGGAATCATCCTCCATCCCCAGAGTCTGGTTGACGGTTCCTATGACACTGTCAACAGTTTCCTGACCACCTGGCGTATCTAGGTCAAGGGGTATATGCGAGTCGTAGTCCGAGCTTTGCTCGCTATCGACTGCTGGCGACAGGGAGCGGGAAGCAGAGCTCATGGATGCCGAGGCACCGAATGGACCGGGAGACATCGTGTGAGTTCACTTCCCATGCGCCTGCCTAGAGTGAGAGCGGCCCCTGCAGCCCGGAGGCTCCTGTGAGGTAGAGGACCCCTCTAAGACAGTAGAGACACTGTCCCTGCCCCTATCTGGGGCCCGAAGGGACTCGATTGCTCTCGTAAGTAACGCCATAGACTGTGACAGTGATAACGTCCTTTCCGGGGGACCTGTTACACTGGGCTCGGTTGCAGGGGAAGGTTCCAGAAAACGTTTGGACTCGCAGGCTTCGCATATCCGTTTGGTCTGCGCCCGCGGAAAAGCCGACTGACAGGAGATGCATGCAGCGTATAAGAACGTATGTGTCTTAGATTTTCCTGACATGTTGTACCTGTCAGGTTTCCGTGCTGACAAAAAGAAAAACCCTGGGGGAGGGCGCTCCTTGTTCCTGAAAGTGTGGTCTCTCCGTGGGGCTGGGGGGCAGCACTTACCCCAGTCCTGTGTCCCCCGTGTCCTCAGCGTGCGAGGCGTCGCTTTAATCTGCGCGCTAGTACTGCAGGCTGGCCCCCCAGAAGAAAAAAAAGGATCCTGGAGGCGGTCTTTTCCTTGCGGCCTAAATTTCCTCCGGCGTCCGCCCAGGCCACGGGGGGCGGGGCCACCGTGACACGATGCCGGGGACTTCCAGCCGCGGCCTAACGCCGGCTGAAGCAGCGGCATTGATTTATCCCTCCATCCACCCGAGGGGGGGGGGGGGTGTTTTGGCGGAACCGCCGGACCTCCAGAATCACGCCGGAACTGGATCCCCGGACGCTACAGGAGCCCTCCCTGGCCATCGCTCCTCAGGTAGAGGGGCCCTATTCCATAAGGACGGTGCAGGCACCCTAGCTCTATCTGACCCCTTGCAGGGGTGAGGAGAGGGACCGTCCGCCACCTTGCCCCCCGCAGTCCTTAGCATTGGTGTGGCAGCGGGGCCGCACGGACTACGCTTGTGCCTCTGTGCAGCCTAGGGCTTCAATACCCTGGGATGGACAGGACTAAGTCCGGCATCATGTCCAACGGTGTGGGAGAGGATACGTGGAGGAACACTCACAAGTGCTCGCCCGTTGTTGGTTTTTGGAGATCGGACCCCTTCCATAGGGTCCGTCGCCCGTATCTCACCTCCGTGGTCTGACAATATCCCACGTGGCGGGAGAGGATACGTGGAGGGACACTCGCATGTGCTTGCCCGTTGCTGGTTTGGGGAGATAGGACCCTTTCATAAGATCCGTCACCCCTATCTCATCTTCATTGTGAAAAAATGGAACATCCGGAAAAAAAACCCCCGATGCGGGAGAGGATACGTGGAGGGACACTCGCACGTGCTCGCTTGTTGTTGGTTTGGGGAGATCGGACCCTTTCAATAGGGTCCATCGCCCCTCTCTTATCTTCATGGGGAAATAAATAAATAAATCTGTCTTGAGACAGACCGACGTGTGCCTCCAACAGACACTAAGCAAAAAACTGGTTTCCGCCTGCAATCGGGGCGAGGGTGTATACAGCGGAGGAGGAGCTAACCTCTTTTTTTCACTTAGTGTCAGCCTCCAGTCGGCAGTAGCATACACCCCACAGTACCTGTGTCCCCCAGTGAGACGAAGGAGAAAAGTTCATTTTCTCTTGAGAGCCACGCTTTCAGTAAAGTGGCCGGACAGCACTGTAACGCTATTAACCTGCAGACAGGTACTGGTCAACATGAAGATCCGGGTACCAATGACAAATAGCCCACATAGGTTACAATATGAAGCCACATGTAGCACGTGATCTGTCTGCCATCTAGCTTTTTTTTAGCCTAATCACAGCTTTAAAATAGTTGCATCACATCAAGTTGCAATGACTCGGACAATTCACTGTCGCAAGGCTTGTTTAGCAGTCTCCTGCTGTATATGACCCATTTACATACGTGGTTATAACATGTAATGTAGACATGTTACCTGGTATACTCGGAGCCCACTACACGGGCATACTCTGCTCCAACTCCAAGTAGGTCACATGCCGACACTAGATCTTTTTCAAGCGTATGAAGTTGCTGAAAATTGTAATAACAGGATTTAATAGTGGGCTGCTTCACAGTATGACTGCATTCATGTTATCTATATGTTTCACTCACCGCGAGCTGAAAGAGCAGCCTGCAATGCCAGTATGGAGTTTGCTGAGAGATTTGGATGGCCTTACGTAGGAGAGGCTTTGCTGCATCCACAGAATTCTGCAACAGAACATGCAAAGTCAAAGATTTGGCATATTGCACTCCTACCTCCTACTAAACATTCTCATATGTGCACACGCCAAAATCGTCATTTGAAATTAAGTACCATAATACACATGGGAGAACACCTACCCCACCACAGGAGACACCATAAACATATTATAATACAAAAGCCCCTTTTTTGATGGAAGCCTCATACAATTCAATAACTGTACATAATGCAATATATCTAAAAAGGACCTGTCAACAGATAAAATGTGGCCATATTTTGTTCTTATTTTATTACCGCTGCTCTGCTGAGTAATCCGTTTCTTGTGTTTTTTCTTTAAACCATATGGTTCCGGCAATATGGGCCTTTATATTTACTACTAATTTTTATGGTCTTTAATATGGTGCCCAGAGAATCTTGTGAGCCAGGCACCATTGTAAAGACTATAAATATTAGGCCGGGATCACACATGGAAGAAACTTGGACGAGTCTCGCATCTTAATACGTTAGACTGCCGCCAGCACTCGGGAGCGGAGCATGCGGTTGCATGTATTTCTATGCAGCCGCACGCTCCGCTCCCAAGTGCCGGTGGCAGTGCCAGGTATTAACATGCGAGACTCATCCATGTTTCTCCCAAGTGTGATCCCAGCCTTTACGTTGAGTAAAATAACCCAATCTCTGGAACCTCAGGGGTGTAGAGGCATCAGATCAAAAGCTGGGAACATGTCCTCTATAGAGCCCATTCAGTCAAACACATTAAAGGTCACTGTGCGGTGCATACACAAAACTGAAAGCATACGGACAGCACACTGACCAATGTGTTAGGTCACTTTTTTATTCTTCTTTTACACAACCTGACAAATTGTCTGCACTGACATAAAAAAACGGCAGCGTAACACACAACCGTGAATTGTATTCCAAATCAGAGCCACCCACTATAAGTCAATGTGGGTGCAAAAACGGATCACATACAAGTTACCATCCATATGTCATACGTTTTTCACTGTATTTGCCCTTATTTCTTAAATTGTTCATGCAAATCTGGATTTCTAAGTACTGGTCCAGGAAAATGCATAAAATATTCAGAGATGTAGTGTGGGGGAAAAAAGGGGTCCCCAGGACAAAACTGGAAAAGCTGCAGGTATCTAAAAATCATCTAGTTCTGCCTCATATCTGGGGGTATGACTTAGCCTCCCAATTCCAGCATTTTAGGGGATGGGCACGGGAGTGGTCGACAGTACGCAAACATTTGAGGGGTGGTAACAAGTGTTCCAATTTGTTGGAATCCAATAAATTCAAGGATATTTTGAGATGTTAGCCCACTCTCTCTTTGGTACGTAAAATTTGGAGGAAAGGATGCTTCAGAAAATGCTCCTTCTGGAGGGAGATTTTGTTTAACAAAAAAGTTTAGAAGAGTTTTCGAAACCTTTTTTCCCTAAAGTGATTTTTGCAGCCTTTTGATTGGACAGTGCCCAATTTGGAGCGCTTTTCCTATCAGAAGGCTCTTCTTTAAAGAGATATACTCAAACCCACAAGATGATTTTAGACAACTAAGAGTGGAAGAAAAAAGCTCAAAAGACTGAACATATGAACAGCAAAGTTGCTTGACAACAAAAATTAATTAAGAGAGTCATTTTTTTTTTTTTGGAGAGGACCAGAATTAACAGACTCCTCGGTATAACTCCATGTGCACATCCCCTAAGTTAGGACACATAATATAGAATAATGTGTAAATCAGCTTTAGTGCAGTACTTGTAACTCACCTCCTGGCAATATAACTCAGACAGCAGGCTTGCAGCTTCAAACTTAACATCTTCGAACTGAGGAATCTGAAGACAGTGAGTTAAGCTTGAAAACATAAGAACAATTTTTGTGCCAAATCTCTGCCAATATTCCATGCATCGGACATTCATATCTAGAAATTCTCTTCAGAAACAGCTCCATTCAGATCTACAGAAGTCTGCCACGTGTGAACGTACCCTAAGACACCTACTACTAAGCAAGACAATATTGTTTAGTAACCTTATCCTGGTAGGACAACTGCACCACTTTCCTTTGTGGCCCTTTAACCAATCCTCATCTTTGGCTCTTAAGCTCACCTGATAATCGTCCAGTAAACAATTGTAAGTTCTTAAGGCCCCGTCACACATAGCGATCTCGCTAGCGAGATCGCTGCTGAGTCACAAGTTTTGTGACACAACAGTGATCTCACCAGCGAGATCGCTGTGTGTGACAGTGACCGCCCCCCCCTGCCAGTATCGCTGATCGCTCTTGGAAACCTCTGGACATTTCTTCCATCGCTGGTCTCCCGCTGGTCAGCACGCATCTCTGCGTTTGACAGCCGGGAGACAAGCGATCAGCTGGTAACTAACGTACACATCGGGTATCCAAGGGACGTGCATCCCTTAGAAACACGATGTGTACATTAGTTACCAGCGCACTGATGCAGGGTGCTGGTAACTAACGTACACATCGGGTATCTAAGTGACGCACGTCCCTTGGATCCCCGATGTGTACGTTAGTTACCAGCTCCCTGCATCAGCGCGCTGGTAACTAACGTACACAGCGACGCCGCGCGCTCGGCGTTGCTGTGCTGATCGCTGGTGAAGCTGTCTGTTTGACAGCTCACCAGCGATCATGTAGCGACTCACCAGCGATCCTGACACGTTGATATCGTTGTCGGGATCGCTGGTGAGTCGCTATGTGTGACTCCAGCTTTAGAGTACACCTGCACCTGGCGACTCTGGTAGTTTAACGACTGCTGATTGGCTTTCATGCAAACCGATCAGTAGTCGTGGTTAGACAGGCCGACCTCCCCTCCATGTGCACTAGGGAGCGGAGCGTGTGGCTCCAAGTATTTCTATGCCGCTGCACGCTCCGCTCCTGAGTGCCGGCGGCAGTGCCAGGTATTAAGATGCGAGACTCGGGCTGAGTTTCTCGCATTGTGATCCCGGCCTTATCTATACTATAGGAGGCAAAAAGTAGCCAAAGATGGTATTTTTTACCCCAAAAAATGGTGCATATATTCAAAACTTTAAGGTCTACTTTTTTGGGGGAGGGGGAAGAATTTGAACTTTTAATGGTACAAACTAACAGATTATTGGAATAATTTGATCTCCAACAGCTTACAGACAAGCAAGAATATACCTGGGGGCCATCATCAGAAGACTGAACATCTGTATCGCCACTACTGAAAAAGGATACTTGCTGTGAAATTAACCACTGAAAAACAATAAAAGAAAACTTGCATAAATTGCAGCTCATACATATAAGCCAACACCGCTTCATTACAACGCATCAGACACAAGGCAGGACAGCATATGAGATTGTTCCAAAGGCGGCCAGTAATACATAAATGAAGAATGGACCCCCATCACATAAAGGATCCGCCACCTTATTCTTTGTTCAGTGGACGTCTCGACATATCCTCAGATTGCCATGTACAGTTGTGGCCAAAAGTATTGACACCCCTGCAATTTTGTCAGATAATACTCAGTTTCTTCCTGAAAATGATTGCAAACACAAATTCTTTGGTATTATTATCTTCATTTAATTTGTCTTAAATGAAAAAACACAAAAGAGAATGAAGCAAAAAGCAAAACATTGATCATTTCACACAAAACTCCAAAAATGGGCCAGACAAAAGTATTGGCACCCTCAGCCTAATACTTGGTTGCACAACCTTTAGCCAAAATAACTGGGACCCACCGCTTCCGGTAACCATCAATGAGTTTCTTACAATGCTCTGCTGGAATTTTAGACCATTCTTCTTTGGCAAACTGCTCCAGGTCCCTGATATTTGAAGGGTGCCTTCTCCAAGCTGCCATTTTTAGATCTCTCCACAGGTGTTCTATGGGATTCAGGTCTGGGACTCATTGCTGGCCACCTTAGAAGTCTCCAGTGCTTTCTCTCAAACCATTTTCTAGTGCTTTTTGAAGTGTGTTTTGGGTCATTGGCCTGGAAGACCCATGATCTCTGAGGGAGACCCAGCTTTCTCACACTGGGCCCTACATTATGCTGCAAAATTTGTTGGTAGTCTTCAGACTTCATAATGCCATGCACACGGTCAAGCAGTCCAGTGCCAGAAGCAGCAAAGCAACCCCAAAACATCAGGGAAGCTCCGCCATGTTTGACTGTAGGGGACGTGTTTTTTTCTTTGAATGCCTCTTTTTTTCTCCTGTAAACTCTATGTTGATGCCTTTGCCCAAAAAGCTCTACTTTTGTCTCATCTGACCAGAGAACATTCTTCCAAAACGTTTTAGGCTATTTCAGGTAAGTTTTGGCAAATTCCAGCCTGGCTTTTTTTATGTCTCGGGGTAAGTGGGGTCTTCCTGGGTCTCCTACCATACAGTGCCTTTTCATTCAGATGCCGACGGATAGTATGGGTTGACACTGCTGTACCCTCGGACTGCATTGCAGCTTGAACTTGTTTGGATGTTAGTCGAGGTTCTTTATCCAACATCCGCACAATCTTGCGTTGAAATCTCTTGTCAATTTTTCTTTTCCGTCCACATCTAGGGAGGTTAGCCACAGTGCCATGGGCTTTAAACTTCTTGATGACACTGCGCACGGTAGACACAGGAACATTCAGGTCTTTGGAGATGGACTTGTAGCCTTGAGATTGCTCATGCTTCCTCACAATTTGGTTTCTCAAGTCCTCAGACAGTTCTTTGGTCTTCTTTGTTTTCTCCATGCTCAATGTGGTACACACAAGGACACAGGACAGAGTTTGAGTCAACTTTAATCCATGTCAACTGGCTGCAAGTGTGATTTAGTTATTGCCAACACCTGTTAGGTGCCACAGGTAAGTTACAGGTGCTGTTAATTACACAAATTAGAGAAGCATCACATGATTTTTCGAACAGTGCCAATACTTTTGTCCACCCTCTTTTTTATGTTTGGTGTGGAATTATATCCAATTTGGCTTTAGGACAATTCTTTTTGTGTTTTTTCATTTAAGACAAATTAAATGAAGATAATAACAAAGAATTTGTGTTTGCAATCATTTTCAGGAAGAAACTGAGTATTATCTGACAAAATTGCAGGGGTGTCAATACTTTTGGCCACAACTGTATCAGACCTGTACCAAGATTATCCTTACGGTTACTAATAATTCACTGGCATAACCTAATAATTATGTGTATTGGAAAGTAGAGTCAATTTCAAGTAGTGGGGTATCCTCCACAGGAAACAAGTTTTTCTCAGCACCTCTTTAGGCCACGTTCACAGTCACACGTTCAAGTATTTTACCTCAGTATTTGCAAGTCAAAATCAGGAGAGGAACAATCAGAGGAAAAGTATGATAGAAACACGTCACCACTTCTGGATTTATCACTCACTCCTGATTTTGGCTTACAGATACCGATGTGAAAAACTGACCAATTACTGAGTGTGAACATGGCCTTACATGACTGATAGGTTTCTCCCGATTCAAGTCCAGCCACACCTTTACAAAAGACAGTTCATTCCTCAGAAATCAGTGTTTGAACCCATGTGCAAATGAAACTTAAGTGCTATTGACAGTGGAAGCTCTTCCCAAGCCTCTGTCACTCCAGCTCTATACCCTGCCCAGTGCTGCCTCCTCCGGCTTGACTGACAGTTTCTTTTCTTAAAAGTTACACAGCAAAAGAGCTGACAGCCAAGTAGAAGAAAGCAACACTGAGCAGATAATAGAGCTGGAGTGACATAGGATTGGGAAGAACTTCCAAGAGCCAGAAGCACTTCAGCTTCATTTGCATATTGGTTTAAATTCACATGCTGCAGACATGTAGCAACATAAAAATATTTAAAGGATTTCCCACCCGGATTTAAAGCATGTAGCAGTAGCCAAGTGTATGAGAATTTACAAACGCTCATTCAAATAATTCCAAGAAAAAAAAACAAAAAAAGCTTTAATTGTGGAAGTTGGCTCACAGGGTAAAATCTGCAACATGTCAAATCTTTCTGCAGATTTGTGCCAGTATCCGTTACAGAATTTCTCAGTTATGTGGGGTCTCACACTAAGATGTTGAAAAATAGATTTGTTTCCCCCACTGCAAAAAAAAAAAAAAAAAAAAAAATTATTTATATTGCAGATTACACTTCCTCTGCATGCCAAAAAATATAATGGCAGAGGAGAGATTCCTGGGTACGGATTGCAAAACACATAACTCTCAGTATAAACACAGCCCTATGACAGATAATCCGGGATGGGCCACCTCTGGCGCAGGACGGACGACGGCGACGCACGGGCCACCTCCGGCGCGGGACGGACGACGGCGACGCTCGGGCCACCACTGGCGCGGGACGGACGACGGCGACGCAAGGGCCACCACTGGCGCGGGACGGACGACGGCGACGCACGGGCCACCTCCGGCGCGGGACGGACGACGGCGACGCTCGGGCCACCACTGGCGCGGGACAGACGACGGCGACGCTCGGGCCACCACTGGCGCGGGACGGACGACGGCGACGCACGGGCCACCTTCGGCGCAGGACGGGCGACGCACTGGCCACCTTCGGCGCAGGACGGGCGACGCACGGGCCACCTTCGGCGCAGGACGGGCGACGCACGGGCCACCTTCGGCGCAGGACGGGCGACGCACGGGCCACCTTCGGCGCAGGACGGGCGACGCACGGGCCACCTTCGGCGCAGGACGGGCGACGCACGGGCCACCTTCGGCGCAGGACGGGCGACGCACGGGCCACCTTCGGCGCAGGACGGGCGACGCACGGGCCACCTTCGGCGCAGGACGGGCGACGCACGGGCCACCTTCGGCGCAGGACGGGCGACGCACGGGCCACCTTCGGCGCAGGACGGGCGACGCACGGGCCACCTCCGGCGCGGGACGGGCGACGCACTGGCCACCTCCGGCGCGGGACGGGCGACGCACTGGCCACCTCCGGCGCGGGACGGGCGACGCACTGGCCACCTCCGGCGCGGGACGGGCGACGCACTGGCCACCTCCGGCGCGGGACGGGCGACGCACTGGCCACCTCCGGCGCGGGACGGGCGACGCACTGGCCACCTCCGGCGCGGGACGGACGACGGCGACGCACTGGCCACCTCCGGCGCGGGACGGACGACGGCGACGCACGGGCCACCTTCGGCGCAGGACGGGCGACGCACTGGCCACCTTCGGCGCAGGACGGGCGACGCACGGGCCACCTTCGGCGCAGGACGGGCGACGCACGGGCCACCTTCGGCGCAGGACGGGCGACGCACGGGCCACCTTCGGCGCAGGACGGGCGACGCACGGGCCACCTTCGGCGCAGGACGGGCGACGCACGGGCCACCTTCGGCGCAGGACGGGCGACGCACGGGCCACCTTCGGCGCGGGACGGGCGACGCACGGGCCACCTTCGGCGCGGGACGGGCGACGCACGGGCCACCTTCGGCGCGGGACGGGCGACGCACTGGCCACCTCCGGCGCGGGACGGGCGACGCACTGGCCACCTCCGGCGCGGGACGGGCGACGCACTGGCCACCTCCGGCGCGGGACGGGCGACGCACTGGCCACCTCCGGCGCGGGACGGGCGACGCACTGGCCACCTCCGGCGCAGGACGGACGACGGCGACGCACTGGCCACCTCCGGCGCGGGACGGACGACGGCGACGCACTGGCCACCTCCGGCGCGGGACGGACGACGGCGACGCACTGGCCACCTCCGGCGCGGGACGGACGACGGCGACGCACTGGCCACCTCCGGCGCGGGACGGACGACGGCGACGCACTGGCCACCTCCGGCGCGGGACGGACGACGGCGACGCACTGGCCACCTCCGGCGCGGGACGGACGACGGCGACGCACTGGCCACCTCCGGCGCGGGACGGACGACGGCGACGCACTGGCCACCTCCGGCGCGGGACGGACGACGGCGACGCACTGGCCACCTCCGGCGCGGGACGGACGACGGCGACGCACTGGCCACCTCCGGCGCGGGACGGACGACGGCGACGCACTGGCCACCTCCGGCGCGGGACGGACGACGGCGACGCACTGGCCACCTCCGGCGCGGGACGGACGACGGCGACGCACTGGCCACCTCCGGCGCGGGACGGACGACGGCGACGCACTGGCCACCTCCGGCGCGGGACGGACGACGGCGACGCACTGGCCACCTCCGGCGCGGGACGGACGACGGCGACGCACTGGCCACCTCCGGCGCGGGACGGACGACGGCGACGCACTGGCCACCTCCGGCGCGGGACGGACGACGGCGACGCACTGGCCACCTCCGGCGCGGGACGGACGACGGCGACGCACTGGCCACCTCCGGCGCGGGACGGACGACGGCGACGCACTGGCCACCTCCGGCGCGGGACGGACGACGGCGACGCACTGGCCACCTCCGGCGCGGGACGGACGACGGCGACGCACTGGCCACCTCCGGCGCGGGACGGACGACGGCGACGCACTGGCCACCTCCGGCGCGGGACGGACGACGGCGACGCACTGGCCACCTCCGGCGCGGGACGGACGACGGCGACGCACTGGCCACCTCCGGCGCGGGACGGACGACGGCGACGCACTGGCCACCTCCGGCGCGGGACGGACGACGGCGACGCACTGGCCACCTCCGGCGCGGGACGGACGACGGCGACGACCCACCTCTGGCGTGGGATAGACGGCGACACACGGGCCACCTCCGGTGCGGGACGGACGGCGACGCACAGGCCACCTCTGGCGTGGGATAGACGGTGACGCACGGGCCACCTCTGGCGCGGGACGGATGGCGACGCACGGGCCACCTCGGTTGCAGGTCCTGCCGCAGAGAGCCACTTTTGGCCCTCCCATGTGTCCACCTGGCCAGTCATTGCCCCTATCGGTTGGAATAGATGCCCAGCAGTCACTATGTCTGGCTGGGATCTGGCGAGAGCCGAGTCCATTAAGGACATCGGATGCGGGGGAGCATGGCGCCGACTGCTGGCTATGCTCTCAGCTGCAGCCCCTTTACTGCCACCCTCCCCTGCGTGGGACTCACCGCCTTCTCCAGATGCTGCCGGGCCAGGTCGCTGTTCTTCGTGTGATGGTACAGGACCGAGCCGAGCTGCAGGTGAGTCCGGGCCTCGATGCGCTGCGGCGGCTTGAACTGGAAGACGGCCTGCAGGCAGTGCACACACAGGCGGATCTTCGGAGGACTAGAGGTGCGAAAGTGTTCCGCAAACCCCAGCAACGCCAAATACCAGGACTCCGAGGCCTCAGCCTGTGGAGCGACCACCGCCGCAGCCGCCATCACTGACACCAACAACAAGGCCCTGGCCACTCCCCCGGCCGGCCGCCCAAAGCTCGCGAGACCGCTGCGCCTTCTGGGAGCTGTAGTCACGGCATTGTCTGATGCAGCCCAGCGGCACTGGCTGTCGGTTGCGTCTAGAATGGAGGAGCTCTTTCCGGCAGCTCCACTCTAGACTCTGGTGAGGTGTGCTACCATGGAATGGAGTGTCTGTAGTGAGGATCTCACCGGAGCCGGCACTCTACACTCAGTGCAGTGCTGAGGTGACCGGAGCTGCTGGAGCGAGGTCCTCACAGGACTCCTCTGTAGACGGCTCAGCACTGAGGTGACCGGAGCTGCTGGAGCGGGGTCCTCACAGGACTCCTCTGTAGACGGCTCAGCACTGAGGTGACCGGAGCTGCTGGAGCGGGGTCCTCACAGGACTCCTCTGTAGACGGCTCAGCACTGAGGTGACCGGAGCTGCTGGAGCGAGGTCCTCACAGGACTCCACTGTAGACGGCTCAGCACTGAGGTGACCGGAGCTGCTGGAGCGAGGTCCTCACAGGACTCCTCTGTAGACGGCTCAGCACTGAGGTGACCGGAGCTGCTGGAGCGAGGTCCTCACAGGACTCCACTGTAGACGGCTCAGCACTGAGGTGACCGGAGCTGCTGGAGCGGGTTCCTCACAGGACTCCTCTGTAGACGGCTCAGCACTGAGGTGACCGGAGCTGCTGGAGCGAGGTCCTCACAGGACTCCTCTGTAGACGGCTCAGCACTGAGGTGACCGGAGCTGCTGGAGCGAGGTCCTCACAGGACTCCTCTGTAGACGGCTCAGCACTGAGGTGACCGGAGCTGCTGGAGCGAGGTCCTCACAGGACTCCTCTGTAGACGGCTCAGCACTGAGGTGACCGGAGCTGCTGGAGCGGGTTCCTCACAGGACTCCTCTGTAGACGGCTCAGCACTGAGGTGACCGGAGCTGCTGGAGCGAGGTCCTCACAGGACTCCTCTGTAGACGGCTCAGCACTGAGGTGACCGGAGCTGCTGGAGCGAGGTCCTCACAGGACTCCTCTGTAGATGGCTCAGCACTGAGGTGACCGGAGCTGCTGGAGCGAGGTCCTCACAGGACTCCTCTGTAGACGGCTCAGCACTGAGGTGACCGGAGCTGCTGGAGCGAGGTCCTCACAGGACTCCACTGTAGACGGCTCAGCACTGAGGTGACCGGAGCTGCTGGAGCGGGTTCCTCACAGGACTCCTCTGTAGACGGCTCAGCACTGAGGTGACCGGAGCTGCTGGAGCGAGGTCCTCACAGGACTCCTCTGTAGACGGCTCAGCACTGAGGTGACCGGAGCTGCTGGAGTGAGGTCCTCACAGGACTCCTCTGTAGACGGCTCAGCACTGAGGTGACCGGAGCTGCTGGAGCGGGGTCCTCACAGGACTCCTCTGTAGACGGCTCAGCACTGAGGTGACCGGAGCTGCTGGAGCGAGGTCCTCACAGGACTCCTCTGTAGACGGCTCAGCACTGAGGTGACCGGAGGTGCTGGAGCGAGGTCCTCACAGGACTCCTCTGTAGACGGCTCAGCACTGAGGTGACCGGAGCTGCTGGAGCGAGGTCCTCACAGGACTCCTCTGTAGACGGCTCAGCACTGAGGTGACCGGAGCTGCTGGAGCGGGGTCCTCACAGGACTCCTCTGTAGACGGCTCAGCACTGAGGTGACCGGAGCTGCTGGAGCGAGGTCCTCACAGGACTCCTCTGTAGACGGCTCAGCACTGAGGTGACCGGAGCTGCTGGAGCGGGGTCCTCACAGGACTCCTCTGTAGACGGCTCAGCACTGAGGTGACCGGAGCTGCTGGAGCGAGGTCCTCACAGGACTCCACTGTAGACGGCTCAGCACTGAGGTGACCGGAGCTGCTGGAGCGAGGTCCTCACAGGACTCCACTGTAGACGGCTCAGCACTGAGGTGACCGGAGCTGCTGGAGCGGGTTCCTCACAGGACTCCTCTGTAGACGGCTCAGCACTGAGGTGACCGGAGCTGCTGGAGCGAGGTCCTCACAGGACTCCTCTGTAGACGGCTCAGCACTGAGGTGACCGGAGCTGCTGGAGCGAGGTCCTCACAGGACTCCTCTGTAGACGGCTCAGCACTGAGGTGACCGGAGCTGCTGGAGCGAGGTCCTCACAGGACTCCTCTGTAGACGGCTCAGCACTGAGGTGACCGGAGCTGCTGGAGCGGGTTCCTCACAGGACTCCTCTGTAGACGGCTCAGCACTGAGGTGACCGGAGCTGCTGGAGCGAGGTCCTCACAGGACTCCTCTGTAGACGGCTCAGCACTGAGGTGACCGGAGCTGCTGGAGCGAGGTCCTCACAGGACTCCTCTGTAGATGGCTCAGCACTGAGGTGACCGGAGCTGCTGGAGCGAGGTCCTCACAGGACTCCTCTGTAGACGGCTCAGCACTGAGGTGACCGGAGCTGCTGGAGCGAGGTCCTCACAGGACTCCACTGTAGACGGCTCAGCACTGAGGTGACCGGAGCTGCTGGAGCGGGTTCCTCACAGGACTCCTCTGTAGACGGCTCAGCACTGAGGTGACCGGAGCTGCTGGAGCGAGGTCCTCACAGGACTCCTCTGTAGACGGCTCAGCACTGAGGTGACCGGAGCTGCTGGAGTGAGGTCCTCACAGGACTCCTCTGTAGACGGCTCAGCACTGAGGTGACCGGAGCTGCTGGAGCGGGGTCCTCACAGGACTCCTCTGTAGACGGCTCAGCACTGAGGTGACCGGAGCTGCTGGAGCGAGGTCCTCACAGGACTCCTCTGTAGACTGCTCAGCACTGAGGTATTTAGTAGATAGGTTTTTTTTTGCAAAAAAGTGTATACCAAGCCACTCCACCTCCTCAAGGTAACCCTTATTGGAGCAGTCCCTATCTAATGTATTTAAAACCTGAACATGTGAACAGTGTCTAAATGAACAGGATTCTATACATTAGATAGGGACTGCTCAAATAAGGGTTACCTTGACGAGGTGGAGTGGCTTGGTATACACTTTTTTTTGCAAAAGAAGTATCGACTAAATACCCTGTATTTGTTGTCATCTTTTTACCAGCACTTAGTGATTACTGTCATATTTTTTACTGCAGGGTATTTTTTGCACATTAGTCGTTCTGTGTTTTCTTTTTGTGTTTCAGTCAGTGGGTGGTGTGAACACTGTCCGACCGACTTGTTCACATTTGTGCATGTCACGTGTTTTTAATTAATTTTGTAATGCAAATGATGCTGTGCTCCATCATGGACACGACCCACCCTGCAAAACTTCGCCTACTGTTAAAAATGGTGGCGAAGGCCGAAACTTGTGTACATACAGGAAATGTTGAATTCTATCAAAACTTTACATTCAGCGCTATGTGTAATGTTTAATATTATTATGAAAAGCGATAATAAAATACATATTTTATTAATTGCACAAAGTGCAACTTTCCAGCTAACCCTTCCTTAAGAATGGCATGCATGTAAAATGCCAGTGTTCATTTATCAGGGCTGTAATCTTGTATAAGGCTGAGGTCACACTAACCAACAATAAATATGGAGAAATGTTCCCTAAATAGTGATCCGTATGTCATTCGTTGTCAAGGCGTGGCCATGTATTTTGCGCATGTAAGCATCCGTATGCCAAGATTTTCTTGCAGGCTTGAAAAATGGACATATAATGGATCCCTATGACAGGTTAAAACCCAAACGAAAGAATAGATATATACACATAGAATATATATATATATACACACACGTCATTGAGAGATATATATATAAATTCAAACAATGTGAAAAACATATAGCCAGCTCACCATAAAGGAGTTCCTCTTGATGCAGTAATCGGTGTTCACCCTATACTTTGCACGGATCCAGGCAGGGAGTATGCCCCAACAAATAGAAATATGAGGAAATTGGGATCCAGCAAAAGGATGAAAGTTCACCAGATTTGTAAAAACTTCTTCTTTATTAATCCATTATGTCATAAAAAATATAAGGAACTCCAATCAATTAATAGCATTCCAGCAAGGGACTACATGTTTCAGCACTATGTGCCTTCCTCACGGTCCTATCAGGACCTGAAAGATGACATTGCCCTGTAGCGGTGGCTAATGGGTTAATGTCATCTTGCAGTGATTTAAACACCGGGCCATCCGGGTGCTTACAAGAACATACACCAAGTGGCACTGCATCCCTCAAGCACCCGTGAAGGCCGATGCGCAGACCCTAGATCAGTGATAGCGAACCTTTCTGAGACCGAGTGCCCAAACTGCAACCTAAAACCCAATTATTTATGACGAAGTGCCAACATGTGCCCAATGCCCCATCATGATCCCCTTCATGCAGAAATATGCCCCATCATGATCCCCTTCATGTAGAAATGCCCTGTCATGACTCTCTTCATGCAGAAATATGCCCAATCATGATCCCCTTCATGCAGAAATATGCCCCATCATGATCCCCTTCATGCAGAAATATGCCCCATTTTGATCCCCTTCATGTAGAAATATCCCCCATCATGATCCCCTTCAGGTAAAAGTGCCCCATCATGATCCCATTCATGCAGAAATATTCCCATCATGATCCCCTTCATGCAGAAATGCCCCATCAGGAGTAGGGATCTTTGGTTCTGCAACAGATGATTGGGCAAGATAAGCAGAAATTCTCCGCACTTCAGCAGCGAGCTGCTCAACACGATCGGACAATTGCCTAGTCTCCATTAAGGAAAAAAAAATCCTACGGCCCCAGAGAAAAAAAAAAGAGGAAAAAATATCAAAAATTCTGACACTTTTTTTTTTGCAATTCTTTCCTTCTTTTGAGTACCCTAGAATCTACAGTTTGGCCGGTGATTCTGTTACGAATGGGTCACCGAGGAGGAGAGTGCAATAGACTATGCCACCAGAACACCAGAGAGGTTGGTCACTCAGCGGATTGCAGACCCCTGATCTTAACAACACAACTAGCGGTAGCCATGGAGCATTCCTACGATGCCCTAGACACCTCGTCACAGCCAGAGGACTAACTAAGCCTAAAGACAGAATGGTGAAATCTAAACCGCCCCGGAGCAGATCCCCAAAGGAATAGACAGCCCCAAACATATATTGTCGGTGAGACAAGATGAAGCACAAACACAGACAGAAAATAGACTGAGCAAATGATGGGGCCCACACTGACTAGGTAGGACAGGACAGAAAAGGCAATCACGCAAAAACCCTAACAATTCCAACACAACTGATGTACAAAAAATACTGAGGTTTGCACAACCTCGACCCCACTATATCAGCACTCAGGTGTGAACTGGCGGCTAGCAACAGGCTAATACAGCAGGGGACTGAGCAAACAAACACAAGATACAAAAATACAGGGCAGGACCCAGCAGCCCCTAGGGGAGCAAGCTGACCCCTGACAGCAAGGCAAAAACAGATGCAAAGGGTTTAGCAAATGACACTTAGCTGAAAAAATGCAGGATCAGGCAGCAGACAGAAATCCTCAATAAGCAAAGGAAGGGGTATCACCGGCAGCGACTGAGAGAAGTCTGCTCGCTTATTTAGTCCCAGTCACAACCCCCACTCCTCCAATTATCTTCTGCAGCTGTTGGCTTAACATCATGTTGACCAGCTCCGCTACCAGCATTATCCACCTGAGGGAACCTTGCCTCAAAAGTCGGACCAAGAGAGTTCACAACAGTACCCCCCCCCCTTTGAGGAGGGGTCACCGAACCCTCATTCACACCACCAGGCCGATCAGGATGGGCCAGGTGAAAAGCACGAACCAATCTCTCGGCATGAATATCGGAAGCAGAGACCCAAGAATTATCCTCCTGGCCATAACCTTTCCACTTGACCAAGTACTGGAGTCTCCGTCTAGCCAGACGAGAGTCCAATATTTTCTCTACCTCATACTCCAAATTACCCTCAACCAATACAGGGTCAGGGGGCCCTGCCACAGGAACTACTGGCTCCACAAACCTTTTCAACAATGATTTGTGAAAAACATTATGAATCTTGACCGTACCTGGAATAGCCAAACGGAAAGAAACGGGGTTAATGATTTCAAAAATCTTATTGAATTTTTCAGACGCAACCTTCATCAGAATATTTTTTGAGGACAACCAAACCATATCACCCACTTTGAACCGGGGACCAAAGGTCCTAAGCCGGTTGGAAAACCGTTGGGCCTTTTCCTGAAAGTGGGACAACTTGTCCACTACATGGTCCCAAATCTGCTGCATTCTGTACACCACAGAATCCACACTTGGGCAAGCAGAAGCATCCACCTACCCCGAAGAAAATCGAGGATGAAAACCAAAATTACAGAAAAACGGAGACATCAAAGTGGCGGAACTAGCTCTATTGTTTAGAGCGAATTCGGCCAATGGCAGAAATGAGACCCAATCATCCTGAATAGCAGATATGAAACATCTCAAATAGGATTCCAAAGTCTGGTTTGTTCTCTCAGTTTGTCCATTGGTCTGAGGATGAAATGGAGAGGAGAAAGATAAGTGAATTCCCAGTTTAGAACAAAAGGCCCTCCAAAATCTGGAAACAAACTGGACTCCTCTGTCTGACACAATATTCTCAGGAATCCCGTGCAAACGAACCACCTATTGTAAAAACAGTGGCACCAACTCAGAAGAAGATGGCAACTTCAGGAGTGGTACAAGATGGACCATCTTGGAAAATCTATCATTAATCACCCAGATAACAGTCATTCTCTGAGAGACAGGGAGATCAGAAATAAAATCCATTGAAATATGGGTCCATGGCCTGCTTGGCACCGGTGGGGCATCAACAAACCACTAGAACGAGAACAGGACTTGGACCTGGAACAAGTCCCACAGGACTGCACAAAATTCCTGACATCACGAGATAAGGCAGGGCACCAAAAAGACTGACTCACCAAATCTCTGGTACCAAAAATACCCAGATGACCAGCCAGCGCGGAGCAATGAATTTCAGCCATCATTCTTTTCCTCCATTGGTCAGGGACATACAATTTCCCCACAGGGCATCGTTCAGGTTTGTCCTCCTGAAATTCCTCCAGGCATGTCTCAAATCGGGTGAAATGGCGGAAAGAACCACACCCTCACCTAGAATGGTAGTAGGCTCGGTCACATCAAGAGAATCCACAAAGAAACTCCTAGAAAGGGCATCCGCCTTAACATTCTTAGTGCCAGGGAGAAAGGTGACCACAAAATTAAAACGCGTGAAAAACTAGGCTCACCTAGCTTGTCTAGGATTCAAGCGCTTGGCTGCTTCAAGATAAATCAAATTCATGTGGTCGGTAAGGACCACAACTTGATGTCTAGCTCCCTCCAACCAATGTCTCCACTCTTCAAATGCCAACTTCATGGCCAACAATTCTCGATTCCCCACATCATAGTTACGTTCAGATGGGGAAAATTTTCAAGAAAAGAAGGCACAGGGATTCATCTTAAAGGTTACCGGATCCCTTTGAGACAAAACGGCTCCTGCACCAATCTCAGAAGCATCTACCTTCACCTGAAATGGGAGTGAAACATCTGGTTGCCGCAGAACCGGAGCAGAAGTGAATCTCTGCTTAAGCTCCAGAAACGCCGAGACTGCCTCTGGAGGCCAATTCACCACATCAGCGCCTTTTTATGGTCAAGTCCGTCAGTGGTTTAACAATACCAGAAAAATTACTTATAAATTTACAATAGAAATTAGAAAAACCCAAAACCTTCTGAAGAGCCTTCAAAGAAGTGGACTGAACCCAATCATAGATGGCCTGTACCTTGGCCGGGTCCATTTCAATAGCAGACGGGGACAAAATGAATCCCAAAAATGAAATTCTCTGTACACCAAAGAGACATTTCGATTCCTTAACATACAGAGTATTTTCTCTCAAGATCCGGAACACAGTCCGAACATGTTCCACATGAGAATCCCAATCACTGGAAAAAAATTAAAATATCATCCAGATAAATGATCAAAAACTTATCCACAAAGTCCCAAAAAATATCGTTCATAAAAGACTGGAAGACGGAAGGTGCATTAGTGAGCCCAAAAGGCATCACCAGGTACTCAAAGTGTCCCTCCGGAGTATTAAAAGCCGTCTTCCATTCATCCCCGTGCTTGATGCGAATAAGATTATACGCCCCCCTAAGATCAAGTTTGGTAAACCAACAAGCACTTTTGACCCTGGAAAATACATCAGAAATCAGGGGCAACGGATACTGATATTTAACAGTGATCTAATTAAGGGAGCGATAGTCAATACAGGGCCTTAATGAGCCATCTTTCTTGGCCACAAAAAAACCCAGCACCTAAAGGTGAAGAGGATGGTCTTATATGACCCTTCTCTAATGACTCCTTGATATAAGATCGCATGTCATCATGTTCAGGTACTGATAAGTTGAAAAGCCGACCTTTGGGAAATTTACACCCGGGCATCAACTCACTTGCACAATCATAACTCCTATGAGGAGGCAAAGACGCAAACTTACTCTCACTAAATACATCAGAAAAATCAGCCAAATAATCAGGAATATCATGAGACTGGGGAGAGGTGGAGAAAACAGGAGTGTCACCAAGAGCACATTGACAACCCCAACTCACCACAGACACAGATTTCCAATCCAACACAGGATTATGGGTCTGCAACCAGGGAAAACCCAGTACAATAATATCATGAAAATTGTGCAACACCAAAAATTTACAATTCTCTTGGTGGTCCGGGGTGACCCGCATAATTACCTGGGTCCAAAACTGGGATTTATTCTCCGCCAAAGGGATAGCATCAATACCCCTCAAAGAAATAGGGGTCCACAGGGGTACCATAGGAAAACCACAACGCTTAGCGAAGTTAAAAATCCATCAGATTCAAAGCTGCTCCTGAATCCACAAATGCCTTAGTGGAAAATGTAGACAAGGAGCAGATCAAGGCAACAGCCAAAAGGAACTTAGGTTGCACACTGCCCATCGCAAATGAGTGAGCAAAACATTTCTCTCATTTAGGGCAGGCTGAAATAGCATGAGAAGCATCTCCACAAAAGAAGCATAACTTATTACGCCTTCTAAACTCTTGACGTTGCGCCTTAGACTAAACCCTATCACATTGCATGGGTTCAGAGGTTTGTTCGAAAGGCGGCACCGCCTCTCGCGTAGTTTTACGTTCTCGTAAACGTCGATCAACTTGAATGGCCAACGACAGAGTTGTCAAGAACAGAAGGGACAGGGAATCCCACCATAACATCCTTTACGGATTCTGCCAGATCTTTCCGAAAGAGAGCTGCTAGGGCATCATCATTCCATTTAGTAAGGACCGCCCACTTTCAGAATTTTTGACAATATAACTCAGCAGCATCTTGACCCTGTTTTAATGCCAATAAGGTTTTCTTAGCTTGATCAATAGCATTAGGCTCATCATACAATAACCCCAGGGCTTGAAAAAACGCATCTACATTAGCCAGAATAGGATCTCCAGGTGTCAGAGAAAAGGCCTAGTCCTGGGGATCGCCGCGCAGCAGGGAAATGACAATTTTAACCTGCTGCACTGAGCTCCCCGAGGAGTTAGGCTTCAAAGCAAGAAATAGTTTATAATTATTCTTAAAGTTCAGAAATTTAGACCGATCCCCAGAAAACACATCAGGAGTAGGGATCTTTGCTTCTACAACAGATGATTGGGCAACATAAGCAGAAATTCTCCGCACTTCAGCAGTGAGCTGCTCAACACGATCAGACAATTGCCTAGTCTCCATTAAGGAAAAAAAAAAAATCCTACGGCCCCAGAGAAAAAAAATATAAAAAATTCTCACACTTTTTTTTTTTGCAATCCTTTCCTTCTTTTGAGTACCCTAGAATCTACAGTTTGGCCGGTGATTATGTTATGAATGGGTCACCGAGGAGGAGAGCGCAATAGGCTATGCCACCAGAAGACCAGAGAGGTTGGTCACTCAGCGGATTGCAGACCCCTGATCTTAACACAACTAGAGGTAGCCGTGGAGCGTTCCTACTATGCCCTAGATGCCTCGTCACAGCCAGAGGACTAACTAAGCCTAAAGACAGAAAGGTGAAATCTAAACTGCCCCGGAGCAGATCCCCAAAGATATGTTGTTGGTGAGACAAGATGAAGCACAAACACAGACAGAAAATATACTGAGCAAATGATGGGGCCCACACTGACTAGATAGGACAGGACAGAAAAGGCACTGTCTGCAATCACGCAAAAACCCTAACAATTCCAACACAACTGATGTACAAAAATACTGAGGTTTGCACAACCTCGACCCCACTATATCAGCACTCAGGTGTGAACTGGCGGCTAGCAACAGGCTAATACAGCAGGGGACTGAGCAAACAAACACAAGATACAAAAATACAGGGCAGGAGCCAGCAGCCCCAGGGGGAGCAAGCTGACCCCTGACAGCAAGGCAAAATCAGATGCAAAGGGTTTAGCAAATGACACCTGGAAAATGCAGGATCAGGCAGGAGACAGAAATCCTCAATAAGCAAAGGAAGGAGTATCACTGGCAGCCACTGAGAGAAGTCTGCTCGCTTATGTAGTCCCAGTCACTACCCCCACTCCTCCAATTATCTTCTGCAGCTGTTGGCTTAACATCATGTTGACCAGCTCCGCTACCAGCAGTATCCACCAGAGGGAGCCTTGCCTCAAAAGTCAGATCGAGACTTCACAGCATCTCCCCATCACAAACACACACCAGCGGCCACACTCAACACACACACCAGCGGTCACACTCAACACACACACCAGCGGCCACACACACACCACAGCGACCACACTCACCTCTCCGCGCGACGGCAGCTTCCTTCCTCTCACACATTGAGCGGCGCGGCAGCGGCTGGGTAACTGTCATGGTCACTGCCTCCAGTAGGGTGAATTTAAATAATAAAATGTGCAGCTGGATACACCGCCTCCAACTGGTGAATTTAGGTAATACACGTTATATATACAGTAGTCTGGAAACCCCGCCTCCAGTAAGGCGAATTTAAATAATAAAGGGGAAACCTGGGTAACAATAACAATAGGGACGTGGAGACCTCCTGCACTCCCCTGAGCCAGTGTCCCCGCACTCCCAACGTTCCCTATGCCGGTTCCGCACCGGGCGACTCACACCTCAAACCCTGACTCATCCTGCACCTAAACCCTCACTAGGGAATTGGTCGGTGCGGAAACTAATCCCAACACTGCACCAAACACACATAAGGGAAAATGACAAAACAGGGGGACACCTGTTATGAATGGGAAACCGAGGATGAAAAAAAGCTAACTCTCAGAAAACCAGAGAAGTTGGTAACTATGCAGATTGCAGATCCCTGATCTTACCCGCACAACTAGCAGCAGTCGTGGAGCGTTTCTACTTTGGTCCTAGACGCCTCGTCACAACCGGAGAACTACATAAGCCTAAAGCAGGAAAAGAGGAAAACTAACTGCCCCAGAGCAGACCCCAAAGGAAAGACAGCCCCCCACATGTGTAACAACTAGTAATGGGAATGTGGACAGAGCAGGAGACATTGCCGGACACACATCAGGGGATCAACTGACGTGACTGAGCCCCAGGAACACAGGAACAAGTGTGGATTGTGCAGACGCCACTTCGGAGCAGCAAATGGTGAGGTTGAAGGCCAGGGGAAATAGTAGAGACAGTGGAGCCAGAGGCCTAAGTGGAGCGCGGTTAAAAATCAGTAGTAGTGTGACTGTGTAGGCAGCAGGAGACTTTGCCATCCACACAGCAGGGGAGCAGCTGGCGTTACTGAACCCCACTGATACAGGAGCTATTGTTTCTCTCTGTGCGGATGGCACTTCCAAGCAACAACTGGCTGTGTTGAAGCCCAGGATCAATCATGGAGCAGGCTGAGGCCTACTTGGAGCAAGTAGAAAGTAAGATGTAGTGTGATTTTGGAGGTAGCAGGAGACTTTGTCGTCCACACAGCAGGGGAGCAGCTGGCGTTACTGAACCCCTCTGACACAGGAGCTAGTGTTTCTCTCTGTGCGGACGGCACATCCAAGCAACAACTGGCTGTGTTGAAGCCCAGGATCAATCATGGAGCAGGCTGAGGCCTACTTGGAGCAAGTAGAAAGATGTAGTGTGATTTTGGAGGCAGCAGGAGACTTTGTCGTCCACACAGCAGGGGAGCAGCTGGCGTTACTGAACCCCACTGACACAGGACATAGTGTTTTTCTCTGTCCAGACGGCACTTCTGAGCAACAACTGGCTGTGTTGAAGCCCAGGGATTACAGTTCAGGTGGTAGAAACATGAACTCAGCATGAGACCTGGATACTGTTGCCAACCAATTATTTATTCTGGTAGAGGACTGGCAAATTCTGGCGAGATCCAGGCCTTGTTCATTTTCAGAAAAGTAAGTCGGTCAACGTTATCGGAGGATAGTCGTGTGCGACGGTCTGTTAGTACACCACCTGCGGCACTAAAGACGCGTTCCGATAATACACTGGCAGCAGGGCAAGCCAGCACCCCCAATGCATACTGTGATGGGCTCGGCTTCTGCTGAGCCCATCTTCCTTTTTAGAGTGGACCCTCTGGGCCGTGGCACCCACCCACCTAGGGCGAGCTGACCTAGTGAGAACCCACCCCCTGTACAGGGAGTGTCAAGGGCAAGACCAAGGGGGTGAGCCACCATGGCAGCTGGACCAGACGGCCGGCTCAAGGAGACACTATTAAGTGTCTGACAACAGGACGGACAGGATACCAAACATAAAGCGAAGTCACATAGTTTCTTCCTCAAACGTGGATTCACACTTTATTCAGGTGCAAGGCATAACAGGGAATCAGGTGCAGGGCACAAACAGTGAAACACGGCAGGATGCGTGCAAGGGCACGCCAAATGTTCCAGGCATAACACGTGCACGAAAACATACCAGGGTCCAGGACAGGATACATGATAGGGATCACACAAGAGTTCCTAGAAGGGATGCATGCTAGGACACGCCAGGATCCAAGACAGGGTGCGATGGCATCGGACTCCGGACTACTGGCAACGACCGACAGGGTCCAGGCATCAGGCTGCAGACATCAGCTCCGGACATCTGGCTCCAGACCTCTGTTAACGGTCGGCAGGTTTCGGGAATCCGGCAGGCAAGCCAAGGTTCAAGGCAGGGTGCGTGCTTGGAGCCACACCAGGGTTCAAGGCAGGGTGCGTGCTCGGAGACACGCCAGGATCAGGTTCCCAGGACGGAGGCCTGCGCATGCCAAGGGGCATGCCAGGGTTCAAGGCAGGGTGCGTGCTTGGAGCCACGCCAGGGTTCAAGGCAGGGTGCGTGCTTTGAGACACGCCAAAGCACAAGGTAAGACAGAGTGCATGTGTAGAGACACGCCAAGGCACAAGATACTAGACAGAGTCCTGCACGTGCAAAGGGGCACGTCAGGGTCAGGCAAGGCAGAGTCCTGCGCGTGCAGAGAGGCACGTCAGGGTCAGGGTTCCAGGACAGGGTTAGGGCCTGTGCGTGTAAGAGGGCACGACAGGGGTCATGGCAAAGCCTGCGTGTACTTTTACAAAAGCACGGGGAGGTATGCCATGGGCAGGTGAGGGACTGCGCATGCTTAAGAGAGCACGCAGAGCACAGTGCGGAAACAGCGTGAAGTGCAAGGGAGCACAGAGGGCACGGCTGGGGCACTGGCTAGCTGATCGGGCTGCGGCACTGACAGACGGGCAAGACTCCAGCGAACCCGGCTGAGGCATGGCAGGCGACACAGCTGTCACTGACCGACGAGCACGGCTGAGGCACAAGCAGGCGGGCACGGCTGAGGCACAAACAGGAGGCTAGGAAGGCCAGGCGCATGCAAAGAGCATACGAAGCCGCAAGGGAAGACAAGACAAGAAACCAGGGAGAGCTTAGACAGAGTACAGAACCAGGGACAGAAGCATAGGCAGAAACACGGAATCAAGTCAGAGCAAGAACAGAGCTAGCAGCGGAGCGTAGGCCGAAGCCCAGAGCCAGGCCAAGGAAGAACCTTGGGACTAGCCTAGAAACGTGCAAGAGAGCATAATAGGAAAGAGTCTAGCAGCGGAGCATAGGCCGAAGCCCAGAGCCGGGCCAAGGCAGAGCCTTGGGACTAGACATGGAAGAGAGCACAAACGGAAAGAGAGGAGGGGTGGTGCATGTGCCAGGGAGCACTACAGAGCACCATAGGAGAGAGCGAGGCAGAGCAAGCAAACACTGAGACCATAGGGAGGAACAAGGCAGAGCAAGGCAAGGTACGAAACAAGGCATAGCGAAAACAGGCAAGGCAGAGAATAACAGAAGGACTACAAGTCCAAGCAGGACAAAGACGAACATGGCACAACGGACAAACATAAGACAAGGCACGAGACAAGAGATGGAGTACGAGCACGGAGCGTGTGCAGAGATGCACGACAGAGCAGAGTGCAAGGGCACAGAATAGAGGGACCACCCCACAGACCAAGCAGCCATGCAGGGACACCACACAATACTCAGGCCCTAAGCATAGGAAGGGGCGGCCTGATATAGGGCATAGCACCTCCTCTTCCAGGTCAGGACCAGGGGAGAACGTCCTAGTTCAGATGCTCCAGGATCACAGAGCGCAGTCACATGATCAGGGTTTCAGACATGACGAGATGATCACCGAACCAGACAGTGCAGGATCCTAGGAAAGGTCACATGATCAGAGTTTCAGACATGACGAGATGATTGCAGAACCAGACAGTGCAGGATCCTAGGAAAGGTCACATGATCAGAGTTTCAGACATGAGATGATTGCAGAACCAGACAGTGCAGGATCTTAGGAAACGTCACATGATCAAGGTTTCAGACATGACGAGATGATTGCAGAACCAGACAGTGCAGGATCCTAGGAAAGACACATGATCAGGGATTCTAGACATGACGAGAAGATCACAGAAGGCAAAGCAGAAGCGCAGGCATCTTGCAGCTCAGCAGACATGAGGTGAGTGTGCACACTGCTCTAGGGAACAAGCAGGATAGCAGACATGAGATGCGCGTGCACACCGCTCCAGGGTCATGAGGCAAAACAGACATGGCGGACATGGCGAGCATGAAACATACTGGCTAAGCTCTGGCCATGTATCCAGCTTTGAGACCCAAAACTTGAAGGGGGAAGAGCCATCTGGGAGTACACTAACAGGGCAAGACATGTAGTCTGTCACCATCTGACGGAAACGTTGCCTCCTGCTGACTGGAGCCGTCTGTGATGGTGTAGACATTTATGGCGGACACACAAAACTTTGCCACATTTGGGCCATAGTGGTCTTGCCTTGGGCTGAGGCGCTGCCTCTGCTCCCTCTTTGTGCCAAGCTTCCTCCACTGCATCGACGCACAGAGCTGCTTTGTAAAGCACTAGCAGCACTGCTGTTGGTTGGAATGGAGAACATGATGGACTGCACCAGTGTGTCTTGGTACTCCCGCAGTTTACGCTCCCGGTTCAACGGTGGTATGAGGCTTTGTAAGTTGTCCCGGTAGCGAGGATCTAGGAGGGTGTACACCCAATAATCAGTCGTGTTGAGAATGTGGGCGATGCGGCGGTCGTTTCTCAGGCACTGCAGCATGAAATCAACCATGTGCTGCAGACTCCCAACTGCCAAAGAAATGCTGTCCCCTGCTTGAGTCATCATCTCTGCCTGCTCTGCATCACCCCACCCTCGCTGTACATACTGACTAGAGCATTGTGTACCTCCCTCCTCTGGAGAGATGTCTTCCTCCTCCATTGACTCCTCCTCATCCTCCTCACAAAGTGTCCCCTGCCTAGGCCTTTGTGAGGAACTACTTAGCGCAGACTGTCCAGAAGCAGATGGCATTTGTGACTCTTCATCCTCCACCTCTTCCAAAACCTCCTCCCTTAGTGCTTGCAGTGTTTTTTGAAGCAGGCAGATAAGGGGGACAGTCATGCTAACTAGTACATCATCTGCACGGAATCATCGAAGGCACGCAAAACGAGGCAGATGTCCTTCATAGAGGCCCACTCAGTGGTGCTGAAGTGTGAACAGTGCACAGTGCGACTTGTTTGCGCCTGCTGCAGCTGGCACTCCATGACTGCTGCCTGCTGCTCACACAACCGCTCCAACATATGTAACGTTGAATTCCACCTGGTGGGTAGGTCACATATGATGCGATGTTCCGGAAGGCGTAATCGGCGCTTCAGAGCAGCAAGGCGCGATCTTGCCATGCTGGAACGCCGCAAGTGAGCGCACTCTATGCGGACCTTATGCAGCAGTGCATCAAGATCCGGATAGTCCCTCAGAAAGCTCTGCACGACCAAGTTCAGCACATGTGCCAGACACGGGATGTGAGTGAGGTTGCCTAGGCCAAGAACTGCCACCAGATTTCGGCCATTGTCACACACTACCAAGCCCGGCTGGAGATTCGCTGGCACAAACCACACGTCGCTCTCCTGCTTGATGGCATTCCAGAGCTCCTGCGCTGTGTGGCTTCGATTCTCCATAGAAATTAATTTGAGTACGGCCTGTTGACGTTTGGCCATGGCTGTGCTCATATCGGTCGTAACAGGCTCCTGCAGCGCTGTTTCTGAGGAACTTGAGTAGGAGGAGGAGTCAATATGTACAGACTGGATTCCTGCAATCCGTGGAGTTGGCAGAACACGTACAGCGCCACTCTCCAGATCTGTACCCGGCTCCACAATATTGACCCAATGGGCAGTGAGGGAAAGGTATTGTCCCTGTCCATGGTTACTGGTCCACACTTCGGTGGTCAGGTGGACCTTGCTACTGACGGCGTTTAGTAGCTCATGTTTTATTTTTCCCTCCACATGTTTTTGCAGGGCAGGGACGGCTTGCCTGCTGAAATAAAAGCGGCTGGGCATGGTGTATTGTGGGACTGCCAATGACATGAAGTTCCGGAAGGTGTCAGTCTCCACCAGCCTGAATGACAGCATTTCAAGGGCCAGTAGTTTGGCAATGCCAGCATTCAGAGCCTGTGCTCGGGGATGTTTTGCCAAGTATAGCCACCTTTTATCCCAGGCCTGTGCTACCGATGGCTGTAGAGTGGCCTGGGAGTGTGAGGATGACTGGGAACGTGGTGCTGTGGGTGGAATGTCACTGGGTCTCCGGACAACAGTGCCAGAGGTTCTTCCTTGGCGATCCTGTGAGGAAGCCGAACCAGATGTGTGTGAGCTGGAGGAAGAGGCCCCAACACGAGCTGAAGAGGTGGTAGGTTGTGCTGTACGTTGGCTTACGTCTTCAGTGTGTCTGTGTAACTCCACCTCGTGCTTGGTCCGCACGTTTCCACATATTTGTGGTATTGAGGTTGCTGACACTTTTGCCTCTTTTAACTTTCTGACGACACAGCTTGCATTTACAAAGCAAATGTCATCTGCAACTGTGTCAAAAAAGGACCACGCACTGCAAGTCTTGGGAGCGCCCGTTGTGGCTTTTGAAAGAGGAATGCTCCTAACGGGTGCCGAAGTGGAGGCTACAGGCAACCAAGTCTGCCCCCTCCCTCCTGTTTTGGCCGTTCGGGGAATCTCTTCCTCAGAGCTGCTCCCACCACCTTCCTGTTCCTCACGCCATGATGGGTCAAGGACCTCATCATCTACACTCCCCTCTTCAAACACCTGCTTCTCCTGGGTTGTCTCGCCAGCACCGTACGCACCAGAAAGTGGCACCTGAGTCTCGTCATCATCTGATGCGTACTGAGGTGTGCTGACCATAGGCACTGGCCCACCCGCCTCTTCAGATTCAGAGGGACAAAGAAGTTGCGCATCACTGCATACTCCCTCTTCTTCACATTCTTGAATGCTGCTTGGCTGGCCGCCTCTTTCCAAGCCAACATATTCAGAGAACAGAAGTAGAGACTGTGATGGCTCCTGTCCAGGGCTCTCTGACTGCCTGGGCACTTTGGCAGGTGGTGAAGAGACAGATGGTTGCTCTTCAGTGCTCTGACCCTGAGAGGACGTGGAAGTCATTTATGTCGATGCGTTAGCTGCCATCCATCCGACAACGGCTTCAATTTGTTCCTCCTGCAGCAGTGGGGTACGGCGAGGTCCTACAAAACTGCGCATAAAGGACTGTTGCCTGGTGAAACTGGGGGATGCTGACTCACTGGTGCCAGCAGCAGGCACAGGATCCCCACGTCCTCTCCCTGCAGAATCCCCACGTCCTCTCCCTGCTGAAACTCCATGCCCACGTGCTTTACTCCCTGCCTTCTTCATTTTGGTAGACTGATAAAGATAGGCAGAAAAGTACAAAGGGGGGGCTTAGTGAGCTTATTCCTGAACAGCTGGTAACAGGTATAAGAACCATTAATTTTATGAAGTGTGTGTGTGTGTGGACTACACTTTAATAGGAGCTAATGTGGCCTATACAACTGTGAAATGGAGTGTTTGGTGAACTTTATTTATTTTTTTGAAAAAAACACTAAAAGGATGTGACCAAAGATTTGAAAGCGATAGTATCACTAACTTTTTGGAGATATTACAATGCAGGAAGGTAACCTACAATGCAAAAGATGAGGCTCCAAAAAATAGGGTAATACTAATCTGGCTGCAGATGAAGGGCACAAGCCAGAAAAAAGGCTCCTCTATCTACTCCTATATAGTGTTTGCAACCAACCAATTTAGATGGATATGGATGGATGCACACTAATAGAATAAAAAATGAGCTGCAATTAAAGAAAAATATGTGTGAGGCAGTGATGCACGCTGAGCGGCCTACAACCAGACGTAGCTGAAGGACACACTACTCAGCGTGAGCTGCACTCACACACAGTCAGAGACCTCGCAGACAGCCGTGAAGAGTGCAGCAAACTGGGCACTAGCACTGAAAGGCTGCAGAGAGGCTCCACTGTCTACTCCTATAGTGTTTGCAACCAACGTATATAGATACGGATGGATGCACAGTGCACACTAATAGGAGAATGAAAAATGAGCAGCAAAAAATGAAAAATATGTATGAGGCAGTGACACACTGAGCGTCCTACAACCACACGTGGCTGCAGGACACACTACTCAGCGTGAGCTGCACTCACTCAGACCTTGCAGACAGCTGTGAACACTGCTGCAAGGCAAAAGAAAGCTACACTTATTGAGAATGTAGCCTGGGTAAAGCACAATGTGATTGGTAAAATCGCTATCTCTAACTGTCCCTCACAGTCTTGATCTGTCCCTAACTGAATTCACAGCAGAGTGAACCAGAAATGGCAGCTGCGGCGGCTTTTATAGTGCATCATGACATCATTTCAGCAGCCAATCACAGCCATGCCATTAGTTAACATGCCTACATGCCTATCAGGATGTGCCCACACTTCTGAGGATTGTCATTGGCTGAATCAAATCAAACTGGCTCATAGCATTATGGGTACTTTCGATTCCGGTATTTGATATGATAAAAGTATCGGAACTCAGTATCGGAATTCCGATACAGTGAATATTGGCCGATACCCGATACTTGCAGTATCGGAATGCTCAACACTACTCGCCACACATGGATGTGTGAACACAGCCCATACAGAAGGCTGTCCAGTGTGGGTCTGGAGACTAGCAGCAGGGCTCGCCACACATTGATGTGTGAACACAGCCAATACAGAAGGCTGTCCAGTGTGGGTCTGGAGACTAGCAGCAGGGCTCGCCACACATTGATGTGTGAACACAGCCCATACAGGAGGCTGTCCAGTGTGGGTCCGGAGACTAGCAGCAGAGCTCGCCACACATGGATGTGTGAACACAGCCCATACAGCAGGCTGTCCAGTGTGGGTCCGGAGACCAGCAGTAGGGCTTTCCACACATGGATGTGTGAACACAGCCCATACAGGAGGCTGTCCAGTGTGGGTCCGGAGACTGGCAGCAGGGCTTGCAACACATTGATGTGTGAACACAGCCCATACAGGAGGCTGTCCAGGGTGGGTCCGGAGACTAGCAGCAGGGCTAGCCACACATGGAAGTGTGAACACAGCCCATACAGCAGGCTGTCCAGTGTGGGTCCGGAGACCAGCAGTAGGGCTTTCCACACATGGATGTGTGAACACAGCCCTTACAGGAGGCTGTCCAGGGTGGATCTGGAGACTAGCAGGAGGGCTCGCCACACATGGATGTGTGAACACAGCCCATACAGCAGGCTGTCCAGTGTGGGTCCGGAGACTAGCAGCAGGGCTCGCCACACATGGATGTGTGAACACAGCCCATACAGCAGGCTGTCCAGTGTGGGTCAGGAGACTAGCAGCAGGACTCGCCACACATGGATGTGTGAACACAGCCCATACAGCAGGCTGTCCAGTGTGGGGCTGGAGACTAGCAGCAGGGCTCGCCACACATGGATGTGTGAACACAGCCCATACAGGAGGCTGTCCAGTGTGGGTCTGGAGACTAGCAGCAGGGCTCGCCACACATTGATGTGTGAACACAGCCCATACAGGAGGCTGTCCAGTGTGGGGCCGGAGACTAGCAGCAGGGCTCGCCACACATGGATGTGTGAACACAGCCCATACAGGAGGCTGTCCAGTGTGGGGCTGGAGACTAGCAGCAGGGCTCGCCACACATGGATGTGTGAACACAGCCCATACAGGAGGCTGTCCAGTGTGGGTCTGGAGACTAGCCGCAGGGCTCGCCACACATTGATGTGTGAACACAGCCCATACATTGATGTGTGAACACAGCCCATACAGGAGGCTGATCAGTGTGGGTCCAGAGACTAGCAGCAGGGCTCGCCACACATGGATGTGTGAACACAGCCCATACAGCAGGCTGTCCAGTGTGGGCCCGGAGACCAGCAGCAGGACTTGCCACACATGGATGTGTGAACACAGCCCATACAGGAGGCTGTCCAGTGTGGGTCAGGAGACTAGCAGCAGGACTAGCCACACATGGATGTGTGAACACAGCCCATACAGCAGGCTGTCCAGTGTGGGGCTGGAGACTAGCAGCAGGGCTCGCCACACATGGATGTGTGAACACAGCCCATACAGGGGGCTGTCCAGTGTGGGTCTGGAGACTAGCAGCAGGGCTCGCCACACATTGATGTGTGAACACAGCCCATACAGGAGGCTGTCCAGTGTGGGTCCGGAGACTAGCCGCAGGGCTCGCCACACATTGATGTGTGAACACAGCCCATACATTGATGTGTGAACACAGCCCATACAGGAGGCTGTCCAGTGTGGGTCCGGAGACTAGCAGCAGGGCTCGCCACACATGGATGTGTGAACAGAGCCCATACAGCAGGCTGTCCAGTGTGGGTCCGGAGACCAGCAGTAGGGCTTTCCACACATGGATGTGTGAACACAGCCCATACAGGAGGCTGTCCAGTGTGGGTCCGGAGACTAGCAGCAGGGCTTGCCACACATTGATGTGTGAACACAGCCCATACAGGAGGCTGTCCAGGGTGGGTCCGGAGACTAGCAGCAGGGCTCGCCACACATGGATGTGTGAACACAGCCCATACAGCAGGCTGTCCAGTGTGGGTCCGGAGACCAGCAGTAGGGCTTTCCACACATGGATGTGTGAACACAGCCCATACAGGAGGCTGTCCAGGGTGGGTCTGGAGACTAGCAGGAGGGCTCGCCACACATGGATGTGTGAACACAGCCCATACAGCAGGCTGTCCAGTGTGGGTCCGGAGACTAGCAGCAGGGCTCGACATACATGGATGTGTGAACACAGCCCATAGAGCAGGCTGTCCAGTGTGGGTCCGGAGACCAGCAGCAGGGCTTGCCACACATGGATGTGTGAACACAGCCCATACAGGAGGCTGTCCAGTGTGGGTCAGGAGACTAGCAGCAGGACTCGCCACACATGGATGTGTGAACACAGCCCATACAGCAGGCTGTCCAGTGTGGGGCTGGAGACTAGCAGCAGGGCTTGCCACACATGGATGTGTGAACACAGCCCATACAGGAGGCTGTCCAGTGTGGGTCTGGAGACTAGCAGCAGGGCTCGCCTGTGTGAACACAGCCCATACAGGAGGCTGTCCAGTGTTGATCCGGAGACTAGCAGCAGGACTCGCCACACATGGATGTGTTAACACAGCCCATACAGGAGGCTGTCCAGTGTGGGTCTGGAGACTAGCAGCAGGGCTCAACACACATTGATGTGTGAACACAGCCCATACAGGAGGCTGTCCAGTGTGGATCCGGAGACTAGCAGCAGGACTCGCCACACATGGATGTGTGAACACAGCCCATAAAGCAGGCTGTCCAGTGTGGGTCCGGAGACTAGCAGCAGGGCTCGCCACACATGGATGTGTGAACACAGCCCATACAGGAGGCTGTCCAGTGTGGGTCCGGAGACTAGCAGCAGGGCTCGCCACACATGGATGTGTGACACCAGCCCATACAGGAGGCTGTCCAGTGTGGGGCCGGAGACTAGCAGCAGGACTCGCCACACATTTATTGTGTGACCCCAGCCCATACAGGAGGCTGTCTAGTGTGGGTCTGGAGACTAGCAGCAGGACTCGCCACACATGGATGTGTGAACACAGCCCATACAGTAGGCTGTCCAGTGTGGGGCCGCAGACTAGCAGCAGGACTCGCCACACATGGATGTGTGAACACAGCCCATAAAGCAGGCTGTCCAGTGTGGGTCCGGAGACTAGCAGCAGGGCTCGCCACACATGGATGTGTGAACACAGCCCATACAGGAGGCTGTCCAGTGTGGGTCCGGAGACTAGCAGCAGGGCTCGCCACACATGGATGTGTGACCCCAGCCCATACAGGAGGCTGTCCAGTGTGGGGCCGGAGACTAGCAGCAGGACTCGCCACACATTGATGTGTGACCCCAGCCCATACATGAGGCTCTCCAGTGTGGGTCAGGAGACTAGCAGCAGGACTCGCCACACATTGATGTGTGAACACAGCCCATACAGGAGGCTGTCCAGTGTGGGTCCGGAGACTAGCAGCAGGACTCGCCACACATGGATGTGTGAACACAGCCCATAAAGCAGGCTGTCCAGTGTGGGTCCGGAGACTAGCAGCAGGGCTCGCCACACATGGATGTGTGAACACAGCCCATACAGGAGGCTGTCCAGTGTGGGTCTGGAGACTAGCAGCAGGGCTCGCCACACATGGATGTGTGACCCCAGCCCATACAGCAGGCTGTCCAGTGTGGGTCAGGAGACTAGCAGCAGGACTCGCCACACATTGATGTGTGACCCCAGCCCATACAGGAGGCTGTCCAGTGTGGGTCTGGAGACTAGCAGCAGGGCTCGCCACACATGGATGTGTGAACACAGCCCATACAGGAGGCTGTCCAGTGTGGGTCCGGAGACTAGCAGCAGGGCTCGCCACACATTGATGTGTGACCCCAGCCCATACAGCAGGCTGTCCAGTGTGGGTCAGGAGACTAGCAGCAGGACTCGCCACACATTGATGTGTGACCCCAGCCCATACAGGAGGCTGTCCAGTGTGGGTCTGGAGACTAGCAGCAGGACTCGCCACACATTGATGTGTGACCCCAGCCCATACAGGAGGCTGTCCAGTGTGGGGCCGGAGACCAGCAGCAGGACTCGCCACACATTGATGTGTGACCCCAGCCCATACAGGAGGCTGTCCAGTGTGGGTCCGGAGACTAGCAGCAGGACTCGCCACACATTGATGTGTGAACACAGCCCATACAGGAGGCTGTCCAGCGTGGGTCCGGAGACTAGCAGCAGGACTCGCCACACATGGATATGTGAACACAGCCCATACAGTAGGCTGTCCAGTGTGGGGCCGGAGACTAGCAGCAGGGCTCGCCACACATGGATGTGTGAACACAGCCCACACAGGAAGCTGGCCAGTGTGGGTACGGACACTAGCAGCAGGGCTCGCCACACATTGATGTGTGAACACAGCCCATACAGCAGGCTGTCCAGTGTGGGTCCGGAGACTAGCAGCAGGGCTCGCCACACATTGATGTGTGACCCCAGCCCATACAGGAGGCTGTCCAGTGTGGGTCAGGAGACTAGCAGCAGGACTCGCCACACATTGATGTGTGACCCCAGCCCATACAGTAGGCTGTCCAGTGTGGGGCCGGAGACTAGCAGCAGGGCTCGCCACACATGGATGTGTGAACACAGCCCACACAGGAGGCTGTCCAGTGTGGGTCTGGAGACCAGCAGCAGGACTCGCCACACATTGATGTGTGACCCCAGCCCATACAGGAGGCTGTCCAGTGTGGGTCTGGAGACCAGCAGCAGGGCTCGCCACACATTGATGTGTGAACACAGCCCATACAGTAGGCTATCCAGTAGGGTGACCGGATCTCATATGGGGGGGAAAAAATGTCAGAATCTTGTTCGTCTGGACCCCACAAAACGATTCCCCTTTCCAGATATTGAGAGAGCCAAAATTTGAGCTCGATCAAACGACGTTAACCCGTGCCGCTCGTCGCTCAAAGTTTGAAAAAATCCAAATTGAGGTATTTTAAGATTTAGGTATTTTGCATAGTCTGTTAGACTATAAAGAATGTGACAACAACATTGCAGAAATAGCCCTGACCAAATTTTCGAACCATTTGTGGTATTTGAATGCAGAGTTGGTGGGATTATCGTTTTTTGATCCCACCATTACAGACAATGAAAAGTTGTTAATGGCTAATAAATTGCTCAGTAGCACAGATGAACCATCAGATCACGCTAACCTACATGAGTTGATAATTTTACATAGTTATCTAATCTATTCTAGAGCTTTTGTTAAAGTAGTTTTTGAAACGTCAGAATATAATGATCGGCATTTGCTTACAACTTGCAGGACATATTGCTTTTGTTCTTCATCTTTTGTCAGAAGGTCGTTAAAGTCGGTTACTTCCTACGTCTTTTAATTTTTCTTTCCTAACTTTTAGATTTACAACCCTAGCGTGCTCTGATGGTTCATCTGTGCTACTGAGCAATTTATTAGCCATTAACAACTTTTCATTGTCTGTAATGGTGGGATCAAAAAACGATAATCCCACCAACTCTGCATTCAAATACCGCAAATGGTTCGAAAATTTGGTCAGGGCTATTTCTGCATTGTTGTTGTCACATTCTTTATAGTCTAACAGACTATGCAAAATACCTAAATCTTAAAATACCTCAATTTGGATTTTTTCAAACTTTGAGCGACGAGCGGCACGGGTTAACGTCGTTTGATTGAGCTCAAATTTTGGCTATCTCAATATCTGGAAAGGGGAATCGTTTTGTGGGGTCCAGACGGACAAAATTCCGACATCGATTTTTTGCGGTCACCCTACTGTCCAGTGTGGGTCCGGAGACTAGCAGCAGGACTCACCACACATGGATGTGTGAACACAGCCCATACAGGAGGCTGTCCAGTGTGGGTCCGGAGACTAGCAGCAGGACTCACCACACATGGATGTGTGAACACAGCCCATACAGGAGGCTGTCCAGTGTGGGGCCGGAGACTAGCAGCAGGACTCACCACACATGGATGTGTGAACACAGCCCATACAGGAGGCTGTCCAGTGTGGGGCCGGAGACTAGCAGCAGGGCTCGCCACACATTGATGTGTGACCCCAGCCCATACAGGTGGCTGTCCAGTGTGGGGCCGGAGACCAGCAGCAGGACTCGCCACACATGGATGTGTGAACACAGCCCATACAGGAGGCTGTCCAGTGTGGGTCCGGAGACCAGCAGCAGGACTCGCCACACATGGATGTGTGAACACAGCCCATACAGGAGGCTGTCCAGTGTGGGTCCGGAGACTAGCAGCAGGACTCGCCACACATGGATGTGTGACCCCAGCCCATACAGGAGGCTGTCCAGTGTGGGTCCGGAGACTAGCAGCAGGACTCGCCACACATGGATGTGTGAACACAGCCCATACAGGAGGCTGTCCAGTGTGGGTCTGGAGACCAGCAGCAGGACTCGCCACACATGGATGTGTGACCCCAGCCCATACAGGAGGCTGTCCAGTGTGGGTCCGGAGACTAGCAGCAGGACTCGCCACACATGGATGTGTGAACACAGCCCATACAGGAGGCTGTCCAGTGTGGGTCTGGAGACCAGCAGCAGGACTCGCCACACAAGGATGTGTGAACACAGCCCATACAGGAGGCTGTCCAGTGTGGGTCTGGAGACCAGCAGCAGGACTCGCCACACATTGATGTGTGAACACAGCCCATACAGGAGGCTGTCCAGTGTGGGTCCGGACACTAGCAGCAGGGCTCGCCACACATTGATTTGTGACCCCAGCCCATACAGGAGGCTGTCCAGTGTGGGTCCGGACACTAGCAGCAGGACTCGCCACACATTGATGTGTGACCCCAGCCCATACAGGAGGCTGTCCAGTGTGGGTCCGGACACTAGCAGCAGGACTCGCCACACATGGATGTGTGAACACAGCCCATACAGGAGGCTGTCCAGTGTGGGTCCGGAGACTAGCAGCAGGGCTTGCCTGTGTGAACACAGCCCATACAGGAGGCTGTCCAGTGTGGGTCAGGAGACTAGCAGCAGGGCTCGCCACACATGGATGTGTGACCCCAGCCCATACAGGAGGCTGTCCAGTGTGGGTCCGGACACTAGCAGCAGGACTCGCCACACATGGATGTGTGAACACAGCCCATACAGGAGGCTGTCCAGTGTGGGTCAGGAGACTAGCAGCAGGGCTCGCCACACATGGATGTGTGAACACAGCCCATACAGGAGGCTGTCCAGTGTGGGGCCGGAGACTAGCAGCAGGGCTCGCCACACATTGATGTGTGACCCAGCCCATACAGGAGGCTGTCCAGTGTGGGGCCGGAGACCAGCAGCAGGACTCGCCACACATGGATGTGTGAACACAGCCCATACAGGAGGCTGTCCAGTGTGGGTCCGGAGACTAGCAGGACTCGCCACACATGGATGTGTGAACACAGCCCATACAGGAGGCTGTCCAGTGTGGGTCTGGAGACCAGCAGCAGGACTCGCCACACAAGGATGTGTGAACACAGCCCATACAGGAGGCTGTCCAGTGTGGGTCTGGAGACCAGCAGCAGGACTCGCCACACATTGATGTGTGAACACAGCCCATACAGGAGGCTGTCCAGTGTGGGTCCGGACACTAGCAGCAGGGCTCGCCACACATTGATTTGTGACCCCAGCCCATACAGGAGGCTGTCCAGTGTGGGTCCGGACACTAGCAGCAGGACTCGCCACACATTGATGTGTGACCCCAGCCCATACAGGAGCCTGTCCAGTGTGGGTCCGGAGACTAGCAGCAGGACTCGCCACACATGGATGTGTGAACACAGCCCATACAGGAGGCTGTCCAGTGTGGGTCTGGAGACCAGCAGCAGGACTCGCCACACATGGATGTGTGACCCCAGCCCATACAGGAGGCTGTCCAGTGTGGGTCCGGAGACTAGCAGCAGGACTCGCCACACATGGATGTGTGAACACAGCCCATACAGGAGGCTGTCCAGTGTGGGTCTGGAGACCAGCAGCAGGACTCGCCACACAAGGATGTGTGAACACAGCCCATACAGGAGGCTGTCCAGTGTGGGTCTGGAGACCAGCAGCAGGACTCGCCACACATTGATGTGTGAACACAGCCCATACAGGAGGCTGTCCAGTGTGGGTCCGGACACTAGCAGCAGGGCTCGCCACACATTGATTTGTGACCCCAGCCCATACAGGAGGCTGTCCAGTGTGGGTCCGGACACTAGCAGCAGGACTCGCCACACATTGATGTGTGACCCCAGCCCATACAGGAGGCTGTCCAGTGTGGGTCCGGACACTAGCAGCAGGACTCGCCACACATGGATGTGTGAACACAGCCCATACAGGAGGCTGTCCAGTGTGGGTCCGGAGACTAGCAGCAGGGCTTGCCTGTGTGAACACAGCCCATACAGGAGGCTGTCCAGTGTGGGTCAGGAGACTAGCAGCAGGGCTCGCCACACATGGATGTGTGACCCCAGCCCATACAGGAGGCTGTCCAGTGTGGGTCCGGACACTAGCAGCAGGACTCGCCACACATGGATGTGTGAACACAGCCCATACAGGAGGCTGTCCAGTGTGGGTCAGGAGACTAGCAGCAGGGCTCGCCACACATGGATGTGTGAACACAGCCCATACAGGAGGCTGTCCAGTGTGGGGCCGGAGACTAGCAGCAGGGCTCGCCACACATTGATGTGTGACCCAGCCCATACAGGAGGCTGTCCAGTGTGGGGCCGGAGACCAGCAGCAGGACTCGCCACACATGGATGTGTGAACACAGCCCATACAGGAGGCTGTCCAGTGTGGGTCCGGAGACTAGCAGGACTCGCCACACATGGATGTGTGAACACAGCCCATACAGGAGGCTGTCCAGTGTGGGTCTGGAGACCAGCAGCAGGACTCGCCACACAAGGATGTGTGAACACAGCCCATACAGGAGGCTGTCCAGTGTGGGTCTGGAGACCAGCAGCAGGACTCGCCACACATTGATGTGTGAACACAGCCCATACAGGAGGCTGTCCAGTGTGGGTCCGGACACTAGCAGCAGGGCTCGCCACACATTGATTTGTGACCCCAGCCCATACAGGAGGCTGTCCAGTGTGGGTCCGGACACTAGCAGCAGGACTCGCCACACATTGATGTGTGACCCCAGCCCATACAGGAGCCTGTCCAGTGTGGGTCCGGAGACTAGCAGCAGGACTCGCCACACATGGATGTGTGACCCCAGCCCATACAGGAGGCTGTCCAGTGTGGGTCCGGAGACTAGCAGCAGGACTCGCCACACATGGATGTGTGAACACAGCCCATATAGGAGGCTGTCCAGTGTGGGTCTGGAGACCAGCAGCAGGACTCGCCACACATGGATGTGTGAACACAGCCCATACAGGAGGCTGTCCATTGTGGATCTGGAGACTTGCAGCAGGACTCGCCACACATGGATGTGTGAACACAGCCCATAAAGCAGGCTGTCCAGTGTGGGTCCGGAGACTAGCAGCAGGGCTCGCCACACATGGATGTGGGAACACAGCCCATACAGGAGGCTGTCCAGTGTGGGTCCGGAGACTAGCAGCAGGGCTCGCCTGTGTGAACACAGCCCATACAGCAGGCTGTCCAGTGTGAGTCAGGAGACTAGCAGCAGGGCTCGCCACACATGGATGTGTGACCCCAGCCCATACAGGAGGCTGTCCAGTGTGGGTCCGGACACTAGCAGCAGGACTCGCCACACATGGATGTGTGAACACAGCCCATACAGGAGGCTGTCCAGTGTGGGTCCGGAGACTAGCAGCAGGACTCGACACACATTGATGTGTGAACACAGCCCATACAGGAGGCTGTCCAGTGTAGGTCTGGAGAATAGCAGCAGGAGTTGCCACACATTGATGTGTGACCCCAGCCCATACAGGAGGCTGTCCAGTGTGGGTCAGGAGACTAGCAGCAGGACTTGCCACACATTGATGTGTGACCCCAGCCCATACAGGAGGCTGTCCAGTGTAGGTCCGGAGACTAGCAGCAGGGCTCGCCTGTGTGAACACAGCCCATACAGGAGGCTGTCCAGTGTGGGTCAGGAGACTAGCAGCAGGACTCGCCACACATGGATGTGTGAACACAGCCCATACAGGAGGGTGTCCAGTGTGGGTCAGGAGACTAGCAGCAGGGCTCGCCACACATGGATGTGTGAACACAGCCCATACAGGAGGCTGTCCAGTGTGGGTCCGGAGACTAGCAGCAGGGCTTGCCACACATGGATGTGGGAACACAGCCCATACAGGAGGCTGTCCAGTGTGGGTCCGGAGACTAGCAGCAGGGCTCGCCACACATGGATGTGTGAACACAGCCCATACAGGAGGCTGTCCAGTGTGGGTCCGGAGACTAGCAGCAGGGCTCGCCTGTGTGAACACAGCCCATACAGGAGGCTGTCCAGTGTGGGTCCGGACACTAGCAGCAGGACTCGCCACACATTGATGTGTGACCCCAGCCCATACAGGAGCCTGTCCAGTGTGGGTCCGGAGACTAGCAGCAGGACTCGCCACACATGGATGTGTGACCCCAGCCCATACAGGAGGCTGTCCAGTGTGGGTCCGGAGACTAGCAGCAGGACTCGCCACACATGGATGTGTGAACACAGCCCATATAGGAGGCTGTCCAGTGTGGGTCTGGAGACCAGCAGCAGGACTCGCCACACATGGATGTGTGAACACAGCCCATACAGGAGGCTGTCCATTGTGGATCTGGAGACTTGCAGCAGGACTCGCCACACATGGATGTGTGAACACAGCCCATAAAGCAGGCTGTCCAGTGTGGGTCCGGAGACTAGCAGCAGGGCTCGCCACACATGGATGTGGGAACACAGCCCATACAGGAGGCTGTCCAGTGTGGGTCCGGAGACTAGCAGCAGGGCTCGCCTGTGTGAACACAGCCCATACAGCAGGCTGTCCAGTGTGAGTCAGGAGACTAGCAGCAGGGCTCGCCACACATGGATGTGTGACCCCAGCCCATACAGGAGGCTGTCCAGTGTGGGTCCGGACACTAGCAGCAGGACTCGCCACACATGGATGTGTGAACACAGCCCATACAGGAGGCTGTCCAGTGTGGGTCCGGAGACTAGCAGCAGGACTCGACACACATTGATGTGTGAACACAGCCCATACAGGAGGCTGTCCAGTGTAGGTCTGGAGAATAGCAGCAGGAGTTGCCACACATTGATGTGTGACCCCAGCCCATACAGGAGGCTGTCCAGTGTGGGTCAGGAGACTAGCAGCAGGACTTGCCACACATTGATGTGTGACCCCAGCCCATACAGGAGGCTGTCCAGTGTAGGTCCGGAGACTAGCAGCAGGGCTCGCCTGTGTGAACACAGCCCATACAGGAGGCTGTCCAGTGTGGGTCAGGAGACTAGCAGCAGGACTCGCCACACATGGATGTGTGAACACAGCCCATACAGGAGGGTGTCCAGTGTGGGTCAGGAGACTAGCAGCAGGGCTCGCCACACATGGATGTGTGAACACAGCCCATACAGGAGGCTGTCCAGTGTGGGTCCGGAGACTAGCAGCAGGGCTTGCCACACATGGATGTGTGAACACAGCCCATACAGGAGGCTGTCCAGTGTGGGTCCGGAGACTAGCAGCAGGGCTCGCCTGTGTGAACACAGCCCATACAGGAGGCTGTCCAGTGTGGGTCAGGAGACTAGCAGCAGGACTCGCCACACATGGATGTGTGAACACAGCCCATACAGGAGGCTGTCCAGTGTGGGTCTGGAGACTAGCAGCAGGGCTCGCCACACATGGATGTGTGAACACAGCCCATACAGGAGGCTGTCCAGTGTGGGTCCGGAGACTAGCAGCAGGGCTTGCCACACATGGATGTGTGAACACAGCCCATACAGGAGGCTGTCCAGTGTGGGTCCGGAGACTAGCAGCAGGGCTCGCCACACATGGATGTGTGAACACAGCCAATACAGCAGGCTGTCCAGTGTGGGTCCGGAGACTAGCAGCAGGGCTCGCCACACATGGATGTGTGAACACAGCCCATACAGGAGGCTGTCCAGTGTGGGTCCGGAGACAAGCAGCAGGGCTCGCCTGTGTGAACACAGCCCATACAGGAGGTTGTCCAGTGTGGGTCAGGAGACTAGCAGCAGGACTCGCCACACATGGATGTGTGAACACAGCCCATACAGGAGGCTGTCCAGTGTGGGTCTGGAGACTAGCAGCAGGGCTCGCCACACATGGATGTGTGAACACAGCCCATACAGGAGGCTGTCCAGTGTGGGTCCGGAGACTAGCAGCAGGGCTTGCCACACATGGATGTGTGAACACAGCCCATACAGGAGGCTGTCCAGTGTGGGTCCGGAGACTAGCAGCAGGGCTCGCCACACATGGATGTGTGAACACAGCCCATACAGGAGGCTGTCCAGTGTGGGTCCGGAGACTAGCAGCAGGGCTCGCCTGTGTGAACACAGCCCATACAGGAGGCTGTCCAGTGTTGATCCGGAGACTAGCAGCAGGGCTCGCCTGTGTGAACACAGCCCATACAGGAGGCTGTCCAGTGTTGATCCGGAGACTAGCAGCAGGGCTCGCCACACATAGATGTGTGAACACAGCCCATACAGGAGGCTGTCCAGTGTGGGTCCGGAGACTAGCAGCAGGGCTCGCCTGTGATCGCAGATACAGGGGGCGGCTGAGACCAGAGGGGTCTGGCTGACCAATGGATCGCACTTCTGCCAGTAATTCTGTCTCCCCTGACTCCACCTCACTTCCATCATATTCCAGCCTTGCTGCATGAAGAAAAGTTGTTTTTTCTTCCTAGGTTGCTTTTATCAACCGCCTTACTTGTTCACACGCTGCAGTCCTTACAGGAAGCTCGGGCTTATGGCGGTCCGGTACTGGCCCCAGTGACTGCGGAGATTGGATTATTTCACAGCACATCCATAGACCGCAAGCATAGATGACACCGCAGGGACTACAATTCCCGGCATGCCACGCTCCGGAAAGGCCGTGTGCTGTTGGAGGAGGAGGAGGAGGAGCCGGCGTTGGAGAGAGAGCGAGCAAGATGGAGAGTAGGAAGTCTGCAGGTATGCTGCTGGGCTAGGGAGGGTAGCGGGGCTACTAGCCGAGCACAGCCGGCGCTCTGCGGCGTGTAATGGAGCCGCCGGGTCTGTAGCGTGTGCTGAGGTAATTGTGGCAGTGACTGCTCGGTGCGCGGCCGGTCCAAAGGAGACGGGTCAGCTGTACTCGGCACCTCCTTGTATCTCCGCTAACACTGAGGTCCTCCAGGGAAGGCCACGCTGCTGGTAGGAATTGGGGGGCACCTTACACCGCAGAGGAAATGGCTATGATGATGGTCCTGCTGTAGTCACTGCATGGTCTCTAGCACTGCAATTCAGCCGGTGTAACATCTACAGATCATGTTGGAAACAAACTACTAATCTGCGGGGGTGCGCCCTACTGTTCCCTAATTTGCTGGGACGTGCGCTACTGTGCAGGGGTGTATGCTAATAATAGAATGTTAGATTTGGAAGGAACCTCCTGGGCCATCTGGTCCAACCCCCTGCTCAAAGCAGGATTCGCTAAATCATCCCAGTCAGATGTCTGTCCAGCCTCTGTTTGAAGACTTCTATTCAAGGAGAACTCACCACCTCTCGTGGCAGCCTGTTCCACTGATTGATCACTCTCACTGTTAAAAATTTTTTTCTAATCTGTATCTTCTCCGTTTAATTCCATTGCATCTCGTGTTTCCATGTGCAAATGAGAATAAAGATGATCCCTCTACACTGTGACAGCCCTTTATACATAAACAGCTATTAAGTCTCCTCTTAGCCTTCTTTTTTGCAAGCTAAACTTTCCAAGATCTTTTAATCATTCCTCTTAGGACATACTTCACAGTCCGCTCACCATCCTGGCCGCTCTTCTCTGAACTTGCTCCAGTTTTTCAATGTCTTTTTTAAAATGTGGTGCCTAGAACTGGACACAGTATTCCAGATGAGGCCTGACCAAAGAGGAGTAGAGGGGATAATTACTTTGCGTGATCTAGACTATACTTCTCTTAATACATCCTAGAACTATGTTTGCCTTTTTGCTTCTGCATCACACTATTGACTCATGTTAAGTCTGTGCTCTATTAGTATATCCAAGTCTTTTTCACACATGCTGTTGCTTAGTTCTATTCTTCCCACTCTGTAGATATAATTTTCTTTTTTCTTGCCCAGATGTAGAATCTTGCATTTTTCCCTGTTAAAAACCATTCTGTTAGTTGCTGCCCATTCTTCAAGCTTATCTAGATCCTTCTGAATCCTTTCCATGTCTTCTGTAGTGATAGCCATCCCTCCTAGCTTTGCATTCTCTGCAAATTTGATTAGTTTACCTTCAGTTCCCTTATCTAGATGAATTATAAAAATGTTGAACAACACTGGGGCCAGGACCGAGCCTTGTGGTAGCCCACTTGAAACACTTTTCCAAATGGATGTGAGACCATTTATTACCACTGAGTACAATCACTGAGCCAGTTATGAATCCACCTAACCATAGCCTTGTCAATCCCATACTTGGTCATTTTTTTCAATAGGGATAGTATGAAATACTTTATCAAATGCTTTGCTGGAGTCGAAATATACTATATTTACTGCATTTCCCTGATCCACCCAGTCAGTGATTCCATCATAGAAGGAAATTAATTAGTTTGGCATGACTTGTTTGCTGCAAACCCTTGCTGGCTCTGTTTAATTACTGTATTCTCATCTAAGTACTTAAATACATGCTGTTTAATAGTTTGTTCAAAGATCTTCCTAGTATAGAAGTAAGGCTCACTGGCCTGTAATTTCCTGGCTCAGTCTTCTTTCCTTTTTTGAACATCGGGTCAACATTTGCCCTTCTCCAATCTTCTGGGACTTGTCCTGTTCTCCATGATTTTTCAAAAATTCTGGCTAGTGGTTCTGCAATTTCCTCTGTTATTTCTTTCAGTACCCTAGGATGTAATTCATAAGTACCAGGAGATTAAAAATTTATTTAAATTGGCTAACTGTTCCATCACAATCTCTCTGTTTATAGTGTGGATTATTTTATTCCTTTGATAGCACCATAAAGATCAGTTGATGTTACAATTGATGCTGATGTATTGATGTTAATATAAAGGGAGAGGTGCTCTAATATACACGGTGAGGCCCGCCAATATGCAGGGATATACACTAGAATTTACTAATATACATTGTTATCCTCCAATATAAATTTCTACACTGATATACATTGATTAGATTGTTAATCTGATGTTACAGCCCCAGGTCGACAGAGTCCATCAGACCCTCCATTGAGGCACACTGCAAGTGTGTTTTTTCCTGGACGACCAGGACTTACACGGCTTATTAATAAGATTTATTCAGTATATGTTAACAGTTCTGTTACATTAATGTGATAATGAATTCGCAATGCCTTGTCACCCTATATCACATATGTCAAACTCTGGCCCCCTGCCCGGCAACACACGTTTAACTGTATCTGCATCCTGGATGCTGATACGGTTGACAGCAATGATGGAGAAGGGAGCCCATCATTCTCCCTCTGCGTCTGACATCTCAGTGCAGCAGGCGTGATGATGTCATTACAACGCGCCCGCTGTGCAGAGCAGTGAAATGACTCAGAGCACTCACTGTATGGAGGCCCATTATACTGTATGGAGACCCGTGTGAGGCCCATTATACTGTAAGGAGACCTGTGTGAGGCCCATTATACTGTGCAAAGGCCCGTGTGAGGCCCATTATACTGTGCGAAGGCCCGTGTGAGGCCCATTATACTGTGCGGAGGCCCGTGTGAGGCCCATTATACTGTGCGGAGGCCCGTGTGAGGCCCATTATACTGTGCGGAGGCCCGTGTGAGGCCCATTATACTGTGCGGAGGCCCGTGTGAGGCCCATTATACTGTGCGGAGGCCCGTGTGAGGCCCATTATACTGTGCGGAGGCCCGTGTGAGGCCCATTATACTGTGCGGAGGCCCGTGTGAGGCCCATTATACTGTGCGGAGGCCAGTGTGAGGCCCATTATACTGTGCGGAGGCCAGTGTGAGGCCCATTATACTGTGCGGAGGCCAGTGTGAGGCCCATTATACTGTGCGGAGGCCCGTGTGAGGCCCATTATACTGTGCGGAGGCCCGTGTGAGGCCCATTATACTGTGCGGAGGCCCGTGTGAGGCCCATTATACTGTGCGGAGGCCCGTGTGAGGCCCATTATACTGTGCGGAGGCCCGTGTGAGGCCCATTATACTGTGCGGAGGCCCGTGTGAGGCCCATTATACTGTGCGGAGGCCCGTGTGAGGCCCATTATACTGTGCGGAGGCCCGTGTGAGGCCCATTATACTGTGCGGAGGACCGTGTGAGGCCCATTATACTGTGTGAGGTCCATTTTAATGGGTGTGTGGGGATTCCAGTTAGTGGATCTGTTATGATGAGTCACCGGAGGAAAAAACAAAATACTAGCTAAGTCCAGAAAAACCTGAGAGGTTGGCAGCTATCGGATTGCAGACCCCTGAACCTATCCACAACAACTAGCAGTAGCTGTGGGGGGTTCCTACGGTGCCCTAGACCCCTCGATCACAGCCGGAGAACTACATAGCCTAAAGACAGAAAGGGGAAAAACTAAACTGCCCCAGAGCAGACCCCAAAGCAATAGGCAGCCCCCAACATATAATGACGGTAAAGCAAGATGAAAACACTAACACAGATAGAAAGATAGGTTGAGCAAATGATGGGGCTCAAGCTAACTAAATAGGACAGGATAGGAAAGCCGCTGTCTGCCATCCGCAAAAACCCTATCCAAAATGTGCCAATCGACTGATAGGAAAAACAGGCCCTGAAGTCGCTAGGCTTCAAAAGACTATATCAGCACTCAGGTATATTCTGAAGACAGAGCAAAAGATCAACAGATCAGAGACAAAAATGGAATTCAGCTCACCCCCGGCCGGGGATGGCAGAACTCCCAAAAAACAAGGCAAAAAAAAACTGAAGTGTACAAAGCAGAACAGAAAAACTTAGCTTTGAGATGCAGGAATCAGACTGGTCTTCAAGAATCCAGCAGGATCACCAGCAAGGCAGAAGGGCGTCGGCTGCCTTATTTCCAGTCCTCAATTCCAGCCACCCAGTCATCATCTAGCTGCCCAGGTGTTTGGTAATCAGCCTCACTACCTTCCTTCACCAGAGGAGGGAGTTCATCAGACCTCAACGGTGAAAGGAAAAATGAACTCACAACAGTACCTCCCCCTTGAGGAGGGGTCACCGAACCCTCATCCATGCCACCAGGGCGATCCGGGTGAGCCCGATGAAAGGCACGCACCAATCTTTCGGCATGAATATCAGAGGCAGAGACCCAGGAATTATCCTCCTGACCATAACCCTTCCACTTAACCAAATACTGGAGTCTCTGTCTAGCCAGACGGGAATCCAGTATCTTCTCTACCTCATATTCCATGTTACCTTCAACCAATACAGGGTCAGGAGGTGCCACCCCAGGAACAACTGGTTCAACAAACCTCTTCAACAAGGACTTATGAAACACATTATGAATTTTAAATGTGACAGGAAAAGCCAACCGAAAAGAGACCGGATTAATAATCTCCAAAATCTTGTAAGGTCCAATAAATCTAGGCTTAAACTTAGGAGAAGCCACCTTCATAGCGATATTTTTTGATGACAACCAAACCATATCACCCACCTTAAACTGGGGACCAACGGTCCTACGCCGGTTGGAAAACCGCTGGGCCTTTTCCTGGGAGAGAGACAACTTATCCACTACTTGGTCCCAGATCTGGTACATTCTCTCCACCACAGTGTCAACACCTGGGCAGGCAGAAGGCTCCACCTGCCCTGAAGAAAATCGAGGGGGGAAACCCAAAGTTACAAAAAAAAGGTGACATCAAAGTGGCAGAACTAGCTCTATTATTTAAAGCAAATTCGGCCAAGGGCAAAAATGAAACCCAATCATCCTGATCGGCAGAAATAAAACATCTCAAATATGACTCCAAAGTCTGGTTTGTTCTCTCCGTCTGCCCATTGTTCTGAGGGTGAAACGCAGAGGAGAAGGACAACTGAATTTCCAGCTTGGAGCAGAAAGTCCTCCAAAATCTAGACACAAACTGAACTCCTCTGTCAGATACAATGTTCTCAGGGATCCCATGCAAGTGAACCACCTGTTGCAAAAACAAGGGCACCAACTCAGAGGAAGATGGCAACTTAGGGAGTGGTACAAGATGGACCATCTTAGAGAATCTATCACAAATCACCCAAATAACAGTCATTCTCTGAGAGACAGGCATATCAGAGATAAAATCCATTGAAATATGGGTCCATGGCCTCCTGGGCACCGGCAAAGGCATCAACTAGCCACTAGAGCGAGAACAAGGTTTAGACCGGGAGCAAGTCCCACAGGACTGCACAAAATTCCTGACATCATGAGACAAGGCGGGCCACCAAAAAGACCGACTCACCAGATCTCTAGTACCAAAAATATCTGGATGACCAGCCAATGCAGAGCAATGAACTTCAGACATCACTCTCTTCCTCCACTGGTCAGGAACATACAACTTTCCACTGGGACAACGCTCAGGTTTGTCCTCCTGAAACTCTTCCAGAGCACATCTCAAATCGGGCGAGATGGCAGAAAGAACTACCTCCTCGCCTAAGATGGTAACAGGCTTAGTCACAACAGGAGAATCAGCAAGGAAACTCCTAGAGAGGGCGTCTGCCTTGACATTCTTAGTGCCCTGAAGAAAAGAGACCACAAAATCAAAACGTGTGAAAAACAAGGCCCACCTAGCTTGTCTAGGATTCAAGCGCTTGGCCGACTCCAGATAAATCAAATTCTTGTGGTCAGTAAGGACCACGACTTGGTGTTTGGCTCCCTCCAACCAATGTCTCCACTCCTCAAATGCCCATTTCATGGCCAACAGTTCCCGATTCCCCACATCATAGCTACGTTCGGATGGGGAGAACTTTCGGGAAAAGAAAGCACAAGGATTCATTTTAGATGTCACAGGATCATTTTGGGACAACACCGCTCCTGCACCAATCTCAGAAGCGTCCACCTCCACCTGAAACGGGAGTGAAACATCAGTTTGCCGCAAAACTGGAGCAGAAGTGAATCTTCGCTTCAGCTCCTGAAAGGAAGAAACAGCCTCCGGAGACCAATTCAGCACATCAGCACCCTTCCTAGTCAAATCTGTCAATGGCTTGGCAATATTAGAAAAATTAGCTATAAATTTCCGATAAAAATTAGCAAAACCCAAAAACTTCTGGAGGGCCTTCAAAGAGGTGGACTGAACCCAATCATAAATGGCCTGTACCTTGGCCGGGTCCATTTCAATAGTTGACGGAGACAAAATAAATCCCAAAAATGAAATCCTCTGTACCCCAAAAAGGCATTTCGATCCCTTGACGTACAGGGAATTCTCCCTCAAAATCCGGAACACAGTCCGAACATGTTCCACATGAGAGTCCCAATTCTTGGAGAAGATCAAAATATCATCCAGATAGATAATCAAAAATTTATCCACAAAGTCCCGGAATATATCGTTCATGAAGCACTGGAAGACAGAAGGGGCATTAGTGAGCCCAAAAGGCATCACCAGGTACTCAAAATGTCCCTCCGGGGTATTAAACGCCGTCTTCCATTCATCCCCATGCTTAATGCGAATAAGATTATACGCCCCCTGAGGTCAAGCTTGGTAAACCAGCAAGCTCCTTTAACTCTGGAGAGTAGATCAAAAATCAGGGGTAACGGATACTGATATTTAACAGTAATTTTGTTGAGGGCACGATAGTCAATACAAGGCCTTAATGAACCATCCTTTTTAGCCACGAAAAAAAACCCAGCACCTAAGGGTGAAGAGGATGGTCTAATATGACCCTTCTCCAACGACTCCTTAATATAGGATCGCATAGCCTCGTGCTCGGGTACAGATAAATTGAAAAGCCGACCCTTGGAGAATTTACACCCCGGGTTCAGCTCAATTGCACAGTCATAACTCCTATGAGGAGGCAAAGACGCAGACTCATTCTCACTAAATACATCATAAAAGTCAGCCAAATAGTCAGGAACATCATGCGACTGGGGAGAGGTGGAGAAAACAGGAGCATCACTAAGGGCACACCGACAACCCCAACAACCCCAACCCCCACAGACAAAGATTTCCAATCCAGAAGTGGATTATGGATTTGCAACCAGGGAAACCCCAGAACAATGGTATCATGCAAGTTATGCAACACCAAAAATCTGCAATTTTCTTGATGGTCTGGGACGACCCGCATTACCACCTGGGTCCAAAACTGAGGTTTATTCTTTGCCAAAGGAGTAGCATCAATACCCCTCAAAGGGATAGGCGTCCGCAGAGGTGTCATAGTAAATCCACAACGTTAAGCAAAATCCAAGTCCATCAGGTTCAGAACTGCTCCCGAATCCACAAAAGCCTTGGCGGAAAATATGGACAGGGAGCAGTTCAGAGTAATTGCCAGAAGAAACTTAGGTTGAACACCACCCACAGAAAACGTGTGTGCACAACGTTTCTCTTGTTTAGGGCAGACAGAAATAATATGCGAGGCATCTCCACAAAAAAAAACACAGCTTATTACGCCTTCTGAACTCCTGACGTTGCGCCCTAGACAAAACTCTATCACATTGCATAGGTTCAGACATTTTTTCAACAGGTGGCAAGATCTCTCTTGTAGTTTTGCGTTCACGTAAACGCCGATCCTCCTGAATGGCTAATGACATAGAATCTTCAAGACCAGAGGGAACAGGAAATCCCACCATAGTATCTTTTACAGTTTCTGACAAACCCTTCCGAAAGAAGGCTGCCAAGGCACAATCATTCCAGGTAGTAAGGACCGCCCACTTTCGGAATTTTTGACAGTACAACTCTGCCGAATCCCGACCCTGGCTTAATGCCAACAGGGTCTTTTCAGCCTGATCAATAGCATTAGGTTCATCATACAACAACCCCAAGGCTTGAAAAAATGCGTTCACATTATTCAGAATAGGATCATCAGGTTTCAAAGAAAACGCCCAATCCTGGGGATCGCCGCGCAGCAGAGATCACAATTTTAACCTGCTGCGCGGAGTTCCCCGACGAGTTAGGCTTCAAGGCAAAAAAATTTTTACAATTATTCTTGAAATTCAAGAATTTAGACCGATCCCCAAAAAAACACATCAGGAGTATGAATCTTTGGTTCAGCAGCATGTGAATGAGCAAGATAGGCGGAAATTCCCCGCACTTCAGCAGCGAGCTGCTCCACACGATCAGACAATTGCTTCATCTCCATTGGGAGAAAAATTCCTCCTACGGCCTCAGAGATACAGAGGAAAAAATATGCACACAAAAAAAATTCTGACACACTTTTTTTTTTCTCTACAATTTTCTCCTGCTATTGAGTACCCTAGGATCTGCGGTATGGCTGGTGATTCTGTTATGATGAGTCACCGAAGGTGGAAAAAACAAAACACTAGCTAAGTCCAGAAAATCCATAGAGGTTGGCAGCTATCGGATTGCAGACCCCTGAACCTATCCACAACAACTAGCAGTAGCCGTAGAGGGTTCCTACGGTGCCCTAGACCCCTCGATCACAGCCGGAGAACTACATAGCCTAAAGACAGAAAGGGGAAAAACTAAACTGCCCCAAAGCAGACCCCAAAGCAATAGGCAGCCCCCAACATATAATGACGGTAAAGCAAGATGAAAACACTAACACAGATAGAAAGATAGGTTGAGCAAATGATGGGGCCCAAGCTAACTAAATAGGACAGGATAGGAAAGCCGCTGTCTGCCATCCGCAAAAACCCTATCCAAAATGTGCCAACTGACTGATGGGAAAAACAGGCCCTGAAGTCACTAGGCTTCAAAAGACTATATCAGCACTCAGGTATATTCTGAAGACAGAGCGAAAGATCAACAGATCAGAGACAAAAATGGAATTCAGCTCAACCCCGGCCGGGGATGGCAGAACTCCCAAAAAACAAGGCAAAACAAAACTGAAGTGTACAAAGCAGAGCAGAAAAACTTAGCTTTGAGACGCAGGAATCAGACTGGTCTCCAAGAATCCAGCAGGATCACCAGCAAGGCAGAAGGGCGTCGGCTGCCTTATATCCAGTCCTCATCTAGCTGCCCAGGTGTTTGGTAATCAGCCTCACTACCTTCCTTCACCAGAGGAGGGAGTTCATCAGACCTCAACGGTGAAGGGAAAAATGAACTCACAACAGGGATCATACTGTGATGGGGTCCCCATACTTTGCCAAGGGGGTGAGGGGGGATGGTCACTGTAATGTTTTCCACACGTTTGTAAAGATATGGCTGCCAACCCTTTAAGGAAGACCTTGATGTGTAGAGAATGGTATCGGATCTGTAGGCAGGATGTTCTAGAGCAGGAGGATCTGATCGATCTGATCATCAGATTGATAAAAGTTCCAGTAAAATTTGAATTTTATTCATTTAAATCCCTGGTGCTTGTGTATATATATGAAGATGGAAAACGGACACAAATGTATGGATAAGAACGAATATACCGTATTAGTTAAAATGAAATGGGGTAGGTGAAAATCTAGGTTCACAGTACAACATGTACTGTAAAGCCAGTGTTATTTTATACATTGCATGGCATAAAAGTGATGGAAATGCTGTTTTTTAGTTTGTTTTTTTTGTATTTTATTATGATTGTCAATAAACAAAAGCAAAATGAAAAATTGTTATTATACAGCCCATAATTTGTGGGAGTGCTAGGCAGGGAGCACTGAGATTGTTAAAGAATAAAAAGGAAAGGAAGGAAAGACAATAGACTTATAATAGAGGCAATAGAATACAATTAAATGCGATCCCTTGTGCGTTCTTGCGTCATGTGAGCATGAATTAGCCGAGGAAGCCCACACGAAACGCGCGTCAGGGTTGCTATTTTCACATATGGGTGAGATGCTTTTTGTCGATTTGTGTCTGCTTTGGTTAGCGTTTACTTTATGAGGACATTTTATCCTTATGTATTTAAACGGTCACTGCTGTGTCTGCCTTATTATATACTTTTGCGTACTGTAATTTTGTTTACTAGGTGGACATTCCATTACTGAATCTTTGACCATTTGTTATCAGACCTCTAGACATTTAACTAATGTTTTGAGTTCTTTTTTTCTACTAAAAACTTTTTTCACTAGGCCTCATGGTTATTTGTGTATCTTGCATCCCATACCCGATACGTATGTGATGTGGATTTGTGAATTATTGTTTGACACCGTACGCCATTGCCTTATCTTTCTTACTATGAAATTTATTGTTACTGGTCTATGTATTTTGTCATAAAATTGTTTTTATTTTTTTATATCTTGGACTCTGTACTCCATGTCTCTTGTAGGATATATATCTTAAATTAGGAGCACAAGTTGAGAAAAACCAAAACCGTGAGATTTTATGAAACATTGTTTCTGAACAAATGGTTTATATCTACTTAGAGCAAATAATTTGAATTATGCAGTGTGACAGCTGAAAAGATGAGTTTACATGTCGTAGTCAAAGGGCCCAGTTTTGTAACGTGATTTCACTAGAACGTGTACTGTATAAAGGCCGTTCTTAAGGCCCCGTCACACACAGTGAGATCGCTAGCAAGATCGCTGATTTTGTGATGCAACAGCGACCGGCCCCCCGCCGGGTATCGCTGATTGTGCACGAATGTCCTAGGCCCTTTTTTGATCGTTGGTCTCCCTCTGGCCAGCACGCAGCGCTGCGTGTGGCAGTGGAAGACCATCAATCAGCGAGCTGGTATCCAAGGTAAACCGCGGGTAACTAAGCGTGCGCGTCGCTAAGTTACCCGCTGTGTACCTTGGATACCATTGCGCTGGGAGCTGGTATCCAAGGTACACAGCGGGTAACTAAGCGATGGCGCGCTTGTTACCCGCGTCGTCACTGGTCCCGATCGCTGGTGAGATCTGCCTGTTTGGCAGCTCACCAGCGATCATGTAGCGACACCAGCGATCCTGACCAGGTCATATCATTGTCTGTCATTGTCTACTGAGACATCAGTAGGTTAAATGTTTTTGAATATCCATATTGAATCAGGAGCCCCATATAATGCTCCATACAGTTCATGATGGCCCCATAAGATGCTCTATACAAAATACCCCATATAATGCTGCACAAAGGTTAATAATGGCCCCATAAGATGCTCCATAGAATATGCCCCATACAGTATGCTGCTCCATAAAGGTTATGGCCCCATAAGATGTTCCATAGATTATGCCCCATATGCTGCCCCATAGATTATACTCCCATAAGATGCTCCATAGATTATGCCCCAATAAGATTCTCCATATATTATGCCCCCATAAAATGCTCCATAGATTATGCCCCATAGAATATGGCCCCATATGCTGCTCCATAGATTATGCCCCCATGTGCTGCCCCCACAAGATGCTCCATATGCCCCGATATGCTGCTGCCGTTGCAAAAAAAAAGCCATACTCACCTCTCCTGCTCAGGACCCGTCACCTGAGATATTCCTGTGTCAGTGGCTGTCCAGCCAGCAGAGGGCGCAGCGCACACTAACCACGTCACCACTCCCCCTGCTGGCTAAACGTCACTGACACAGAATGCAGCAGACAGCGGTGAGCAGCGATGGACCCCGGACAGGTGAATATCGCTATACTTACCCCCTCCTAGCGTGGTCTCTGCAGCCCGGCTTCTCCACGGTCTCCCTTCCTGCCTTCAGCGGTCACGTGATACCCCTCATCATACTCATGAATATGCGCATATTCTTGAGTTTAATGAGCGGTACCACGTGACTGCTGAAGGCAGGAAGAGAGACCGTGGAGAAGCGGGGGGGCTGCAGAAACCGTGCCGGGGGGTAAGTATGATCTCTGACACCCCCGCTCCCCCTCCGACCCCCAGGTATATGACTCGTGTATAAGCCGGGGGGGGGGGGGCCTGGGGACGTTCAGCCCAAAAAGATTGGCTGAAAAAAATCTCGGCTTATACTTGAGTATATACGGTATGCGTGTATAACAAAACATGTAATAGCAATAATTTTCTGGGAGAACATTTTTAAGCCGTTGCAGAAACCGCCCCATTCACATGCATGGCACAGATCTCTCCGTCTCAGAGTGGCATTTAACTCCTTTCTGACATCTAACGTAATAGTATGCCGATGTTGAACTCCCCCTGTTTGGTGCGGGCTCTGGCGTTGAGCCCGCACCTTTCCGGGCACAATTCAGCTGATGTATACAGCTGACATGTGCCATCAACAGCCGCGGGTGGAATGGCGATTCACACGTGGCTGTAAACCAGTTAAATGCCGCTGTGAACTTCTGACAGAGGCATTTAACTCGCTCTTACCGGAAGTGCATCGTAAATCCCGCCCATTAGTGACCTAGCAGGCCTCTATGGTTGTCCTTGCCGGATTGCTATGAGTGCCGCCCGGTGGTCAGCTCTCATAGCAGATCAGCATTTCTGCTACACACAGGCAATTTGATCATTGTCTGTGTGTAGCAGAGGCGTTCAAAGTATTGCAGCTTCTAGTCTCCCATAGAGACTATTAAGTATGCAAAAAAGTAAAAAAAAAAAAAAAGTACCGTATTTAAAAATTAAAGTTCAAATCACCCCCTTTAGCTCCTTTCAAAATAAAACAATAAAAAAAATCAAATGTACACATATTTGGTCTCATTGCATTTAGATTGGCCCAATCTAGCAATATAAAAAAAAAGAATCTGGTCGCTATACGGCGTAACGAGAAAAAAATTAAAAATGGCAGAATTACATTTTTTTTGCCGCTGCTACATTGCAATAAAATGTAATAACTGGCGATCAAATAATCGTATCTACACCAAAATGGTATCGATAAAAACGGAAGCACGGCGCGCAAAAAAATAAGTCCTCACCTGACCCGCGATCACGAAAAATGGAGATGCTACGAGTATTGGAAAATAAAAACATGCACACAAATGAACAGGTCAGTAAAAAACTGTTCACACCACCCAAAGACTAAGACACAGAAAAAGTATGACAAACGTGCATGAATACTCTCTTGTAAAATATATATATATATATATATTTATACAATAAGCAGCAAGTGCTAGTAGAAAATAACAAACACAGGGTATTTAGTTGATACGTTTTTACATTGTTTGCAAAAAATGTATACTAAGCCACTCCACCACGTCACGGTAACCCTTCACGGAGCAGTCCTATCTAATGTATTTGAAACCTGATCATGTGAACAATAACTACATGAGCAGTTTCTTACTGACCTGTTCATTTTTTGTGCATGTCTCATGTGTTTTTAATTCATTAATTTCTTGCTTATGCAAGGTTTGGGAGATTCCCGCCCCTCTCGTGTGACATGCACATAAAGAGCCATCTTACACAGCATGCCCACATCAGGCAGCACCTTTCTGAATCCTGCTCATGTAGGTATTGTGCACATTATCAGATTTTAAATACATTAGATAGGACTGCTCCGTGAAGGGTTACCGTGACATGGTGGAGTGGCTTAGTATACATTTTTTGCAAAAAAGTATCAACTAAATACCCTGTTTGTTATCATCTTTTACTAGCACTTGCTGCTTACTGTTATATATATTTTACAACAGAGTATTCATGCACGTTTGTCATATTGTGTGTTTTTTTTCTGTGTCTGAGTATTGGAAAATGGCGTATTTTTTAATACAAAGTTTGGATTTTTTTTTTCATCGCTTAAATAAAAAAGAACCTAGACATGTTTGGTGTCTGTGAACTCGTAATGACCTGGAGAATCAGGATGGCAGGTCAGTTTTAGCATTTAGTGAACCTCGCAAAAATGCAAAACAAAAAACAACTGTGGGATTGCACTTTTTTTTTTTGCAATTGCACCGCACTTGGACATTTTTTTTTCCCATTTTCCAGTACACTATATGTTTAAAACCATTGGTGTCGTTCAAAAGTACAACTTATCTCGCAAAAATCAAGCCCTCACATGGCCATATTGATGGAAAAATAAAAAAGTAATGGCTCTGGGAATAAGAGGAGCGAAAAAGGAAAATACTTCTGGTCGTGAAGAGGTTAAACTCACTAAAGAGCCTCTATCAGTGCAATGAGAAGGCATACTGTAGTATACTGGTGAAATGAGATCTGATGATTTTTGGATTGGGTTGAGGGAATTTTCTTTCTTAAGGCCCCGTCACACATAGCGATCTCGCTAGCGAAATCGCTGCTGAGTCACAAGTTTTGTGACACAACAGCGATCTCACCAGCGAGATCGCTGTGTGTGACAGCAATCAGCGACCGACCCCCCTTGCCGGTATCTCTGATCGCTGCAGGAAAGGCCAGGACATTTTTTTGGTCGCTGGTCTCCCGCTGGCCACCACGCATTGCTGCGTGTGACAGGCGGGAGACCAGCGATCTGCTGGTAACTAATGTACACATTGGGTATCCAAGGGACGGGCGTCCCTTAGATACCCGATGTGTACGTTAGTTACCAGCGCGCTGATGCAGGGAGCTGGTAACTAACGTACACATCAGGTATCTAGGGACGCACGTCCCTTGGATACCCGATGTGTACGTTAGTTACCAGCTTCCTGCATCAGCGCGCTGGTTACTAACGTGCACAGCGGCGCTGGGCTGATCGCTGGTGAAGCTGCCTGTTTGACAGCTCACCAGCGATCACATAGCGATTCACCAGCGATCCTGACACATTGATATCGTTGTCAGGATCGCTGGTGAGTCGCTATGTGTGACTCCAGCCTTAGTTTTGACAGATCTGATATTTATATCCTGTATAAGAACATCCAAAAGTTATACAGTAGAAATACGCATACAGTGGGCACAATTACAGATTGCATTTAACCCCTTTCTGCCATCCGACGTACTATCCCGTCCATGTGCCCTGGGCCCCTATGCCCATGGACGGGATAGTACGTCGGCGTGGTGAGCGCCGCTGATCGCGGCCGGGTGTCAGCTGATTATCACAGCTGACACCCGGCACAATGTGTCAGGGGTGGTCACGGACCGCCCCCGACACGTTAACCCCTTGCACACCGCGATCAAACATGATCGCGGTGTACCGGGGGTTAAAGGGAAGCATCTGCAGGGAGGGGGCTCCCTCCGTGCTTCCCTGAGCCCCCCACGGCAGCGCAATGTGCAGCGCTGCTGCGGGGGGCTCCTTTCCTCCAGGCCCCCGAATCCAAGATGGCGACGGGGGCCTTCGGGGGCCTGAGGAAGCTGGCTTCCTCAGTGCCTGCAAAGCGCAGGCATGAGGAAGCCTTCTGCAGTGCCTGTGTCAGATCGCTGATCTGTCACAGTGATCTGTGATGTGACAGATCGAGGACAGTGATGTCCCACCTGGGACTATTTAATAAAGTAAAAAAAAAAAATAAAAAAAAGTGTTAAAATAATTTAAAAAAAATCGCCAAATAAATTAGGAAAAAATAAAAAAATATTCCCCCAATAAATCCATTTTTTGGAAATAATAAAAAAAACAAACAATAAAAGTACACATATTAGGTATCGCCGCGTCCGTAATGACCCGCCCTATAAAACTGTCCCATTAGTTAACCCCTTTAGCGAACCCCTTAAAAAATAAAAAACGAAGCAAAAAATAATGATTTATTATCATACCGCCAAACAAAAAGTGTAATAACGCGCGATCAAAAAGACGCATATAAATATCCATGGTACCGCTGAAAACGTCATCTTGTCCCGCAAAAAACGAGCCGCCACACAGCATCATCAGCGAAAAAATAAAAAAGTTATAGCTCGCAGAATAAAGCGATGCAAAAATAATTATTTTTTATATAAAATAGTTTTCATTGCATAAAACCGACAAAAACATAAAAAAACGACCTAAATGAGGTATCGGTGTAACCGTACTGACCCGAAGAATAAAACGCTTTATCAATTTTACCGCACGCGGAACGGTGTAAACGCACCCCCCCAAAAGAAATTCATGAAAAGCTGGTTTTTGTTCATTCTGCGTCCCAAAAATAGGAATAAAAAGCGATCAAAAAATGTCACGTGCCCGAAAATGGTACCAATAAAAACGTCAACTCGTCCCGCAAAAAATAAGACCTCACATGACTCGGTGGGTCAAAATACGGAAAAATGATAGCTCTCAATATGTGGTGATGCAAAAAATATTTTTACAATAAAAAGCGTCTTTTAGCGTGCGACAGCCGCCAAACATAAAAACCGCCATAAATAGTAAATCAAACCCCCCGATATCACCCCCTTAGTTATGGAAAAATACTAAAATTAAAAAAAAAATATTTATCTCCATTTTCCCGTTAGGGTTAGGGCTAGGGTTAGGGCTCAGATTAGGGTTAGGGGTGTGTTGGGGTTAGGGTTGGAGTTAGAATTGGGGGGTTTCCACTGTTTGGGCACATCAGGGGCTCTCCAAATGCAACATGGCCTCTGATCTCAATTCCAGCCAATTCTGAGTTGAAAAAGTCAAATGGTGCTCCTTCCCTTCCAAGCTCTGCCATGCGCCCAAACAGTGTTTTACCCCGACATGTAGGGTATCAGCCTACTCAGGACAAATTGCAAAACAATTTTTGGGGTCCAATTTCTCCTGTTACCCTTAGGAAAATAAAAAATTGGGGGCAAAAATATCATTTTTGTGGAAAAAAAATGATTTTTTTATTTTCACGTCCGAGTGTTATAAACTTCTGTGAAGCACTTGGGGGTTCAAAGTGCTCACCACACATCTAGATAAGTTCCGTGGGGGGTCTTGTGTCCAAAATGGGGTCACTTGTGGGGAGTTTCAATAGTTTAGGTACATCAGGGGCTCTCCAAACGCACATGACACCCGCAGACCATTCCATCAAAGTCTGCATTCCAAAACGTCACTGCTTCCCTTCCGAGCCCCGACGTGTGTCCATACAGTAGTTTTCTCCCACATATGGAGTGTCAGCATACTCAGGCCAAATTGGACAACAACTTTTGGGGGTACAATTTCTCCTGTTACCCTTGGGAAAATGAAAAAATTGGGGACTAATTGATCATGTTTCTGGAAAAAATACGATTTTTTTATTTTCATGCCCTGGCATTATAAACTTCTGTGAAGCCATTGGGGGTTCAAAGTGCTCACCTCACATCTAGATAAGTTCCTTAGTGGGTCTAGTTTTCAAAATGGGGTCATTTGTGGGGGGTTTCCACTGTTTAGGTACATTAGGGGCTCTCCAAAGGCAACATGACACCCGCAGACCATTCCATCAAAGTCTGCATTCCAAAACGTCACTACTTCCCTTCCGAGCCCCGACGTGTGCCCATACAGTAGTTTTCTCCCACATATGGGGTATCAGCATACTCAGGACAAATTGGACAACAACTTTTGGGGTCCAATTTCTCCTGGTACCCTTGGGAAAATAAAAAAATGGTGACTAAAAGATCATGTTTGTGGAAAAAAATACAAATTTTTTATTTTCACGCCCGGGCGTTATAAACTTCTGTGAAGCACTGGGGGGTTCAAAGTGCTCACCACACATCTAGATAAGTTCCTTGGGGGGGTCTAGTTTACAAAATGGTGTCATTTGTGGGGGGTTTCCACTGTTTAGGTACATTAGGGGCTCTCCAAAGGCAACATGACACCCGCAGACCATTCCATCAAAGTCTGCATTCCAAAACGTCACTACTTCCCTTCCGATCCCCGACGTGTGCCCATACAGTAGTTTTCTCCCACATATGGGGTATCAGCATACTCAGGACAAATTGGACAACAACTTTTGGGGTCCAATTTCTCCTGGTACCCTTGGGAAAATAAAAAAATAGTGACTAAAAGATCATGTTTGTGGAAAAAATACGAATTTTTTATTTTCACGCCCAGGCATTATAAACTTCTGTGAAGCACTTGGGGGGTCAAAGTGCTCACCACACATCTAGATAAGTTCCTTAGGGGGTCTAGTTTCCAAAATGGTGTCATTTGTGGGGGGTTTCCACTGTTTTGGTACATCAGGGGTTTTCCAATCGCGACATGGTGTCCGATCTCAATTCCAGCCAAAAACGTCAAATGGCGCTGCTTCCCTTCCGAGCTCTGCCATGCGCCCAAATAGTGGTTTACCCCCACATATGGGGTATCAGCGTACTCAGGACAAATTGCACAATAACTTTTACGGTCCTGTTACCCTTGGGAAAATAAAAATTGGGGTGAAAAGATCATTTTTGTTGAAAAAATGATTGTTTAATTGTACCTCTGTACGTTATAAACTTCTGTAAAGCCCTTGTGGGTTCAAAGTTCTCACCACATATCTAGATAAGTTCCTTGGGGGGTCTAGTTTCCAAAATGGGGTCACTTGTAGGGGGTTTCCACTGTTTAGGTACATCAGGGACTCTCCAAACGTGACATGGCGTCCAATCTGAATTCCAGCCAATTTTGCATTGAAAAAGTCAAACGGCGCTCCTTCCATTCTGAGCTCTGCCATGCACCGAAACAGTGGTTCCCCCCCACATATCAGGTATCTGCGTACTCAGGACAAATTTCACAATAACTTTTGCAGTCCAATTTCTCCTGTCACCCTTGGTAAAATAAAAAAAATTGAACCTGAAGTATTTTTTTTATGAAAAAAAGTTAGATGTTCATTTTTTTTTAAATATTCAAAAAAATTCCTGTGACGCACCTAAAGGGTTAATAAACTTCTTGAATGTGGTTTTGAGCACTTTAAGGGGTGCAGTTTTTAGAATGGTGTCACTTTTGTGTATTTTCTATCATATAGACCCCTCAAAGTGGCTTCAAATGTGATGTGGTCCTAAAAATAAAATGGTGTAAAAATGAGAAATCGCTGGTCAACTTTTAACCCTTATAACTTCCTAACAAAAAAAAATTTTGGTTCCAAAATTGTGCTGATGTAAAGTAAACATGTGGGAAATGTTAGTTATCAAGTTTTTTGTGTGCCATATCGCTATGATTTAAGGGCATAAAAATTCAAAGTTGGAAAATTGCGAAATTTTCAAAATTTTCGCCAAATTTCCGTTTTTTTCACAAATAAACGCAAGTTATTTGAATGAAATTTTACCACTAACATGAAGTACAATATGTCACGAGAAAACAATGTCAGAATCACCGGGATCCATGGAAGCGTTCCACAGTTATGACCTCATAAAGGTACAGTGGTCAGAATTGTAAAAATTGGCCCGGTCATGAACGTGCAAACCACCCTTGGGGGTGAAGGGGTTAATGTACAGGATGGGCCATTTATATGGATAGACCTGGGTGGGCCATTTATAAAGTTGGATCCAAAATGGCCAACTTCAAAATGGCCGCCACGGTCACCACCCATCTTGAAAAGTTTCCCCCCTCCCATATACTAATGTGCCACAAACAGGAAGTTGATATCACCAACCATTCACATTCTCCCATTTTTTTTTTTTTTAGGTGTAGCCATATACATGGCCCACCCAGTATATTCTTATGACTGTTCAAGAATGCACACTGTGTTAATCTGGCATCCCTCAAGACAAATTAATGCCCGTAAGACATATTTCTACATTTTTTTTTTTTTTTACCTTAGGTATAGGTGGCAGAAGGTTTGCTTCTGCTCCTCCAAAACCTGCAAAAACAAGTACATATATTCAGTACCAAGAAGAACTTATTGAAAAGAAGAAAAAAGAAATTGAGGCTAAAGCACAGCAACAAGCCAAGCGGTCTCAGCAGAACATCCCGGCTCAAGGCACAGTGTAAGTTGAATGCCATCCTATAAAGGTTTTTATTTTCAAGGATTTTTAATAATTTTACAATGATCACAATTACTAACCCAGATAGTGACATACATTGCAGCCATCAAAAATATAAAAGAAAGTAGGTAGTTGCATGTCCATATGGGTACCCAGCAGTCATTGTTGAAGGGAGCAGAGGAAGTACTTCCCTTGTGAATTTGGATAACTAAGGGTTCGCTCACATTGGTGAGTAGTCCCGCATATAACTTGGACGAGTGCTATCTGATGTTTCATCGCACTCACTCCAATGTTATATTATTGAGCAGTGCCAACTAGCATTTATTTTCTCATGCCAAGTCAGCATGATAAAAAAAAATCATTGCATGCTGCAGTTGGCAGTGTATATCGGACGGTACACCCTCATACAAGTCTATGGGTACATGCAAAACATTGGACTGCACTCTGATGTCAACTGATTGCAGTACGATATACGCCGACTCACAATGGAGAAGATGGAGAAATTAAGCTCTCCATCTTCTCCACACCTGTGATCAGATTCTCAAATGCAAGAGAATCGAATCACAGGCTGTGTACCTACGTTGCAGAAATGCTGCGGAAATTTCCGCAACATTTCTGCACTCCCGCTGCGAGTAAAACGCATGTGAATTCGCATGCGTTTTTCCCGCGGAAAACAAGCATTTTGCAAGCCTTTTTGGACATTCCAAGTGATTAGCATCGCTTGGAATGTGATAGGTAGGATGTCAAAATACTAAAAAAAAATAAAAAATATTGTTATTCTCACCTTCCGACAGCTCCTGACCTGCTCTGCGGCACTCCCGGCATCTTCCGGTTCCAGTAATGCTTTGCGCGAAGGACCTGAGACGACATCACGCTCGCGAGAGCGCGACATCATCATGGTCATTCACGCCAAGCATTACTGGGACCAGAAGATGCCGGGAGCGTGGTGAGAGGTGGGAAGGACTTGGGGGGGATGGGGGGGGGGCGCCAGGGGGTGAGTATATCACCATTTTTTATTTTTATTCTATTTTATTACAGGATTATGGTACCCAGGGCCTGGAGGAGAGTCTCCTCTCCCCCAGACCCTGGGTACTATCCGCACATGATCCGCTTACTTCGCGCATGGTGGGCACAGCCTCATGCAGAAAAGTAAGTGGATCAATGCATTCCTATGGGTGTGGAATTGCCGCGATTCTGCAAAAAGAATGGGCATGCTGCAGATTTTTCCGCTATGTGATTCCGCAGCAGAAAAATCCGCAGCATTAGCACAGCATTACGGAATCCCATAGGATTGCATGGGATGCGGGGTTTTTTTGCGTTTTTGCGGCGATTCCGCAGCGGAAAAACGCAGCGAAAATGCAAAAAAACGCAACGTGTGCACACAGCCTAAAATGACACGCTGCTCAAGCTCGCAGCAGAGTTTGAGCCAAGGGTTATTTGTGCATAGCATCCAATTCTGTCGCAAGAGAGAATCGTCAAATGCTATATGCCAGTATGTGTAAGGTCTAATAGTTAAGTCTGCTGTAGTCTTTTAATGGCTCTTAGGCTACGTGCACATGTTGAGTAAATGGATGCAGACATTTCATTTTTTTTCGGCTGCTTTTTTGCTCTGCGTTTTTGATTAATTTCAGTGAAGTCAATGGTCAAAAACGCAAGGTAAAAACACACAGAATATTAACATGCAGCAGATTATTTTCTGCACCAAATCTGCAAGTCACAAATAAGCAACGTGTGCATGACGCTTAAGGTTTCTCGTTCACTTTGCTGGCATCAGGACTGCTTCAGGTTTTGCTAGCAAATTTGCATGGCTAAAACGCACAAAATCTGCAACATGTGCCTATACTAAAAAAAAAAATAAAAATTGTATTTTGTGTGCTGTTAAACCAGGTATTGTTGTATAATGACAGATCTGCTCAGGGAACTGAAGTATTCTAAAGTCAAACACCCAATTCCTGTTCTAACAGTAAGCATACATCGCTAGGGAAAAAAAGAACGGCACTCCTACGTTTTCTCGGTGCGCACTACAGCGTGGCAAGCAATGCCTCTGATCAGCTTAAAAATCATTACCACCAGTCGAACTGCCACGGTGATCACGCTGTCAAATGATGGCTTAAGTCCGCAGCTGTGATCAGCGGTAAAAAGTTACTACTCCCATCAGTTTACGCTTGCTGCCTCTAATAACAGCAAGGGCAGGCGGCAGCTGATTGGAGCATTCATTAGCCGACGCCTGCACTCTAAATAAATAAATAAATAATAATAAAAAAAAAGCGTTTGTTTCCCTGTATTTCTGATAACCAGCCAGGCAAAACTGACAGCTGCGGGCTGCAACCCTCAACTGTTAGCGTTAGCAAGGATGGTTATCAAGAATAGAGGGGGTACCCATGTCATTTTTTTTAAATAATTAAAAAAAATTGTTGTGAGTCCACCTCCTGTTTTGACAACCAGCCAAGTCAAAACAGACATCTGGGTGCTGGTATTCTCAGTCTGTTAAGGGGCATGGATATTTGGCCCCCCCAGCCTACAAATAGCAGCCCTCAGCCACCCAGAAAATTCTGGAGCTTTGCCTGGCTCTTCTGACTTGCCCTGTGGCGGTGGCAAGTGAGGTTCATATTTGTGGGGTTGATGTCACCCTTGTATTGTCAGGTGACATCAAGCCCACGGCTTAGTAATGCAGAAGCGTTTACAAGACACCTATCCATTACTAATCCTATAGTTGTATGGTAAATAAACACAGCCAGAAAAAAGTATTTTATTTGAAATAAACCAAAACACACTTTTACTTTTTTAAAAAAAATAAATAAATACAAACACCGTTATACTCGCCTAACACCCATTCCATTGAAGACGTCGTCTTCTGAAAAAAAAAAATCAAAAATTAAAACAAGCAATATCCCTCACCTGTCCGTTGTTCTGGCTTTCTCTGTAATCCATGTCTGAGAATAATCCGTTTTCAACCTTTACAGTGCCAAGATGTGACTGTCCCAGCTGAGAACCACTGATGAATGAGCTGCTGCGAGCTCCGCCTCAGTAACTAGCGGTGACGTCATCGAGGTTACCACAGGTCACTGTGGCTGCTTTCCCAGCCAGGCCCCTGAACTACGGTGACATAAACACTAGCACAGTGAGAAAAAGCCTCACAGTGCAGCCGTGAGTTCACTGGGAGAAATTTCTCACTTCTTGCGGTGAACTGCTGTGAACTCACCGCTGCACCGTAAAACTTTTTTTCTCACTGTGCTAGTGATGTCACTGTATTTCAGGGGCCCAGCTGGCAACGCAGCCTCCGTGACTTGCGGTAACCTAGATGACGTCACCGCTTGTCACTGAGACTGAACTCGCAGCCAGGGTTGCAACTCGCAGCTGTCAGTTTTGCCTGGTTGGTTAACAAAAATACAGGGGAACCCACACCGGTTTATTTAATAATTTATTTAGAGCATCGGCTGATGAATACTCCCATGAGCTGCTGCCTGCTCTCGCTGTTATTAGTGGCAGCATGCGTAGGCTGATGAGAGTAGTAGTCCCATCAGCTGGCGAGAAACACCCGGTGTTCAGGGTGCCCGTAGAGTAGGTGTTCGTTATGGACCCTGAACTTTACTGTTCGGGTTCTCCCATTTCTAGTAAGCATACATCCACATGAGATGAAATTCCTCTGGATATTACCCACAGGTTTGTGAAGCTAAAATCTACAGTTGAATACAGTAGGACTTGAGTGAATAAGATTTCAGAAATCTCATGTTGCAGATTTTGTTCATGTCAAATCTGTGCAAATTTCCAATCCTACTCCATCTTAATATTGCATATTTTCGTATTGAATTTCACCCCTTTCAATGTAGCAGTGGTGAAATAGACCAATAGCAGATTTTTTATTTTTTTTTTAACAATCCATTTTTCAACTTTGCCTAGATTTTATCAAATACCTGTATATTGTATTATGCATGCTGATTTTTGTCTGTGCTTTGCCTTCAAATGCAGCTCTGCAGTTGCGTCCCCCTCCACATCAAATAAATTTGCAAATGATGGCAGCTTTTTGCAACAGTTTCTCAAGTTACAGAAAGAAAAGACTGGCACAGGTAAGTAGTCTGTCCAGTAATGAAACTGTGATATGTTTCACTATAAAGTATCCTAAAAGGGTATTCTCAAGTTTGGAAGTTATCCCATACCATTGGATTCCCACCGGTCCGGAGAGCTGGGGCTCTTGTGAATGGAGCAGTAGTCTTCTGCTGCGTTCATTTTCATAGGAGTGACGAAGACTAGCGTATCGCTCGGCTGTGTCCTTAAGTTCCCATAAGAATGAATGGAGCGGCAGTGCGCTTGATCAAGTACGGATCCCTGCACACAGGGCTCTTTAGTCTTCAGGGGTCACAGCAGTTGGATCCCTTGTGATCGGGAGGTTATCTCCTATCCAATAGATAAGGAATAATTTGCAGACTTGAGTCATCATTCTCTTGCAATGTTTATATCTGAGCAAGACGTTCTATATGAGAATTGTTTCTTTATGATAAATATATTTTGTCAGAAATTCCTACATATCCACACATCTAATAGACAACTGTCACTGATAACATTTTCAGTGAAAAAACGTACATTTCCATTCAGCAGTTGGCAATAAGTGATGACTTTACCAGCAGTTTTAGATAATTGACCTAGTTATAGTTTGCTTCTTAGATTTGCTTTGCAATCCATAGTAAACACTCTTTCCAGGACGTCCTATCCTGACAGCACTATGGGGGGTTGTCCTTTCATCCTTACAGGGACAGGAAATGCGCGAGAGGTTTAAAGGTCCCCTCCCACACCACCCTCCAGTGTTTTTCCTGTCCCTGTAAGGACAGGCACGAGAGCGCCGCAGCCGCGGCATACAGCAACTTACCGGGGCCAGGAGGTTCGGGGTCCTAACTTCCAACTCCTCCGGTCGGACGGTTCTGCGCGGCACCCCCCTAAGGGGGGTTCTCCGCTGGCGGTCCCGTGGAGTGTCGCTCTGGGATTCGATACCGCTTCCCCACAGCACGGCTCCCGCGAGAATGCCCATGGTGGCGGCCACGTCACTTCCGGGCGCCCAGGGATGACGACTTCCGGTCACAGCAGGGCGCGTCAGCATGAAGCAGGGAAGGAGTGTTCCGGTGCAAGACAAGGTAGGATAAGAGCAGGGGCCAGCGGCAGATCGATAGGTGACGCTACAGACCTGTGATTTCTGTCAGCTCCGCCAGCATGGATGCCAGGACCAGTGACCAGCCAGAGCCAGCGTCTGTGAGTAAGGGGCATGGGGGCAATGATACCAGAGACAGGAGCCTTGAGTAAAAATGGACTCCTGTTCTTTAAGTTAGGATAAAACAACGCCGACCCCGACGGCAACAACGTCTAGGACATCGAGCAAACCCAAATGCCCCATCTGTGCCAGCAAACTACCGAGCACATGGAAGAAACCCCTATGTGAGGACTGCACCCTGCGGATCGTCAGAGGCGAGCAGGCCGCGTTCTTCACAGAGATGCGCACAATAGTCAGAGACGAAGTCCAGGCCTCTGTCTCTGGGTTACTACCCACTCAGTCCTCCGGCCGGTCCCAGGCCAAGAGACCAAGATGGGAGTCCGACCAGTCTTCAGAGGAAGAGATACGGGATACAGACTCGGAGGAAGAGGGCGAGATCACCTCTGAACCCCTGGAGACAGGGAAGAGGTACATCTTCACATCAGAAAACACGAATGAGCTTCTCAGTGCAGTAAGAAGTAGGATGCAGATCGAGGAAACCCCGAAGGAGCAATCCATCCAGGATGCAATGTTTGGGGGATTAAGAGCTAGAATTCGTCAGGTCTTCGCAGTTAATGACCATATCCGGGCAATGATCCTGGAAGAATGAGAAGATGACGCTAAAAGACTGATTGTGCCACGAGACTTTAAGCTGCGACTTCCATTTAACCAGGAGGACATCAACACTTGGGACGAAGTGCCTAAGATTGATTCACCGGTAGCCAAGGTGTCGAGAAAGACTTCAATTCCCTTTGAAGATTCGTCCATTCTCAAAGAGCCCATGGACAAAAAGGCCGACGTGCTCTTAAAAAGCGCTTGGGAGGCCTCAGCGGCGGTGATGAAAGCAAACATAGCTGCCACTTCAGTCACTAGATCCATGCACCTATGGATAGACCATTTAGGACAACAATTAAAGGAAAACACCCCTAGGGGTGATATCCTTGAGAGCATTCCCCTGTTAAAGATCGCAACCGGTTTTCTGGCAGCTGCTTCTGCAGAATCTGTACGGTTTGCGGCCAGAAATAATTCCCTATCCAACGCGGCCCGTCGAGCCATATGGATGAAAACCTGGTCAGGGGACTACCAGTCTAAAAATAAATTTATGTTCCATACCCTTCTCGGGCGGGAAGGTATTTGGGCCGGCTTTAGATAAGATTTTAGAGAGTGCCTCTGACGACAAAAGAGGTTTTCCAGAGGAAAAGCCAAAAAGGCAGTTTCCCTTTCAGAGATCCTGTCCTTACCAGAGGCAGGAATATAGGGGGAAAGGGAAATCTTCTCGCTGGGAGTACTCGAGGGGGGGAAGAAGTAAGGCTCCCCCGGCTCGCTCCGGACAAAGTTCTAGAAGCAGAAGGCAATGACGCCATACCTGTGGGGGGCGCCTCAGACACTTTGCAGGGGCATGGCAACGCAGCTCCCAGAACCCATGGGTCCTCAATACAATCTCCCAGGGCTATACCCTCGAGTTTACAGAAACCCCCCCCCCCCCCCCCAAGCACGATTCGTGGTTACAGAAACCCGTTCCAGAGCCATAATAGATCCTATATGGGCAGACATAAGGGACCTGTTAAAAACAGAAGTAGTGGTTCCAGTCCCAGATGTAGTGAGAGTCCAGGGCCACTATTCTACACTCTTCACGATAAAAAAACCGTCGGGGGAAAGCCGAACCATCATAAACTTAAAACCGCTAAATCAATGGGTTCGGTACAAAAGATTCCGTATGGAGTCCCTGAAGACTGCCATCCCTCTAATAGACCAGAACGCTTCCATGTGCACTATAGATTTAAAGAGCGCATATTATCACGTTCTTATCCATCCTCAATCTCAAAGGTTCCTACGCTTCGCTCTAAAAAAAGGAGGCAAATGCTACCACTTTCAGTTTCAGGCTCTCCCGTTCGGCTTGGCATCAGCACCTCGAGTTTTTACGAAACTGGTCGCCGAAGTCGTAGCGAACTTAAGACAGAGAGGCATAATTATTGTACCTTATTTAGACAACTTCCTGGTAATATCCCGTTCAGCGTCAGAGTTAAGAGAACAACTCATCTGAATTATTTTCAGCCTCGAGAGCCTAGGTTGGATCCTAAACAGAGAAAAATCAGACCTGCAGCCCAGTACCCAGAAGAGATTCCTGGGAGTCATGCTAGACTCCAAAAGAAGAGTCTCTTTCTTGCCGGAAGAAAAGAGGAAACCTATCATGGACAAGGTTCGTCAGTTTGGCCAGTACCAGGATTCAATAAGAACCGCAATGGAGATCTTGGGCACCCTTACTGCATGCATACCCTGCGTCATTTGGAGCCAGGCTCACACAAGAATCCTGCAGAGGGAGATACTGACAAAATGGGACAGACGGCAGTCCTCGCTGGACAAGAAGTTCAGACCATCCCCGGCTTTGAGATCATCCCTGAGATGGTGGGTCAGCCACAGAAACATCAGACAGGGGGTTCCTTGGATCCTGTCTCCATGCGTGACCATCACCACAGATACCAGCAGAAGAGGATGGGGAGCCCACCTAGAGGGAAGATACGTTCAGGGAACATGGCCCAAGAACATCAGCTTACAGTCCTCAAATTACCGAGAACTACGAGCGGTTTGGGAAACGCTGAAAAGAAACAGTTCCAGCCTACAGAACCAGCATATAAAGATCATGTCGGACAACGTCACCACAGTAGCCTTCCTATGCCACCAGGGAGGCCCAAGGCACAGGAAACTTCAGGATCTAGCAGCCCGCATCCTCACCTGGATGGAGAACAACTCTTACTCCCTGTCAGCAGTCCACCTAGAAGGCTCCCAAAACAATATAGCCGACTAGCTAACCAGGCAGGAAGTCTGGGCCACCGAGTGGGAGCTAAAGGAGGAGATCTTCAGAGATTTGTTCCATCACTGGGGGACACCCCAACTGGATCTCTTCGCGACAAGAAAAAACGCCAAGTTAAAGAGATTCTACTTCCTCAATCCGGCGGACCACGCTGAACCAGAGTTGGAGAGGGGGACTCCTATACGGTTTTCCACCGATCGCCATAATACCGAGGGTTCTCAGGAAGATCCAGGAGGAGAGAGCTCGGGTGATGCTAGTTGTACCCTTTTGGCCCAGGCGGAGTTGGTTTCCCCTCCTCAAGAAGTTTGCTCAGAGGGGGCCACTCCATCTGCCAACGTCAGACTTGCTTTCTCAAGGCCCAGTGCTACACCCAAACCCAGGAAGCCTAAAACTGGCAGCATGGATCCTGAGACGGACATCCTAAGGTCCATTGGCCTATCGGACCAAGTGATCTCGAAATTGCAGGCCAGCCGTAAACCTATTACAAGAGCAATATATTGTAAGATCTGGAAGAGATTCTGCTCGGAAAGTGGTAGTGCCCCCTTAGATTTGTCTCGGCCAAATATCCCTCAGATCCTGGACTTCCTACAAGCAGGGTTTGGTAAGGGCCTGACCCCGAGCACCAGATAGCGGCCTTAAGTACCTTTTTCAATTTCTCTCTATCCTCCCATCCATGGATAGCACGATTTACAAAGGCCACCCAGAGATTAAGACCCAGATTGAGGAAAACCGTCCCCCCCCCCCCGTGGGACCTAAATCTGGTACTCAACGCACTGTGTAGGCCCCCTTATGAGCCAATTTCAGAGTTAGACATTTCAAAGCTCACACAAAAAAACGCATTTTTGGTAGCCATCACCTCAGCCAAACGTTTAGGTGAGATACAGGCCCTCTCGGTCCAATATCCCTACATTCAGATCTTCGAGGACCACATAATGATCAAACTAGACCCAAGGTTTCTCCCTAAGGTAGTGTCTCTGCAGAAGCTAAACCAGGAGATAATCCTACCCTCATTCTGCCCAGCCCCAAAGACCGATAAAGAAAAGCTGTTTAATTCACTGGACGTTAGACGTATGGTCACCCGCTACCTAGAAGTCACCCGGGATTGGCGACAGGACACACAACTATTCATCTAGTACGGCGGTAAAAATAGAGGTAAAAGCGCAGCTACACATAGCCTGGCAAGGTGGATAACAGCAATAATTTCCTTGGCATACGAGGCCGAAGGCTTGCCCGTACCTGAAGGGCTTAGAGCCAATCCACGAGGTCTACACCGAACACTTTCTGTAGACGCTATAAATTGGACACTCTAACAGCTAGCCAGTCGACCTTCGGTCGTAAAGTGCTAAAAAGCAGTAGTCCCACCCTCAGCGAATTCCTACTTTGGTGTTCCCCATGGTGCTGTTAGGATAGGACGTCCTGGAAAACGGAGATTAGACCTACCAGTAATGTTATTTCCAGGAGTCCATCCTGACAGCACTGATAGTTCCCTCCCTATGATTTGTATTGGTATCATTATGCTTGTACTAAATCTAAATACATTTTAACTGCATTCATACTGGTGTGGTACTTGGAAAAATCACAGGAGTGTGGTGTGGGAGGGGACCTTTTAGCCTCTTGTGCATTTCCTGTCCCTGTAAGGATGAAAGGACAACCCCACATGGTGCTGTCAGGATGGACTTCTGGAAATAACATTACCGGTAGGTGTAATCTCCGTTTTTGCACATACATATATTTTTTATGTAACTTTATTAATGGCTAGAAAAATACAGGGAAATTGAGTCGTCGGAGGTTTGGCTTACCGACTCTACAGCCCTTTTTACTACAGTGTTTTGGTTTTGTTCGTTTTTTTTTTTTTTTTTTTAGAAAAATCACCAAGTTCGAGTTGCAGCTCATCGGCTACTCAGAAGAAGCCTGTTCTGACTGTAAAGCGGCATGGGTCCTCTGTTGAGAGCATGCTCAATCAAATGAAGACTTTTACTCGTACTAAGCAAACACCCAAGATAAATCGAAATAGTGTCTTTAAATCTCCTGAGGAAGATGATGATGATGACGAGGACTATGAGCAGTGGTTAGAAATAAAAAGTAAGTTGCAAGTGGGAGGAGAGTTTGTGCAAGACTGGATAAGTAATTTATTGTGGTGCAGTGTTAAATGAGATTTCTCATAATGATAAATGGAAAAAATTGCAAAGTGTGTAGAAACAAGCACCTTTGTAATTTACTTCTTATTGAAAATGCTCTCCATTCTCAAGAATTGAGGGATTTTTAATGTTATAGTTTACTCTTCAGTGCCTAGAATAGTGGCCACCTTTATCAGAGGTGGTCAGTTTCTAGTCAAGGAGCATGTGCTTGCAAGTGTTTTTCTATAGAGTTTGTGAGCGGTTTTCTATAGAGCGCTCTCTGGATCCACGGAGCTTTACTGACTGGTCGATTTGTCTATCTTCAGGAGAGGGACGGCTTCCCCGGCAAGCAGGATCCTCGGAGGCTGCAGCATGGTTCCCTCCTGAGTAGACATGTCGAAAATAACCCATTTATCATAATCACGTTACCTGCACTAGTTTTTGAGGTGGTGGTGTATTTTTCATGGGCTCCTTTTGTTGCAGTCTAATTATTTTAGTATATTGTATTGACGCAATAGAGGGTAACTTCTGCAACTGTTATATGGATAAATTTAGTTGCCGATCACCAAAAAAGAGCTGGAAAAAGATTACCGTAACCAGTCAAAGTTTTGCTCTGTTGAAGAAATCTTAGACCTTAGACACTGCTAGGCTGTGTGTATTTTTTGAGTGGTTAAAGTGGATGAAAATGTAAAATTTTCTACAGAAATTCTCATAATGGGGCAGATTATGAAAACAGTTAAAAAGAGAAACTGTCTTTTTTTTGTGATTGGTATGCCTTTTAGACAGTTTTGATAAATCTGCCGCTCCCTGAGAAATAGGCAATATAGTAGAAAGCGTATCAGTGTAGAGAGCTACTGGCCACAAGAGCTGACAATTAAGCAGTTGTTGCTCTCTCATTCCTTGGTTTGTTCCCTTCCTTTCCCTTTCTTTATCTAGCAATTACAGTGGATATAAAAAGTCTACACACACCTGTTAAAATGTCAGGTTTTTGTCATATAAAAAAAAATCACACCAAGAAGAATAATTTCATAACTTGTCCCACCTTGTAAGGTTTCCCATAATCTGTATAATTCAATTGTGAAAGACTTTGAAAACTTTTTGCATGGAAAATATAAAAATAAAGAACTAAAATAATGTGATTACCCAAACATGCATTCCCTTAAACTAATACATTGTTGATGCACCCTTTGGACTTATGACAGCATTCAGTCTTTTTGGGTGGGAGTCTTTCAGCATGACACCTCTAGGTTTGACAATCGTTTGCCCACTCTCCCTTGAAGTAGTGCTCCAAATTTGTCAGATAGTGAGGGCAAATCCTGTGTACAGTAGTCTCTTCAGGTCAACCCACTAATTTTCAATTGTATTCAGTTCTGGACTCTGTCTGGGCTGTTCCAAAATTTTTATCTTCTTCTGGGGAAGCAACTCTAGTTGTTTTGGAGTTATGTTTAGGGTCGTTGCCGTGCTGAAAGGTAACATTCATCTTCAGCTTTTTATCAACAGTCTGAAGGGTTTATAATAAAATTGACTGACTTTGTACTTTTCATAATGTTCTCAATCTTGACTAAAGCCCCAGTTCCAGCTGTTGAAAGCATCCTTAAAGCATAATGCTGTTCCACCATGTTTCAATGTAGGTGTGGTGTGGGTTTTGGTGATGTGGAGTGTTGAATTTGTAACAAACACACCTTTTTGAATTATGGCCTAAAGGTTTAACCTTGGTTTCATCTGACCATAATACGTTTCTCACATGGTTTTGGCAGAGTTAGATAGCTTTTCGCAAATCATAGCTGCCATCCAGAGGCGAAAAATATGAAGAATACACTACATTGTCACCTGCAGTACACAACCAGTACGTACCAGAAATTCTTGCAGCTTATATTAATGTGGTTGTAGGCCTATTGGCTGCATCCCAGACCAGTTTTATTCTTGTCTTTTCATCAATTTTTGAGGGACGTCCAGTTCTAGCTAATGTCACCGTTGTACCAAATTTATGCCACTTCTTGATGACTCTCTTCAGTGTGACATAGTATATCTAATGCTTTGTAATTTTTTTTGTATTCATCTCTTGACTGATGCCTTTCTGCAATGACAACCCTTTGCTGTGTTGTAAGCTGTTTACGGGCCAAAGCCTTTGCTGGAAAAGGAAACTAAGAAAATGTCAGGAAAATCCTCCTAGATCAGCTAAACTTTTTATGGGGTTAATTTGAATCACTGTAAATGATGGCAGCTATCTACTAACTACTACCTATCATTACTTTAAATGTGATTGGCTAATTCTGAACACAGCCACATCCCCAATTATAAAAGATTGTTCACACGTTTGCAAACATATTCCCTCAAAATTACTTAAGTGTGTTTCTCAATTGATTTGTGCAAATAATGCGTGACATTAAAGGTAGAAAAAATTATGAATTCTTCTTCCTCGCATTTTATCAGGGGTATGTAGACTTTTTATAACCACTGTAAATACCTGTTGACTGTTTACTGTGTGAATTGAATCCCAGTACTGACAGCCTGCTTAAAGTTTCACCCCCAGAGGACTCAGAAATACGCAAAGTGGTAGAACAGTTGGCTCGATTTGTAGCTGAAGGGGGCAGAGAACTGGAAAAAATGGCAATGGAAGATTACAAGGATAATCCATCTTTTGGGTGAGTGGTAAAACACAGTGCTTGCATATTGTAATATCAACATATCGGGCTTACAATTTTCAAACCATTATTAGATGGACTTCAAACCACAGCATCTGTCTATAACTTTGATAGCTTATACTAGGGTTTGCCATTAATTCTCTGCAGTACATTTTATAAAACACAGCAAATGTAGCGTTGGGTAGGGCAAAGATTTTCTCACTGATGTTGGTATAAAAAATTTTGCATAAATCAATTCCACAAGGAATATTAGAAATTTTTGTATTATCTTATCAGAAAAATCTTCTGCTTTCTCCACCTGTGAGCCACTTCTTCTCTAGCCTGCTCCTCCCCACCTCTTGAATTCATTAAATTACTTACAGGGCACAATCAGATGGCCGTATAAATCGAACTGAGATTGGAACGTAATGCTTGGACTGATAGTCAGGTTTCCCGACTCGAGCGTGACAACTTCACATATTTCTGTGTAGCTGTCACTGTGAGGATGGAGAGCCTCCGGCCAGTCTGTGCAATGCATTCTGATCTGTCTGTTTTTCCCGGCAGTCTGACTGTGCCCAAAAACTGTGAGCTCACTTAGGTGCTAATTGTTGAAATCTTTAGACATGGGATGGGGTGATGTGGAGAACGCAGTGAAAGTCCAGTTTAGAAGTCATGTTCAGTTTTGTGGAAAAGTGTTTGCCCCCTTCCTGATTTCCTATTCTTTTGCATGTTTGTCGCACTTAAATGTTTCAGATCACCAAAAAAATTTAAATATTGGACAAATAACAAAGTTTTTAAATTAAGATCTTTATTAAGGGGAAAAGAAATCCAAACCTATAGGGCCCTGTGTGGACAAGTGATTGCATCCTAAAGCTAATAACTGTTTGGACCACCCTTAGCAGCAACAACTGCAATCAAGTGTTTACTATAAGTGGCAATGAGTCGTTTACAACGCTCTGGAGGAATTTTGGACCACTCAGGTTTGCAGAATTGTTGTAATTAATGCCAATCGGATTAAGGTCAGGACTTTGACTGGGCCACTCCATAGTCTCAATTTTGTTTTTCTTAAGCTATTCAGAGGTGGACTCGCTGTTTTGTTTTGGATCATTGTCCAGCTGCATAATGCTGAATAACCCAAGTGAGCTTCAACTTGTGGTCACAACCAGATGGCCGGACATTATTCTTCAGGATTTTTTGGTAGACAGCAGAATTCATTGTTCCATTTACCCCAGCAAGTCTTCCAGCTTCTGAAGCAGCAAAACAGCCCCAGCCAATCACACTACCACCATCATATTTTACTGTTAGAAAAGGGTGAGGGAAGAGAGCCTCCAGAGATAAAATCAAAAAGGAAAGTAATCTTTTTGTAAAAAAAAATGAAAACTTTTATTCAGTACATTAGTACATTAAAAAAGACATGGATCCTGGTCACCACAACCAGGGATAAATAACCAACGTGTTTCAGCTAAGAGCCTTAATCATGGTATTCATCCAGCCAGTTGCTGCAACAGATGGTGAGCTGACATTTTTCCCCATTATTTTCCCTCTATATTTTACTGTTGGTATGATATTCCTTTTCTATAATTCTATGTTACTTCTACACCAGATGTAATGGGACATACACTTTCCAAAAAGTTCAACTTTTGTCTTGTCAGTCCACAGAGTATTCTCCCAAAAGTCTTGGGGATCATCAAGATATTTTCTGGCAAAATGGAGCGAGCCTTTATGTTCTTATAGCTTAGCAATGGTTTTCGTCTTGGAACTCTGCTATGCAGGCCATTTTTGACCTGTCTCTTTCTTATGATTGAGTTATGAACGCTGACCTTAAGTGAGGCAATTAAGGCCTGCAGTCCTTTGGATGTTGATGTGGGGTCTTCTGTGACCTCTTTGCCGAGTCGTCGCTGCGCTCTTGGGGTAATTTTGGTCTGCATGCCACTCCTGGGAAGGTTCACCACTGTTCCATGTTTTTGCCATTTGTGTATAATGGCTCTCAGTGTGGTTCACTGGAATCCCAGAGGTTGAGAAATGGCTTTAAAACCTTATCCAGACAGATAAATCTCAATTATTTTCTCATTTATTCCAGAATTTCTTTGGATCGTGGCATGATGTCTAATTTTTGAAGATCGTTTAGTCTACTTGAATTTGAACTCAGCTTCTCAAGGATAATGACAAACCACAGTTAATTGATGTTTTAAGGGGGGGGGTCACTTGTTCAAACAGGGCCCTGTAGATTTGAATGTCTTTTTCCCTTAATAAGAAAGGCCTTCATTTAAAAACTGCATTGTAGGTTTACTTTTGTTATCTTTGTCTAATATTTATATTTATTTGGTGATCTGGAACATTTAAGTGTGACAAACATGCAAAAGAATAAGAAATCAGGAAGGGGCAAGCACTTTTTCACACAACTGTAATTGTATTATTCTTCATAAACATATAATGGCCTATTCTGAGTAGTTACCTCATATTATAGTATGCTTTAAGGTGCTCATAAACCTAGAGTAAACCGTCACTTTAATTTTTGTTATATCAATAGTACATATGAAAATAAGAAACTGCGTAATATATCTTATCAGAAAGATCTGCTTCTTTCTCCTCCAGGACTAAATATTCATTCTCAAAATTCTCAATTGGGTAAAATCTGTATTCAGTGAAGACAGATTGTTACATTACTGAAATAGGAAATGAGGGAATTTATATTGTGAGCCCCAACTGGGACAGTGATGATGTCTGTAAGGCGATGAAATATGATGAGACTATATAAGTGAGTAAAATAAATTATGCAAGCAACTACAAATGTATATGACAAAAGCATATATATCGCTTTAAGTAGCGCACTGTTTTTCATGGGGTTTACTGTGCAGTTGGGAGCTTAAAAATGATATAGAGTATAAGCTACAGTGCATATAAAAAGTCTGCATACCTTTGTCAAAATGCCAGGTTTTTGCCATGTAAAAAAAAACATAACAAAAGGAATAATTTCAGAACTTTTTAAACCTTTTAATGTCACCCATATTCCATACAAATTAATTAAGCAAACTAAAATCATTTTGAAAGGGAAATTAACTCCATATAAAGTTTATCTGTTCTAGTAGGATCGTCTTGACATTTTAGTTGCAATTTACAAGTCCATGGTCAGTAAACAGCTTACAACACAGCAAAGGGATGTCATTGTTCAAAGTTAGAACTCTTTAGATAGAGCAAGGAACACTATGAAGAGTGTCATGAAGAAGTGGTTTAAATTTGGCACAACAGTGACATTACCTAGAATGGGATGTCCCTCATAAATTGAAGAAAAGACAAGAAGAAAATTGAACTGAAAGGCTGCAAACAGGCCTACAGCAACACTAAATTGGTTTTCCATTACTCAGACAGCCCTTTTTTCCATCCTTATGTTTCCCCTACCTGTAAAATAACACCTATACTCTCCTCGGGTGCAAGGGCCATTCCAGCGGTGTCTGCACTGGCTCTCCCAGGGCCCACCTGACATTATGTCTAACAATCCCTGAGGCCAATCGGTGCTGACTTCACTCTCCTCTTCTACGGACGTATTTAAGATCCGGAGAAAGTGAGAGAGCAGCCACATCTCTTACTTTCTCCATATGTCTAATTTGTTCAAAGTTTGGGAGTGTAAAGCCAGTGCTGATTAGCTGTAAGGATCATGTGACAGTCACGTGAGCTGTGGGAGAGCAAGTGCCAATACTATTAAAATAGCGCCGGCACCGGAGTTGAGTATAGGTGGTGGTGTTTTGCTGGGTGGAAACATAGGGATTGTGAAGGGGTTGTCTTGAGTAGTAGACAACCCCTTTAAAGGAACCGCAAAGATGTTTGGCAAATACTGGTTGTGTACTGCCTGCGCATAAAGATTCGGTATTCTTTATATGCCTATCTTGTGGGGTTCAGTGGCAGTACGGAAGCCTTTCCTTACAAAGTAAATTATCCAAGCCCAGTTACATTTTGCCAAAACCTACATTAAAGGAGTTGTCCCAGACTTGAACATTGATGACTTATCCTTAGGAGAAGTCATCAGTGTCTGATCGGTGTGGGTGCGACACTGGAACTGCTTGGTCCCGGAACTGCACAGCTCCATCTACTGCATAGTGGCTGTGGCCGTGTACTACACATCCCTAACTATTCAAATTAATAGGAGGGGGGGGGGGGGGTGGATGTGCAGTCCCTGGCCGTGGCCACTATTCCGTCAAGGGAGGTGTGCAGCTCCGTTACTGATCAATTCCAACCTCTACCAACACTGGGAACAGCTGATCGGCGGGGTGTCCCGGGTGCCAGAACCCCACTGATCGATCATGACCTATCTTAAGAATAGGCCATCAATGTGAAAGTCCCGGACAACCCCTTTAAGTCTGCCAAAAGCATGACTTAAAATGTGTTATGGACTGATGAGATCAAAGTTGATCTTTTGGCCATAATTCCAGAAGGTATGTTTGGTACAAAGCCAACTCTGCTCATCACCTAAAGAGCAACTTAACCACAGAGAAGCATTATGCCTTGAGGCTTTTTTTTTTTTTTTAGGGAATTATGACCAATTCCAAATATCAGACAATATGTGCAACAAAACCTTCAGGCTTTGGCTAAAAAGGTGACGATGAAGTGAAATTTCACCTTCCAGTATCACAACAAACCTAAGCATACCTCTAACTAAATCAACAAAACAATGGCTATCCAAAGTTTTGAAATTGCCCAGACCTGAATCTAATTGAAATCTGGTGGTTGACCTGAAGAGAGCTGTGAGATGTCCTCACAATCAGAGCGATGTGGAGCACTAATACAAGGAAGAGTGGACAAAGATGGCAAATTATAGATTTGCCATGTTGCATCACTCCTATCCAAAAACATTGAATACTGTCATAAATTCAGTAAGTATTTCCACACAATATTAACAGTATGCATATTTAAATCAAACAAATTTTATTTTTTTATTTTTCCACTCGAAAAGATTTCAGTTGGTGTGTACAGATTATGGGTGACATTATAGGTGGAAAATGTTCTGAAATTCTTGTTTATATGATTTTTACATGACAAAAACCTGGCATTTTAATCTGGATGTGTAGACTTTTTATATCAGTGTTTTTTTATCTTGATAGAGATGTAACACGACAAGTAGAAAAATATGTAATCACTATTTATCTGCATGCCACCTAAGTCCCTATATCAAAAATATGATGGTAATGATTGAGGTTGTAAAGGACCAATACTGAGGCCAAACCAACAAGGTAAAAGTATGTACAAGAAATACAAATGCATGTTATTGGACTGACAGAACCCATATTAACAGATATCCAGTATAGCCATTTTTTGGGAAGACTACTCTGTAATGCATTTAGCGTAAGAAAAGGCATAGCTCAAACATAAAGTAGAAGAACCCCACGCGTATTGCTGAAAATCACTGCTTCATCAGAGGAAGTGTTACATTGTATGTTCAGACTGAAGGCCACAAGGGAACATATGGAAACAATGAATAAAAAATGTGTGCGATACGCATAAAAATGTGTTAAACCACAGATTCCTCTTTTCTTGACTCTTCAAATTCTGGTTTCTGCTGTGTACTCTCTGCTGAAACTGCCCTTATTAAAGTCTCCAAAGTCTGATCTCCTAACCGTAACAGCTAAATCTAATGGTCACTACTCCCTGCTGTTTGTCCTGGATCTTTCTGCAGCATTCGACACTTTACCAGTTCCTCCTCACTATGCTCCGCTTTATCGAGCTCAGGGATAATGCTCTTTTGGTTCTTCTACCGCTCCTTCACTGTATTTTTGTCGGCTCCTCTTCCCCTTACTGTTGGGGTTCCTTAGAGTTCAGTTCTAGGTCCCCTCCTCTTTTACTTATACACCTCATCTATAGGACAAACCATCACTAAATTCAGTTTTCAGTAACATCTCAATGCTGATGATGCCCAACTATACACATTATCCACAAACTTCACTTCATCCCTACATTACGATAAAATACCAGGGATTGTCTGTCTGCTGTCTCTAACATTATGTTCTCCCTCTGTCTTAAAACTGAATCTGTCAAAACTAAACTGTGTGTTTCCTCCCTCTACCCAATATTGCCATTTTCATGTGTGATTCTACCATTACTCTCCAGCAACTTGCCTGCTCTTTTGGGGTCATATTTGATTCAGATCTTTCATTCACTCGCTACATCCGATCATTCGCTCGCTCATTTCACCTACAACTACTTAAGGGAATTGGCCGCTGGAGGCATTGCTTTCGCAGACTGAGATCTCAGCTGGGCCGAGATCCCAGTTTGTGCATGCCCTACCTCCAACGGCTTTAGGAAAATGACCACCGAGAAAGCAATGCACTCTGCTCTTCCTCATTGCCAACACCACTTTTGCCACCACTGACTTGCTGAGGAAGTAACCCTGCTTCCTGTGATCCTGCTCTACCACCTTCGCAAACCCACCGGTAAGCTACATTTGGACTATAAGACGCACCCCCCAAATTTTGGGGAAAAGTGCGTTTTATAGTCTAAAAAATACGGAAATCTGTGTCCTCTTACTAAACTCTCCCCTCTCCAAACTATCCTGAATGCAGCAGCTAGGATCATATTCCTCCTCTTACACCAATGACTCTACCTTGTGCCAATCACTCCACTGGTTACTCGTTGCCCTATCGACCAGTCAAAGGCCAAATTACCATAGGAAAAGCAAACTTTATAAAAACATTTTTAAACATGTATTTACTGTATGTGATAATCACTATAAAAGGCTGGTTGGGCAGGGTATTTAGCAACACATACACAAATGCTGTGGGTTGGAGGGCATGGATAACCCGTTTGATTCCCTTTAAGTGCCTCTTGAATTAGGAATAAATCACCAACCCTGTCACTAGCAAAGCCCACACACACACCATCAAACCTTCTCCGTGCTTCATGGTGGGTACCAAACGTGTAAAAAAAAAAAACAAAAAAAAACATCCAGTCACCTTTTCTGCATCTTTTAAAAGCATAGTGGTTGGTACCAGAAGTCTCTAATTTTTGATTTGTCATATCATAGTGCAGATTTCCTCTAATCTTATGTTGCTTTGCCGAAACAATTTGTCGTCTTGTTTGCAATCCTGAGTAGTGGCTTCTTTGCAAGAATCAAATGTTACGGTCAAATTGCTGCAATCTCCCCTGGGACAGTTGTTAAGAGTTCTGCTACTTGATGTCTGTGCATCATTTATGACAGATGTTATCTGAGGTGCTCTCAACAGTTTTTGAGGCTGGTAACTGAACTTATCCTCTGCAGTAGAGGTAATTCTTAGTCTTCCTTTCTTAGGGCTGTCAATATGAGAGCCAGTTTTAGCATACTGATTGATGGTTTTCATGATTGCGCTTCATGTCTTAAAGAAATGGACTGTCGTTTGCCATATTCTGATCTAGAACAGTTGTGGAATAGGGTTCCCCTGTTAGTTGGAAGCCATTTCAGGTGATTACCTAATGAAGCTACCTGAGAGAATGCCAAGGGGGGGGTGTAAATATGTCATCAAAAGAAAAGGGGGTACTCTGAGGAATTTAAGGCTTAACGCATATTCTGGTTTGTTTCACATATGTTCCTTTACGCCTTGTTTTCATATAGCTTACGTTGTGGTTTTGCTGCCTTCAGTCTGAATCTACAATGTGCACATCCAGAAGGAACAAGGAAAACTAATGCTTATACAAGTGTATCCAAACTTTTGATGGCATAATAAGATTATGGTCCTCTCTGAAAGACCATGTTATCCATACCTTTACTGATGCAATCTGTTACTACCTGACAGAAAAGTACGGTAGCTGTTTTGATTAATATGAAATGAGGCAAAAGTGTAATGATTGCAAAATATAAAGTAAGAAAATAAAGAAACTTTAAAAATATGAAGAGTAAAAAAATCTAACACTTTGAATTACCCTCATGCCTTTAAAAAAATAATAATTAAAGCAATTTAAAAAAATAAACATTTATAAAAATAAAAGTCCAATTTATCAAAAACGAAAAATAAGCCAACCCGTGAACACCGTATAGAGAGAAAAAAATCGAAACACCAAAATCAAGCTCTCGCATAACTCCTTTGACAGAAAATTGAGAATGTTACAGGTCTCAGAATATGGCGAAACAAGCCAAAATTCATAACAATATTCCTAACTTTCCCACCCATTTAATCCCTTCATGAGTGGGCTATTTTCATTTTTTTTTTTTCCCTGCTCTTTTTCCAAGAGCCATAACTTTTATTTTTCCATCCATATAATTGTATGAGGGCTTGTTCTTTGTGGGACGAGTTATACTTTTTGAATGACACCATTCATTTTATCATGTGGTGCGCTGGAAATTCCAAGTGTGTCGTAATGGCAAAAAAAAGTGAATTTCCCTAATATTTTGGTGTTTTTATTTACCATATTCACTGTACGGTAGAACTGACCTGGCAATGCAATTCTCTAAGTCAATGTGATTACGCAGATACAAAACGTGTATTATTATTATTTTTTTTTTTCTTTAATCTTAAGTGGTAAAAAATACATTTTTGCTTTTGTCGCCATTTTTTTGAGACCTGTACCATTTTTACGTTATAGGATATGGGTCTGTGTGAGGGCTTGTTTTTTGCGCCCTGAGCTGACGTTTCTAATGATACCATATTGGGGCATATATGATGTTTCATCACCCTTTATTGCAATGTTGCAGCAGCTCAAAAAATAATGAATAATAAAGCCATTATCTGCCAGAAAATATGCTGGCCCGGTTTGCAAGCCTACATCAAAGTCAGGGATCCGACATACGGCGTAACTGTGTGTCATGTCGGGAAGGGGTTAAAAAATATATACGGTAAGTTTGCTTTTGCTATAATCGTACAGACGTGAAGAATCCTAAATAACATTGCTAGATCATTTTTACCACACACTAAATGCTGACTAAACCAAGCTGAAAAAACTACTGCGGAATTGTGATTTTTTTTTTTTTGGCGCAATTTCGACATACTTGTAAATTTTTCTTGTTTTCCAGTACTGTACGTTGAATTGTGAAATCCAACAAAAAAAAGTCATCCAACGTCTATGTGGACAGAAAAATGAAAAACATTATATTACTTTTGGAAGAAGGGGAGGAAAAAAGGAAAATGGGCATTTCGGCAAAGGGTTAAGCTTATCTACTGTATATAAGAGAGTGTCCAAGAACTGTAGCAATTTATGTTGTAATACTAAATCTAAGAATATTGTACAATTCCTTTCCAACAGATTTCTCCATGATCAGAACAGTCGGGAGTTCCTGTATTACCGAAAGAAGATAGCAGAATATAGACAAGGAAGTCAGAGACAGAAAACTGCACCAAGTAAAGGTTTGTCCAGATTTTACATTTAAAGGGGCCAATTCATTAAGACTGGCATCGTTCACACCACACTTAACCCCTTCACGACCTATGACGCCTACGTAGGCGTCATGAAAAGCAGTGCCCAAACGACCTATGACGCCTACGTAGGCGTCATGCTATAAATAGCCCCCCTGCGGGTCGGGTGACCGGGGTCACTGAAAGGTCACCCGACCCGCACACAAAGGACCCTTCAGAGTTAACACCTGGGGGTGTGGCTTAGCCCCCACGTGCCTGCGATCGCTCTGATTGGCTGTTAAAAGTGAAACTGCCAATCAGAGCGATTGTAATATTTCACCAATGAAAATTGGTGAAATATTACAATCCAGCCATGGCCGATGCTGAAATAGCATCGGACATGGCTGGACACCGAGACCCGACCCCCCCCACACCGACTGACGGCACCGATCGGCTGCCGCCACCTGACGGCACCGATCGGCAGCCGCCGTCATGATCTGCCCCCCCCCGCCTTCTCTCCGCCCCCCCAGCCCTCCGATCATCCCCTCTCACCCTCCGATCACCCCCTCACCCTCCTTTGTGCCTCCGATCTCCCGCTATCCGTCCCGGTGTCCTGCCGTCCAGCGTCATGGGCGCCGCCATCTTGCAAGATGGCGGGCGCATGCGCAGTGCGCCGAATCGAATCTGCAACGCTGCAGATACATTCATTTATTTTGATCACTATGATAAACTTTCATAGTGATCAAAATAAATAAAAAGTAAATCACCGCCCCCTTTATCACCCCCATAGGTAGGGACAAATAATAAATTTTTTTTTTTTTTTTTTTTTCCATTAGGGTTAGGTCCAGGGCTAGGGTTAGGGTTAGGGTTGGACTAGGGGTTAGGGTTGGACTAGGGGTTAGGGTTGGACTAGGGGTTAGGGTTGGACTAGGGGTTAGGGTTGGACTAAGGGTTAGGGTTGGACTAAGGGTTAGGGTTGGACTAAGGGTTAGGGTTGGACTAAGGGTTAGGGTTGGACTAAGGGTTAGGGTTGGACTAAGGGTTAGGGTTGGACTAAGGGTTAGGGTTGGACTAAGGGTTAGGGTTGGACTAAGGGTTAGGGTTGGACTAAGGGTTAGGGTTGGACTAAGGGTTAGGGTTGGACTAAGGGTTAGGGTTGGACTAAGGGTTAGGGTTGGACTAAGGGTTAGGGTTGGACTAAGGGTTAGGGTTGGACTAAGGGTTAGGGTTGGACTAAGGGTTAGGGTTGGACTAAGGGTTAGGGTTGGACTAAGGGTTAGGGTTGGACTAAGGGTTAGGGTTGGACTAAGGGTTAGGGTTGGACTAAGGGTTAGGGTTGAATTTAGGGTTAGGGTTGAATTTAGGGTTAGGGTTGAATTTAGGGTTAGGGTTGGAATTGGGATTAGGGTTGGGGTTGGGATTACGGTTAGGCTTGTGGTTAGGGTTAGAGTTGGGATTTCGTTAGGGGTGTGTTGGGATTAGGGTTGTGGTTAGGGTTATGATTAGGGTTGGGATTAGGGTTAGGGGTGTGTTGGCGTTAGGGTTGGAGATAGAATTGAGGGGTTTCCACTGTTTAGGCACATCAGGGGCTCTCCAAACGCGACATGGAGCCACCATTTATTCCAGCCAATTTTGCGTTCAAAAAGTCAAACGGTGCTCCCTCCATTTCGAGCCCCGACGTGTGCCCAAACAGTGGTGTACCCCCACTTATGGGGTATCAGGGTACTCAGGAAAAATTGCACAACAACTTTAGGGGTCTAATTTCTCCTGTTACCCTTGGGAAAATAAAAAAATGGGGGCTAAAATAATTATTTTTGTGGAAAAAAAAGATTTTTTATTTTCACGGTTCTGCGTTATAAACTTCTGTGAAGCACTTGGGGGTTCAACGTGCTCACCACACATCTAGATAAGTTCCTTGGGGGGTCTAGTTTCCAAAATGGGGTCACTTGTGGGGGGTTTCCACTGTTTAGGTACATCAGGGGCTCTGCAAACGTAACATGACGCCCACAGACCATTCCATCAAGTCGGCATTTCAAAGCGTCACTACTTCCCTTCCGAGCCCCGACGTGTGCCCAAACAGTGGTCCCCCCCCATATATGGGGTACCAGCGTACTCAGGACAACCTGGACAACAACTTTTGGGGTCCAATTTATCCTGTTACCCTTGTGAAAATAAAAAATAGTGGACTAAAAATAATTTTTTGAGGGAAAAAAAAATATTTTTTTATTTTCACGGCTCTGCGTTATAAACTTCTGTGAAGCACTTGGGGGTTCAACGTGCTCACCACACATCTATATTAGTTTCTTGGGTGATCTAGTTTCCAAAATGGGGTCATTTGTGGGGGGTTTCCACTGTTTAGGTACATCAGGGGCTCTGCAAACATAACATGACACCCATAGACCATTCCATCAAGTCGGCATTTCAAAACGTCACTACTTCCCTTCTGAGCCCCAACGTGTGCCCAAACAGTGGTCCCCCCCACATATGTGGTACCAGCGTACTCAGGACAAGCTGGACAACAACTTTTGGGGTCCAATTTATCCTGTTACCTTTGTGAAAATAAAAAATAGCAGGCTAAAAATTTATTTTTTGAGGGAAAAAAAATATTTTTATTTTAATGGCTCTGCGTTATAAACTTCTGTGTAGCACCTGGGGGTTCAAAGTGCTCACTATGCATCTAGATAAGTTCCTTAGGGGGTCTAGTTTCCAAAATGGGGTCATTTGTGGGGGAGCTCCAAAGTTTACGCACACAGGGGCTCTGCAAACACAACATGGTGTCCGCTAACGATTGGAGCTAATTTTCCATTCAAAAAGTCAAATGACGCTCCTTCCCTTCTGAGTCATGCCGTGCGCTCAAACAGTGGTTTTCCCCCACATATGGGGTACCAGTGTACTCAGGACAAACTGGACAACAACTTTTGGGGTCCAATTTATCCTGTTACCCTTGGGAAAATAAAAAATAGCGGGCTAAAAAATCATTTTTGAGGAAAAAAAAATATTTTTTTATTTTCACTGCTCTGCGTTATAAACTTCTGTGAAGCACTTGGGGGTTCAAAGTGCTCACCAGACATCTAGATAAGTTCCTTCGGGGGTCTAGTTTCCAAAATGGGGTCACTTGTGGGGGAGCTCCAATGTTTAGGCACACAGGGGCTCTCCAAATGCGACATGGTGTCCGCTAACGATTGGAGCTAATTTTCCAATCAAAAAGTCACATGGCGCTCCTTCCCTTCCGGGCCTTGCGGTGCGCCCAAACAGTGGTTTATGACCACATATGAGATATTGATGTACTCAGGAGAAATTGCCCAACAAATTTTAGGATCCATTTTATCCTGTTGCCCATGTGAAAATGAAAAAACTGAGGCCAAATAAAATTTTTGTGAAAAAAAAAAAAGTACTTTTTTTTTTTACAGATCAATTTGTGAAGCACCTGGAGGTTCAAAGTGCATACTATGCATCTGGATAAGTTCTTTGGAGGGTCTAGTTTCCAAAATGGGCTCACTTGTGGGGGAGCTCCAATGTTTAGGCACACAGGTACTCTTAAAACAAGACATGGCAACCGCTAAACATTCAAGCATATTTTACATTCAAAAAGTAAAATGGCGCTCCTTGCCTTCTGAGCCCTGCCGTGCGCCCAAACAGTGGTTTATGACCACATATGAGGTATCAGTGTACTCAGGAGAAATTGCCCAACAAGTTTTAGGATACATTTTATCCTGTTACCCATGTGAAAATGAAAAAACTGATGCTAAAATAAAATTTTGGTTGGAAAAATTAAAATGTCCATTTTTTCATTCCATGTTGCTTTAGTTCCTGTGAAGCACCTGAAGGGTTAATAATCTTCTTGAATATAGTTTTGAGTAGCTTGAGGGGTGCAGTTTTTAGAATGGTGACACTTTTGGGTATTTTCTGCCATATAGACCCCTCAAAGTGACTTCAAATGTGAGGTGGTCCCTAAAAAAAATGGTTTTGTAAATTTTGTTGTAAAAATGAGAAATTGCTGGTCAACTTTTAACCCTTATAACTTCCTAACGAAAAAAAATGTTCCTTCCAAAATTGTGCTGATGTAAAGTAGACATGTGGGAAATGTTATTTATTAACTATTTTGTGTCACATAACTCTCTGGTTTAACAGAATAAAAATTCAAAATTTGAAAATTGCAAAATTTTCAAAATTTTTGCCAAATTTCCATTTTTTTCACAAATAAACGCAAAAATTATTGACCTAAATATACCACTATCATGAAGCCCAATATGTCACGAAAAAACAATCTCGGAATCGCTAGGATGCGTTGAAGCGTTCCTGAGTTATTACCTCATAAAGGGACATTGGTCAGAATTGCAAAAAATGGCCAGGTCATTAAGGTCAAAATAGGCTGGGTCATGAAGGGGTTAATGAAGAGGCGTGGTATACTGTGATGTGCCTTATTCATCAAAAGGCGTTTGCCACTTAATTCAGCACATCTTCGTGGTCTTGCATCTCCTTGCATCTTGCCAGAAGTGGCTTGAATAATACTTTTGTCAAGAGCGAAGAGAAAGGTCATGCTACACAAAAAGAGATCGCCAGAATGAAATATTCAAACAAGTTTTATTAATGCAGACTACCGATAACAAAAACAATTAAATGTCACACATGTGACTGAACACAAGACCCAGACAGTCAAAATGTATATACTATCAATAGCAAGTTCAAATGTGATTTGGACAATAAATCACCAAGCAAAATATTGCATCAGTCAGAAGACTAGCATCGCCCCATGGCTGATAGCTAAAAAAAGCCTCCTGCAGAACCTCATAAACACATGTAGCACAAGAAGACATCAAGATGTGAATAAAACAAAAGTATTGCTAGAGTTTTGTTGCCCATAATCAAGAAAAGGGTATGAGTATGGAGTGCATAATACTCAAATTGTAAAGTGATGCTAGTGCAATAGAGCACTGAAAAGAGCTAGCAAACATACCTACACATAAAGAGCTGAGATGCCAATGGTGTAAAATCCCAAAGCTAGCACGGTGGTCTGAGTCCAAAAAAGGTCCAGTACAAGGACAGGGCCCAACGCATGTCGCCACCAAAATGTGGCTTCCTCAGGGGCCTGTCTGGGTCTTGTATTACAATTGAATTTAATTCTGTGTAACATTATTAAGTCAGTATATTTCATATGTACTATGTGACAGGGCCCATCACCCTCATTTGGTGGGTATGTGTACAGTCACATGTGACTTTTAATTATTTTTAATTGTTTTTGGTACTCTGTATTAATAAAATTATTTTGAACATTTAATTCTGGTGATGCCTTTTTGTATAGCATGACCTTTCTCTTCGCTCTTGACACATTCTTATCACCATATATACTCGAGTATAAGCCGACCCAAGTATAAGTCGAGGCACAAAATTTTGCCACGAAATACTGGGTAAACTTATTGACTCAAGTATAAGCTGGGTATGCATTGTCCCCTCATCACTGTCCTGGTATGCATGGCTCCCCCGTCCCTGTCCTTGTATACATGGCTCCTCCGACACTGTCCTTGTATGCATGGCTCCTTATCCCCTAACTGTGTATGCATGGTTCCTATTAAATAAAAAAAAAAACATCCTACTCACCTTCCCGTGCATTCTCGCAGCATATCGTCCCGGCACCGGCAGCTGCTGTGGCAGAGCGATCACGTGGCCCCACTCATTAAGGTAATTAATATTCATTCCACTCCTATGGGAGTGGAAAGGCGTGCATATTCATTACCTTAATGAGCGGGGCCACGTGATCGCTCAGCCACAAGATGTGTACTGTAAGCTTGCGGCTGTAGCTGTGCGCGCTATAAGATAGGGTAAATTAATATCAGCGGCACATTCTTTAGCCATAGCCCCTAGCTCCTGCCTCTGTGACCCGCTGCTCCGTCACTCCCCCTTCCCCTCCAGCTCCTGCCTCTGTGACATGCCGCTCCCCCTCCCCTGCCGGCTTTTTTGAGACAATAACTTGTGTATAAGCCGAGGGGGGCGTTTTCAGCACAAAAAAGTGCTGAAAAACTCTGCTTATACACAAGTACATACGGTACATGCTATAGGTGATCCCGACTCTATATATAGTGGTGTCCTCTGTCTTTCTTATGGAATAATACTTTTGGCGCAAGTAATAGACTAACATTTCATGAATTTGGCGGCAACATGCCCACTTTGACTGAGCTGACTGGTGTGAAGGCTCCAAAAGTCGCAATAGTTAAATAACATGACAAAGATTTAGTCATAAGGAGCCAGTACCAATTGTGTACCACCTCATCAATTGTTTTTCTTTTTAATAATTATATTTAGATTCGTCAATATTGAAACTGAAACACCAAGATGTAAAAGTCGTGGTATTGTGAAAATCACAGAATCGATAGACATTGTGGAATAATAATAATTTCCACAATTGGATGTGTAAATTAAATGTTCCTGTGCTGAGATAATCTTATAAATGTGCCCCTACTGTGTAAAGGAACATGGTCTGCTCATAGCAAAAAGTGAAAAAGCAGAAAAAACGGCACCAAACTGTTGACTGCAGTCTGTATCAGTCGTTAGTATAAAGCATACCACATGATGGTGAGCTAGGAGGTGCATGAAAAATGTGTATAAGACCAAGTGCATTCAATATGGAAAAAACAACACTCATCAACAGCCGTTTTGCGCCTATCCCAACGGTTTGGACCCGCAGAAGCGCTGGGATAGGCGCGAAACGGCTGTTGTCCTCCTTCATTCCCCTGCATGTTAACCCCTTTACCACCAAGGGTGGTTTGCACGTTAACTCCCGGGCCAATTTTTACAATTCTGACCACTGTCCCTTTATGAGGTCACTAGATGGTGGCCCGATTCTAACGCATCAGGTATTCTAGAATATGTATGCAGTTTATTTTTGAAGATTTAATAATAATGCAATAATGCACCCCCCCAATCCTGATATGTATGGTTCTTTCACCCCCAATCCTGATATGCATGCTACCCCTCAACCCCCTATCCTGGTATGCATGGTCCCCCTGACCCCCCAATCCTGGAATGCAAGGTCCTCTCACCCCCCAATCCTGGTATGCGTGGTCCTCTCGCCTCTCTCTCCTGGTATGCATGCTCCCCTCGCCCCCCAATCCTGGTATGCATGGTCCCCTTCACCCCCCCCTTTCCTGGTATGCATTGTCCCCCTCACCCTCCTTTCCGTGTAGCCGCGACCAATCACTGTCGCGGCCCTCTAGCATGTAAAAAAAATGTTAAAAAAAAATTATTCTCACCTTCCGACGGCCTCTTGTCTTCTTTCCACGCGCCCAGCCTCGCATTCACAGTAATGCTTTGAGGCTTAGACCGCTGATGGTCTTCTTTCTCGCTCTTGCGAGAGTGACGTCGGTCTTTCTCGCTCTCGCGAGAGTGACGTCTGTCTTCTTTCTCACTCTCGCGAGAGTGACGTCATCAGCGGTCAAAGCTGCAAAGCATTACTGGAAACGCGAGGCCGGGCGCATGGAACGAAGACTGGAGGCAATCGGAATGTGAGAATAACCCTTTTTTTTTTTTTATTTTAATTCTCTTTTTTACAGATTAAGGCCTGTGCCCTATTGAGCGCTGCGCAGCTTACCGTTACAAACAGCTGCGCCTGTCGCTGATTGGTTGCGGCCTGGCGGTCGCGACCGATCAGCGGCCCGCGATTTCGGTTACAGACAGACATAAGGTGTATATATGTATGTATGTGTGTGTGTGTGTGTGTGTATATATATATATATATATATATATATATATATATATATATATATATATATATATATATATAATAACTCCGGAACGCTTCAACGGATCTAGGCGATTCTGATATTGTTTTCTCGTGACATATTGTACTTCATGTTAGTGGTAAAATTTCATTCATATAACTTGCGTTTATTTGTGAAAGAAAACGGAAATTTGGTGTAAATTTTGAAAATTTCGCAATTTTCCAACTTTGAAATTTTATGCCCTTAAATCACAGAGATATGGCACGCAAAAAACTTAAGCAACATTTCCCACATGTTTACTTTACCATCAGTACAATTTGGGAACCAAAATTTTTTCTATTAGGAAGTTATAAGGGTTAAAAGTTGACCAGCGATTTCTCATTTTTACAACACCATTTTATTTTTACGGACCACATCACATTTGAAGTCACTTTGAGGGGTCTATATGATAGAAAATACCCAAAAGTGACACCATTCTAAAAACTGCACCCCTCAAGGTGCTCAAAACCACATTCAAGAAGTTTATTAACCCTTCAGGTGCTTCACAGGAATTTTTTGAATGTTTAAAAAAAAAAAAATGAACATTTAACTTTTTTTCACAAAAAAAATTACTTCAGGTTCAATTTTTTTATTTTACCAAGAGTAACAGGAGAAATTGGACTGAAAAAGTTATTGTGCAATTTGTCCTGAGTGCGCCCATACCTGATATGTGGGGGGGGGGGAACCACTGTTTTGGCGCATGGCAGAGCTCAGAAGGGAAGGAGCGCCGTTTGACTTTTTCACTGCAAAATTGGCTGGAATTCAGATCGGATGCCATGTCAAGTTTGGAGAGCTCCTGATGTGCCTAAACAGTGGAAACCCCCCACAAGTGACCCCATTTTGGAAACTAGACCCCCCCAAGAAACTTATCTAGATATGTGGTGAGCACTTTGAACCCCCAAGGGCTTCACAGAAATTTATAACGTACAGCCGTACAATTAAAAAATCATATTTTTTCCACAAAAATGATCTTTTCACCCCCAACTGTTATTTTCCCAAGAGTAACAGGACCCCAAAAGTTATTGTGCAGTTTGTCCTGAGTACGCTGATACCCCATATGTGGGGGTAAACCACTATTTGGGCGCATGGCAGAGCTCGGAAGGGAAGCAGCGCCATTTGACTTTTTTGGCTGTAATTGAGATCGGACGCCATGTTGCGTTTGGAAAGCCCCTGATGTGCCAAAACAGTGGAAACCCCCTCAATTCTAACTCCAACCTTTTACCCCAACACACCCCTAGCCCTAATGGGAAAATGGAAATAAATAAAAATTTTTTAATTTTGTTATTTTTCCCCAACTAAGGGGGTGATAACGGGGGGTGTTTGATTTACTATGTATGGCGGGTTTTTATGTTTGGCAGCTGTCATACGCTAAAAGACGCTTTTTATTGTAAAAATAGTTTTTGCATCACCACATTTTCAGAGCTATAATTTTTCCATATTTTGACCCACAGAGTCATGTGAGGTCTTACTTTTTGCGGTGCGAGTTGACGCTTTTATTGGTACCATTTTCGGGCACGTGACATTTTTTGATCGCTTTTTATTCCGATTTTTGAGACGCAGAATGAACAAAAACCAGCATTTCATGAATTTCTTTTGGGGGGGTGTGTTTACACCGTTCCGCGTGCGGTAAGATTGATAAAGCGGTTTTATTCTTCGGGTCGGTACGGTTACAGTGATACCTCATTTATGTCTTTTTTTATGTGTTTGCGCTTTTATGCAATGAAAACAATTTTCTATAAAAAATAATTATTTTTGCTTCGCTTTATTCTGCGAGCTATAACTTTTTTATTTTTTCGCTGATGATGCTGTGTGGCGGCTCGTTTTTTGCGGGACAAGATGACGTTTTCAGCGGTACCATGGTTAATTATATCCGTATTTTTGATCGCGCGTTGTTGCACTTTTTGTTCGGCGGTATGATGATAAAGCTTTATTTTTTGCTTCGTTTTTTATTTTTTAAGGGGTTCAATAAAGGGGTTAACTAGTGGGACAGTTTTATAGGGCGGGTTGTTACGGACGTGGTGATACCAAATATGTGTACTATTATTGTTTTTTTAATCTTTTTAAGGAATTTTTTTTTTTAAATTTATTTAGCAATTTTTTTATATAAATTATTTTTACACTTTTTTTTTTTTTTTTTTTTTTTTTAACTTTATTACAATGTCCCAGGGGCGACATAACACTCGTGACAGATCGCTGATCTGTAACATCACAGATCACTGTGACAGATCAGCGATCTGTCACAGGCAGTGCTGCAGGCTTCCTCATGCCAGCGTTTGCAGGCAGTGAGGAAGCCAGCTCCCTGCAGGCCCCCGAAGGTCCCTGCCGCCATTTTGGATTCGAGGACCTGCGGGGGGTCTCAGGGAAGCACGGACGGAGCCCCCTCCCGATGCTTCCCTAAACCCCTGGTACACTGCGATTGTGTTTGATCGCAGTGTGCCAGGGGTTAACGTGTCGGGGGCGGTCCGTGACCGCCCCTTACACATAGTGCCGGGTGTCAGCTCTGATAATCAGCTGACACCCGGCCGCGATCAGCTACGCTCCCCCCTTGAGCGCAGCTGATCGCACTAGACGTACTATTCTGTCCTTGGGAATTAGGTCCCAGGTCACATGGACGGAATAGTACGTCTAATGTAGGAAAGGGGTTAAAGGACTGTCCGGCCACATGGAATAAAGGCCATTAACCTTTTTTTTAAGAAGCAATGTTGAGTGCTGTTTGTTTTTTCAATATTGAATGCACATGGGCTGCTCTACTGGGTGGGGGGGGGGGGGGAGAGAGGATTATCTTAGCACAGGAACATTTTATTTAAACACATTCATTTGTGAAACTTATTATTCAAAGATCTATTGTTTAAAATGTTGATTTAGGATATGTGCCCACGTAGCGTTTTTAAAGCGTTTTTTTCCTGAGCAGAAACGCATGCCCTTGCCAGGGAAAACGCATGCGCTTTTTGACACGTGTTTTTGGCACGATTGTCAAGCGTTTTGACATGCGTTTTCCTATGCGTTTTTCCAATTACAGTGTGTGTATGCGGAATGGCGTGCGATTCCGCACAATTAATGAACATGCTGCGTTTTTTTCCGTTAAGCGTTTCCGCAGCGGAAAAAAACGCACCCATTAGCACTACATGTGCGTTTTCCATTCTATTACATTAGATGCTTTTCTTAAGCGTTTCTGCAGCAGAAACTCTTGTCTAAAAGCGCTGCGGAAACGCTTAAAAAACGCAACGTGGGCACACAGCCTTAAGGCTATGGGCCCACGTAGCGTTTTAAAACGCACAATGAAAACCAGACTCCTTCCCAAAAATCGTGCGTTTTTTCCTCGCGATTTCACCGCAATTCTGTTCGCGATTTTGCCGCGGTTTTCTCAAGCACTTTCCAAGCGATTTGAAGCATCGCTTGGAAAGTGAATGACAGGTTGGTCACGCTCGTCAAACATAGTGTTTGACAAGTGTGACCAGCTTTTTACTATTGAGGCCGCCTATGCGGCATCAATAGTAAAAGATAAAATGTTAAAAATGATAAAAAAAATAAAAAATCGGTCTATATTTACCTTCCGACGTCCCGCGCTGCATTCCCGGGCCTCAGCGTTCCCAGTAATGCCTTGCGAGACCTGTGATGACGTTGGTCTCGCGTTACTATAGCTATCTCGCGAGACCACGTCATCACAGGACCTTGCCGCAAGGCATTACTGGGAACGCTTAGGCCGGGAATGCATCGCGGGACGCCGGAAGGTAAATATACACCGATTTTTTTATTTTTTATTCTTTTTTTACAGGGGTATGGTACCCAGGGCCTGGAGGACAGTCTCCTCTCCTCCACACCGTGGGTACCAACCGCACATGAGACGCTTAACTTCCCGCATGGTGGGCATAGCCACATGCAGGAAGTAAGCGATTCTCATGCATTCCTATGGGTGCGGAATCGCGGCAATTCTTTGCGATTCCGCCCAAAAGAATGATCATGCTGCGTTTTTTTCCGCGATGCGATTCTGCCTCGGAAAAAAGCGCAGCATTAGCACAGCATGTGTGGAATGCCATAGGAATGCATGGGGTGCGTCATGTACAAGATTTTTAAACGTTATCGCAGCGTTTTCGCTCCGAAAATCGCGGCAAAAACGCTTAAAAATCGCATCGTGGGCACACAGCCTAAAATTAACTTTGTTCATGGGAAAACACCTTTATTAAACTCTTCACCCAGAAGCCTGTTTTCACCTTCCTGACCAGGCCAATTTTTACAATTCTGACCACTGTCAATTTGTGAGGTCATAACTCTGAAACGCTTCAATAGATCCCACTGATTCTGAGAAAGTTTTCTTGCCACATATTGTACTTCATGAAAGTGGTAAAATTTCTTCGATATGACTTGCGTTTATTTGTGAAAAAAATAAAAATTTGTCAAATTTGGAAAATTTCGCAATTTTCAAACTTTGAATTTTTATGCCCTTAAATCAGAGTCATATTGCATAAAATTAGTTAATAAGTAACATTTCCCACATGTCTACTTTACATCAGCACAATTTTTGAAACATAATTTTTTTTGTTAGGAAGTTATTAGGGTTAAAAGTTGACCAGCGATTTCTCATTTTTATAACAAAATTTGCAAAACCATTTTTCTTAGGCCTGTTTCACACATCAGTTTTCCAGGTCAGTCCTAAATCTGTCAAAATAGCGGAAAACGGATCCGCAGGCGGACTGACAGGAAAGGGTGTCACCGGATTGGCGGATGTACTGATCCGGCAAAGGTAAAATTTAAAGGAACCCGTGCAGAGTGGCGCGAAATAGCTGAGTACCTCCATGACCGAGAACGAGCGTGCGGCATTGCGTGTCAGTACAATGTGAGGAGAATGGTCGCGTGATCCTGATCAATAGGCAGGCATGGCGCGTCGCGGGAACCTGATTGATCGGCAGGCATGGCGCGTCGCGGGATCCAGATCGATCGGCAGGTATGGCGCGTCGATCGGCAGGAGAGAGAGATCCAGCAGCCAGAAGGAATTGCGGGTTAAATCTGTAGATAAACAAAATGCGGATCCGGCCAGAGAAAAAACGTTGCATGGTCCGTTCGGTGATGTCAGCGGACGCCAAAATTTTGGCGGATCCGCAAACATATGGATGCAACGGACGTCCATCAGTCAAAATCCGCCGATAATGCAAGTCAATGGGGGGAAAAAACGGATCCGCCAATAAAAATGGCGGATCCGTTTTTTTCACAAAGCGGCGTATCTTGACTGATTGTGAAAAACTGATGTGTGAAACAGGCCTTAGGGATCACCTCAGATTTGAAGTGACTGAGGGGTCTATATGACAGAAAATACTCAAAAGTGACACCATTCTAAAAACTGCAGCCCTCAAGCTACTCAAAACAACATTCAAGAAGTTTATTAACCCTTCATGTGCTTCACAGGAAGTTTTGGAATTTGAAAGGAAAATTAAACATTTACCTTTCTTTCACAAAAAAAATTCCTTTAAACCATTTTTTTTTTTACTTTTGCAAGGGTAACAGGAAAAAATGGACCATACAATTTGTTGTGCAATTTCTCCTGAGACTGCCGATACCCCATTTGTGGGGGAAATTTAATGTTTGGGCACACAGCAGAGCTCGGAAGGGAAGGAGAGCCATTTCACTTTTTGAATGCAAAATTTGCTGGCTTAATTTGCGGACACCAAGTCATGTTTGGAGACCCCCTGATGTGCCTAAACAGTGGAAACCCCCAAAAATGACCCCATTTTAGAAATAATAACCCTTTGGCAATTTATCTACAGATGTAGTGACAATTTTGACTCCGTGGGTGTTTTCCAGAAACAAGCAGCAGTGAATGTTGCCGAGTGAAATTTGAAAAATGCCGTTGTAGTGGACAGCACGTTTTAGTGACCAGTACATTATGCCCAGTTCATATTTCTGGAGACACACACCCGTAACGCGGGCTCTCATCACTACAGAAATGCCAAATAGTTGGGCACTATTTGTGTTTTAGGCACTCTGGGGCTCTGAAGGGAGGGGGGACACTTGGATTTGAGAGCAGAGAATTTGCTGAATTTCTTTTGGGGGGCGAGGAGCCATTTCGCTTTTCCAGAGCCTATGTGCTACCAGTAACGTGGAAGCCACCTATATTTCTTTTAACTAATGATGGCCCTTGATTTTTTTGTGGATTGAGTTGAAGCTTTTATTGGGAACAGTTTACATAACATTTATGATCACTTTGTCCGGCGCTCTACACTGAGCACTTACGGTACATTGGGGTTTCCATCTTAATCTCCAAGTGATGTGAAAAATGAAACCCCCCCCCGATGGATCCATTCACTATAATGAGGCAGTACAGTTACTCTGGGCTCCGTTTGGCCTCTGTTCAGCAGTGTCCTTCTTTTCAGAAGAGCACAAAACTTCTGCCCATCAGAAGTAAGGACAGCTGACGACCCCCCACGCTTGTCTTGGCAGAGGTTCAAAGGAGACTGAGTTTTTGCTATGTGCAGCGATGCTGAGACATTGCTGTATATAGCACAAGCGATCGGATGAGGGAGATAACAAAATCAGTGAAAAGGGGAAAAAAAAAAAGTTCAAATCACCCCCCTTTTCCCACCATTGAAATTAAAAATGTTATGACTCTTGGAAAATGGTGACACAACTCTAAAAAATGTTTTTTTGTAAACTTCAGATTTTTTTTTTTGTCACCTCTAAAATAATAAACTGGAACATGTTTGGTATCGCTGTTATCGTATTGATGAGGAGAATCATATTACATGGTCATTTTTACCACAAAATGTACACTGTAAAAACAATTCTCAAACTGTCAGAATTGTTTTTTTTCTTAATTTCACTGAGATTTTTTGCCTGTTTTCGAGTACACTATGTTGGTAAAGTGAGTGGTTTCATTCAATAGTACAACTCGTCCCACAAAAAGCAACCCTCATATATCTATGTAGATGGACAAGTGAGTTATGGCTCTGGGACGAAGGGGAGGAAAAAAAGGAAACAAAAATGGGCTGCGTCATGAAGGGAACCTGTCACAAGAAATAACGCCATTAACCTGCAGATATGCGGTTACTCTCCAGGTTAGGCCTGTTTCACACATCAGTTTTTTTGGTCAGTCAAAATCCGCTAAAATGGCGGATAACTGATCCGTTCCTGTACTGACCACAACGTTTGGCACCGGACCGTTATTTTAACGGATCCGTCAAAGGAAGAATTTTAAGGGAACCGCTGCCTGGGGAACGAGAGAGAATTTTTAAGCCGCCAGAACAGAGTTTAGGGTTAAATTTGCAGCTCAGTGAAGTCTTTCGGGCATGCGCAGTGAGAAATGCGGATCCGGCCGCCCGAAAAAACGTTGCATGGTCCGTTCGGGCATGTCGGCGGACGTCAAAATTTTGGCGGATCCGCAAAAAATCGGATCCAACCATCCGTCAAGATCCGCCGGTAATGCAACTCAATGGGAAAAATAAACGGATCCGCCAAGAAAAATGGCGGATCCGTTTTTTTTTTGCAAAATGGCGGATTTTGACTGATGGACCCAAACGGATGTGTGAAACAGGCTTTAATGGCGTTATTATGCAATAGAATGGTTTGGACGTTATATTGATGACCTCCTGTTAAGGGGATTTGTTTCTTACATCAATAATAAGACATTTAACTTATAATTTACGTATGTCTATGAGACGCAAATACATTTTTTGGATGTTGCTTTACATGGCGATATACATAATCGCATGGTTATTGTTTTCCCCATATAGGAAACCGACCGATTGTATTTCCATTTTGCAGGCAGAAACATGTCATTCACCTTACATTATAAAAAATATTCCAGACCGGGAACTTATTCGTATAAAGATACATTGCACTAAAACTGATAATTTTCTTTAGGGAATCAAAGTTTTCTCTCGATTACAAACTATGGGTTATAAAGAATCACACTTAAATAATGCCAATAAGCTAGTAACAAAAATTGGAAGATGTGATTTACTTGATAACTATTACACTTACAATGGCAGATTGGTCCTAGCAAGCGACATATTGGATATTAACCCCTTCACCCCCAAGGGTGGTTTGCACGTTCATGACCGGGCCAATTTTTCCAAATCTGACCACTGTACCTTTATGAGGTCATAACTCTGGAACGCTTCCATGGATCCCGGTGATTCTGACACTGTTTTCTCGTGACATATTGTACTTCATGTTAGTGGTAAAATTTCATTCAAATAACTTGCGTTTATTTGTGAGAAAAACGGAAATTTGGCGAAAATTTTGAAAATTTCGCAATTTTTCAACTTTGAATTTTTATGCCCTTAAATCACAGAGATACAGCACACAAAAAACTTGATAACTAACATTTCCCACATGTTTACTTTTACATCAGCACAATTTTGGAACCAAAATTTTTTTTGTTAGGAAGTTATAAGGGTTAAAAGTTGACCAGCGATTTCTCATTTTTACAACACCATTTTATTTTTAGGACCACATCACATTTGAGGTCACTTTGAGGGGTCTATATGATAGAAAATACCCAAAAGTGACACCATTCTAAAAACTGCACCCCTTAAGGTGCTCAAAACCACATTCAAGAAGTTTATTAACCCTTTAGGTGCGTCACAGGAATTTTTTTGAATATTTAAAAAAAAATGAACATCTAACTTTTTTTCGCAAAAAAAATACTTCAGGTTCAATTTTTTTTATTTTACCAAGGGTAACAGGAGAAATTGGACTGCAAAAGTAATTGTGCAATTTTTCCTGAGTACGCTGATACCTGATATGTGGGGGGGAACGACTGTTTCGGCGCATGGCAGAGCTCAGAATGGAAGGAGCGCCGTTTGACTTTTTCAATGCAAAATTGGCTGGAATTCAGATCGGACGCCATGTCACGTTTGGAGAGTCCCTGATGTACCTAAACAGTGGAAACCCCCTACAAGTGACCCCATTTTGTAAACTAGACCCCCCAAGGAACTTATCTAGATATGTGGTGAGAACTTTGAACCCACAAGGGCTTTACAGAAGTTTATAACGTACAGCGGTACAATTAAACAATCATATTTTTTCCACAAAAATGATCTTTTCACCCTGAATTCTTATTTTTCCAAGGGTAACAGGACCCTAAAAGTTATTGTGCAATTTGTCCTGAGTACGCTGATACCCCACATGTGGGGGTAAACCACTATTTGGGCGCATGGCAGAGCTCGGAAGGGAAGCAGCGCCATTTGACGTTTTGGACTGGAATTGAGATCGGACACCATGTCGCGATTGGAAAACCCCTGATGTACCAAAACAGTGGAAACCCCCCACAAATGACACCATTTTGGAAACTAGACCCCCTAAGGAACTTATCTAGATGTGTGGTGAGAACTTTGAACCCCCAAGGGCTTCACAGAAGTTTATAACATAAAGCTGTACAATTAAAAAATCATATTTTTTCCACAAAAATTATCTTTTCACCCTGAATTCTTATTTTTCCAAGGGTAACAGGACCCTAAAAGTTATTGTGCAATTTGTCCTGAGTACGCTGATACCCCACATGTGGGGGTAAACCACTATTTGGGCGCATGGCAGAGCTCGGAAGGGAAGCAGCGCCATTTGACGTTTTTGGCTGGAATTGAGATCGGACACCATGTCGCGATTGGAAAACCCCTGATGTACCTAAACAGTGGAAACCCCCCACAAATGACACCATTTTGTAAACTAGACCCCCCAAGGAACTTATCTAGATGTGTGGTGAGCACTTTGAACCCCCCCAGTGCTTCACAGAAGTTTATAACGCCCGGGCGTGAAAATAAAAAATTTGTATTTTTTCCACGAACATGATCTTTTAGTCACCATTTTTTTATTTTCCCAAGGGTACCAGGAGAAATTGGACCCCAAAAGTTGTTGTCCAATTTGTCCTGAGTATGCTGATACCCCATATGTGGGAGAAAACTACTGTATGGGCACACGTCGGGGCTCGGAAGGGAAGTAGTGACGTTTTGGAATGCAGACTTTGATGGAATGGTCTGCTGGTGTCATGTTGCCTTTAGAGAGCCCCTAATGTACCTAAACTGTGGAAACCCCCCACAAATGACCCCATTTTGAAAACTAGACCCCCTAAGGAACTTATTTAGATTTGAGGTGAGCACTTTGAACCCCCAAAGGCTTCACAGAAGTTTATAATGCCAGGGCATGAAAATAAAAAAATCGTATTTTTTCCACAAACATGATCAATTAGTCCCCAATTTTTTCATTTTCCCAAGGGTAACAGGAGAAATTGGACCCCAAAAGTTGTTGTCCAATTTGTCATGAGTACGCTGACACCCCATATGTGGGAGAAAACTACTGTATGGACACACGTCGGGGCTCGGAAGGGAAGCAGTGACATTTTGGAATGCAGGCTTTGATGGAATGGTCTGCGGGTGTCATGTGCGTTTGGAGAGCCCCTGATGTACCTAAACTATTGAAACTCCCCACAAGTGACCCCGTTTTCGACACTAGGCCCCCCACGGAACTTATCTAGATGTGTGGTGAGCACTTTGAACCCCCAAGTGCTTCACAGAAGTTTATAACGCTCGGGCGTGAAAATAAAAAAATCATTTTTTTCCACAAAAATGATATTTTTGCCCCCAATTTTTTATTTTCCTAAGGGTAACAGGAGAAATTGGACCCCAAAAATTGTTTTGCAATTTGACCTGAGTAGGCTGATACCCTACATGTGGGGGTAAAACACTGTTTGGGCGCATGGCAGAGCTTGGAAGGGAAGGAGCACCATTTGACTTTTTCAACTCAGAATTGGCTGGAATTGAGATCAGACGCCATGTTGCATTTGGAGAGCCCCTGATGTGCCCAAACAGTGGAAACCCCCAATTCTAACTCGAACCCGAACCCCAACACACCCCTAACCCTAATCTCTGCCCTAACCCTAGCCCTAACCCTAACCCTAATGGAAAAAGACGCTTTTTATTGTAAAAATAGTTTTTGCATCACCACATATTGAGGGCTCTAATTTTTCCGTATTTTGACCCACCGAGTCATGTGAGGTCATATTTTTTGCGGGACGAGTTGACGTTTTTATTGGTACCATTTTCGGGCACGTGACATTTTTTGATCGCTTTTTATTCCGATTTTTGGGACCCAGAATGAACAAAAACCAGCGTTTCATGAATTTCTTTTGGGGGGGTGCGTTTACACCGTTCCGCGTGCGATAAAATTGATAAAGCGGTTTTATTCTTCGGGTCAGTACGGTTACAGCGATACCTCATTTAGGTTTTTTTTATGTTTTGGCGCTTTTATGCAATGAAAACTATTTTATATAAAAAATAATTATTTTTGCATCGCTTTATTCTGCGAGCTATAACTTTTTTATTTTTTTGCGGATGATGCTGTGTGGCGGCTCGTTTTTTGCGGGACAAGATGACGTTTTCAGCGGTACCATGGATATTTATATGCGTCTTTTTGATCGCGCGTTATTACACTTTTTGTTTGGCGGTATGATAATAAATCATTTTTTGCTTAGTTTTTTATTTTTATTTTTTAAGGGGTTCGCTAAAGGGGTTAACTAATGGGACAGTTTTATAGGGCGGGTCGTTATGGTCGCGGCGATACCTAATATGTGTACTTTTATTGTTTTTTTTTTTTTTATTTCTAAAAAATGGATTTATTTGGAGGAATATTTTTTTTTTTTTTTTTTTCTAATTTATTTGGCAACTTTTTAAAATTTATTTTAACTTTTTTTTTTTTTTACTTTATTAAATAGTCCCAGGTGGGACATCACTGTCCTGTGACAGATCAGCAATCTGTCACAGGCACTGCAGAAGGCTTCCTCATGCCTGCGCTTTGCAGGCACTGAGGAAGCCAGCTTCCTGCAGGCCCCCGTCGCCATCTTGGATTCGGGGGCCTGCAGGAAAGGAGCCCCCGGCAGCAGCGCTGCACATTGCGCTGCCGTGGGGGGCTCAGGGAAGCACGGAGGGAGCCCCATCCATGCCGATACTTCCCTTTAACCCCCGGTACACAGCGATCATGTTTGATCGCGGTGTGCAAGGGGTTAACGTGTCGGGGGCGGTCCGTGACCGCCCCTGACACATTTTGCCGGGTGTCAGCTGTGATAATCAGCTGACACCCGGCCGCGATCAGCGGCGCTCACCACGTGGGCGCCGCTGATCGCGGTAGACGTACTATCCCGTCCATGGGCATAGGGGCCCGGGGCCCATGGACGGGATAGTACGTCTCATGTCAGGAAGGGGTTAATACACAGTGTCTAAAAATTAAAAGAATATAACCAAAATTTGTTTTGAAAAATCAATAACTATATTACGTTCTCAACACAAGTATAGTCCCCAGTACTATGATATATCAACTAACAATTTTTTTTTACAAATCTTGAATTAAGATCAGAAACTCTCTACAATTATGTAAAACGCAGACATAAGGTTTGTAGCAAAGAAAGCACCGACAGTAGGATGTATTTTATCCCCAAGTTTATTTCAGCAAAATAACAGAATACACAGAAGCTTGGCTTACTTTAAAGCGTTTCTTCAAATGCCGCAATACTAGATGTATTTCCTGGGAACACGCACATAAATCAAAAAAGCTTCCTCTCTTGAACAGGACAGACATAAATAATTTCATTAACTGCAATATCCCTGGTGTAAAGTAATAGCGTGCACAGTGTGCCAGATCTGGCTAGTCCCGTGTTTGAGACTCTTAATTGAGGCTCCACTGACTTTATTTGCATATTCATATTTCCCAGGGAGCATTGCACCTAGGATTTCACTGTGATTGAGCGCCTTTGCCGGCTGCCGCAGTGTTTTCTTTGACTGGTCTCCCTGAGGTCAGTGATTGTTTCGTGATATTCAATAAGTGGTCTGTCCTGTAGGACCCTTAAAAGGATGAATCAAAAGACATATGTCTGATGCGGTTAGTACTACTGTTTTCAATATATCCACGGTACCACGTCATTTTTCACAGTTGCACAAAGGCAATTTGTCCAAGTTCACATTTAAAGGATTAGAAAAGGTCCACAAACCAGTTACGGGAGGCAATTTCAAAAGAATCCTAATCGGAGAGTCCTTTTGAATTTTTATGCTAAATACTAGAACCCCATCAGGCCTTAATGTGAGACAAGACATGATTTTACAATGTAAGGGTTCGTGTTATGGTCATGTTTTTCCTTCTACCTGCTTTTTGTTCTAATTGTATATGTCCCCAGGTGTTGTAACTCGTTGAGTAAATTCTATTGGACTAACCAGCATGTGATCAGTTTTATATTTTATGTATAGACATTGTGTATCCATGAATAAGGCTTGTTAAGCCGAAACGCGTTGGTACAGTGCCACTGGAGGAACTGCCACTGTTTTTAATATTTTAATATCTTCAGTCAATCGGGGATTTTATTCTACTTACCTGCCACTTCGCTGGATACCTTTTTTTTCCTGCTCTCCATACAAAATAAATGTCACCTGATTGATGCTAAAAAATAAATGTCACCTGATTGATGCTTTGGCCAAAGCATCAATCTCTCGCAATTACCCCATACGCAAAAGTGAGAGAGCCAGAATCCTTATCTCCCCCAACATCATCTGTTAAGCAAGAGTTTGGACGCCCCCCACACATATATGACTGTCGACCGATATTGGCGGGCTCAGCCATTGTATGGCAGAATATAAGCCCCCATACACATTAGACTAACATCGGCCGAACCTGTCAATATCAGCTGACAACCCATGTTAGGGGGGCTTTTGTTTGCTAGTCAACTGAGTTAAGAATAGAGAGTGATAGAAACCATTTATTAGAGCAACCATTTAAAGAGGTTCTGCCTCAAATATTTAAGATTAAAACATTTAAGGTGTGCAGTATGATTGTTTTTGCCTTCTCTTACCTTTTAGTTCCTGAGGATGAAGAAACAAAGATGTTTGCAGAGAAGTTAGCTAGCTTTGTGGCAGATGGTGGTCCTGAGGTTGAAGCCATTGCTTTACAAAATAACAGAGAAAACCCTGCCTTCAGGTAATTTATGTGTAATATATACAGTTGTGATTAAAAGTTTACATTCCACAACAGATTTTTTTTGCTTTGTTGGCCTTTTTTGAGAGATTGAAAATTTTTTTCTCCACTCATGGTTAGTGGTTGGGTGAAGCCATTTATGGTCAAACTACTGTGTTTTCTCTTTTTAAATCGTAATGACAACCCTAAATATCCAAATGACCCTGATCAAAAGTTTACATACCCTGGTGATTTCGGCCTGATAACATGCACAGAAGTTGACACAAATGGGTTTGAATGGCTACTAAAGGTAAGATCCTCACCTGTGACCTATTGACTGTAATCTGTGTGTGTGCATAAAAGCTGAGTCCGGTAGACCAACAAAAATTTCATCCACAACTGCCAGGAAAATTGTTTGGGATGCAAAGAAAAGGGCACCAGAAATATCAGCTGAAATACTGGACTTTCAGAATACTAGCGGTGTGGCTGTTTCAAGGTGCACAATAAGGAGGCACTTGAAGAAAAATGGGCTGCATGGTCGAGTCGCCAGAAGAAAGCCATTACTGTGCAAATGCCACAAAGTATCTTACCTACAATACGCAAAACAGCAGAGACAAGGCTTAAAACTTCTGGAACAAGGTAATTTGGAGCGATGAGACCAAAATTTTTACTTTTTGGCCACAATCATAAGCGTTACATTTGGAGAGATGTCGACAAGGCCTATGATGAAAGGTACACCATTCCTATTGCAAAGCACGGAGGTGGGTGACTGATGTTTTGGGGATTTGTGAGCTACAAAGGCACAGTAATCTTGGTCAAAGTTGATGGAAAGATGAATGCAGCATGTTATTAGCAAATACTGGAGGCAAATTTGCAATCATCAGCCCGGAAGATGCGCATGGGAGGTACTTGGACGTTCCAACATGACAACGATCCAAAACACAAGGCCAAGTTGACCTGTCGTTGGCTACAGCAGAACAAAGTGAAGGTTCTGGAGTGGCTGTCTCAGTCTTCTGACCTCAATATCATTGAGCCACTCTTGGGAAATCTCAAGCGCGCAGATCATGCTAGACAGCCCTGGAATTTACAGGAACTGGAGGCTTTTTGCCAAGAAGAGTGGGCAGTCACTACAAGTGCGCTCGTTACTAGAGATTTCCCGAGCATGCTCGGGTGATGTCCGAGTATTTAGATGTGCTCGGAGATTTAGTTTCTGTTGCCGTAGCTGCATGATTTGCGGCTGCTAGCCAGCCTGAATACGTGTGGAATGCCTGTTTGTTAGGAAATCCCCACATGTATTCAGGCTTTATAGCAGCCACAAATCACGCATCTACGGTAATAGAAACTAAATCTCCGAGCACATCTAAATACTCTGAGATCACCCTAGCATGCTCAGGAAATCTCGAGTAACGAGTATACGCTCTCATCACTAGTGGGCAGCTTTACCATCTGAGAAAATAAAGAACCTCATCCACAACTACCACAAAAAGTCTTTGTCAAGCTGTCATTGATGTTAGAGGGGGCAATACATGGTATTAAGAAATGGGTTATGTAAACTTTTGATCAGGGCCAGTTGGATGTTTTGGGTTGTCATTATGATTTAAAAGAGAAAACACAGTAGTTTGACAATAAATGGCTTCACCCAACCAATAACCATGAGTGGAAAAAGTTTTGGTGTTATCATTCATATTCTCTGACAAAAGCCCAAGAAAGCAAAAATTCTGCCCTGGTATGTTAACTTTTGAACACAACTGTATAAAGCACATTTAGACAATATGTACAAATTGACGCAAATATTGAAAAATGTAAATTCACAACCCTATGGAAACTCAACTAAAGAGTTGATGAATTGGATATTGTCTGATCTAGATTTGTGTTTTGTCAGACTTAATACACAATATATTTCTTTTTTTTTTTTTTTGAAGATTTTTATATGACACAAATGGCAAAGGTTACCAGTACTATAAAATGAAGGTGGAGGAATTCAGACGAGCCAAGCAATCTTCAAGAGACAATCATACCTTATCAGATCTTAAGCGTAAGTTCACCCCAGCTTCCTCACCGATGACGTCTACTACTCACCCCCCCGCTTCCTCATATACTACTAGTCCACCAACACCGCCACAGTCCACAGAGCAAGCATCTGTAAAAAAGAAGAGAAAGAGTCGGTGGGGGCCTGAGGAAGACAAAACTGAGTTGCCTCCTGTTGCTGTGATTAGTGAACCCCCCGATACCAGTCTTCTAACAGGTGAGATGGCTTTAGAAAGCATATATGAATGCTGCCCAGGTACTGGACTCGGAGCATAATTTACAATTCCCCTTGCTTTATTTTTAGTCCAGGATTTGAAAGGCTTAGGATATGAGAATAGAAAACCAGTGGGATTGGTTGGGGTCACGGAATTATCTGATGCCCAAAAGAAACAGATAAAAGAACAGCAAGAGGTAGGAAAGTTTACTCTTCTGTATAGTGAACTGTGAAGAAGCGAATCTCCTGACAAATGATGGTTCTTCTCTTTAACTGTAAAATAGGAAAGCTATCCTTCCCATGGTGTGATTCTTTTGTAATGCAACCAGATCCAGGCAGCCACAGAAATTTGCTGTCTTCAATTGTCAAAGGCATAAAAGAGTGAAAGTCAATTTTAGACCAGCTAAATATATTGTGCAATTGTATTGTGTACTACATTGGAAATGTCAGTATACATATCTTTGTATGTGGGTAAACTACAATGCTCAATTAATATGTCCCATTACGTTTCAGTGTGGTTTTTTTTGTCTTCATATTTATGCTAAGAGACCCTTCATGTAGTCTACTACTGATGCCATACTGTGCTCCTGTAATCCTAATTCTCTTTATACAGATAATAATGAGCTGCAGCAAGTCTTTTTCTAATACTTTTATTAAAGGGCGTTTCCAGACTTGGGGCAAAAGTCTGTAGTCACTCCAGACTCATCTGGCTTCTGTCAATTCACTTCTCTTGCAGGGCTGTGGAGTCGGTAAGCCAAACCCTCTGACTCCGACTCCACAGCACTGCCTCACTTGTACATAAAGTGCAGCACAGATTCATCTCACCTAATAGCCTTAGATCAGGAACAGAACAGACATTAATAGGACATTTCATAACTACAGAGTTGGAGTCGGTCCATTTTATACGGACTTCACCAAAATGGACACCAACTTCGACTCCACAAATCTGACTACACAGCCCTGCTGTTGAGAGGAGCTGAACACCTCTAATCAGCACATGACCACAAGTATGCAATTCACATACATGCGGACACATAACCGCACACTCACACTATTACTAGGAAATTGTAACAGCGCGCAGACCATACGCTGTCACGAACTGGCAGTCTGCAATTCCAAACTTGGACAAACCCATTAATGGATGCCTTTTCTTTTCCAGTAAAACAAAAAAAGCAAAACAATTAGTGCTGCCCGCTCGGATGACGCCACTGGCCTCTGCCGGGTGTAGTGACACCTCGCTGTTGCCGACTTATTCCTATTCATAAGAGCGAACGCTATGCACAGGGATGACAGCAGGACAGCACTTTGCACAGGGGAGACACTGCACAGACAGCCCAGCCCCTGAAATGAGCGTCACTGATGACACTTGGTTTCAGGGAGGGGGCAGGGGCTGTGACAGTGACCACGGAGTCTACCCCCCCTGATGATGCTTGGTTTGAGTATCCCATAATGCACTGGTGATACTCAAACAAATCGTCAGACTAGAAATAGAAATTAAAATACAGTAGGTGTTAGACAGTGTAGTTCGGGAATGGTAGAGTATTTTTATAGCAAGTATGTTAGAAAATAGCTTAGATTATGGAACTAAATAGATATAGAGTTAGAAGCCAATTGTATTTGCCTTTGGACTACCCCTTTAATGATTGCATGACTCGTCATTTTCTGTTCAGATGCAGCAAATGTATGACCTGATAATGAAACACAAGCAGGCCATGCAGGATGTGCAGCTCTTGTGGGAGAATGCTATGAAGCAACATCAGCATGACTATGACAGTGATGAAGAAGTTGATAATGAACTAGGCACCTGGGAACACCAGTTGAGAAGAATGGAAATGGGCAAGACAAGGGGTAAAGTATATGGCCAGGTGTCATCTTGGAATTACTGTACATGTAACCGCACCAAACAGCGATACAGTGGCTCAGTGGATAGCACTGCATACTTGAAGCACTGGAGCCCTGGGTTCAAATCCCACCAAGGACAACCTCTGCAAGGAGTTTGTATTTTCTCCCTGTGTTTGCAGGGGTTTCCTCCGTGTACTCCGGTTTCCTCCCACACTCCAAAGACATACTGATAGGGAATTTAGATTGTGAGCCCCATCGGGAGCAGCGATAATAATGTGTGCAAACTGTAAAGCGCTGCGGAATATGTTGGTGTTATATAAAAATAAAGATTATTATTATATACAAAATGCTATGTAGCAACGCAAATCGATTGAAAGCACATATGTGTGATCAAAATTTTCTTTTCTGACAGAATGGGCAGAACAGCTGACCGAAATGGGTCGTGGTAAGCATTTTATTGGGGATTTCTTGCCTCCAGATGAACTAGAGAAATTTATGGAGACATTCAAGGCTCTTAAGGTAACAGTGTGAGACAACTTTGTAGGACGTTGCTACAACTTGTTGCTCAAACAGCGATTTATCAAACATGCAAAACTTTAATAGATAATTGAAAAGTCATAAAATGTGGTATTTTTAGCTATATTTGCACTCAAATTATTCATTGTGGTGAGGACTGAAGTCTGGCTCAATGACATAATGTTGTTATGGTCTCAGATATGGAGCAGCTGATTACTGTAATATACTGTTGGCATCCCTCTGAGGTTGGCATTAAACAGAACACCTGTCCCTGCTGTTTGAAGGGATCTTTCACAACTTTTTACATGCTAAACTGACTACATATTGCTCAAGTGGCTCTAGAGCTGAATAAAATGTAGTTTTTTTTTTTATTTCTCATATTTGTTGCAGAGATATTGACTTGTAAAATTTAGTTGCTCTTTTTCCCCTGTATGAAGTTGCCCAATTATATGGCACCGTCATACAGGGGAAAAAACAAGCGTACTCCTCCCAGAGAAGGCTAGAATGTGATTTTTCAGTGTAAAGTGGAAGACTCGCATGTCTAAACTTATCACACTGAGAGTTCACTGCTGACACTGTCATTACAAGCACCAGGAGAGAGGGGGAGAGCTCTGCTGTATTGTCATTAATAAGAACACACTGCATCTATCCCTCGCCTCAGGGAATAATGCCATGCTACCTAGCTTAGATAGCGAACGGTGTATATAACACTGCTCGCACATCCTGCTCATCTCTCCCTGCACTGTTGTCATTACATTATGAATGATATTAAAGAGGAGAGCTTCAACGTGTGAGGAGCTGGTCACATACACCTCTATGGATCTATGCCAGCTATAGGGGCATTATTACCCAATGCCTGGCATAGATATGAAGCATTGTATGTAATGACACACAGCACAGCTCTCCTCTCCCGGTGCTTGTATTGATAGTAAGCAGCTGTGACATCTCAGTGTGATAATTTGACATATGAGGCTTACCACATCACACTGAAAAAGCCAGTTCCGATTTTCTCTGGGGGAGTTTGTGTATTTTTTCCCCCTCTTTTAATTAGGCAACATCATATAGAGGTAAAAGAATGAATCCAGAGAAAAATCTGTCAAGGCCCCTTGGTAGAAAATGACATTTAACATTAAACTTTAAAACACAAAATCTCTGCAATGAAGATGGGGAAAAAAAACAGCATGCATGTAAAAACTGGTGCAAGGTGCTACAGACAACAGTAATCAAGGCATTTAAGAGAATGACAGAGGAAAGGTACTCTTTATTCCTGCATTGATCTTTCCCTGTAGTGTAATCATTGAGTGCCGATGAGTTGCTGTGGAAGATAGGGGACTAAAAGTGGCCCCAGGTCTTACTATGTTAGTACACCTTTGGTCAGACGTAGGATGCCTGTCTGTTTTATGATGAAGTATTGCACTTTATTTTAAGAGCACTTGAGCTCAAATATTGAACCATAAAATTGTAAAAAAAAAAAAAAGCGCAAAACCACTTTCCTCATTTACAGTTTTTTCCCTTTTTTGGCTAGTATTTATTAGCGGGTGCTCGCACATTTATTTTCACCTTAATACTGACTGCTTATGTTGGCCCATAATGACATTACCCTTCATTTTACGTTTTTATACCATTCTAATATGTCTTGTTTAATATTTGTATTCCTTTGTGTTGCTGAGAATTATACAATGCCTACAAGTAGTATTCAACCCCCTGCAGATTTAGCAGGTTTAGACATTCGGAATTAACTTGGCATTGTGACATTTGGACTGTAGATCAGCCTGGAAGTGTGAAATGCACTGCAGCAAAAAAGAATGTTATTTCTTTGTTTAATTTTTTTTTTAAATTGTGAAAAGTTTATTCAGAGGGTCATTTATTATTCAACCCCTCAAACCACCATAATTCTGTTTGGTTCCCCTAAAGTATTAAGAAGTATTTCAGGCACAAAGAACAATGAGCTTCACATGTTTGGATTAATTATCTCTTTTTCCAGCCTTTTCTGACTATTTAAGACCCTCCCCAAACTTGTGAACAGCACTCATACATGGTCAACATGGGAAAGACAAAGGAGCATTCCAAGGCCATCAGAGACAAGATCGTGGAGGGTCACAAGGCTGGCAAGGGGTACAAAACCCTTTCCAAGGAGTTGGGCCTACCTGTCTCCACTGTTCGGAGCATCATCCGGAAGTGGAAGGCTTATGGAACTACTGTTAGCCTTCCACGGCCTGGACAGCCTTTGAAAGTTTCCTCCCGTGCCGAGGCCAGGCTTGTCCGAAGAGTCAAGGCTAACCCAAGGACAACAAGGAAGGAGCTCTGGGAAGATCTCATGGCAGTGGGGACATTGGTTTCAGTCAATACCATAAGTAACGTACTCCACCGCAATGGTCTCCGTTCCAGACGAGCCCGTAATGTACCTTTACTTTCAAAGCGTCATGTCAAGGCTCGTCTACAGTTTGCTCATGATCACTTGGAGGACTCTGAGACAGACTGGTTCAAGGTTCTCTGGTCTGATGAGACCAAGATCGAGATCTTTGGTGCCAACCACACACGTGACGTTTGGAGACTGGATGGCACTGCATACGACCCCAAGAATACCATCCCTACAGTCAAGCATGGTGGTGGCAGCATCATGCTGTGGGGCTGTTTCTCAGCCAAGGGGCCTGGCCATCTGGTCCGCATCCATGGGAAGATGGATAGCACGGCCTACCTGGAGATTTTGGCCAAGAACCTCCGCTCCTCCATCAAGGATCTTAAGATGGGTCGTCATTTCATCTTCCAACAAGACAACGACCCAAAGCACACAGCCAAGAAAACCAAGGCCTGGTTCAAGAGGGAAAAAATCAAGGTGTTGCAGTGGCCTAGTCAGTCTCCTGACCTTAACCCAATTGAAAACTTGTGGAAGGAGCTCAAGATTAAAGTCCACATGAGACACCCAAAGAACCTAGATAACTTGGAGAAGATCTGCATGGAGGAGTGGGCCAAGATAACTCCAGAGACCTGTGCCGGCCTGATCAGGTCTTATAAAAGACGATTATTAGCTGTAATTGCAAACAAGGGTTATTCCACAAAATATTAAACCTAGGGGTTGAATAATAATTGACCCACACTTTTATGTTTAAAATTTATTAAAAATTTAACTGAGCAACATAACTTTTTGGTTTGTAAGATTTATGCATCTGTTAATAAATCCTGCTCTTGTGTGAAGTTTGAAGGCTCTAACTTATTTGCATCTTATCAAACCTGCTAAATCTGCAGGGGGTTGAATACTACTTGTAGGCACTGTAGTTTCTGAGAATTATAGTTTCTGAATGATACTCTATGGTGGTATAGATTTGCCTTGATTGGGATGAGGATGGCTCGTCCCTTATCACACACCACGTTGGTTCTTGGCTATTATTGCAAAATGTGAAGGATCCCATCATTGGTCAGTAGGGTTTGTCTGGTGCCACTGGTTGATGCACCTGTCAAAGTTCTGTGGCTTCTGTTACAGTGGGGAAAAAAGTATTTAGTCAGCCACCAATTGTGCAAGTTCTCTAAAAATATGAGAGACGCCTGTAATTGACATCATAGGTAGACCACAACTATGAGAGTCAAAATGAGAAAACAAATCCAGAAAATCACCTTGTCTGATTTCACAAGATTTATTTTTGAAATTATGGAAAATAAGTATTTGTTCACCTAAAAACATGCAAGATTTCTGGCTCTCTTAGACCTGTAACTTCTTTAAGAGGCTCCTCTGTCCTGAACTCATTACCTGTAGTAATGGCACCTGTTGTGAGCTCATTTTCGGGTTTGCCTCTGGCTTCTGGTGAGGGTTATGGAGCTGGCTGTGCTGACAGAGGAGTAGAGAGTTCTCTATCTGGACTCCCTCTGTTGGTGAAGGGACGTAATGAAGCTGATCTAAATGGCAGAGACCGGCCACCTGAGGAAGAGGAGTGCGATTGGACATCAGGAGTTTCTGATTGGATTTAATGCAGCCGACTCCCTAGTTTCTTGCTGGTGATTTTTCCTGACTGTGGCTCCTGGTTTCCAGTTTGGTTCCTGCCTTCCTAAAGCTAAGTTTTCTCTGCTATTGTTCATATGAGTTTTTGTCTGGTTTACTTAGTTTTTGTGTTCAGCCAGCCCTGCTGGGACTGGGCTGAATCCCCATTTTTGTCTTTGATCAGTTGATCTCTCTTGCTCTGTCTTCAGAATATACCTGAGCGCTGATATAGTGATTTGAAGTCTAGCGACTTCAGGGCCTTTTTCTATCAAACGTGTTGGACATTCTTTTTGGCAGGGTTTTTTGCGTGATTGCAGACAGCAGCTTTTCTTTCCTGTCCTTTCTAGTTAGCGAGGGCCCCATCGTTTGCTCAGCCTATCTTTCTACCTGTGTCTGTGTTTTCATCTTGTTTCACCAACAATACATGTTGGGGGCTGTCTATTGCTTTGGGGTCTGCTCTGGGGCAGTTTAGATTTTCCCTTTCTTTCTTTAGGCTTGTTTAGTTCTCCGGCTGTGACGAGGCGTCTAGGACCACCGTAGGCACGCTCCACGAGTACTGCTAGTTGTTGTGGATAGGATCAGGGGTCTGCAATCCGCTAGTTACCAACCTCTCCGGATTTCTGGGCTTAGCTTGCGTTTTGTTTTTTCCTCCTCGGTGACTCATTCATAACAGGCACCTGTTTGAACTTATCAGTATAAAAGCAAGGAAATCATGTCAGTAAAGTTTTACTTTTCTCTGGCCTCTGATATAGGAGGGACGTGAGCCTGACTACTCAGAATACAAGGAATTTAAACTGACAGTGGAGAACATTGGATACCAAATGCTTATGAAGATGGGCTGGAAAGAAGGAGAAGGGTTAGGTTCCGAGAGCCAAGGAATTAAGAACCCTGTTAACAAGTAAGTTTTTAAAGATGTTTTACAACTTAGAACTTATGCTGACATAGTAGCAAAACAAATTCTTCTAGGTTAGTTCTGTTGTGGTTGCTATATCCTGAAACGTTGTGAAAATTAGTATGTCCTCCAAAAGCGGGCCATAATGTTGGGTTTAATGTGACGCTGGGATACAGTTACTGTTCTGTGATTCTATATGGCTGCCTCTTGCACTAAAGATTGAAATTTGGGAGACTGCACAGACCACATTGCTGCTTTTGGAAAGACAATGAGCCTGCACTTTAAGTACACAAAGGAAACTGAGGCTCATGAGGACTATATTCCTTACCATATTAAATACATAGGGAACTGTGCTCTGATTTAGTGTATTAACCTAATGTTAATAAAGCGTCTCTTTATACAACGAATAATATACCTACAAAATGAATCAGGCGTCATTCAAGAGAGAAATCGATCACATGATGAGAAATGCATGCACCTGTTCATACTTGACTTGTTCTGTTTGGAGGTGCTGGTCAGTCTTTTTGGCTTATGATGAGAAAAGCGACATCAGTAGTGGGGCAGGCTTAATTCATCAAGCGCGCAGCCCAGGCTAAGGCTGTCATCTGCAGCACAAGGGGTACCTGAACTTCTGCGACAGCAGAGAGCAGGTTGAAGCCAGCACCCCATAACGTCATCACGCCAGAGCACAGTGTGTTAGAGCCGAGGTGTCTCTTACCTGCGCTGCTGGTGGCAGGTGAATATAGAGAGGAGGAATTTTTAACCCCTTCCCAACATCCACCGTGCATGTTTGATGCAGTGGGAGTTGATTCCCGCAAACGAACATACATATACAGCGCAATGATGGCACCATTCTCTTCTGTTTTCATCTGTATAACATACCTGAGGATGGTGGCTCCCTATTTAAGCCTATCTGCTCTCCACAGTGGCAACCCAAGACTTTTGGGTCAATGACCAATTAGGTGAAGTGTCAGTAAAAAACTGACAGATCTATTATCTTGCTGTACAGAAGTATTGCATGATCCGCAATTTCTCACGTGTATGACGGGTATATGGGCACGGGACTATGGGATGGAGGATGTGTGATGGGTATATGGACACTGGACTATGGGATGGAGGATATGTATGACGGGTATATGGGCACCGGAGTATGGGATGGTGGATATGTATGATGGGTATATGGGCACTCGACTATGGGATGGCGAATATGTATGATGGGTATATGGGCATGGGACTATGGGATGGAGGATGTGTGATGGGTATATGGGCACTGGACTATGGGATGGAGGATATGTATGACGGGTATATGGGCACCGGAGTATGGGATGGTGGATATGTATGATGGGTATATGGGCACTCGACTATGGGATGGCGAATATGTATGATGGGTATATGGGCATGGGACTATGGGATGGAGGATGTGTGATGGGTATATGGGCACTCGACTATGAGATGGAGGATATGTATGATGGGTATATGGGCACGGGACTATGGGATGGAGGATGTATGATGGGTATATGGGCATGGGACTATGAGATGGAGGATATGTATGATGGGTATATGGGCACAGGCCTATGGGATGGAGGATATGTATGATGGGTATATGGGCATGGGACTATGGGATGAAGGATGTGTGATGGGTATATGGGCATGGGACTATGGGATGGAGGATGTGTGATGGGTATATGTGCACAGGACTATGGGATGGAGGATATTTATAATTTGTTATAACGAACCACAGTTAGTTACTATGCCCGGGCAGCGCCGGGCTCTTCAGCTAGTAAGGAATAAATAAGTAAAAAAAGGAAAATCTAAAAAAGAAAAAAAAATCTGAAATATGAAATAATAAAAAAATCATTGAAAATGCTGTTTTATGTAAAAAAAAAAATAAAAATAAACCACTTTTGGTACCACCACTGAAGCTATAAAACTATTCTACATCCCATATGATTAAGACTGTAAAAAAAACAAAACACTATTTAAATTTAGCTTTTTCATTATAGTGGCGCAAAAAATGGAATGCAAGGTGATCGAAAAGTTGTATAGAAAAAAAAATGCTATCACTGAAAACATCATCTCGTTCCGCAAGGAATGCAGACTTTAAACTTCACATTCTTTTCTGTGTGTTACATCATGACAATTATCGCAACAAATAACCTGTACATGTATAGAAACCTACAATGAATACTTCTATAACTACACAACAGAAAAGCTTGAAGGTCCAGTGTGAACGATAAAGGTGTGTAGTCCACGTAACTCAATTTTAAGGCTATGGAACTTATTCTAAATAATAACTCATCTTGCCACTAGGGGGCAATGTAAAATAACATTTACCGCAAATGTAAAATTCCGTGGCCCATATTTATAAAAAATGGCATAGTTTGTGTCCAATCTTTCATGCACTCACTTGAACACCCTCACACCATCTTTATCAAACATTGCACTTTAATGAGCACAACTTTTAGCAATGGCTGCACACTTCCCAATATTAAGAGCCGAAGACCAATGTGTCAGATTTTTCATCATAGCGTAGAGATTTTAAAACAAATTAATTCCATGCTTTTTGGTAAGACAACTATGACTTATCTAGAATATACAATTTTTTTTTTTTTTTTACTTTGTTTAAGAGCAATTATAAATACGTGGTACTTTACTCCAAAAATGTTATCCACTTTGTTTTGTAGTTTTTAGATTTTGGCCCAGGTAATAAAAATTATGTAATGTCATATAACTATAAATTTTCTACACACATTTTTACACTAAAATTTGATCGCAAATGCTTTCAATACAAATCTCCAGGACAAGACAAGACCTGTTTTTGAATATTTATCTACTCTAAGCTGTCAGAGATCGTAAAAACAGTTTTCATTATAAAATGTATAAAAACTGTGCTGGTTAATTTGTTTTCTATTAGTGGATTCATAGGCCATCAGTTTCATTGTTGATCTGCAAACTCACTTATGCCTATATTGCAGGGGCTCTACAGCAGTTGATGGGGCAGGTTTTGGCATTGATCGTCCAGCAGAGTTAACGAAAAGTGATGATGAATTTGAAGCTTTCCGGAAAAGAATGATGCTGGCATACCGCTTCCGGCCAAATCCACTGGTGGGTGACATGACAATATTGTGCTAATAAGCTGATTTCTGTGGGACAGACTGAAAAAAATTTTTTGTTTATAGCAAACTTTGAGCAATTCCCACATCACATGATGGGATGACATGGATAAAATATATGACAAATACACTAGCCTTCACCAAGGTATCGTCTTGCCTTATATCCAGGCCATACCAAAATCTCCTGATTTAAAACTTTGAAACGGGAAAATGAAAGAGACTGAGACTATCCTGTACGTAACTTGCTGTAAAACGCATTCGACGGATCTGGTACTTATGTTGTGGTCAGGTCTCAGGTTGGAATGTTTCTGGAATGAATGGGATGGTTGAATTGGTGAACGCCATGTACCATCTTTTCATAAATCGGTTACATTACGTATATATCTTTGGGCGTGTGGAGGATCTGCCCACCACAGAGCTCCAAAAATTAGCAGGGGTGAGGATGCCCATGGCCAGAAAATGCATTGCCAAGAAATGATTACAATTCCAGTGTACACTAGGAGACTTCAGTGACTAAGTAAATTGGCTTATATCTGTATTGGCTATTAGTGATGAGCAAGTATACTCGTTGATCGGGTTTTACCGAGCATGCTCGGCTGTCCTCCCGAGTATTTTGACATGCTTGGAGATTTAGTTTCTATCGATGTAGCTGCATGATTTGCGGCTGCTGGACAGGCTGAATACATGTGGGGATTGCCTGTTTGTTAGGGAATTCCCCACATGTATTCAGGCTGTCTAGCAGCCGTAAACCATGCAGCTACATCGATAGAAACTAAATCTCCAAGCATGTCAAAATACTCGGAGATCACCTGATCATGCTCGAGAAATCTCGAGTAACAAGTATACTCGCTCATCACAATTGGCTATATCTATGCCTGTAAGCGGATTTATACAAGATGAGAAGCTCCAAAAAGCTTAACTGTTTATGGGCTAGATTAATAAATTTGGCACTGACTATACGAGAGACCGGATAGTTTTGTAATAATGAGGAGTGAGAGTCGAAAGGATGGAACCTACAGGCTGCCAATAACAGTTTGAGAGAAAAATGGTTGATCACCTATTCGTTCTGACTACACGTTGAATCGTGTTGACAGCACATTTGCCGATTACACAAGACTTGTGCGGCTGAAAATCCTGATTTTATGCTGTTTTTACTCATTCATGGATGATTAGTAGCATGTTTAAATGGCCAATTGTCAGCCTGTGTTAAAAGGCCTTTACTGTTTTTCTGCCTGAAAGTAAAATACATCAAAAGGCCGAGTCATGAAACAGTTTTCACCAGAATTCTGGTATAAAGCTGCTTGAAATTTTTGCTACACTTGGGCCGCGTGAAAAATGCCATTCTTGGTGAATTAAGGTCTTGACGTTTTTAGGCCAGTCAGGGCCAGGGAGTGGGCATGGTTGAGCACAGCCAGTATACAAAACAAGAGTGTTGATGCATCTGGGCCCAAATCTATTTCAGGACAAACCACTTTATGAATGACTCCAGTATAATTTTAGCAGGAATTGTGCTATTTGGACCTTGAAACTAATTACCTGCTTTTGTATTGTGTTGGTGTCCCATACTTTTTGGGTTTGGGAGAGTTTATAGGGACTTTGTCTTGTTTCTGTTTAAAGCAAAAAAAACATCAATGAAAATTACTTGAAAAATTTGTAAAATTTTTTGGCCCTTTTTTTCCCTTCAGATCAATGGGGGTCCCAAAACTCCTACTGATCATACAAAACTAGTGAGCAGGGCAGAGTTCAGGAGGTAGGAGCGCCGACCGCCTTTCTATTTAAGCCGCTCCTGCCTTCTGAGCTGCCCAATTTACAGCAATTTTTTTGCAGAAGTTTAGTTACTTTTTAATGCTGCTTTCTAACTTTTTCATTTTCTATTTGTAGAATAACCCAAGACGCCCCTACTACTAGAGTGTTGATCCCATCGGTTTCATACTGTGAGAATGTCGTGCAAGAGCAATTTGATTCATCAGTTATATAAAATACATTCATGTTTCAGGTGGCAATCACTTGTTTGTCGCGTTTACAAACCTTCATCACTTTGGCTTGTAACTTACATCCACTTTTACCTTAGTTTATAGTTCATGGAAGGATCTTCAGTGAAAACATAGACTTTAATAAATCTGTTTAAGCCATTATGGTCTTTTTTTTTTTTTCTTTTTTTTTAACTGTAAGGTTTTATTAAAGTTTTACAAATTTTAACAAATGGACATAAATTCGGACAATTACATTCAAAAACAAAAGAAATAAAAGAAATTACATTGGCAAGGTAATGTGGGGAACAATAGAGGAAGGAACTCTCTAGAATAATAGATTGCTCAGATGTGAAATATACAATGGGTCAATGAATACCTATTATACCGAGGGAAGCTAGGTACCAAAAATCCCCCAACATTCCCTAGCTAGAAATTTCCAACAATAACACTGTGTTAGGCTAGTTTCACACTTGCATTGTGTAGCACTGCTGATGGCAGCCTACTTCCTCCTTTCTTCCTCCGTTAAGCCCCGCCTACTGCCGCACCTCTTCCTTCAGCTCTGCATGCATTCTGTGTACCTATTTTTAACATTGGGTATGCTAGGCCATGCGGATGTATGCTGACGCATCCGCATGCATCATTTTGACGCGCCTGCCGACCGCATCAAAATGCAACATGTTGCATTCGCCATAGCGTCAAAACGAAGCATGCGGATGCGTCAGCATGCATCCGCATGGCCTGCGTACCCAATGTTAAAAATAGGTATGCAGGGTGCATGCAGTCGTAGGCGGAGCTGAAGGAAGAGGTGTGGCAGTGGGCGGGGTTAACAGGAAGAAAGGAGGAAGTAGGCTGCCATCTGCAGCTCTACACAACACAAATGTGAAACCAGCCTTATCAAGGTTTTGTCCCTCCGCCAATTTTGAGTGTTCCTGATAGATTTTTTCATGCTGATTTCAGAAATGACTTCAGATTTTTCCTATCACGTAAGGTTTTTGAGAAATGATACAAAACATAATCTGTTATAATTCTAAAAACTCATATGAACTTTTTCTGAAACAGTATATTCAGTATTTTCCACTGAAATAACATAAATCACTGATCTACACATATGCAAGCACTTATTATGCGAATTCCGCGCAGGTGCAGTGAATCATTTGGCTGACCGTGTACAGAGCATACCACATCTCCTGGGCAGGGGAGGAATCCAAAGACAATACTGACATACTTAGAGCATTGCTGAATGGATCACGACCATCAATGCCAGTCACTGTCCCAATGATATGGAGAGAGCAGAGAGATCATGTAGCAGATTGCTACTTCTACCTTACAAATGTAACAGGATATTCAGCAAAGAACAAGAAATCAATAGAATATCCTAGTCTTATTTCAGCTATAAGACCATTGCCACACAATGAAAGTCTGTGTTTCAAAGCCGCCCAAAGTATGGACAATGGAGGACGACGAAGATGAACTAACAATGTCAGTGGAAAATGAAAACTGCTGCAGACCCAGACTTTGAGCCTTCTACATCTTATTCACATCTATTCAGTCAAGCTGATCTGAGTGACTTTGTCAGAGTTTTGAAATTGTCAGAGGCAGGCAGAATTATTGGCATCAAGGCTACAAGAACGGAATCTCTTATCACCAGGAACAAGAGTTTGTTTTTCGCAGTCGTCAAGAAGACCTTAATCAATTTTTCAACCATGTCGACAGTTTAACCCCTTACTGCCAGCTGTTGGAATAGTACGTCATCTGGCAGTATCCCACCTCAAAGCCGCGACATGTCAGCCGTTTTTAACAGCTGACATGTGCCCGCAATAGGCGCGAGCAGAATCGTGATCCACCCGCGCCTATTAAGTAGTTAAATGCCGCTGTCAATCTCTGACAGCAGGCATTTAAATGCACTTCCAGACGCCAGTCCGGAAATACCCGCAGCGACAACCCCCGTCACGTGATCTGGGATCATCGCGTTGCCATCACAACCAGAGGTCTCGAGACCTCTATGGTTGGTGATGGCAGATTGCTATGAGCACCACCCTGTGGTCGGCGCTCATAGCAAGCCTGTAATTCTGCTGCATAGAGGTGATCTGGGCATCATCTCTATGTAGCAGAGGCGATCGTGCTATGGCAGCTTCTAGCCTCCTATGCAGGCTATTGAAGCATGCCAAAAGTTAAAAAAAAAGTGTTTAAAAATCTAAAAAAATAAAATAAGTTCAAGTCTCACCCCCCTTTCGCCCCCATCAAAATAAAACAAAAAAAATCAAACCTACACATTTGGTATCGCAGCTTTCAGAATCGCCCGATCTATCAATAAAAAAAAAGAATTAACCTGATTGCTAAACCGGCGTAGCAATAAAAAAATCTAAACACCAGAATTATGCTTTTTTTTGGTCGCCCCGACCTTGCATTAAAATGCAATAACGGGCAATCAAAAGAACGTATCTGCACAAAAGTGGTATCATTAAAAATGTCAGCTCGGCACGCCAAAAATAAGCCCACATCCAACCCGAGATCACGAAAAATGGAGATGCTATGGTCTCAGAAAATTCAGCAATTTTTTTTTCTTTATTAAAGTTTGGAATTTTTTTTCACCACCTAGATAAAAGAACCTAGACATGTTTGGTGTCTATGAACTCATAATGAACTGGTGAATCATAGTGGCAGGTCTGTTTTAGCATTTAGGGAACCTAGCAAAAAAAAAACAAGTGTGGGATTGCACTTTTTTTTGCAATTTCACCTCACTTGGAATTTCTTTCCTGTTTTTGATTACAAGACATGGTAAAACCAATGGTGTCGTTCAAAAGTACAACTCGACCCTCAAAACATAAGCCCGCACACGGCCATATTGACGGAAAGATAAAAAAGTTATGGCTCTGGAAAGAACGGAAGCGGAAAATCGAAAAAAGCTCCGGTCATGAAGGGGTTAACATTTTGCAATTATGACTGAAACATATGTGGTGCTCTAAACCTTGGCTATACCAAGTATTGTTGCTTTATTTGTGAGTGGGACAGTCATGCACGAGAAATGCACTATTTCAGAAAGGACTGGCCACTCCGTGAAAACCTGGTTGCTGGACAGAAGAATGTTAAACACAATCCTCTCGTTGATCCAGCAAAGATATTTCTCCCTCCTTTGCTTAATAAGCTTGGGCTTATGAAGAATTTTGTCAAAGCAATGAACAAAGAATCGGAAGCCTTTTCTTACTTGCGACAGAAATTTCCAAGAATAAATGATGCATAGATAGAAGGTATTTTTATTGGCCCACAGATCAGAGATATAATGAATGACAGTAGCTTTGATGGTCTTTTGCAAAGTGCTGAACAAATGGCATGGAGAGTCTTTAAAGATGTGACATTCAACTTCCTTGGCAACAGCAGGGCATCGAACTTTGAACAACTTGTGAACAACATGCTCACAGCATATCATTTGATGAAATACAATGTTACTAAAAATGCATTTTATACATTCTCACTTGGACTGTTTTCCAGCCAATCTTGGTGCCGTTGGCGATGAACCCGGTGAAAGATTTCACCAAGACATTGCGCTGATGGAGAAAAGATACCAGGGAAAGTGGAGTACGTCAATGCTGGCTGACTATTGCTGGAATCTTATTTGAGAAGCATCTGACACGGATTATAAACGAAAGTCGACTCCAAAAGACTCTTGAACAATTGCTTTTGCTACTGACATTGATGCAAATGTATGTAGTGTTTTGGACATCATAATGTAGACTATTACCTGTTTCTTAACCCCTTACTGCCATTGGACAGAATAGTACGTCCAATGGCAGTATCCCCGCTTTGAAGAGGGCACCGGCGGTGAGCCCGCATCAATGCCGGGATATGTCAGCTGTTTTCAACAGCTGACCTGCCCGCAATAGACGCAGATGGAATCGCGATCCACCCGCATCTATTAACTAGTTAAATCCCGCTGGGATTTAGCCAGCGCTATCGGCCGCCGGGCCGGAAATACGTCACGTAATCTGGGGTCGGCCAAGTGTTGCCACATCACAACCAGGTGTTTCCTCGAGACCTCTATGGTTGTTGATAAGGCATTGCTATAAGCGCCACCAGTGGTCGGCACACATAGCAATGCTGTAATTCTGCTACATATAGGTGATCTGTTTATCGCCTATATGTAGCAGAGCCGATCGAGTAGTGGATGCTTCTAGCCTCCCATGAAGGCTGTTGAAGCACGCCAAAATTTAAAAAAAAAATAAGTAAGTTTTAAAAAATATGAAAAAATATAAAAGTTTAAATCGCCCCTCCGCCTTCGCCCCATTCAAAATAAAACAAAAAAAAAACCACATACACATATTAGGTATCGCCGCATTCAGAATTGCCTGATCTATCAATAGAAAAAAAAATTAACCCGATCACTAAACAGCGTAGCGGGAAAAAAAATCGAAACGCCAGAATTACGTTTTTGGTCGCCGCAACATTGCATCAAAATTCAATAACAGGCGATCAAAAGATCGTATCTGCACATAAATGATATCCTTAAAAACGTCAGCTCGGCGCGCAAAAAATAAGCCCTCCCCCAAAAATGGAGACGCTATGGGTATCGTAAAATGGCGCAATTTTTTTTTTTTAGCAAATTTTGGAATTTTATTTCACCACTTAGATAAAAGAGAACCTAGACATGCTTGGTGTCTATGAACTGGTAGTGACCTGGAGAATCATCATGGCAAGTCAGTTTTAGCATTTGGTGAACCTAGCAAAAAGGTGTGATTGCACTTTTTTTTTTGCAATTACACCGCAGTTGGATTTTTGCTCCTGTTTTCGAGTACACGAAATACTAAAACCAATGATGTCGTTCAAAAGTACAACTTGTCGTGCAAAAAATAAGCCCTCACATGGCCATATTGACGGAAAAATAAAGTTATGGCTCTGGGAAGAAGGGGAGCGAAAAAACGAAAACGCAAAACCGAAAAAAAGCCGGTCATTAAGGGGTTAAAACCCTTACGCGATACTGATATTTGGAGCACATATTCGTGTTGAGCATATCAAAATCTTTAAGATACAATAAACTTTTCTCAGGGGACAAGAACTTACCTGAAATTCGTTCCTCAGTGTAGGCAGACAAAGAAAAACAAAATCAAGTTATCATAAATATACCGTAACCTCGTACAGACGGACAAAAAGACAGGACACACATCAAGTAAGGGAAGAAAAGGAATATAAAATCTGAAAAAGGGGGGACCAAATGGTTAAAAGATGACCTAAGCGTTTCTCTGAGCCCAGAAGTAATCCCACGGGGCCCAAACGGAATCAAAACTCTCCACTCTCGCGTTCAAAAGAGCCATGATATCCTACGAATGTCATTAATGCTATATAATAAGTGTTGATGTGAAGGAGCAAAGGTCCGTTTCCAGACACCTAGCTGCTGTAGGAATAAACATTCCACAGATATACTGTATAATCTGATCAAGTCCCCACCTCAACATAAAGAACCCTGGAGATTTCGGGTACCGTTACACCTAGCGATGCACCAGCGATCCCGACTAGCGATATGACGCAGTCAGGATCGCTGGTGCATCGCTAGGTGGTCGCTAGTGAGCTGCCACACAGGCAGATCTCACCAGCGACATCGCTGGGGACGGGGGATCGCTACTTACTTGTCAGACGCGGCGATCCTGCGTCCTCCCGCCCGGCTCCACGCGTCGCTCGTCGTCACAGCAGGAAGCGCCGCAGGAAGTGACCGACGAGGAATGGTCCAGCAGCTTCTCGCGCGATCAGCGATTACCAGCGGGGGAGCCGGTCGGAGGTAAGTATCACACACAGCGATATCGCTAGCAATATCGCTGCAACGTCACAAAATCGGTGACTTTGCAGCGATATTGCTAGCGATATCGCAGTGTGTAACGGGGGCTTATCAGTCTCACTTCCTCCCAAAAACCTGTGATCATAGGGCAAGACCAAAAAATGTGTTACTGTGTGCCCACATCGGAGCCACAACGCCAACACATATTTGAAATTAAAGGGTTTAGTCTGTGAAGGAGATCAGGAGTGTGATACCAGAACATTAATATTTTATGCTGATTTTCCCTGTAAAGAGTACAAATAGAGGACTTGGATGCTTTTTCCCAAATAATAGCCCTACTTTGAGGTGAATAAGAGTCAGTGATGAGTGGTCATAAAGGAGCGCTTAGGAAGCAACCCAGGGATGGACAGGATGTCGGGTCTCCACCGCAGCTCCAGCCGAGAACCTCCGATGGAGGATGGGAGCAATGAGAAAATGGAAAACGGTCTTAGGCGTGCAGGAAAGAGACTCAATGAATCCAATTAACCTGATTACAAGCAATACCACAAAGAAACAGTAGAAGATAAATAATATAACAAAATACAATTTAATAGGTTACTATTTCCAACGTTTTTAAGTGGATGCTAATGGAAGAATGGTAGACCATTCGAGAAAAACTTAGTCATGGCCAAAAGTTTAGAGAATGACACAAATATTATATTTTCACATGATCTGCTGCCCTCTGGTTTTTATGTGTGTTTGTCAGATGTTTTTATCACATACAGAACTATAATTGCAATCATATTATGAGTAACAAAAGGTTATATTGACAGAATGAGTTAATGCAGCAAGTCAATATTTGCAGTGTTGACCCTTCTTCTTCAGGACCTCAGCAATTCTCCCTGGCATGCTCTCAATTAACTTCTGGATCAAATCCTGACTGATAGCAGTCCATTCTTGCAAAATCAATGCTTTTATTTTGTCTGAATTTGAAGGTTTTTGTTTGTCCACCCGGCTCTTGATGTTTGACCACAAGTTCTCAATGGGATTAAGATCTTGGGAGTTTCCAGGTCATGGTCCCAAAATCTCTATGTTTTGTTCCCTGAGCCATTTAGTTATCACCTTTGCTTTATGGCAAGGTGCTCCATCATGTTGAAAAAGGCATTGTTGATCGCCAAACTGCTCTTGGACGGTTGGGAGAAGTTGCTCTTGGAGGACATTCTGGTACCATTCTTTATTCATGGCTGTGTTTTTAGGCAAGACTGAGAGAGAGCCCATTCCCTTGGCTGAGAAGCCACCCCACACATGAATGGTTTCAGGATGCTTGACAGTTGGCATGAGACAAGACTGATGGTAGCGCTCACCTGGTCTTCTCCGAATAAGCCGTTTTCCAGATGTCCCAAACAATCGAAAAGGGGATTCATCAGAGAAAATGACTTTACCCCAGTCCTCAGCAGTCCACTCCCTGTACCTCTTGCAGAATATCAGTCTGTCCATGATGTTTTTTCTGGAGAGAAGTGGCTTCTTTGCTGCCCTCCTTGAGACGAGGCCTTGCTCCAAGAGTCTCCGTCTCACAGTGCGTGCAGATGCACTCACACCTGCCTGCTGCCATTCCTGAGCAAGCTCTGCACTGCTGGTAGCCCGATCCCGCAGCTGAAACACGTTTAAGAGACGGTCCTGGCGCTTGCTGGTCTTGGGCGCCCTGGAGCCTTTTTGGCAACAAGGGAACCTCTCTCCTTGAAGTTCTTGATGATGCGATAGATTGTTGACTGAGGTGCAATATTTCTAGCTGCGATACTCTTCCCTGTTAGGCCATTTTTGTGCAGTGCAATGATGACTGCACGTGTTTCTTTAGAGATAACCATGGTTAACAGAAGAGAAACAATGCTGCCAAGCACCAGCCTCCTTTTAAAGTGTCCAGTGGTGTCATTCTTACTTAATCATGACAGATTGATCTCCAGCCCTGTCCTCCTCAACACCCACACCTGTGTTAATGGAGCAATCACTGAAATGATATTAGCTGGTCCTTTTAAGGCAGGGCTGCAATGATGTTGAAATGTGTTTTGGGGGATAAAGTTAATTTTCTAGGCAAATATTGACTTTGCAAGTAATTGCTGTTAAGCTGATCACTCTTTATAACATTCTGGAGTATATGCAAATTGCCATTAGAAAAAATGAAGCAGTAGACTTTGTAAAAATTAATATTTGTGTCATTCTCTAAACTTTTGGCCATGACTGTACATACCGAACCAAAAGAAAAACCTGAATTTACGGTCAACAATAGGAATATTAAAAATAAATAAAATATTAACATAAATGAGATTAAAATACCTTTATTATACAATAGTGGTACATATATATAGAAAAGCAATGTGTGCTCAAATTGATTAAAATATATACCTATATAGGTTTAATAAACAACATACACAACGGTCCACATGTATGAGAAAAATTGTAATTACACCCTCTTTATACTTGCCCTATGAGAAAGTGACATAAGGTATAAAGAGCCAAACCTAATATATCTAGGCTCAAAAAAAGTGTCTGTGTACCAAGGACAAAAATACAAGAGTGTAATATAAACCAACAGCGTTGAAATTTCATCCAATTATATAAAGTGCAAAGTGCTGAGTGCAAAAAATAGCAACAAGGGTGGAAAAGGACAAATGATGGTGTATACCTTTTAAGGACCGCTGGTAAATGAGCAACACAGCCCCGACGCGCGTTTCGAAATGAATCCTTCGTCAGGGGGTCTACTAACCTGTTAATAATTTTATTTATTTTTTATCTATATTTATTTTATTGTTCCTTTTTGCATATTTTATACATTTAAAACATGGTTAACTCATGCTTTTTTATATGGGTTGTTTTTATCTCCTTTTTGATTATAATATGATGTCATTTTGTAACGTGACTGTCATAACATTTGACTTTTTTGACTGTTGTGATTGGCTGCTTCCCATTTAAATACCGTATCCCCTTTGTCTTTAATAAACATCCACCTGATGAAGACTGATCCTCCGTCAAAACGCGATGTGGTTTAACCCCATCTCTCATCTGAGTCTTTCCTGCGCGCCTAAGACCATTTTCCATTTTCTCATCAACTTTGAGGTGAAAGCCTTTTCCCAGAATAGACTCCCATCTGCACATGTAGGAATGTTTTAATTGTTGACCTTCTTGAGGAGAACCCAATATTTTATATATTTCTGATATTAGTCCTTTAGTCGACGGCCCTCTCCTGCAGATCCTCTCAAAGTCAGTCGGTATGGATACCCCATAAGATCCATAAAGTGAAGGGAAGTGTTTGATCTGTAAATACTGGTGGAACTCTTCATTAGAAATAGCAAACTTGGACTTGACAGCATCAAATATGAGAAGCTTCAGCTTCTCCCCGTCTAGAAGATCAGCAAACCTAAACAGACCTGCAGAGGACCATGGGTGAGCCCTCGCATGATCCATACTATTTGGCAACAAGGGCTGAAATATGAATGAAATCATTGGCGAGTTAGGAGAGGCCAAGTTAAACCTCTTCATACAAGAAAGCCATTTCTCCCTCATGAACCGTATAGGGGGGAACAGACACTCCGGGATTCTAATGGTCCTATTTGACCATAATAGCGAATTCGGATGAATTGCAGTTAACCATAATTTTTCTATTTCTGTCCATTTGTTGTCGGCCCATAACAAAGCCCACATGGGAATTCTACGTAGATGAGCTGCTCAATAGTATTTAATGTCAGGGACTGACAAGACACTTGTGATTTATGAGAGACGACGACATTCTTGGAGATCCGATGACGCTTATCATTCCTAATGAACCTCAACATGGCTGTCTGGAGGGATTTAAGTTCACTCATGGGAGCCCTGACCGGAAAGGTCTCAAAAAAAAATAAAGTAACTTAGGAAGGAGGGACATTTTAACTGAAGTAATCTGGCCAATTAGAGCGAGAGGGGTTTCCATTTATCCTTTAATTGCTTTGTCACTCAAAACAAAAGTGATGAAAAGTTAGAGCTATATAGGTTACCATAGCAAGAAGACAGGTTAACCCCCAGATACTTAATTGCATCAGACTTCCATCTGAATTTAAAGTTTAGTTTTAAATGATCCAGTACGTCAGGAGGGATATTTAGTGGGAGGGCTTCAGTTTTTGAAGAATTCAGTTTATACCCCAATAATTCCCCATACTTTTTAAGATCTTCCATCAGGTTAGGCAGTGTAATATGGAGGTTGATTAGGGTTAAAAGGACATCATCCGCAAATATGGAGATCTTAAACATTTTGATCTGAACCTCTACTGCTGATATGTTTGGATTTTCTTATCGCCGCTAAAGGTTCTATACATAAAACATATAATATGGGCGATAAGGGGCAGCCCTGATGGGTACCATTTGATATTTTAAATGAGGGAGAAGTGTTGAAGGGAAGCTTAATAGAGGCCGAAGGGGAACTATACAGTGCTCCTATAGCTGTTAGAAAAGGCCCCGAAATGCCAGAAACCATCAATATCTCAAATAGGAAGGACTAATTAAGACAATCAAAAGACTTCTGCATCCAAATTCAATATGATGGACTAATTTACTAATATTAGCAACCTCTTTAGTCTATAACCCATCTTATGTTATCTCCCCCCTGACTGTTAGGGACAAGTCCCACTTGATCCTTATTAATAAGTTGAGGTAGCCAACAGTTTAGGCTATGAAAAAGATACTCCAAAAAGACATTTTCAATCCATCATCTGTAAATACCTAAATGTGCCTCAAAAAACATGCAATAGAGACGACTCCAAAGACTTATGAAGAAAAAAGGAGAAAAAATAGAGTCCAGAACTATTTAAATATCATAAATGCTTTAATTATAGCAAAAAAGACACATATAAGAGAACACGACAAATGTGTGTGTACACATAGATAAGGCATCATGTAAGTGAATAGCCCATAACCAATATAACAAAACAGACCAGCTACTGAATAACAATTGTAATATTCAAATGGATGGCCTACTGACGGGTAAATAGATTGAAAAATATACTTCCATGCACAAAGGCTATAGATACATAATCCCTCTCTTACTGGTTTTTGTACAAAATTAATATTATTACTGCACTATGCCCAATGTAATAGATCAATACCATCTAATGAAAATGGTATGAGTGGTCAAAAAAGGCATCAAAGAGCCTGATTGTGAGTGCAAAGTGCCGGCACAGGTCTCATGATGCCAAAAAATGGGCACAAAATACCACCACAGAAAAGAGGATCAAGTCCTAATGCACATGTAAAAAAAAGAACGGACAAAGGTGCACATAATTAAAAGGTAATGTTAGAAGGGGACTGAAAAAAGATAAAGCTGCGCTAATAGTGCATAGTAAACTGCCCAAAGAGGCTATGAAGACATACCCATCATGGCTTGTTATGGCTTCCTGACCTCACATGTGCTGATCAGGAATACCCCAGTTTAGGCTATTAGCCAATATACGAGTGAATATTTTAAAATCAGAATTTAATAACGCAATTGGACAATAATTTGAACAATCCAAGGGATCCTTCCCTGATTTTGAGATGATAAATTAGATAAGAATGTGTTAGTGTATCTGGAACGGGGGAGCCCTCCAGAAATCAGTTAAATAGTTTAAAGGGAATCTGTCACCCCATTTTTCAACTATGAGCTGCCGACACCGCCATCAGGGGCTTATCTACAGCATTCTGTAATGATTAAAAACACATGTGACATGCACAAATGTGAACAAGTCGGTCGGACAGTGTTCACACCACCCACTGGCTGAAACACAAAAAGAAAAAACAGAATGACAAATGTGCAAAAATACTCTGCAGTGAAAAATATGACCGTAATCAGCAAGTGCTGGTAAAAAGATAACAAATAATAGAATTAGACTTACCGGTAATTCGGTTTCTAGAAACCTTCCATGACATCCACCTTGGAGGTTGTGTCCCCGCCCTAATAGGGGACAGGAACACAAAGAGGTTAAATAACCCTCCCCTTCCTGCTACCTCAGTGTTTTTTCTGAATGTACTAGCATGAATAGTTACCGCCAGTAGAGCAGGAATCATCAGATGATATATAGGGAGGGAAATTAGTGCTGTCGTGGAAGGTTCCTAGAAACCGAATTACCGGTAAGTCTAATTCTATTTTCTCTAGTCACCTTCCACGACAGCCACCTTGGAGTCATGCCAACGTTAATTTTTTAGGGAGGGACTACGGCTTGCAAGACGCATCTGCTGAACGTCAGATCCCTATTGTAATCTAGTCTATAGTGTCTGGTAAAGGTGTGCACAGAGGACCAGGTGGCCGTTCTGCATATCTGCTCCGAAGACGTATTTCCTCTTGCTGCCCAGGACGTAGCGACTGATCGAGTGGAGCGGGCTTTTAACGATCCAGGAGGAGAGAGATGTCTTGAAGAATATGCCAGGGAGATGGACTGCTTGATCCAACCCGCTATCGTGTTCTTTGCCGCTTTCTTCCCCTTATTTCTTCCCGAATACTGAAGGAACAGGTTCTGATCGATTCTCCAATCCTTGGTTGCCTCGAGGTAGCGGAGAACTACCCTGTGGACATCCAAGGTATGAAATTTTCATTCTTTCGGATTAGAGGGATTTGGGCAAAATGAGGGCAACACGATATCTTGACTTCTATGAAAGTCTGACACCACTTTGGGCATAAAGTAGGGGTCTGGACGCAGTACTATACTGTCTGAATTGAGTAGGAGGTAAGGTTCCTGTACCAAAAGGGCCTGTAGCTCCCCCACCCGTCTAGCCGATGTGATTTCCACCAGAAACACCGTTTTAAGTGTGAGAATTTTTAATGGGGACTTCTGACGGGCTCAAACGGGGCCTGTGTTAGGCTATTGAGTACTAAATTAAGATCCCAGGGAGGAACCCGATTAGGGAGCGAAGGGCGAATTCTGCCTGCCGCTGTCATGAACCGCTTGACCCAGCGGTGTTTGGCTAGGTCTTGGTCAAAAAAAGAACTAAGGGCAGATACCTGTACTTTCAACATACTTGGAGTAAGCCCTAGATCTAACCTTTTCTGCAGGAAGTCTAGTATTGGCAATATTTGGGTGGGTGGGGTCAGGGGACCCCGGAAGGCACCAGGAGTAAAATTTTTTCCATACTTTGCCGTAAATTGCATTTGTTACTGGCTTTCTACTTTTTTGAAGGGTTTGGATTACCTCATTCGACAACCCTTTGGCCCTCAGAATGTTGGCCTCAATAACCAAGCTGCTAGACATAACTTGGTTGGGTTCGGGTGTAGTAATGGACCCTGAAAAAGGAGGTCTGTCTTCTGGGGTAGAAGCAAGGGACTTTCCTGGGCCATGTCCAACAGAGTGCTGTACCAGCTTCGTCCTGGCCACATGGGAGCCACCAGGATTGTCGTGACCCCATCCGCTCTGATCTTCTGTAACGTTTTTGCCAGCATCGGGATTGGTGGAAAGGCGTAGGCCAGTCTGAAGACCCATGGATGGGCAAAAGCATCCGTCCCCTGGCCTCCGTACGTGGGACTGAGGGAGAAATAGGTCGCTGCTTTTGTATTTTGCGCATTCGCGAACAGGTCGACCTCTCGGTCTCCCCATCTCGATGCTAGAGCCTGGAAGACCTCTTGGCTTAGACACCATTCTCCTGGATGGACGTCCCTCCTGCTCAGGAAGTCTGCCTGGATGTTTTCCGACCCCTTCAAGTGTACCGCAGAAATGGATAACAGGTACTTCTCTGCCCAGAGGAAGATCCTTGCTGCTACCTTCTTTAGACTGGCGTACCTTGTGACTCCCTGGTGTCTGAGATATGCCACCGTGGTCACGTTGTCGGAGTATATCCGAACATGATGGTTCTTGACAAGGGTTGATGCAGCCTTCAGTGACTCTTCCACCGCCATCAACTCCCTTAGGTTCGAAGATCCGGATCTTATGTTCTGGGGCCACTGCCCCTGGAAGTATGAATCTTCGACCACGGCTCCCCAGCCTCTCAGACTGGCATCGGTACATAATATTCTTAGAGGAAGCTGATCCCAGTTACTTGCCTCAGGTTTCGGTAGCTCAGCCACCACCAGAGGGTCGATTTTACATGTCCTGGAAGTGGAACCCTTTTTGATAGGTTGTTTGGGTGCTTCCTCGCGTTTATCAGGACGAACGACTGGAGGACTCGCGTGTGAGCTTGTGCCTAGGATACCGCCTGAATGCACGCTGTCAGGGAACCCAAGATGGACATGGCGTCCCTCAGCTTCGGTGCCCTTTGGTCTCTGAACCAGATTATTCTTTGCAGAAGGTCTTTTTGACGATCTTCGGGAAGAAAGGACGTCCTCTTCTCTGAATCCAAGAGGATCCCTAGGAATTTTTTCCTCGGGGAAGGATAGAGGGCTGACTTCTGGAGATTCGGTATCCACCCTAGGGTTCTGAGTATCTGTAGGGTTCTTGATACGTCCTGGTTCAGCCAGGTTACCGATGGGGCGACGATCAGTAGATCGTCTAGATACAGCACAATGCGTATCCCCTGAAGCCGAATGGAGATGACTGCTTCCTTCATGATCTTCGTGAACACCCTTGGTGCTGGGGATACCCCAAATGGCAGGGCTTTGAACTGGAGGTGGCCGATTCCTCGGTCGTGGGAGATCACGAACCTCAGGAACTTCCGGTGGTCTGGATGATGGGAACATAGTAATACGCATCCCTTAGATCTATTGTAGCCATCTGCCAGCCTCGTCCAATAAGAGGGATCGCTGATTTCACTGACTCCATCTTGAACCTTCAGTACTTGATGAAGTGGTTCAGGGGCTTTAGGTTTATTATGAGCCTGTGCTCTCATAAGGGTTTCTTTATCAGGAACAGGCGAGAGTAATGTCCTCTGCCCGCCTCTTGTGGAGGTACATACGAGACCACTCCTTCCCATAGAAGTTCTTCTATATGAAGCAACAGGACTTTTTGCAGGCTTGGGGACTGTGCCAGGGTAATTCTTAGGGCATGCGGGGGGGGTGCTCGAACTCAAGTTTCAGCCCAAATTGTATAGTGTGCAGGACCCACCGGTTCGCGGTCGTGGCCTGCCATTGGGCAAGAAACTGTGTGAGTCGACCCCCGACCCAGGAGTCACTGCTTCTCCGGGTGCTGCTGCTGTTGGGGCACAAGGATGTTTCTTCCTTATCCCCCTTTCGGGTAGCTCCAACAACCCATCTTGCCCTTCCCTCTGAATGCCTTCTGAGAGGTCTGTTCTCTTGAAGGATGAAAAAACCGCCTTTTGATGGATTTCTGTTCTGGCAGTGACTTATTCTTGTCGGAAGCCTTCTCAAGGATATCATCCAGGACAGGCCCGAACAGTGGTGCCCCTGGAAGGGGATGGCGCAGAGTTTCATCTTGGAGGTGATGTCGCCCCCCCACGACTTCAGCCACAAGGCTCTCCTGGCCGAGTTTAAAAGGACCAGGGACCTTGCTGCCCACCATACCGTTTCTCCTGAAGCATCAGCTAAATAACCTGTTGCCTTCTGGAGGATTGACAGGGAGTCTAAGATTTCCTCTCTTGGGGTACCCCCCGATAGGTGGTTTTCCAACGTATGTAGCCAGAAAAACAAAGATCTGGCTACGCAGGTGGAAGCAATATTTGCCTTGAGCAGGTTCGTAGAAGCTTCCCAGTACTTTTTAAGGTGGCTTTCTATTTTGCGATCCATCGGATCTTTCAATTGGGAAGCATCCTCAAAGGGCAAGGACGTTTTCTTACTTTCCTTAGACACTTGGATGTCTATCTTAGGGATCTCCCAAATAGAACTATCACCTTCTAGGGGAAAACTATTTTTTAGCTCAGAAGGCACCGTAAGTGACTTCTCGGGGGAGGACCACTCCTGAGCTATTAGGTCCTGTATAACCTCATGAACCGGGAAACCCTTTCTACCTCTGGGTTTCAACCCTCCAAACATCTCATCCTGGACTGAGAGCCTGACCTCCTCCATCCCCATGGTATTTCTTACCATGGAGACTAACTCCTCCATATCCTCCGAGGAGAAATAGAATTTTCTTGCAACATGACTGGAGGCGGACGTGGAGCCCTCATTTTCCCAAATATCCTCTGATCCTGAGGAACGGACTTCTCCCGAGTCTGAGTCTGCTTCCATAGGAGCCCTTTTCCTCTTTTTTGGGGCAGGGCCCTGGGCCACCAGGGTTTGGGCTGCTATGGAGGTTTGAACCTCCTGCCTAATGAGAGTTTTTATGCTGTCAAACAGGGAGGGTTGCTAGGTGCACAGGATATTTTGCGTACAAGGTTGGCATAACTTCTTTTTGTAGTCAGAAGGAAACCTGGCACCACATATACCACACTTGCGGGGGTTTTTAGGGGTGGAGGCCTTGTCTTCCTGCAAGAAGAAAAGGCTTACTCAGACCTGTGCCTCCAACTATTTGATAGGCAAGGGACCGACCTTGCTACTCACTGTAGGAGGGGGAACGCTGGGCTCCGCAGATGCTGCAGTTGAGGGCTTCTCACCATCCATGTCTGCACACACCACAGACACACTGCGCTTACCTGGAGCTGCTGCACCCTTTTAAGGATGATGCTGCGTTCGTTTGCTGGGTGCTCCTCCCTCCTCCCCTGTCCCTGGGGAGGATACCACTCGACCCTCACCGCCATTGGATTCATTTCCCAGGTCCCCCGGGTGCCGGCGCGCGTTTCCCCCTCACAGGACGCTGGAGACTGCAAACCGGAAGTGCGCGTCACCGCAACTTCCGGTCAATTGCCCGCCCCCTCTGACGCGCGCGGGGCCTCCAATGCAGCACTAGGAGGAAGCCAGGGAGCTATGCAGGACCCCGGCAGGCACCATACCGCCCCGCTTTAACCCGGAGGGTGGGGGAGGGGTGGCAGAAGTCCCGAGTCACACCGCGGTGGAGACGGGAGCAGCCCATGTAGGAGGAGAGGCAAACCCCCTGACCTCGGCTGCCCAGATCGGTGATGTATACTATGAGTTATTTTTATATGGTTTCAATAAGTTTAATATAATATACACTGAGAAGAGGTAAGCAAAAGGTCACTGAAACCTACTTAAGATAAAGGAATGTAAATTACTGGTCATTTGTTTATCCATCAACAAAGGACCATTGATATTTCAAGGCAACTACCCTAATTAGTTGGGTATTCAAACATTCCCAAGGATGTTATCTTGTGCGCCGAAGCCCCTCCTCCAGCTTGCTGTATTTCTGCCATGTGGCACACATGAGGACCCTTCCTCCAGCTTCCTGTATTATGTACTGGTTAAAACAGGTATTGAAGGGATGTGTTATAGCCAATGGACAATAGACTTGTGACATCATTCCCCACATGGTGGGGCTGGACACACCTTTTAGCTGGACATTTAAAAGAACTAGGACACATGTTCTCTCTCTCTTGTCTCCTGGAGGATGAGTGGTCCACATCTATCTGAATAATGTAACGTATGAATAATGCTTGTTTCTGATAAATGCATTTGTATTTATAGTTTTATATTGTTCATTTATTAAGTAAATCAATTTAGTAAATTCAATTCTTGTGTGAGCATTTTCTTATTCATTACAATCCATTGGAACCCTTACAATACAAATTGGTGTCAGAAGTGGGATTGTTTTGAATAAAATTGTTTGCAAAATTGAATAAGTTTGTTAAGAGTAGGAAAGCAGTTGAGAGTAGTGTCAGATCTTTGCCAGAATGGGTGTTACCAGGAAAGTGGACCGAAATGGCACAGGAATGTAACAAATATATGGAGGGACAGCATTTATCAAATCCTCAGGATGTGGCTGGCAAATTTGATCTCTCAAGGTATGATGCAAAAGAGCAGAAAGCTGCAGCAGCCGTTGGATCTGTTTGCAAGTGTCCCAAAGATTACAGGAGGAGATAGATAATGTGTTTAGAGCTACATACAGCTATAGAGCAAAGGATTAGCTTGCAATCAGCCTTGAGAGACCAAATGAAACAGCATGACAATATGCAAAGGAATTTTGAAGCTTATGTAATGAAAAATGTGAATAAGAATAGGCGCAGGAGGAGACAGCGGCCAGTGTCAGATATTTGTACTTCACAGATTAGAACCATGATTGCACATGAGAAATGGTCAGATTTGCTACAATGGGATGGCTCTGACAGCAAGACAGATGAGGAAGAAAAGCAAGCCAAACCAATTGTGACTACTAAAACTAGGAGAGAAGTCACACAGCGTAGTGGAGATAGGATGGATGCAGTAAACGCAGCTACAGAAGCTTCAATGACCGAGGAAACTAGGAATTATACAGCTGGAGAATTAACAGAATTAGCTACCAGGTACAGGCAGCAAGCAGGAGAACCTTTGTTAGCATGGATTCTCAGATTATGGGATCAGGGAGCCGATACTATAATCTTGAACCGTCTTGAGGCAGTAGGACTCTGTAGTATTTGTATTGATCTTATGGTGTGTCTAAAAATGAGGCGTGCAAGGGACACTACAGAAACTTTCTCTTTGTTGCATTTGGTGAGGGATTCTGTGGCACAAGTGTATGACTCTCCCATGGAATTAATACCACAGACACGATGGGAGACTCTTGCAGATGGAGTTCAGAGATTGAGAGAAATCGCAGGTATAGGTGGCATAACTCGCAATACTTTGCCAGATCTGAATGATCACTTTGCTGTTGTAGAGGATTGGAAGGGACCAGATGCTGCAATATTGACAGTATTGTTGAAGAATAAGTTCATAGAAGGTGCCCCAGCTGCTTACAAAGCCCCATTGTTCACTATGTTCAGTGCACTTATGGGAAATTCCACTACTGTATACACAGCATGCAATCTAATCTCTCAGCTATCTGCTCTAGAGAGAGCAAAAGTATCAAAAAATAGTACAGTAAAGAAAGTAGATCAAGAAAGGAGAAAAGAGGATGATACTCAAATTAGAAAGAGCAGGACGGAGTTGTTTTGTGACCTGATAGCTAGTGGGGTTCCATTCCAGGAGATAGATGGGATCTCTACAAGTGACCTGTTGAGAAGATGGCAAGATCTGAGAGAAAAGGTAAATTGCAATTCGCCAGACCCAAGAAGGTGGCGACAAATGAGATAGGGGGTTGGAAAGATAGAGGTGGGACACCTGATGGAGGCATGCAAAGCCCCCACTGTAACCGCCCCTTGCACTCTTACACCCCCTGCCATGATTCTCTCATGGACTAATTTTAAATGCAGATTTTAGATAAAAGTTCTTGAATATCCCTAAACATTGTTGTTTGAACAGTTTTGACATTTTTGATGTCTAATGATGTTTGTTTTCCATCTAGAGTTTCTTAGAGAAATATTCCTGTGAGCATACTGTGACGTATGCACTGGCTGATATATGATGAATTGGGTTTGGTCTTGGTGATGCATAAATGTGCATTCCTCACCTGAGGGTTTGTAATATACCTTGATGTTTTAAAAGACCATAGCAGGTTTTAAAAGACCATAGCAGATATAAGATGATTCTGTATGTGGGAGCCATGTGAGAGAACATACAAGGAAAAGAGGGAGTGGCAGTACAGACAATGAATTTAAGACTGACCTAAAGTTAGATGACTGATAATATACTGGGGGGTTGACAAGATAAATAGATGACTAATTTGTACTAAGTGTTGTATTGTCATTGTATGTGCTTTGTGTATTTATCATGGATATCCCTTGATAAAATTGGTTCACAGCCAAAGAATCCACGTGGTATTTTTATTTTTACTTTTTATTTGGTATATTTTTATTTTTTATGAGCTCATTTTCTGAATTTTAATTGTACTGTGTTTAGCATTCTTGGTTTTTAATGGAATTGTTTTTTCACTTTTCAGTCCACTATATGTTGGATTGGGGTGTGGGGTGTGTAATTAACCTTTTGTTTGTTTGCAGGAGTGAAAGAAGAAACCTTGGCCATTTAATTAACATGTAAATACAGTGCACAGTAAAATAGTTCATTCCTACAGTAGTGAAAAAGGAGTCCATCTACCTAATATAAGATTATATTTTATGACTTATTTTTGAGTTTTAACATTTTTTACTTTTTGGGAGCTCCCGTGCAAATTGGGTTTTGAAGAATATATATGTTAAATGATTTCAATGAATGCTAGTTTGTTAATGTCTTGATATAGCTTTGTTCACCTACACCTGAGTCATGCAATGCAAATGTGTGGGTACCCAAAGTGTGTGTTTGTCTATATATAAATGAGAATCTCTCCGGCTTACTGATTGAATGCATTAGGTGAAGCCAGAGTGTGTGTTGATGTAATGTATATATTATTATGAAAAAATAATAATTTGCTAGAATTGGGTTAATAGCAAATTGGTTTGGGTTCGGTTTTCCTTAACATGTAATTGTATTGATTCTGATTAGTAGTAAGTTACATTATTTTGTGATCTCCATGAACATGATTGTACTGGTAATTATGATCATCGTTATTATGCAAATGTGATTGACATGAATTTGATGTATTTGATCAGTGTATAAGACCATACACATGATATATATTTTATGTAGTATTTTTATCTAGAGTAGAAATATTTGCTACAGTAGAAAATTTCAAAGGTCATTCTGGGCACAATTTGGACCAACAAACTTACAGTAATTTTGTTTGATTCATTTGATCAAGGGGTGGAAAACAAGCCACCAGGACTGAGTTATATTGAACAAGTTAATCTATCTTGGACTGTGAATTTATCATGGACTGAGTTATTTTGGACTGTTGCTTTGGACTGAGTTAGCTCTGCCAAGACTTTGGAACTTTCAAGTATGATTGTGAACTTCACTTTCCCTCAGTTCAGGCTGTGTCTTTTATGTAGACTGAAGATGTCCAATTGAGCGATGAGACTGAGCCCAGATGCTGCTAAAGCGTCACCAGGGTGAATAAGGCCTTGAACAGCTGCAGCAATAGAAGATAAAGGTACTCTTATGCTCAGTCATGGACACCTGCACTTCCCTCACCCATTCCTTTGGAGAAACGAGGGGTTAATGTCATGAAGGGCAGGGACAGATTGCTCTTTAGAGTCTGTTCTTTTGCTAACCAGGGAAAGTAGTGAAGTCACCCAAAGTGATGAGGGCATAATAATCCCCGTGCTTCCCTGCAACAGAGACCCATTTAAAAATTGCGGTCAAGAAGATCCGAAGAAAGAAGATTTCTACAGACATTTGATATTTCACCACCTGCTGATCCAATGTTGTTTATGTTTTGATTTTTTCCGTTTTAAGCACAGGATGTTTTTTTTTTTTTTTACCAAAGCGGTTTTCTATTGGTAGCAAATAATATATATAGGAGCAATGCAAATAATGATAATTGGTATAGTTTAGTGGCAGGTTAATTAATTAAAGTGATTGAATCCAAGGGGTGGATTGTATAGTATGAGTTATTTTTATATGGTTTCAATCAGTTTAATATAATATACACTGAGATGAGGTAAGCAAAAGGTCACTGAAACCTACTTAAGATAAAGGAATGTAAATTACTGGTCATTTGTTTATCCATCAACAAAGGACCATTGATATTTCAAGGCAACTACTCTAATTAGATTGGGTGTTCAAACATTCCCAAGGATGTTATCTTGTGCTCCGAAGCCCCTCCTCCAGCTTGCTGTGTTTCTGCCATGTGGCACACATGAGGCCCCTTCCTCCAGCTTCCTGTATTATGTACTGGTTAAAACAGGTATTGAGGGGATGTGTTTATAGCCAATGGACAATAGACTTGTGACATCATTTCCCACATGGTGGGGCTGGACACACCTTTTAGCTGGACATTTAAAAGAACTAGGACACATGTTCTCTCTCTCTCTTGTCTCCTGGAGGATGAGTGGTCGATGTCTATCTGAATAATGTAACGTATGAATAATGCTTATTTCTGATTAATGCATTTGTATTTATAGTTTTATATTGTTTATTATTTAATCTTATCATTTATTAAGTAAATCAATTTAGTAAATTCAATTCTTGTGTGAGCATTTTCTTCATTACAATCCATTGGAACCCTTACAATACAGGTGAGTACATAGGGTCTCCTCTCGCTGGCCACGGCAGCCCCTTGTGACCTCTTCATGCCCCGATAGGGGACAGGAAAAACACTGAGGGAGTAGGAAGGGGAGGGTTATTTAACCTCTTTGTGTTCCTGTCCCCTATTAGGGCGGGGAGACAACCTCCAAGGTGGCTGTCGTGGAAGGTGACTAGAGAAACGGTATTTAGTCTATACGTTTCTTTGCAAAAAAATATATACCAAGCCACTCTACTTCGTCAAGGTAACCCTTAATAGAGCAGTCCTTATCTAATGTATTTAAAACCTGAACATATGGACAGTGTCTAAATGAACAGGATTCAGACAGGCGCTTCCTAGTGTGGGCACGTGGTGCAAGATGGCTCTTTATGTGCATGTCAAACAAGAGAGGGGTGGGGTCTCTCAAACCATGCATAAGCAAGGAAAAAAATGGATTAAAAGCACATGTGACATGCACAAATGTGAACAAGTCGGTCGGACAGTGTTCACACCACCCACTGACTGAAACACAAAAAGAAAACACAGAATGACAAATGTGCAAAAATACTCTGCAGTGAAAAATATGACAGTAATCAGTGTTGTGAGTTCATTTTCCCCTTCGTCACTGGATTCTGGTGAACTCCCTATTCTGGTGAAGGAAGGTAATGAGCCTGATTATCAGGCACCTGAGTCTAATGAGGATGACTGGCTGAGTGGAGTCACAGACTGGATATAAGGCTGCCGACGCCCTTCTGCCCTGTGGGTGATTTCTCTGTGGACTCCTAGGACACCAGTCTGATTCCTGCTCCTAAAGCTAAGTTTTCTGTTTTGGCTGTTAGCCTTTTTGTTTTGTTTTTTGTTTTCCTTGCTTTTCAGTATTCTGCCATCCCCTGCTGGGGTGAGCTGAATTTCCTTTTGCCTGTAGCTCTGTCTTCAGTATATTCCTGAGTGCTGACATAGCTTTTTGAAGCCTAGCGTCTTCAGGGCCTTTTTCACTGTCAGTTTGTTGGCTCTTATTTTCATAGGGTTTTTCATGGATTGCAGACAGCAGCCTTCCTGTCCTTTCCTATGTAGTTAGCTTGGGCCCCTCTTTGCTCTGTCTATCTTTCTGTCTGTATTAGTATTTTCATCTTGCTTCACTGTCATTATATGTTAGGGGCTGCCTATTGCTTTGGGGTCTGCTCTGGGGCAGTTTAGATTTCTCCTTTCTTTCTTTAGGCCTATTTAATTCTCCGGCTGTGATCGAGGGGTCTAGGGCATCGTAGGAATCCCCCACGGCTACTGCTAGTTGTGTTGATAGGTTCAGGGGTCTGCAATCCGATAGCTGCCAACTTCTCTGGTTTTCTGGACTTAGCTAGCATTTCTGTTTTTGCCTCCTACGGTGACTCAATCATAACAGAATCACCCGCCATACCGCAGATCCTAGGGTACTCAATTGCAGGAAAGAATTGTGTTTAAAAAAAAAAAAAAGGGTGTGTGTATATTCTTTCCTCTATATCTCTGAGGCTGTAGGGGGAATTTTTTTTCTCTCAATGGAGATAAAGCAATTGTCTGATCATGTGGAGCAGCTCGCTGTGGAAGTGCGGGGAATTTCCGCCTACCTTGCTCGTTCGCATGCTGTTGAACCAAAGATCCCTACACCTGATGTATTTTTTGGGGATCGATCTAAATTTTTGAGTTTCAAAAATAATTGTAAATTATTTTTTGCCTTGAAGCCTAACTCGTCAGGTAGCTCCGCGCAGCAGGTTAAAATTGTCATCTCTTTGCTGCGTGGCGATCCCCAGGATTGGGCGTTTTCTTTGAAACCAGATGATCCTATTCTGACTAATGTGAACGCATTCTTTCAAGCTTTGGGGTTGTTGTATGACGAACCTAATGCTATTGATCAGGCTGAAAAGACCCTGTTGGCATTGAACCAGGGTCGAGATTTTGCAGAGTTGTACTGTCAAAAGTTCCGAAAGTGGGCGGTCCTTACTACCTGGAATGATAATGCCTTGGCTACTCTCTTTCGGAAGGGTTTGTCAGAAGCCGTAAAAGATACTATGGTGGGATTTCCTGTTCCCTCTGGTCTGGACGATTCTATGTCATTAGCCATTCAGGTTGATCGGCGTTTACGTGAACGCAGGATTTCACGAGAGGTGTTGCCACCGGTTGAACAGACGTCTGAACCTATGCAATGTGATAGAGTTTGGTCTAAGGCGCAACGTCAGGAGTTCAGAAGGCGTAATAAGCTGTGTTTTTTCTGTGGATATGCCTCGCATGTTATTTCTGTTTGTCCTAAACGAGAGAAACGCTTTGCATACACGTTTTCTGTTGGTGGTGTTCAACCTAAGTTTCTTCTGGCAATTACTCTGATCTGCTCCCTGTCCACATTTTCCGCCAAGGCTTTTGTGGATTCGGGAGCAGCACTAAACCTAATGGACTTGGATTTTGCTAAACGTTGTGGATTTCCGATGACACCTCTGCAGACGCCTATCCCTTTGAGGGGGATTGATGCTACTCCTTTGGCTAAAAATAAACCTCAGTTTTGGACCCAGGTGGTCATGCGGGTCACCCCAGACCATCAAGAAAATTGCAGATTTTTGGTATTGCATGGTCTGCATGATGCCGTTGTTCTGGGGTTTCCCTGGTTGCAAATTCATAATCCAGTTTTGGATTGGAAATCTGTGTCTGTGGTGAGTTGGGTTTGTCGGTGTGCCTTTAGTGAGGCTCCGGTTTTTTCCACCTCTCCTCAGTCGCATGATGTTCCTGACTATTTGGCGGACTTTTATGATGTATTTAGTGAGAATGAGTCTGCGTCCTTGCCTCCTCATAGGAGTTATGACTGTGCAATTGAACTAAGCCCGGGGTGTAAATTTCCCAAGGGTCGTCTCTTCAATTTATCTGTACCCGAGCACGAGGCTATGCGGTCCTATATTAAGTAGGCGTTGGAGAAGGGTCATATTAGACCATCCTCTTTACCCTTAGGTGCCGGTTTTTTTTTGTGGCCAAAAAGGATGGTTCTTTAAGGCCTTGTATTGATTATCGTGCCCTCAATAAAATTACTATTAAATATCAGTATCCGTTACCCCTGATTTCGGATCTATTCTCTAGAGTTAGAGGTACTTGCTGGTTTACCAAGCTTGACCTCAGGGGGGCGTATAATCTTATCCGCATTAAGCAGGGAGATGAATGGAAGACGGCGTTTAATACTCCGGAGGGACATTTTGAGTACCTGGTGATGCCTTTTGGGCTCACTAATGCCCCTTCTGTCTTCCAGTGCTTCATGAACGATATTTTCCGAGACTTTGTCGATAAATTTTTGATTATTTACCTGGATGATATTTTGATCTTCTCCAAGGATTGGGATTCTCATGTGGAACATATTCGGACTGTGTTCCGGATCTTGAGGGAGAATTCCCTGTATGTCAAAGGATCGAAATGCCTTTTTGGAGTACAGAGGATTTCATTTTTGGGATTTATTTTGTCTCCGTCAACTATTGAAATGGACCCGGCCAAGGTACAGGCCATTTATGATTGGGTTCAGCCCACTTCTTTGAAGGCCCTCCAGAAGTTTTTGGGTTTTGCTAATTTTTATCGGAAATTTATAGCAAAATTTTCTAGTATTGCCAAGCCATTGACTGATCTGACTAAGAAGGGTGCTGATGTGTTGAATTGGTCTCCTGAGGCTGTTGCTTCCTTTCAGGAGCTGAAGCGAAGATTTACCTCCGCCCCGGTTTTGCGGCAACCTGATGTCTCACTCCCGTTCCAGGTAGAGGTGGATGCTTCTGAGATTGGTGCAGGAGCTGTTTTGTCCCAAAAGCATCCTGTAACATCTAAAATGAATCCCTGTGCTTTCTTTTCCCGAAAGTTCTCTCCATCTGAACGTAACTATGATGTGGGGAATAGGGAACTGTTGGCCATGAAATGGGCATTTGAGGAGTGGAGACATTGGTTGGAGGGAGCTAAACATCAAGTTGTGGTCCTCACTGACCACAAGAATTTGATTTACCTAGAGTCGGCTAAACGCTTGAACCCTAGACAGGCTAGGTGGGCCTTGTTTTTTACACGTTTTGATTTTGTGGTCTCTTTTCTTCCTGGAACTAAGAATGTAAAGGCTGACGCCCTCTCTAGGAGTTTCTTTGCTGATTCTCCTGTGGTAACCAAGCCTGCTACCATCTTAGGCAAAGGGGTAGTTCTTTCTGCCATCTCGCCCGATTTGAGACTTGCTCTGCAAGAGTTCCAGGAGGACAAACCTGAGCATTGTCCCAGTGGAAAGTTGTATGTTCCTGACCAGTGGAAGAAGAGAGTGATGTCTGAAGTTCATTGCTCTGCATTGGCTGGTCATCCAGGTATTTTTGGTACTAGAGATCTGGTGAGTCGCTCTTTTTGGTGGCCCACCTTGTCTCATGATGTCAGGAATTTTGTGCAGTCCTGTGGGACTTGCTCCCGGTCTAAATCTTGTTCTCGTTCTAGTGGGTTGTTGATGCCTTTGCCGGTCCCCAGGAGGCCATGGACCCATATTTCAATGGATTTCATCTCTGATATGCCGGTCTCTCAAAGAATGACTGTTATTTGGGTGATTTGTGATAGGTTCTCTAAGATGGTTCATCTTGTACCACTCCCTAAGTTGCCATCTTCCTCTGAGTTGGTGCCCCTGTTTTTGCAATAGGTGGTTCGCTTACACGGGATTCCTGAGAACATTGTATCTGACAGAGGAGTTCAGTTTGTGTCTAGATTTTGGAGGACTTTCTGTTCCAAGCTGGGAATTCAGTTGTCCTTCTCCTCTGCTTTTCACCCTCAGACCAATGGGCAGACAGAGAGAACAAACCAGACCTTGGAGTCGTATTTGAGATGTTTTATTTCCGCTGATCAGGATGATTGGGTTTCATTTTTGCCCTTGGCCGAATTTGCTTTAAATAATAGAGCTAGTTCTGCCACTTTGATGTCACCTTTTTTTTGTAACTTTGGGTTTCATCCTCGATTTTCTTCAGGGCAGGTGGAGCCTTCTGCCTGCCCAGGTGTTGACACTGTGGTGGAGAGAATGCACCAGATCTGGGACCAAGTGGTGGATAAGTTATCTCTCTCCCAGGAAAAGGCCCAGCGGTTTTCCAATCGACATAGGACCATTGGTCCCCAGTATAAGATTGGTGATATGGTGTGGTTATCATCAAAAAATATTGCTATGAAGGTGGCTTCTCCTAAGTTTAAGCCTAGATTTATTGGACCTTACAAGATTTTGGAGATTATTAATCCAGTCTCTTTTCGTTTGGCTCTTCCTGTCACATTTAAAATCCATAATGTGTTCCATAAGTCCTTGTTGAAGAGGTTTGTTGAACCAGTTGTTCCTGGGGTGACACCTCCAGACCCTGTATTGGTTGAAGGTAACATGGAATATGAGGTAGAGAAAATACTGGATTCCCGTCTGGCTAGACGGAGACTCCAGTATTTGGTTAAGTGGAAGGGTTATGGTCAGGAGGATAATTCCTGGGTCTCTGCCTCTGATATTCATGCCAAAAGATTGGTGCGTGCATTTCATCGGGCTCACCCTGATTGCCCTGGTGGCGTGGTTGAGGGTTCGGTGACCCCTCCTCAAGGGGGAGGTACTGTTGTGAGTTCATTTTCCCCTTCGTCACTGGATTCTGGTGAACTCCCTATTCTGGTGAAGGAAGGTAATAAGCCTGATTTTCAGGCACCTGAGTCTAATGAGGATGACTGGCTGAGTGGAGTCACAGACTGGATATAAGGCTGCCGACACCCTTCTGCCCTGCGGGTGATTTCTCTGTGGACTCCTAGGACACCAGTCTGATTCCTGCTCCTAAAGCTAAGTTTTCTGTTTTGGCTGTTAGCCTTTTTGTTTTGTTTTTTGTTTTCCTTGCTTTTCAGTATTCTGCCATCCCCTGCTGGGGTGAGCTGAATTTCCTTTTGCCTGTAGCTCTGTCTTCAGTATATTCCTGAGTGCTGACATAGCTTTTTGAAGCCTAGCGTCTTCAGGGCCTTTTTCACTGTCAGTTTGTTGGCTCTTATTTTCATAGGGTTTTTCATGGATTGCAGACAGCAGCCTTCCTGTCCTTTCCTATGTAGTTAGCTTGGGCCCCTCTTTGCTCTGTCTGTCTTTCTGTCTGTGTTAGTATTTTCATCTTGCTTCACCGTCATTATATGTTGGGGGCTGCCTATTGCTTTGGGGTCTGCTCAGTTTAGATTTCCCCTTTCTTTCTTTAGGCCTATTTAATTCTCCGGCTGTGATCGAGGGGTCTAGGGCATCGTAGGAACCCCCCACGGCTACTGCTAGTTATGTTGATAGGTTCAGGGGTCTGCAATCCGATAGCTGCCAACTTCTCTGGTTTTCTGGACTTAGCTAGCATTTCTGTTTTTGCCTCCTATGGTGACTCAATCATAACAAATCAGCAAGTGCTGGTAAAAAGATGACAACAAATACAGGGTATTTAGTCGATATGTTTTTTTGCAAAAAAATATATACCAAGCCACTCCACCTCATCAAGGTAACCCTTAATGGAGCAGTACCTATCTAATGTATTGAGAGACCCCACCCCTCTCGTGTGACATGCACATAAAGAGCCGACTTGCACCACGTGCCCACACTAGGAAGCGTCTGTCTGAATCCTGTTCATTTAGACACTGTTCATATGTTCAGATTTTAAATACATTAGATAGGGACTGCTCCATTAAGGGTTACCTTGATGAGGTGGAGTGGCTTGGTATATATTTTTTTGTGCCCTGTTATATTGGTCTCTTTTTGCTTTGCTTTCAGAATATACCAGTGTGCTGATATTGTGGGGGAAAAGTCGTGCGACTTCAGTGTTTTTTGTGCATCAGACGTGTTGGACTTTTTGCAGGGTTTTTTGCGTGATTGCAGACAGTGTCTTTCCTTTCCTGTCTAGTCAGTGTGGGCCCCATTGTTTGCTCAGTCTATTTTTCTGCCTGCGTTTGTGTTTTCATCTTGTCTCACCAACAATATATGTTTGGGGGCTATCTATTCCTTTGGGGTCTGCTCCGGGGCAGTTTAGATTTCCCCTTTCTTGCTTTAGGCTTGGTTAGCTCTCCAGCTGTGCCGAGGCATCTAGGATCATCGTGGGTACGCTCCACGGCTACTGCTAGTTGTGTGGATAGGATCAGAGGTCTGCAATCCGCTTAGTTACCAACCTCTCTGGTTTTCTGTGGCTTAGCCTGGGCCTGCTATCCTCCTCGTTGACCCATTCATAACAGAGCAGCATATGGGGGCGTAATGTATTGAGCAGCATATGGGGGCATAATCTATGGAGCAGCATATGGGGGCGTAATCTATGGAGCAGCATATGGGGCGTAATCTATGGAGCAGCATATGGGAGCATGATCTATGGAGCATTTTATGGGGGCATAATCTATGGAGCTTTTTATGGGGGCATAATCTATGGAGCAGCATATGGGGGCATAAACTATGGAGCATCTTATGGGGCAGCATATGGGGCATAATCTATGGAGCATAATCTATGGAATATCTTATGGGGCCATAACCTTTATGGGGCAGCATATGGAGCATTATTAACCTTTGTGCAGCATTATATGTGGCGTATTTTGTATGGGGCCATCATGGACTGTATGGAGCATTATATGGGGCGTATTTTGCATGGAGCATCTTATAGGGCCCATCATGAACTGTATGGAGCATTACATGGGGCTCCTAATTCAATATGGATATTCAAAAACATTTAACCTACTGATGTCTCAATTAATTTTACTTTTATTGGTATCTATTTTTATTTTTGAAATTTACCAGTAGCTGCTGCATTTTCCACCCTAGGCTTATACGCGAGTCAATAAGTTTTCCCAGTTTTTTGTGGCAAATTTAGGGGCGTCGGCTTATACACGGGTTGGCTAATACACGAGTATATACGGTAACTCTTTTTTTTCTTCTCTTTCAGGTTACATCGGGGGCTTGTCTACAGCATTACAGAATGCTGTAGATAAGCCCCTGATGGCGGTGCCTGCAGCTCATGGTCGAAAAATGGGGTGACAGATTCCCTTTAACCATATGGGGAGAAAGCTCCACTGCAAAGGTTTTGTAATATAAATATGTCAGCCCATCCCGACCCAGAGATTGTGTCTTCTTTTTTAAGTTGCATCTGAAGCACATGCAGATTGATAATGTATCAAAAGTTAAAAAGACCATACACCAAATTGTTCATGTTGAACTGGACACACAATGTAATAGGTGCTGCAAAAAGTTGTTTCTTTTCTTTAATTTTGCCTCTTAGTTGTGGAGATATAAGCAATCAAAGCATTTGACAACTAAACAGTTTAAAAGAAAATTTAATTCCAAGTGGGCATTACTAAAAAGATTTCACAGTTAGTATATACTTCTATGGCTGGGATCACACATGCGAGAAACTCGAACGAGTCTCGCATCTTAATACCCGGCACTGCCACCGGCACACGGGAGCGTGCGGCTGTATGTATTTATATTAAGATGCGAGACTCGCCCGAGTTACTCGCGTGTGTGATCCCGGCCTATCTCTGATGCTGACCAATCATAAGCAGGCAGCAACACGCTGGGGAAGTAGAATACTCACACCCAAAATCTTAGAACAGGCTCAGCTGAGACATGGATTGACACCCATCTGCTCTCTTTACTGTAGAGTGATGATTTGCGGGAGCACCACAGATCTGAGTGTGAAAAACTCATAGCTTTAAGCTCTCATCTCAAGCAGGCTGTATCAGGGGAGAGACTCATTACAAACACTCATCTACTTTCCATACAGACCTACGCATTGGAAGCGCCCTGTCTCCCCCTTTTCTTTTCAATGATTGGTCAATGTGAGAGGAAGCACATGTCCCCATTGAAATTTCTCTGTTAATGCCCACTTGGAGTATAAAAAAAAATTGTTTAGGCACCAAATACTTTGATCGCTAATATCGTCCCAAGAAAGAAGTGAAATTTAAAAAAAACAGTAGGTTTTCTTCTGTTCTGTAGCGTCTACAACATTTATATGTCCAGTTCAACATGAAAAATTTCGTGAAATGTCCTCTTTAATGCATACATTACTGGTCATGAAAGCAGTTGGACAATGGCATACGCCATTGGCAGGAAAATGTAATCATTGGGGGGGGGGGAACTCTGGGTGTCCAACCTGGATGGCAGGCGATTCCTCAATTCATAGCCTGTCCCTTTTATTTTGTTCAGTTTCATATTGCAATATAAATACAGATTTTTTTTCTACCAGCTCACAATTCTGTGTCTGTCTTGAAGTCTCTTAACTGCACAAGGGACGTTTCCCAACTTCTACCATGAACAATAAGCAATTTATACTAAAATGGTATGTACCGTACTTTATCTCAATACCCAGTCTGAGAGCTGGTGTGGAGAAATGCTGCAACACGGAGTGTGCCCGGCAAGTATCATGCATGCATCATATTCTAGGTTTAGTGCTTTTTTTAAAGGATTTATCAGGATTTACTTTATTATAGGGCTTCCCCTACTTTAAATGTTGTTCTGAATGAACCCAGGATGGAATGTTTAACAAATAAATAAATAAAATGCTGTACTCACCTCCTCACTAGAGATTTCAATGTTCGGTTCGGATTACAGTCGCCGAATTTGCAATATTCACCATTTGTTCCTTGGTTCTTGCACCTTCGATAAAAGTTTGTTATCACCAACAACCCTCGATCACAGTAATTCATCCTCCCTTGGCACCCGCCTGTGTGACGACAGTCTTGAACTTAGAGACAATGTTATGCCTTCCGCATCCTCCTCTGCTTCCTCCTTTTCTTCTCGGACCACCATCTCCTCCCGCAGATCCAGCATATAGATGACCGGAATAGTGATGCTGATGACTGTGTAGTCAGCGCTAACCATTTTGAAACTGTGCAGAAGAATTCAGAGGTCCTTAATCTGTGCCCATTCTGTAAACATGATATGCGCCATGTCCATACTGTGTTGGCCCAGGCTACACGACATGGTATACTGCATCAGGGCTCATTGCTGCTGCCACAGTCACTGCAACATGTGCAGCGTGGAATTCCACCATGTTGGGACATTACATATCAAACTGGCATGGACAAAAACCTCTGTATCTATGCAAGTCAATGACCAGAGGGGTGCGAATGGCAGAAATGAGCAAACAGCTTACGTGTTTTCTGGAGCAGGTCACCCAGGCCAGGATAGTGGCGGAGAAAATGCTATACTATCAGGTTGAGGATGTGAGCCATGCAAGGCACTTGTGTGAGCTTGCCTCGCTGTAGGGCCGCCACAAGGTTCGCACCGTTATCGGAGGCGGAGATGTTAGAGTGGATCGAGAAACTTGTGGTGAGCTCATTCTCAAAAACAGCAGGCATGTCCGCTTCCGTAACAGCTGAAGGCGGGCTCTCAGTTAGTGTGACAGGAGAAGGTAAAGAACCCGGGGTTCTGTGGTTGAAGACCTGTGTCTCAACAGTTGGCACGGTAACAGAGAAGGAGGAAGCAGCAGATGCGATTGATGGGGCGGCTGATGGTTGTTGAGGTCCGCATTTCTGTGCAGTGGGATTCCCACAGTAAAGCATGTTGATTGCGTATGTGAAGGTTCATACATGTAGTAGTCAAATTATTGCACTTTTTACCTCGACTCAGTTTCTTTTTTTTGCAGTTTGCAGATTACATGAGTTGGTTCATCCTTTGCAGTGTCAAAAAAGGCCCAGGCTAGGCAACCCTTGCCACCCCTATGAGCTGCAGACCCGCGGACGCTGCTGGTCACAGGCACAGTTGTGGCTGAGGATGCATTGCTCATCAAGGCTGCATCACTATGTGTCTGCGATGTACGGCGCAACGTAACCGCTTTGTCTTCCTCCTCAGCTTACCTACTCAGCTGTGTGCCTCTATGTTCATGCCAACTGGGATCTATCACATCATCATCATCCTCCTCTGTTATCACATTCCTCGACCTTGGAGTCACACTCCTCTTCTTGCCCTGACAGCACAGTACAATCCATGTGAGCATTAGATATGAGTCTCATCAGGATCACCTCCCCCCAGGGGTTAATGTCTGATGACGAGGGTCAAAATGCTGTTCGGACCGTACTTCATCCTGCACTGGATCCAAGCTAAAAAAATTTTGGGCATTGGTGTGGGTCGCCCTCCCAGGGCCGTGGGGTACTCGGTACCGGGCCGGTATCAGTGGGATGTGTCACAGCAGCGGTGACCCAGACCGTGGCCCTGGGCACCCAAGTAATAGGAAGATGTGAATGGTGGAATGTAGTTGGATGAATAGTTCGTGACGCCACCTGTGTGATCCTCTGGGACAGATGGTGTGGTGCAGCAATGGTGGTATAGCCCTTCACAGGCAGGGCTGTTGTCCCAGGGCAGTGTAGATGCGGAGACACTTAGATGGTGTAGTGTCTGGCGCAGGGGAGGTAGGAGTGTCAGGCGGACGGACGCAGGAAGGAATGGAGGACACCAGGGCTTGTACTTCCAAAGCTTTACTCACAGTCTGTAGTGCCCGCTTCTGTGCCGTGTCCTCCGGGTCAGGGACTCAGTCAACCTCCAGGCAAGATGGAAAGCTCCCTTCCACACTCCGCCAACTTATGTGCCTTTCCTGAACATCTCCTCTATAGCGCCCTTAAGTGTGAAGATCTCCAGTACCGTGGTACTCCGGAGTTCCTCCTGACAGATGTTCCCAAGAACTCTACTTGCACGGCAGACAGCTGTAGCCTGCTTTGGGGTCTCTCTAGTCCTAAGTCCCGACTCTCTATCCGTATTGCTGTTGTGTCCTCAAGTCTTAGATGGGAGTAGTGCATTTACAGCCCACTACTCCACCGGTGTCTGCTGCAGAACCATTAGTGTTCATACAACCTCGCGGACCGGGCCCCGGCATTGCGCTTAGAACTTCTAGGCAGGGTTCTTCCTCTAACCCACGTCCTCTGTGTTCCCTTTTACTCCTTCGTTAGGAACTTGTCCTTTCCCTTCTATGGAAGCTCAGGCTTCAGGTCAACGTCCTTCTTCTTTCCTGTGCCAGCTAGCTCAGGTTCTTCCAGGGATCCCCACTCCTCCCGAGTGGCTTCCTCTCTCAGACTCTCCGACTGACTGACTGACTTCTAATCCTAAACCATCCCGCTCTTTTATGTATTCTCAACTCCACCCACCTCCCAGCACGTCTAGTGTTCCAAGCAGGGAACCACCAAAGGTGCTCTGCTTCTCTCTAAGCTAAGAGCCGCAATGTGGTTATGCTGAACTACCCTATTGTGTGGGGTGCGAGTGTTGGAGCGTTGTCAGGAGCTTCTAACTTACCTGGAAGGTGGGGCACCACACCTTAGGAGAAGGTGCAGTACCTCTGTGGCGACTGAGCCTCAGGGACGCCACAGGTGCAGATTTCCTCCTCTTGACTCCCAGAAGCTTTTGAGTATACTTCTGATGAACGTGGCATCGAATGTGTGAACAGCTTTTCAGACTCACCCATCTGTGGTTCAGTACAGTCAGTTGAACGGCTGAATAGTCGGGACGCGGGGTGAAGCAAGGGGACTTTGGGTGCCACCTCTGTGGACTGTACTGGGTGTGATGTTGGGGAGGAGAGGCCAATTGAAGCTGCGCTTGCCATCCACTCGAGTACATGCTCTTTCTGGGCATCATCGACAGGGCGTACCGCTGTGCTGCCAAAGAAAGGTAGTGGTGTAACCTGTCCAGTAACATAAGTTGTCAGTTGTCTTTGCATAGAACGTGATGTTGCTTCACTAGTGCTCTCACAAATATTACCACCTACCCCACATACATCTTGAACACCAAGCTTAACTCCCCTTCCACCAGGGCCGTGCTTTTTCCCAGTCATGCTGCTAAGATAGTGTGGTAAGAGCACAGTGTTAGCAACAAAAAAAATTAGATTTTAAACACTGTACCACCTCTGCAAACAGCTGAATTTCATCGACAGTAACTTCCAAGTTGAAATATGGCGTGCTGTATTGTGTTAGTCACAGATAAAAAAGAATTCTTTGAGTGTGGATGAGGCCTGTATGACAAAGAAGTTATGCTACAAACTCAGTCAGGTCCCCTACTGTATGACACTAGGAACAGAAGAATTTTTTAGTGGAGTATGGATCAGGCCTCTATTAACACATTAGATGCTACAAACTATTTTAAAGTCAGGTCCCCTACTGTATGACACTAGGAACAGAAGATTTTTTTGTATCCTCTGGACCAGGCCTCTACAGCTTAATAATTTCAACCCAACCAAATGACAAAGTGTGATATGGCGGGTTGTCTAACTTTTTGCAACTGAAACATTTTAACTTTTTTTAATGTGCCTTAGGTTTGCAGACAGTTTTTATATCATCACAGCACTAAATGCCAAGGTGGGATACAGCAGGCTGTTTCACATTTAGCTAGTGAAAAAATATTAATTAGAATGCTATACTCGTGCATGGAGCACAATAAAAGATTGCACAATACACTTGTAGGATATATGCCCTGCTGGCTTTATCTGTGGACCTCAGTAATGACAAACAAAAATGCTGGATGGTAAATTTAACAGCCACACTGGACAGTAGCTCGCTACAGTATCTGACTCATATACAACCACCTAGCTAATTAGCTAAAATGTGGGATACAGCAGGCTTTTTCACATTTAGCCAGTGAAAAAATATTAATTAGAATGCTATACTCGTGCTGGCTTTCTTTGTGGACCTCAGTAATGTAAAAAAAAAAAGTGGTTTATGGTAATTTATCAGCCTCACTGGACACTAGCTAGCTATACTGTCTGATTGATATACCACCGCCTAACTAGCTAAAATCTTGCTGTTAAAAGTGCCAGCATCAGGAGTAGCCTCTGTTGCAGTGTCAAAATGGCACTAAAACAAGACGTCCGCTATTTATATGGAGAGCGACGTGATTTCAGCAGCCAATGACACAAGCCGTTGTGTCAGGACATTGTTGGTGTTTCCTGCACCCTGATTGGCTAGCCGTAATGTTCACACATAAAGTTAGGAAAAAAAAATGACTGTTTACAAGAATGCCGTGCCTCTGAGCTCTGCAAACCCCCTCCGCTCATCAAACACGTGACAAACGTAACGGTGACCACTCTCTGCTCATTCTTCTTGACGTATCTGCAGCTTTCGACACTGTTGACCACCATATCCTACTCTCTAGGCTCCCGTCACTAGGCATTAAGGACACTGCTCTCTCCTGGTTCTCTTCCTATCTTTCTGACTGCTCCTTCAGTGTTTTGATCTCTGGCTCCAAGTCATCTCCTCTTCCTCTCGCTGTCGGGGTACCTCAGGGCTCAATCCTTGGCCCCCTTCTCTTCTCTCTCTACACGGCCCCAATTGGACAGACCATCAGCAGATGTGGCTTTCAGTACCATCTTTATGCTGATGACACACAACTATACACGTCATCCCCCGACCTTACCCCCGCTGTACTACAGAACGCCAGTGACTGACTGTCCGCAGTCTCCAACATCATGTCCGCTCTCTATCTGAAACTCAACCTCTCCAAAACTGAACTACTTCTGCTCCCGCCGTCTACTAACCTAACTAAATCTGACATTTCACTCTCCGTGGATGGCACCACAATAACACACCGGCAGCAGGCATGCTGTCTGGATGTTATGTTTGACACCAAACTCTCCTTCACATCCTATATACAATCTCTTGCCCGCTCTTGCCACTTACACCTAAAGAACATCTCTAGAATCTGCCCTTTTCTCACCATGGAAACAACAAAAACCCTCACTGTAGCATTGGTCCACTCCCACCAGGACTACTGCAACGCTCTATTAATTGGCACCTCCCCATTACTCGACTATCCCCTCTCCAGTCCATACTTAATGCAGCAGCCAGGCTGGCTAATCGGTACTCGGACACATCCGCTCTTCGCCAGTCCTTACATTGGCTGCCCATTCATTATAGGATCCAATTCAAAGTACTTGTTCTCACCCACAAAGCTCTCCACAGTGCAGCACCCCCCTACATCTCCTCCCTCATTTCTGTCTATCGGCCTAGCCGACCGCTGCGCTCTGCAAACGACTTTCGGCTAACCTCTGCACTAATCCGTACCTCCCACTCCCGACTCCATGACTTCTCCCGCGCTGCGCCAATCCTCTGGAATGCTGTACCCCAAGAAATTAGGACTATTCACAATTTGCATAGTTTCAGGCGCTTCCTCAAAACACATTTGTTCAGAGCGGCCTATCACGTTCACTAATCAAATTCATTCTATGTGTATGTGTGCATGTTTAGTGAATGGGCTATCCATCCCTCATTCCCTCAAGATGGCTGGACCATTGTTATGAATGAGTCACCGGAGGAGGAAAAAACAAAAACACAAGCTAAGTCCAGAAAACCGGAGAGGTTGGTAGCTAGCGGATTGCAGACCCCTGATCTAACTAACTAACAGTAGCCGTGGGGGATTCCCACTGTGCCCTAGACCCCTCGTCACAGCCGGAGAGCTACATAAGCCTAAAGAAAGAAAGGGGAAATCTAAACTGCCCCAGAGCAGACCCCAAAGCAATAGACAGCCCCCAACATGTATTGACGGTGAAAACAGATGAAAACACAAACACAGACAGAAAGACAGGCTGAGCAAACGATGGGGCCCAACTAACTAGATAGGAAAGGACAGAAAAGATGCTGGCTGCAATCCGCATAAAAACCCTGCCAAAAACAATGTCCAACACGTCTGATAGAAAAGGCCCTGAAGTCACTAGACTTCAAAATCACTATATCAGCACTCAGGTATATTCTGAAGACAGAGCAAAGAGATCAACTGATCAGAGACAAAAATGGAGTTCAGCCCGTCCCAACCAGGGCAGGCTGAACACAAACACTAAGTAAACAGACAAAATCTCATGGAAAAATAGCAGAGCAAAAAACTTAGCTTTTAGTAGACAGGAACTAAACTGGATGCCAGAGCTCAGAGCAGAAAGGATCACCAGCAACCCTGCAAGGGCGTCGGCTGCCTTATATCCACTCAGAAATTCCGGATGTCCAATCACACTCCACATGTTCAGATGACAGGTTCTTCCCATCCAGATCAATTTCACTACCTCCTTTCACCAGCAGAGGGAGTTCATCAGACATCAGAGGTGAAGGAGAAAATGAACTCAACAGACCATTATTGTAAATACACCATTGCAAATACACACCTGTACTCTGTATCTCCCCCAACTCATTGTAGATTGTAAGCTCTCACGTGCATGGTCATCTTATTTTGCTTTATTTAGTGTATTGTTAACATTGTTACTTATGACTTGTGTTTTGAAACTGATAAACTGTAAAGCGCTGCGGAATATGTTGGCGTGATATAAATAAAGATTTATTATTATTATTATTATTAATGATACCCCACCATTATCGTTACTAAAGTGCTGAAAATATTTCTGTGGCAATGCAAATATGTTCCCGCACTTTTACCGAATGTTACCGATTTTATAAAATTTTGCTTGTGTTTCCGATCACATATCCGCATGTGCCATATTTGTTCCAAATTTATGTTTGGCGATCATTTTCCGAATAAATTCGCTCATCACTACTCCTCACCCAGCCTCGGGGCATCATATGATTACGGTAGCCTTTACATTTTGCTCCAGTTGGTTTCTTTCACTCAGAATGTGAAGTCTGCAGCGGTCCCATGACACCCTCGCTGGGTGTTGGTGGCCAGAGAGCATCGGGGAACCCAGTACCTAGTGTAGAGTAGCAGCAGTTAGGGAAAGTACTGTCTTCCAAATCTTGGATGAAACTCACCCATTCAAGTCCATGGGTGCAGGAAAAAAGAAAATAACATGGAACATCTGAGTGGCATCCCATTTTTATGGATACATTTCTGTTGTAAACCTAGGAAACTATTTGATCCTGTATATTCTTTAATGTACAGTCAGGTCCATATATATTTGGACAGAGACAACATTTTTCTAATTTTGGTTCTAGACATTACCACAATGAATTTTAAACAAAACAATTCAGATGCAGTTGAAGTTCAGACTTTCAGCTTTCATTTGAGGGTATCCACATTAAAATTGGATGAAGGGTTTAGGAGTTTCAGCTCCTTAACATGTGCCACCCTGTTTTTAAAGGGACCAAAAGTAATTGGACAATTGACTCCAAGGCTATTTCATGGACAGGTGTGGGCAATCCCTTCGTTATGTCATTCTCAATTAAGCAGATAAAAGGCCTGGAGTTGATTTGAGGTGTGGTGCTTGCATTTGGAAGATTTTGCTGTGAAGGAAACATGTGGTCAAAGGAGCTCTCCATGCAGGTGAAACAAGCCATCTTTAAGCTGCAAAAACAGAAAAAACCCATCCGAGAAATTGCTACAACATTAGGAGTGGCAAAATCAACAGATTAGTACATCCTGAGAAAGAAAGAAAGCACTGGTGAACTCATCAATGCAAAAAGACCTGGGCGCCCACGGAAGACAACAGTGGTGGATGATCGCAGAATAATCTCCATGGTGAAGAGAAACCCCTTCACAACAGCCAACCAAGTGAAAAACACTCTCCAGGAGGTAGGTGTATCAATATCCAAATCTACTATAAAGAGAAGACTGCATGAAAGAAAATACAGAGGGTTCACTGCACGGTGCAAGCCACTCATAAGCATCAAGAATCAAAAGGCTAGACTGGACTTTGCTAAAAAACATCTAAAAAAGCCAGCACAGTTCTGGAAGAACATTCTTTGGACAGATGAAACAAAGATCAACCTCTCCCAGAATGATGGAAAGAGAAAAGTATGGCGAAGGCGTGGTACAGCTCATGATCCAAAGCATACCACATCATCTGTAAAACACGGCGGAGGCAGTGTGATGGCTTGGGCATGCTTGGCTGCCAGTGGCACTGACTGGGTCACTAGTGTTTATTGATAATGTGACACAGGACAGAAGCAGCCGAATGAATTCTGAGGTATTCAGAGCCATACTGTGTGCTCAGATCCAGCCAAATGCAGCCAAACTGATTGGTCGTCGTTTCATACTACAGATGGACAATGACCCAAAACATAAAGCCAAAGCAACCCAGGAGTTTATTAAAGCAAAGAAGTGGAACATTCTTGAATGGTCAAGTCAGTCACCTGATCTCAACCCAATTGAGCATGTATTTCACTTGTTAAAGACTAATCTTCAGACAGAAAGGCCCACAAACAAACAGCAACTGAAAACCACCGCAGTGAAGGCCTGGCAGAGCATCAAAAAGGAGGAAACACAGCGTCTGGTGATGTCCATGCAGGGGCATATCCAGGGGGGGGCAGCCGGGGCATTTGCCCCGGACGCAGCCCACAGAGGGGCGCCATCGGGCTGTCTGAAGCGGAGGTCCAGAAGGAGGCTCCCCGTCGGCGGCATTCTGCCGCCCCCCACACTTAGATTCTCCCGTTCTCTAAGCCGGCTGTCAAACTGACAGCCGGCTCAGAGAAAGTGCTGCGCGACGGTTCCCAAGGATTGTACTAGCATCTTCATACGCTAGTACACTCACTTATTGCTCTCCAAGCCCTGACGCCGCCGGCACTTCTGCATCAGTGCCGGCGGCGTCACATGATCACGCTGCTGACGTCACTCGCTGGCTCTTCAGAGGGGAAGACACAGGGCAGGCAGTGAGGTTGAGGCAGCGTTGGGGTTGGTGGTAAGTGCTCCAGCTCCATACGGGGCAATGGAGCTGAAGAAATATGAGGAACATATGGGGGGCGAGGGGGAGAAATATGAGGAACATATGGGGGCGAGGGGGGAGAACTATGAGGAATATATAGGGGCAAGGAGGGAGAACTATGAGGAACATATGGGGGTGAGGGGGGAGAAATATGAGGAACATATTGGGGGCGAGGGGGGAGAAATATGAGGAACATAGGAGAGCAAGGAGGGAGAACTATGAGGAACATATGGGGGGGCGAGGGGGGAGAAATATGAGGAACATATGGGGGCGAGTGGGGAGAAATATGAGGAACATATGGGGGCGAGTGGGGAGAAATATGAGGAACATATGGGGGGGAGAGGGGGGAGAAATATGAGGAACATATGGGGGGGAGAGGGGGGAGAAATATGAGGAACATATGGGGGCAGAAATCTGAGGACATTATGGGGGCCAGAGGCATTTCTAGGGGGGGGGCAACCGACAGAGAGGCACATTCGGGCCACCTAATGCGGTGGTCCGCAGTGTCTCCCCTGGCGGCTGCGTTCTGCAGCCCCGCAGCCTGGGAGTCGGCCGTTCCTTGTGTCGGTTGTCAAGCTGACAGCCGGCGCAGAGAAGCTGCAGTGCGCCGGCTCCCAGGGATCAATTGTACTGGCGCCTGTACAGAATCCAGTACAATTGAAGCTCTGACAGCCGGGTCAGAGCAACGCCAGCAACGTGATCGTGTCATGTGATCACGCTGCTGACGTCATTTGCTGGCGCACAGAGCGAACACTAGTGGTAAGGGCTGATACTCACCTGTGAGAGACTCGCAGGATTCTTGTGCGAGACTCTCGCATGAAACCTGGGACTGCTGCCCGCACTCAGACCAGAGCGAGCGGCTACATGTATTTCTATGTAGCCACACACTCCGGACCCAGTGCCGGTGGCAGTGCCGGGTTTTCATGCGAGTCTCTCACAGGTGAGAGTGAGAGCCCTAAGTGTGCTCCACTGAAGAGATAAAGAAACCACTGAAGATGGGAGGGCAGGATTTGGAGTGGGGGGGTACATAATGTGTGGGGATATATAATGTGTTTGAGGGATTTGGAGTGGGGATGGGGGTTATTTGATGTGTGGGAAGATTTGGAGTGGGGATTGGGGGGATTTCATGTCTGGGGGGATTTGGGGTGGGGATGAGGGGTACTTAATGTGTGTGGGGGATTTGACATGGGGATGGGGGGATTTGGCATGGGGATGGGGGGATTTGGAGTGGGGATGGGAGGATTTAATGTGTGGTGGTATTTGCAGTGGGGATGGGGGGATTTAATGTGTGTGGGGAGATTTGAGGACACAAAATGAAGAGTATGTATGAGGGCATGTATGATGATACAGTATGGGGGATGGGTGCAGACAGTATGGGGAGCAAACGGGTAAATGTATGTGGACACAGTATGAGTAGCGATGGGAAAAATGTATGTGGACACAGTATGGGGAGTGAGGGTGATGGGATGTGTGCAGACACAGTATGGGGAGTCAGGGGTATGTGTGAGCAGACAGTATAGAGAGTGAGGGTGTAAATATATGAGGAGACAATATGGTGAACAGGTGGGATGTTAGAGGAGACAGTATGAGGAGGGAGGGGAATAGTGTGAGGCGACAGTATATTGCAGATATTTTTATTTAGGAGCATTATAATGACATTTCTATCTTTAAAGGCATCGCGTGGAGAGTTGGTGCAGAAGACCAGAGAAGATGGAGGTCTGCAGAGATGAGATGTGGATGAGAAAACTCATCATGGGTTCTAGACAAGAAGAAGAAAAGGAGAATGACTCCAGAGACGACGTCATCTATGAGGTACTTGGATGTAAATGTTATTAGTGATACTGACTTATTCTCATGCTTTTATTTATGTTAGGGACATTAAAGGGGTTGTCCAGGTTTATGCTGAGTATGCAGACATTCTATGTGACTGCAGACTTCTGAATTCTCACAGTGCTTGCATTGAACGCTGTCAGGATTCTCTCATGCCGGTAATTTACATACCTGCGGTCACATGCTGACTAGACATGTGTAGCCTCACTCAATGAAATGAACGGAGCGAGGCGGGCACGTCTAGTCGGAATGTGGCCAGAAGTATACAAATCACATGCTTGTGCTGACATGACCGTGTACTCTTACCACCGGTACGGGACAATCCTAAAAGTGTGCAGTGCATTAATTGTGAGAATTCAGAAGCTGCAATGTCAGGATTCAGCTCTGCAGGTTCCAGTAGTCATCACATGGACACTTCACTCATGTGCGATTTTAATACTTATGGTCCTGTGACAACGAGATTCTCTTCCTTTTTTCAGTTTTTCACTGAACATTGAGAGCATTAGGGAGAGCATGGCTAAGTGTGGAAATCATGTGGGGGGGGGGGGGGGGGGGGCGCCGAACCAAATTCTTGCCCTGGGTGCCAGAAAGCCTAGATACACCTCTGTGTCCATGAGTTCAAGACTTCAGGCAGTCAGTGCCAACAAAGAGTTTTCAACCAAGTACTAGAAATGAACATTTCATTTACAATTATTTAATCTGTCCAATTACTTTTGGTCCCTTTAAAAACAGGGTGGCACATGTTAAGGAGCTGAAACTCCTAAACCCTTCATTCAATTTTAATGTGGATACCCTCAAATGAAAGCTGAAAGTCTGAACTTCAACTGCATCTGAATTGATTTGTTTAAAATTCATTGTGGTAATGTCTAGAACCAAAATTACAAAAATGTTGTCTCTGTCCAAATATATATGGACCTAACTGTAGTTGTATGAAAACGGATGTCACACAGACTTAAAATGCAGACATGATTGTAAATTAGGAGAAAATTGTCAGTGTTTTGGATGACTTTGGCGATTTCTCTACGGCATATAAACTTAGAGAAAATCGGTTCCCTTGCTTTCCCAGTAGCACCCGAGGCAGATTCTTTGTAAAGAATTGTACGATTTGAATAAGGGTTTTCTGGATATTAAATAAGTCTTTATTACTTCCCTTTAGAATATTTAATTTGCCACTCTTTAATCTCTTGTCACAACTTTATGCTATTGCAGAATGGAGTAGTTACATTTGTCACATGGACATTTTTTCTTGGTAACATGGTAGGTCTTAATAGGGCTTCTACAGATTTGGTCTAGTTGCACTCCGCTTTCACCCTTTAAATCAGGGGTGGGGACCCTTTTTCCATCCGGGGGCCATTTGAAAATTTCTACCATCATTCGAGGGCCACACAAAAATGATCTCCTTGCAAATTATCCCGGTATATTTAGTCAAACAATTAATTACGATAACTCACCCTTAATGTGATGGCTGGAGCTGCTTCTCCATCACTGGGGGCTATATATATCACAGGTGGTCACTGGGGGCTATATATATCACAGGTGGTAGGATATACAGTACTTGGGGGGGATATATAGCACTTTCGGGGTAAATGCAGCACTGGGAAATATACACATCACTTGTGGGGCACATACAGCTGTGGGGGGATATATAGCACTGGGGGGGACAGGGATTGTCGGGGAGGCTCAGATCAGGGGGGACAGATCACAGAGGGGTGACATGAAGATCACAGGGGTGGGGCACAGAGATCACAGGGGTGCATATAGCTGGGGGGCACATAGCTTTGGGTGACAGATCACAGGGGGCACATGGGAGCACAAACATCACAGGGGGTACATAGCAGGGGGGCACATAGATAACAGGGGGCACAACGCTGGGAGCCACAGATATCACAGGGGTGCACATAGTTGGGGCACAGAGATCACGGGGGGGCATATAGCTGGGGTGCACAGATCACGGGAAAAAAATCACAGGGGGCACATAGATCACAGGGGACACAAAGCTGGGAGCCAAAGATATCACAGGGGTGCACATAGCTGGAGGGCACAGATCACAGGGGGGGGGTATATATAGGTGGGGGGCACAGATCACATATGGAAATGTAGGGTGGGGGCACAGAAATCACGGGGGGCATATAGCTGGGAGGCACAGATCACAGGGAGCATAGATATCACATGGGGAAACAGCTGGGGGGGCACATAGATGGAGGGCACAGAGATCACAGGGGGGCATATAACTGGGGTGGCACAGATCACAGGGGGGCACATAGCTGGAGGGCACAGATCACAGGGGGCACATAGCTGGAGGGCACAGATTACAGGGGGTATATATAGGTGGGGGGCTCAGATCACATGTGGAAACATAGCTGGGGGGCACAGAGATCACGGGGGGCACAGAGATCACAGGGGACACATAGCTGCATAACTGGGGGGAACATAGCTGCATAACTGGGGGGGGGCACATAGCTGAGGGGCACAGATTACAAGTAGAAAAGCACACAGCTGCCAGCACAGAGATCCCCGGGGAAGCACAGAGCTGCGGGCACACACAGAGATCGCTGTGGACTCTCTGGCAGCATCTCCTCTTCCGGGACATGTGGACGGGAGAGCATTGGGCGCTAATCCCGCCCACCCAGATGCTAACCCCGTCCACCCAGACGACGTCATCATTCATGTGCAGGGCAGACAGCGTTTTGTAATGAACATGCACTTGGGGGTTAAAGGGCCGGCAGCTGACAGGATACAGCTGCCGCCCGAGCATTGGGGACTCCAGGGACCTTCCCGCGGGCCGCATGAAAAGCCATTGCGGGCCGGAGGTTCCCCACCCCTGCTTTAAATCCTGTATAACTATCTGGATTTACATATGGGCCCCTGGATTGTGGCCACAGAGTAGGCTAGTAGCACAAGCTGGCGGCAAGAAAAGGCACACTGAGTTGTTACCATGAGGAATCGATAAGAAGCAGGTGGTCAGCATACGAACCAAAGTCAGAAAACCGATGAGCAATCGTGCTCAGATAAAGTGTTATCAGAGTATGCTAATGTGCTGAGTGTCTTCAGCGTGCTTGAATAATATGGTTGAGTTCCCACACCTGCATGTCTCGCGGCTGGTAGACAGCCACAACACATGCAGGGATTGCCGGGAGACATGCACCCGCGGGGACTCGAACACAATTGATTAGCACCCGAGCATGCTCGGATATAACACCTTATCCGACACGTTCCCTCATCACTAGAGAGCAGATATCTGGACATGGTCAAGCTGAATTTAATAACTGGCACTGTGGAATCCGCAACCCGGATCTTAACCTTGGGACAGCAGGAATCCAAAACAAAAGGTAACCCTAAGGCTATGTGCACACGTAGTTTTAGGTGTTGCGGATTCGTCCCTGCGGACTTGACCTGCGGTTTCACACCTCTACAATGGAGAAGGTGTGAAACCGCAGCGGAATCCGCACAAAGAATTGACATGCTGCAGATTTGAACCCACAGCAAATCCGCGTGGAAAAATCCACAGCATGTGCACAGCGTTTTTCAGTTTACCATTGAAAACAATGGTACTGTACAACGCACCTAAATCTGCTGCGGACCCGCAGAGCCGGAAACGCTGCTGATCCGCAGCAGAATCCGCAACGTGTGCACATAGCCTAAGGCTCCTGGCCAAGATAAAACCACGATTCCCAGAATCCTACAGGATCACTTCAATGTCACTTTGCATCAACCAGAGAAAACAGAACTGGAGCGGGCACCGACACATATGTCAGTATTGAGGTGAAACAGGCTGAACTGCAGTACCAGGTACATCCACACTTGTATGTGAGGTGTTGTAGCTGTGCAATGACCTATGACACTCATTGAAGCACTGCAGGCATAGAAGTGATCTGGGTCCTCTCCCTATGCCTCACATTTAATACAGATGTTCTATTGGCTTTAATATGGCTCAGTAAAAAAAAAAAAATGATGGCAAACTCCATCAGATTCCGGATGCACTGAGCTTTTTTTCCATACCAGAATGTCCCTGTACAAAGAGCTGTATGAGACTCTGGTTGCCACTGCACAGTCTGTAATGCACACAGGATGTGCTCACACAGAGCCATAGGGTGTGCTCACACAGTGCCAGAGGGTGTGCTCACACAGTGCCAGATGGTGTGCTCACACAGTGCCAGATGGTGTGCTCACACAGTGCCATAGGGTGTGCTCACACAGTGACACAGGATGTGCTCACACAGTGCCACAGGGTGTGCTCACACAGTGCCATAGGGTGTGCTCACACAGTGACACAGGATGTGCTCACACAGTGCCATAGGGTGTGCTCACACAGTGCCATAGGGTGTGCTCACACAGAGCCATAGGGTGTGCTCACACAGTGCCAGAGGGTGTGCTCACACAGTGCCAGAGGGTGTGCTCACACAGTGCCAGAGGGTGTGCTCACACAGTGCCAGAGGGTGTGCTCACACAGTGCCAGAGGGTGTGCTCACACAGTGACACAGGATGTGCTCACACAGAGCCATAGGGTGTGCTCACACAGTGCCATAGGGTGTGCTCACACAGTGACACAGGATGTGCTCAGTGACACAGGATGTGCTCACACAGTGCCACAGGGTGTGCTCACACAGTGCCATAGGGTGTGCTCACACAGTGACACAGGATGTGCTCACACAGTGCCATAGGGTGTGCTCACACAGTGACACAGGGTGTGCTCACACAGTGACACAGGGTGTGCACACACAGTGCCACAGGGTGTGCTCACACAGTGCCACAGGGTGTGCTCACACAGTGCCACAGGGTGTGCTCACACAGTGCCACAGGGTGTGCTCACACAATGCCATAGGGTGTGCTCACACAGTGACACAGGATGTGCTCACACAGTGCCATAGGGTGTGTTCACACAGTGTCATAGGGTGTGTTCACACAGTGCCAGAGGGTGTGTTCACACAGTGCCAGAGGGTGTGCTCACACAGTGACACAGGATGTGCTCACACAGTGCCATAGGTTGTGCTCACACAGTGCCAGAGGGTGTGCTCACACAGTGCCAGAGGGTGTGCTCACACAGTGCCAGAGGGTGTGCTCACACAGTGACACAGGGTGTGCTCACACAGTGCCATAGGGTGTGCTCACATGTTTGCACTTTTGCAGTGTTTTTTTTCCTGCAGCCAATACCCTGATGCTGAGCAGCAAAAATACTGCATATAACATGCAGCTATTTACTGGATTTTTTTTGTGGATTGCATGTGTAATTTGTCTGCTTAAATCTTAATAAGTCTTTCAGACTTGCGTTAGGAGGCGCAGCACAGGGCCGCCGCTAAGCTCCGCCCCTGGCCGCGCCTCCGGTCAGCTCCTCCTATGGGTGCATAACGCCCTTTTTGCGTTGCGCCGACATGCGCCAAACGCACCAGGTTTTATTTTTGTGTGCTTGGCGCAGTGCGAAAAGGGCGCATGCGCCGGCAAAAACACGGCCAGCGTACCCAACGCTAAATATAGGGTACGCTTATCGCATGCAGCGTCATGCGCCTATAGGAAGAGCTGACTGGAGGGGGCACGGCCAGGGGCGGAGCTTAGCGGCGGCCCTGCGCCTCCTAACGCAAGTCTGAAAGTAGCCTAAAATTAGTTTGTCACCAAAAAAGCAAGGTAAATGTTACGCTGTGTTTTATCAGCAATTTTGCCAGATTTCATGATTTTCAATGGATAAAAAAAAGCTGCAAAAATATTGAAAGAATTGACATGCTGCCGGTCTTCAAAAACAGTGAAGAAAAAAACCAAGCTTGTGCATGAGATATCTGAAATGCCACCTTTTGCTGGTACTGTAAAACGCAGCTTAATTCTCTGATAAAACTGCTGCAGAAACTCTACATGTACCAAAGATCCGGCTCTGGACCCTGGAGCACCGATCTCTAGTTAAGGAAGGGATTGCGGCATTTTTTTTAAAATTAACAAAAAAAATTTCTTCATATACAATTTTGTTTATTCTGCTTTTATTTTGGCCAAAAATGAAACTTGCTAGCAGAATGTGGGTCAGGTCAGGAGTCCTGTGTATGTCTGCAGGGTAGGAGATAAGAGCGAGCAGAGTCCAGGCACAACTCAGCACAGAGGATTTGGATTTTGGTGCCATTCAGTAGCCGTGGGGCTAAAGTCCGTAACAAGGAAAGCTTTCCACAGGGAATCTGACGTGGCTTTTTATTACCATTCTCACTGCGGCAAAGACATGACCTCATCCATAATCAGCTACTTTATCCTAGCTCTGGAACGCCATGATCTTGGTTGGATCCGTAAATGGGAGACGCTCACAATTTGGATTCTTTTTAATAATAATCCTGAAGCACAAACTGGGGTCTCGGTATGGTGACCCCTGATGGTTGCACACTGCGCCACTGATGTGGCGTGAACGCTGCCTAAGGCCCTGTTCACACAGGTTTCTACAGTGCGGTCAGGAGATCCGCCTTACGCCACATTCAGACATCAGTGTTTTTCACGTACTCAAACAATGGTCCCAGTGTCATCCAGTGAGGTTCACGCCTGGATAAGTCACAAAGCTTCTCCCATACATCACAATGGCACCGGCCGATGCTGCGCGCTTTTACAGACCCATAGATTTGTATTAACTATTCCTTCTTGATACTGTAAAAAACAGAAAAATACTACAACTGCAGTTTGCCTGCACCTGCTTGCTATGGCTTCTTCGAGGGATTCAGGCAGGTCCTCCTGCCGCACTCCAGAAATGTAGTGTGAACAGGACCTGAAGCTGAGTCCATGGCTTCCATAGGAAATGGATGATGAGCTCATTCTCTCACCAGGATCACCTCCAGCCTCAGGTGGTCCTGGATGGGATCAGCTAGAGCCTGTCCTATCCCTCTCACATGGTCGCGGTTATCAGTGGCTGCTAATGTCGCAATATCTGAGCAGAGACCTGTGAACTTTGTCTGCCCAGGAAGACGAGCTGCCGCCGTCAGCAGTCACTCCCGTCCCGGGCTGCGCCTCCTGTGTGACGGGAAGTGTCTCCTGTATGCCGGGAAGCACCTGCAGCACAGCACGCTGGCAGCCATGGCTCTCCCGGAGCCCAGCGGGCCCTTGTTACTCTCCCTCACCGCTATCCCCGTCTCCTACATGGTGAACTCCATGGCCGCCGTGTCAGAGTGAGTACCCTGCACAACGTGTGCGCCGGTGGGAGGCCGCAGTGTCCTAGTGCTGTGTGTCAGGAAGTCGGGGGGTCCCCAGCCCCTGCTGCTGCCTATGTACTTTATATACATGACCCTCCTAGAATGTACTTCTGATTTCACACAGTATTTTGTGTTTTTTTTCTAGTTATAAATATTATTGCTTTATGACTTTGAGGGTTGTCAGCTGCGGAGTTTCTGTAGATTAGCTGTGATTAGCGGTACATCTCATACACGATTGCATTAGATCTGCAGCATAAATTGTGCTGTGGTGGATATCAAACAACAAATAGTAAGGTTGCACCATAATATACAAAGAAGGATTACTCTACAGCATTGAAACTGCATTGCTGCTGTAGGAAATAGGAAGAAATGGAAAAAAAGCGCTATATAATGTACACATGAAATATTTATCTGCAAAAATTGCTATGAACAAAGGAAGGTTCTTCACGCATAGATTGGCCAAAATATGTGAGCCCAATTGCCACGTCCAGGCATCCTTCATAAATTGAGTCCCTATCCTGATGTGTCACCTCTCCTGGGCAAAAAAGCCTACAGTTTATGGGGCATGAATGGACCAGCTAATCTGCTTAAAATCACCTGTGGCTAATGGTGGATTTAAAAGTCGCACAGTAATTTGCGCTGAAGAACGAAGACGAGCTTTTGTGGGATCTCCTATGCCGCCGCCGCCACCACCACCACTACTGTGCCACTATTACTACTGCTGTGCCACTACTAATACTGTGTAACCGCTAATGTGTCACAACTACTGCGTCACTACTATTACTGTGCCACTACTAATACTGTCACCGCTACTATTACAGTGCCACTACTAATACTCTGTCACTACTATTACTGTGCCATCACTACTACTATGCCACCAATACTATTACTGTGCCACCACTGCTATTACAGTGCCACTACTGCTATTACAGTGCAACTGTAATTACTGTGCCATCACTACTACTGTGCCACCACTACTGTTACTGTGCCACTACTAATACTGTGTCCCCACTACTGTGTCACTACTGTTACTGTGCCACCACTACTATTACTGTGCCACCACTGTTATTACAGTGCCACTACTAATACTGTGTCCCCACTACTGTGTCACTACTGTTACTGTGCCACCACTTCTATTACTGTGCCACCACTGTTATTACAGTGCCACTACTAATACTGTCACCACTACTTTGTCACTACTGTTACTGTGCCACCACTGTTATTACAGTGCCACTACTAATACTGTGTCACCACTACTGTGTCACTACTGTTACTGTGCCACCACTACTATTACTGTGCCACCACTGTTATTACAGTGCCACTACTAATACTGTGTCCCCACTACTGTGTCACTACTGTTACTGTGCCACCACTTCTATTACTGTGCCACCACTGTTATTACAGTGCCACTACTAATACTGTCACCACTACTTTGTCACTACTGTTACTGTGCCACCACTGTTATTACAGTGCCACTACTAATACTGTGTCACCACTACTGTGTCACTACTGTTACTGTGCCACCACTACTATTACTGTGCCACCACTGTTATTACAGTGCCACTACTAATACTGTGTCACCACTACTGTGTCACTACTACTGTGCAACCACTACTAATACTGAGCGAGCACTACTGTGTCACCACTACTACTGTGATACACAGAATGCTTTGTGCAGATCTCACCCTCTGTATTTATGTTGTGTGTTTTCCTCACAGCAAGTGGATGAGACTCTCTAGAGCCTCCCCAACAATGCTGGTAATTTAAAGGGATTGTCAGTCCTTAGGCTACAAGTCTGCAGTTATTCTATGTGACTGCAGACTTGTGACTCCTCACACCGCAGGCACTGCTCCCTGTGAGGTATCTCAGGTGCCAGGATCAGGTACAGCAACCGCTACATTACGACTAGACTATTTCCGGCCTCGCTTAGTACACTTGCTCTGAGTGAGGCCGAGCCCATCTAGTTGGCATGTGACTGCATGTATGGAAATCAGAGAATCCTCACAGCGTGTGATGTTTTTACATCTGTATTTGCTAAGTATTCTGAGTATCTGTAAGCCAAAACCAGGAGTGGGTGATAAATCCAGAAGTGGTGACGTGTTTCTGTTATACTTTTGCTCTGATTGTTCCACTCTTGGTTTTGGCTTACAGATACTGATGAAAACACACAAACCACCCACCAATGCCAAACTTAGGCAAGAAAAGGAGGTCAAGAGTTATTTTATATATTCAATCATTTTATTAAATAGACAAAATTAGAAAATCAAAAAAGAATACCGCTAACCAAGCAGTTAAGTGGGGAAAGTTTCATCACAATAAATATAACCAGCTTCCGGATGTATAAAGGAAACCTTTATGGACCATAAAAAGATTTTATGCCTAGTATTAAATATAATAATTCTAAATAAAGAGCAAATGCTGTAAGAATTATAGTGCCAGCAACATAGGATTACAAAATATCATAATAAATACATAATAAAGTGACAGTGCACAAGAAAATTGCTAATGGCAATGAAAAAATGCCTTTAGTGCATATGACTAAGACCAGCAGTGCCCTAATCAATACCCTGGTTCATAAGACTAAAGTGATAGTGCACAGAGACTTTATCAATCTCGGACCGCATAAAAGCACGTCATGATGTCCACAGAATAAATCAATGACCTACCAAGTAGAGTACAGAGGCCAAAAGTTAAGTAACTTACATGTGAATGAAAATTAACCCCCGCCTGCCGCCTTAACGCGCGTTTCGCCGTTCTTCATCCTTAAAGGTTTCCTTTATACATCCGGAAGCTGGTTATATTTATTGTGATGAAATTTTCCCCACTTACCTGCTTGGTTAGCGGTATTCCTTTTTGATTTTGTAATTTGTCTAATTAATAAAATTATTGAATATATAAAATAACTCTTGATCTCCTTTTCTTGCCTAAGTTTGGCATTGGTGGGTGGTTTGTATGTTTTCATGTGTTATGCAGAGTTTGGGATTTTTTTGCCATTAAGTGGAAATTTATGTGTATCTTACAAATACTGATGTAAAATGCTTACAAAATACTGAATGTGTGAATGAGGCCTAAAACATGACCACCCCTTTAACCTCTTCCCGACATGGGACGAGCTGTGTTCCCGCAAACTGCCATATATATGCGGCTTGGTATTCGCGCTGGCTCACCCTGAGCGCCACCATGATCAAATGCAGGTGTCAGCTGACACCTTGCAGCAGTGCCCACGATCGGTGCCAGCACTGTTCGCGGGTGATTAACCCCTCTGATGCCACTGTCAATAGTGACAGCGACATCACTGGGCATCACAGAGGGAGGTCACCCAGGGATGGTGGCCTGTCATGTCAGCTCATGCTCAGAGCGGGAGCTGACACGCCTCCTCCATGTGCGAAAGACCCTGATCTAGTGCTATGCAGTGCAAAAGCATTGCAGAGTATTAGATCAGCAAATCTGTCAGTATAAACATGATGTCCCATCCTGGGACAATGTAAAATAAAAGTTATTAAAAATTGTAAATATATACATTACCATTCAAAAGTTTAGGGTCACTTAGAAATTTCCTTATTTTTGAAAGAAAGCAGTTTTTTCCAATGAAGCTAACTTTAAATGATTCAGAAATACACTCTATACATTGTTAATGTGGTAAATGACTATTCTAGCTGCAAACGTCTGGTTTGCAATGCAATATGTTCATAGGTGCATAGAGGCCCATTTCCAACAACCATCACTCCAGTGTTCTTATGGTACTTTGTGTTTGCTAACTGTGTAAGAAGGCTAATGGATGGTTAGAATACCCTTGAAAACCCTTGTGCAACTATGTTAGCACAGCTGAAAACCGTTTGGCTGATTAGAAAAGCTATAAATCTGACCTTCCTTTGAGCTAGTTGATAATCTGGATCATTACATTTGTTGGTTCCATTAAACTCTCAAAATGGCCAGAAAAAAAGAACTTTCATGTGACACTCGACAGTCTATTCTTGTTCTTAGAAATGAAGGCTATTCCATGCGAGAATTTGCCAAGAAACTGAAGATTTCCTACAACAATGTGTACTACTCCCTTCAGAGGAGAGCACAAACAAGCTCTAACCAGAGTAGAAAGAGAAGTGGGAGGTCCCGCTGCACAACTGAGCAACAAGTCAAGTACATTAGAGTCTGTAGTTTGAGAAATCGACGCCTCACAGGTCCTTAACTGGCAGTTTCATTAAATAGTACACGCAAAATGCCAATGTCAATGACTACAGTGAAGAGGCGACTGTGGGATGCTGGCCTTCAGGGCAGAGTTGCAAAGAAAAAGCCATATCTGAGACTAGCTAATAAAAGGAAAAGATTAATATGGGCAAAAGAACACAGACATTGGACAGAGGAAGATTGGAAAAAAGTGTTATGGACAGACAAATCCAAGTTTGAGGTGTTTGGATCACACAGAAGAACATTTGTGAGACGCAGAACAACTGAAAAGATGCTGGAAGAGTGCCTGATGCCATCTGTCAAGTATGGTGGAGGTAATGTGATGGTCTGGGGTTGCTTTGGTGCTGGTAAAGTGAGAGATTTGTACAAGGTAAAAGTGATTTTGAATAAGGAAGGCTATCACTCCATTTTGCAATGCCATGCCATACCCTGTGGACAGCGCTTGATTGGAGCCAATTTCATCCTACAACAGGATAATGACTTGAAGCACACCTCCAAATTATGCAAGAACTATTTAGGAAAGAAGCAGGCAGCTGGTATTCTATCTGTAATGGAGTGGCCAGCGCAGTCACCAGATCTGAACCCCATTGAGCTGTTGTGAGAGCAGCTTGACAGTATGATATGCAAAAAGTGCCCATCAAACCAAACCAACTTGTGGGAGGGGCTTCTGGAAGCATGGTGTGAAATTTCTCCAGATTACCTCAGCAAATTAACCGCTAGAATGCCAAAGGTCTGCAATGCGGTAATTGCTGCAAAGGGAGCATTCTTTGACGAAAGCAAAGTTTGAAGGAGAAAATTATTATTTCAAATAAAAATCTTTTTTTTCCGAACCTTGTCAATGTCTGGACTAGATTTTAAATTAATTTGGCAACTTGTAGTATCGCTGTAATCATACTGACCCAAAGAATAAAGCTGCCTTATCAATTTCACCACACGCGGAATGACATAACACCCCCTCCAAAAAACAATTCCTGAATTGCTGGTTTTTGTTTATTCTGCCTCCCAAAAATTGGAATAGAAAGCGATGAATAAATGATATGTCCCCTCAAATGGTATCAATAAAAACGTCAACTCATCCAACAAAAACAAGCCCTCACGACTCCAGCCGAAATATGGAAAAATTATAGCTCTCAAAATGCAGGAATGCGCAATAAAAAGCGTCTTTTAGTGTGTGACAGCAACTAAACAGAAAAACCCGATATAAATGTGGTATCGCTGTAATCCCACCAACCCGAAGAATAAAGCCATCTTATCACTCATACCGCACGAGGAACTTTCATCGGGGTTTCTGTGTAAATCTCTGAAATACGTTTCAGATGGAACCCCCAGTGGGAGATTCCCTATAATAAGGCAGATGGAGGCACTGTGGACGCCGTCTGTGATCCGGTGGTGTCCGTCATTTTAGGCTTGCATAAAGCGCAGTTGGCCACAGTTGTATGTACTTCTGAAAAGGACAACACTAAAGAGAGGCCAGACGGAGTCCAGAGTAACTTTGCTCCCCCCATTTACATGGGTCAATTAAGACTGAGTAGTCACTGAGTGATATTGTTAAAGGGGTTGTCCGGTTTCAGGGTATGTCACGAATTACCAGAGAGGATATATTCATATATCCTACTGCTGCCACCAATTTGTCACATACCTTCTTCTCAGCACGCGACTTCGGGTTGCGCCTGCAAGGGTTAATCTGTCTCCTCTCACTCAGTCCAGCATTCAACCTCTCTTCTATGCTGCAGTGGGAGCATAAATCATATCCCAACACAGATCACACACCCTGCTCAACACCCTGCCACCACTCAACGAACACACGGGCGATGAGTACAGGGTTCATACTTATTAAAATTATAAGCTTTAATATAAAAGGTACAGTTCTTACAATAAAAAGGATATAAAAAGGGAAATAAAAAGTGACATGCAAAAACAGTGATAAAAGGGATAAAACTTACAGAAATATCTAACTTTGCAGTCTGGTATTTTGTCCCTGAGGGAGGAGGAAATATGAAATGGAGCACATCAGCTGTCCATGCTGCCCTCACATGTGAACCTTTTTTCTTTGTGTGTAGGCCTAATTTATAGATTTGACATGGAGATCCAATTTCTAGACCAGCCTCCCATGTTAATATTCTAATCCTTGAGTTGTGACTGGATCCTAGTTATTTTACCAATGAATACATTATTTTTTCCTTTGAACACTATTTGTGTGACCTTTCTCATAGTAAGATAGTGTCATGCTGCAATTGGCGTCTCTCCATCAAAGACACTAAGAGGTGTGAAATGTTTCCACTTTGTGGTTCTCAATAATCTCCCTGGCGAGATTGGAGACAGGAGACTGCCTTCTCAGGATGACATATGCTGTGAACTTTGTGAAGACCTGCAGTCTAAGGACAGATGTTAAATTACTGCTGGTTATACATCCATACATATACATATTTCACTACAAGGTACAAGTCACTTGTGAATCCTTACATTGCTTTGAGGACTCGCTAGTGCCAGATTTGAGAACAGCAGGCTCGTGACTGCAAGTGTGTGATTGGCATACATGCCATCATGTGCCGACTGGAAGTGCGGCCTCTCTCAATGCAAGTGTATTGAGCAAGAATAGCAAGTTTAGTTGGAATGTGGCTGAAGTATGTAAATCGCATACTTGCGGTCACATGTGATGGAAAACCACTGTTTGGGCTTATGGCAGGACTCGGAAGCATAGGAGTGACAGTTTAGAGCGCAGACTTTGATAGAATGGTCTGCACGCACCATGTCCTGTTTAGAGAGTCCCTGATGTGCCTAAACAGTGGAAACCCCCCACATGTAACCTTATTTTCTAAACTAATCCCCTGAAGGAATTTATCTAGAGGCATAGTTTTATAGTAATCATTATAATGCTTTTGGTTTTACTGGTGTATGAATTTCTTCTGCTGGAAAATGTTGACCTGGGACAATACGGGCACTATCAGTTTCATAAGTCATCTTCCTGAGTGCCAAACATTAGGGTATGTGCGAATGTTGCAGATTAGCTTTTGTAAAATTCTGCATGGATTCTGCATCTCTTGGCAGAAAACACAGTTGAAATTCTGCGTGGTTTTTATACATTTTTGATGCAGACTCTCATGCAAATTTTTCATGCGGATTTGTATGCATTTTTGTAAACTCTATAATAAAGATATATTATTTAACCCAAAAAAAAAGCATTGAGAAGTCATTTCCTTTTCCAACCTCTTCTTTTTCATTCTCCATTGAAGACCATAATATTTTTACATATATACATACAATTATATGTAAAAAAACAAAACAAATATAAGTGAACATATACAGTGTGTGTGTGTGTGTGTATATATATATATATATATATATATATATACATATGTGTGTGTGTGTGTCAGCCAGATACCTCATTAATAAAACTGACATACACACGAAATTTGCGTGAAAAACAATATCTGTTTACTTATTTTTTTTTTTTTAATTGTGTGGGCTCCCTCGTCATTTTCATAACCAGCAGAGGGAAAGACAACTGCTGAGGGATCATGTTAATATTCTGGGAAGGAGCCAATAGCCATAAAGGTTCCCAGGTTACTAATATCAACTCACAGATGTTTGCCTAGCCTTTACTGGCTAGTTTACAGGGGAACCCCTATCCAACCAGCAAAGGCTAGGTAGACCGCTGCAGGCTGATATTAATAGCCTGGCTAAAAACATCAGCTCTCAGCCGCCCCAGAAATACGCCAATTCTGGCCCTTAATTCGCTCTTCCCACTTGCCCTGTAGTGGGGTAATATTTGTGGGGTTGATGTCACCTTTGTATTGTCCGGTGACATCAAACTCACGGCTTATTAATGTAGAAGCGTCAATAAGACACCTATCCATTACTAATCCTATAGTTATATGGTAAATAAAGACACAGCCAGAATAAAGTCCTTTTTTAGAAATAATCACACAGACTTCTTTATTGAATCTAAATTAACCATACTTACTGAACGCCTTATCCCCGAATCCCTCGATCTCCTGCAACAAAAATAAAATAATAAACCAACATAAATATTCCCTGTCCGATGTAGTCCAATTACCGAGTGTCCCATGACAATCTCACATGTAGAACAGTCACATTGGGAGATGTGACTGCTCTACCCGGCCTCCGGTGATACACAGTAGATAATCGCTCCTGCAGTGTATCACTGAGAGTTCACCGGAGTTCATGCTCTCACGGCACCGCTGTGTGAGAATTTTCTCATGCAGTGATGCTGCAAGTGACAGCACGAAGTCCAGTGACATTTCATGGCTGGCCAGTGATATACTGCGGGAGGATTACCTCCTGTTAGTGTATCACCGGAGGCAAGGTAGAGCGGTCACATCTCCCGTTGTGACTGCTCTACATGTGAGATCGTCGTGGGACACTCGTTATTAACTGCACTACGGCGGAAAGGTAAGTATATGTTGGTTTATTATTTTATTTTTGTTGCAGGAGACGCAGGTGTCAGGGATTAGGTGTTTGGTGAGTATGAATGTTATTTTTTTTTGTTTTACAATTGAACACAGACTACTGTCCCATCATCGGCTCATGCTGTCACTGTTATATGTGAATATGTGACAGCAGACATAGCAGGATAGGAGTAGTCGTCCCATCAGACGATGCCTGGCTACACACACAGACACCCACAGACAGACAAGCACATAGTCTCCACCCACACACAGTCTCAGTCCACACACTCTTCTTCCTCCTTCCTTTCTGCAGCGTTTTTGGCATGCAAATCCACAGACCTTATTTACACCTGTGGTTTGGCTGCGCATTTGACTGACTCAGTGGTAGTCAATGGGTGCAGAAACGCTGCAGATCCGCAAAAAGAATTGACATGCTGCGGAAAATAAAACGCTGCGAATCAGTGCTAAATTCTCCGCAGCATGTGCATACCACTTTTGGATTCCCATTGATTAATTTTGCTTGAGCATTCCTTTGCGGATTTGGTGCAATTCCACGTGGAAAAAATGCTGCGGATCCGCAACGTGTGCACATAGCCTTAGAAGCTTGATGACTACCTTTTGAAACTGAAGGAAGGTCCCTGTATTGCCTGCAGATCTAAACAGCACAAAAGCATTGTACAGTGCCATCTGTACAATGTGCATGGCCAATTATTTGTACCATACTGTAGCGTTTCACATGGCACTGTATTGTTTCAGGGTATAATCTGAAAGATCTACATCCCCTATGTATTTATTATAATCCAAGATACAATCTGGTTTTGGGACTTGTGTTGTGGTACCTCGGACAGTTACATGGGAGTTGTTGTCAGGTGTATGGTTGTCAAAATAAGGGCATCCCTTTTGTCCTTATACTCGACCACCAGCATGTGGGCGTTGCAGTGGGCTCTGCTGTTGCTCTTTCTTAGCATTTCTCCAATTAGCAGCTTAGGGAGGCCTCTCTGGTTTTTTCACTGCTACTGTACCTCTGACCGAGAGGGTCTTGAAGATTGGTATGCTGGCGTAAAAGTTATCTCTGTATAAGTGATAACCCTTATCCAGCAGTGGGTGCAGCAATTCCAACACAATTTTCCTACTCACCCACAGGACAGGGGGGCATTCAGGGGGGTCAATATGGGTTTCCTTCCCTCTGTTGACCCTGAATCTGTGGGTGTGCCCTGAGGTACTCTTGCACAATTTGTGCAATTTAATTCTGTACCTGGCCCTCTTACTGGGCAGGTAATGTCAGAATTTTAGCCTCCGATAGCGATGTCCCTTTGGGATCTGCACGCCTCAGCAAATTTTCTGCTGAAGTGTTTAACTACTGGCTGAATTTTACATAGATGATCAAAGTTATGATCATCTCAGGGAGGACACTGCGCATTATCACTATAATGCAAACATATTTTGGATCGCTTCAAACCGTGTCCTTGTCACGGCCATACGGAATACCGTTGTGCTGTAGGGAATGTTAGTACTCCAGTATTGCCAAGCCTTGTTTTTCATGACTATGCCTGTATGCAGTAAAATACCCCAAAATGTGATCATCTCTGCTGCAGTTACAGGGGTCCATCTTGGGTATGATGATGTAGGATTTTCAGTGAAAAATTTATGGGCATGCAAATTTGTCTGGGCCACCATAAGATTTATTATTTCCTCATTGAAAAAGAATTTAAAGTCAGTTTCAGTGAGGCCTGTAACATCAAACTGGATTCCTGAGCTGCAGATGAAATCCGATATAACAGGCTGATACTTTTCGCAGGGTGGAATCCATATAAGAATGATTGCTGAAGGGGTTATCTGGTTTCTAAGATGCCTTGCTGGGGGTCACTCCTCACTAGATGAGGAAGAGGAAGAGAGATAAGAGTAATGTGGGATCTTCCTCACTGCCTGAATCTGTGTCGGAGTCAAGGAAAGTATATGCTTCCACTGCTTAATAGCTCTTCAAAACCCCGGGGGTAATGTGTGGTGCTTTTACACATTTATAGTGTGGAGTTTGTGTAAAGGGTACAACTTATTCTAAAAAGTAGAGAGAAAAAAGTTAAAAGGAAAAATTAAGAAGCACTTTAAAAGAAAAAAATTGAAAAGAAAAATCAGTAGATGTAAAAAAAAAAAAAAAAAAAAAAGGATAGAAGTTTGTATAAAATAAATTACATTGATGTTCACTACACTAATGGCCTGCCTATAAAGTTACTCAGCACTAACTATTCTTTTTCTTTGCAAAAGAAAAATGGACCTCACTAACTCTGGGACATATGCTACCCTAAGTCACTACCTATTAATTTACTGAGCTAACTATTCTTTCATGCAAAATAAAAATGGACGTCACTAACAAAGTGACATATGCTCCCCTATTGCACTAGCTATAAATTTACTCGGTGCGAACTATTCTTTTTTTTTTTTTTTTTTGCAAAAGGAAAATGGACGTCATTGACACTGCAACATACTCTCACCTAGTGCACTAGCTAAGAAGTTACTCTGCAATAACAATTCTTTTTTTATCGATCACCTGTGACGGAATCACGATAGAGGCGATCCGCCCACCAAGGACAGGAAGCCTATAGACTAAAAAGGTGGCACCTCTCCCTCGCATCAGCTGGTTACTTGTCCTTGATGAGGAACCTGTGCAAGCTTACCTGTGAAGATATCAAGGATGAAAGTTTCTTTCCCAGACCTGGTCTGCTGGCTGAGGCAGGATGCCTGGAAGTGCCACGATTGGTCCAAGGGGACTTCACACATGAGTGAACGCAAGGGAAACGGCATCCCCTCACTGGGGATGGACAGCTCTGGTGTGGCACCAGTTCCTGCTCTGTCCTGCATACGTTGTGCAGAGTGGCCAAAGCTGGAAGTAAGGGGTGGATGACGAGTGGTGACGCGACTGATGACATCCTAAGGACGCACCCCGTGACACGAGGTGAGGCGACCAGAAGGTGACAGCTCCATGGAATCACACTGAAAGGTGTGCAGAGGATGCGGGGATGCGATTCCTGCTGGAGGTGGTATATCATAGCGACAATGCCAGGAGGCATGTCAGACAAGAGCTACGTGTCCCATAAATGCCGGAGGGTACTGGTGAATGCAGGTTCCAGTATAAACGTAAGCTGGCACCAAGCTTTATTAAAAAATGCAATGAATGTTTAAACCGCGTAACTGTGTCTACAATTATGATGGAATCTATGAATAATATTTAATGTAGTAAATTTTTGCAAGCTTTGAAGCTCTCTTCATTTCTACAAGTGGTTCCTTGCAGATACGTGCCTTCTGGGATGCCTAGCTTAGGTGATCTGGTTAATACTTTTCTATCTCCCTGATAGTATGGCTGGGCAGATTGGAATCCCAGTTAAAGGGCAGGGTGGCAAGGGATGACATCTTGGCCACCATTCCGCTTATGCAGGTGGCAGTGGCCTTCCTATCTGATGCCTCAGCGGACTCTGTAAGTTTGGCAGCAAGATCGGCCGCCCTTTCCAATGCAGTCCGCAGAGCTTTATGGCTGAAATGGTGGCCAGATCGAGCATGTGTTCCACAGGACAGATGGGTGACCCTTTCCAATTGGCACTAGAGACGGAGGTCCTGAACTTGGTTCAGAAAGCCATCCTCCTGGAGGTCTCAGAGTTTCATGAAGGGAGGAGGTTCTACTCCCCTCTCTTTCTAGTAACCAAGCCAGAAAACTCCATCAAAACTATAGTTAATCTCAAGGCTCCAAACAAGTTTCAGAAAGTCGAGTGCTTCAAAATGGAATCCATTAAATCAACAATAAAGTTGCTTTTTCCCAGTTGTTTTATGGCATTCCTGGACATGTGGATTTCCTTACACATGGAACATCAGATATACCTTAGGGTTGCATTTACCATTGACAGAGTGGTTAGGCATTTTCAGTTTAGGTCCTTCCCATTTTGGTTGGCAATAGCCCCTAATGTCTTCACAAAGGTGGTTGTGGAGGAAATGGCTCATATCCGGGAAAAAGATGTCTTGATCATTCCATATCTAGATGATTTCCTGCTGCTAGGTAAATCAGTCCACCAGTGTAGTAATCGGTTAGATGTGTTGATGGCTACCTTAAAGGGCCTGGGCTGGTTAATGATTTTTAAAAAAAATCCAGATTAGTCCCCCTTAAGACTGAAGAGTTTCTGGGGCTCATATTGAAATGCAGGAGTGTCACCGGGTACTTTGACCTCATGATTTTCGGCAGTTCTGTGGGCGCAATTTCATTTGAGAATTCTGCAGTGGGATGTGTTACATAATGAATCTTCCATTAGGGGGCACCTGGAAGGCAGGATGACACTATCTCTACATACAGTTCAATCCCTTCAGTGGTGGTTGAATGAATCAAACCTGTCCAGAAGGGTTTCCTGGGTTGTGAATATTTCACAAATTGTCACCACGGATGTGAGCCCCATGGGATGGGGGCTCATCTAGGAAAGAATGTGGTCCAGGGAATATTTACTTAGAGTGAGAAAACAGTGTCATCAAATGCAAAGGAATTGCTGGTGGTAGAGCAGGTTGTAAGTAAATGCCTTGTATAGCTACAGGGCCAGCATGTCAGTATCCTCTAAGTAGACAGTCATGTATCCATGGCTTATATAAATCAACGGGGGAACTCATTCTAAAACTTTGAACAAGGTGACACAGAGTGATTGTTTTAGCTGGCAGAGAGTCATCTACTCTTCCTGGTGGATATGCATATAAAAGGGAAGGAAAATACCAAGCGGACTCCTTAAGCCGCAATCCTCTAAGATAGGGGTCCCCAACCTGTAGCTCGGGAGCCACATGTGGATTGCGGTCTCTTGATTTGTGGCTCACGGCTGTCTGCCAGCATGGTGCATAAGCTCCAGGTTGAACAAACATGTATGAAAAGCAAATCTCAAAATGGTGATTTTTTTGGGGTAGCCCTGCACAGAAGAGCAGATCTGGATGCACATATACTGGTCTTTGGGGTTTAGAGATAAGGTACGCTGGAGACAGGATGATACTACCTGTCGGAGGAGGTGCCTGAAGCTGGAAGAGACAGTGTGTTGGGAGTGCTGGATAGGAGAATACTGAATGGGGGTATTGTAGGGACCTCTGGATCTAGGTATAATGCTTTGGGGTGATTTCTGTGGAAAAGCTTTGGTTATCATTATACCCATAATGGGGACTTTGGTTGCCACTACTGTGAGAGGGGCAGTAGCTGGATGTGACTCGCAACCATCTCTCAGAGCTGAATGTGGCTCTCTATGTCAGAAAAGTTGGGGACCACTGCTCTAAGACAAGGGGAGTGGGAGCTGAGTCAGGACATCTTCAGTTAGATGTGGGGTCTTCCGGTCATAGACCTGTTTGCTAGCAGCTTAAACAGAACAGTAAAGGTGTTTTGTTCCCTGGACCCCATGGAAGATCCAATAATAGTAGATGCATTCCTGGCCTACTGGAACTTCAGCCTAGCATACACTTTCCCTTCAATTTGACTGATACCCCTAGTCATAAGAAAAATGAGGGAGGACCGAGAGAGGATTGTATTGATTGTCCCCTTCTGGCCCAAAAGATCATGGTTTTCGTGTCTAAGAAGAATGTCTGTGTCATGTCCATTGGTTCTGCTGGAAGTGCCAAATCTGTTTTCTCAGGGGCCAGTGTTCCATACTCAAGTAACCAGCCTCCACTTGACAGCATTGAATTTGAAAGGGCACTGTTAAGGGAGAGAGGTTTTTCCCCAAATCTCGTATATACTCTGCTTCAGAGTAGGAAAGCATTCACGAGCAGGATATATACTAGGACTTGGAGAACATTTTTATCCTCTTCATGTTCTAAGGTTGAAGAGAGGGCACCAGTGGTGAAGATCTTGTAATTTTCACAGTCCATGAGTTAGGGTTGTCCACCAGTACACTAAAAGTACAGGTCACAGCTTTTAGGGCACTGTACAGCGGTGATCTGGCCGTTAATTATTGAGACTTACGATTTATAAAAGCATTAAGATGCAGACCCATTTCTAAATTAAATTTAGTGCCCTGAGACTTAAATTTGGTCTTGACAGTCTTAATGGACTTTCCTTTTGAACCCATGGAATCGTTGTCCCTAAAGATTTTTTCACTTAAAACGGCTCTGCTGGTAGCAATGACATCAGCCAGAAGGGTCAGTGATTTTCAGACTCTCCCTATAGCCCCACCATTCACCCAAACTATAGATGATAGGATAGTCTTTAAGCCCGATCCAGCCTACCTTCCCAAAGTAGCGTTTCGATTCCATAGGCTACAAAAGTCGTAATCCTCTCCTTTTGCTCTAATCCAAAGAACCAGAATGAGAAAAAAGTGCATACTCTGGATGTTAGGTGATGTGTAGTTAGATACCTGTCCACTACAAAAGAATGGAGAACGGAGGAGGTCTTTGTTTGTATCCTTCCAGGGTGCTAGGAAAGGGTGTAGAGACTCAAAACCCACATTTGCTAGGGATATTGGGGAGGCCATTTCTCTAGCCTACTCAGCAAGTGGCAAGACGGTCCCAGAAGGTCTATAGGCTTATTATACTCAAGTCTTGGCAGCCTCCTGGGCGGAGAGGTCAGACGTCTCGATAGAAAATATCTGTAAGGAGTCTCCTGGTCCTCTCCTTCTATAGGCATTATAGATTGGATGTGGGTGTGTACGCCAACCACACCTTTGGGCGAAGGGTGCTTCAGGCGGTGGTCCCTGCCTAGATTGTTATTTTACTCTATAATCTCTTGTGGTGCTGTCATGGGTGATCGATAAAGTCTTAGTTACTTACTGGTAACAGGATTTTTCGGAACCCATGGTAGCACCCTTATATTCCCTCCCATCACGTGTGGGTGAGCACTCCTTTCACCACCATTATGTTTCCACACATTTAGTGGTTTAGGTGGTGTTAGTTGTTTTATGTTCTTTTTATTGTAATAACCATTGGTGGTCCTCTCATGCTCTGTAACCCAACTGATGCAAGAGAGAGGTGCCGCCCCTTTTAGCCTGTAGGTTTACCTGTCATTGGTGAGCAGATCCCCTCTCTCGCGGTGATGTCATGGGCCCCGAAAAATCCCATTACTGGCAAGTAACTAAGCCTTTTTTTTTTTTTAAGAAAAACGCTACATCTGTACCTATAAAGCTACTCGATACTAACTTTTTTTTTCTAAAAGTAAACCAGATGTCACTAACACTGTGTCGTACGCTACTCTAATGCGTTACCGCCCTACCTATTGTCATGATCTAGGTTGGATCTGACAGATAAATGCACAAAGTAACCTTTTTTTTCCTTTGGCTGTGTGCCAAGGTTTGGTTTTTGCCCCCTGTGGCCATTAGGATTATTGCACTGTGGTGTCTTTTGTTCTAAATTTTCCCCCCGGTGGTGGTGAGCGTCATTGCACTTGGTTACTTTAGTTTGTGCATGCAATTATGTAACAGGTGTGACTGCTCTATAAGCGAGTATCAGGTATGTTAATAATAATAATAATAATCTTTATTTTTATATAGCGCTAACATATTCCGCAGCGCTTTACATTTTGCACACATCATCATCACTGTCCCCGATGGGGCTCACAATCTAAATTCCCTATTAATATGTCTTTAGAATGTGGGAGGAAACCGGAGTGCCCGGAGGAAACCCACGCAAACACGGGGAGAACATACAAACTCCTTGCAGATGTTGTCCTTGGTGGGATTCGAACCCAGGACACCAGCGCTGCAAGGCTGCAGCGCTAACCACTGAGCCACCGTGCCGCCCACTGTTGGTGATAAGTTCCTCATTTGCAAGCAAGCCTGGGTAAAGAATGGAGCTGAAGGAGAGTCACTGGCAGCCCAGTCAGAGTGCTGGAGTAGCAGCTATGGTGTCTGCAAGGAGGGCTGGCATGGATTGGTGGAGTGTCAGCTATGGTGTCTGCAAGGAGGGCTGGCATTGCTTGATGGAGTGGCAGCTATGGTGTAGAGCTGCACTCAGGATGCTAGACTTGGTTGCTGAAAGCTGGACTCAAAATGTTGGACTCTTTGGCAGAAAAGCTAGACTCATTTTCTGGACTCTGTTTCGGGACAGCTGCACGCAGGTGTGGACTCTGTTTGCTCCAAGGCTGCACTATGGTGCTGAGAAGATCCGTTTCTGGACAGTGCACCCAGATGTTGGACATGGTGGAGGAAAAGATGTGCGCAGGTGGTGGGCTCTGTTGCTGGGAGCGTAAGCAACAGAACAAAGCTAAGTGGTGTTCCCCTGTTTTGTCACTTTTCCTTATGTGTGTTTAGTGCAGTGGTGGGATTAGTTTCCGCACCGACCAATTCCCTAGCGAGGGTTTAGGTGCAGGGCGAGTCAAGGTTTTTAGGTTCCTGATCGGCGCCCGGTGCGGAACCGGCCTAGGGAACGTTAGGAGTGTAGAGACACTGACTCAGGGGAGTGCAGGAGGTCTCCACTTCCCCGTTCCCTATTGAAGGGCCACCATTGTTATTGTTACCCAGGTTTTCCCTATTTCCTTGTCTTATTGTATTAGTTACCGGCCTGCGGGCCGTGTCACATACAACAGAACGCGGCACGTGTAATTGTCCTATCAGTTACCGGCCTGCTGGCCGTGTCACTCAGGACAGGGCACGTGACACCTATAAAGCTGCTCTGTACTAACTACTATTATTTATTTATTTTTTTTCAAATCAGTCTTCAATTACACTGGGATGTCCATTACGCTAACTAGCTAAAAAAAGGAAAAGTCCCTTTGGATCAGACTCTGATCAGCATCAATACTGATCAGAGAGCTGCGGCCACAGGAAGAGCAGGAATGCACAGCGCAGAACGCCCCACACATACAAAACCCGCAAAATAAGTGTTCAAAAAATACAGTTGGTAGTGGATTAGGTGGAGTGATGTGAAGGGGGTTGGAACAGGGATTGGGGAACTGCTGCTGTGATCACAGATCACTCACACAGCCGCTAGCACAGATCGCAGCAGACAGATAGCAGGTGTATCACACTGGCCAGCAATTATTTTCTCTCTATCAGGGTAACAACTCCAACTCTGATGGCGTGCAGTGCGGTGATAGCTGTTTCAGATTAATCCCTTTGGTGCTGATTGGTCAGTAACTATTGTTCAAGCAATCACCGCCATAGGCATTAATCAGGAGAGATGACGTCGTGATCACGCCGTCCATTGTGACTGCTTTGATTGGTGCTGTCTCACACTGCACCAGTATGTTACTTTTATTTTTATTTATTTTTTTTTAAAAACTTTATTGTGACATATCTGTGATATGCTGGTCATAATTGAATAGCCAGTCACAGCAATCTCCGAGGTGGGGGATGCTGTACAGCCCCCCCAGGGCAACGTTCATGGATGGCCTGCTGTCAGGAACAGCAGCCATCTTAACTCGGTCACCGAAAATAGTGGCTGCACTTTGTGGGAACACAGCTCCTGTAGCGCTGTATATATACAGTGCGTGTCGTGAAGGGGTTAATATTGCAATGAATAGGAGAAACTTTGCAATTTCCTTACTTATCACAGATGGTGAAACTGACACACTGACCAAACGCTGAAGGAAATTGAATCAGAAACACTGATGAACAGAAGTATGTGTTATTACATACGTGAAAAATCACAGATATCTAAATGAGGCCTAGACTGATAAAGTAGAGATGGAAGTTGGAGTGGTTTGCAGCAAATTTAATTAACACTTATTGATGTCTCAAAAAGGTAGAATAGGAAATATATATCCACTAAGTTTGGCTCTGGAAAAGTACACCATTTTCAACTATTTGGAGATCAGACACTGTCTTTTCTTGTTAATTTAAATAAAAATTTGGTCTAAATTTGGATATGCAGATTTTCTGGTTTCATAGATAAGAATTTACCTAATTTATTTTAGGCTGTTCTATAATATACAGGTTTATTGTCGCTATATGAATAAAACATGACAATAAAATACCTCTCTCATTCCTATTATAGTATCTGATTCCAGGCAGAAGAATCAAATAATTCAATTCTTGCAAAATGTATATTCTATAGTAACTTCTAAAAATGGTTATCAACCAATGGCAATTATTCTTAGGAGTATTTCATCGTTTAGAAATCCATATCCTTTTTATAAAGAGATCAGATTCAATTTTCATGCCAAGAATACCTGCAGTGTGAGGTTGAGTGTACAAGTGGATTCATTTTATTACCCTGGTAATGTGGAGCAGTTCACATGTGACCTTTGCCTCAAGGTATTAAATAAATGAAATCATGTGGCACATTCAGAATGGAGCAATACTTCTGAATGCACCTACAATACACAGCATCACAGTATCTTTAAGTGTTTACTTCTGTTTCAATAGACTTTTCATAAATCAGAATTATAAGCGAATATAAGAAACATTGTAATAAATTGCAGCAATTAGAAATTAGCTTCTTTCTCCATTTTCAGTCACATTTTCTTTCCCTTGCCTCCTGAATAGAAGCAGAGTGAGAGGCTGAGAAATGGTACTGCTGTTTTCTACTGAGTGTTTTATCTAACCCCAGTTTAGATTCTCTATTTCAGGGGTCAGGAGATCGCAGCGTTTGTCTACACGCATGCCTGAACTGATTGAATCTACCTTGCTTTCCAGTTAGCTATGCAGATTACCCTTGTATGTTGGTTTCAAGGGTTAAACGGTTTTGTTTGTCTCCTAGAGCTCTCCATGCTGAGTTATCTCAGCTGTTCTGATTTCTCCACTCCCCTCTGTTATAAGTACTCACCTTTTAGCTTGGGTAGTTACCACTGATAACTTTCTATATCTTGGAATTGGTTTGGAGCTGTGACGGATGGAAAGAGAAGTAGTCTCTGGAGATTTCTGTTTTTAACTTGTCTGGTGTCTTCCCTCTCCATATCTCCCTTTTGGTTTGCCTTTCCCTACCTTATCTTTTATACAGTCATGGCCAAAAGTTTTGAGAATGACACAAATATTAATTTTTACAAAGTCTACTGCTTCATTTTTTCTAATGGCAATTTGCATATACTCCAGAATGTTATAAAGAGTGATCAGCTTAACAGCAATTACTTGCAAAGTCAATATTTGCCTAGAAAATGAACTTTATCCCCCAAAACACATTTCAACATCATTGCAGCCCTGCCTTAAAAGGACCAGCTAACATCGTTTCAGTGATTGCTCCATTAACACAGGTGTGGGTGTTGATGAGGACAGGGCTGGAGATCAATCTGTCATGATTAAGTAAGAATGACACCACTGGACACTTTAAAAGGAGCTGGTGCTTGGCATCATTGTTTCTCTTCTGTTACCCATGGTTATCTCTAAAGAAACACGTGCAGTCATCATTGCACTGCATAAAAATGGCCTAACAGGGAAGAGTATCGCAGCTAGAAAGATTGCACCTCAGTCAACAATCTATCGCATCATCAAGAACTTCAAGGAGAGAGGTTCCCTTGTTGCCAAAAAGGCTCCAGGGCGCCCAAGAAGGACCAGCAAGTGCCAGGACCATCTCTTAAAAGTGTTTCAGCTGCGGGATCGGGCTACCAGCAGTGCAGAGCTTGCTCAGGAATGGCAGCAGGCAGATGTGAGTGCATCTGCATGCACTGTGAGGCGGAGACTCTTGGAGCAAGGCCTGGTCTCAAGGAGGGCAGCAAAGAAGCCACTTCTCCAGGAAAAACATCATGGACAGACTGATATTCTGCAAGAGGTACAGGGAGTGGACTGCTGAGGACTGGGGTAAAGTCATTTTCTCTGATGAATCCCCTTTTCGATTGTTTGGCACATCTGGAAAACGGCTTATTCGGTGAAGACCAGGTGAGCGCTACCACCAGTCTTGTCTCATGCCAACTGTCAAGCATCCTGAAACCATTCATGTGTGGGGTTGCTTCTCAGCCAAAGGAATGGGCTCTCTCTCAGTCTTGCCTAAAAACACAGCCATGAATAAAGAATGGTACCAGAATGTCCTCCGAGAGCAACTTCTCCCAACCGTCCAAGAGCAGTTTGGCGATCAACAATGCCTTTTTCTCCTTCGTCTCATTGGGGGACACAGAGACTGTGGGTGTGTGCTTCTGCCGTCTGGAGGCCGACACTAAGTGTACAAAAAAAGAGTTAGCTCCTCCTCCGCCGCATACACCCTCGCCCCTAGGCCGGGCGTAACTCAGTTTTTGCTTAGTGTCTGATGGAGGCACACGCAGTCTGGAGCTCCAGACTAGATTTTTTTTTTTTTTTTTTCCCTTTTTTTCTATGAAGATAAGACAGGGGCGACGGATCCTATAGAGAGGATCCGATCTCCCCAAATCATCAACGGGCGACCACGTGTGAGTAAACCTCCTCGTGTCCTCTCCCGCACCGAGGGACACATCTGGGACTTTTTTCCAGACAACTATTTTTTAAAAGAGGGGCAACGCGTCCTGATAAGAGGATTCGGTTTCCCCATAACTTCATCAGGCGAGCACGTGTGAGCAGAACCAGGGGTCAGCCTCCACGTTGTTCCTCTCCTACAACAACAATGTATGGAGGCCCCTTCCACCCCTTGGTAGTGAGTCCAGGGGCTGAATTGGAGGCGCAGGTGAGCCGATCTAGTTTGTGGACGTGGCGAGTACAGGGGGAAGAAACCGGTACCAGAAGTCCCCCCCCCCCCCTGCCGGGGATGGAGCCCACGGCGGATGGCCCTGCTCACCTTTAATATTTGGGGGATCCGCTCCTGGAGCGCACCGCAAGTTTGCCCCGGTGAGTAACGGTAGCCAGAGTGGCGTTGCACCCGGACGCCGCACACCGCGTGTACCGGAGTGCGGCCGGAAGCCCGCCGGCGGCCGCGGCCCCGCTGCAGGAGGAGGTCCGTGAGTATCGCGCGAGGCCGCGCGCCGACTTCCGGTGGTAGCCGGAAGTCCCGCCCACTGACGTCGGGGAGACGCGCTGCATAGGAGCAGGAGGCCTGGAGGTCAAGGGGTGGAAAACGGCGGGCGCACAGGTCCCGGAGAGGAGACTTCCGCCCTACCACCTCGCGTCCACGCATCCGGAGCTTCCCGGGGTACTTCAAACAGGAGTGGGACCCTGCCGGTGGGTGAGTGTAACTCCGTTTGGAGAACCACACTGGTTGTCAGGGAAGGGGTTACCCTCCTCCTCCTTCTACCCTGCCTTCAGCCTGTGCAAGTATGTCTGCCAAAGGGAAAGCTCACTCTTTCCTTTACGCGGTTTGCGTGTCCTGTGGGGTCAGGCTGCCAAGGGCACAGGCGGGTAAATATTGTGAAGCCTGCGAGTCGGAGCGCGCCCAGGAGCCCCCCACTGTTTCTGAACCCAGGGGTCAGGACCCCCCGGAATGGGCGGTGTCCTTATCGCATTCTATGCTGTCCCTTACAAGGGCAATTGAATCCCTTCAAGGCCCGGGCAGGAACAAGGATGGTGGTCTGCCAGCGGAAGAGAGCTCGTCCTCGTCTCAGGACCCTCCAACCATTAGAGGTCGCTCCAGTACCAGGCAAGCTCATATCAAAAGGGCTCGTTCCCCGTCGGCCGGGCCCTCCGGGGCTTCGGCGGCGGGTATTAGGGCATCCCGTTCCCCGTCGCTGAGCTCAGGGAGCGATCAGGATGAAGGAGAGGAGGAGGAGGCCTGGAATCTAGAAAGCCTGGGGTTCCAGGACTCGGTGGACAGTCTCATTGAGGCAGTCAACCAGACATTAGAGATCGAGGACGATGTGCCCACAGCCTCAGGTCACAAGGTCTCTTTCAAGAAATCCAGGCGACCACATAGAAGGTTTGCCACGCATCCGGAGTTTGAGGAGCTAGTCCAGAAACATAGAGAACACCCGGATAAGCGTTTTGCAATGCAAAAAGCGCTGCAAGCAAAGTATCCGTTTCCTCCTGAGCTCCATAAGGGTTGGGTAGAGTCGCCAGTAGTGGACCCACCGGTATCACGTTTAGCATCAAGATCGCTATTGTCGATACCCAGTGTTTCTTCTATAAAGGACCCAACTGATCGCCTCATGGACGGGCTTGCCCGCTCGGTATATGAGGCAGCAGGGTCGGCTCTGGCCCCCTCCTTTGCGGCAACTTGGGTGGCTAAAGCCATGGTTTCGTGGGGGGACGCTCTGTATAAGGCCCTCCAAGACAAGGATCTGCCCGCGGAGGTCTTGAAGGTGGCAAATCAGATATCAGGAGCGAGTGATTATCTTGTCAGCGCCTCACTGGACGCGGCCGAGTGTTCGGCTGTGGCGGCAGCGAATGCGATCGCCATTAGGCGTGCATTATGGCTGAGGCTGTGGAAAGCGGATTCTATCTCTAAAAAATCCTTAACCTCATTGCCTTTTCAGGGCAATCGGCTGTTCGGTGAGAAGCTGGATAGGCTTATCTCAGAAGCCACAGGGGGGAGAAGTAGTTTCCTCCCGCAGCAGAGAAGTTGCCCGGCATTCAGGCAAATGCAGAGGCGTTTTCGACCCTTTCGTAGCCCCTGGGGGGGGACTTCGGCCAGGGCATACTCCTCCGCAAACGATGGCCAGAGTAGGGAAAAGCAAGCCTCTTACAGGGCCAATCCGCTGGGTAGAGGCCGAGGCCGTTTGCCCAGAGCGAGGGGGGCCAGGTCCCAAAAACCTCCAGCTAAATGACTGGAGGCGCTCCGTACCTACGGACGACAGAGTGGGCGGACGCCTACTAGGGTTCAGCCACGTTTGGGTCGCAGTGACACGCGACACTTGGGTGGCAGAACTAATATCGTCCGGGTACAAGATAGAGTTTGTCGGACGGCCACCACAGCGATTCTTCCGTTCCCGACTTTCCAAGACAGATTCGCAGGCGGAAAGTTTGTTACAGGCTATAATGACGCTACAGCGCAAAGGGGTCATCGCCCCAGTGCCGCAGGGCGAAGAGTCGCAGGGGTTTTACTCCAATCTGTTTTCGGTCCCCAAAAAAGACGGGACTGTGAGGCCAGTACTGGATCTAAAGATCCTGAACAGATTCATCAGGGTCAGGCGATTCCGGATGGAGTCCCTCCGCTCGGTCATTGCAGCCATGGATCCAGGGGAATTCCTGGCCTCGATCGATGTGCAGGATGCATATCTGCATATTCCGATATTTCCCCCACACCAGAGGTTCCTGCGATTTGCGATCGGAGGACGTCATTTCCAATTTGTGGCTCTGCCCTTCGGCTTAGCCACTGCCCCCAGAGTCTTTACAAAGATAATGGCGGTGGTTATGGCCATCCTGCATGCACGGGGCATAACGGTGTTACCTTACCTGGACGACCTTTTGGTAAAGGGGCCGTCGTTTCAAGAGTGCCAGGACAATGTCAGTATCACTCTGGATACCCTGGTCCGTCTGGGCTGGTTGATCAATCAAAGCAAGTCGTCCTTGGTTCCAGCCCAAAGAATCGTGTTCCTAGGCATGATTTTCGACACCTCCCGGGGGCTGGTGATCCTCCCTCAGGACAAGGCGCAAAAAATCAAGCAAGGGGTACGGAACCTTCTACAGCCGGGCACCAGATCCATCCGGTACGGCATGAGTGTGTTGGGCAGAATGGTGGCGGCGATGGAAGCAATCCCGTTTGCCCAGTTCCATCTCCGTCCGCTTCAGCATGCGCTCTTGACAGCATGGGATCGGAGGCTGCTGTCTCTCAGTCATCGGTGCAAGTTGTCTCCGCTGGTACGAGGTTCACTCCGGTGGTGGACTCGCGACTCGTCTCTGGTCCAGGGGAAACCCTTTCCCCCGGAACAATGGTTGGTGGTGACGACCGATGCAAGCCTGCAAGGTTGGGGAGCAGTTTTCCAGAGTCACATAGCCCAGGGGCGGTGGTCCGTTCAGGAGATAGTTCTCCCGATCAACATTCTGGAGATACGGGCAATACGATTGGCCCTGCAACATTTCCAGTGTTTCCTGAGACACCGGCCGGTGCGCATCCAGTCGGACAATGCTACAGCAGTAGCATATGTCAACCATCAAGGGGGCACGCGCAGCCAGGCAGCCATGCGCGAGGTCGGACTGGTACTGCGTTGGGCAGAGAAGAACCGCGTGGTAATTTCAGCGGTGCACATTCCAGGAGTCGAAAACTGGGCGGCAGATTTTCTCAGCCGACAGGGGGTCGCGGCAGGGGAATGGTCCCTGCACCCCGAGATCTTTCAGCAGATCTGCCAACGGTGGGGGACACCAGACGTGGACCTTATGGCATCCAGAGAGAATGCCAAAGTACAAAGGTTTGTCGCTCGATCCCTCGATCCGCAGGCAATCGCAGTAGACGCTCTGGTGCTCCCGTGGAGCCAGTTTCGTCTCCCGTACTTGTTCCCCCCGCTGCCGCTGCTTCCAAGAGTTATCAGGAAAATAAGGAGAGAGAAGGTTCCAGCAATTCTGCTGGCCCCAGACTGGCCCCGGCGGGCCTGGTATGCGGATCTGGTCCAACTAGTGGTGGACGTACCCTGGCGTCTTCCAGATCGGCCGGACTTACTGTCCCAGGGGCCGATCTGCCATCCGAACTTAGGGGCCCTGTGTTTGACGGCGTGGCCATTGAATCTTGGCTGTTAACACAGGCAGGATTCAGGCGCGATGTGGCGGCCACGATGGTGAGTGCCCGAAAGCCTTCCTCGGCGAGAGTATATCATCGAACTTGGGAAGTTTTTTTCCGTTGGTGTAGGGATCGTGAAGTGGCTCCTCTGGTTTTTTCGATCCCCAACGTACTGGCTTTTCTACAGGCAGGGCTGGACGCAGGGTTGGCTCCGAGTTCGCTCAGAACGCAAATCTCGGCCCTGTCGGTGCTTTTCCAACGAAAAGTCGCTTCCGTCTGGCAGGTTAGGACGTTTATGCAAGGGGTCGCACATTTAGTACCCCCCTATAAGGCGCCGACGGAATCATGGGACCTGAACTTGGTGCTCAGGGCCCTTCAGGAGGCTCCTTTCGAACCATTGCAAGAGGTCTCCTTGCCTTACCTGTCCAGAAAGGTCGTTTTTCTAGTAGCTATAACGTCTATTAGGCGGGTTTCGGAATTGGCGGCCTTATCTTGTAAACCGCCGTTCCTGACCTTTTATAAAGATAAGGTAGTTTTAAGGCCAGCTCCTCCCTTCTTGCCGAAGGTTGTGTCTGCATTTCATATCAACGAAGACATTGTCTTACCCTCGTTTTGCCCGGCACCGGTGCACAGGGTAGAGAAGGCTTTGCACACCCTGGATCTGGTAAGAGCTCTTAGAAGGTATGTGACAAGGACAGCGCCATTCCGCCAGACAGACTCTCTATTCGTGGTTCCAGAGGGGCGGCGGAAGGGGCTCGCTGCGTCCAGAGCGACTTTGGCCAGATGGGTTCGCCTGACGGTCCAAGAAGCTTATCAAATCAGTGGCACGCCGGTTCCGGCAGGGATCAAGGCTCACTCCGCACGGGCAGTGGGTGCCTCATGGGCACTGCGACACCAGGCTTCAGCGGAGCAGGTATGCAAAGCAGCTACCTGGTCCAGTTTGCATACGTTTGTCAAACATTATAACGTACATACCCAGGCATCCTCGGATGCAAGCCTGGGAAGAAAGATTCTCCAGGCAGCAGTTGCGCACCTCTAATCAGGGGCGCAAATTAGCATGGATTGGGTGAGCTAAGATCCCGCCCAGAGGACTGCTTTAGAACGTCCCACAGTCTCTGTGTCCCCCAATGAGACGAAGGAGAAACATGGATTTTTGTGAGTACTCACCGTAAAATCCTTTTCTCCGAGACGCTCATTGGGGGACACAGCACCCACCCTATCAGCCAGTTGGCATTTACTTATTTTGAGTTATACAAATCCTTGTACAAGGTTTAGGGTGGCCCCCTTTTTTCAGACATATAGTTTCTTGCCTGAGTTTAAGGCGCGTTCTCCTACTGCTTATGCACTAAACTGAGTTACGCCCGGCCTAGGGGCGAGGGTGTATGCGGCGGAGGAGGAGCTAACTCTTTTTTTGTACACTTAGTGTCGGCCTCCAGACGGCAGAAGCACACACCCACAGTCTCTGTGTCCCCCAATGAGCGTCTCGGAGAAAAGGATTTTACGGTGAGTACTCACAAAAATCCATGTTTCAACATGATGGAGCACCTTGCCATAAAGCAAAGGTGCTAACTAAATGGCTCAGGGAACAAAACATAGAGATTTTGGGATCATGGCCTGGAAACTCCCCAGATCTTAATCCCATTGAGAACTTGTGGTCAATCATCAAGAGATGGGTGGACAAACAAAAACCTTCAAATTCAGACAAAATAAAAGCATTGATTTTGCAAGAATGGACTGCTATCAGTCAGGATTTGATCCAGAAGTTGATTGAGAGCATGCCAGGGAGAATTGTTGAGATCCTGAAGAAGAAGGGTCAACACTGCAAATATTGACTTGCTGCATTAACTCATTCTAACTGTCAATATAACCTTTTGCTACTCATAATATGATTGCAATTATATTTCTGTATGTGATAAAAACATCTGACAAACACACATAAAAACCAGAGGCCAGCAGATCATGTGAAAATATAATATTTGTGTCATTCTCAAAACTTTTGGCCATGTCTGTATACCATTCCATTGTCTGGGTGCGCTTTTAGTGACTGCTGTTTTCTGCACTGTTATCTGTTTCCCTTTGTCTCTTTATATCTTTATTATAAAGCAGGACTAGCGTACCTGCTGCCTCACACACTAGCTAGGGCCATGCTTAGGGCAAGACAGGCATAGGAAAGTGAATGCCGCACAGGGTGAAAGAACCCGTTTAGGGACTTCAGGTAGCTTGGGCTTGCACAGGGGAAGTTTCAGGGGTTGTCCCTTTAACCTTTTCCTAGTGGCAGTGCTCCCCTTCCCATCCTTCTCGCTGTGCACTTTGTTTCCTTGGTGAAGCGTGACACATACAGCTCAGTACTGCGATATGTTGGGCTTTATGCTGCTGTTACTGTCTGTGTGTTACAGAGAAAGAACCGCAGAAACTTAGACATACTGCCTCAAGAGGGGAAAACTGGTAAAAAATTGCAGAATACAGGCCATATAAAGGACAGAAATGGTGTAATTTCTCATGTTCACCCGCAAGACAACTTATTCCAAAAAGCCACCTGAAGCAACAAAAAAATATAAATTATTGATCAAAATGCTTCAAAAAGAAAATAATTATGCTATACTTTTAAAAGAAAAATCCATTTTGTTTTCATAAACAATACATGAATGGAATTTTTATGTCTCAGCTCTTAAAGGGTTGTTAGTGGACCTTGGATTTTCCTTTGACCATTAATTTTAGTTACCCCTTTGTCTTGATCAACTACCTTCCTAATATTCTGACCTCAGACTGTGACCTGAGTACGCTTTTGTCTTTTCCTTTTGTCTATTACGAGCCCTCTTGGTACTGACCCTGGACAAGACTATCCTGCATCACATTGAATAGTGACTAGCGTCACAGAGATTACTTAAAGGAAATTCTAATGTTCATTTAAAGGATTAAAGTGTTAAATTGTGCTTGAGATTGTGGGGGTTTGTATATTACAAACCCATGGCATCCATACCTAATGATTGATCTCCCTAGTGTCAGCCAGGGAAGCATTAATTTTTTTTATTGGTGACCTCCTCCTGGCAGCAACATGTATTCTAGCTGCTATAAGAATGTATTACAAAAGCTTATATAAACTAAGTATAAAATCCTATGGTTATTTGGTGTTTGAAAAATGATTGCAAACATGAGTATTACAGCTTTAAAGGGGTTTATCAGGAATAATTTATTTAGGCCCACGTGCTCCTGGAACATACAGTAAACTCAGAGGAGGCCTGTAGGTAGTCAAAATCTTCTGGCTCCTCCAGCAAATTATTTCCTAATATATTGTCAAATTTACTGACAACATTTTTAAAATAAAAATTTTAATTTTATTAAACAGAACAAAAATTAAGTAATCAAGTTTCAGCATAACCCAGAAAATGTAATGAATGTCCACTTTAGATGTAGGCCTATATATTCCCATCTGTGTTTCTTAAGCTTTTACTCATGCCGAATGCTCTATTTTGACCTAGAGTCACCGAGAATTTGCGGTCACAGTTGCCATGTATGATTGCATAGATGCCCCTCCTCTACGACTCGTGAATTCTCGAATATACCCGACAACAGCCAAGACATCACTGTTGCTTGCTGTAATGTTCACATTGGAGCTCCGTTGCCCCAGCTGGCTGGACTGTCACCCTGATTATAAATTATTTAGGACCATAGGCCGGTGTCTACTATGCCTAATTGGTAAGGTAATTTGTATGTTGGCCCAGTGTTCGCCTAGAGGCAGTGATGCTGATGTAGATAGCACAAATCCAGTGATTTGGTGCAGTTTTTACGTGTGCTATAGTTGTGACCTCACCACTGCAGCCTGTGAACAAGGACAATGCAGTGATGGAGCAGGGGAGGATAAGTGACGGCTGAGTTTATTTTCAAGGAATGCAAGCCAATGGCCCTTAAAAAATATTACCGGAAAACCCCTTTAAAGGGAACCTAACATGTAAGACATGCTGCCCTATCCATGGGCTGCATGTATCAGACCGTGGCTGTATGATTTCGTTCATGTATGTGTAACTCTGAAACGCTGTAGTGTTTCAGAGAGAACCTAATTTAAATAGCCGGCGGGAACTAAGCCACATGGGAGACAGGATGGACAGGGTCCCCAGCAGCTTCTCCCCACTTGCTGCCCTGCAGTGACACATCTCTCCATTTACACACAGAAGAAGAGACCTGTCACTCTAGGGTAGTGGGTGGGGAGAAGCTGCCATGGACCCGTCTGTCCGACTAGTGAATCGAGCAGCATGTTTCAGCTGTCAGGTTTCCTTTTAGATATGCAATTGGAATACCAGAACTTTTTATCCTCTGCCTGGTCCACATGTCTGAAACGTGTTCATATTTCCTGACAGCTACTAAAACAAAGTGGTAAATTATCGGGGTAGATTTGATGGAACGATGAAAGTAACTGTCTTTGCGGATTATGGTGCAGACTCATGCCTCAGGGTCTGATCATACATTTTGTCCTTGTTTCAGTCCACTTGTCATAGCTGGCATGGGAGTGCTGGTGCTGCTGTCCTTGTTGGTCGTGTTATTTTTCTTTGCACAAGGAAACCCACCCAAAGATCCTTTATTTTATGGTAAGCAAAACACCAACTTTAGTTTCCCAATGATAAGAACACCTTGGGGATGCATTGCTTATACATGATTCTTTGCATTAAACTTTAGATTAATTCTGAGTGACTAGTGTTTCATACAGAAAACAAAAAAAACAACCTCCACCAGCAATGAAAATTGTGTTGTTTTTTTTTTTACACTCCTGCTTTCATTTCAGTTTCTACGGGGTGATAATTACCCGCTATAACATATCTAGGCAGCGACTGACCTCTGCGTAGGCAACTTGTGGTGTCGCTTACCCCTGTGACAGGGGAATTTTCCAGTAACCCAGCAGCCTTTCCCCTGAAGTGAGCACACTGATGGTGACACTAGTGCAGTTTAGGCGTCGCTGACCTCTAAGGCTGTATGCACACGCTGCGGATTAGGTGTGGATTCATCCGCGCGGATTTTGTAAAATCTGCAGGTGAAACCGCAGGTCAAAAGACCTGCGGTTTTACCTGCGGATTGCTCTGCAGTTTTGCCCTGCGGTTTTTCATCTCCTCAATGGAGGAGATGGCAAACCGCAGCAGAATCCGCAGAAAGAATTGACATGTCAATTCTTTCTGTGGATTGAAAACCGCAGATAATCCACGCGGAAAATTTTGCACCGTCTGCATTGCGGTTTTTGATTCCCATAGGGAATCATGGTACTGTACACCGCAGTAGAAACTGCTGCGGGTCCGCAGCAGCCAAAACCACTGCGGAACCGCAGCAAAATCCTCAGCGTGTGCACACAGCCTAACATTTGCTCCATCCATGCCACACAGAGCAGCGCCATCCCATGGCTACGGATCAGCCTCAGTCACAATAATAGAGGCCATTACTTCAGCGCAGACCAGTTATTGACAGGACGGAGCAGTTCTCACTGGTGTTCAGTGGTCCCTGTGACAGCTGCATTTTTTGGACAGCACATTAGCAGTTTATCAGTGGCCTCAGGAAAACTATAAAAGCTGTCCATCTGTATAAATCTTTTATTCTGCTAGCAAGCACTGAAGTGGGAAGACTTGTTTCACCTTAGTTTCTTTATATGGGTTTAATGTGTCTTAAAATGCTCTGTTTCATTTGATGTTGTGACTATGAAAATATTTCATTTGTTTAATGCCTCTGTCCTCCTGCTTGTCTATTAAACATTGGCATGCCACTTGTCCATTTATGAATATTTATTTCCTTCCTTTCCTTTCTTCAAACATATTTAGTCTTCGCAATCTTCTCCTTCACAAGTGTCATCGACTTAATAATCTGGATGGAAGAAGACGGCTACATCAGCGGATTTATGGAGTTCTACATGAAAGAGGTGAGCATTACAGTCAAGTGCACAGTCACTGCAGATGTGTCCTTCTCTCTAGGGTTCTCCGAGTATGGCTAATGAATTTCCACAAGAATTGCTCCTAAGAAATGGCCACCTGCTTTGAGTTTTTGCCAGTTTCAGTAAGATCCATATTGACTTTCAGCTTAAGCACTTTGTCTTCCTATAAAAAAAGAAACTGCAGGGATTGTTGGCCTAAACTATCTACCATAAGTACAGTAAGTGATATTAATAAAACAGCACGGCAGCTAGAAACATGAAACTAAAAAAATTGATTTTGACACATGGAAATATGTTTCATTCATAGCATGGCTAAAAACCTTTAGAGCCACCTGAGCGGAGGTGCTGAATATGCCGCCTCAGTACAGAAAGTATCCATTATACAGCTATTGAAGTGTTTATACAGCAAATTTTGCCTCGTGAGAACTATTTTTTAAAACAACAATTATTTCTGATGAATTAAGATTGATTGAGCCCGTTATAGATTTTTCAGTATATCTGTAAAGCAGTACCAGAGTCTGTAACAGATGTGCTGAATTATGCATGTAGGCAGTCAGTATATACCTCCTATACAAGTGCTGTGTCAGCTTTCTCAGTCTTCCAAAGAATGAGCTCTTGAACACTGAGTGAGTTTTGGATTTTCTGTGATTTTACATATGGAAAACAAGTACGACCTGTGTCATCTGCGCTCTTCTTGATCACTTGTGTTTGGAGGAACAGCATTTAGTAGGAGTATCCTCTTTCTGAAGATCCGAGCTTTCAATCCTTTTCTGTTGTTTCCTGTTGTTTCTCGTAAAGGGCACACTGCGAGCCACCGACGCTCTATTGTAAACCATCACAAATTCTGGTATGTCTTTGGGAATCATTTCTAAACTTGATAGTCCAGTGCCGGAAAAAAGGGTCAAATGAAAAGCTTTGTTCTCTCCAAATAGTAATGCAAAGCAGGTTGAGCAGAAAGCATAAAGGCACGTGTATGTTTTTTACATAGTGCCTACTCTGTTTCTGTGTTCAGTTTATATCAGCTGATTAGATTCATGCAGGCCTCCAATAATGTGTCCATGAAGTATTTAAAATAGAGCCTTTTTTGGCCTGATTAGTCAAGAGTAAACAATGTGATTGCTTTCTTGACACCATTAAAAGAAGTGAGAGCCTATAAAAAGTCAGTGTCAAGTCTATCTCACTAATCTTTCTGAGCCTGTGGCCTCAGATGGATGTAAAAGGGAGAAGCACAAAGACACTGAAGCTGGCTGGATCTAATATATCGGCAACCCTTCTTATACCTCCAAAGAAGCCATATTCAGCTATGAGAGAGGGTGGCGAGCCACTTCCTGAGTCCCCTTGAATAACATGCAGCTCCTGCCTCCCCCACTGTAATTACGTCTAGAGCCCCCATGAACAGTATAATAACAGCCAAAGCTCCTACCCCAGAAATGACACCAAAGCAGTATACCTATATCCATTTTACCCCCATTCGGTATTCTTGCATCAAGCATTCCCACCACACTATTGCATCCAGCTTCAAGCATCTCCTCTATTTGGCAGTGTCCTCCTATGTCCAGTTTAAAAAATGTACTTAATTTATATGTCCAACCCCAATGCCAGTATGTGTGCTTCCAGATTGACTCTTCTGTTAGGTGCAACTCAAAAGTCTGTCAGACAGCCGCACCTGGGAGCCATATGTGGCTCCTGAGCTACAGGTTGGGGATCCCTGCTCTAAAGCATTGAGCCTACTCTATGTAACCCAACAAATTGTACATAGTAATATAATTAAAAATCTCTCTTGTCTTGAGAATGGAGAGGATTTTTATAGGTAAATTGCAAAAGTTGCTTGTTTTTAGAAGCACTTGGCACTTTTAATGATTTAAGAACACAAGACAACCACTTTAAAGGTAGCCAAGCAGCCAGGGCTGGAAAAATGAAACGCCCAAAACATCCTGATTTATATAATTAAGACGAAGATTTACATTTTAAGCTGAAAACCACATTACCACTTCAAGGAGAAAAAAAGGAATCTGGTCATAACAGCATGAACATGCACTTAGCACACTGTGCTCATGTTGGTGGATTCACGCAGTCTGTGTTGTAACCAGCAGGCTAATTATTTCAGAGGAACTGTGAAGAAGAACTACGGTATCTAGTGAGAGGATTTTATGTCTTCTCTAGATTTGTGGAAAGATCCTAAAGCTGACAGCCCTCTTATTCTAAGTTTTAAAAAATGGAGGCGGCACACCAATAGAGGGGTGAAAAACTTGTGTTTTTTAAATAGCCCGTAATGGCAACGTTTTGGTTCTAAATGAGAAACTTTCTCAAGCAATGCAAGTGTGCACTTGTTTTATAGATGCTTCAATTATACAAGTGATTAAAAAATATTATATAAGAAAGACGTCACAATAGTAATAACATGATATATAAACAGCAAACAAGTGTAAAACATACAAGTATCATGTTCAAGTGCATAATAATCACAAAAATCAGTTCATAAAGCATAAAAGCCATTAAACACGTGAAAAAATTATATATAGCTACGGTATTACTCCCCCCATCATGTAGTCACAAAAATGCCATTTCCGGCGTCCTTACAAATCAATTGTGCATGTCTATAACATAAGAATAAGGAGAGAAAGGAAAAAGATCACCGCGCGTTCGCAAAAGTTCTCTGAAGTCTACTGCACATCTTAGTAATGGATTAGAATAAGGGTATGTACAGACATTCGGTAATTGGCAGCACTTTGGACGCATCATGTTCGCCGCGTCCAAAGCGCTGCCGGCTACTGAACGCAGGTGAATCCGCATGTGTTCCTTTAACCGTGCAGAATCACGGTATCCAATACATTGTATGGATGAGATTTACCCTGCGGAGATTTGCGTCTTCACAAGATAGAGATGCTGCGGTCTGGAACGACGCGCTGTATGTCCGTCTCTGCGGGTGATCCGCGGGTGTCTGTGCATGCTGTAACATCTGGATGCTGCAGGTTGGACGCTGTGCAAGTACTTGGCGTCCAACCCGCAGCATTTACTGACCGTGTGCAAGATGTGCGCATGCGCTGGAGTCGTTAATGGCATATTAATATTAACAAAAGCTCCAGCAGGGTTCACACATGACTCACAAGCACTTTAGGTTATTCGAACCCACAAACACCATATTTGAAAGGGGAAAAGACCTTTGTTTACCGGAAATATAGAAATGTGCATTTATTAATTTGCCAAATTTAGTGAATAGCTATTAAGATAGAGGATTTATATTAACCTGACCATACAATAGCAGGACAAATCCAACAGTATAACAGTATGGTTGGCAACAGTATGTATACCAGCCCCAGCTCATGGAGGGTTTCTCTGTGACTTTTGGGTTTGGCCTGTTATTTTATGTGGCGGATAATATAAATCCTATGTTAGCAGCATATTGGGAGTTGTAGTTTTACAGCAACTGTAGTGTAGGTATTTATTCCTGGTCTATGCCATAATATCAGGGACATAGTATCTTAGTCACGTTGCAATGATGTGCTGACACAGCAGGCATCTGCGAGAATTATACTATTTAAATTAATATAGATTTGCTGATATCACTTTCTACCTGTAGGGGGAGCCATACCTCCGTACTGCACATGGAATGCTTATTTGCCTGTGGGATGGGACTGTGCATTACCTGCTTTACTTGATAATGTTGGGAGCAATTGCTCAGGGGTAAGTAATGGAATTATTTGCTCTGGGATTTGGATATGTTATCTTCACATTTCTAAGCTTACTAGGCAAGTCTTAAATTAATGAAAAAATATAAGCTTTAACTTGTGAGACGTCATTTTCTTCCATGTATTCAGAATCGTGGAAAAACCCATTGTTGAAAAATATAAATTTATATTTTTCAAACTATAAGGATCAACAATGTTTTGGTACCAGAAAATAGGAAAACATGTCTCTGGTCATCTAAGGAAGTATAGGGGGCACCTTAAATTCATTTTCATATTTTTTTCTTTTGTGTTTCTCTGTTACTCATTTAAAACAACTTGTGGCAAAGCATGTGGCAGAGGGGTTGGGGGAACAAAGGATTGTTAAGAACATTTGCAAAATTGAACCAACATCAATTTTGTCTGATTCAGCTTTGCATAAAACTCAATAAAAGAGATACACTGTGGAAGAGCATACAGGAGAAAGCAGTACCTATTATTATAAAGCTGAATCCTCTTACAACAAAGACTAATTGCCGTCACAGACAAATGTTGAGGTTGGCCCGGAGGTGGATGGTGCTGTTCTTGGGGGCTTTAAATGTCTGCACAGATCTCTCCACGACCGCTATATGCGTTTAGCTTCTGCTTCCCTGTAATAATCTGATCAGCTTCCCTGGTCGGTGCTGGGTAGTGGGAGGAATAAAACTGGAGCAGCACAGTTCTCTCAGTAATCAAGCTAAGAACTTTTATTAGTGCCCGGTCATTAAGGAATCAATCATGGGGATGAGGCTTTCCCTCTTGATTATAGACAATAAGACTTTTTTTTGAAGATAGTTTTATAAAAAAAATAATCTAATAGTCCAAAAATACTGTTAAAATGGTGGAGAAAAGGTTGAATTTAATTTGCCCCAGGTCTTTTTTTTTTCAACCTATGTAACTGTTATCAAGCATGATTAGTTTGAGATAACCTGATAGTCCACACATGGACCAGTGCTCCATTGGGTCAATATGACTGTCATAGTATGTGGTCTCCCTCTTTGCTGGCTGATGAACGTTATTTCAAACCTAACTGCCTCCATACACAAGTAAAAAAAAGGGGAGAAGCCAGCGCTGCTTGTGGTCAGAACGCAATACATAAAGTGCATATGCACATATTAATTTCTAACTGTATTTCAAAATGAGACATTTAGCAAAAAAATTGATCAATCATTTGAGCTACCTCGCCACGCCAAGGCAATCTCAAATTCGGCAATCCTACTCTACGTTTTTTATATTCGCTGTGCCATTGCGGCCTCCTATATGTATTAAAAGCAAGACCATATTAAATGCACACTATACCTGAAGCGTTTCTGAATCACTCCCATGAAGCCAAAAAAGGTGAGCGCAGATAAATGCCAACCAGGTCCAGACAGACATTTCAGGTTTAACCTCCACACTCTCCTCACCAGCAATCACAGATGAAGGGTGATACAGGCCCAGACACAGGTGCACAATTAAATAGAGCCCTGGGGCAGGGCTGGGCTGCTGTGTGTGTACAGCAGCCTAGATCAATCATAATGAATACAGAAAAAACGGCGAACGTAACCCAGCGCAGACGGCAAACGTGGTGGTCAGCCACCACCCTGTATCACCCTTTATCTGTGATTGCTGGTCAGGAGAGTGTGGAGGCTAAACCTGAAATATCTGTCTGGACCTGGTTGGTCTTTATCTGCGCTCACCTTTTCTGGCTTCATGGGAGTGATTCAGAAACGCTTCAGGTATGGTGTGCATTTAATATGGTCTTGCTTTTAATATATTTAGGAGGCTGCAATGGCACAGCGAATATAAAAAACGTAGAGTAGGACTGCCCCCATATGAGATTGCCTTGGCATGGCGGGGTAGCTCAAATGATTGATCAATTTTTTGCTAAATGTCTCATTTTGAAATACAGTTACATAGAAAGTCATGTGTGCATATGCACTTTATGTATTGCGTTCTGACCACAAGCAGCGCTGGCTTCTCCCTTTTTTTTTTACTTGATGCCTCCATACACAGTAGACTCAAGTTGTTCGAAACGGCGGATGCGCCTACAGTCTAGGGGGGCATTGCGTTCTTTTAACCCTCCCCCCAATATTATTTGGAATTCTAAATGCTAACCTTTATGTTTGGCGCCAAGACGACCTGCTCTCTCGTAGAGAACACGGGAGCGCACGGTAAAGCCGATTATTCCTGTATATGGTGTAGTCGAGACAGATCGCTGCCGGTCAAACCATCCAGACGACAGTAATGTATACCAGATGTATGAAAAGATATTTCCAACAATGTGAATCATTTTCCTTCCCCATGGAGAATAGTCTGTTACCATATCCTTCCTGTGCGATACAAAAAGTTTTCCTTGGGTGACTGTGTGATAACTGCTAGGGCAGCAAAACTATATTAATCACAACAAGAAGTGTTGTGAATAATCGAGTGTGTACTTATTGGTCAGAATTAGTTATTTGGGCAACATATAGATAATAATAGCAGTCTACGATCGCCATGCCAGATTGTTCACGGCTAGGCTAGGGTCTTGGAGGCTACGGAATGATTTTGGTACTGTCCTGTAACCTTAGCCTTCTTTCTGATAAGAAATGTTGTACTTTCATATCTTTCTGTCCAGGAAGAACTACAAGACAGTGGGTCTTTTCTGGCTGGGCTCACTCGTTATGAGCATGCTGGTGTTTTTGCCTGGCAATGTGGTTGGTAAGTCAAGTTTAGTATCTATTGTTCATCAGCTTCAAGTATCCAGCGTTTATTTATATGGCACCGCACCCCTTCATTATTTACATGGCACAGCTCACTCACTGGTTAAGGGCCGCCGGCCCTTCACTCAGTTGATTGGAATGGAAGGGTTACCAGAAGTCAAACCTGCAAAAATCTAATATTGCAACCCTTTCCTAAGGCTAGATGACCATCAGTGTTTATTCTCTCTTTTGAGAGAATCTGTCGATTATGAAGATCACATGCTAATCAATCTCTGGTCAGCGTGTGATCCGATTCTCTTGTATGAGGAGAAGATGGAGAGAAAAATGTCTTGATCCTCTCCATTCTGTCAATCCGCATAAATCTGACTGCACTCAGATATCATCAGAGTGAAGCCCTGCTATGTGTCGCACAAGCTTCAAGTCTTCAAAGCGAGACTATTGAAGCAAGTAAAAAGTAGAAAAAAAAATATTTTTAAAAATATAAAAAAAATATAAAAGTTAAAATCACTCCCTTTTGGCCCAATCAAAACAAAACAATAATAAAGAAAAAAAAATACACGTATTTGGTATCGCTGCTTCAAAATATAAAAATAAATTTTCTGATCATTAAATGGTGTAACAAGAAAAAAAATCTACACCAGAATTACATTTTTTTAGTTGCCTAAGCATTGCAATAATAGGCAATCAAAACATCATATCTACCCCAAAATGGTATCAATAAAAACATCAGTTTAAGGTGCAAAAAAAAGCCCTCACCCAGATTCAGATACTGAAAATTTGAGATGCTATGGGTCTTGGAAAATGGCTATTTTTTAATTTTTTTTAATTTTTTTTTTTTTTTTTTTACAAATTTTGGATTTTCTTGTCACCACATAAATAAAAAAGAACCTATACATGTTTGGTATCTGTAAACTCGTAATGTCCTAGAGAATAATAACGGCAGGTAAGTTTTAGCAATGGTGAACATGGGAGAAAAAAACAATTGTGGAACTGCATTTTTTTTTTTAAATTTCATCTCACATGAATTGTTTTCCCTATTTTCTAGTACACTATAAGGTAAAATCAATGGTGTCATTCAAAAGTACAACTCGTCCTGCAAAAAACACGCACCCACACAACCATTTTTACAGATAAATACAAGTTATTGCTCTGGGAAGAAGGGGAGGAAAAAACAATAATAGAAAATCTCAAGGTTGTGAAGGGGTTAAAGGCATAGGAATCAGTTATCATGTGTAGGGAAAGATGTGCCATATATAGTGAAGGGGTTAAATGTCTAAAAGTAAAAAAGAAAAATGGAAAAATCAGAATTGCTGTTTTTGATCGCTGCCTTCCATCATTTTTCCCCACTTGAGATTGTTTTCCCTTGTTTTGTACATTTTTTTTTAAATGAAGGGTGTCATTCAAAACTACAATTCATGAAGCAAAAAACAAGCCCTCATATGCCTATGTCAATGGAAAAATATAAAAATTATGGCTATTGAAATAACTTAAGAGGAAAAAAAACAAAACAAAGAATCGCCAAGTCTTGAAAGCATTCAAGAGAAATTAGTAGCTACGAATTGACAAAATTGGATCAGGCTTTGTGTCACGCAATTCTTCTTCCATCCATTCACTGGGTTATACATTTTTTTGTACATATGTCCGTTACTTTGCTGCAGAAGCAAAGCAGTGTCATATGTCCCTTACTTTGCTGGGTGAGGGCTCATATGGCCGTGACTTTGCTGCAGAAGCAGTGTTATATGTCCGTTACTTTGCTGCAGAAGCAGTGACATATGTCCGTTACTTTGCTGCAGAAGCAGTGTCTTATGTCCGTTATTTTGCTGCAGAAGCAGTGTCATATGTCCGTTACTTTGCTGCAGAAGCAGTGACATATGTCCGTTACTTTGCTGCAGAAGCAGTGTGATATGTCCGTTACTTTGCTGCAGAAGCAGTGTGATATGTCCGTGAGTTTGCTGCAGAAGCAGTGTGATATGTCCGTGACTTTGCTGCAGAGGCAGTGTCATATGTCCGTTACTTTGCTGCAGAAGCAGTGTCATATGTCCGTTACTTTGCTGCAGAAGCAGTGACATATGTCAGTTACTTTGCTGCAGAAGCAGTGACATATGTCCGTTACTTTGCTGCAGAAGCAGTGACATATGACCGTTACTTTGCTTCTGCAGCAAAGTAACGGACATATGACACTGCTTCTGCAGCAAAGTAACTGACATATGACACTGCTTCTGCAGCAGTGTCATATGTCCGTTACTTTGCTGAAGAAGGAGTGTCATATGTCCATGACTTTGCTGCAGAAGCAGTGTCATATGTCCGTTACTTTGCTGCAGAAGGAGTGTCATATGTCCATGACTTTGCTGCAGAAGCAGTGACATATGTCAGTTACTTTGCTGCAGAAGCAGTGACATATGACCGTTACTTTGCTGCAGAAGCAGTGACATATGACCGTTACTTTGCTGCAGAAGCAGTGACATATGTCAGTTACTTTGCTGCAGAAGCAGTGACATATGTCCATTACTTTGCTGCAGAAGCAGTGACATATGTCCATGACTTTGCTGCAGAAGCAGTGACATATGTCCGTTACATTGCTGAAGAAGCAGTGTCATATGTCCGTTACTTTGCTGCAGAAGCAGTGACATATGTCCGTTACTTTGCTGCAGAAGCAGTGACATATGTCCGTTACTTTGCTGCAGAAGCAGTGTCATATGTCCGTTACTTTGCTGCAGAAGCAGTGTCATATGTCCGTTACTTTGCTGCAGAAGCAGTGTCATATGTCCATGACTTTGCTGCAGAAGCAGTGACATATGTCAGTTACTTTGCTGAAGAAGCAGTGACCTATGTCCGTTACTTTGCTGCAGAAGCAGTGACATATGTCCGTTACTTTGCTGCAGAAGCAGTGACATATGACCGTTACTTTGCTGCAGAAGCAGTGACATATGACCGTTACTTTGCTGCAGAAGCAGTGACATATGTCAGTTACTTTGCTGCAGAAGCAGTGACATATGTCCATTACTTTGCTGCAGAAGCAGTGACATATGTCCATGACTTTGCTGCAGAAGCAGTGACATATGTCCGTTACTTTGCTGAAGAAGCAGTGTCATATGTCCGTTACTTTGCTGCAGAAGCAGTGACATATGTCCGTTACTTTGCTGCAGAAGCAGTGACATATGTCCGTTACTTTGCTGCAGAAGCAGTGTCATATGTCCGTTACTTTGCTGCAGAAGCAGTGTCATATGTCCGTTACTTTGCTGCAGAAGCAGTGTCATATGTCCATGACTTTGCTGCAGAAGCAGTGACATATGTCAGTTACTTTGCTGAAGAAGCAGTGACCTATGTCCGTTACTTTGCTGCAGAAGCAGTGACATATGTCCGTTACTTTGCTGCAGAAGCAGTGACATATGTCCGTTACTTTGCTGCAGAAGCAGTGACATATGTCAGTTACTTTGCTGCAGAAGCAGTGACATATGTCCGTTACTTTGCTGCAGAAGCAGTGACATATGTCCGTTACTTTGCTGCAGAAGCAGTGACATATGTCCGTTACTTTGCTGCAGAAGCAGTGTCATATGTCCGTTACTTTGCTGCAGAAGCAGTGTCATATGTCCGTTACTTTGCTGCAGAAGCAGTGTCATATGTCCGTTACTTTGCTGCAGAAGCAGTGTCATATGTCCATGACTTTGCTGCAGAAGCAGTGACATATGTCAGTTACTTTGCTGAAGAAGCAGTGACCTATGTCCGTTACTTTGCTGCAGAAGCAGTGACATATGTCCGTTACTTTGCTGCAGAAGCAGTGACATATGTCCGTTACTTTGCTGCAGAAGCAGTGTCATATGTCCGTTACTTTGCTGCAGAAGCAGTGTCATATGTCCGTTACTTTGCTGAAGAAGAGTGTCATATGTCCGTTACTTTGCTGCAGAAGCAGTGACATATGTCCGTTACTTTGCTGCAGAAGCAGTGACATATGTCCGTTACTTTGCTGCAGAAGCAGTGTCATATGTCCGTTACTTTGCTGCAGAAGCAGTGTCATATGTCCGTTACTTTGCTGAAGAAGAGTGTCATATGTCCGTTACTTTGCTGCAGAAGCAGTGACATATGTCCGTTACTTTGCTGAAGAAGCAGTGTCATATGTCCGTTACTTTGCTGAAGAAGCAGTGTGGGACAGATCAATTCAGCCAAGAGAGTTACTCCGCTCCTATAGTGCTGGTGTTTGCAGTCTGTCTGTGTATTGACATGGCAGTGCTTCGGTTCAACATTACTTCCGTACTATCTGCTTGGTAAGAAGGTATACATTGGGGAAGATACAGTGATAAATGCAACTGCATTCTGGTTCAATTTATACCAAAAAACTAGGGTCCATGTCTTGCATTACAATTTAAGATATTTGTTTTTCTCCATACCTGACAGTGGGGCACAGCTTTGCATGGGAAGATGAATGGCTTAAACATGACCAGTTGCACCATGATTGTGGTGTTAAATATTTAGGTAGACTAATCTAATCTGTGGTATAAAATTATAAAACAAAATGTCTAGTTTTGTCATCCAGCATGAGCCACAGTAATAAATTCGGCACATTTTCGTGTAAGTAGATTTGTATCTAGCTCACCGTTACAGTTATAGACAGAGATAATGTTATCATGACTGAAGTGGAGTTGGGACCGTAAACATTTCAACCTTCTCCAGCCCTTGCAGATGTTGAGAATAACAAGCACAGCAATACTCACCTTCTCCTGTAGACGGCGCCCTCTCCAACACGGATTATTTTCAGGCCACAGTGATACACGACAGTTGCAGCCGATCACCAGACTCTGTGGCTCTGCCACTGTTGACAGCTGCTGAGCCTAATGATTGCCTGCAGCGGTTATGTGTGTTTTATTCATCACATCGCCACTAAAGCCTGTAAAAAAATCACCAGGAGCAGTGACAACGAGGCAGTGCTGGAACAGAGGAGGGTCTCATCCACAAGTCCTATGTCCTGAGAACACAGATTCTTTGTGACTTATTTTTGCAAAACAAGAATGGCGTATTTCATGTTGTCATTTTATTCTAAGCTTATTTCCAAAACAATCACATATAACTGTGTGAAAATGGACATGGAACGTAGTCATGATATTTAGATGCTATTGAAAATGTACGCTAAGAGCGTTTGTTTATTTGGTGGTGATAAACCTCATGAAAACCTCGCTAGAGTTTGCTCCTTCAGTTCCGTCAGGACGAACTGGTAAAACTAATGTTTGATTTCATAAGACTTGGGAATAAGTCTTGTCTCCTATATCCCACAGTGTCACAGTGATTTATATGCTGGTGTGTCATAGTGTCTTGGGAGACAGACGTACGTTTCTGCTGGTGGATCTGGGAGCGTATATACAGTACTGCCATGAAAACTCACTAGGGGGCCATGACTCAGTCAATGTCCCTTCTATCGTGCTGTAACATAAGGAATGCTCTGCGGATTTGGCCGTGCGGATTTTGAAAAATCCGCAGGTAAATCTGCAGGTCAAAAGACCTGCAGTTTACCTGCGGATTAGCCTGCGGTTTTGCCCTGCGGTTTATCATCTCCACGATGGAGGAGATGGTAAACCGCAGCGGAATCCGCAGAAAGAATTGACATGTCAATTCTTTCTGCGGTTTAGAAACCGCAGCAAATCCGCACCGAAAAATCCGCACCGTCTGCACTGCGGTTTTTAATATCCATAGGATATTATGGTACTGTACACCGCAGCAGCCAAATCCGCTGCGGGTCCACAGCATGTGCACACACCCTAAGAGGGATTATTTGGTCTTGTTCGTGTGTGATGGAATTTATATCTTTCTGCTGCAGTGAATTTTAACAAAGTCGTATTATTCTATTTCAGGGAAGTATGGGACAGAAGTCCGTCCTGCCTTCATTCTTAATGTTCCCTACCTGTTTCTTCCTGTCTGGGCAGGAATGAGAATATTCAGAGAAAAGCATGTCCTTACCAAAATACCAGCTGAACAGGTAACAGTGGCCGAAACATCCTTACACCCCAGTGTCCTGTACGGGATTTGGATGTTTCGTCCCCAGCACTTCGCCTCCGGGTACATTTCACCCCTCGCACATTTCGTCCCCAGCATTTTGCCCCCAGGATGTTTCACCCCCGCACATTTTACCCCAGCAGTTTGCCCCCGGATGTTTGTACCCTGTTTTGCCCCCCAGAATTTTGTATTTGGATGTTTCGCCAGTTTGTCCTTGTGGTTCATGAATTCCCGTCCGTCATCAATGTTTCGCCCCCGGATGTTTGTACCCTGTTTTGCCCTCGATGTTTCGCCCCCAGCAGTTCTCCCCCGGGTACATTTCGCCCCCGCACATTTCGTCCCCAGCATTTGGCCCCCAGGATGTTTCACCCCCGCACATATCGCCCCCAGCAGTTTGCCTCCGGCAGTTCGCCCTCGGATATTTGTACCCTGTTTTGCCCCCAGGTTTTTGTGTTTGGATGTTTCGCCAGTTTGTCCTTGTGGTTCATGAATTCCAGTCCGTCTTCAATGTTTCGCCCCCAGCAGTTCACCCCCAGATGTTTGTACCCTGTTTTGCTCCCAGAATTTTGTGTTTGGATGTTTCGCCAGTTTATTCTTGTGGTTCATTTATTCCCATCCGTCATCAATCCACATGTCACAAAAGTACTGTACAGAGTGCTGCACTTTTGTGACATGTTAAATCAACTGTTTCTATCTGTAAACCTCACAACTGATTGTATTATGGTGTCAGAGCATTTTGTCCGCAATTTTAACAAGACATTTTCCAAAACGTTTCTAAAACGTTTTTGTGTTACAAAAACAACACAAAAAAAATAAACGGATTCAAAAAAATGTTGTGTGAATGAGGCCTGATTTAGGTGGGGAATGTAAACCACTCTGAAATCAAAACTCTTCTACCTGATCTCATCGCGGCACTGCGCATGCGCAGCAGTTTCTTGGTGACAGGAGAGGCATCCTGCCCCCTGGATTGACTGATGAATGGGGCAGGAGTGACGTCATGTCAGTGAGCGGCCAGGAGACATTCGACCTCACTACCGCGGCATTCTTCATGCTTCATGGATAAGTGATCCAGGCAAGATGAAAAGACAGCCGGAAGCAGGAGAAGACATCACGGGGAACCGCTAGACTGCACTCCGTGATCCAAGGAGCTGCAGCTGCGACAGGTATGTATGTCAGTTTTTTTGTGTTCTAGGGTGACAATACTCCTTTAAGGCCAGCCAGAAGAGACACTGGGTGAGCTGCTGAAAAGGCAGCCACAGGAACCCCCCAGCAATTGGGGTCCTGTATATTGCAATTGGGTTCCTGTATATCTTACCCCCAGGTATGTTCAGCCCTAGATGTTTTGTTCTCTGCCTGTTGACCCCAAAAGCTGAGGGTGAAACTTCTGAGGTCAAAATGCTAGGGGCGAAACATCAGATGGCGACACATTCAGGGACAAAATGCTGTAGGTGAAACATCCGGGGGCGAAACATCCGGGGGCGAAATGTGTGGGGCGAAATGATAGGGGCAAAATGTGCGGGGGGGGGGGGGCGAAATGTACGTGGGGGCGAACTGCTGGGGGTAAAACTTCCTGTAACCGTCCTGTACAATATAAACCTTCTATTTTTATTGTTTTTTTCAGATAACATTGGCTCACAAAGAAGGAATTTTTCAACGCCCAGTAGATAGTGCACTGATTTTGTATCTGTTGGGCGCAATTACATTTACTCTTTTCAGAGGCCTGGTAAGTATAAATATAATGATGTTTGATCCACTGTTTCCCATTGTGGGCACAGTAACAACCCACTATATTGGTGCGATAGCTAAATGCCATGTTAATTGCACATTGCGATAGAATGTGTGATCTAGAAAGCAATATTATAATGAATAAACTACAAAACGCATTTACAATATATACTCAAGTATAAGTCAACCCGAGTATAAGCCAAGGCACCTAATTTTACCACAAAAAACTGGGAAAACTTATTGACAAATTTAAGCCGGGTATGCATTGTCCCCTCATCCCTATCCCGGTATGCATTGTCCCCTCATCCCTATCCTGGTATGCATGACTCCTCATCCCTATCCTGGTATGCATGGCTCCTCATTCCTATCCTGGTATGCATGACTCCTCATCCCTATCCTGGTATGCATGGCTCTTCATCCCTATCCTGGTATGCATGGCTCTTCATCCCTATCCTGGTATGCATGGCTCCTCAATCCCCATCATGTTATGCATGGCTTTGCATCCTTATCCTTGTATGCATGGCTCCTCATTCCTATCCTGGTCTGCATGGCTCCTCATCCCTATCCTTGTATGCATAGCTATTCATCCCTATACTTGTATGCATGGCTACTCATCCCTATCGTTGTCTGCATGGCTGCTCACCCCTGTCCTTGTCTGCATGGCTCCTCGTTCCTATCCTGGTATGCATGACTCCTCATCCCCATCATGGTATGCATGGCTCTTCATCCTTATCCTTGTGTGCATGGCTCCTCATCGCTATTCTGGTCTGCATGGCTCCTCATCCCCATCCTAGTATGCATGGCTCCTCATCCCCATCCTGGTATGCATGGCTCCTCATCCCTATCCTGGTTTGCATGGCTCCTCATCCCTATCCTGGTGTGCATGACTTCTCATCAATATCCTTGTATGCATGGCTCCTTATCCCTATCCTAGTCTGCATGGCTCCTCATCCTTATCATTGTATGCATGGATCTATATCCCTGTCCTTGTATGCATGGCTCCACATCCCTATCCTTGTATGTATAGCTCCTTATCCCTATCTCGCAGCATCTTGTTACAGTGCCAGCAGCTACTTTATGCTTGTAAGAGGGACATCATGCGTTGCTTACAAGCAGAGCACAGCTGCCGGAATACTCGCTGCTCTCCATGCTGGGACTATGTGCATGGAGGGCAATGGGTATTCATTGCTATTTAGTAGCGTGCACACTGTCAGCCACCAGCTTCCTGCAGTGGCCGGGCGGTCACGTGTGCCCACTATTTAAGAGAAATGAATATTCACTGCCCTCTACTCTCATGGGAGTGGAGAGAAGTGAATATGCATATGCGGCGGCTGCAACTACTGGTATCGCTATTACAGAGAATGAATATTCACTGCCAGCACAGTGAATATTCATTTCTCTTTAGCAGCGGACACAGACTGTAGCTGCATTAGGCAGCTCCTGCCTCCTGTGACCCGCTGCTCTGCCGCTGCTGCTCCCCCTCCATCTTCTGGGATCCTCACTCGAGTAGAAGCCCAGTGGAGAGTTTTCAGCACCAAAAAATGTGCTGAAAGACTCACTTATACTCGAGTATATATGGCAATTAACAAATCACGTTGATTTAGTCAATAGCACATTGAAATGGATTCCACCTTGTTACACGAATAGATACCTGACATAAAATATGACAAATGAGCATGTGAAGCGAGTATGTGAAGTTGAAGGCTATGCAAGATTTAAGATTAGAAAGACAGGGGGAACAGCAGTGTGATACCCCTGGTATCTCTAGTATTATATCTGAAAGTCAAGGATACAAAGAGAAGGCTGGTAGTGCAATAAGAGACTGCGCTGCTGTGGTAGAGTTCAAGGTATCTTTATTGCCAACGCGTTTCCTGAGCCAGTCCCAGCTCACTTCATCAGGGCATCAGTTGCCCTGATGAAGTGAGCTGGGACTGGCTCAGGAAATGCTTTGGCAATAAAGATACCTTGAACTCTACCACAGCAGCGCACTCTCTTATTGCACTACCAGCCTTCTCTTTGTACCAAGTCCTTGGACCTTGTGCAGACTGCTGCAGCTGTTTTATGCGATTATAGGTGTTGTGACTCTCACAACCCTATCAGGTGAGCCTAACACTTGCTGTGCACTCATCTACTTTCCATACAGACCTACGCATTGGAAGCGTCCTGTCTCCCCCTTTTCTTTGAAAGTCATTGATGACAGTAGCACGAATAGTTTCTTCTTACCTTAACACTCCGGGTTTTCCCAATATTAGATTAGAAAGTCAGGGTAGACAGCAGTGAGCAGCTTCTTTCCAAAGTGATCTTGCTATAAGGTGGACAGCAGTGTGAGAAGCCTCTTCTTACATCAGCACCCCTGATAGCTTCAATTTTAGATCAGATAGATATGGTGGACAGCAGTGTGAGCAGCCTCTTCTTCAGCATCCCTGGTATGTCCAGTATAAGATCAGGTAGACATAGAGGACATCATTGTGAGCAGCCTCTTTCTATCTTAACACTCCTGTTATCTCCAATATTAGATCACTAAGACAGGATTGACAGTAGTGTGAGCGGCGTCAGCACCACAGGTATCTCCATCATAGCTATAGACAGTAAATGGAGTAGAGGGCACAAATGCTTGCTTTTCCTCCATTCACACAGAACTATGTCACTATCAGTGTGGGTCCCAGGTTGGGATGCCTGTCTATTATACATTTATCACCAATCTTGGGAATGGTGATATGTTACTTATTGACTTTCAAATGTTTAAACGTATGCGTTCTTAGGGTGTTTAATGTAAATATGTTTAAGCCCAACTACTGGATAAGGTGTAATATTTTATATTCTACCCTCATTTGCATTTATAGTTGGCACTGGACTGTCCTTCGGACTCTTGCTTTACTTACATCTACCAGTATGAACCATACATACGGGACCCTGTGGCTTATCCTAAAGTTCTGGTAAATGTTTTCGATGTTTACTGTTGAAAAGCTTGAGAAAAGCATAATTAAATGAGCAATACTTTGAACCATGAAATTCTTTGAAAAATAAATAACCTATTTATCATTCTCTTAACTCTTTAGTGCAAAATTATGTATGTGTACTTCAATGCTGGGGCCACCATGTGCAGAGTGGCTCAGCAGTTGAGCTCTGTCCAATCTTTGAAATGGCATTTAAAGCCTACCTGTCATATTGTACAGTCCCATATGTGGACAGCTTGGTATAGAGAAGTAGAAGCTGAGCAGAATGATGTATAGATTTCTTGGAAAAGATTCAGTATTGATTTTATTTTATTCATTCAAATCAGTGGGTGGTCTTACTCAATGATTGATAGCTATCTCTGCATCCACAGTCATACAGGGAAGACTGTCAATCACTTGTATGATCGCCCATTAGACTCATATACATACAAACACCAAGGATTTCAATGAATAGAATGTAAGTTTTACGTAAATTTTACTGAATATTTTTCAATATGCTATTTTGAAAAAGTCTGACTTACCCCCAAAGGGTGCAATAGTTAAGTCAAAATTCTGACATACAGTCATTGGTCTCCTGCACAAGCCCAAATAAATAATATATCAGCAATAGTTAAATAACATAGAAACAAAATTTAACAGTTATTAGTTTTCAAGGACCTTCTGTCATCTGAATCTCAAACATGTCAAGAGATGTGTTTTCTGTGTTACATTTTATCTAGAAAGCAATATCTTACAGATAATTCCAAGAATGTCTGCAGCACTAACTGGTTTATTTACCTGAAGTCCTAAAAACATGACTTTATAAAGCTGCTATACAGTATAACTGGCATATGGCAATTAAAGGGGATCTGTCACCCCATTTTAGCCCTATCAGCTGCCGGCACCGCCATCAGGGGCTTATCTACAGCATTCTGTAATGCTGTAGATAAGCCCCCCGATGTAACCTGAAAGATAAGAAAAAAGAGTTAGATTATACTCACCCTGGCGTTCAGTCCGGTCCGATGGGTGTCGCCGTCCCGTCCGGCGCCTCCCATCTTCATATGATGATGTCCTCCTCCTTGCTTCTCCCTCAGCTCCTGCGCAAGCTTACTTTCTCTGCCCTGTTGAGGGCAGAGCAGAGTACTGCAGTGCGCAGGCACCGGACCTCTCTGATCTTTCCCGGTGCCTGCGCACTGCAGTACTTTACTCTTCCCTCAATAGGTCAGAGAAAGTGCACCTGCGCAGGAGCCGAGGGAGAAGCAAGGAGGAGGACATCATCGTATGAAGATGGGAGGCGCCGGACTGGACTGCGACACCCACCGCACCTCACCCGCCCCCCGGTGAGTATAATCTAACGTGTTTTCTTATCTTTCAGGTTTCATCAGGGGCTTATCTACAACATTACAAAATGCTGCTGATAAGCCCCTGATGGCGGTGGCCGCAGCTAATAGCGTTAAAATAGGGTGACAGATTCCCTTTAATGTAACATATTGACAAATTATAGATTATAGCTGTATTGATTATTTTCTTTATCAGCTCCCTCCTTTTGTCTATATATATAATTGCCTTAAATTGTCCGTCATCCACTTCCTTCTGGATGTCCCCAAATCCCACAATCCACCGTGCCGCACCGGAAGTACGCCGAGCGCCGTATTGGAATACCCAAATGATGGGTACTCCAATATGGCACCCACTGGTGGTACCAGGCCCTTCCACAGTACCACCAGCGGGACACCGCCCGGGACCCCGCCACCGCCGAAGCCCTTCCGCTGCCGCTGCTGGACCCGCCGCTGCCTGCCCACCCACCTCCGTCACAGCCGGCAGGAAAGACCGTGGCTTGCAGCCTGTGCTGGAGATGGGGTGCGGGCGCCCTCTGGTGGCGCCGCGACCCACCTCCTGCACAGGCCTCAAGCCGCGGTCTTTCCTGCCGGACCCGCCGCTGCCTGCCCACCATCTACGTACATACATACACACACACACGTACATACACACACATGTACTTACTCACATACATACACACATACTCACATACACACACACGTACTCGCATACACACACTCACATACACGCACACTCACATACACACATACTCACACACACACACACTCACATACAGTCATGGCCAAAAGTATTGACACCCCTGAAATTCTGTCAGATAATACTCAGTTTCTTCCTGAAAATGATTGCAAACAAATTCTTTGGTATTATTATCTTCATTTAATTTGTCTTAAATGAAAAAACACAAAAAGAATTGTCCTAAAGCCAAATTGGATATAATTCCACACCAAACATAACAAAGAGGGTGGACAAAAGTATTGGCACTGTTCGAAAAATCATGTGATGCTTCTCTAATTTGTGTAATTAACAGCACCTATAACTTACCTGTGGCACCTAACAGGTGTTGGCAATAACTAAATCACACTTGCAGCCAGTTGACATGGATTAAAGTTGACTCAACCTCTGTCCTGTGTCCTTGTGTGTACCACATTGAGCACGGAGAAAAGAAAGAAGACCAAAGAACTGTCTGAGGACTTGAGAAACCAAATTGTGAGGAAGCATGAGCAATCTCAAGGCTACAAGTCCATCTCCAAAGATCTGAATGTTCCTGTGTCTACCGTGCGCAGTGTCATCAAGAAGTTTAAAGCCCATGGCACTGTGGCTAACCTCCCTAGATGTGGCCGGAAAAGAAAAATTGACAAGAGATTTCAACGCAGGATTGTGCGGATGTTGGATAAAGAACCTCCACTAACATCCAAACAAGTTCAAGCTGCCCTGCAGTCTGAGGGTACAACAGTGTCAATCCGTACTATCCGTCGGCATCTGAATGAAAAGGGACTGTATGGTAGGAGACACAGGAAGACTCCACTTCTTACCCTGAGACATAAAAAAGCCAGGCTGGAGTTTGCCAAAACTTACCTGAAAAAGCCTAAAACATTTTGGAAGAATGTTCTCTGGTCAGATGAGACAAAAGTAGAGCTTTTAGGGCAAAAGCATCAACATAGAGTTTACAGGAGAAAAAAGAGGCATTCAAAGAAAAGTACACTGTCCCTACAGTCAAACATGGCGGAGGTTCCCTGATGTTTTGGGGTTGCTTTGCTGCCTCTGGCACTGGACTGCTTGACCGTGTGCATGGCATTATGAAGTCAGAAGACTACCAACAAATTTTGCAGCATAATGTAGGGCCCAGTGTGAGAAAGCTGGGTCTACCTCAGAGGTCATGGGTCTTCCAGCAGGACAATGACCCAAAACACACTTCAAAAAGCACTAGAAAATGGTTTGAGAGAAAGCACTGGAGACTTCTAAGGTGGCCAGCAATGAGTCCAGACCTGAATCCCATAGAACACCTGTGGAGAGATCTAAAAATGGCAGTTTGGAGAAGGCACCCTTCAAATATCAGGGACCTGGAGTAGTTTGCCAAAAAAGAATGGTCTAAAATTCCAGCAGAGCATTGTAAGAAACTCATTGATGGTTACCGGAAGCGGTTGGTCGCAGTTATTTTGGCTAAAGGTTGTGCAACCAAGTATTAGGCTGAGGGTGCCAATACTTTTGTCCGGCCCATTTTTGGAGTTTTGTGTGAAATGATCAATGTTTTGCTTTTTGCTTCATTCTCTTTTGTGTTTTTTCATTTAAGACAAATTAAATGAAGATAATAATACCAAAGAATTTGTGTTTGCAATCATTTTCAGGAAGAAACTGAATATTATCTGACAGAATTGCAGGGGTGTCAATACTTTTGGCCATGACTGTACATACACACACACGTACTCACATACACACACGTACTCACATCTCCAGCACAGGCCGCAAACCACCCTCTTTCCTGCTGGCTGTGACTGCATGGAGGTGGGTGGGCAGGCAGCTGCGACACACACACGTACATACACACACACACACACACGTACACACACACACCTACTCATACAGACACACACACCCCACACACACACTTCTAGTTTATACATAAACACTTTTATCAATCACAAATTAATGACATTCAGTAGTTGCTTTCATGAGCTGGAAGTACATTGTTTGCAACATAAAAATACACCAAAAAATAAAGATAGTAAAAAAGAATTTCAACCACTGGTTTGAGGAATGAGCGAAAGGACTAACCAAGCTCCCATGGACCCCATATATGAGAACGTGTCCTAGTCACCCATCTTAGGTGTTAAAGAGGTATTCCCATCTCCAAGATCCTATCCCAATATTTAGTAGGTGTAATAATGATTATATTAGCAAATGCCTCCAATTAGAAATGTAGTATAGTTTTTCTGATTCATTATGTCTACTCATTATTATTATATTATTATTATTACTACTTTCCTCGTGTAGGACATTGCAGGACCTTAGATATCCATGGTTGTGACCACTAGCAACTAGCCAACTATATCAGTGGCATTTAACTTCACAACTTATGACGTATAGGTATGTCATAGATTGTGTCCCGGCATTTGATGCGGACTCTGATCAGCTATCATGTGCCCCTAACAGCTGCGGATGGAAATGCGTTCCCCCTCCGCCACTTTTAACATATTAAATGCTGCTGTCAATCTCTGACAGTGGCATTTTACTTGCACAAACCGGATGCGTATCACTAGATCAGAAATGCTCGACTTATCAAAATATGAAAAGAATTAATCCGATCGGTAAGCGGCGCAATGAAAAAAAAATCAAAATGCCAGAAATACGTTTATTTTTTGTTGCCATAGCATTGCAATAACAGGCGATCAAAACATCATATCTACCCCAAAATGATATAAATAAAAATGTCAGACCTGCGCACAAAAAAAATAAGCCCCCACCCAGAACCAGAACCAAAAAAATGGACAGGCTACGGGTCTCAGAAAATGGTGCCTTTTTTTTTTTGTTACAAACTTTGGATTGCATAAATAAATAAAAAAAGAACCTGGAGAATCATAATGGCAGGTCAGTTTTATGATGTAGTGAACATAGTTAAAAACAAAAACATCAAAAAGCAATTGTGGGATTGCACTTTTTTGCAATTTCACCGTACTTGGATTTTTTTCTCGTTTTCCTATACACTGTATGGTAAAATCAGTGGTGTCGTTCAAAAGTACAACTCGTCCTGCAAAAAACAAACCCTCACATGGCCATATTGATGGAAAAAAAAAGTTGTGGCTCTGGGCAGAGTGGGAGGAAAAAAATGAAAACCCAAAAATGGAAAATCCCAAGGGAAAATGAAGGGGTTAACAGGTTAATTGTGGGAAGCGATTCGTACCATCCACGATTGTTGGAGGCAGGTCCTAGCTGTAGCACCTAGCTATTCCCTGCACCCTGTGAGCCCACTCCATACACCCATTTCCGATTTGAGCCATATATGTACGGAAGATTTCGTGAAGGGGTTAAAATATCACCCCAGTGTCTTATTTTTTTATTGCAGCGCTGGAGTGGTGCTACTAATCTGTGCTTCCTGTACTTGTAACATATGACTATGGAAAGAGCTGACAGATATTTCTTTTTTCCAGATGTTGGTGAACATGTTCTACCTACTTCCATTTCTGTGTGTTTCCATCTATGCTCTGCTGGTTCCTGGCTGTACATGGATGTTGAGCTGGGCAGTTGTATATGCCGGTGCAATGGCACAGGTAGGCTTAGGCCTTTTACTTTAGTTTCCACTTGGTTGCTATTGCCTGCACTGTTTTTTACATGTGTCTCTAGAAATTATTTACCCTCATTTCTCTTTGTAGGCTCAGTTCGCTCACATAGGATCTTCAATCTACCATCGAACTCCATATACTTACCGTGTTCCTCGAGAAGCATGGTGGGAGTTCATGATACTAAATGTTCTGTACACCCTGGGAATGCAACTACTGGCTTATCGATGTGTTCGAAACCCTGCCTACTTTCTTAGAGACACAAAGCAAACTGTGGAGGAAGGCAAGAAACAAGATTAATAGGATTTGTTATTGGACTAATGTGCTCCTTGAGTAAGCCTTGAATATGAAACAGGCGCTTCATGTTGTTGATAAAGCAAAAAAGGACACGTTACCTGTAGGAGGAACTCCACAACAATGCTTTTTTGTGTGTTTTGCACTGGATTTCTGCTAATAAATATGATTTGTCTAGTTCTAGTTTTCACTGTTTATTTTATATATGTAACACTTTTATTTTAAAAACATCTTTTCCTAAAAGGGTTATCTAGTTCTTTTCAATTGAAAAATGTTAATATTAGCTGGACTGGGATCGGATTCTGTCCTCCCCCTACCAATCAGCTATAGGAAGAAGTATGAACAATAAAGAGGTAGGTACCCAAGTCCCACAGCCCTTCCAAACAGAAGTGAGTCGGATCAAATATTGTTGGCAGGTTCTAAAGACTAACTATGTATTTTTTAAAAATCTAAATTTTTTAAAATTTAATATGTGATTATAAACAGCGACACACTGTCAAATGTGTTGTATTTGGTATTGTAGCTCATCACCATTCAAGTCCATAGACATTCACTGAATTCCAATACAGAGCCAATAAATGAGCTTGGTTCTGTTTTTAGAAGACAGAAAAAGTGTTTTTAAACTCCTAAACCCCCATCAAAGGAATGTTAAACTGAGAAAAAAGAGCATGCAAATAATTTCCCTGTCATCTGCATAATCTTCTCATTTTTATTCATGGTATTTGGTTCAAAGTAAAAATATACCTGAAATCATCTCTGTGAATTTGAGAAGCTTAGCCATGCCCCTCCTCTTCCTCTCTGTTCTGTTTCTGGCTGTAAGACAACTGGTTGCAGCTGAAGCCTCACCTCAGTTCTATTTTTGCAGTTGGATAAAAATTTGAAAATCTTTCTTCCAAGATAAGGGGACAGGTGTTAAAAAGACCACTAGGCAAAGAAGGAACTAAGATGGAAGGGTAAAATAATACTTGTGCTTCCTGCAATATTTCTACAAGACTCACAAGTTCAAGATCGGGCAGAAAATGCTGCATATTAGGAAGGCAACTATATTTCATGTTTAAAGGGATTGTTCGGTCCAAATTGATCAGTCTGTGTAACTGCAGACTTATGAATTCTTCCAGCGCACACACTGAGCACTGCAGGGATTCACTGTATTCTGACCCGAGAGTATGTATGAGCTATACACACTCCAGGTGCTGCCTCGCTTCCAAACACTTGTATGGCATTCTTTGTGCTATAAATTGTTCATAACCACAATGTGTTTGCAAACCACATCCATTCCCTTTTTATGTTTTTCGCTAAATAATGTCTCCTTTATAAATCACCCATGACAGCACCATGAAAGAGGGGATCCACCCTTCAAGGACAGGAAACCTACAGGCATAAAAGCCGGCACCTCTCCCATGCATCAGTTGGTTTCCTGTCCTCGACAGGGAAACCTCTTGCAGGCATACCTGAAAATCAGAAAATGGATGACCGTTTTCCCAGGCCCAGCCTACTGGTTAAGGCAACGGTATTTTCCCTGCTTCAGCCAGTGCGGGGCCCCTGGAAGCGCCACGGTGGGTCCAGGGGGATGTTCACGTTTGTGTGCGGGCGCAGGTGACCAGTATCTCTGGTAGGGATAGATGTCTCTGGCATGGCATGCGCCAGGAAAAAATAGGGGGCATGTGCAATGCTCCGGAGCGCCACCGGCGTGTTCGTTACGTGCAAGAAAGTGGGGGCGTGTCGAAGGAGGTACTAAGGTGTCCAAGTGATGTGCTCTAATGATACGGCTAGGGCGTGTCCAGATGAAGGGGCTTGCCTTGCTGACATGCAAGCCATGTGATCAACCTGCTGACCCGGAACTTCCGTGGGTTACTGGAGCCTGGAGGGGCAGGCAGTAGTGCTGCTGCGGCATTTAAGAAGCTACTTGGAGCATGAATCGGCGCTTCTTTGGAGGAGAATGGATGCAGCAGCATTAGCCGCAACAGGTCGTTGGGAAGCCCCAGCAACAAGCGGAATGTTAGCGTCCACATAGCCATATTGGTGGCTGTGTGGGTGAGATGGATATCTAGAGACAGTGACAGATCCAGTCAGAGGAGCTCCAGCAGAGAGTCTTCAGCCACTCCAGAAGGTCTTTCGACTGAGATGTGTCTTCCTCATAATCCAGTAAAACTTGATTGCCTCACACTGGTAAGTGATTTTTGTGAAAGTTCACTCTGTGATGTAGCCTTTCCCTTTTTGGCATTTTTATTGCCAGGGAAAGAAATGTACAGCAAAGTATATGCACAAGGAGTGTGTGCTTTGGAGAAATCTATTGCCTGACTGCTATCTGAAAAGACTTCATCAGTCTTGTATAGAGCAGACAGTAGCGGCGAAGACGCCTAGCTTTGCCACCAACTTAAGATCAATCATCAGGGCGGAAGTTAGAGAGTTCCTAAAATCCCTTTGACATGAAGATGTCCATAAGGGGAAGAAGGATAAAAGGGCTAGGTCCCCAGGGTCAGATGTGTCTAGTATTTCAGATAAGGATGAAGACTCCTCTGAATCCTCCCCGTCAGCCTCCTCCTCTTCAGACAATAACACAGGTCGTTTCTTTTTCCCTATAGACCAGATGGACAGACTTGAAAAGGCAGTTAGGACCATGATAGGGATAGTAGAGTGCAAGCTTGAAAAATCTGTTCAGGATATTATGTTTGGAGGCTTGGACCAAAATAGGCATTGGTCATTTCTTTTAAACAAAAAGATCGGCAACTTGAAACAGAGGGAATCGGGGGAAAAAAAAAGAAAAGAGAGCCCCCATCCTATGTTATTTAAGAGGAGATATCCTTTTGATAAGCCTTCCTTGTTAAGCTAGGACAAAGCCCCAAAACTGGATGCGGCCGTAGCAAAGGCTTACACAAAAACCTCTCTCCCCTTTGAAGACATGGGGAATTTTAAAAGTCCCCTTCGATAAGAAAGTAGACACCTTCCTTAAAGGTGCATGGAAGACGTCGACAGGAGCACTAAAGCTGCTACATATACAGCTAGATTCTTAATGGTTTGGTTAGACCATCTGGAGACCCAGTGTTATGGGTTTACCGTTACAAAGAGGAGACAGAAGACCGCATCTTCTGATTTCTCCTGCTCCTGCACTGGTTAGAAGCAATTCGCTTTCAGATTAAACGGTGTAAATTTCTTTAGGCAGTGCATGGGTTAATCTGCTTTGTTGAGAGCTTCTGGGGCTAAGGCTCTCAGCTGTGCACTGTTAGCCACTTCCATCTCCTATAAAATCTGGGTCCTGGCTAGCACTCATTGTCAGAGTAGCTTTAGCTGCATTGGCTGAAGGTTGGGAAAAGAAAGGAGAACACAATAGATTGTGTAGATTATGCACAAATAACCAATGATGATATTAAGGATATATAGAATATATCAATTAAAAAATGCAAGATGTGTACCAAGAATAAAATGTGTAAAAAAACAAAAAAGTCCCACAGTGAAAAATGTGCACTATTTGAAAAGAAATAATAAATAAAAATGCATGAAATGTGCCAAAAAATAACACAATGGTGAAATATGAGCTGCCTAGAAAACAGACAGTAGGTGAAGGAATGAAGCCACAGAGCGCAATGATATGCACTGCTAAGAAAACATGGGCCAAAAAATCAAGATGTAAAATAGGGCTAAATACCTGAAGGTCAGACCTGAGTGGGAGAAGCGGTATGCCAATAGAACGCGCCCCGACGCGCGTTTCGGAAAGCTCCTTCATCTGGGGGATGGTACAGACTCAGCTGGAGGGCTTATTTATAGTACGGTAAATCCGGTGTATGAAGCGATGCGGCGCATGCGCGGTCGCCGCTGACCGTAATTAACATGGCAATTGACGTCATGTGAGCAAACACCGCCCTGAAGGGGCGTGCTAAAGCAAATAAAGACGCCATTGCCATGCAACCTGCCAGAACATCAGGCCACACATGCGCACTGCTGCATACATGGTGGAAGGACATGATAGCTGCATAAGTCTGTGACACAGAATGTAATGCTGGCAGATGCTGCTCGCAGCAATATATTCAAATGCATAGGGAACCTAATAGGCATAAAGTAGAGCTATATAACAAGATATAATATAGGCAGATAAAAAACATCGCTCACAGCATAATATTCAGACAGAATGCTTGTATGCATAAAGACAAATAAACATTATATAAAAAAATTATGTATTACACGCTAAAAAATGAACATGATTACAGCAGGTGATAAATCATCTGTTGTCAATGAGTAGATCTTCTTCTCTTGTTCCTTCAATGAAATCTGTTCATATGGTGGCATACATATTTATAAGGGTCCACAATTAATGGCCACAAACCACATAAGCTAAGAAAAAATAAATATAAAAGGAAAATTATTTTAAAAAAGTATAAAAGAAACTATAAAAATGGTATAAAAGAAAGACTCTCATTGAGACCCAGTGGGGACACAGTACGTAGTGTCCAAATCCACTGGGTCTCAAGTTGGGCAAGTTTTTTGCTTATATTGCCACCTCTAATACCAACATGTACCATGTCAATACCAACCACTCTAAAGTAGAGTCACAGTTGTGGTACAGCTTGAAATGTTTCGGCAATGTCTTGAGAGATGAGATATCTTCTATGTCCTTGGCTGCCTTTATGCCTAATACGTGCTCAAGGACCCTCACCTTAAGTTGTCGGGTGGTGAACCCAACATAGGTGAGGGAACATGGGCACGTGGCATAATAAACTACCGCCGTAGAAGAACAAGTGATGTTTTTCATGATATTAAAGGTGTGGAACTTATCAGAGCTGGTAAAACAACCCGCTCTGATAATGTTTGGGCAAACCACACAAGACCCACAGGGTCTACATCCCCTGATAGAAATTTGTTTAAAGACAGAATTACTACTAATTATACCTTGAACATAGTGGCTTTTGACTAACTTATCACCTAAATTAGGTGATCTCCTGAAGGTGATATTGGGGCGGTCACCAATGTATTTGGAAAGAATAGGATCACATTTTAGAATTGGCCAAAATGTAATTAAATGAAATCTAAGACATTCGTGTTGTCCATTAAATTGCGTAATAAAACGGACCACATTGTCGGGTCTAGAGATGTTTGTATTGTATAAAGCGTCTGGACGCGACACAAATCTAGCTCTATTAAAGGCTCTTTTTATCGAGCGTTTGCTGTATCCTCTTTCTAAAACCTATCCTTCAAAATATCTGCCTGTTGATAAAAATCAGCCTCGGTGGAACAAATACGTCTAAGACGTAAAAATTGCCCAATCGGAATTGAATGAATCAGAGCTTGGGGGGTGGGATGATGAAGCATGAAGTAATGAATTGATGGCCATTTGTTTCCTATACAAATCAGTTTGAAGACAGTCTTCAGAGTCCCTCATAATTCGTACATCCAGGAACTTAATGACCTCAGTATGACAATGGTAAGTAAAATGCATATTAATAGAATTAGAATTTAGTTTCTAAATAAATTCTGATAAGGCATCATGGGTGTCTTGCCAAAATAAAGAACACGTCATCTATATAACGTGTCCAAAATGGGACATGTTCCACTTGTTTAAAATTACCATAAAGGAAGAGGTCCCTCTCCCACAGGCCCAGGAACAGATTGGCATATGAAGGTGCAAAAGAAGCACCCATGGCTGTTCCCTGGGTCTGTAGGAAGAAGGACCCCTTAAATACAAAAAAATTATGAGATAAAGCAAACTCTAATAAGTTGGTGAAGAAAATTATAGAAGCCCTGGAAAATGAAGAATACTGTAAAAAATAATTGACACCATTACAGACAATGAAAAGTTGTTAATGGCTAATAAATTGCTCAGTAGCACAGATGAACCATCAGAGCACGCTAGGGTTGTAAATCCAAAAGTTAGGAAAGAAAAATTAAAAGAGGTAGGAAGTAATCGACTTTAACGACCTTCTGACAAAAGATGAAGAACAAAAGCAATATGTCCTGCAAGTTGTAAGCAAATGCCGAGCATTATATTCTGACGTTTCTAAAACTACTTTAACAAAAGCTCTAGAATAGATTAGATAACTATGTAAAATTATCAACTCATGTAGGTTAGCGTGCTCTGATGGTTCATCTGTGCTACTGAGCAATTTATTAGCCATTAACAACTTTTCATTGTCTGTAATGGTGGGATCAAAAAACGATAATCCCACCCACTCTGCATTCAAATACCACAAATGGTTCGAAAATTTGGTCAGGGCTATTTCTGCAATGTTGTTGTCACATTCTTTATAGTCTAACAGACTATGCAAAATACCTAAAACTTAAAATACCTCAATTTGGATTTTTTCAAACTTTGAGCGACGAGCGGCATGGGTTAACGTCGTTTGATCGAGCTCAAATTTTGGCTCTCTCAATATCTGGAAAGGGGAATCGTTTTGTGGGGTCCAGACGAACAAGATTCTGACATTTTTTCCCCCCCATATGAGATCCGGTCACCCTACTGTCCAGCCTCTGTTTGAGGACTTCGATTGAAGGAGAACTCACCACCTCTCGTGGCACCCTGTTCCACTCATTGATCACTCTGTCAAAAAGTTTTTTCTAATATCTAATCTGTGTCTCCTCCTATTCAGTTTCTCCCATTGCTTCTAGTCTTTCCTTGTGCAAATGAGAATAAAGTTGATCCTTCTACAATGTGACGGCCCTTGAGATATTTGTAGACAGCTATTAAGTCTCCTCTCAGTCTTTTCTTTTGCAAGCTAAACATTCCCAAATCCTGCAACCTTTCCTCATAAGACAGGGTTTGCAGACCGGTCACCATTCTGGTCGCTCTTTTCTTTTTTTTTTAAATTCGTTTATTAACCATAAACAAGACAAACAACATACACACTTATATATGATAATAAGCATTACATAAAGCACATACACTTTCCACAGTATTGATATAAAACAAAATGCATATGTCAGTTTACACATGGAATAAAATGTAGTGTCAGGTAAACCATTCAAGCTTTTATATTGTTATTCGATCAATAAAATCTTTTTAACTTCCTAAACCAAACTATAACTACCAGTTCGCAGTCTAGTTCTACATAATCAGCCAATTATTATGCGATGTCTCCCTCCTACAAGGTAAGGTGAGAGGAATTCCATCTCTCCCAGATCTATTCGAATTTGCCCGGGCACCCTCTATTTCGATACAGCGTGCGCTCATATGGAATAACCGCATTCACCAATTCGATCCAAATCCTGAGAGAGGGACATGAGCTCCCCATCCAGCGCAGTGCCAGAACCTTTCGTGCCATAAATAACGTTTCCCGTAAAAAATCCCGATATAATGACCCCAAGATTCATCATCCCACACCCCAAACAGGCAAACCAACGGCTCAAGGGGAACAGGAGCTTGTACCAGGTAAGCTAATAATGACGTCACCTCCTTCCAATATTGTGCAATAATAGGACACCAAATCATGTGTATAAAGTCTGCATCCAATGAGTGACATCTCAAGCATTCCGATGATTGGAATCTGCCCATCCTGAATAGTTGGGTCGGGGTCAGATATGATTAATTTTTAATATATAATTGTGTCATTCTGTTATTGATAGACGGAGACACCCCGATCGGAGATTCCAGAATTTCTCCCCATTCCTCTCCCTGTGCATCGGGGATGAGCCTCTCCCACTTCCCTTTAACCGAGTTTATGGTGGATTCCGCCCCTACCGATAGCATATATGTGTACAAAGTGGAGATGAGACCCTGGGGACCTTGCGATTTAAGGATGCCTATCAAGGGCAGAAACGATATAGCTTTGTTTACCCCCATATTTCTCATGTGTGATTGAAAGGCCGACCTCAATTGTAGATAACAGAAAAATTGGGATCTTGGGATGTTACATTTGACCTGTAATTGTTCAAAAGACACCAAGGTTCCATGATCGTGCAAATCGCCTACCGAGGAAACATTGTGTTGAGTCCAGAACTCGGCAGACGGGTGTTCAAGCAATGCCGGAAAACAATCATTATTCCACAGGGGCATTTAAGCCACTATGTCTCCAAGTCGAATTACTCTCTTAATCTGCCTCCACACTGATCGTGCCAGGTGAAGCAGGGGCAGCAAACGGGGGACATTTATTTTTCTCAATTCTAAGAAGCCCAGCGGCAGCTAACTCGTGCGGCGTGGAGCAAGTGGCTTTCAGAGTTAGGGAGGTGATCATCAGGCATACACTTGCATATGACTTTGGCCTGTCTGGCCAGATAATATCGAAAAAAGTCTGGTAGCGCTGCCCCACCTTCCCTTTTTGGTCTTTGCAGAGTGGACAGCCTGAGTTTGGGCCTAGCTTTTCGACATATAAAAGATGTAATTTGAGAGTTCAAATTTGCAAAGAAGGATCGGGGTACTACCACAGCACTGTGCTGAAGAGAGTAGCTGAGTTTAGGAAGCAGTATCATTTTGATTAAATTAATACGTCTAGCTACAGAAAGCGGGAGTTTACTCCAGATTAGAAATGTAGCTTTAACCATTTCCAACAATGGGTGTATGTTGAGCCGCAAATCTAACAAACTGCTTCGAGGTAGGTGGACACCTAGATATTTGAAACTGGGTACAATAGGTAATGAGGAGAGGGCCTCTAGTCGTGGCATCGGGGCATGGGAGAGGGGCATCAGGGCAGACTTTTCCCAATTTATATACAGTATAAACCAGAATATTTACTGAATTTATTGATAGTGGCTATTACCTGTGCCAATGTAGCCTCCGCGCTACCCATAAAAATCACCATGTCATCAGCGTATAAGCCTATGGTGTCTACTCGACCCGCTATTTCTATACCTTCAATATTAGGGGAAGATCTTATACGAATAGCCAATGCCTCGATCACCAGGGCAAAAAGGGCCGGAGAAAGGGGACAATCCTGACGGGTTCCCCTATGTAATGAAAAGGACTCAGATATAGAACTATTTACAATGACACAAGCCTTAGGTTTCATATATAATGTACTAGCCTATTTTAGAAACCTGTCACCAAACCCATATTTCTGTAAACATGCACATTGGAAGGGCCACTCAAGGGAGTCGAAAGCCTTGGCCGCATCCAGCGATGCCAATGCCCATTGATTATCTGGTACCAGGGAGCTATATTGGACCACCGACTGGACTTGTCTAATATTAATAGAAGTGCTTTTACCAGGCATAAAGCCAGTTTGATCAGGATGTATAAGTTCTAATATAATCGAATTCAACCTTTTAGCCAAAGTTTTCGTAAAAATCTTATAGTCCACATTCACTAAAGATATGGGACGATAAGATCCACAGTCTAATGGGTCCTTCCCCTCTTTTTTAAGTACTATTATGTTACCTTCATAGAAGGGCTCTGGCATAGACCCTCCCTCCCAAATCCCTTGGAACACCATCAACAACAGTGGCGCTAATATCTCCCGGTATTTCCTATATAATTCAATGGGAAACCCATCAGGTCCAGGGGCCTTCCCAGACGCCATGTCCGTTATGGCATTCTCTATCTCCTCCAGAGTAAATTTAGCATTCATAAAGGTCCGCTGGGAAGGGCTCAGAGTGGGAAATGTGATATCCGACAGGTATTCCAAACACCCCTGACTATCAACATCACTTCTAGAGTTGTACAGTGATCTATAATAGTTATGGAAGCAGCTCAGTAATTCTTCAGTTGAAGACACCAGAGTACCATCTGAGCTACGGATCTGTAATATTGTGTAAGTAGTGTTGTGCTGACGTAACAAATAGGCCAAGAATTTACTTGCCTGGTTCCTCAGCTCAAAATAAGATTGACGGGCAAAAAATAATTTACGTTTGGACCTGGTGTCTATGTGTTGAGTATATAATCTGTGAGCAGCCAGCCAATCCACCCTATTGCCACTAGTCTGATCAGATATGTAAGTGGCCTCCGAGTCTCTCAATCGCTGCTCCACCTCATCATCCTCCCACGATGTCACACGTTTTATAGAAGAGATCGTAGAGGATAAGCAGCCCCTCAAGTATGCCTTAAGGGCATCCCAAAATAAGTTAACATTCTGAGGTTCAGGGTGGGACGAAATGAAGCAATGTAATTGATCGATCGTCCTATCGGGTGATTCTATCAATTTCAGCCAAAAAGGGTTTAATTTCCATGCCATCTTGTTGCTGAGTGGTCCGTATTTAAGTTTAAGAACGACAGGGCTATGATCTGAAATTCCCCTACTGCCATGTTCTATACTATCTACCCACGTTACTAGACCACTAGATCCAAATATGTAATCTATACGTGACAAGGAGTGCTTAGTGGATGAATGACAAGTATATTCCCTCTTCTCGGGATGTCGCATTCTCCATAAATCCAGCCATCCACTGCACTCCATGAATCGCGATAGTTGGGATATAACCTGTGGGAGAGACTCCCCCCGCCCTTCATCACTCAATCTCACCCTGTCAAGACGATTATTCATGACCTGGTTGAAATCCCCCATGCATATGACATCTGCGTCTGGAGAGTTCAGGGCGAAACCCATCGCCTTCTGGAGAACAGACATATTGGCTGGAGGGGGGTTGTAAATACATAGAATAACATATTGTCTGGAATTAATAAGTGCATGCACAAATACAAAACGTCCCTCAGGATCCCTTTGGGCTTCCCTGGCCTCTCATCTAACATCCTTATGTATCAATAGCGAGACCCCCCTTGAATAACTGGTATGAAATGAGTGGATATACCATTGTGCCCACGGTTTCTGCACAAACCGAGTAGTATCCCAGGTCAGGTGCGTCTCCACCAAGGCCACAATGTGCGGACGGCATTGCCTGATGTGCGAGAATACCTTGATTTTCTTTCGGGGGGGGGGTCTTAATGCCCCTCACATTCCAGATCATACATATTATTTCAGACCCCATTTTTGTCTGTCAGAATATGGCGTATGCTAGTACCCGAGCAGAGATTAGAAACATCACACAGAAGACAGGGTTGCCACTGACTGCGACTACTACCTAAAAAACTATTACAACTGAGACTATAAAAAAGAAAAAAGCAAAACATTAGTCTAGTGGTATAGGAGCAGAGTCCCACGCCCCTATTGAAAAAAGAATAAGGGGATACCATCACTGAACTCAGTGTCCGGTATTGCTGTTAAACTGGATACCCACCAAGGAAGCCCCAACTGGGCCTCTAATTGAAGGATTCAAATTGGCAGTGAGTACATTAGGATTCCTTTGCAGGGGATCCCCCATGGGACCGCAGCCACTCAGTCGCCTCTACTGGATCTGTAAAAAACATAGATGAGCCCCCGTGTACAACCCGGAGCCGGGCCGGGTAGATCATGGAATACACGATGTTCCTCTCTCTGAGCCGCCTCTTAATTTCGATGAATTGTGCCCGTTGCTTCTGAAGTTCCATGGAAAAATCCGGGAAAATGGAAATCACAGCATTATCAAATTTGATGGGGTTTTTTGCCGTGCGAGACTTAAGCCAACATTCCAGAAATTGCTCAGGATGTTGACCCTCTGAACGCTCCGAAAGTCCAATGACACGAATGATATTTCGACGCATCCTGTACTCCAGATCGTCCGCTTTTTGCTTCCAGGCGTTCATAGAGCCTGCCACCTTTGTCAACTTGACCTCCATAGGTGCGATGGTGTCTTCTAGCTGGGATACTCTCGTCTCTACTTCCGTAATGCGTCCTTGCATAGCTTGCATGTACTGTCGGAGTTGCCCCACCTCAGTGTACACGTCTTCTATCTTCTTCGTCAGAGAAGTCCTGGTTAAGGAGATGGCTTGCATTAGCTGTTCAGACGACTGTTTGAGGGTCAGTTCTTCCTGCTCATTCTCCTCCTCGCAAACAGGGGGACGGCTTTTTCGCTGAGCTTGTGAAGGGTTATTTTTGGGAACCCGAACTTTCAGAGGGGTTGGATCTGGCATATTCTTTTAATTTTTCTGCTGCTGCTGATCCTTTAGATTGACTCATATTCAGTGACAGTGCAGTGCCACAGGACAACCAGAGGTGCAGGCTCTGGGGACTTTCCCCCAATTATATGCACAGCAGGGCTTGTAAAAAGAGATATATCACAGAAGCAACTCCTATGTAGGGGGAAATCACATAGATCAGGAAGGGCAGTGTCTGGTGCTGCAGCAGCGAGGTTTGTCACAGCCGGGGGGGATAGAGACCACAGCCCTCGCAGAGACAGCGGCAGTGGGGGGGTACATAAGTCCCCACAGAAGTAGCGCCAGTGGCACAGTGAATCTATTAATGAAAGGGAGGAACGCAGGGCTCAATTTTTCAGTGCACTCACTAAGAGTCCCTTGTGTCCTCAGGATGTGAGTCACCGTCCAGTAGCACTGTGGCAATGGAAGCTGGACGCCGCAGCTGTTACTGATAGAGCGCGCGTCTTAAGATGGCCGCTGCCCCGTGCAGGCACTGCCGCCCACTCCGGCTCCCCCGACTTTCAGCTCACCAGAGCTACCTCACGTCTCCCAGCGGGGTCCACCGGGGTCCCCGGCATCCAGATGTCACGAATGTTGACAGGTGCGTTGCAATTATGAGGCCACAGACGTAGGATGCAAGCAGGATTTTCAGGAGCTCTCTGTGTGCCTCCTTCTTCCTTGGCTACATAGCCACACCCCTGGTCTCTCTTTTCTGAACTTGCTCCAATAGGTTGATGGCTTTTTTAAAATGTGGCACCCAAAACTGGACACAGTATTCCAGAAGAGGTCTGACCAAAGAGGAGTAGAGGGCGATAATGACTTCACGTGATCTAGACTTTATGCTTCTGTTTATACATCCTAGAATTGCATTTGCCTTTTTTGCTGCTGCATCACACTGTTGACTCATATTCAGTCTGTGATCTATTAGTATACACAAGTCATTTTCACATGTGCTGTTGCTTGGCCCTATTCCTCCCATTTTGTATATGCTTTTTTCATTTTTATTGCCAAGATGTAGTACTTTGCATTTTTCCTTGTTAAAAACCATTCTGTTAGTTGCTGCCCACTGCTCCAGTTTATTTATATCTTTTTGAATCCTCTCTTCTCTAGTATTATAGGTAATGCTTACCATGTGGAACTGTGAGGAGAGCAGGAGGAGGAACAAAGCGCTGATAGAGATATGCTGTATCGCTATGGTGCAGTGCGCTAGTTACGGCTGTGTCTGGTCAGGGTTAAATACCGGACATGAGTGCATGCTAAAGCGCTCCTGTGTGAGCTGGCAGAAAATTGCCTGAAGAGAGGAATCGAGCGCTCTCTGAAGTGAAAGCCGGAAATGCCTCTAGCTAGATGGCGGCGACAGGAAGTAGTCAGTGAAATGCTGGGTGAAGTTCAGTTCAGCTGCATTAGTGAGATCCACGGTGTCTGAGCAGTTCAATATGGCGTGACACAATATACTGTGGGAGGAGAAACATATTATAGTGAATATACAGATTAAAGTGCGGCATAATATATGTAACAGACCAAATAATGGGCAACTTGATAGTGTCAGAATAGAAGTAAGGTAAGAAGGTCATGAGATAAATATAAAGAAAAATAAAAATAAATGAAAAAAATTAGAATATAAAAATAAGGTGAAAATAGAAATAAAAAAAGACTACTAAATTTGAGAAAAATTGCGAATACTGAATTTGAGAAAAACTAAGTAAAAATAGAAAAAAGAAAAAATAAAGAATAAAAAAATAAGAATAAAAATAAAAAAGAAATATAAGTAACCATACCCCTTCCCAGGAGCATTCTCTACCGCGGTTGCTGTTGCTGTAGAGAATGAAACAAACATATTAGATAGGAATACACTATTAGCACAATTAAAATAGACTCATAACATCGTATTCTCTATTTAACCCTTTTGGTTCCAAAGTTTGCAGTGTGTGATCCAAAAAGCCTCTCTGAGTTTAAGTGACCTAATTTGATTGCCACCCTTCCTGGGGGCGGAGACATGTTCGAGAACAAGAAACCTCAACTGGGCTACAGTATGGCCCACGGTATGAAAGTGGAAAGGTCTGGGTAAATGATGTCTACCACACCGTAAATCAGACTTGTGGTGTGAGATCCTATCTTTCACTCTCTGTGTGGTTTCACCTACATAAATTTTGCCACACGGGCATTTGATTGCGTATACGACAAATTTGGAATCGCAGGTGTAGAATCCCTTGATGGGGATATCAGCACCTGTCTGAGGATGTGAGATCGAAGGACCTTTTAAAACATTAGCACACTGTGAACATCATTGTAAACACGGGAAAGTTCCTTTCCTCTGTGTCTGAAGAAAGCTCTGCCTTGAAACTTTAAGGTTGTGTGCACATGTAGCAATTTTTAAGCGTTTTTGCCGCGATTTTCGGCGCGAAAACGCTGCGAAAACGCTTAAAAATCGTGTACAGAATGCCCCCCATGCATTCCTATGGCATTCCGCACATGCTGTGCTAATGCTGCGCTTTTTTCCGCTGCGGAATTGCATCGTGGAAAAAATCGCAGCATGCTCATTCTTTTGTGCGGAATCGCAAAGAATTGCCGCGATTCCGCACCCATAGGAATGCATGAGAATCGCTTACTTCCCGCATGTGACTATGCCTGTGGAATCGCTGCATTCCCGGCCTAGGGTTCCCAGTAATGCCTTGCGGCAAGGCCCTGTAATGACGTAGTCTCGCGTGACTCTAGCGGTCTCACGAGATCGCTATAGCAACGCGAGACTACGTCATAACAGGTCTCGCAAGGCATTACTGGGAACGCTGAGGCCCGGGAATGCAGCGCGGGACGCCGGAAGGTAAATATACCCCGATTTTTTATTTTTTTTTAGCATTTTAACATCCTATCTTTTACTATTGATGCCGCATAGGCGGCCTCAATAGTAAAAACCTGGTCACACTTGTCAAACACTATGTTTGACGAGTGTGACCAACCTGTCAATCACTTTCCAAGCGATGCTTCAAATCGCTTGGAAAGTGCTTGAATAACGCACGTGAAAATCGCGGCAAAATCGCGATCATAATCGTGGTAAAATCGCGGTGAAATCGCGCGGAAAAAACCACGCGATTTCTGGGAAGGAGTCCGGTTTTTAGTGAGCGTTTTAAACGCTACGTGTGCACATAGCCTTAGTGTAGAGCCAATATCTGTTCGTACAATCCTGTCCCTAAGATTACTTGGTCTCCTGAAGCTTGGGAGAAAGGGGACTTGAAATTCTGGAACATGTGGAAAGCTATTCTCAAGTATGAGCCAATGCTTACGGATTTTCTTGTGTAGTCTGTACATAAACGGGTGAAAGGTATGGACAAAGGGAATCCTAGGACCCTTCCTTGACTTACCGTGGGACCGAAAGTAGATGACGGGGATAACGCCTCTCTAAGGCAATGAGAAAAAACTTTGTCCAGCTCCACGATGTAGTGAAAAATATTCTTTATTCACTCAATAGAAATGAGGTTTAAAAGCCAGCATGAGTTACAAGGCATGCGATCGATCTACGCGTTTCGAGTGGCTAGGCACTCTTAATCATGATCATGTTCATGATTAAGAGTGCCTAGCCACTCGAAACGCGTAGATCGATCGCATGCCTTGTAACTCATGCTGGCTTTTAAACCTCATTTCTATTGAGTGAATAAAGAATATTTTTCACTACATCGTGGAGCTGGACAAAGTTTTTTCTCATTGCCTTGGATTGTGCGCTTTGACACAGCGGTCTCGTGCTCCGATGTTGGAATGCCGTATCTGGTGAGCTGGATTTGTATCCTGATAACGCCTCTCTGCAAATTTTTCTTCCATATTGTCTAGACGTTCAGAACATTTTAGGGGGTCACTGACTATCCTTTTAACTCTGTCAAATTGTGAAATAGGAATGGATTTCTTAACTGCCGCTGGATGACAGCTTTGATACAGTAACAGGTTGTTACAGTCTGTTTCCTTTGTGTATAGCTCAATAGACAGGTTACCTACAGTATCTTGTATAATCTTCGTGTCTAGAAAACTAGTCTCGGTTGGATGGTTGTTCAGAGTGAACGATAATTCGAGCCAAATGCTATTGAGATATATATCGAATTCCTCTAATGATTCCAATGATCCATGCCAAATGCAAAAAACATCATCGATGTATCTACGCCAGAGAAGACAGTGGGATTGATAATAATAATAATAATAATTTTTATTTATATAGCGCCAACATATTCCGCAGCACTTTACAATTAAGCGGGGACATGTACAGACAATAAATTCAATACCAGTTAAGACAATTCAAACAGTGACATTAGAAGTGAGGTCCCTGCTCGCAAGCTTACAATCTACAAGGAAATGGGGGGACACAGTAGGTGAGAAGTGCTTGTTAATTCAGGTCTGGCAATTATAATAAATAGGGATTTTCATAAAAAGCTGCATGATCCGGTCATCAGCCCGTGTTTTTAAGTGCAATAGACAAGTATCAAGTGCAGTTATCATGTGCATGGAGGGTGTGGAGACAGATGAATAGTAGGGTGCAGATTCAGAATAGTATTTGGAAGGAGGGAACAGGGCAAAGTTAGTTTGCTGAGTAGTTGATGTGGTAGGCTTGTTTGAAGAGATGGGTTTTCAAAGCGCGCTTGAATAGGTCAGGGCTAGGTATCAGTCTGATCGTCTGGGGAAGTGCATTCCAGAGAGCTGGAGCAGCACGAAAGAAGTCTTGGAGACGGAGGTGCGAGGTTCAGATTACGGGGGATGTTAGTCTTATCTCTGTTAGGATATATGTACTCTGACTCAAAATTGGCCATGAAACAATTTGCATAAGACCCCATGGCTGTCCCCTGTATCTGAAGAAAAAAAGAATCTTCAAAAAGAAAAAAAAATTCTGTTAGTACCAAATTTAATAAATCCATCAAAAAGTTAATGGCAGTAGGTTCTGTGGTGGATCTTTCTAATAGGAGTCTAGTTGCCCTCATCCCCTTTACATGTTGGATAGAGGTATATAAACTGTTGACATCAAAGGTCACCAGTAGGGTGCCTTCAGGTAGTTGACCAAAATTTTTGATAATATTCAAAAAATCCCCTGTGTCCAATATAAAAGAGGGGGTGTTTTTAACTAGTTGAGTAAGTACTTTCTCCAGAAGTTGGGACAATCGGGATAGTATGGAGTCGCTTGAAGCGACTATTGGTCTGCCAGGGGGATTCGTGAGTCTTTTATGTATTTTATCTATTATTCCATCCCCCAAAGCACGTGTCAAGACACCCTCAATTTTCTCCCGAACAGATAGTGTGGGATTATGGGGTAGAGGTAAGTAGACCTCCCTATTAATCAATTGTGAATGGATCTCATTTCGATAGGCCAAGCGGTCCATGATGACAGTGGCTCCGCCTTTATCGGCTGGTTTTATAACTATGTCATGGTCATCAATTAATGTTTTTAGGGCATCATGCCTGATTAAGATTAGCATGAAAATACAATTCACCCCTAGCGATCTGTTTAGTGTACAAGGAAACTTCCTTTTCTATTAGGGAGATAAATGTTTCGACTGGTGGACTAGTTCTAGGTGGGTTAAAAGTGCTCTGTAATCTGAGGCCTAAATCAGCAATGTTGACCGATGCTTTAGCAAGTTCTAATGTTCTAGGAGAAGTAGAAGCCTGTGTGCTAAAGTGAGCCTTTAATCTAAGGTTCCTATAGAACCTCTGTGTCATGGTTAGGACATGGTTAATGTCCTGTTCTCACAGGTTTAACTTTTGCCGGCCTCTCTTTGGATCTGGGAGGGGTATTTATACTCACTCCAAACTAGCATTCTCTGTCAGTTATACTGCTGTTCTGGTGTGTCTGACCCCTGGTGTGCGCGTACTCTGTGTTGTTTGTTTGCTTCCCGTGTATGACCTGGCTTGTTCCTTCACTCTGTACTCCGTCTCTCGTTTTTGTACAATTGTCTTTTCTGGTTCTGACCTCCTGGCTTGGCTATCGTTACTCCGTTACAGGTTACCCCTATTGTACAGTCTAATGCCCGTTCTGGTTTTCTGATCTATTGCTACGTCCTGACTGTCCTTTCTGTCTAATCCTTTGGTACTGTATTGCTATCTCGTGCTTTGACCTCGGCTTGATCTGGTTTCTGTCTCTGTCTATGCCCCTTGGTAACATTGTCCTGTAGTTACCTTTCTAGGAGTTTCCCTGCAGCTCCTAGCTCTGTGGAGCTTAGGCCACGCCGCCAGCAGTCACGTGCTTCAGGTCCTGGAGCATGCATTGAAAAATGATGATGATTGACCTCATGGAGATCAACATCTGACACTGCGGAGACACCATCACTAGTGTTGAGCATTCCGATACCGCAAGTATCGGGTATCGGCCGATACTTGCTGTATCGGAATTCCGATACCGACTTCCGATATTTTTTCAATATCAGAATTCGGCATCGGAATCGGAAGTTCAGTTGATTGACGGCCTGACGTCATCATGATGCGCGGTGTGTGCGCATCATGATGCGCCGTCATTTCGGGCCTTCCGGGGGTCTCTGCCGGCCTGCCGGGGGGCTGTGCCGGCCTGCCGGGGGGCTGTGTGGACTGCCCGGGGTCTGTACCGGCCTGCCGGGGGGCTGTGCAGGCCTGCCGGTGGTCTGTGCACCCTGTGGGGGTCTGTACCGGCCTGCCGGGGGGCTGTGCCGGCCTGCCGGGGGGCTGTGCTGATGTCCGGGGGTCTGTGCAAGCATCGTCCGATGGGACTACAAGTCCCATCGGGCGATGCCTGCTACCATGACAGTGATTGACACATTAGCCAATGATGGGACAGTAGTAGTCCCATCATCCGGCTAATGTGTTAAATGTTAAAAAAAAAAAAAAAAAAAAAAATACTACATACATACTACATGCATGCTACATACATACTACATGCTACATACATACTACATATATACTACATACATACTACATACATGCTACATACATACTACATGCATGCTACATACATACTACATGCTACATACATACTACATGCATGCTACATACATACTACATATATACTACATACATGCTACATACATACTGCATGCTACATACATACTACATACATACTACATACATACTACATGCATGCTACATACATACTACATATATACTACATGCATGCTACATACATACTACATGCTACATACATACTACATATATACTACATACATACTACATACATGCTACATACATACTGCATGCTACATACATACTATACATACTACATACATACTACATGCATGCTACATACATACTACATGCATGCTACATACATACTACATGCATGCTACATGCATGCTACATACATACTACATGCTACATACATACCACATACATACTACATACATACTACATACTACATATATACTACATGCATGCTACATACATACTACATGCTACATACATACTACATACATACTACATACATACTACATACATACTACATGCTACATACATACTACATATATACTACATGCATGCTACATACATACTACATGCTACATACATACCACATACATACTACATACATACTACATACATACTACATGCTACATACATACTACATATATACTACATACATGCTACATACATACTACATGCTACATACATACCACATACATACTACATACATGCTACATATATACTACATGCATGCTACATACATACTACATATATACTACATGCATGCTACATACATACTACATGCTACATGCATGCTACATACATACTACATACATACTACATGCTACATACATACCACATATATACTACATACATACAATACATTCATACAATACATACATAGACATACAGTACATATAACATAGAGTAACATACTTACCAATACTTGTCACATTGTTCCCCGAAGCCATTGTCTTTTCCGGAATAAATATTAACATAACAAACCACAAAAATACTCACCCACGATCCGAAGCAGTCCACGAGTGTGTCCCACGACGATCTTGGGTAGAGAACTGCAGCATCAGATGATGCTGCCGTTCTCTACGGGCTGCAGGAATCCAATGACGGAAGGTAGGTATCCTTCCGCACTGTATTCCTCCGCCACTTAAAAAAAAAAAAAGTCCCTAGTCTCACTTTATGCCATTGCTGCGTGGGAATTTCCCACACAGCAATGGCATAAAGTGAGACTAGGGACTTTTTTTTTTTTTAAGTGGCGGAGGAATACAGTGCGGAAGGATACCTACCTTCCGTCATTGGATTCCTGCAGCCCGTAGAGAACGGCAGCAACAGCTGATGCTGCAGTTCTCTACCCAAGATCGTCGTGGGACACACTCGTGGACTGCTTCGGATCGTGGGTGAGTATTTTTGTGGTTTGTTATGTTAATATTTATTCCGGAAAAGACAATGGCTTCGGGGAACAATGTGACAAGTATTGGTAAGTATGTTACTCTATGTTATATGTACTGTATGTCTATGTATGTATTGTATGAATGTATTGTATGTATGTAGTATATATGTGGTATGTATGTAGCATGTAGTATGTATGTAGTATGTATGTAGCATGCATGTAGCATGTAGTATGTATGTAGCATGCATGTAGTATATATGTAGTATGTATGTAGCATGCATGTAGTATATATGTAGCATGTATGTAGTATGTATGTGGTATGTATGTAGCATGTAGTATGTATGTAGCATGTATGTAGTATATATGTAGTATGTATGTAGCATGTAGTATGTATGTAGTATGTATGTAGTATGTATGTGGTATGTATGTAGCATGTAGTATGTATGTAGCATGCATGTAGTATATATGTAGTATGTATGTAGCATGTAGTATGTATGTAGTATGTATGTAGTATGTATGTGGTATGTATGTAGCATGTAGTATGTATGTAGCATGCATGTAGTATATATGTAGTATGTAGTATGTATGTAGTATGTATGTGGTATGTATGTAGCATGTAGTATGTATGTAGCATGCATGTAGTATATATGTAGTATGTAGTATGTATGTAGTATGTATGTAGTATGTATGTGGTATGTATGTAGCATGTAGTATGTATGTAGCATGCATGTAGTATATATGTAGCATGTAGTATGTATGTAGTATGTATGTGGTATGTATGTAGCATGTAGTATGTATGTAGCATGCATGTAGCATGCATGTAGTATGTATGTAGCATGCATGTAGTATGTATGTAGTATGTATGTAGTATGTATGTAGCATGCAGTATGTATATAGCATGTATGTAGTATGTATGTAGTATATATGCAGTATGTATGTAGCATGTAGTATGTATGTAGCATGCATGTAGTATATATGTAGTATGTATGTAGCATGCATGTAGTATGTATGTAGTATGTATGTAGCATGTATGTAGTATATATGTAGTATGTATGTAGCATGTAGTATGTATGTAGCATGCATGTAGTATGTATGTAGTATTTTTTTTTTTTTTTTTTTTTTAACATTTAACACATTAGCCGGATGATGGGACTACTACTGTCCCATCATTGGCTAATGTGTCAATCACTGTCATGGTAGCAGGCATCGCCCGATGGGACTTGTAGTCCCATCGGACGATGCCTGCACAGACCCCCGGAGCCTGCACAGCCCCCCGGCAGGCCGGCACAGCCCCCCGGCAGGCCGGCACAGCCCCCCGGCAGGCCGGCACAGCCCCCCGGAGCCTGCACAGCCCCCCGGCAGGCCGGCACAGCCCCCCGGCAGGCCGGCACAGCCCCCCGGAGCCTGCACAGACCACCGGCAGGCCGGCACAGACCACCGGAGCCTGCACAGACCCCCTGGCAGGCCGGCACAGCCCCCCGAAAGGCCCGTACAGACCCCAGAGAGGCTGTACAAGGGCAGGAAAGGGTTTTTCTTATTCCGATACCGGAAGTCCCATAGACTTGAATGGGACTTCCGGTATCGGAATCGGCGATACCGATACTTTTTTTAAAGATCGGCCGATACCATCCGATACGATACTTTGAAGTATCGGACGGTATCGCTCAACTCTAACCATCACGTGTTTCTCAACGCAGTGATTCTAGAGCACTGCCCCCATCCCTTATGGGAAATATGTAAAACATGCAAAACAGAAGCCGCGGAGACACCATCACATGTTTCTCAACGCAAGCAATGACTAGCCAGGTCTTTCACCGGGAAGGAACAACCACGGGAAGGGCAGTCTCCAATGAAGGAAACCACCTATGCCAAAACATGGTATCCATCCACAGACAGCTGTTTCGGGGTATTTGCCCCTCATCAGTGTGGAGTAGGAAACTGGCTAGTAGGAGCAATGCCTAATGGAAGACTATGAAAAATGATGATGATTGACCTCATGGAGATCAACATCTGACACTGATGAAGTGAGCCAGCAGGCTCAGGAAACGCGTTGGCTGAATAAAGAACCCTTTACTCTACCAGAAGCAAGCGCAGTCCTTATTGCACTTCCACGTCATTTCTGCAATTCTGTCCTAGGACCCTGTGCAGACTTGCTGCTGCTTCTCAAGCGTTCATGGGTGTTGTGACTTCCTCACAACCCCAATAGGTGAGCACCTTCCCTACTGTTCCACAATTTTAATTGTTTTATACGGATTTCACACAGTGGATGCACCCTGTATCTCTCCTTTTAACATCTGACACTGCGGAGACACCATCACGTGTTTCTCAACGCAGTGATTCTAGAGCACTGCCCCCATCCCTTATGGAAAATATGTAAAACATGCAAAACAGAAGCCACCACTGCTGCCCGCTCCGCAGGTATCTTTGTGCACAGTCTTTGTACTCAGGACACGCGCACTGGCTCAGTGAGCAAGTGCAGTGCGGTGTTCCTGACACTCTGTAGATCTAAATCTAACTGGAAGGTGTTGAATTTGTATGTGGGACAGAATGACAACCCTTTTTGAAGTAGACTTATCTGTGAAGGATCAAGAGACTTTGATGAAATGTTCACAACCAAATTTGTTTGATTACCTGTGTTCTTGTATTCATTGTATGACGTACGATATCTGCGGCATTTGCCCCCCCTCCTCGTCCTCTTCTTAGATTGTATATCCTGTCTTGACCTAAAAAAGATCTGCCTGCATTTCCTCTCTCGTTGTCCGACCTTGACGCTGAAGAGACGTCTGTAAACCTGTAGTTGTGATAGTTCGAGCGAGAGGAGCCGGTAGAGCCCTGCCTTCTATAGACCTTTCTTTGTAGGTAGTCCTGTGTGTCACGGATACATTGTTTTCATTTATTTTTATTTTTTCACATTTTTCTTTATATTTATCTCATGACCTGCTTACCTTATTTCTATTCTGACACTATCAAGCTGCCCATTATTTGGTCTGTTACATATATTATGCCGCACTTTAATCTGTATATTCACTATAATATGTTTCTCTTCCCACAGTATATTGTGTCATGCCGTATTGAGCTGCTCAGACACCATGGATCTCACTAATGCAGCTAAACTGCACTTCACCCAGCATTTCACTGACTATGTCCTGTCACCGCCATCTTGCTAGAGGCATTTCCGGCTTTCACTTCAGAGAGCGCTCGATTCCTCACTTCAGGCCACTTTCTGCCAGCTCACACAGGAGCGCATTAGCATGCACTCATGTCGGGTATTTAACCCCGACCAGACACAGCCGTAACAAGCGCACTGCACCATAGCGATACAGCATATCTCTGTCAGCGCTTTGTTCCTCCTCCTGCTCTCCTCACAGCTCCACATGGTAAGCATTACCTATAATGGTATATGACTGTTAGCAGCTTCGTTTGCACTGAATGTTTCACACAGGACTATCTTGTCCATTGTCTCTCTACAGAGCAGCTTGCCTATGTTGCTACACGCTATTCTGAACCCACAGTCACATTTTTTTTGGAATATTAACAGGTGTTGCCATTGGTAAGGTTTATGCCTTTATAGTGTAATTTTCTTTTTTTCTCTTCTTTTTCTTTTCAAATTGTGTCCATAAGCACTTCTAATTGAGTGTTTCCATACCCCTGTTCCTTGTTTTTTTTTTCTCCACTTCCCTATTATCGTGCTACCAAATACTACAGGTCTTTATGGTCTATTTTGTGAATAATTTACCGTCTCCTTCTGAGCCAAATTGAATGTTTAGATAATAAAACCACTCATGATTTTCTCTTCACAAACCCATCTATTGGTTAATCCAAGTTTTCCTGGTATTTTTTTGAATATATCTCTGTTTGCTCTGTAAGGTATAACATGTCTGATGTCCTGATAGGGATTGTATATTTTTTCCTCTATATGATGGAGTTAATCCATTCTTTTGGGGTTGGAATCCGCTTTACATAAATGTTCATTCATGTGTAACATGTGCTTCTATGTAGCTTTAGCTCAAATATGACTCTACTGGATTATGAAATGTCATTTTGAAACCAGTTGTATGTTATTATGTATGTTTATGTTAATTCATTATTTTTTTGTTATTTTTCCTCTGCACTGTACACAGTCTGAAGAAGGTCGATGATAGTGACCGAAACTTAACAAATAGAATGTACACCATGTGGATTATTAAGCTGTGAATAAAACTAAACTATTTGCTCTTCTCCAGTCTTCTGGGACTTCTCCTGTTCTCCAAGAATTTTCAAAGATTATGGAGAGGGGTTCAAAAATTTCTTCTGCTATCTCCTTCAGTACTCTGGAGTGTAATTCATCTAGACCTGGAGACTTGAATTCATTTAGGTTAGCTAAGTGTTTCCTCACTATCTTTCTGTTTATAGATATCCTGGATTCTTCTATTCCCTTAATAGGACAGTGAAGAACAGTTGATGTTACATTTCCTTTCTGAGAGAAAACAGATGCAAAATAGGAATTTAAAAGTTCGGCCTTCTCAACATCCTGTCTTACCATTTCATCATTTTCATCCTGTAAAAATCCTATAGCATCTTTGACTATTCTTTTACTTTTGACATATCCCCAAAAACCTTTATTATTGCTTTTGACATTTTTTGCAAGCCTCAGTTCATTGTCCGCTTTACTTAATCTGATTCGGGCCCTGCAGGTTTGGCAGACAGCATTATATTCTTCTTTAGATATGCCTCCCTCTTTCCATTTTATAAACATTTCCTTCTTCCTTTTTAGCATGTGCTTAAGTTCTGTGTTCATCCATCCTGGTTTCCTTAAACGCTTCTTATTCTTCCCTCTTTTTGGAATTGTTAACAATTGTGCTTTGAGAATTTCATTTTTCAAGATTTCCCATCCTTCCTGGACATTTTTGTCCTTAAGGATATCCAGCCATTGGATCCCTCCAATTCTCTTTCTGAATCCCTTAAAATCTGCCATTTTGAAATCTAACCTTGACGTCTGAGTCTTCACAGGTCTTCCTCCTCTAGTTATCCAGGGACCTTGACGAGACTGCTAACTCAGCCGACAACACTGACACAACCACTCCAGTCGACAGTACTGACCGTGGGAAGCAAGATCTGTGTAAGGGATACAGACGCACAGCGAACCAAACAGGCCATTGTGAACTGTGTTGGGACCATGTCATAGGCCCCTATGGTGCAAGGACTCTCACCGCTGAGGGAAGAGTCAATTCCCTCTTCCTCCCTACATCCGTTGGGGCCAGTGCCAGTGCTAGAACCTTGGACAATCACTGCCATCGTCAGGATCAAAAGAAGACATCGTCGTCACCGGGACCATGAGAGGACATTCTCAACTCCAGAAAAGCTTTCCCCATTTCCACAGGACTGTAACCGATTCCTGTAGTGGCCCAATCCAAGTGGCCCCAGTTAAAGAGAGGGGCACATCTGTGGCTGGTGCCAAAGTGATAAGTGTTTAGTTTATATTATTTTCCCTTATTAGTTAAACCCCCTTAGACCCCCTTTGAAGTATTCTTTGTATTAGGGAAGAACTCTTCCCCCATTTAAACATCTCCCTGCGAGGAGTAACCTCCTGTCAATTAAACCCCTTGTTAACTCTTGGTCTGCCTCTTGTCCGTCACTGCATCCCGCTACCTGCTTACACTGTCATGGGTGATCAATAAAGTCTTAGTTACTTACCGGTAACAGGATTTTTTGGAACCCACAACACCATCCTTACTGTATATTCCTGTAAATTCCCTCCCATTACTTAAAGGGTGAGCACTTCTTTCACTAATATATAAGTTCACATTTTTTATTTCGATTTCTGGTGCTGGTAAAATTTGTGTTTTTTGCAATAACGATTGGAGATTCTCTCGTGATCTGTAATCCAACTGATGCGTGGGAGAGGTGCTGCCCTTTTATGCTTGTAAGTTTCCTGTCCTTGAAATGCGGATCCCCTCTTTCATGGTGCTGTCATGGGTTCCATAAAATCCCATTACCAGTAAGTAAACTAATACTTTTAACCACCTGTTCTCTGAAAATGGTATGTGTTGAAATTTGACGCATCATTTGTCCCTTTGATGCCATTATTTGAAATTTCAGTACTATAAATGTGTTTGTCTTATGTTGCATGCAAATTATTTTATTCCTGAAGAAGTATTCAAACTTTGAAATGCATTGATAATAAAAATCACAAACCTTTTTTGTGTGTACCTGGACTTGCCTCTCCACCCACCAGCAGCTCGAAATATCCACAATTCCTTTCTTCACGCATTTGATGAGGTAATAACTCTGGAATGTTTCAACATATCCCATTGATTCTGTGAATGTTTTTAGTGACACAATGTACTTTGTTAGTAGTAAATTTAGGTAGATTTTTGGATTTTTATGCCCTTAAAACATAAAGTTATACCACACAAAATTGTTAATAAATAACACCACTTGTCTACTTTACATAAGCATCATTTTTTAAACCATTTTTTTTGTTAGGAAGTTAGAAGGGTTAAAAGTTTATCAACAATTTCAATGTTTTCCACCGTGGTCTAAGGGGTAAGGTTTCTCCTTGTGGAGAGTGACATGCCAGCTCTGGCTTGTCAAGGTAAGGAGGCTTATTCCCTGTGCAATGCTCCTCTGGGAAAATAATATGCAAATTGCCTCTTCAGAGAAAAAGAGGACTTGAACTCTACCTGATTTGGCTTTTATCCTAAGTCACATTACAAGACTCGTTAAAGGGTTGATTGGGACTTGTAGGATTGCTACTACCAACAGGTGGCGCTATAGAGTTCAGATCCTCTTTTTCTCTGAAGAGGCAATTTGCATAATGTTTTCCACCAAAATGTAAAAATACGTTTTTTTAGAAACCACATCACATTTGAATTGACTTTGAGGGGCCTATATGATAGAAAATACCCAAAAGTGACAGTATTTTAAAAACTGCACCCCTCAAAATGCTGAAAACCACATTCAAGAAGTTTATTAAATCTTTAGATGCTTTACAGGAATTAAAGCAATGTGGAAAGAAAAAAATAAAATTTTTATTTTTACCACAAAAATGATGCTTTAGCCTCACATTTTTCATTTTCACTAGGGTAACAGGGAAAATGGACCATTCCAATTTGTTGTGCAATTTCTCCTGAGTATGCCGATACCTTATATGTAGTGGAAAACTATTGTGTGGGCACACGGCAGGGCTCGGAAGGGAAGGACAACCATTTGACTTTTGGATCGCAAAGTTGTCTGGAATATCTAGCGAACGCCCTCATGTGACTGAACAGTGAAAACCCCCCACAAGTGACCCCATTTTGAAACTATACCTCTCAAAAAAATTTATTTTATAGTTGTAGTGAGCATTTTTAACTTTCAGGCAATTATACATGTCATTGGCCTGAGTAAATTAAATTTCCACTAAAATGTTTCTTTGGCCGCAAATTTTTGATTTTCAGAAGGGATAATAGGAGAAAATGAATGGTACAATTTGTTACGCAAATTCTCATGTGTACGCCAATACTCCATGTGGGGTCGAAAACTACTTTTGAGGCACAGTACAAAGCTATGAAGGGATGGAGCGCCATATCACAGTGAAGATTTTTCTGTTATGGTTTGGAGGTGCCATGCTACGTTGGTAGAGCCTCTGAAGAGGAGAACCCCCCATAAGTTACCCTATTTTACAAAGTAAACCTCTCAATAAATTCATATGAATGATCATATTGACACCACAGGTGGGTCACAGAACTTTATACTATTGGGCGGTGAAGACCAAAATAATTATATTTTTACCACAAAAATGTTGTTTTAGCCTCATATTTTACATTTTCACATATTAAAAAGAGTAAAAATATCACCAAAATTTGTCACACAATTTCTGCTGAACATGGCAATACACCATACGTGTCTGTACAGTACTGCTTAGCCACACAGCGAGACTCTGAAGGGAAGGAGTGCTATTTGACTCTTAGAGCACAGATTTCCCCAAAATAGTTTGTGGACTCCATATACAGAGCCCCTAAATACCAGAAGAGCAGAATCTCCATGCAAGTGACTCTATTTTGGAAATTACACGCCTCTAAGAATTTACCTACAGGTATAGTGATTATTTTACCTCCATGGATGTTTTCCAGAAATAATCAGAAATGCATTTTGTTGAGTGTAAATTGCAAATCTGCCATTGTAGCGCACGTATACTGTAGTGCCCAGTACGTTGTAGTGCCCATACATTGTGCTCATCTTGAGCTTCTGGAGACATGCACCTTGTAAATTAAGTGGACTCTCATCACTACAGAATTGCCAAACATGTGGGCGCTAAATGTGGTTTAGGCACACTGTGGGGCTTAAAAGGAAGGGGGGCTTTTTTTTTTGTGAGCACAGTAATCACTGGATTTCTTTTAGGGGGAGCCATTTTCCTTCTCCAAAGCCTTTGTGTTACCAGTAACTTGAAAGACCCTTATATTTCTGCTACCATATGACAGCTGAGTGAGAACTTTATTGGGAACATTTTACATGACATTTTGGATCACATTTATTCTGCGCTCTACACTGAGCACTTACATCGGGGTTTCCATCTAAATCTAATGACATGATTCAGATGAAACCCCAGAGGAATTCATTCACTACAATGTAGTGAGGCAGAAGAGTTACACTGGACTCTGTCTGGCCTCTGGTCAGCTGTGTCCTTCTTTTCAGAGGTGCACAAAACGGTGGAAAACCCGGTGTAAGTGCTCAGCGTAGAGAACAGGATAAACGTGAGCCAAGCCTTACTGCGATCTTTGGGAGGCAGAACAAACAAATCAACAATTTTTTTTTAGACCATTCCTGAAACGACATAAGTGATTAGACGACTTTATTCTTTGGGTCGGTGTGATTACAGCAATACCACATTCATATCTTTTTTTATGTTTGGCTACAACCACAAACAAACAAAAACATTTTTTCCATCGCCATATTTTGATTTCTATGATTTTCCTATATTTCCGCCCACTGAGTCATGTGAGAGCTTGTTTTTAGCGGAATGACTTGAAGTTTTTTTGGCACCATTTTTAGGCAAATTAAATTTTTTTCATCACTTTCTATCCCGTTTTTTCTGAGACAGAATGAACAAAAACAGCAATTAAGGTATCGTTATTCTGGATTTTTTAATGCCGATTGATATCCCCTATTGACAGTGGCATCAGAGGAGATAAACACCTGCAATCGGTACTGGCACCAATCGTGGGCATTACTGCAAGGTGTTGTAAAGCTGACACCCACTGATGATCTGTTAGGCGTCAGGTTTCTGCGTCTGCTCTGCAGGAATCTAGAGCCTCACATTCTGCGGTCTCCTGCTGTCTTTCTACTGCAGAGAAGATTACTTTGCAGCAGACCGCTCCAGAGACTAAGTCCCTCTGTGCTCCTACTGAGCATGCTCACGAGACGATCTCCCATTGGAGATCGGGAGTCATGTGCTCAGGTCCTGCTCCAGATCTCATTGGTCCATCTCGGAGATCTGGAAGCTTCCGGAAGGTCCCGGCTGCTATAAAAAGAGCGCATGGCCGTTCCCCCATGCGCTAGTATATATTATACTGCTATGTGTGAATGGTGACAGATGTATGATTCTGGTGACTGACTTATTATGAAACCCCTTCCCTCTGATATTATGCATGTGGTTAGGGAATTAGTTCAATAGTCTGCGCCAGTCTGTGGCAAGCCTTAGGACACTGTGCACACCGCACCTTTGCACTAGCGTCCGACATAGTGCCTGCTTTGTAGCTGTGTCGTCCAGCGGCAGTGTCCTGCACCGCGCTGCAGTTGCAGCCCTTCTTGGCGTTCGTAGTAGCGACACCGCACACACGGTAGGTCTAGATGGACGCAGCCCCTCTGTCTTAGTTCCTGCTCCTGTGACCTTATACCGTGTGTGCATTTACCTGAGGCCTGTGACTCTAACAGGCTCAGCCTTTTTGTATGTATTTGTTGCGGCGCCTCTATGTGTGAACAGAGCCTGCTCTGCGCACTTCGGGTGAAGTTGAACCCGTGCGCATTGTATCGCCATATTGCTCGTCTGCCATTACTCAGCAGCGGTTGTAACACCTACTGCATGGTGGACCCCGAGCGGCGAATGCACTTTATCATTTTTATTTAGTGCATTCCGCCGTTCCTAATATGATCATGCTAGCTCTACGCTATACTCATACACAAGTTTGCGGTAATGCAGCACGTACAGTAAAGGAAATAAGTATTTGATCCCTTGCTGATTTTGTAAGTTTGCCCACTGTAGAGATGTACATTGGGCTATCTGATATACTGCATGACTCATTATGTGTAAATGGTGTTATGTCCTTTATCACTGTATATGTGTAAAATACTTGTACTAGGGAAAGTGCAGTACCTAGATAATCCACAAGAAGGGGAGCAAATAGTGTTTAGTTATACAGCACACTGTAAATAGTTTAACATAGGAGGAGCTACTGTGGGTAAGTCAGGAGCATTTCCTGGATATAGGCAGTAGGGGCCAGGGAGCCCATGGGATCCGGTCGGTCTATAGAGTGCAGGACAGCACAGTGGCTGCGCAATGTTCAAGCCAGTAGCCCAGATGTCCAAGCAACAGAGAGCAGCAGTGGCAGCAGAGGTGGGAACGGAAGCTACAGCCTATGTCACAGTAGTACAGGGACGCAGGTTGCTCTAGGATGTGTCAGCTTACTACTTGGGCAGATGCCCTCATGTCCGAGGCGAAATGGACGAAGGAACTCCTAAACGTGGTAAAGCTGAACAGGGAGGACGCTGCGTTACCGTGTGAGATGGTACGACCCCGTATTGTACTAAGGACCTAGGACAGAGAACAGGGAAAGTGAAAAAAGCGCACTTTTTGGAAACTGTATCTGATGCTGTAATGAATGTGGAAGTGCTGAGATTTGATACAAGTAAAGTTAACCATTTGAAGTTTAAGCTGGACTCTGACTCTGTATGTGCGCAATCGGCGGGAGTGAGCTTACAGCGTGCCAGAAGTGTACCGGATGGCGTAGAGAGCAGAGTGACAGGTACGTTGTTGAATGGACATTATTTTCATGTGATGGGTGGCCAGGGCGCGAATACACCACTAACCTCAGCCAGGGCTATGGCCCTGACGCTCGCTCACACAAGCACAGCAGCAAGGGATCAAATTATTATTTTCTTTACTGGACATGTACCTTGCATGTCGTGAAGGGGTTAAACTTCCTGCTTTCTAAATGCGATCTTAGGATAGATTGTAGGGTGACAACAGGTGAACTTTTTTGTGGGTAATATCATAGCTGTATGTTACAGTATGAGAGATGGCACATAGGAATTCTTCATCCAAAAGGAGCATTACTTGCACAGTGAACAATTTTCAAATTCAGTGACTTCAATAATATATTCAGTGTCACACTGTGCTTATTGCTTACACCTGCAATATCTGATTTACAGCGCAGGAGCAGATTTACTGATGTAGGCTATACTGCAAATATATAAGGCCAAATAATGTCATCACAACATTCAATTGAAGCAAAACCAGAATGGATGTATAATAGAAATTAGCTACTATATTTTTATAATTCTCCATTTAGACAAATTAAACCATGTAGGTAAGATAAAAGGAATTAAAAGCTCTCTAATGAAATACTATTAGTTATGCCCCCGCTTCCATCCAATTTAAAGTCTTGAGAAGAAAATTGAAAATAAGTCCTTTTTACCCCTGTGACCAATTATGCATACTAAACCTTAATCACTTTCATTATCTTGAAAAGATAAGAATTAATTTTAATGTCCCTCTTAAAATATTGTTGGATTTACATGCATGTGCATATGTCTGTTCTGTGGGTCTAAAGTCACAGAAGGATCACTGTGAGGAGGATGAATAAATATAGTACATAAGGGATTGCCTGCAGGATATATAAATAATATTATATGGGACCTTTAGCAGACTGTATCTGTATAGCAGTGGGTGATGAGTGTGGCGATGCAGCGTCCTCCCCGATGCGCGTTTCGGTATCTGCCTTTGTCAAGGGGGTCACCCTGATTGTTGCCATGGTTACGTGATGTCGTCATGATGATATCTGGGTCACCAGGCACTTGCAATTTGGTTAGGTCATGTGCAATGTATAATCCAGCTAACTTGTGCATGCATTGCTATACCTTATAACTGCGATCAGAGTGCAGAAGGTGAAAGTCCCATAGTGGGACTAAGTAAAAAAAAGTAAAAATTAAAAAAAAAAAAAAAAAAAAAGTGAAAAGAAAAGTTGTAAAAATATTTAAAAAAAAAAATCACAAAATAATAAAAAATCTATATTGTACATATAAATAACTATTATTATGAAAAAATAGAAGTACGGTAGATATATTTTCTATCGCAGTGTCCAGAACTACCCGACCTATAAAAGTGATCCACTAGTTAACCCCTTTGGTGAATCCATAAAAAAATAAATAAAAAGCGATGCTTTATCATCATACAGCCAATCAAAAAGTCAAATAAATCGCGATCAAAAACATGAATGTAAAAAAAAGGTATCCCTGAAAATGTCATCTTGTCCAGCAAAAAACAAGCCACTATACAGCTCCATCAGCAAAAAAATAAAGTTATAGCTCTCAGAATAAAGCGATGCAAAAATAATTATTTTTTCTATAAAATAGTTTTTATTGTGTATAAGCGCCAAAACATAAAAAACTATATAAATGGGTTATCGCTGTAATCATACTGACCAGAAGAAAAAACTGCCTTATCAATTTTACCATATGTGGAACGTCATAAAAAACAAACAAAAACAAAACAAAAAACAATTCCTGCCTTGTTGGTTTTTGTTTATTCTTCTTTCTAAAAATCAAAATCAAAATTGATCAAAAAATTTCATGTGCCCGAAAATGGTACAAATAAAAATGCCAACTCTCCTGCAAAAAATAAGCCCACACATGACTCTATCGGCCAAAATATGTAAAAAATATGGTGATGCAAAAATTAGTTTTTTTAAAAAAAGAAAAAAGCTTGGCGCATATTTATCCTGCATGCTACGCTGATCTCTTACACCGGGGTTTCTGTGTAAATTTCTGAAATATGTAATTCAGATGGATGCCCTGGCAGAAGAGTCCCTATAGTGAGGCAGATGGAGGCTCTTTGGATGCCATCTGAACTGTGATCCGGTGGTGTCCGTCTTTTTATTAGGTATGCGTAAAAGTGCTGTCAGCCACAATTTTGTTCACCTCTGAAAAAACTTTCCTTGCATATACCAGCCCCCCTAAATTTTCATTGACCCCTACTGTCTCACTCTCTTTGTCTACTCTATCTATCCCCTTATTTGCACAACTACTCTTCCCCCCAGATCCTAGTTTAAAAGCTTCTAGGTCAATCTGACATTTTTTTCTCCCAGCACAACTGCACTCTTTCCATTGAGGTGCAGCCCTCCCAACCGTACAGCCTGTAGTCAACAGAGAACAGTTCTCAATGAACCCAAACTCTTCCTTCCTGCCTCAATTTCTAAGCCCTCGGCTGTCTACCTAGTGACGCTCTTGTTTGATGAGGGCTGTGAAAATATATGGAGGATAATGACTGTATGATGGCTGTGAAATGATGAAACAAAACCGTTGGCACAACCCTGTGGTATTGGTGGTGCTCAGGTAGGATCCCAATCCGTGACTCGTGATATACAAAAACTTGGCACACACTAGTGGATTCTGATGCAGAAAAGTGATGGATTTTAATAAAGTACAGTACATACAAATAGACGTTTCGGTCTATGACCTTCATCAGTGTACTGTAGGCATGAAACAAAAAAATAAAAAACAGCAATAAACATAGATACAAAGAAAGTATATACAAAAACTGGGTCGCTCGAACAGAGTCGATCATAAGCATATGCAGAGACATCAAAAACATTAATGCACATATGTGTAAGGTGTAAATGAAAAGGGAATAGTAGTGGAAACCAAGGTCTACTGAGTAAGAGACAAACATACCGTGAGACTGTACTGTGAGCTCAAAGATAACTGGGCATAATTCTAGAAATCCTATGGGAGAAGGGTATTGTTGTAGGACTTAAGGTACACTGAATGGTGGGAGTATTTAACATACCCAGATTACATACCGATAAATGAGGAGGCACAAGAGGCCGTTTCTCTGTAAAAAAAGGAATATATGGAGCTAATGAAAAGGGTCCCATATCAAAGTATAGATAAACTAAGTATCCATAAGGGCTTACCGTTGCTTATAAATGGTAGATGGACGCGGTATCCGCCGCAAGTCAATGGCGCTAAGTGATAGGGGAGCATCAGGGTTTATATCCCTGAGAAAAGTGGAGGCTGAGTGAAGGAGCGCGGACCGGAAGTGCGCAACCGGAAGTGAGCCTGGCGTGCGCTCCACTATCATCATTGTGCGCTCCAGGCACTAAACTATGACAAGAAGGGGGCGTAGATAGGAGACGCCAGTGTGTGTGTATGAATACTAATGAGTGGGATGGATTGAGAGGAGATACAAGGTGATGACTAGGTTACCATAGTAACCGCTAGAACGTAGTTACAGGAGGTGCCAGAGAATAATGTAGAGAAAGTTCAGTGCTCTGGTGACGGTGATTTCAAGACAATTCACAATTGTTGGTTCTGAAATAGAGATGAAAACACATTAGTATACGGTATGCAAGTTTAAATACATAGTATGTTTATCATATAGACCATACCGCCTCGTATCCCAATAATAATATCATATGATAGCCCATAGATTAGTACATAGATTGCAAAAATGGTTATGATGGAAGAAAGGATTGTATATCATAGTCCTTATTTAACCCCTTCGGCGCCAGGGTATTGAGCTCATGGATCCAGTAGGCCTCTCTTCTTTTTAATATATTGATCCGGTTGCCCCCCCTGCGTGACGGATGAATTTGTTCTATAACTTGAAACTTTAGTTGTGCAATAGTGTGTCCAGCAGTGATGAAATGATGAGGAACCGGAAGGAGCATATTTTTACATCTGATAGTAGATTTATGTTTGGATATCCGATCCCTTATATGCTGTGTAGTTTCCCCCACATATAGTAAGCCACAAGGGCATTTAATGATATATATCACAAAAGAGCTGTCACAGGTATAATACTCTCTAATGTCATATTTTCTGCCTGTGTGGGGATGATGAAAGGTATTTCCTTTCTGAATGTTATTGCACTGTGTGCATTGAAGGCAAGGGAAGGTACCATATCTAGGATTTTTAAGAAAGCGTTGTTGACTGTAGGGACGAGGAGAGCCTATGTCTGCTTTAATTAAGATGTCACGTATATTTCTCGGTCTCCTAAAACAAGGGAGAAAAGGTTTTTTGAAAGCCTCTATGTTTGGATAGGCCGTTGTCAGAAGGTGCCAGTGGCGTCTTATGTTGGAATGTAATCGATAGGCTAAGGGATGGTAATCATGTACAAATGCGATCCGGTTGGTTATCTTTGGTTTGGGAGGGGAATTTAAATCTAAATTGTTCAATGTGTCTGATGGATAACCCCTCTCCAAAAATTTAGTACGCATCTCATTCATGTGTACTTTCTGTACCTCCGTGTCTGAGACTATCCTCTGAACTCTCTTCAATTGCGATTTTGGGATAGCATTCTTCATTTTGGTCGGGTGAAAGCTTCCGTAATGAAGCAAGCTATTACGATCAGTTGGTTTTCTATATAGATCGGTGGAGAGGTTGCCTAGGCTATCTTTAATGACTAATGTGTCCAGAAAATTAATCTGGTCATTGTGATGTGTCATTGTGAAACTGAGGTCTGGCCAGGATGTTTGTAATAAGGAGAAGAAGGAATCCAAGGTGTCAAGTGATCCACTCCAGATGCAAAAGATATCATCGATGTATCTCTTCCACACTATAGAATAGGTGCGGAAGAGAACATCACGATATATGACACAGTCCTCAAAATGGGCTACGTAGCAATTTGCATAAGGGGGTGCAGTGTTAGAGCCCATCGCGGTCCCCCTGGTCTGTAGATAATATTTATCCTCAAAGAGAAAAATTTTTTTTGTTAATACTATGGACAGGAGTTCACAGCAGAGGTTAGTCTGTTGGGGATGAAATTGAGATAATTCAAGTAGCCTACGTACTGACTGGATACCCTCCTTATGAGGAATAGATGTGTATAAATCTTTGACGTCAAATGTAACAAGGATGGCATCCTTGGGAATTGGACCTAGATTATGGATAATATCCAGGAAGGCTCCTGTGTCTAGTAGGAAAGATGGTGTTGATTTTATGAGAGGTGTGAGAATTTTTTCCAAATATTTCGAGATGGGAGAGAAGATGGACTCTGTAGAGGCCACGATCGGTCTACCTGGTGGATTATTTAAGTTTTTGTGTATTTTAGGGAGAATGTAAAAGACAGGTGTGATTGGAGATTGTTTAGTTAAATAACCACAAGTTTTGTCATCCAACATTCCACTAATTTTATATTTGGATATCGTGTCCTGAATTAATAGTCTGACTTCATTAGTAGGATCATGAGGAAGTGGTTTGTAAACTGACGTATCGCCAAGTTGGCGATAAACTTCACCTAAATACATGGATTTGTCTAGAATTACAATAGCTCCTCCCTTATCAGCCGGTTTGATGATAATCTCCTTATCCTCTTGTAGATTTTTGAGCGCTAGTTGATCCAGTGTAGTGAGGTTTGATGGGAAGTGAACATTGCCCTTATTGATATCACCCCTGAGGCTCTGAAAAGTGTCATCTATGAAAGAGATGAAAGTCTCCAGGGCATGAGACCCCATGGGTGGTCTATAGTTACTCTTATTCCTGAGTCCCAGGCTGTCGGATGATATCAATGGTGAATGTGATGGTATGGATTCGTTTCTGTTATCAATAACACTGGAGAAATGTAATTTAAGTCTTAACGATCTATAGAACCTTTGAAGGTCCATATCAAGATTAAATGTATTATATTTGTAACTAGGACAGAATGAGAGACCCTTCTGTAGCATACGATGTTCCGCTGTACCTAGATTTTTTGAAGAAATGTTAACTACGAGTGGGTCATTACCTGTGAGCGTGTTATGCGACCAAAGTCCGTATTTCTGCGTAGGTCTCTTCCCCCTCCGGGTCCTCTTCTTTTTGAGGGTCTGCGTCTCTGTCCTAAAAAATGACTCGATGGCGCCTGTCTCTCGTAGTCTGAACCTGAAGAAGAAATGTCCGTGGTAGACCTGTAATTTGAGTGAGTGTGGAAGTTCCCGGAACTGTAGGATTCTCGCCATTTATACACTCTGTTCTGTTCGTAGTCCTCCGTATCTCGAACGAATTTATTCCTTTTCCTTGTCTCGGTGTCCCGTCGATGTTGTTCAATGACGCTATTAATCTTGGTTTTCAAATTGTTGAATTCCTCAGTAGTAGTAGAAGATGCTAGTTGTGTTTCGATGTTGGAAATCTCTTCCTTGCACTTAGTGATTCCCAGGTGCAGATGCTCTAACGTTAGAGTGATAAGGTCAAAGGAACATTTATTAATAATTTGCTCAAACCGCGAGCAAAAATCATGTGAATCACTGAAAAGAGTGGGACGTAAGGGGACCCGTAGCCCCCTAGGAATCCTCTGAACTTTGAGGTATTCCGTAAGAGTAACACAGTGTAACTCAACGTTAGTGCATCGCCTGAGTGTTTTCTCCAAATCACGACCTCTGGTCTCTTTAGGAGGAAGTCTAAGGAAATCACTCGGCAAGGTAGACTGTGCTATAATGTTCGATGTCTCCTCTGCATTATACGAAAAAGTCAATGAAGACATAGCCCAGAAAGGGTGTGCTCAGCGTAAGGGTTACTATTAGAGTTGAGCGATACCGTCCGATACTTCAAAGTATCGGATCGGAATGGATCGGCCGATCTTAAAAAAAAGTATCGGTATCGCCGATTCCGATACCGGAAGTCCCATTCAAGTCTATGGGACTTCCGGTATCGGAATAAGAAAAATCCTGTTTTTCCCTTGTACAGCCTCTCTGGGGTCTGTACGGGCCTTTCGGGGGGCTGTGCCGGCCTGCCAGGGGGTCTGTGCAGGCTCCGGTGGTCTGTGCCGGCCTGCCGGGGGGCTGTGCCGGCCTGCCAGGGGGGCTGTGCAGGCTCCGGTGGGCTGTGCCGGCCTGCCGGGGGGCTGTGCCGGCCTGCCGGGGGGCTGTGCAGGCTCCGGGGGGCTGTGCCGGCCTGCCGGGGGGCTGTGCAGGCTTCGGGGGTCTGTGCAGGCATCGTCCGAATTTCCCACGCAGCAATGGCATAAAGTGAGACTAGGGACTTTTTTTTTTTTTAAGTGGCGGAGGAATACAGTGCGGTAGGATACCTACCTTCCGTCATTGGATTCCTGCAGCCCGTAGAGAACGGCAGCAACAGCTGATGCTGCAGTTCTCTACCCAAGATCGTCGTGGGACACACTCGTGGACTGCTTCGGATCGTGGGTGAGTATTTTTGTGGTTTGTTATGTTAATATTTATTCCGTAAAAGACAATGGCTTCGGGGAACAATGTGACAAGTATTGGTAAGTATGTTACTCTATGTTATATGTACTGTATGTCTATGTATGTATTGTATGAATGTATTGTATGTAGTATGTATGTAGTATATATGTGGTATGTATGTAGCATGTAGTATGTATGTAGTATGTATGTAGCATGCATGTAGCATGCAGTATGTATGTAGCATGCATGTAGTATATATGTAGTATGTATGTAGCATGTAGTATGTATGTAGCATGCATGTAGTATATATGTAGTATGTATGTAGCATGTAGTATGTATGTAGTATGTATGTATGTAGTATGTATGTGGTATGTATGTAGCATGTAGCATGCATGTAGTATGTATGTAGTATATATGTGGTATGTATGTAGCATGTAGTATGTATGTAGCATGCAGTATGTATGTAGCATGCATGTAGTATATATGTAGTATGTATGTAGCATATATGTAGTATGTATGTAGCATGTAGTATGTATGTAGCATGCAGTATGTATGTAGCATGCATGTAGTATATATGTAGTATGTATGTAGCATATATGTAGTATGTATGTAGTATATATGTAGTATGTATGTAGCATGTAGTATGTATGTAGCATGCATGTAGTATATATGTAGTATGTATGTAGCATGTAGTATGTATGTAGCATGCATGTAGTATGTATGTAGTATGTATGTAGTATATATGTAGTATGTATGTAGCATGTAGTATGTATGTAGCATGCATGTAGTATATATGTAGTATGTATGTAGCATGCATGTAGTATGTATGTAGTATGTATGTAGTATATATGTAGTATGTATGTAGCATGTAGTATGTATGTAGCATGCATGTAGTATATATGTAGTATGTATGTAGCATGTAGTATGTATGTAGCATGCATGTAGTATGTATGTAGTATGTATGTAGTATGTATGTAGTATATATGTAGTATGTATGTAGCATGTAGTATGTATGTAGCATGCATGTAGTATATATGTAGTATGTATGTATGTAGTATGTATGTAGTATATATGTGTTATGTATGTAGTATGTATGTGGTATGTATGTGGTATGTATGTAGTATGTATGTAGTATGTATGTAGCATGTAGTATGTATGTAGCATGCATGTAGTATGTATGTAGTATTTTTTTTTTTTTTTTAACATTTAACACATTAGCCGGATGATGGGACTACTACTGTCCCATCATTGGCTAATGTGTCAATCACTGTCATGGTAGCAGGCATCGCCAGATGGGACTTGTAGTCTCATCGGACGATGCTTGCACAGACACCCGGACATCAGCACAGCCCCCCGGCAGGCCGGCACAGCCCCCCGGCAGGCCGGCACAGACCCCCACAGGGTGCACAGACCACCGGCAGGCCGGCACAGCCCCCCGGCAGGCCGGTACAGACCCCCACAGGGTGCACAGACCACCGGCAGGCCGGCACAGCCCCCCGGCAGGCCGGTACAGACCCCGGGCAGTCCACACAGCCCCCCGGCAGGCCGGCACAGCCCCCCGGCAGGCCGGCAGAGACCCCCGGAAGGCCCGAAATGACGGCGCATCATGATGCGCACACACCGCGCATCATGATGACGTCAGGCCGTCAATCAACTGAACTTCCGATTCCGATGCCGAATTCCGATATTGAAAAAATATCGGAAGTCGGTATCGGAATTCCGATACAGCAAGTATCGGCCGATACCCGATACTTGCGGTATCGGAATGCTCAACACTAGTTACTATAATTAAACAAAACCGTTGGCACAACCCTGTGGTATTGGTGGTGCTCAAGTAGGATCCCAATCCGTGACTCGTGATATACAAAAACTTGGCACACACTAGTGGATTCTGATGCAGAAAAGTGATGGATTTTAATAAAGTACAGTACATACAAATAGACGTTTCGGTCTATGACCTTCATCAGTGTACTGTAGGCATGAAACAAAAAAATAAAAAACAGCAATAAACATAGATACAAAGAAAGTATATACAAAAACTGGGTCGCTCGAACAGAGTCGATCATAAGCATATGCAGAGACATCAAAAACATTAATGCACATATGTGTAAGGTGTAAATGAAAAGGAAATAGTAGTGGAAACCAAGGTCTACTGAGTAAGAGACAAACATACCGTGAGACTGTACTGTGAGCTCAAAGATAACTGGGCATAATTCTAGAAATCCTATGGGAGAAGGGTATTGTTGTAGGACTTAAGGTACACTGAATGGTGGGAGTATTTAACATACCCAGATTACATACCGATAAATGAGGAGGCACAAGAGGCCGTTTCTCTGTAAAAAAAGGAATATATGGAGCTAATGAAAAGGGTCCCATATCAAAGTATAGATAAACTAAGTATCCATAAGGGCTTACCGTTGCGGTATGATACGAGGCGGTATGGTCTATATGATAAACATACTATGTATTTAAACTTGCATACCGTATACTAATGTGTTTTCATCTCTATTTCAGAACCAACAATTGTGAATTGTCTTGAAATCACCGTCACCAGGGCACTGAACTTTCTCTACATTATTCTCTGGCACCTCCTGTAACTACGTTCTAGCGGTTACTATGGTAACCTAGTCATCACCTTGTATCTCCTCTCAATCCATCCCACTCATTAGTATTCATACACACACACTGGCGTCTCCTATTTACGCCCCCTTCTTGTCATAGTTTAGTGCCTGGAGCGCACAATGATGATAGTGGAGCGCACGCCAGGCTCACTTCCGGTTGCGCACTTCCGGTCCGCGCTCCTTCACTCAGCCTCCACTTTTCTCAGGGATATAAACCCTGACGCTCCCCTATCACTTAGCGCCATTGACTTGCGGCGGATACCGCGTCCATCTACCATTTATAAGCAACGGTAAGCCCTTATGGATACTTAGTTTATCTATACTTTGATATGGGACCCTTTTCATTAGCTCCATATATTCCTTTTTTTACAGAGAAACGGCCTCTTGTGCCTCCTCATTTATCGGTATGTAATCTGGGTATGTTAAATACTCCCACCATTCAGTGTACCTTAAGTCCTACAACAATACCCTTCTCCCATAGGATTTCTAGAATTATGCCCAGTTATCTTTGAGCTCACAGTACAGTCTCACGGAATGTTTGTCTCTTACTCAGTAGACCTTGGTTTCCACTACTATTCCCTTTTCATTTACACCTTACACATATGTGCATTAATGTTTTTGATGTCTCTGCATATGCTTATGATCGACTCTGTTCGAGCGACCCAGTTTTTGTATATACTTTCTTTGTATCTATGTTTATTGCTGTTTTTTATTTTTTTGTTTCATGCCTACAGTACACTGATGAAGGTCATAGACCGAAACGTCTATTTGTATGTACTGTACTTTATTAAAATCCATCACTTTTCTGCATCAGAATCCACTAGTGTGTGCCAAGTTTTTGTATATCACGAGTCACGGATTGGGATCCTACTTGAGCACCACCAATACCACAGGGTTGTGCCAACGGTTTTGTTTAATTATAGTAACCCTTACGCTGAGCACACCCTTTCTGGGCTATGTCTTCATTGACTTTTTCGTATAATGCAGAGGAGACATCGAACATTATAGCACAGTCTACCTTGCCGAGTGATTTCCTTAGACTTCCTCCTAAAGAGACCAGAGGTCGTGATTTGGAGAAAACACTCAGGCGATGCACTAACCTTGAGTTACACTGTGTTACTCTTACGGAATACCTCAAAGTTCAGAGGATTCCTAGGGGGCTACGGGTCCCCTTACGTCCCACTCTTTTCAGTGATTCACATGATTTTTGCTCGCGGTTTGAGCAAATTATTAATAAATGTTCCTTTGACCTTATCACTCTAACGTTAGAGCATCTGCACCTGGGAATCACTAAGTGCAAGGAAGAGATTTCCAACATCGAAACACAACTTGCATCTTCTACTACTACTGAGGAATTCAACAATTTGAAAACCAAGATTAATAGCGTCATTGAACAACATCGACGGGACACCGAGACAAGGAAAAGGAATAAATTCGTTCGAGATACGGAGGACTACGAACAGAACAGAGTGTATAAATGGCGAGAATCCTACAGTTCCGGGAACTTCCACACTCACTCAAATTACAGGTCTACCACGGACATTTCTTCTTCAGGTTCAAACTACGAGAGACAGGCGCCATCGAGTCATTTTTTAGGACAGAGACGCAGACCCTCAAAAAGAAGAGGACCCGGAGGGGGAAGAGACCTACGCAGAAATACGGACTTTGGTCGCATAACACGCTCACAGGTAATGACCCACTCGTAGTTAACATTTCTTCAAAAAATCTAGGTACAGCGGAACATCGTATGCTACAGAAGGGTCTCTCATTCTGTCCTAGTTACAAATATAATACATTTAATCTTGATATGGACCTTCAAAGGTTCTATAGATCGTTAAGACTTAAATTACATTTCTCCAGTGTTATTGATAACAGAAACGAATCCATACCATCACATTCACCATTGATATCATCCGACAGCCTGGGACTCAGGAATAAGAGTAACTATAGACCACCCATGGGGTCTCATGCCCTGGAGACTTTCATCTCTTTCATAGATGACACTTTTCAGAGCCTCAGGGGTGATATCAATAAGGGCAATGTTCACTTCCCATCAAACCTCACTACACTGGATCAACTAGCGCTCAAAAATCTACAAGAGGATAAGGAGATTATCATCAAACCGGCTGATAAGGGAGGAGCTATTGTAATTCTAGACAAATCCATGTATTTAGGTGAAGTTTATCGCCAACTTGGCGATACGTCAGTTTACAAACCACTTCCTCATGATCCTACTAATGAAGTCAGACTATTAATTCAGGACACGATATCCAAATATAAAATTAGTGGAATGTTGGATGACAAAACTTGTGGTTATTTAACTAAACAATCTCCAATCACACCTGTCTTTTACATTCTCCCTAAAATACACAAAAACTTAAATAATCCACCAGGTAGACCGATCGTGGCCTCTACAGAGTCCATCTTCTCTCCCATCTCGAAATATTTGGAAAAAATTCTCACACCTCTCATAAAATCAACACCATCTTTCCTACTAGACACAGGAGCCTTCCTGGATATTATCCATAATCTAGGTCCAATTCCCAAGGATGCCATCCTTGTTACATTTGACGTCAAAGATTTATACACGTCTATTCCTCATAAGGAGGGTATCCAGTCAGTATGTAGGCTACTTGAATTATCTCAATTTCATCCCCAACAGACTAACCTCTGCTGTGAACTCCTGTCCATAGTATTAACAAAAAAAATTTTTCTCTTTGAGGATAAATATTATCTACAGACCAGGGGGACCGCGATGGGCTCTAACACTGCACCCCCTTATGCAAATTGCTACGTAGCCCATTTTGAGGACTGTGTCATATATCGTGATGTTCTCTTCCGCACCTATTCTATAGTGTGGAAGAGATACATCGATGATATCTTTTGCATCTGGAGTGGATCACTTGACACCTTGGATTCCTTCTTCTCCTTATTACAAACATCCTGGCCAGGCCTCAGTTTCACAATGACACATCACAATGACCAGATTAATTTTCTGGACACATTAGTCATTAAAGATAGCCTAGGCAACCTCTCCACCGATCTATATAGAAAACCAACTGATCGTAATAGCTTGCTTCATTACGGAAGCTTTCACCCGACCAAAATGAAGAATGCTATCCCAAAATCGCAATTGAAGAGAGTTCAGAGGATAGTCTCAGACACGGAGGTACAGAAAGTACGCATGAATGAGATGCGTACTAAATTTTTGGAGAGGGGTTATCCATCACACACATTGAACAATTTAGATTTAAATTCCCCTCCCAAACCAAAGATAACCAACCGGATCGCATTTGTACATGATTACCATCCCTTAGCCTATCGATTACATTCCAACATAATACGCCACTGGCACCTTCTGACAACGGCCTATCCAAACATAGAGGCTTTCAAAAAACCTTTTCTCCCTTGTTTTAGGAGACCGAGAAATATACGTGACATCTTAATTAAAGCAGACATAGGCTCTCCTCGTCCCTACAGTCAACAACGCTTTCTTAAAAATCCTAGATATGGTACCTTCCCTTGCCTTCAATGCACACAGTGCAATAACATTCAGAAAGGAAATACCTTTCATTATCCCCACACAGGCAGAAAATATGACATTAGAGAGTATTATACCTGTGACAGCTCTTTTGTGATATATATCATTAAATGCCCTTGTGGCTTACTATATGTGGGGGAAACTACACAGCATATAAGGGATCGGATATCCAAACATAAATCTACTATCAGATGTAAAAATATGCTCCTTCCGGTTCCTCATCATTTCATCACTGCTGGACACACTATTGCACAACTAAAGTTTCAAGTTATAGAACAAATTCATCCGTCACGCAGGGGGGGCAACCGGATCAATATATTAAAAAGAAGAGAGGCCTACTGGATCCATGAGCTCAATACCCTGGCGCCGAAGGGGTTAAATAAGGACTATGATATACAATCCTTTCTTCCATCATAACCATTTTTGCAATCTATGTACTAATCTATGGGCTATCATATGATATTATTATTGGGATACGAGGCGGTATGGTCTATATGATAAACATACTATGTATTTAAACTTGCATACCGTATACTAATGTGTTTTCATCTCTATTTCAGAACCAACAATTGTGAATTGTCTTGAAATCACCGTCACCAGAGCACTGAACTTTCTCTACATTATTCTCTGGCACCTCCTGTAACTACGTTCTAGCGGTTACTATGGTAACCTAGTCATCACCTTGTATCTCCTCTCAATCCATCCCACTCATTAGTATTCATACACACACACTGGCGTCTCCTATCTACGCCCCCTTCTTGTCATAGTTTAGTGCCTGGAGCGCACAATGATGATAGTGGAGCGCACGCCAGGCTCACTTCCGGTTGCGCACTTCCGGTCTGCGCTCCTTCACTCAGCCTCCACTTTTCTCAGGGATATAAACCCTGATGCTCCCCTATCACTTAGCGCCATTGACTTGCGGCGGATACCGCGTCCATCTACCATTTATAAGCAACGGTAAGCCCTTATGGATACTTAGTTTATCTATACTTTGATATGGGACCCTTTTCATTAGCTCCATATATTCCTTTTTTTACAGAGAAACGGCCTCTTGTGCCTCCTCATTTATCGGTATGTAATCTGGGTATGTTAAATACTCCCACCATTCAGTGTACCTTAAGTCCTACAACAATACCCTTCTCCCATAGGATTTCTAGAATTATGCCCAGTTATCTTTGAGCTCACAGTACAGTCTCACGGTATGTTTGTCTCTTACTCAGTAGACCTTGGTTTCCACTACTATTCCCTTTTCATTTACACCTTACACATATGTGCATTAATGTTTTTGATGTCTCTGCATATGCTTATGATCGACTCTGTTCGAGCGACCCAGTTTTTGTATATACTTTCTTTGTATCTATGTTTATTGCTGTTTTTTATTTTTTTGTTTCATGCCTACAGTACACTGATGAAGGTCATAGACCGAAACGTCTATTTGTATGTACTGTACTTTATTAAAATCCATCACTTTTCTGCATCAGAATCCACTAGTGTGTGCCAAGTTTTTGTATATCTCGGCTGTGAAATGATGGACACCGATTTTGCCTGACGGAGACAATTGACTATAATTCATTACATGATTCTGTTATTGTGTCCAACATTTTGGGATCAAAGATAAGATTCCAGGATTGGAATTATTTCAAGGGTTTATTTGGGCTCCTGATTGGGTTGTCATGGCAGCCAGGGGCCTATTGATGGCCCACGAGCATGTTATTTCAATACTCCCATTAATCCTGGCTACAGATAGGCACAAAAAGAACATTGATAGAACAATAGACTGCAATGCAGAAAAAAAGGAACAGCATGCCATAACTATATTGCAGATGGGATTTAAGAATGCAGATTTCTATAGAAGGACTTCTAAGAGCATGTTCTGGATTTGCTTCATTTGTGTCCCTTTTTCCTATGCTGCTTTGTGTCGCATCACAAAATATGAATGTGACTTTACCTTATTAGTAGATTTTGTAGGGCAAAGGGAGCAAAACGCAAAATAGAAGGTGCAATCTACTTCCCTTAAATGAGGAGTGTATCTTAATTTTTGGGATTTATAATGGAAGTTAGTAAATATTTTATGTTTAGATGACATTGTAAATCTGTATATTATAAATACTTAAGAATGTCACTCTTTTGTTCTTTGAATCTAAAATAAATTACAAAAGTGATTTGCATGAAAATAAACCCCTCTATGTGGTCAGACATGTTTATATGAACTTTCCTTTGGTAGAATTTTGCAATAGGGTCATTTAAAATTCTCCCAGCTGTTCCTTGGCAAGGGACACTTAACTGTGAAGGATGACAAAACAGCAGTTTGAATTTTGATGCTTATTAATATCCAATTTATTAATTTATTTTCATAAATCAATAGTACATCTGAAAAGAAAAAACTCTGTAATATACAGCGTGCTAAATAAGTATTGAACATGTCACCAATTTTCTAAGTAAATATATTTCTAAAGGTGCTATTCACATGAAACTCTTACTAGATGTTGGTAACAACCTATCCTATCCTATCCACACAGGCAAAGAAATCAAACTATAGATGTCAATACAATAAGTTATGTGTAATGATGATAAATGACACAGGAAAAAAGTATTGAACAATAGTACACCTGAAAATAAAAAAAACCCTGTAATATACAGTGTGTGAAATAAGTATTGAACATGTCGCCAATAGTGTTTAGCGATACCACCCGATATTGAAAAATATCGGATCGGCTTGGATCGGCCGATATCCAAAAAGTGTCAGGTATCGCCGATTCCGATCCTGGAAGTCCCATTCAAGTCAATGGGACAGAAATATCGGAATTAAAAAAACCCCTTTCTTTCCTTGTAGGTTAATTCTACATGAAGAAAAACAACTAAGAATAATGTAGAATGTATTGTGGGAGGTGTAGGAGACATTAAAGCCATAGAGGTTTAGCCCAATCAAATGGAATAGCAGGAATTATTTTTTTATTTTAAAGACGTTCGGAGTTACAAAGATATTGACTGTTAACCTCTTTTATATTTTGTCAGATATGTATGTTTCACTACTTCCATGCTCTTCACCTTCTTTTTTACTTCTCCCACACTTTCTCCTTCATCCTCAGCAGCAGCATCTTTTTCATCAACTTCTTCTTCACCTTATTCATCATCTTCTTCTTCACCTTCTTCCTATTCTATTTTTTACATTCTTCATATTCTTCTTATTCAACTATTATTCTTCTTCATATTCTACTTCATCTTCTTCCTATTCTTCTTCTTCATCATATTCTTATTTGTGACAGTCATTCCAGTAGTTGTAATCTATAAAAGTTTGAAGATTACACCTTCCGTTCTGCCTGTCACAAAAGATGTACAACAGGATTTGTCCGCGTTCAGTTTGGCCTGCAGCAGCAGGCATTTTCCAGGGGCACCACGAGGAGGAACGGACTCACCCCCATACACTGCTTACTCTTCTTCTGCTTATAATTTAGATAATATCATTTGATATAAATGGAGATTCAGTGGCGCTCATGTGAGAGATTAGTTCCAGCAGCAGCACTAAGACACCCGTCACAGCAGTGTCAGAAAAAATGCTAGTAAATCAACCAAGAAAAAGTGTGCACTTGGATAAACTCAAATATGGGTGGTATCAGAAGGGGGGGATGAGTAAGAATAAAACTGATTAGGACGTTGTGAATCTGACTAATAGCAGAGTTTTTTTTTTTTTTTAGTAATAACAGTAATAGTTAAAGGGACTCAAAAGGTCCCTAAAAGACTATACTGTTAGTGCCTCAAGGCTAGTTAGTACAAGACAATCCCCTCTAGAGGGTTCTGCATGAAAGTTACAATACAAATGCAAATAAGGAATGACTGTAATAGTGCCAAAAGCAGTGTAAATAAAAGTAACAGTTCACACTTCAGCGTCTGCAGATATATTAATATAATGCTACAGCCTATGGGAGGCTAAACACACAAAACTAAAGTAAAAGAAAAAAAAAAAGTCGTTACTACAGTAAAAGATACAGATAAAAGTACCACCTGGCACTCCAGCGGGTGTAGGAGTCAATGGGGCGGCAGGCCATAGTGCCTGCAATAATGTAGAGTGAAATAGGAGAGCGGTACCTTTGTAGATATGAAGTCCTTGCTGAGATATGCGGTGGAGGTGAAGGGTGAAGTTTTCTGCTCCAGCAATTAGGATAAAAGAACAGAGAAGCAAAAAAAAAAAAAAAAAATAAGAAAAAGTGATTGTAAAAGAAATCCCAAGGGCTGCTCCAGCTGGTAGCAGCCACTTGTCAAAATGCTTCCAGCCTTGAAGCAGGCATCAGCGGACTCTCGTGCTCCCGGCTTCAGAGAGATAATCCAGGCGTCCAGGACCTTAGTGACATGAGTCAGCACGTGACCGGGTCGACTTCAACTGCTAGTGGTTGCGGCAGGGACCAGTGAATTTTCCTACGCGTTTCAAAGACAACAGTCTTCTTCCTCAGGGATGGTCCTCCCACCACAGAAGGCTTGTTTAAATGGTCCTGCCCGTTTGAAGTTTTCTTAATCCAATTTACTCAATAAAAAGCAAAAAGTTCCATTTCACTGTTTAACCCTTTCGGTATTAGTGTATCCAGTGTAAATATCCAACGGCCCTAAGCACGCGACATTAACTTTATATGGTTACCTCTGCGCATTTGTGGTCTAACATGTTCAATTCCTGATAAAATAAGATTATTTACAGAACCTCCATGGCATTCTGCAAAGTGTTTAGAAAGAGGATGACCCAGAAATTTTTTCTTTATATTTCTTATGTGTTCCTTGATCCTTATCTGTAGGGATCTTTTAGTACGCCCTACATAGACCTTCTGACATGGACATTTAATAATGTAGATGACGCTCTCTGTATTACAAGTGATGTAATCTGAGATTTCCAGTCTATTAACATCGTTGCTCCCAGTAGCCCATTGCTGTTTAGGGCTCTTAGTTTGTTGACATGCCTTGCACTTTCTGCAGGGAAAAAAACCTTTTAAATTGTTTATAAAGGGAGAAGCATGTTTATTAATAGAATTTTTTATTACAGTAGGGGCAATCATACTCCCAATATTCCGGGCTTTTTTATAAACAAATTTTGGGCCTGATGGAATAGCGGAACCAATGATCTTATCCTCTTTCTAAATATCCCAATGTTTTTTGACAATTTTGGTCAGAATATGACAATTTGAATTATATTCAATTATAATAGGGATAGCTTCTTCAGACAAAGTATTTTTCTCATTCCTGCTATTTATCTTTCTCAAGGTAGTAACAGATTTATTTCTAGCTGTTATTCTAGATTCCTCCAAAAGTGAACTATTATACCCTTTCTCCAGAAATTATTGAGTTAACGCACATGCTTCAGAATCAAAATCCTGTATCTTTGAGCAATTCCTACGGATTCTGATAAACTGACTTTTAGGTACATTTAGCAGCCACTTAGGTAAATGGCAATTATCTATTGGAATGTAACTATTTGCATCTGTGGGCTTATGGAAAACATGAGTTTGAATGGAGTTCTTTTCAATAAAAATATTTAGATCTAAAAAGTTTAGGCTGGTTGTACTGGTGGTAGAGGTGAAGTTTAAAAAATACTCATTTTTATTTATATCCGCTAAAAATAAATCTAGTGATTCTCGGCCACCAGACCAAATAAAAACCACATTATCAATAAAACGCTTCCACACTACCAGGCCCACGCGTAGCTTGCCGGAAGGGTAAATTGTCTCCTCTTCCCATTTTCCCACATACAGATTGGCGTAGCTAGGCGCGAACCTGGTACCCATTGCGGTCCCCCATTGCTGGCTGTAGTAGTCCGCCAAATATTTAAAATAATTATGGGTTAAAATAAATTGCATACAATCCTGTAAAAATTCAGCCTGTATATGTGGGACTATTCCATGTTTCTTTAAAAAGTGTGTGGCAGCATAACAGCCTTTTTCATGCTTAATTACCGTACACAAGGAGGTGATATCTAATGAGCCTAAAATGAAATGGTCCTGCCAGCCGACCTCCCCCAATAGTTGTAATACATGGGTGCTGTCCCTCAGGTAAGCTGGTAGTAAGGGCACTAATTTCTGGAGGTGACAGTCCACATATTTTGAGAGGTTAGCTGTGAGACATTGTATGCCCAAGATAATGGGGTGACCGGGGGGATCAATCAGGCTTTTATGGACTTTCGGTAAATAATAAAACATAGCAAGTCTGGGAAAAGGGATGTTAGTAAAATCAAATTCTTTTTTGCTTAAAATACCTAGCTGGAAGGCCTCCATTGTAAGGGATTTCAATTCTCCTATAAATTTATATAATAATTTATATATAATCTCCTATAATATTTATTTAGCTACTTCCCACAAATCCCTCATTTCTTTGAGAAGCAAATTTTCCAAATTTCTCAGAGTTTCTTTAGTTCTATCAATGCGATTCTATTTTGGAATAGCAGGGGCTTGTTGTTGTCCCCGGTGAAAAAAACACTGAATGTTTAAGTTCCGATCCTGTCTGTCAGACCACAAATCCCCCATTATTGTGTATGCCAGAAGACAATAGCTGCCTGCTGAAGAAAGTGACCGAAGAAAGCAATAGATATAAATGAAGATTCAGTGGCGCTTATGTGAGAGATTAGTTCCAGCAGCAGCACTAAGACACTCATTTCTCAAAGAAATGAGGGATTTGTGGGAAGTAGCCTCCCTAGAACGCTACCTGGCCTATGACTGCATTCCGAAAGGCCTGGTGGTGTCCAAGGCTCTTTCAGGTGATATTGGAGACGCTAAAACTCTGTCTGAATGGAACAGTATGTTCTTTTAACCTCTGCTATTAGTCAGATTCACAACATCCTAATCAGTTTTATTCTTACTCATTCCCCCCTTCTGATACCACCCATATTTGAGTTTATCCAAGCCCACACTTTTTCTTGGTTGAGATAATATCATTTGCTCTGATTTTTAGTCTTATGCTTAGTGTTCTTCTGCTTTTGGTTTTTCTGCTTCTTGGTCTTCTGTCTCTTGTTGTTCTGCATCTTGGTGGTTGTCTTCATGTTCTTTGTCCTCTTGGTCATCTTCTTCAGGGTCATCTTTTTGGTCTTCTTCGGTGTGGTCTTTAGGGTCGTCGTCCGGGAGATCCAGAGTGAGAACCAAAAACCATTTCCACAAGCTCGAACTTGGAAAAGTAGCAGAAGGTACAAGAAGGCTGAGGAACTGCTGAGAACCAGCAGACGGTACTGGAACCCGGATGGTTAGCAGAAGGAACAAGAGCAAATGGAACTAGCGAGGACCAGCTGACGGTGCTGGAACCCGGAGGGGAAGCATAAGGAACAAGAGCCAATGGCACAACTGTGGACCAGCTGAGGGTGTTGGAACACAGTTACTAAGCAGGAGGTACCTGTGCTAGAAAGCAAGACCAAGGACCAGCAGACGTTGCTGGAACTTGGATACCAAGAAGGAGGCACCTAGGCCAAAGGCTCTGCATGGAACCAGCTGATGGTGCTGAAACCCGGATGGGTAGCAGAAGGTACCCATGATAAACATGATAAGCCCAGGATCAATCATGCAGCAGGGGGAGGCCAACTTGCAGCAAGTTTTATATAGGTTGTAGACTACCACTGATTGTAACCATGCTCCACTTAGGCCTCTGGCTCCACTGTCTCTAGTATTTCCCCTGGCCTCCAACCCCGCCAGTTTCTGCTCAGAAGTGGCGTCTGCACAATCCACACTTGTTCCTGTGTTACTGGAGCTCAGTCACGTCAGTTGATCCCTTGATGTGTGTCCGGCAGGGGAAATACTAGAGACAGTGGAGCCAGAGGCCTAAGTGGAGCACAGTTAAAAATCAGTAGTAGTTTGATTGTGGAGGGAGCAGGAGACTTTGCCGTCCACACAGCAGGGGAGCAGCTGGCGTTACTGAACCCCACTAACACAGGAGCTAGTGTTTTTCTCTGTGCAGACGGCACTTGTGAGCGACAACTGGCTGTGTTGAAGCCCAGGGATTACAGTTCAGGTGGTAGAAACAAGAACACAACAGGAGACCTGGATACTGTTGCCAACCAATTATTTATTCTGGAAGAGGACTGGCAAATTCTGGCGAGATCCAGGTCTTGTTCATTTTCAGAAAAGTAAGCCAGTCAACGTTATCGGAGGATAGTCGCGTGCGACGGTCTGTTAGTACACCACCTGCGGCACTAAAGACATGTTCCGATAATACACTGGCAGCAGGGCAAGCCAGCACCTCCAATGCATACTGGCTAAGCTCTGGCCATGTATCCAGCTTAGAGACCCAAAACTTGAAGGGGGAAGAGCCATCTGGGAGTACACTGACAGGGCAAGACATGTAGTCTGTCACCATCTGACGGAAACGTTGCCTCCTGCTGACTGAAGCCATCTGTGATGGTGTAGACATTTGTGGCGGACACACAAAACTTTGCCACATTTGGGCCATACTGGTCTTGCCTTGTGCTGAGGCACTGCCTCTGCTCCCTCTTTGTGCAGAGCTTCCTCAACTGCCTCGACGCACAGAGCTGCTTTGTAAAGCACTAGCAGCACTGCTGTCGGGTGGAATGGAGAACATGATGGACTGCACCAGTGTGTCTTGGTACTCCCGCATTTTACGCTCCCGGTTCAACGGTGGTATGAGGCTTTGTAAGTTGTCCCCGTAGCGAGGACCTAGGAGGGTGTACACCCAATAATCAGCCGTGTTGAGAATGTGGGCGATGCGGCGGTCGTTTCTCAGGCACTGCAGCATGAAATCAACCATGTGCTGCAGACTCCCAACTGCCAAAGAAACACTGTCCCCTGCTTGAGTCGTCATCTCTGCCTGCTCTTCATCACCCCACCCTCGCTGTACATACTGACTAGAGCATTGGGTACCTCCCTCCTCTGGAGAGATGTCTTCCTCCTCCATTGACTCCTCCTCACAAAGTGTCCCCTGTCTAGGCCTTTGTGAGGAACCACGTAGCGCAGACTGTCCAGAAGCAGATGGCATTTGTGACTCCTCATCCTTCACCTCTTCCAAAACCTCCTCCCTTAGTGCTTGCAGTGTTTTTTGAAGCAGGCAGATAAGGGGGACAGTCATGCTGACTAGTGCATCATCTGCACTCGCCATCAGCGTGGAATCATCGAAGGCACGCAAAACGAGGCAGATGTCCTTCATAGAGGCCCACTCAGTGGTGCTGAAGTGTGACCGGCGCACAGTGCGACTTGTTTGCGCCTGATGCAGCTGGTACTCCATTACTGCTGCCTGCTGCTCACACAACCGCTCCAACATATGTAACGTTGGATTCCACCTGGTGGGTAGGTCACATACGATGCGATGTTCCGGAAGGCGTAATCGGCGCTGCAGAGCAGCAAGGCGCGATCTTGCCGTGCTGGAACGCCGCAAGCGAGCGCACTCTATGCGGACCTTGTGCAGCAGTGCATCAAGATCCGGATAGTCCCTCAGAAAGCTCTGCACGACCAAGTTCAGCACATGTGTCAGACATGGGATGTGAGTGAGGTTGCCTAGGCCCAGAGCTGCCACCAGATTTTGGCCATTGTCACACACTACCAAGCCTGGCTGGAGATTCGCTGGCAGAAACCACATGTCGCTCTCCTGCTTGATGGCATTTCAGAGCTCCTGCTCTGTGTGGCTTCGATTCCTCAAATAAATTAATTTCAGTACGGCCTGTTGACGTTTGGCCACGGCTGTGCTCATATCGGTCGTAACAGGCTCCTGCAGCGCTGTTTCTGAGGAACTTGAGTAGGAGGAGGAGTCAATGTGTACAGACTGGATTCCTGCAATTCGTGGAGTTGGCAGAACACGTACAGCGCCACTCTCCAGATCTGTACCCGGCTCCACAACATTGACCCAATGGGCAGTGAGGGAAAGGTATTGTCCCTGTCCATGGTTACTGGTCCACGCATCGGTGGTCAGGTGGACCTTGCTACTGATGGCGTTTAATAGCGCATGTTTTATTTTTCCCTCCACATGCTTTTGCAGGGCAGGGACGGCTTGCCTGCTGAAATAAAAGCGGCTGGGCACGTTGTATTGTGGGACTGCCAATGCCATGAAGTTGCGGAAGATGTCAATCTCCACCAGTCTGAATAAGAGCATTTCAAGGGCCAGTAGTTTGGCAATGCCAGCATTCAGAGCCTGTGCTAGGGGATGGTTTGCCGAGTATGGCCGCCTTTTATCCCATGCCTGTGCTACCGATAGCTGTAGAGTGGCCTGGGAGTGTGAGGATGACTGGGAACGTGGTGCTGTGGGTGGAATGTCACAGGGTCTCCGGACAACAGTGCCAGAGGTTCTTCCTTGGCGATCCTGTGAGGAAGCCGAACCAGCTGTGTGTGAGCTGGAGGAAGAGGCCCCAACTCGAGCTGAAGAGGTGGTAGGTGGTGCTGTATGTTGGCCTACGTCTTCAGTGTGTCTGTGTAACTCCAGCTCGTGCTTGGTCCGCATATGTTTCCACATATTTGTGGTATTGAAGTTGCTGACATTTTTCCCTCTTTTGACTTTCAGATTACACAGCTTGCATTTGACAAAGCAAATGTCATCTGCAACTGTGTCAAAAAAGGACCACACACTGCAAGTCTAGGGAGCGCCCGTTTTGGCTTTTGGAAGAGGAATGCTCCTAACGGGTGACAAAGTGGAGGCTACAGGCAACCAAGTCTGCCCCCTCCCTCTCCCTCCTGTTTTGGCCTTTCGGGGAATCACTTCCTCAGAGTTGCTCCCACCACCTTCCTTTTCCTCACGCCATGATGGGTCAAGGACCTCATCATCTACGCTCCCCTCTTCAAACACCTGCTTCTCCTGGGTTGTCTCGCCAGCACCGTACGCACCAGAAAGTGGCACCTGAGCCTCGTCATCATCTGATGCGTACTGAGGTGTGCTGACCATAGGCACTGGCCCTCCCGCCTCTTCAGATTCAGAGGGACAAAGAAGTTGCGCATCACTGCATACTCCCTCTTCTTCACATTCTTGAATGCTGCTTGGCTGGCCCCCTCTTTCCAAGCCAACAGATTCAGAGAACAGAAGTAGAGACTGTGATGGCTCCTGTCCAGGGCTCTCTGACTGCCTGGGCACTTTGACAGGTGGTGAAGAGACAGATGGTTGCTATTTGGTGCTCTGGCCCTGAGAGGATGTGGAAGTAATTGAAGTCGATGCGTTAGCTGCCATCCATCCGACAACGGCTTCAATTTGTTCCTCCCGCCGCAGTGGTGTACGACGAGGTCCTACAAAGCTGCGCATAAAGGACTGTTGCCTGCTAAAACTGGGGGATGCTGACTCACTGGTGCCCGCAGCAGGCACAGAATCCCCACGTCCTCTCCCTGCAGAATCCCAACGTCCTCTCCCTGCTGAAACTCCACGCCCATGTGCTTTACTCCCTGCCTTCTTCATCTTGGTAGACTGATAAAGATAGGCAGAAAAGTACAAAGGGGGGGCTTAGTGTGCTTATTCCTGAACAGCTGGTAACAGGTACAAGAAACACTAATTTTATGAAGTGTGTGTGTGTACTACACTTTAATATGAGCTAATGTGGCCTACACAACTGTCAAATGGAGTGTTTGGTGAACTTTATTTATTTATTTATTTTTTCAAAAAAACACAAAGGATGTGACCAAAGATTTGAAAGCGATAGTATCACAAACTGTTTGGAGCTATTACAATGCAGGAAGGTAACCTACAATGCAAAAGATGAGGCTCCAAAAAATAGGGTAATACTAATCTGGCTGCAGCTGAAGGGCACAAGCCAGAAAAAAGGCTCCTCTATCTACTCCTATATAGTGTTTGCAACCAACCAATGTAGATGGCTACGGATGGATGCACACTAATAGGAGAATGAAAAATGAGCTACTATAAAAGAAAAATATATGTGAGTCAGTGACGCATGCTGAGCGGCCTACAACCAGACATAGCTGCAGGACACACTACTCAGCGTGAGCTGCACTCACACACAGAGACCTCTCAGACAGCCCTGAACAGTGCAGCAAACTGGGCACTAGCACTGAAAGGCTGCAGAGAGGCTCCGCTGTCTACTCCTATAGTGTTTGCAACCAACGTATATGGATACGGATGGATGCACACTAATAGGAGAATGAAAAATGAGCAGCAAAAAAAGAAAAATATGTATGAGGCAGTGACGCACGCTGAGCGGCCTACAACCAGACGTGGCTGCAGGACACACTACTCAGCGTGAGCTGCACTCACACAGACCTTGCAGACAGCTGTGAACACTGCTGCAAGGCAAAAGAAAGCTACAATGGTGGATTATGTAGCCTGGGTAAAGCACACTATGATTGTGAAAATCGCTATCTCTAACTGTCCCTCACAGTCTTGAACAGCAGCCTGTCCCTAACTGAATTCACAGCAGAGTGAACCCGAAATGACGGCAGCGGCGGATTTTATAGTGCATCATGACATTATTTCAGCAGCCAATCACAGCCATGCCATTAGTTAACATGCCTACATGCCTAACAGGATGTGCCCACACTTCTGAGGATTGTCATTGGCTGAATCAAATCAAACTGGCTCATAGCATTATGGGAACTTCCGATTCCGGTATTGGATATGCTAAAAGTATCGGAATTCAGTATCGGAATTCCGATACAGTGAATATCGGCCGATACCCGATAATTGCGGTATCGGAATGCTCAACACTAGTCGCCAATTTTCTAAGTAAATATATTTCTAAAGGTGCTATTGAAATGAAACTCTCACCAGATGTCGGTAACAACTAATAACCGATCAAATCCACACAGGCAAAGAAATCAAACCATAGATGTCAATAAATTAAGTTATATGTAATAATGAGAAATGACACCGGAAAAAACTATTGAACATGCTTACTGAAATTTAATTAATACTTTTTACAAAAGCCTTTGTTGGTGATGACAGACTCAAGATGCCTCCTAATGGAGAAACTAGTCGCATACATTGCTTAGGTGTGATTTTGTACCATTATTCCATATAATCACTCTTCAAATCCAGAAGCTTCCATGGGCTCCTTCAATAAACTCTGAGATTAAGTGCCTTCCATAAATTTTCTATTGAATTCAGGTCAGGGGATTGGATGGGCTATTCTAGCAGCCTCTCTGAAACCAAGTGAGATCTTCCTTGGCTGTGTGTTTGGAATCATTGTCTTGCTGAAATGTCCACCCTCATTTCATCTTCATCATCCTGGTAGATGGCAGCAGATTTTTTTTTTTAATCAAGAATGTCTCTGTACATTTGTCTGTTCATCCCTACTTCAATTATATGAAGTTTACAAAACCTACAAGATGCAAAGTGAACATAAATCCTGCTGTAACTAAATAAGTAAAAAAGGAAAAGTGTATTTAAATAACATAGAGTTCTTAGTAACACTGTTTTTGACCATAAATAGCCTAAACGCCATCCCACCGTCGGAAAAGTTTCCCTGTTTGGGATGGTCCTACACTGTCTAATATTGAAAACTTGTAGGATAGCTTTTATGGTATTTTTGATCAAAACAGTGTTACTAAGGCTGGTTTCACACTAGCGTTTGATCGTGCAGCGCATCGTGCGCTATTGGGCGCACGCGCAATGTCCCCCTATCTTTAACATGGTGATCCCAGGGTCTTGCGAATGTACGCACTCTACAGTGTTTAGCATGCGCTGCGCATTTTACAGGTGTGTGCCCAGACGCGCCGTACGCTACATGTTGCTTTTTTTTTTCCGGCGGCATCGTTAAAAATATCGCGCGCACACGTGTGCACTCGGTGTGTGCCCAAAAATAGCATTACAGTCTATGTGGTCGCTGACGAGCGCTTGGCACCGCGCATGTCAGCGCCTTGTGCGTGCACACGATTTGAGTAAACAATGTCTAGACACTTGTCTAGAACTCCCCCTAAACAAACAGCATTGTTTCGGAGGAGTGTACATAAAAAGAAGGTGTCTTCAGGGTCAGACAATTACTCTACATAATGCCTTGCAGAGACCAGACAAGCATTCTACAATAGCCTTCTACCTGTGGATTCAAGCTTCAGGAGCCAAAATGTGAGTATTCTTAAAAATAATGTCTGTGTGTCCTGTACAATTTATTATGTACTAATGTATTTTTTGTTTTCTTTTCAGCATGTCTTCTTCCGGATCGGTCTATTCGCCATCTCGGCAAGAACTGGCCCAAGCTGATCGTGAGGTGAGAATCTTGCTGCCTTTTGGTAAGTATAGCTGCCTCTAGAAATGTGTTTTAATTTTTTCTTTCTTTACAGACATCGGAAACAGGCAGTGAAGATAGAGTGCGGGAGCGGTCTGAGCGGGAGCCGTCTGAGGATTCTGAGCGGGAGCAGCGTAGTCAAGTCGTGGCGAGGAGACGCAATGTGAGTATATATATATATATATATATATATATATATTTTTTTTTTTTTTTTCTGTCTTTCGTTCTCTTGCTTCTTTTCTGTTTCTTTTGGTAACATTTCCAAACTTCTAAACATTCTATATTTTTTTTTCTAGGTTCCACAGTGGGATGACGAAGAAGCTTACATAGACAACGAGCACCTCATCTGCCTCGTTGAGGAGCGCATCCCGTTGTGGGACAGCCATGACCAGCAGTACAAAGACACAGTGGTGTCCCGGCAGCTCTGGAATGAGGTGGCCGCAGCGCTGATGGATGGCTGGGACAGCGCCTCTGCAGCTTCAAAAAGGGCATGCAGTAAGTATAAAGATGCTCTGTGATACAGCAATACAGCATTTATTTTTGGACCTAATGGTGCTGATGTGTTTTTTGCAAGATATATTCTTGCGTTAAACACCCCAATGCCTGGTGGAAAACTGTGATTGATTTGTGTCTTGAACTGCTGCATTGTTTTTTGCACCTGATGGTGCTGATGTGTTATTTGCAAGATATATTCTTGCATGAAAAGCACCAATGCCTTGTTGAGAACTGTGATTGATTTGTGTCTTCAACTGCTGCATTATTTTTTGGACCTGACGGTGGTGGTGTTTTTTGGCAAGATATATTCTTGCATGAAAAGCACCAATGCCTTGTTGAAAACTGTGATTGAATTGTGCCTTCAACTGCTGCATTGTTTTGTGGACCTGACGGTGGTGGTGTTTTTTTGGCAAGATATATTCTTGCATGAAAAGCACCAATGCCTTGTTGAGAACTGTGATTGATTTGTGTCTTCAACGGCTGCATTGTTTTTGCACCTGATGGTGCTGATGTGTTTTTTTGCAAGATATATTCTTGCATGAAAAGCACCAATGCCTTGTTGAGAACTGTGATTGATTTGTGTCTTCAACTGCTGCATTATTTTTTGGACCTGACGGTGGTGGTGTTTTTTTGTCACGATATATTCTTGCATGAAAAGCACCAATGCCTTGTTGAAAACTGTGATTGAATTGTGTCTTCAACTGCTGCATTGTTTTGTGGACCTGACGGTCGTGGTTTTTTTTGGCAAGATCTATTCTTGCATGAAAAGCACTAATGCCTTGTTGAGAACTTTGATTGATTTGTGTCTTCTACTGCTGCATTGTTTTGTGGACCTGACGGTGGTGGTGTTTTTTTGGCACGATATATTCTTACATGAAAAGCACCAATGCCGTGTTGAGAACTGTGATTGATTTTTCAACTGCTGTCTTGATCCTGTTTTCACTCTTGTTCCTGATGATACTGTTGTTTTCGCTGATACATATATTGTAGCAGGAAACATAACAGTGTCCTCCGTCTCAACAGTTACTGCATTGTGTCTAGAATTTTATTGGTGCTGCAGCAGTGACTGTTTTCAAAGTTCAATGAGGTGTGTGGTGAGAATGACGTTAAACTAGTGCATTTTTAATTATTATTTTTTTACCAACAGTGAAAAAAATCTGCACACGTTGGCGCTCGATGAAGGACCGCTTCAACACTGATGTTCGTGCTGAGGGACAGGTTCGGAGTGGTTCTGCGGCAAGGCGCAGAAGAAAGTACCGCTATCATCACGAGTTGGCTTTCCTGAGACCGGTCCTTGCCAGCAGAGCGTAAGTTTTTTTTTTTTCGTTTGTTCTTAATATGTGCTTTTCTATTCCACAGGTGATGCTTCTTGTATTGTAAATGCATGATACTAATGTTTTCCCTTTCTTTCCACAGCACTTGGAGCTGCACCCTGCAATCTGACCCTGTCCCGGGAGCGGTTCTTCATCGATCGACCTCGGACCCGTCCCAGCCATCCGACAGCCAGGAAGCATCTTGCAGGTCAGCAACACAGACAGCTGGTGACCAGGAAGCTGGTCCATCAGGTGTTCCTCTGTCCCAGGTCTCTGTCACTGGTTATGCAAGCACTACCCGCCAGCGGCAGAGGGCCTTGGACAGGAATATCATGCCCGAGTTCATGCACTTGAGCGAGGCCTTTAAGGCCAGCCTCAAGGCGCTGGCCGCCAGAACGGAAAGTGGTTTTTCCCTGATGGAGCGTGGTTTTAACCACATGGAACGTGGTTTTAACTACATGGAACACCGCTTCCACTCTGTCGACCAGCGCCTTGACCGTCTGGAGGCCGACCTCAACAGACCAGCGCACCATTTTTTCATTAAAATTGAACAGGGCATGGCGGAACACCTTAGTCCTGAGCAACAGCTGAGTGTGTTACAGGCCTGCAACACTGCTTACTTGCAGGTTATGCAGCAGAATCGGTATGTTCAGCAGTCAGTGGTGTCATTTCCAACAGTTCCACTGCTGACTCGCTTAACCACACTACCGACTTCTGCTGCATACCACTGCACGGCCACCTGCATTCCCAGCGAAGCCGGACATCACTACACCACCTCAAGTCTGAGTGCTGCTGGACACTCCTCCGCCACCACCACTATGGCAAGCGCTGCTCCTGTATGGAGCACCACCACCATCACAGCACCACCAGCTTGGAGCCAAACCACCACAGAACCTGCTTGGGCCACCGACACCAGCAGTCAACAGCAAAGGAGCACCACCAGCACTCCTCAGCAACAGAGCACCGCCAGCACTCCTCAGCAACAGAGCACCGCCAGCACTCCTCATCAAAGGAGCACCGCCAGCACTCCTCATCAAAGGAGCACCACCACCACTCCTCATCAAAGGAGCACCGCCACCAATTCTCCTCCTCGTAGTCCCCCAAGAACTTTGGCTGAGATACCTGATACGCAGCCTCCTTCACGTAGCACCGACCCAACATGCTCCCCTTCTAGGAGCACCGCCACTGCCACTTTGAGCAGCACTGTCTACCACCACCACAGAGCAGCAAAGGGGTGATCCACATTCCCTATTTTACAGGGCAACGCCACAGTCCACAGTCACCAGGCGGTCTACAAAAGAAAGGCGGTCAGAGGCTGCAAGTAGGTCGGGGCAGGATATGCCTGTGCCAAAAAAGAAGAAAAAAAAAAAAACTTTGTTTGTCCATCCACGTCTCCTCCTAATGTGTCTCAACCTGCCTCAATGTCCATTCCAGAGCTCCCTTCCCCGAGTACTTTTGTCGCCCCTTCTCCTAGAACCCCTTCCTCTACCTCCAGTCGTTCCTCGTCTCTCCACACACCCAAAGGATCCCAATCTTCCCCCAAACGTCATTCAAAATAAAATTTTTCTAGTTTATTTTTTGTTTCAAAATAAATGTGCACTTGTGGTTTCAAAAAATTCGTAATGGATTACTGTGTCTATCGCCGACTACACACACTGCGCCATACACTTAGGGTTTTTGCAAAAACATATATCTCCATTACTGTTTCTTATGCGAGACTTGTTTCTTTTGTCAGTCTTGGAGATATGTGTTGTCAACAAACCAAATCTACATGACTTTCCTTTTCCAGAACAGTCTCTACATTCTAGGAATATTGCACAGAGTGCATCCAAACCCCACAGCTAAACAAACCTACTTCTCATCTCTCATATCCTCCCTGTCTCACAACCCTAAACAGTTATTCAACACCTTCAATTCTCTCCTCCGCCCCCCAGCACCTCCTCCCTCCCCACTCATCTCAGCTGAAGACTTTGCCTCATTTTTCAAGCAGAAAATTGATAACATCAGGGACAGTTTTGGTCAACAACCCCCAGAGCCCTTCCTCCCGACTTCCCAGCCCTCCACCTTCAAAACCAACTTCTCCACCATTACAGAAGATCGACTCTCCACTCTACTCTCAAGATCACATCTCACCACCTGTGCACTCGACCCGATCCCATCCCACTTCATCCCAAACCTCACCACAGTCTTCATCCCAACCCTAACCCATCTCTTCAACCTATCACTAACAACTGGTGTTTTCCCCTCAAGCTTTAAACATGCCTCCATCACACCTATCCTCAAAAAGCCCTCTCTTGACCCATCCTCTGCATCTAGCTATCGCCCTATATCACTTCTCCCATACGCCTCCAAGCTACTGGAACAACACGTCTACCTTGAACTGTCCTCCCATCTCTCTTCTTGCTCCCTCTTCGACCGCTTACAATCTGGCTTCCGGTCACACCACTCCACTGAAACTGCCCTTACTAAGGTCACCAATGACCTCTTAACTGCCAAGAGCAAGCGACACTACTCTGTCCTCCTCCTCCTGGACCTGTCGGCTGCCTTTGACACAGTGGACCATTCCCTATTATTACAGACCCTCTCATCCCTCGGCATCACAGACTTGGCCCTCTCCTGGATCTCATCATACCTAACAGACCGGACATTCAGCGTCTCCCACTCACACACCACCTCCTCACCTCGCCCCCTATCTGTCGGAGTCCCACAAGGTTCAGTCCTAGGGCCCCTGCTGTTCTCTATTTACACCTTTGGCCTGGGACAGCTCATAGAATCTCATGGCTTTCAGTATCATCTTTATGCTGATGACACACAGATCTACATCTCTGGACCAGATATCACCTCCCTACTAACCAGAATCCCTCAATGTCTGTCCACTATTTCATCCTTCTTCTCCACTAGATATCTGAAACTCAACATGGACAAAACAGAATTCATCATCTTTCCCCCATCTCACGTGACCCCCCCTACGAACCTATCAATTACAGTAAATGACTGCCCACTCTCCCCAGTCCCACAAGCTCGCTGCCTCGGAGTAATCCTTGATGCTGATCTCTCCTTCAAACCACATATCCAAACCCTTTCCACTTCCTGCCGACTTCAACTCAAAAATATTTCACGCATCCGTTCATTCCTCACCCAAGAATCTGCAAAAACCCTAGTCCATGCCCTCATCATCTCTCGCCTTGACTACTGCAACCTCATGCTCTGCGGCCTCCCCTCAAACACTCTCGCACCCCTCCAATCTATTCTAAACTCTGCTGCCCGACTAATCCACCTGTCCCCCCGCTATTCCCCAGCTTCTCCCCTCTGTCAATCCCTTCACTGGCTCCCAATTGCCCAGAGACTCCATTACAAAACCCTAACCATGACATACAAAGCCATCTACAACTTGTCTCCTCCATACATCTGTGACCTCGTCTCCCGGTACTTTCCTGCACGCAACCTCCGATCCTCACAAGATCTCCTTCTCTACTCCCCTCTTATCTCCTTTTCCCACAATCGCATACAAGATTTCTCTCGCGCATCACCCCTACTCTGGAACTCTCTACCACAACATATCAGACTCTCACCTACCATCGAAACCTTCAAAAAGAGCCTGAAGACCCACCTCTTCCGACAAGCCTATAACCTGCAGTAACCACCGATCGACCAAACCGCTGCACGACCAGCTCTACCCTCGCCTACTGTATTATCACCCATCCCTTGAAGATTGTGAGCCCTCGCGGGCAGGGTCCTCTCTCCTCCTGTACCAGTTATGACTTGTATTGTTTAAGATTATTGTACTTGTTTTTATGTATACCCCCCTCACATGTAAAGCGCCATGGAATAAATGGCGCTATAACAATAAATAATAATAATAAATAATAATAATCCAGCAGGGTTCCCCAACTCCAGTCTTCAAGGTCCAACAAAAGATCATGTTGTATGGAATCCTCTGAAAGTTTTTTAGCAACTGAGCTATGGATTTCATTACAACATGATCTTTTGTTGGACCTTGTGGAGTGGAGTTGGGGAACCCTGCTGGATCTAGTGTGTTCAATATTACTAGAATGTAGAGACTGCTGTGGAAAAGACAAGTCATATAGGAATAATCTACATGACTTTCCTTTTCCAGAACAGTTTCTACATTCTAGGAATATTGCACAGAGTGCATCCTGCAGGGTTCCCCAACTCCAGTCCTCAAGGTCCAACAAAAGATCATGTTGTATGGAATCCTCTGTTTGAAAATTTTTTAGCAACCGAACTATGGATTTCATTACAACATGATCTGTTGTTGAACCTTGTGGAGTTGGTGAAGATGTAGATTGGTTTAGTTGACAAAACATATCTCCAAGACTGACACAAGAAACGTCAGTAATCGAGATATCTGGTGTATTGCAAACTGAATAGAGTTGGTTTCCCTAAATACAGTGTTCAAACCAAACCAACATAGCATGTTTTTAGCAATTACATTGGAGTTAAAAAAAAAATTTAAACATGATATGTTGGTTGACATTAGGAGTAAATTTTTAAAACCCTTGCTATAGAGGATGGTGTTGAGTGCAAGGTACATCTATTGTTCTCATTTAAAAAATGCAAGGAACTATAGATATACCTTGTAAATAACCACATACTCTATATAGTCACCAACTCAGGAGTATTAGTGAATTCATGATGCACAAAACACCGCATCATAAATTCACTGATACACACGGCTACTTGGTAATGGTATTGGGAGTGTAAAAACAGAGAATGCACTCAGTACAGGTATCAAAATGTTTTTTTTTATTAACATACGAACAACATGCAAGACAAATTTTTTAAACCATTTGCTCTTGCCATTCCACCCGTCCTACATCTGAGTTGAAGTATGCCGCAAATTGGTCCCTCATTTGGCCAACTTCAACAGATGACCTGAGAGGGTGCTGTGTAAATTCAGGCAATGGATTAGGATCAACATCATCAAGATCAAAGTTCGGGTGCTCTCGAGAAAGTACAAAGTTATGTAGAACAACACAGACCTTGACCACCTCATCCACTGTTTCCAGTTTCAGATTAATAGCTGTGCCAAGAATGCACCATATAGATACAAGTATACCGAAGGCACACTCTACTGTTCTCCTGGCCCTGGTCAGCCTGTAATTGAAAATTCTTTTTTGTAGGTCCAAGTCCCGGCTGCAGTAGGGTTTGAGGAGGTGTTGGCACATCTGGAACGCTTCATCACCAACCATTACAAATGGCTGTGGCGGACCTTCGGTGTTGGGAAGAGGCCGTGGCATGGGGAAATTGAAGTTGTTGCCATACAACCTCCTGCCCATGTCCGATGTCTTAAAAGCCTGGGAGTCATTACCACGGCCAAATGCCCCAATGTCCACTGCAATAAACGTACAGTCTGCATCCGCAATGGCCATCAGTACAGTAGAAAAGTACTTTTTGTAGTTAAAGAACTCAGAGCCAGTTCTTTTGGGCTTGATAATCCTGATGTGTTTCCCATCCACCTCTCCCAAACAGTTAGGAAAATTGCAGACAGTCCAGAATCTTTCAGCGATGTCCAACCACTTTTCTGCGGTTGGCATGGGCATGAATTCGGGACAAAGAACGTTCCAGAGAGCACGGCAGGTGTCCACTACAATTCCAGACAACGTGGAGATTCCAATCCGGTACTGGAAGTGCAGTGACGAGAGGGTCTCTCCAGTAGCCAGGAATCTGTGACACAAACAAAACAACAAAAATTAATATTTGTGTTTATGTAATTTTTTTTACACACGTTACATCAAAAAAAAAAAAAAAATTCTGCAGCCTTTGTTTCAATACATGCCATCCAAAAATTAACGCAGCTTGTAGTTACCGACATGGCAGAACTGTAATTCAGCCAGATTTGGAAGAGTACATGTCACATGTCCCTCAGGAGTAATCGCACGCCGCAGATGCGTGTCCTGTCTCCGGATGACTTCTTTTACCCGACCAAGCAAATAGTGAAAGGTTTCTTGGGTCATCCGGGTATAATCCGTAAATTTCTACGGGTTTGCCTGGAGCTCACTGTAGAGGGTGTGGTACGCTCCACGGCTCTCCCGAAGTTCCATAATGGGATGTATCCACATACGCCGCTGCTGCCGTCTTCGTTGCCTCTCTCTCTCCCTCTGTTCATGGCAAGCAACGGCATAAGCCTGAGACATCCTCATGTCCAGATCCAAGTCAAAGTAAAAGCTCTTCCAGCGCAGATCCATGCTTCTCAAGTCTTATGCAAGCAAATGTGAAGAATTCAGGTGTAAATAGGGTCTATATAAAGAATTTCCATAGACACGCCCACTAGTGTCCCATTGGTGGAGTGTGTTGCAAGAATTTTTCAAGGATTTTTTCTCCAGTTTATTGCGCATAAAAAATACAAACGCATGAAAAACGCTTACAAACGCATAAAAACGCTGCAATTTTTTGTTCTAATGCGCACAATAAAGCTACAAAATAGCGCAGCGTTTACCAGCGTTTGCATGCGCTTTTGACATGCGTTTCATGTGCGCTCCAAACGCAGCGCAAAAAAAACGCTAGTGTGAAAGTAGCCTAAGAATCCTACGTTATTTAAATGCACTTTTTTCCTTATTTAGTTACAGCAGGGGTTTATGTTCATTTTGCTTCTTGTAGGTTTTGTATGCTTTATGGCCAATGTCAACATGCATTTATGTGCTGCCTGTATACCAACTTAAACCAAACTCAGTTTTTGCGTTTTTAATTATATGAAGTTTGCCAGTGACATATGCTAAAAAACATTCACACACCATGATGTTCCCACTTTCAATCTTCACTGTTGGTATGGTGTGTGTTCTTGGGGTGAAATGCAGTGCATTTTGGCCTCCAAAAGTAGTGTGTATGTTATGACTCTGTTGTCGGGTGTCCTTGGACAAGGTTCTCCTTCCCTGTCCCTAACACTAGTGGCGCCTTAGCTTGCCTTGCTCCCCAGATTACTTCTGATGGTGAAGATGCTTGGGCCACATACCTACATAGCAACTGATTCTGCCTTCAGTCTGCACCCTTCCACCACCCAGGGAAGAGGGGAGTAGTAGTGTACCATAATACACCAACCAGACTAACAAGGTAATACGAACAGGGTTAACGAAAAATATCAAACATACACATATACTCACACATACAACAGAGGAATGCACCAAAGAGTGGAGGATGGGCTTAAACCAAAGTAGAAGAAAAGGAATTAAAACCTAGCAACAGTCACAGATAAATCCACCAAACATCTTCTCCAATAATAACCACCAACAACCTCCAGCCGTGCAGCAAAAGTTTGCTCTGACAATGAGGGCTAGCCAGTGCCCATATTATATAGAAGATGGGAGTGGCTAACAGTGCACCTCTGAGAGCCTTAACACAGAAAAGCTTCCAGAAACTCTCAACTGAGCAGATTAACCCTTGCACTGCTAAAAGAAACTTACACCGTTTAATATGAAGGTGAAGTACTTCTAATCGGTGCAAGAGTAGGCGAAATCAGATGCTGCGGTCTTCTAGCTCCTCTCTGTCACGATAAACCATGACAGTGTATTATGTCATCCAAGGAGTTCACGTTTGATCTCATCTGACCAGACTATATTATTTCAGTTTTTCACAAGCTTGTCTAAATGTTGAGCTTGAGCATGCTTTCACGCTTTTGTTCAGCAACAGAGTCTTACTTTGTGAGCATGCATGCAGGACATGTACGTAGTTTTCTTTGAAACAATTGTACCTACTCAATCTAAGGGCCCCGTCACGACGCACCAAGGATCCCAACAACGATATGACCTTGTCAGGATCGCTGGTGAGCTGCCAAACAGGCAGCTTCACCAGCGATCAGCACCATCGACAGGTGGGTAACAAGCGACGCACATTGCTTAGTTACCCACTGGGTACCTTAGTTACCAGGGCGCTGGTGCAGGGAGCTGGTAACCAAGGTACACATCAGGTTTCTAAGCAGCGCGCACCGCTTAGAAATCCGACGTTTACCTTAGCTACCAGCTCCTGCTTGCTGATCGCTGGTCTCCCGCCTGTCACACGCAGCGATGCGTGCTGGCCAGCGGGAGACCAGCGATCAAAAAAAGTCCTGGCCATTCCAGGATGATCAGCAATAACCGGCAGGAGGGCCGGTCGCTGGTAAGTGTCACACACAGCGATCTTGCTGGTGAGATCGCTGTTGCGTCACAAAACTTGTGACTCAGCAGCGATCTTGCAAGCGAGATCGCTATGTGTGATGGGGGCTTAAGTCTTTCTGTAGCTCTCCACAGGTGGTCTTTGGCTTAACTCTTCTGATAATTCTTTTCACTCCTCTGTCTGAAATCTTGGGGGCAGCACTTGTTTGTGGCCTGTTTATAGTGAAATTATGTTCTTTCCACTTACACATTATGACCCCAATGGTGCTCACTGGAACCTTCAGTAGTTTAGAAATTCTTATGTAACCACTGCCATCATTATGTCCTGCAACAATAAGCTTGCAAAGGTCTTGAGACAGCTGACTGGTTTTACCCATCATAATACATTTCTTGTGTGGCACTTTGGTACAGGGTGGTGGTGGAGGGTCCTTTTAACTCTCGTTGTTTCCTGTCCCACTGAGGGTAAGAAGGACGTCCTCCATGGTGCTGTCAGGTGGATGACCTGGAAAATAAGTTTTAGGCAAAACTCACAGCTGGGGGCTGCAACCCTCAGTTGTAAGCTTCAACAAGGCTGGTTATCAAGAATAGACGGGTCCTAATGTTGTCTTTTAATTTTTAAAATACATAATTTAAAAAAAATGGCTTGAGGTCCCCTCCATTTTTTCCAACCAGCCTTGCTAAAGCAGACAGTGGGGGCTGGTATTTTCTGGTTTGTAAGGGGCTATGGGTATTGACCCCCCCAGCCTAAAAACAGAAGCCTGCAGCTGCCCATACATCTATTAGATACGCCAATACTGGCACATTGCCCGGCTCTTCCCACTTGCCCTGTAGCGGTCTCAAGTGTGGTTCATATTTGTGGGGTTGATGTCACCTTTGTATTTTCAGGTGACATCACGCCCACGGGTTAGTAATGAAGAGGTGCCTATAAGACGCCCGTCCATTAATAATCCTATAGTTGTATTGCAAATAAAGACACAGCCAGAATAAAGTCTTTAATTTGAAATTAAAACAAAACCCACTTTTCCTTTTTTTTTAATTTAAAAATAGCAAACACAGTTATACTCACCTAATGCCCATTCCATGGAATCCCCAAACTTGTTTTTAACGGTTTGACTGAATCTGCCGAACTCGAACATCCAGGGGTATGCCCATCTCTACTCCCGTATATATAAGCCAAAACAGACTAGCTCTTGCTGCCAGTTATCAGTGTGTTTATGTAGCTTTGACAAAGAACGCAGGTTGTGAGTTCCAAACGCATTGCTGTGTCTATCCTCATGATGGAATCTTTTTAATCCAATAAATTTTGATATAATCAAAGCTGCAAAACCTTTTCCTCTTTTCCCTACTTGCAAGTAGTTCCTTGAAGTTCCATGCTTCAGAACGCCAAGACCTTGAGTGAGCTGGTCCATCTTTCTTTTTGTATTCTTTATGTAGAACTCAGCTATCTCTTACCTTGGTCTGACTTGTCTCTTGTGATCTGTTTTGTCTTTCCCATATTCTGACTTGGTCTTATATTCTGACTACCTGGGTGCCTCCTGATTTTGTCCTTGACACAACTTCTTGGCTTTGACCATGCTTGTGCCAAGTCTATCCGAGGTAGCCTTTAGAGCCTGTGTCCTCAGACAGATGTGACGGAATTGCTTATGTTCATTCTTCTGAATATTTATTTGATAGGTTTTTCAAGAGGTTTCCATAGTGAAATCCACCAGAAAAACATGGTGGGTGCACATACTGAAGTACAAAATAAAAAAGGAGAATTTCCTGAAGCAGTTTAAGGCTTCAAAAAACTGTGTGAAGATAGCCTTCATAGGCTGGTCTGGTGGTCTGGCACTGAAAGCTCGGCTTTTGCATCTGTAGTATCCAATACATTTAAGCTCCACACATCAAATAATAGAGTGATTGAAGCTGTTTGTGTCAGATGCAGGCAGAACAATTTCTCTTTACTTATTTAACAAACCTTGTGAAATCATTTTATTATAGACATCATTATGTATTTTTAATGCACCGTAGCTGTGAGAAAAAAGATGTACTTTCCACCGACAACTGAGTGATAACAAACATAATCCTTGTATAGCACCCATATTTTACAATAGTTGAAAAACGTAGTAAAAAATGATATTGTCATGGTAACTGCTCTCATCATTGAGACACCTCAGTGCTACAAGGTATGAAAAGAGATATTTATAACACTTCTTCTGATATTGCAGGAACAATAGAAACCTGTAACACTGTAACATTGTACATGTGACCAATGTGAAGCGTTTTCATTCATTTTTTCTTATTTAGCACACATGTTTTATGTTGGTTACTATTTTGTTACATGTGCTTTTTTTCTTCTGTTGAATGAACATAGGAATTTGTTTTAATCAAATCACAACTACTCAGAAGCGGAATAAACCCGTGCAATAGCATTAGATTCTGAACAATGGAGATGACTGTTTTAGGTTTCCATGGTAGCCTCAGATGTCTTGCAAAGTAGTATTAAAATGTAGATCCTGCCTAGACATATTTTGTTTGCATATATCTTAGAGCAGGATTGTGAAACACATAGGGATTTATCAATTTCTCTCTGACAGATTTGGCATAAACTGCGCCAAAAAAATGTCCTGAATCAATGTCACAAAAGTCTACAAATGAAATGACATAGATTTAATTTTCAGTCTCAAAAGAGTTTTCTGGATTTTTTATGCCGCTATTAAAATAATATAAAAACTATACTCACCTTGGCAGGTGCAGCACTGCCTTTCTGCTGCTGTCATTGGTCTTTGATGACTGGCTGCAGTGCGAAGCTTCCATTTCCGGCAGCCCCAGTACATAGAATTAACCTTTGCAGCTTCTACTATGCTTCCACTCAAATTTCCATTAATATCCTGTATATGTTATGGCTATAGACAATTAGTCTGCATATCTGTACCGACTTTGTATGAATCCTATTATGGACGCGCTGATAATTATCAGTGTCTGGTGTTTTTTTTACTGATGGTCATGGTTATTTGACAAGCACTTTTATCTGGAATTACAGCTATTGAACATTTAAAAACCTTACATATAGAAAATATTTAGTTTAGTTATTTATCTCTTTCCTGGGTTTAATTCACTTGGCATATGGTGTATGTGCATAGACTTAATTGATCTAATCTGAATCCAGTACTCAAATAGATTTACATCTGGGATACATACGCACTTTAGCACCTTTACTATCAAAATCACAGGAATAATACATATAAAACATGTTGGAAGCATATTGTTAATCAAAATATATAGTCCCTCATTTATTAGTTTTTCTAGTGAAATGTTCTCATTGTTAAAAGGAAACCCCTATAGCATTCACACCAAAAAGAAAAATCTGAGTACTTTACTATCAATTTTAGCTAAAACAATTAAGATTAAAATACACAAATTCAGCACAATAATGATTACAAGGTTAAAAAGACGACCAAATCCATCCCAGTACCATGCAGAAAATTATTATAATAAAGTATCACTGTAATTATGTAAGTGAAGGGTAAGCATTCATAGTATATGTGCGCTCAAATATATCAAGGATGTTATTAATGCTCAAAAAGTGGAATATTTAACCAAGCTAAAAACGCTTTCTAAACATTTCCAAATCTTTCATGCCTGTGATCCCATATATCTGCAAATTATAGGCATTGTTTGCTTTGGTGCAAATGGAATGCAGATGGATAGCTGAGTTTTGCCCCATTTTGGAAAGCTCAAATTTATTGGACATATTCCTTCCTCTTCATCTTTCTGTAGGTTCTCCCTGTATTTAGATTCACTTATTTTAACATGTTTTGTGTTTGTTTTAATTTAGTGTAATGATAATCGCTTTGGCCCTGGTGGCTTGTTGTAATATTATCTATGTGTGATATGGTAGTGTTGAGGAATATCAGTTGAAGAAATCGTTATAGCAAATCTTCGGAACAGGAATTTCCAGCTGTATAAAGACCCCTGAACATTACAAATGTGGACTGTTTATGGGGCATATAATAATGGATTTGCTTTATTCATTACAAAATGGTACGTACAAGTAAAAAACATATGATAAATAAGACTAGACGAGTGAATATGGTGACAGCAAACACCAAAACTACTGAGAAAACCAGAAAAAGTCATTAGTAATTCAAGTGCCACCATGAATACCATTGATACCGCGAAACGCGCGTCGGGGCTACGCCAGGAATATACTGAGCCTCCCACATGGGTAAGCACTGTACTGAAAGTACTATTGGTGGCACTTGAATTACAAATGACTTTTTCTGATTTACCCTTTGTATTTACTACGGTATCTTGTGATGATTATTTTCCCTTATAATTGCTTTAGGGGTATAACCAGGGATTTATCTATTTATACCTTACACACATAATGAGATTCTGCCCCATAGTGTGTATTTTCATGCAGATTATGTACATCTATTTTTTTGCTCAGTAGTTTTGGTGTTTGCTGTCACCATATTCACTCGTCTAGTCTTATTTATCATATGTTTTTTACTTGTACGTACCATTTTGTAATGAATAAAGCAAATCCATATTCACTCGTCTAGTCTTATTTATTATATGTTTTTCACTTGTACGCACCATTATGTAATGAATAAAGACTCTGGTTATATATTTATTATAACGGACAGTGTCTGCCTACTTTATGGAGTCAGTCATTTGGTAATTTTCTTGGGGCTTTTAACTCAGTAGTTCTTGTGGAGGTTTTCTATCAATTAGGTTCACATTAACAATATTTTTTTTTTATTACAGTATGGATGTCTTGTTGACAGATTGGGCAGAAAGGATATAGATGGGATTGGATTAAATATACACAGTGGCAATTATTATTAGATGACATTCACTGTTTATATCATATTTTATATGCAGTATTTCTCTTTCGCCTCATTGGGGGACACAGGACTGTGGGTGTATGCTACTGCCGCTTGGAGGCTGACACTAAGTGAAAAAAAGAGGTTAGCTCCTCCTTCGCCGTATACACCCTCGCCCCGATTGCGGGCAGAAACCAGTTCATGCTTAGTGTCCGTTGGAGGCACACGTCTGTCTTTTTCCCAGAATTACTTTTTTTCCCCCCTTTTTCTATGACGATGAGACAGGGGCGACAGACCCTATTGAAAGGGTCTGATCTCCCCAAACCAAAAACGGGCGAGCACGTGCGAGTGTCGCCTCCACGTATCCTTTCCCGCGACGTGGGACATGATGCCGGACCTAGCCCTGACCACCCTAAGGTATTGAAACCCTAGGCTGTACAGAGGCACAAACATAGTCCGTGCAGCCCCCACTGCACCACCAATGCTAGACTGCGGTGCTGCAAGGCGATGGACGGTCCCTCTCCTCATCCCTTGAGGGGAAAGATGGAGCTAGGGTGCCTGCACCATCCTTTATGCGGCCTCCCTCCCCTCTAACCTGAGCTGGAGCTGAAGCGATCACAGAGGAGGGTGGCCTAGGAGGGCTCCTGCAGCAGCGTTCCACAGTGCTGGCGACCCTTAGCCTTTTCTCCGGGGGGTCGGGGGTCAGAGCGGTGCAGCGCCGCTACAGAATAGCGCCATCGTGCGTTTCCTGGCGTCCAGGGCCTAGGCCTCTGTGACCAGCGGGTCTGCCCCCCACCCGCACCACGTGCAGACATTGTAAATCCAGTCCCCGGCTTCGGCCGTTGCTAGGCTGTGGGCAGAAGCACCGCCCTCCTTCGTCGCGTCACTTCCGGTGGGCCCACCCACCGTGGCCTGGACAGACGCTGAAGAAATTTAGCCCCTGGCTTCAGACCGATGCTAGGCCGCAGGCGGAAGGACTGCCCCCAGGACTCCTTCATCCGGCAGCACGCTTGCAGCTGATGCGCGCACATTTTTGAATTGAGCGATGCTCTGCACTTCCAGGGGGCACAGGACTAGGGTAAGTGCTACCCTCCAACCCCCCAAGAGGCCACTCTAGGTGAAAACGAAGAGTGCACACTCTCCCTGCAGTGCTGATGCCTGGCAGATACAGCATGTCCGGAAAAGCTAAGATGCACACATTTCGATATGGTGCATGCATCTCCTGTCGGTCTGCTTTTCCGCAGGCGTTGAGCAAGCGATTATGCGAAGCCTGTGATTCTGAACGCGCCCAGGAGCCCTCCCCTGTGACCAAGCCCAGTGTACCAAGTCCCCCAGAATGGGCTTTATCTCTGTCGCAGTCTATGGCGTCACTTACGAGAGCAATCGAGTCCCTTCGCGCCCCAGATAGGGGCAGGGATAGTGGCTCGCCTGTCTTAGAAGGGTCCTCCACCTCACAGGAGCCTCCAGCCTGACGGGCCGCTCTCACTCTAGGCAGACGCGGGGGGAAACGAACTCACACGGCATCTCCCTGTCCATCCGGTGCCTCGGCATCTTTGAGTTCTGCTTCTCGCTCTCCTTCACCAGCAGTTGATAGAGAGCAAAGCTCAGTGTTCTGCCCTCTGAATAGGGCAAAGAATGTTTGTATTATATGCTGGGTTAGTTATAGCACCATCTAGTGGTGGCTGAATTTATAGCAGTGTCTTTGATAGAATTTACAGTCTGTGACTTTAACAGAAGCAATGCACATGGGATTGAAGCAATGCTTTGTGGGATTGAAGCAATGCATTCTGGGACAAAGAAGGGCCATTTTGCTTCTGTGTATATCATAGGATGCATGTGTTTACCTGTCCTCCATGTTAACTCTCCAACTTGAGTTCGTTATCCGGGTAAAGCATATCTGTTAAACTTAACCTTTCTTACAATGCAGTGTGTGCAGAGAGTTTATCAGAGATGCAATTAGACACCTGTGTGTTTTCTATGTAGGTTTCATCACACTGAATGCTTCTGTATTTGTGTTAGCTGTGATCATTTGCCAATACTTATGCATGTCATTTGTATTCTTTACAGTTTTACCGCATGTTCTATACTCATCACCAATAAACAAGTTAGACTACAGAGAACAGTCTGCTTATTTTGGAAGACAGAGCTGTGGCTTATGCTGTATGCTGGAGTGCACAACATGTCAGCGTGCCTGAAGGCAGAACAGTAAAACAGATTGCCAGATGCCTGCGATAGTGAATTCAGGCTGTAAGGGACCGCTATCACCCAGACTGCTCCGCATATGGGTACTACAGCAGCCGCCATACAGCTATAGGAGACAAGTCCAGGGCCCAGTAAAAAAGATGCTAGACGCCTGCAATAGTGAATAAGACTTAAGGAGCCGCTGGTCGCAAGCGGTGGTTACCCAGGGTATACGGGACCGCTATCACCCAGACTGCTCCGCATACGGGTACTACAGCAGCCGCCACACAGCCACAGGGAATAAGAACCCAGAGCTCAGTAACGGACAGTCGGTCGCACGTGGTGGTTGCATAGCCTGTAGGGGACCACTAACACCCACACTGCTCCGCATACGGGTATCACAGCAGCTGCCATACAGCTGCAGAATGCTACTGCAGCCCGCCAAGAAGTGCTACATTTGTCCCGCCACGCGGAAGCTGCCGCGCATAGACTGTTTCCTCCAATATACTCAGCAGTACTCAGCTAAAGACACAATGTCTCGGAAAAGCACATCCTCACTGAAAACGAGGTCATGAGCATGCTCCAGCAGATTGTCATTACCAGAGCTAGATGCCGTCGCTAGATGCAGCCAAAGCAAGATCTTCCTTCGCCGAAAGAGAGATGCATCTAAAGCTGAGACAAGCAGAGAGAGAGGCCGAAACCACACGCCTGCAAGCAGAGCTTGAAAAACTTGCGGCAGACAAAGAGATAGCAGCTTCAATAGCTAAAGCAGAGTATTTGGAAGCGAAGCTATGAAAGATCTTGATTATGAAAGATGCAGCAACATTCTCAGACCAGATCTAGAGTAGCAAGATCCAGCGCAATGTGTCGCAGAGTACATCCATCAACATTCCGGCGTAGATGACAGCCCTGGAGCATCATATCGATCAGCCCATGCCGATTATCAGCGATCCAACCTCGAGCTTCACTACCATAGGCGAGGAGATGTCAAGCACAGAGATGTTGACTACAGCTACCGTTCCACTGAAAAGAAGGTTCAGCTGCCATCCCGCCTTAAAGAGACACCTTCTTCTCCAACAAGGTACTGCACAGACTATCTGGAGTCACAAGCGTCTTACAGGTATGGTGGATGCACCACACATTAGACATGACTATTACACACCGGCTCGTGCCAGCACTTACGGAGCCATCAAGGACCTTGCAAAGTTCCTTGCCCGCCAAGAACTGGTTACAAAGGGACTTGTAAAGTTCACTGACAAACCTGAGAACTATTGGTGATGGCGAGCCTCGTTCCGGAACGCCATTCATGGTCTGGACCTTTCTTCTAGTGAGGAGTTAGATCTCCTGGTAAAGTGGCTCGGAAGTGAGTCAGTCGAGCATGCCAAAAGACTGAGAGACATTAATGTAAAGCATCCTCGCACAGCTCTACATAAAGTGTGGGAAAGACTCAATGAATGCTATGGGTCAGTAGAAGTCATAGGCTACTTTCACACATCCGGTGTGTGGGGTCCGGCGGCATGCGGCGAAAAGCCGGGCCGCCGGATCCGGCCTGCAGCCGTGACACCGGATGTGTATGTGGCGAGACATACGGCTCAGACATGATTTAAAGGAACCGCAGGAGGAGGTGGACAGAGGCAGCCGCTGAAAGGGAGGTGAGGGGAGGGGAGGAGAGGAGACAGAGGAGAGGGGAGGGGAGACAGAGGAGAAGGGAGGGGAGGGGAGAGGAGAGGGGGGTGGAGAGAGAGACATGGGGGGTTAACACTTAGTGTCCAGGCGAGAGAATCTCTCTCTCTTGCCGGGCACTTGTGGGGTTAACCCCACAGAGAGAGATTTCTCTCTCACTCAGACACTGTGAGTGTTAACCCCACAAGTGCCCGGCGAGAGAGATCTCTCACAAGTGTCCGGGTGACAGAGAGAGATCTCTCTCTCGCCGGGCACTTGTGGGGTTAACATTCACAGAGTCCGGGCATGCGCTGTGGAAAAAGTCGGTCCGGCGCTGACAAAAAACGTTGCAGAGAACATTTTTTGCAGATGCCGGACGGCTAATTTTTGCCGTGTCCGGCAGCAACCGGACACGACGCATAACCATCCGGCACGATGCGGCGACCATGAAAGCTTATGGGACAAAACCGGATCCGGTGCTGGATCCGGTTATGAAAAATTTCGCCGCATCGTGCCGGATTACAAAAACCGGATGTGTGAAAGAGGCCATAGAGAATGCTTTATATAAAAGAATTGAGGATTTTCCCAAGATAGGACCTAAAGTTTATCTAAAGCTTAGTGTCAGGAATCGAACCTGGAACCTCTTGTCTGCTGGCCAGCAGCTCAGCCATCTGAGCTATGCGGCTGCTTGGAAGATCCCATGCGAAACCAGATACCAGTGATTCTTGTTCTTGATCAGCTCCACCCTGTGCTCTCCTAATTGGCCATTGATTGCTAATTGCCCACCCTATATAACCTCAGCCAGTACACTTCCTCATTGCGTGATTATTGTGCTTCCAGCCTGTAGTCAAGCTCCTTCTCCTGCGGCTGCTGCTCCTCTATATATAAGCATCGCTGATTCCGTGTACCGACTTCTGGCTTTTCCTCTGACTTCGTTATCCGTCTGCTCCATCTGCTAAGCATCGCTGATTCCGTGTACCGACTTCTGGCTTTTCCTCTGACTTCGTTATCCGCCTGCTCCATCTGCTAAGCATCGCTGATTCCGTGTACCGACTTCTGGCTTTACCTCTGACTTCGTTATCCGCCTGCTCCATTACCCAAGTATTGCCTAACCAGTGTACTGACTTTCGGCTTCACCTGACTACGCTTCCGCCCTGCTCCCTCTAGTGGTTGCAATAACACTGGCTCCAACCTGAACCAGATCATGACAGAATAATCATGCGCCAAAATGGAGTCCGTTGTAGCCACCCTGACGAAACAAGTTTCAGAACTTCAAAGTTTTTGTACCACTTACCAAGAAAAATATTCTAAACTACAAACAGTAGTATCAGGCCAACAAAAGGAAATAAATGAACTACAAAGGCAACTTCTTAACATGCGCAATTCAAGCCCAGAATCAAACGCACAAATGCCGCTGCCTGCAAAATTCAGTGGGGATCGTCAGCAGTACCGAGGATTCCTCAACCAATGCCGGATATACTTCCAAATGCAACCTGCTCCATTTACCAGCGATAGGAAGAAAGTATTTTTTCTGATTAATCTCCTGAGTGATGAAGCTCTTGCATGGGCCTCACCATATGTGGAAAAGAACTATGACATCCTTAATAACTTAGATTCCTTCATCACAGCTATGAATCAAGTTTTTGATGATCCAAACCGTTGTGCCACAGCAGAAACCAAATTGCATAATTTACGCCAAGGACGACGCTCGGTCGCTGAATATACATCAGAGTTCCGTCGCAGGGTGGCCGACACCACATGGAACTCAGCAGCCCAGAGAAGTCAGTTTCGACGAGGATTATCAGAGTCAGTAAAAGATGAGCTTGCCAGGGGCGAAACCCCTGATCAGTTGGAAGACTTTATTCACCTATGTGTTCGAATAGACCAGAGACTCACCGAGCGGAGAAAGGAGAGACTTCGAGTACTGGAAAATAACCCTGCCTTCTCTTTTTCTTCGTCTAACCATGAACAAAAGACGCAAAGTGTGTCTGAACCGATGCAAATCGATGTTATTCGAAAACCGCTCTCAGCACAAGAAAAGCAGAGGCGACGGGCTGAAAATTTATGTCTCTATTGTGGGGGCTCAGGTCATTTCGCCATTAATTGTCCTAATAAAAGGACTATAGCCTTCTTGAGCGACATGACTGCAAGCGATACAGACCTCTCCCGACAGCCGTATCCTAGTATGCAGAAGATTTCGTCTGTAACGCAGGAGAAAAACAAGATGTGTGCATCATCGTCTCATTTTGTCATTCCCATTCAGGTCATAATGGGCCACCAAACAATACGATGTTCGGCCTTGTTAGACTCTGGAGCAGGAGGGAATTTTAGGAACTTAAAATTCACATTGGATAATAATATTTCAAGCAGAACTAAATCAATACCAATCGAAATGGAAACGGTGGACGGATCACCCTTATCTTCGGGACCTGTTACTCATGAGACGATTGAACTTGAGATTTGTATGGAACCTGATCATCACGAAACTGTCAGTTTCCATCTGATTTCTTCTCCAAAATTTCCCGTTATCCTAGGAGTTCCCTGGTTCTCAACTCATAACCCCTCTATCAACTGGGCTTCAAGGACCATTGCCTTCCCTTCAGAATACTGTAAGAACAATTGCCATAGTGATCCACCTGTTCCTAAACAAATCCAAGTATCTGAGATTTCTCATACGAAGGAAGACGAACTACCACCACAATACCAACAATTTTCTGATGTCTGCAGCAAGAAAAAAGCTGATCAATTGCCTCCTCATCGTCCGTATGACTGCCCCATCGAACTGCTTCCCGGAACAACTATTCCATTCGGGCGAATTTACAATCTCTCTGAACCGGAACTGAAGGTACTGAGAGAGTATCTGGATGAAAACTTAGAGAAAGGCTTAATCTGACCTACATCTCCAGCTGGGGCACCCTTATTCTTTGTGGAAAAGAAAGACTCAACTCTGCGGCCATGTATCGATTACAGGGAAATTAATAAAATTACCGTAAAAAATCGCTACCCACTTCCGTTAATTCCAGAGTTATTAGAAAGACTCCGCTCCGCTAAAATTTTTACTAAACTGGACCTGAGAAGGGCCTACAACCTCATACGGATTCGCCCTGGAGATGAGTGGAAAACCGCCTTCAGGACAAGATACGGACATTTTGAGTACCTGGTGATGCCGTTTGGCCTTAGCAACGCCCCAGCCACCTTCCAGCACTTCATTAATGATGTGTTTCGAGATTTTTTGGATCAATTTGTCGTTGTTTACCTCGATGACATTCTTATATTTTCAGATACCTTGGAGGAGCATCGCAGGCAAGTCCAGTTAGTCTTGGAACGTCTACAGGAGAATCATCTCTACATAAAACTTGAGAAATGCGAATTCGAACAACCCACGATCCAATTTTTAGGATATATCATCTCCCCAGAAGCTCTGAGTATGGATCCTGGTAAGATCAATGCAGTGGTGGATTGGCCACCCCCAAAGAATTTGAAAGACGTTCAGCGCTTCATTGGCTTCGCCAACTTCTACAGAAGATTCATTAAAAACTTTTCAAAAATTATTCTGCCAATCACCTTGCTAACCAAGAAAACCCAAGCTTTTTTTTGGTCTACAGAGGCACAGGAGGCTTTTGACAAATTAAAAAGTCTTTTTACTTCCGCACCACTACTAGTCCATCCTAACCCGGAACTGCCATTTGTTGTTGAAGTGGATGCCTCGGATTCTGCAGTGGGAGCCATTCTGTCTCAGCGAGTTGGAGATAAGATGCAGCTTCATCCATGCGCATTTCTTTCTCATACCATGTCACCGGTGGAAAAGAACTACGACATTGGAAATAAAGAACTGTTAGCCATAAAAGTCGCCTTCTCCGAGTGGAGACATCTTCTAGAATGTGCCAATCATCCGGTGACCATCCTCACTGACCACAAAAATCTAGAGTTTTTACGCACAGCAAGAAGACTGTCTGCAAGACAGGCACGGTGGGCCTTGTTTTTCTCAAGATTTAATTTTGTAATTTCCTATCGGCCTGGTTCGAGAAATGGCAAAGCTGACGCCCTGTCCAGTATTTGTTCTGAACCTCAGGAGAGTTCTAATACTGACAGTACTATTCTGGGCCCCAAAAATTTTTTGGGAATATTGGACTCCAAAGTTTTTTTTGCTCAGATTAAAAATGGCTACCACAACGACCCCTTTCTTAACCATCCTCCTAAAGATGTCAATCTTTTTTTCAAGAAGGGATTTTGGATGCTGAACCACAGGGTTTATATCCCAGAATCGGTGAGACTCGAAGTCCTCAAATTAGTCCATGATTCTAAACTTGCAGGACACCCCGGAGTCATGAAAACTCAAGAACTACTACTTCGTTCCTTTTGGTGGCCTAATTGTAGAAGGGATGTGAAAAGATATGTGTCCTCCTGTGTAACATGTGCACGTAACAAAACACCACGTTCCTCTCCTTTAGGACTTCTACAACCTCTCCCAGTTCCATCCAGACCTTGGGGATCAATCTCAATGGATTTCATCGTGGATCTACCTCCATCTAAAAAGATGACTGTAATTCTCGTTGTGGTAGACCGACTCACAAAGATGGCCCATTTCATCCCAACAAAAAAAATTCCTACTGCGGAACAAACTGCTGAGTTAATGATCAAAGAGGTTTTTAAGCTGCATGGGACTCCTGATAATGTAGTCTCTGACAGAGGGGTGCAATTCACATCGAAATTCTGGAAAAGCTTCTGTACAGCCCTGGGAGTCACTGTGAATCTTTCCACGTCTTTCCATCCGCAATCAAATGGCCAGACGGAGAGGACGAACCAGACTCTCGAGCAATACCTCCGCTGCTTCATTTCATATCTTCAAGATGACTGGGTGGACTATTTACCAACAGCGGAATTTGCCTATAACAACGCTAAGCACAGCTCTACAGCCCAAAGTCCTTTTTATGCTAACTATGGCTTGCATCCAGTATGTATTCCTAATCTTCCTTTTGAAACTTCTACCCCTGCTGTTGCTGACCGACTCAACAGATTAAAGGAATCTCAGGAAAAATTAATTGAGATATTACAAAAGGCCCAGGAAGACTATAAAAAAGCAGCAAATAAACACCGTAGAGAACCTCCTAATCTGCACGTGGGCGACAAGGTTTGGTTATCCACTAAAAACCTAAAAACACACGTGCCATCTTCTAAATTGGGACAAAAATTCATAGGACCCTTCCAAATTGCTGCACAAATTAACAAAGTTGCTTTCCGGTTGGAACTTCCCAGCAGTCTTAAGATTCACCCAGTGTTTCATGTATCTTTGCTCAAACCATTCTGTGAAAATCCATTTCCAGGAAGGATTCAGCCTCCTCCTCCACCTGAAAGAGTCCATGGCGAGGAAGAATTTATTGTGGAGAAGATTCTGGACTCTAGGAGAATCAGAGGTAACCTGCAGTATCTTGTGCAATGGAAGGGGTACGGACCAGAAGAAAACTCATGGGAACCGGAGGAAAATGTTCATGCTTCTAGGCTAACAAGAATCTTCCATCAGAGGTATCCAGATAAACCAGCCCCTGAGATGTCCAGAGGCCATCCTGGAAGGAGGGGAGTACTGTCAGGAATCGAACCTGGAACCTCTTGTCTGCTGGCCAGCAGCTCAGCCATCTGAGCTATGCGGCTGCTTGGAAGATCCCATGCGAAACCAGATACCAGTGATTCTTGTTCTTGATCAGCTCCACCCTGTGCTCTCCTAATTGGCCATTGATTGCTAATTGCCCACCCTATATAACCTCAGCCAGTACACTTCCTCATTGCGTGATTATTGTGCTTCCAGCCTGTAGTCAAGCTCCTTCTCCTGCGGCTGCTGCTCCTCTATATATAAGCATCGCTGATTCCGTGTACCGACTTCTGGCTTTTCCTCTGACTTCGTTATCCGTCTGCTCCATCTGCTAAGCATCGCTGATTCCGTGTACCGACTTCTGGCTTTTCCTCTGACTTCGTTATCCGCCTGCTCCATCTGCTAAGCATCGCTGATTCTGTGTACCGACTTCTGGCTTTACCTCTGACTTCGTTATCCGCCTGCTCCATTACCCAAGTATTGCCTAACCAGTGTACTGACTTTCGGCTTCACCTGACTACGCTTCCGCCCTGCTCCCTCTAGTGGTTGCAATAACACTGGCTCCAACCTGAACCAGATCGTGACACTTAGAGAACTGAGAGATTTACTGAATGAGTTGCAGGATGCTCAGCAGGAAGGAGACTTGCCCGGATTGGCATTCTTAGACATCGCTAGGGGTGTCAATCTGATAGTACAGAAACTTCCTTACCACCTACAAGAAGAGTGGATTACATGTGGTTCAGAGTATAAACACAATCATAATGTATCATTTCCTCCTTTCACTGTATTTGTTGATTTTGTCACCAAACAATCTAGGATTAGAAATGACCCTAGTTTTGATTTTACTCTGTTGTGTTCCACTGCCACTGGTGTCAAATCTGGTAAGACATCCGTGGCAGTCCACAAAACTAACATTGATTCCACAGGCCCTCCTCACAAGGTGAATAAACCCCCTCCAGACGAGAGCAAACCTCAGGATGTCAGTAAATATTGTCCTCTACACAAGAAACCATATCCTCTACTAAAATGCAGAGCCCTCAGGGAGAAGTCTTTAGAGGATCGCAAAGGTTTCCTCAAGGAGAATAACATCTACTTCAAATGTTATGCCACAACCTCTCACTTCGCCAGGAACTGTGAAGCTAGCGTGAAATGTGCAGAATGCAGCAGCATGGATCACAATACAGCCTTGCACCCTGGATCACCTCCACGAGTGTTGTTGCAAGCAGAGGCGCATAATGGGAAGCAGAAGGACACTGATGAAAACACCCCTGAGGTTAGCTCTAAATGTAGTGAGATCTGTAGAGGACTCACAGGAGGAAGATCCTGTTCAAAAATCTGCCTTGTCCGAGTCTATCCTGCAGGCCGCAGGGACAAATCCTTCAAGATTTATGCAATCCTGGATGACCAAAGTAACAGGTCTCTAGCTAGGTCCATCTTCTTTGACAACTTCAGCATCGTAGGCCCAGGTTCTCCCTACACCCTGAGAACGTGTTCAGGTACCATTGAGACGGCGGGAAGAAAAGCAACCGGATACAAAATGGAGTCCATGGATGGCCAGACCTGCCTATCATTACTGACCATCCTGGAGTGCAACCAGATTCCTGACAACAGGTCAGAAATACCTTCAAGGGAGGTGGCGAGACATCACCCCCATCTAAAGCGCATAGCCCACCTGATACCTGAGATGAATCCAGGAACCCCAATAGCTCAACTTCTGGGAAGACATATACTACAAGTCCACAAGGCTAGAGAATGTATAAACGGCTCCAGGAACGCTCCGTAGGCACAGAGGCACGACCTTGGATGGGTCATCGTAGGAGACGTCTGCCTAGGAGGAGCACACAAGCCGTCCATAGTCGACAGCATGCTTACCAATACTCTTGAAAATGGATGTCCATCTCTCTTCCATCCATGTAAGAGTAGCTTCCTGGTAAAAGAGTTGCCACACAATGCTCCTCTACCTTGTCCATTAGCTGATCCTTCCTGTGACGGCGACCAAGATCACATAGGGTGCACAGTTTTCCACAGAACAAGAGAGGACAACAAGGTAGCAATGTCCATAGAAGACAGACTGCTTTTGGACATTATGGATCGAGAGATGGTAAGAAATTAGTCAAAGAGTTGGATGGCCCCTCTACCATTTAAACCCCAGAGGCAACGCTTACCCAACAACAGAGAACCTGTCTACGGTCGATTTGTCTCCTTCAAATGCAAATTTCAGAAGGAACCTGAATTGAGAGAGCATTTCTTTGCCTTCATGGAGAAAATACTTCAGAATGGCCATGCAGAAATTGCACCTGTACTTCAAGATTCTGAGGAATGTTGGTATCTACCCATTTGTGGCGTGTATCATCCTAAGAAACCTGGTCAGATAAGAGTAGTATTTGACTCAAGCGCAAGATATGAAGGTGTCTCACTAAACGATGTCTTTTTGTCTTGCCCAGACCTCAACAACAGACTTCTAGGAGTACTTCTTCGCTTCCGCAAAGATGCAGTGGCATTTATGACTGACATACAACAGATGTTTCATTGCTTCCTTGTCAAAAAAGAACATAGAAACTATTTGAGGTTTTTCTGGTACCGCGATAATGATCCCTACAAAGACATCGTGAAAGTACATATCTTCGGGAATGGCCCTTCCCCTGCTGTCGCCATCTATGGTCTTAGACATTCAGCCAAAGAGGGCGAGGCAAATTACGGGTCGAATGTTAGATCGTTTGAGGAAAAGGATTTCTACGTGGACGACTGCTTGAAATCCACACTCACAGATGAATTGGCAGTCAGTCTCTTAAAGAGGACACAAGAAATGCTTGTGTATGAGTTATTGTTATATGGTTTCAATCAGTTTAATATATATACTGTATCCTTACCTCCAGGGAGGTAAGCAAAAGGTCACTGAAACTTACTTAAGATAAAGGAATGTAAAGTACTGGTCATTTATTTATCCATCAACAAAGGACCATTGATATTTCAAGGCAACTACCCTAATTAGATTGGGTGTGTAAACTTTCCCAAGGATGTTATCTTGTGCTCCGAAGCCCCTTCTCCAGCTTGCTGTATTTCTGCCATGTTGCACACATGAGGCCCCCTCCTCTAGCTTCCTGTATTATATACTGGTTAAAACAGGTATTGAGGGGATGTGTTTATAGCCAATGGACAATAGACTTGTGACATCATTCCCCACATGGTGGGGCTGGACACACCTTTTAGCTGGACATTTAAAAGAACTAAGACACATGTGCTCTTTCTCTTTTGTCTCCTTGAGGATGAGTGGTCGACGTCTATCTGAATAATGTAACGCATGAATAATGCTTGTTTTCTGATTGATGCATATGTATTTATAGTTTTATATTGTTTATTCATTTATTAAGTAAATCAATTTAGTAAATTCAATTCTTGTGTGAGCATTTTCTTATTCATCACAATCCATTGGAACCCTTACAATACAAAGTGATGTCAGAAGTGGGATTGTTTTGAATAAAAATGTTTGCAAAATTGAATAAGTTTGTTAAGAGTAGGAAAGCAGTTGAGAGTAGTGTCAGATCTTTGCCAGAATGGGTGTTACCAGGAAAGTGGACCGAAATGGCACAGGAATGTAACAAATATATGGAGGGACAGCGCTTATCAAATCCTCAGGATGTGGCTGCCAAATTTGATCTCTCAAGGTATGATGCAAAAGAGCAGAAAGCTGCAGCAGCCATTGGATGGATCTGTGTGCAAGTGTCTCAAAGCTTACAGGAACAGAAAGACAATTTGCGTTTAGAGCTGCATACAGCTATAGAGCAAAGGGTTAGCTTGCAATCAGCCTTGAGAGACCAAATGAAACAGCATGACAATATGCAAAGGAATTTTGAAGCTTATGTAATGAAAAATGTGAATAAGAATAGGCGCAGGAGGAGACAGCAGCCAGTGTCAGATATTTGTACTGCACAGATTAGAACCATGATTGCACATGAGAAATGGTCAGATTTGCTAGAATGGGATGGCTGTGACAGTGAAGTAGATGAGGTAGAAAAGCAATCCAGACCGATTGTGACTACTAAAACTAGGAGAGAAGTCACACAGCGTAGTGGAGATAGGATGGATGCAGTAAACGCAGCTACAGGAGCAGAAGCTTCAATTACTGAGGAAACTAGGAATTATACAGCCGGAGAATTAACAGAATTAGCTACCAGGTACAGGCAGCAAGCAGGAGAACCTTTGTTAGCATGGATTATCAGATTATGGGATCAGGGAGCTGATACTATAATCTTGAACCGTCTTGAGGCAGTAGGACTTTGTAATATTTGTATTGATCCTATGGTGCGTCTAAAAATGAGACGTGCAAGGGACACTACAGAGACTTTCTCTTTGCATTTGGTGAGGGATTCTGTGGCACAAGTGTATGACTCTCCCATGGAATTAATACCACAGACACGATGGGAGACTCTTGCAGATGGAGTTCAGAGATTGAGAGAAATTGCATGCATAGGAGGTATAACTCACAGTCCTTTGCCAGATCTGAATGATCACTTTGCTGTTGTAGAGGATTGGAAGGGACCAGATGCTGCAATATTGACAGTATTGATGAAGAATAAGTTCATAGAAGGTGCCCCAGCTGCTTACAAAGCCCCATTATTCACTATGTTCAGTGCACTTATGGGAAATTCCACTACTGTATACACAGCATGCAATTTAATCTCCCAGCTATCTGCTCTAAGAGAGCAAAAGTATCAAAAAATAGTACAGTAAAGAGAGTAGATCAAGAAAGGAGAAAAGAGGATGATACTCAAATTAGAAAGAGCAGGAAAGAGTTGTTTTGTGACCTGATAGTTAGTGTAGTTCCTTTCCAGGAGATAGATGGGATCTCTACAAGTGACCTGTTGAGAAGATGGCAAGATCTGAGGAGAAAATGTAAATTGCAACTCGCCAGACCCAAGAGGGTGGCGTCAAATGAGATAGGGGGTTGGAAAGATAGAGGTGGGACACCTGATGGAGGCATGCAAAGCCCCCACTGTAACCGCCCCTTGCACTCTTCCAATACCATGGCATACTACACCCCCTGCCAAGATTCCCTCATGGACTAATTTTAAATGTAGATTTTAGATAAAAGTTGTGGAACATCCCTGAAAATTGTTGTTTGAACAGTTTTGACATTTTTGATGTCTAATGATGTTTTTTTTCGTTCTAGAGTTTCTTAGAGAAATATTCCTGTGAGCATACTATGAAGTATGCGCTGGCTGATATATGATGAGTTGGGTTTGGTCTTGGTGATGCTTAAATGTGCATTTCTCACCTGAGGGTTTGTAATAGACCTTGATGTTTTAAAAGGCAAAAGACCACAGCAGATATAAGATGATTCTGTATGTGGGAGCCATGAGAGAGAAACATACAAGGAAAAGAGGGAGTGACATTACTGACAATGAATTTAAGACTGACCTAAAGTTAGATGACTGATAATATACTGGGGGGTTTACAAGATAATAGATGACTTATTTGTGCTAAGTGTTGTCTTTGTCACTTTATGTGCTTTGTGTATTTGTCATGGATATCCCTTGATAAAATTGGTTCACAGCCAAAGAAAAGAATCCAAGTGGTATTTTTATTTTTACTTTTTTTTGGTATATTTTTATTTTTTATGAGCTCATTTTCTGAATTTTAATTGTACTGTGTTTAGCATTCTTGGTTTTTAAAGGAATTGTTTTTTTTTTTTTTTCTCTTTTCAGTCCACTACATGTTGGATTGGGGGGTGGGGTGTGTAATTAACCTTTTGTTTGCAGGAGTAAAAGAAGAAACCTTGGCCATTTAATTAACACGTAAATACAGTGCACAGTAAAATAGTTCATTTCTGCAGTAGTGAAAAAGGAGTCTACCTAATATAAGATGATATTTTATGACTTATTTTTGAGTTTTAACATTTTTTATTTTGTGGGAGCTCCCATGCAAATTGGGTTTTGAAGAACATATATGTTAAATGATTTCAATGAATGCTACAGTAGTTTGTTAATGTCAGTCTTTTGTTCTCGATATAGCTTTGTTCACCTACACCTGAGTCATGCAATACAAATGTGATTGACATGAATTTGATGTTTGATAACTGGTATCTGATATTTGATATTATGATTTATTTCAGTGTATAAGTCCATACACATATGATATATTTTATGTAGTAATTATTACCTAGAGTAGAAATATTTGCTACAGTAGAAAATTTCAAAGGTCATTCTGGGCACAATTAATTTGGACCAACAAACCTACGGTAATTTTGTTTGATTCATTTGATCAAGGGGTGGGAAACAAGCCACCAGGACTGAGTTATATTGAACAAGTTATTCTATCTTGGACTGTGAATATATCATGGACTGAGTTATTTTGGACTGTTGCTTTGGACTCAGTTAGCTCTGCCAAGACTTTGGAACTTTCAAGTATGATTGTAAATTTCATTTTCCCTCAGTGCAGGCTGTGTCTTGTGTGTAGACTGAAGATGTCCAATTGAGCGCTGAGACTGAGCCCAGATGATGCTGAACCGTCACCAGGGTGAATCCTCATGACTGCCAGCTGATGACAAGGAGGGGACAACTAACCCTAGAAGCTTCTGCCGGAAACCAAATGGCATATAATGTGAGGCCCTGAACAGCTGCAGCAATAGAAGATGAAAGGACTCTTATGCTCAGTCATTGGACACCTGTACCAAGGGGTTAATGTCATGAAGGGCAGGGACAGATTGCTCTTTAGAGTCTGTTCTTTTGCTAACCAGGGAATGTAGTGAAGTCACTTAGGCCAAGTGATGAGGGAACAATACTCCCCGTGCTTCCCTGCAACAGACCCAGTCAGAATTGTGGTCTTAGGCTGTGTGCACACGCTGCGGATTTTGCTGCGGTTCCGCAGTGGTTTTGGCCGCTGCGGACCCGCAGCAGTTTTTGCTGCGGTGTACAGTACCATGATTCCCTATGGGAATCAAAAACCGCAATGCAGACGGTGTGGAGTTTTCTGCGCGGATTATCTGCGGTTTTCAATCCGCAGAAAGAATTGACATGTCAATTCTTTCTTCGGTTTCTGCTGCGGTTTGCCATCTCCTCCATGGAGGAGATGAAAAACCGCAGGGCAAAACCGCAGAGCAATCCGCAGGTAAAACCGCAGGTATTTTGACCTGTGGTTTCACCTGCGGATTTTACAAAATCCGCGCGGATGAATCCGCACCTAATCCGCAACGTGTGCACACAGCCTTAGAAGATCTGAAGAAAGAAGATTTCTACAAAGCACCTGCTGGTCCAATGTTGTTTTTGCTTTGATTTTTTCCGTTTTAAGCCCAGGATGTTGTTTTTTACCAAAACGGTTTTCTATTGGTAGCAAATAAATATATATATATATGAGCAATGCAAGTAATGATAAATGGTATAGTTTAGTGGCAAGTTAATTAAAGTGATTGAAACCAAGGGGTGGAATGTATACTATGAGTTATTTTTATATGGCTTCAATCAGTTTAATATAATATATACTGTATCCTTACCTCCAGGGAGGTAAGCAAAAGGTCACTGAAACTTACTTAAGATAAAGGAATGGTCATTTATTTATCCATCAACAAAGGACCATTGATATTTCAAGGCAACTACCCTAATTAGATTGGGTGTGTAAATGTCCCCAAGGATGTTATCTTGTGCTCCGAAGCCCCTCCTCCAGTTTGCTGTATTTCTGCCATGTGGCACACATGAGGGCCCCCTCCTCTAGCTTCCTGTATTATATACTGGTTAAAGCAGGTATTGAGGGGATGTGTTTATAGCCAATGGACAATAGACTTGTGACATCATTCCCCACATGGTGGGGCTGGACACACCTTTTAGCTGGACATTTAAAAGAACTAGGACACATGTGCTCTCTCTCTTTTGTCTCCTGGAGGATGAGTGTTCGAAGTCTATCTGAATAATGTAACATATGAATAATGCTTGTTTTCTGATTGATGCATATGTATTTATAGTTTTATATTGTTTATTCATTTATTAAGTAAATCAATTTAGTAAATTCAATTCTTGTGTGAGCATTTTCTTATTCATCACAATCCATTGGAACCCTTACAATACAGCTTGCTTTGTCCAACTTGAGGCTGCACAAAATTGCTTCCAACAGCCAAGGAATGATGGCAGCTTTTCCCTCTCAAGATTACTCAACTGATCTAAAAGTCTTGGATTTGGACACGGACTCCCTTCCCATGCAACGGAGCCTTGGTTTGCTCTGGGATTTGAAGAGAGATGCATTTACCTTTCGGATCAACGAAGAAGAGAAACCAAAAACCTTTCACACATAGAGGCATCCTATCCATGATAAACAGCCTGTACGATCCTCTAGGATTTGTAAATCCTGTAACTATCCAAGGCAAAATGATGTTGAGAGATTTCACCCAAGAGTTGTCTGAATGGGATGATACACTTCCCATGGAGAAGAGAGATCTGTGGGTAAGATGGAAGAAATCTTTAGAAGCCTTGTTGGATCTTTACGTGGCACGACCATACGCTTCAGTGCCATCAACAGAAGTCAAGACTCAAAAGCTCTGTATCTTCTGCGATGCCTCAACCAAAGCGAATGCAGCAGTAGCATATGTGAAAACTACTGACATCAGGGATAAATGCCATGTAAGGCTTGTTATGAGCAGTACAAAACTAGCGCCAGTCCAGGAGCACGCAATACCCAGACTGGAACTCTGTGGGGCTGTGCTATTGTTATGGAAATATATATGTATATGTATTTCATATAGATCTCACTTGCCTGCTATAGGCTATATACTCCATATACTGCTATATACTCATGTACTCTTATATATTCTTATATGCACACAGCTACATATTCACAGTTTGAACCTTGCAACTAGTTGGTGGAAATGACCTACTGCCCCCCATGAGAGAGTCTGGGGAGCAGATGGTATCTTATGATAGCATTGTCTTGTGATATTTGTCCCAGACATAGAAAGAGGAAGTTTTGGCCAGATGTGCCAGCCGATATCAGAACATTGCTGACATTGTAAGACAAAGAGCAGTATATCATCTGATGCTTAAGTCACCTTAGGTCGACGCCCACATATGTTTATTCCTTAAAACTGACCATTTAGCTAAGAAGTAAAGCCTTTATGTTAATGAGTAACCACTCCTTTTCTGTACAACTGATAAAACCAAGTATATTCAATAAACTTCCAGAGTTTTGCAGGGAGGTATTGCTGCCAACCAAGTCTGGCGTCTTTCCTTCTTTGAGTGCTCAATAAGACTCTGCCTAATTAGGACAGGCCACAGTATGCACAGGGGTAAATCTACCCAAATCAAAAGTAAATCCATCCACAACAAGTGGCGCCCAACGTGGGGCCGTGGACGAAAACGCACGGGGATCCTGCTGACCGGAGAGGACAGAGGTGCTGGCCAAGGTCTTGGCTCATGGGAACGGAGATTTGCGCAACTCCATAAGTAAGGTAAGAAAATCTAGTTATCTTACCTGAATGTTCCCTGTGCCCAGTCCGGGTCAGCAACTCTAGCCGGTCAGTGTGGTCACCAAACCCAGGTAGTGTTGAAAAGTCCACGAGGAAATCCAAACCCTGGGATAAGCTAAGTGTCTACTGTGATCCTGTGTGTCTGAGATCCGGGTGGGAGAGTTGGTGGGAAATTGTGACAGATTTGTGTTTATGGCTGATGGTAGACCGATAACGGGGGAGTTTGACCCACTCAGATAGGTCCTCACAAATACACATGGACACAGGGGGAGGACAGGTGAAGCCTTGCCCAGGGACAGGTGGTGAGGGCCTTACGGAGATATCACGAGGCAAATCTCACATCAAGCTATCACAACAAACACCCGTGCACAGGAAGGGACAACAGCGCCCACGCCAGGCCACGCGGTGGTGTTAGCTTAGGGGAGATATTGCGAGCCAAACCACTTGACAGGCTGCCACCAACACACCTGGTCACAGGGAAGGACAGGAGAAGCCGGCCCAGGCATCAGGTGGTGGCAACATAGTGGGAGTTATCACATTACTGATACTGAACATTCCCGGGTCACCAGCGCAGTGCACCCAGTGTGGTTGGCAGTTATCGGTTACCAGCAGCTGTTTCACATACGCGTCACAAGACAAGGGCTTTCGATCTCTCCCCCTGGACGTCTATATGTGAATTCATTGCAGGTTTTCCGCAAAGATCTGAAGCAGAAAGAGTTTTGTTTTTTTTTATTGTAAACTTCCTCTTTTGCCTGCAGGGTGTGCCCCTGATATATATATATATATATATATATATATATATATATATATTCTTTTTTTTTTCATATTGTTATATTTTGGACTCTGCTTTTCCCTATTTTATGTTTTATCTTGCATTTTTGGTGGAGATTTTTATTCTTGTTACTGCAGTATGAGAATTTTCGGGAAAGCTGGGTCATTTTGAGTCTGGTTTTTTGATTTTCCATTGTTCTCAGATTTTACACACACGCAGGCATAAAAAGAGGAAGTTGGGTGCCTGCATTCTGCATTAACCCTTTTATTATTGTGTACTCGTATTTGTTTTTTTATTTTTCTAAGTGTTTTTTTTTTTCAAAGTTCATATACTTTTTCCCTTTTTTTTATCTCTTCTTAGTTTTCTTCAACCTTTTGTGACATTTTATCAGTTTTTTTAGGTTTTAGTTTTCACTTCTTTTTTCTGTTTTTGTTAAAAAGAGAATTTTCACTTCTTTCTTCCAGTTTTTTGTTAAAAAAAAAAAAAAGAATTTTGAATTTTTACCTGCTTTGGTAATTCCTGAGTTATCTTGCCAATTTTTGATTTTCCATATTCTTGTTTGTTTTTTTTCCCTTTTAAGCAGGTTAAAAGGGGTTGCAAGGTGTTAAAAGGTTTAATCACTTACCTTTTTTGAAGTTTTTGGAACAGACACAGTAGGTGTTATTCAGAAAGTTAAGCATGTCGGTTTCTACGGGCAGCTCCATATGCTGTAGCATGGCATAATGTATTGAAAGGAAAAAAGGGAAGTAGCTAGTTGAGCTCAATTGCAGTCTGCATTTCTTAAAGTGACAGAGCATTTAACAGCTCAGAAGGTGATACTAGATAGTGTGAACAAGAAAAGATTGTTTTTTTGTTTTACGTGTAGGAAAAAGTGTTTTCATACTAATCTGTGCCGTCTGAGAAGGACCACAGGTCTAAGAATGCCTTCCATGATGGCAGGGGGGGGAAGCAGTCCGCCCCCCATCTCCTCTCTCCTCACGCTTCCCTCCTCCCATCTCCCTCCTTCCTCTATCTCTGCTATTCTCACAATGCAAAATCTCCTCCCCTCTCTCATTTGTCTCTCCTCCTATCCCTCCTCCTCCTTTTCTCTCTCCTATCTCTCCTCCCTTTCCATCTTCATCACCAATGCCCACCTCTCATCCCTCTCATCCACCGCACCCGTCTCCTCTTCCCTCCTCCTTGTCTTCACCATCTCCTCCACCCTTTCTTCTTCTTCTTCTTCTTTTTTCTCACCCACCTCTCAGTTCATCATCACCCGCTGGCCCAGTGCCAGATCCAGACAATGGAGTGTCCCTAGTTCCACAGGGGACTCTTTCTAAAGAGACAGTTATGTCACCGGGAGAAGAAAGTGAATCACTCACACATGACAACACAGGTGCCCTCCCGATACAACAGATAGCAGAAGGGAGGTGTGGGCCATCAGACACTGCACCTGCTAACTCTGAGACTGAAGATCCTATGTGCCAAATGGAGCTGCAGTCTCAGAAGGGGGGGGAGTACACACATACACAGAAAGACAATCACACAGTGGCACAGTTCCTCCTCTGATGAACATGAAGAGGAGATTATGCTGCATAGTAGGCAGGAGCAGAGAGAGCCAGAACTCTTACACTATGTGCCCTTCACCCCTAGTCAGGTGTTCAGTATTCTAAAATCATGAAGGAACACTTCAAGCTTCCATCAGAATTAGATGTGCATTCCTAGGAATCAGGATCAAAGCTAATTGAACAGCTTAGAGAGTGGGCCAACGCCAGACAAGCACTCAGCCTGCATAACATGAGCCAAGCCGAGACTGAGTCTGTAGACGAGTTTCATGGCAGAGTCAGGCAAGTATTCCAAATTTTAGGTTTCACTATTCATGATCAGATACACGGACAGATGTTGGCACAGGCCTTTGTGCATGGACTAAGAGAACCAATCAAGAAACTGCTGATAGTGGCCAGGCCTGAGTACAGGACAATAGCAGTAGATGTCCTACTTACAGTAGCCAGAAGAATTGAGTCCCTCCCAGGAGTACGGAGGACAGACCCTCCCGTGATGGCCACTGACGTGGAGGAGCAACCACCCTGCAGAGACAGACCTGTCAGGTGTTTCAACTGTGGCAACTTTGGCCATTTCCGGAACCAGTGCACAGCACCCCGGCAACCCAGGTCATCCCGCAGAGGAGTAGGCCAAGAAAGAAACACAGAAGACAATGAAGAACCCTGTCCATAGGACAGAGGCAAACCAGGTCCGCCAGACGTCACGCCCCTGACATGTGAAACCCCATCAGCGGACCCAATACCTCAAATCACTGGGGGGGCTGTCATATCTTTCCTTGTGGACACTGGTGCAGTCAGAAGTGAAAATCCCCGACCCCACCAGTCTATCAGAACACTCTGTGTCTTGTATGGGGATTTAAGGTCAAGACAGACGTTCCCCAGCTTGCAAGCCCCTGAGCATGTGGACACAGCCAGGACACTCCATCTTGTTCCAGTTTACGGTGGAGACCTGCCCACCCCACCTGATGAGCGCAGACCTACTGCAGGAACTGAAGGTGACCAAAGTGTCCCATGAAGATGTGACCTTGACCTCTTCCCCACCTCAGACCCAAGAAGAATCAATCATGCTGGTGGCCCTACAAGAGCCTCGCTCGAACAACCGGTGCAAGCCTACCCAAGGAGGTGCTGGACATAGCACCCAGAAGCCTATGGCCCAAGGGAGACTTCAAGTTGCGCCAGTGCGGGTGTCACTCAAGTCTACAACCCCGGACGCTCCGAAGGCCCAGCATCCGCAGCTCATCACCCAGAGCTAAACTGCCTCTGACCAACTGGAGGTCTAAGTGGAACTGCTGTTCAAGAAACGGCCTAAGAACTTTGGCATGGGCCAGGAAAACTCTCAACCCAGAGGGACCACACCCGCTTCGTGAAATGGCTGCACCGCTTCCGGCTCCAGCGCCAGAGGATCATCTTGGACAAGATTCTGAAGGTGCTCCCCGAAGTTAATTCAGGCCTTGGACCAGAAGACAGCCACTCAGCTCCTCAAATTGGTTAACAAGATGCTGACCTGAAATCAAGCTGGGTGAAAGGAACTGCTGCTGGCTGGTAAAGAAGATACCCCAGCAAGAAGACCCCCTGTGAGAGCAAGAAAGCTCAGCTGGACGTCATCTCTGACGAAGAGGACGCCAGCAAACGGCTGGTTTCCTGCCAGCCCTGTGCCCGGAGATGGGAGTCACTCACGGCACTGTGAAGAGCAAGGCCAGATTGAGCCGCCTCACCCACGGGAATCATCATGCGGTCCCAGCTTCTTTCGATCAAGAGGAAGACTGTGAAAGGAGAACCAGATCAGATTGAATGGTGCATAACCTGAGGACTGTGAGCGAAGCAACCGTGTTTGAAATCCCAGTTGTGCCAGATCTGCACACTCTGCTGACAAACGTGCCAGCCATAGCAACGGTGCTCACGGCAATGGATCTGCCCGAAGCTTCCCTCAATGTTCCCCCTCACCTGGACGACCAGTTCCTGAAAACGCACAAGGGGGTGCGGAACAAATGGACAGTGAGGCCCAAGAGGGCCCGGAACAGCCTTTCACAGCTCGCAAGAGCATTGTCCTCCGTCCCCCCCAACTGGATTGCGGAGCATGCAGAAGTCATCGACACCGCTACCTGCACAGCGCTTTCCATGTCTCCTCTACTCTGCCTGGCAGAGCAGCAACGTAAGTTCTGCAAAACAGAGTCCAGTGGTGTCAAAAGCAAGTTCCTGAAGACACTGTATCGCCCACTAGACGAAACACTTGACAGATGACCGGAGGGCCGCAGAGGAGAAGATGGCTCCCTCAACAACTCCGAAGATGCAGTCCTTCCTTAGTCTAGTCTCGCACTGCAGAACTTGGATCCTTGGTGCTCCAGGCTTAATGCAGCCTCTGTACAATTGCATCAACGCATTGCAACCTTCATCTCGTACAGGAAACTGAAAGACTTCATAGTCTCTGCGCCAACTCTAGGCCTCCCTGACTACGAGAAGCCATCCCGTCCTGACCAAAACGGAAAAAGAAGGACCAAGATGGAGAAGGTCATGCTACTGGCCAGGCTTAAAACAGACCCACGGAGGAAAACCAGAGGCCTCTAGACTACCTCTCAGCTGGCCTGGATCCAGTTGCAAGGGGGGGCCCTCCTGCATGAAAGCAATACCCGCAGCACACGCCCTCCTGATAAGGCTGCTCTCCACCACTCTTCAGTGCTCTCAGCCGTTACCTGTCTCTACTCCCACTCCCAAGGGGGGATGCGGATATGGACCCTCAGATGAAAAATCTGCAAGATACCGTACATGGCTCCAGTCTTGCAAATGATGAAGGAAAGTTCCACACGGGATGTGCAGCGACCAGCAATCAGGACATTCTATGGTCCAGAAGGTTGTCAGCCCAAGAAGCGGAGCTGATAGAGCTGACGAAAGACCTGCCAGATTGCGAAGAATGAAAACTTCCAGGTACTCGCATGACATGGCACCTGACTTCGGACCCATCTGGGCTGCAAGAAACTTCATCACAGCAAGCGGATCGACCGTGAAGCACCATGGAGCCATCAGAGACCTGCTGGACGCTCTTCAACTACTAAAAGTGGTGGCAGTGCTGAAGGCCAAGGCACATGGAAAACTGAACACAGTAGAGACACGGGGTATCAGCATGGCAGACGTGGCAGCCAAAAAAGCAGCCAGAGGAAGACAATATGGAAAATGGGAGAGGTCGTAGAGCCGGACGGCTACTACATGACGACTGAAGACGAGAAAACCTGGCAAACAGAAGTCAATGGGAAAACCGTTGAAGATGCCATCTCTGAATTGGACAGAAGTGCTGCCTCCTCCTCCACCAGCCAACAAGCTGAATCACTTCCAGGAAGAAGACTCTGACGTGGATATGAATTCTGAGGCAGAAGAATGGTGCCTACCTTTCCAGAAAGGACGTATTTGATGGAGAACATTCCAGAAGATTGTCCTCCACCACCCTCTCGTGGGGAAGCTTCTTCTCCAGCACAGTCCTACGGTCAGCAGTCCACGGCAACACTTACCCCGTCCCCCCCGAGACGAGCTCCATGAGTCCGAAGGCATCCCAAGGCTACAACAGCTTGACCTTCCCCCTCATCCCCGGAGAATACCGGCTGGACCTGTACCAATGCAAAGAGTCCCAAGTCCTCCTCTGACACAGTCTAACCAGAGTCTTCATACAGAGGGAGGCGCGGACAGAGACGAAACCTCAGCTAAAATCCCACCATCAGCTCAGAGAATGTCAATTACCACAGCCCAGTCACTAAACCTGACAAAATGACTTCCTGAAACCTGTACAAGAAGTAACATAATCAGACTCGGAAGGAGGAGAAGGAAAGCTGGATGCTGAAGGCCAAAAGCACTGGGCTCCAAGAAACCGTCTACATCAAAACGTCTACCTCAAGACAGACCTAGTCTACCTCAAACTGTCTACCTCAAAACGTCTACCTCAAGACAGACCCAGTCTATCTCAAAGTGTGCATCCTACGGTGGTTTAATTGATATATGTCATCCCCTGATGAAGAAGTGGTATACACTTTGAAACGCGTTGGGAAATAAACAGTTAATCTTTCTTACAACCTGGGTTCGTGAATCTGTCAAGCAGCGCACTAAAGTCCATGAATCTATTCCATAAAAATCTGAAGTTCTGGCGGTCACGGAGCTGACCTTTGGACGTGCAGCAAGCTGACTACGGATCTTATATGCTTTAACCCCTCCTGGAAAGGGTGAGTGAATTTTTGTTTATTCATTTAGCAATTACTCGGGTAAGACCCTATTGCGCTTTCTGTTCCTACAGTTTATTTGCACGGTGGTTCAATGGGCACACGGCCCCCACACAGAATTGAAGGCACAGATGAATGACCTGATTGGACTCAACTCACACCTCAACAGTGAAGATTCCCAGCAGCTGTTCGGCCACCGACAAATTTAACATCGGACAAGCGGGAAAAGTTCCCCCACATCATCTGGCCTGAAGACTTCCCAGTAAGGAACCAGTTGGTGAAGACTACTGCAAAGAAGCTACTCTCAAAAATAGTGTGCAGATATGGGGTTTCCAGAAGCAATATCAAGTGATCAGGGACCCGCATACACAGCAAACCTTACACAAGGGATCTGATCAGCAGTAGGGTCAGACGTAGACCTACACACTACTCACCATCCCACACCATAGACTAAGTGGGACACATAAGAGCAGCATGCTAAAAAATTTGCCCAAGAGACAGACAAACCCTGGCATTAGACACTCCCGTAGGCTCAGAGAAAGCTTTCACCAATATGAGACTTTATTTGGGTAAAAAATCCAGTTTAGGGGTATTCTGTACTTAGCAGTTGACTATGCAATATGATACTTTGTCTGCATGTGTAATTGAATTTATCAAGAATTTTGCTAATGTCCATTCTCGAGTTTTCCTCCCTCATTGCCAGGTCCAGATTCGGTGCCTGGTATGCACGTCCTGAAGTCAGGAGACTGCTGAGTGTTGGTGAAAAAAAGTCTGTAAAGAGAAGCACTCGATCCCAGATCCGATGGCCCTTCTCCAAGTGCTGACGCCACCGACCTGGAGGGAAAACCCCGCCTGGATCCACGCATCGCATTGCAGGAAAAGGCCTTCATACCAGAAGATACACCTGAGCTGGAATGATGTTGTGGATGACCTCCCTGACTGAATAAATTACCTACCTGACGGAGAATACTCATGCACTGACTGCATAGACTGCTAACTAAGAGACTTTGATTACATTGCACCACACCCCCTTTAGGGACAGATCTCCTGACCGCCCATTTGCGAAAGTCTGTACAGAGGAGTATGTATGCACTAGGCATATGTCAGTCCACTGGCAGCATAAAAGAGTTGCAGCGCTTTGGGCCAGGAGCAGGGTTTTAGGGCAAGTGATATCTAAGGGGGGATTTTTATGGAAATATATATATGTATTTCATATATATCTCACTTGCCTGCTATAGGCTATACTGTATACTCCATATACTGCTATATACTCATGTACTCATATATTCTTATATGCACACAGATACATATTCACAGTTTGAACCTTGCAACTAGTTGGTGGAAATGACCTACTGCCCCCCATGAGAGAGTCTGGGGAGCAGATGGTATCTTATGATAGCATTGTCTTGTGATATTTGTCCCAGACATAGAAAGAGGAAGTTTAGGCCAGATGTGCCAGCCGATATCAGAACATAGACGACATTGTAAGACAAAGAGCATTATATCATCTGATGCTTAAGTCACCTTAGGTCGACGCCCATATATGTTTATGCATTAAAACTGACCAATTAGCTAAGAAGTAAAGCCTTTATGTTAATGAGTAACCACTCCTTTTCTGTACAACTGATAAAACCAAGTATATTCAATAAACTTCCAGAGTTTTGCTGGGAGGTATTGCTGCCAACCAAGTCTGGCGTCTTTCCTTCTTTGAGCGCGCAATAAGACTCTGTCTAATTAGGACAGGCCACAGTATGTACAGGGGTAAATCTACCCAAATCAAAAGTAAATCCATCCACAACACTAGCAGTAGAGTTAGTTGAACTTATCTAGACAGAAATTGACCTGGAAATCAAGAACGTTGAGATCTACTCAGACAGCAAGGTAGTGCTTGGGTACATTTGCAATGAAACTCGACGCTTTTATGTTTACGTCAGCAATTGGGTGCTAAGGACCATGAGATCCACTTGCCCTAAACAGTGGCACTATGTGTCCACACACCACAATCCTGCAGACCACGCAACTAGATCCGTTGAATCTGGACACCTTAAGGACACAACCTGGTTTACGGGCCCTTCATTGTCATGCCGTTCAATGCCTTACAGTGACGAATCAGACACCTTTGAACTAGTAGATCCAGATGCAGATGAAGAAATATGCCCTCAGGTATCCACTCTAAGTATGGTGACTTCAGACAATCACCTCAAATCCCACCATTTCAGCAGGTTTTCAACCTGGACCTCGCTTGTTCGTGCCATTGCTTGTTTAATTCATGTGGCTCAGTCTTACACATCAACATCACCCACCAGTCAGAAGTCTTGTAAAGGTTGGCACCACTGCAAGCACGCCTTTACCGCTCCAAACCTGGAAAATGAAGTGGCATTAGTTAATGCCAAGCGGGGAGTGTTCTGCCCACTGAATAGGGCAAAGAATGTTTGTATTATATGCTGGGTTAGTTATAGCACCATCTAGTGGTGGCTGAATTTATAGCAGTGTCTTTGATAAAGTCACAGACTGTAAATTCTAACAGAAGCAATGCACTATGAGATTGAAGCAATGCTTTGTGGGAAGGAAGCAATGCATTCTGGGACTAAGAAGGACCACTTTGCTTCTGTGTATATCATAGGATGAATGTGTTTACCTGTTCTCCATGTTAACTCTCCAACTCGAGTTCGCTATCCGGGTAAAGCATATCTGGTAAGCTTAATCTTTCTTACAATGCAGTGTGTGCAGAGAGTTTAGCAGAGATGTAATTAGACACCTGTGTGTTTTCTATGTAGGTTGCATCACACTGAATGCTTATGTATTTGTGTTAGCGGTGATCATCTGCCAATACTTATGCATGTCATTTGTATTCTTTACAGTTTTACCGCATGTTCTATACTCATCACCAATAAACAAGTTAGACTACAGAGAACAGTCTGCTTATTTTGGAAGACAGGTTTATGCTGTATGCTGGAGTGCACAACGTGTCAGGGTGCCTGAAGGCAGAACACTCAGATTACTACTCGGACGAATCCCTTGACCTAGATACCCCTGGTTACCAGGAAACAGTTGACAGCCTCATCGAGGCCTTCAACCAGACTCTGGGGATTGAGGATGATTCCACCTTGACTTCAGGCCATAAGGTGTCATTTAAGCAAGTCAAGTGGCCTCAGAGTATTTTGAACTCATCCAGAATTTGAGGACATAGTGCAACGACACAGGGAGCGGCCAGACAGGCGCTTCTCAGGCCAGAAGGCGTTCGAGGCAAGGTATCCGTTTGCCGTGGATCTCCGTAAAAAATAGGCGGAATCCCCAATGGTAGATCCACCCGTGTCACGCTTGGCCGCTAAAACCCTGTTATCTATACCTAGTGGTTCTTCTATTAAGGATCCCACTGATCGCCTCATAGAGAGCTTGGCTCGCTCAGTGTTTGAGGCATCAGCACTCTCTCCCTCGTTCACGGCAACGTGGATAGCCAAGGCCATGATTTCTTGGTCAGAATCATTGAACAGAGCCTTGCAAGATATGGACCTACCAACAGAAGTATCAGAGATTGCAAATCAGATCGCTATGGATGGGGATTACTTAATCAATCCAACTTTAGATGCGACCAACTGCGCGGCACTTGCTGCCGCGTTTTCAATTTCCATTAGGAGAGCTCTATGGTTAAGGACATGGCGGGCCGATTCAACCTCCAAGAAGTCAGGCGGTCGCCTACTCTGGTTTCGCCACGTCTGGCTCATCGTCGCACATGACACATGGGTAAGAGAGCTGGTGTCCTCGGGGTACAAGTTAGAATTTGTCAGGTACCTTCCAAGACGGATTTTTCTTTCCCGTTTTCCCAAGGTGGAGACAGGGGCAAGGGCTTTACTATAGGCCATCGAATTGCTCCAGCACAATGGAGTCATTATTCCCATACCAGAAAACGAGAAAGCTCAGGGCTTCTATTCCAACCTGTTCACGGTCCCCAAAAAGGATGGAACTGTCAGGCCCATTTTAGATCTGAATAGAGTTGAGCGAAACAGGTCGGTCAAATTAAAAAATCGCCGACTTTAGCTAAAGTCGGGTTTCGTCAATCGAAATCCGACCATAGCGTGACATCGGCCATGAGGTCGCCGAGCCGTGCACCAAAGTCGAGTTTCAAATAATGCTTCCAGTGTCTTTTCTCAGCCAATGATGGAGGACGCACACTGTGGGCAATGCGATGACATGGGCAGCGGCCACCACCATCTTAGAGAAGGGCATTGAAGTGATTGGCTGGCTTTGTGTGGCGTCACAGTGGCTATAAAAGTCTGTGACCGCCGACCGCCATCTTACTTCTGCCGATCTTAGAATAGGGAGAGGTGCTGCTGCTGTTTCTGAATAAGGGAGAGCATTAGGCAGGGAAGAAGAAAAAAAAATTGCTTCTGCTGATAGCACTTTTCACTGTACAGTTAGTGTGCAGTGAAAGGGGAGGATTTTTGCTGTGTGCAGCAGCGCTGGTGGTGATTAGGCTGCCTTTTAAGGCTACCTGATAGCTGGATTGCTGTGTGCACACTGCTGTTCAAACTGCTTTTTCCAAAGCACTCCAACTTATATTATTTTGTTCAGGTGAGTTACCGAGCATTCATTTTATGACACACCGTATAGCGGTGTATGCTCCTCACACAAGCTATCTGTGTGTGACTCTGGAAAAACAAGCCGAGGAGACTTTCCATTTTTCCAGAGCTACACCTTATAGAGCGGTCCGCTTTTCAAACAGTTTCGTATATCTGCTGTTTGATAACGGTCAAAACTATACAGAGACAGCGTGTGTCACTCCATATAAAAATAGACGGAGATTGACAATTTTACAATTTTCCATACAGACACCGTATAGCGGTGTATGCTCCTCACACACTACCGTGTACCGGCTGGTATCACGGACAAATAGAAGCTATCTGTGTGTGACTCTGGAAAAACAAGCCGAGGAGATTTTCCATTTTTTCCAAACCTACATCTTCTCGAGCTGTCCGCTTTTCAAACAGTTTCGTATATCTGCTGTTTGATAACGGTCAAAACTGTACAGAGACAGCGTGTGTCACTCTGCATAAAAATAGACAGAGATTGACAATTTTCCATACAGACACCGTATAGCGGTGTACAGTTAGGTCCATATATATTTGGACAGAGACAACATTTTTCTAATTTTGGTTCTAGACATTACCACTATGAATTTTAAACAAAACAATTGAGATGCAGTTGAAGTTCAGACTTTCAGCTTTCATTTGAGGGTATCCACATTAAAATTGGATGAAGGGTTTAGGAGTTTCAGCTCCTTAACATGTGCCACCCTGTTTTTAAAGGGACCAAAATTAATTGGACAATTGACTCCAAGGCTATTTCATGGACAGGTGTGGGCAATCCCTTCGTTATGTCATTCTCAATTAAGCAGATAAAAGGCCTGGAGTTGATTTGAGGTGTAGTGCTTGCATTTGGAAGGTTTTGCTGTGACGGAAACATGCGGTCAAAGGAGCTCTCCATGCAGGTGAAACAAGCCATCCTTAAGCAGCAAAAACAGCAAAAACCCATCCGAGAAATTGCTACATTAGGAGTGGCAAAATCTACAGTTTGGTACATCCTGAGAAAGAAAGCACTGGTGAACTCCTTAATGCAAAAAGACCTGGGCGCCCACGGAAGACAACAGTGGTGGATGATCGCAGAATAATCTCCATGGTGAAGAGAAACCCCTTCACAACAGCCAACCAAGTGAACAACACTCTCCAGGAGGTAGGCGTATCAATATCCAAATCTACCATAAAGAGAAGACTGCATGAAAGTAAATACAGAGGGTTCACTGCACGGTGCAAGCCACTCATAAGCATCAAGAATCAAAAGGCTAGACTGGACTTTGCTAAAAAACATCTAAAAAAGCCAGCACAGTTCTGGAAGAACATTCTTTGGACAGATGAAACCAAGATCAATCTTTACCAGAATGATGGAAAGAGAAAAGTATGGCGATGGCGTGGTACAGCTCATGATCCAAAGCATACCACATCATCTGTCAAACACGGCGGAGGCAGTGTGATAGCTTGGGCATGCATGGCTGCCAGTGGCACTGGGTCACTAGTGTTTATTGATGATGTGACACAGGACAGAAGCAGTCGAATGAATTCTGAGGTATTCAGAGCCATACTGTGTGCTCAGATCCAGCCAAATGCAGCCAAACTGATTGGTCGTCGTTTCATACTACAGATGGACAATGACCCAAAACATTTAACTCAAAGCAACCCAGGAGTTTATTAAAGCAAAGAAGTGGAATATTCTTGAATGGCCAAGTCAGTCACCTGATCTCAACCCAATTGAGCTTGCATTTCACTTGTTAAAGACTAAACTTCAGACAGAAAGGCCCACAAACAAATAGCAACTGAAAACGACCACAGTGAAGGTCTGGCAGAGCACCAAAAAGGAGGAAACACATTGTCTGGTGATGTCCATGAGTTCAAGACTTCAGGCAGTCATTGCCAACAATAGGTTTTCAACCAAGTACTAGAAATGAACATTTTATTTACAATTATTTAATCTGTCCAATTACTTTTGGTCTCTTTAAAAACAGGGTGGCACATGTTAAGGAGCTGAAACTCCTAAACCCTTCATCCAATTTTAATGTGGATACCCTCAAATGAAAGCTGAAAGTCTGATCTTCAACTGCATCTGAATTGTTTTGCTTAATATTCATTGTGGTAATGTCTAGATCCAAAATTAGAAAAATGTCTCTATCCAAATATATATGGACCTAACTGTATGCTCCTCACACACCACCATGTACTGGCTGGTATCATGGACAAATAGAAGCTGTGTGTGACTCTGGAAAAACAAGCCAAGGAGCTTTTCCATTTTTCCAGACCTACACCTCAGAGACATTGAGGAAAAACCTGGTGTAAGGTTCGAAATGCGTCAGGCGTGGGGGTCTGTTTTCCCCTTTATGGTTTTATCATGAAATTATGTGAATAAAACTCATCGTGGATTTTATCAAGTCTCCAGTGCCGGATCTTCCTTCTCTTTTCATGTTTGCAACACATGGTGGTCAGCCATTTGATCCCTAGGCACGACCGGCTTACAGGACTATTTTGGTGAGCACAAATTCCCCTTTCCCCTTCCCAATTTTCTAAATGCTCTTTTAATGAGTCCACGACAGCACCCACTTGGAGAGAGGGATCCGCCCACAGGAACAGGAAACCTACAGAGATAAAAGAGGGCGGCCCGCCTCTCCTCCTCAGTTGGATTTCAGAGTACCCAGAGGACCGCCAATTATTAGGCCATTATATTATTTAATATTCAAAATTAATTTTACATCTAAGAAGGTGTATATACAATATGTTAACTTCTAGGGAGGGTTAGTGAACAGGTGCTGTCGTGGACTCATTAAAAGAGCATTACCGGTAAGTAATCCGGCTTTTTACTCTTCGCCACGACAGCACCCACTTGGAGAGACTTTCAGAGACCTTCACCTGGGAGGGACCACCGTGCCGAGGACCGCTCTACCAAAGGCTAGGTCAGATGAGCATGATAAATCAAGCCTATAGTGGTTATAAAAGGTATAGGGCGTAGACCAAGTTGCAGCCTTACATATCGACTCGATTGCGACGTCTCCCCTCTCTGCCCAAGAGGAAGCCATAGCTCTGGCGGAGTGTGCCTTGATACCCTCCGGAGGATCTTCATTGCTCACGGAGTATGCCAGACTGATCGCATCTCTGATCCACCGAGACAGAGTACCCCTTGTGACCTCATATCCCTTCTTTTGGCCCTGAAAGGAAATAAATAGAGCCATACTCTTCCTCCAGCTGCTAGACCTCTCGATGTATTGTAATACTGCTCTTCTAACGTCTAGCGTATGAAACTTTTCTTCTTCTGAGGTAAAAGGGTTACTGAAAAATGAGGGGAGGTGAATCTCCTGTGACCTAAGAAACTTCCCTGATACTTTTGGTAAGTATGAGGGGTCTGGTTTTAATATTAGCTGATCCTGGAATGTCAACGGAAAAGGGGGTTCTATTGAGAGTGCTTGTATGTCGCTAACCCTTCTAGCTGAGGTTAGTACCACTAATAGTGCTGTCTTGAGAGATAGGTGCTGAAGGGATATTGAGTCTAATGGTTCAAAGGGAGGATGTGTAAGGGCCTCTAGTACCAGATTTAAATCCCACTGAGGAACCCTGGGTATGTGTACCGGTTCACTCCTCTCACAGGCCGAAATGAATCTGGTTATCCATCTATTGCCTGCCACATTATAACTATAGAGGGCTCCTAGCGCCGATATCTGGACTTTTAGACTGTTAACAGATAGTCCTAAATCTTTCCCTTTTTGTAGAAACTCTAGGATCGATGTTATCGGAATTTCTCTAGAGTCAGGAGCTGTGTGAAACTCTAAGAATTTCCTCCATACCCTGGTGTAAATTTTTGTTGTAGCCAGTTTTCGGCTCTGTAGGAGAGTATTGACTAATCTCTCTGAGAATCCCCTTGCTCTCAACATCTCCCTTTCAAGTTCCAAGCCGTCAAGTGGAGATTGTCCACTTGAGGATGGAAGAATGGCCCCTGCGAGAGGAGCTTGGGGGTTGAAGGAAGCACCCAAGGGTCGGTCACTGACATTGCTTGGAGACAAGAGAACCATGGCCTCCTGGGCCAGAATGGCGCTAATTAAGATTATTCGTGCCTTCTCCGCCCTGATCTTCCTGATCACCTGCGGTAGTAGTATGATTGGGGGAAATGCGTATGCCAGCTTGAACTGCCATGGGGTTTAAAGGGCATCCAGAATTTCCAGATCGTCTCTGATATTTAGTGAGGCGAATCTTTACACCTGCCTGTTCTCCCTGGTGGCGAAGAGATCTATTTGGGGAAGACCCCATATTGACACAATACATGTGAATATTCGCCGGCTCAGGCACCACTCCCCTTGCCGTAGCGTATGGCGGCTTAGAAAGTCTGCTTCTGAATTGTCTCTCCCTCTTATGCGAAGGCCCGAGAGAGACAAAAAATGTTTTTTGGCTAAGGACAAGATCTTTCTTGCGGAAGACATTAATGCTACTGATCGAGTCCCGCCTTGCCTGTTCAGATATGCGACCACTGTGGTGTTGTCTGAAAGTATCCTCACGTTTTCCCCTCGTAACTGTGGAAGAAAATGATATAATGCATAACTAACTGCTTTCAGTTCTTTCAAGTTTGAAGAATCCTTATCCTCACTTATATCCCACCGGCCTTGGGCGATGGTGCTTCCCATATGAGCTCCCCATCCCGTGGGGCTAGCGTCAGTAGTAATTATACGGGAGGGTGTTATTACCCATGGTACACCTCCCGATAAGTTGTCCTCCTCTAGCCACCATGCTAGGGAGGTTAGGACCGTCTGAGAAAGGGTAATTTTCTTTGTCAAATTGCCCCGGTCATGGGTTTGTTTTAAGAGAATTTGATGCTGTAATTCCCTTGTGTGGAACTGGGCCCACCGAACTGCCGGAATGCAGGAAGTAAGGGACCCCAGGAGGGACATTGCCTCCCTTAAGGATATGTGTGGCTTGTCTATAGCTAACCTAACTTTCGTTTTAATTGCTGTAATTTTTACCTGTGGTAGCAGACATTTTTGGTTTATGGAGTCTAGTTGGAGACCAAGGAAGGACTGAACTGACTGTGGTTCGATTCTGGACTTCTTGAAGTTTATTATCCAGCCAAGAGCCTGCAGGGACAAGATTGCATCATCCACTCGTTTGTTACATTGTCGAGTTGAATTCCCTATTAAAAAAATCATCCAAATAGGATATTATCAGAGTGTCCTTCTGGCGTAAGAAAGCCATCACTTCCAGCATCACCTTTGTAAAGACTCTTGGTGCGATGGAAAGGCCGAATGGCATGGCTCTGAACTGGAGGTGTTGTATGGTGCCCTCGAGAAAGACCGCCACTCTGAGGTATTTCTGGAATCTGTAATGGATGGGAAGATGATAATAGGCATCTTTCAGATCCAGGCCCGCCATCATACAATTGGGAAAAAGGAGCTTAATTGCTGATCTAATGGATTCCATCTTAAATTTATGATTTATTATAAATGAATTTAGCTTCCTCAGGTTGATTATAGTCCTGAATGAGCCATCTGGTTTAGGTATCAGAAAGAGAGGAGAATAAAATCCTCTCCCTTCCTGTCCTTTAGGCACATGGATCAAAACTTTTTTGTCCAGTAAACTAAAAATCTCAGTTTCTAGGGCCCGCTGTTGGATTGGCGAGCTAAGGGATGTTATGATGACTGAGTTACGGGGTACGTGATGGAACTGTAATTTTAACCCTTCCCTGATAATACCCAGAACCCAAGGGCTGGCTGTGACTTTTTCCCATTCCTGAAGGAAAAATTTTAATCTCCCTCCTACTGGAGGGACTGGCTCTTTAGCTCCTATCCCTGCGGAAGGAGGTTCCACTAAACATGGCCCCTTTGCCTTTTTCTTCCTTCGTGGCCCTGCGATTTTGATTTTCTGCTGGTCTCCCTCTGCCAAATGGTCATCTCCTAAACGCTCTCCTATAAAATGGAAGAGAGGGGTTAGGGAACCCTTTTTTTCTTTCCTTCGCTTTGGTAAGGATTTCATATAAAGTTTTCCCAAACAAAAACTCACCCTCACAAGGTATGGCACAAAGCTTTGCCTTGGATTGGGTGTCACTTTTCCAGCTTTTGAGCCATAAGCTCCGTCTGGCATTATTAAGTAAGCCAGCTGTTCTGGCTGCCATGCGCAATGAATCATCAGAAGCGTCTGCCATATATGCTGCTGCGCCACGGATCAGTGGTATAGCGGCTCGTAGCTTGTCTCTGGAAACTTTCTGGTCTATTTGCTGGTCTAATTGATCGATCCAGACCAGCATAGACCGAGCCGTGCATGTACTAGCTATTGCTGGTTTAAACGTGCCCGTAGCTGCCTCCCATGCTCTTTTTAGTGAGGCATCAGCTTTTCGGTCCAGTGGGTCTTTTAGAATCCCTGCATCTTCTGGTAAGGCTGACTGTCTTGAAGCAGAGGCGACTGCTGCGTCGACTTTCGGGACCTTAGACCACGTTGATAATTCCTCATCGCTGAAGGGGTACCTTCTTTTTGAGGCCGAGGGGAGATAACCTCTCTGGTCCTGCTTCTCCCATTCCTTTTTAATCAGAGCTTTTATAGCTGGTATAACCGGAAAATCTCTCCTCTTTCTGTTAGACTTGCAAACATAATTTCTTGTGTTGTTTGAGGATCTTTTGTCTCTGTGCATCCCATGGTGTTCCTCACCGATTTAACTAGATTGTCCATGTTGTCTAACGGAACACATGAACGCCCTTCCGTATCAGAAGATGATGATGTGGATGCATTGGAACTGTCAGAGGCTACTACTTCGTCCTCATCTGTATCTAAGCTAACTGTAGATGGCTTGTTAGCCTTAGTACTTATAGTGCTGCTAGCCTGGGTTAGGGCCTGTAATTCTTCCCTTATTATAGCCCTTATATCTGTTGCTGACGTTGAGGCCTGCTTTGCTGTTTCATTGATGCACTTTTTACATAGCCTCTTTGTATAAGAGTCCGGAAGAGGACGTGTACAGAGGGCACATTCCTTATTTTTTGATTTTTCCTTTCTCTTAGCCTACTGCATAGCAGAAGAGAGAGAGAAAAAGATATATATATATCAGCTTGATAGGCAGAGAGTCGTCCACTCACCCAGCGAAGCTGTAGGTACCGGTTCAGGTTGAGAAGGAGGCTTGTTGGCGTGGCTTCTGTGGCTTCTATCCGAGGAGCCTCGACGTGAGTGATCCTTGGCTGCCGCTGAATCACCTGCCTGGGGATGCGTGTCCTGTCTTGGGGAAGACATGCTTGCACGCTTCATCCCTATCCCCACGGTCTTTTTATAGCCCCTTCATTTACCGGTACCTCCCCCCCAGGTGCGCTGTGGGCGCGGTTAATTAGCATGCGACCAGCCTGGATTACAGCCGCCGGCGCAGCAAACATTAAACCATTTCCCTTTTTTTTTTCTCTCTCTTTCCTGGAGGGGGCGGTGAGTGTTCCTCCATGCCTAGTCTCGTGCGGCTCTCTGAGACCGCGCATGCGCTGTGCACTGAGGAACCTCCGGTTACCCGGAAGTTCCTCCTTACCTCCTGTCAGCGCTGCATGTGCGTCCTCCTAGACGCTCAAGCCCCCGGAACGCCCGGGGATTTACCGCTTCCCCTCAGTTCCGCACTCCCACACGGACCGGGATGGCTTCTCTCCAAAATCCCAGTGGCGTGTGTATCCTCAGAAAACGCCCGGTCGGCCTCACCCGGTACCGGTGTTTCTTATTGCGCTGCTGCTGCCCAGACGAGGAGGGAGCCGGATCCCAGCACTCCCCCGTCGCTGCTTCCGGACCGGAACCCCTGCCGTTCCCGCAGATACAGCACAGGCGGTTCCTTGGCCCAGGTATGATTTGTAGAGAATCCTGCGGTTCCCATGGGAACAGGAAACCAACTGAGGAGAGGCGGGCCGCCCTCTTATCTCTGTAGGTTTCCAGTTCCTATGGGCGCATCCCTCTCTCCAAGTTGGTGCTGTCGTGGCGAAGAGTAAAACTAGTATATATACCCTGTTATATTATAGTTTTCAAGAAAGGCATCCAGTCCCTTCTTAAATTTTATTAGGGAATCACTCATTACAACATCATATGGCAGAGAGTTCCATAGTCTCACTGCTCTTACAGTAAAGAATCCGCGTCTGTGATGGTGCTTAAACCTTCTTTCCTCCAAACGTAGAGGGTGCCCCCTTGTCCCCGTCACAGGTCTAAGAGTAAAAAGATCATTAGAAAGGTCTTTGTACTGTCCCCTCATATATTTATTCATTGTAATAAGATCACCCCCAAGCCTTCGATTTTCCAAACTAAATAACCCCAAGTGTAATAACCTATCTTGGTATTGCAGACCCCCCAGTTCCCTAATAATCTTGGTCGCTCCTCTCTGCACCCGCTCCAGGTCAGCTATGTCTTTCTTATACACCGGAGACCAGAATTGAACACAGTATTCTAAGTGTGGTCGCACTAGTGACTTATATAGAGGTAAAATTATGTTCTCCTTATGAGTATCTATGCCTCTTTTAATGCATCCCATTATTTTATTTGCCTTTGCAGCAGCTGCCTGACACTGGCCACTAAATGTGAGTTTGTCATCCACCTATACACGCAGGTCTTTTTCAGTGACAGTTTTGCCCAATGTTTTAAAATTAAGCACATAATTATACATCTTATTTGTTCTACCCAAGTGCATGACCTTACATTTATCCCTATTAAAGCTCATTTGCCATTTATCAGCCCAAGCTTCTAGTTTACATAAATCCTCCTGCAATACAAAATTGTCCTCCTCTGTATTGATTACCCTGCAGAGTTTAGTGTCATCTGCAAATATGGAAATTCTACTCTCTATGCCCCCTACAAGATCATTAATAAATATGTTAAAAAGAAGCGGGCTCAATACTGAACCCTGTGGTACCCCACTGCTAACCGTGACCCAGTCCGAGTGTGCTCCATTAATAACCACCCTTTGCTTCCTATCCCTGAGCCAGCTCTTAACCCACTTACACATATTTTCCCCTATCCCCATTGTTCTCATTTTATGTATCAACCTTTTGTGTGGCACCGTATCAAAAACTTTTGAAAAGTCCATGTACAGCACGTCCACTGCATTCCCTTAGTCCAGTCCGGAACTTACCTCTTCATAAAAGCTTATAAGATTAGTCTGACAGGAACGGTCTCTTGTAAACCAATGTTGATATTGGGTCATGAGGTTATTCTTCTTCAGATACTCCAGTATAGTATCTCTTAGAAAACCCTCCAGGATTTTACCCACAGTTGAGGTTAAACTTACTGGCCTATAATTTCAAAGTTCAGTTTTTGTCCCCTTTTTGAATATTGGCACCACATTTGCTATACGCCAGTCCTGTGGTACAAACCCTGTTATTATGGAATCTTTAAAGATTAAAAATAATGGTCTATGACTGTACTTAATTCCTGCAGTACTCGGGGGTGTATCCCATCCGGGCCCGGAGATTTGTCAATTTTAGTGATTTTTAGACGCCGCCGTACTTCCTGTTGGGTTAACAGCTGACACTTTATAGTGAATTTTTGTTAGCACTGATCATGTTATCCATCATGGGATTTTCCTGTGTAAATACTGTTGAAAAAAGTGAAAAAAGTGATTTAACATAATGGCTTTTTCCTCATCCCCATCCACCATTTCACCGAGACTATTTTTAAGGGGACCAACACTATCATTTTTTAGTTTCCTACTATTTATGTAGTTAAAGAATATTTTGGGATAATTTTTACTTTCTCCGGCAATGTGTCTCTCTGTCTCAATCTTTGCTGCCTTGACTTGCTTTTCTTCTGTATTTATTTAATGCCTCATCACTACCTACTTGCTTTAATTCTCTAAATGCTTTCCTTTTGTCAGTTATTGCGCCCCTTACAGCTCTATTTAGCCATAGTGGTTTCCTCCTATTTCTAACATGTTTATTCCCATACGGTATATATTGTGCACAGGTCCTATTCAGGATGCTAATAAATGTCTCCCATTTTCTTTGTGTATTTTTATGTCTTAGGATAACGTCCCAGTTAATTGCACCAAGATCATCTCTCATCCGTTGGAAATTTGCCTTCCTGAAGTTTATTGTCCTTGTAACCCCTCTACTACACATCTTATTAAAGGATACATGAAAACTTATCATTTTGTGATCACTATTACACAAGTGACCATCAACACTTATATTTGATATGCGGTCTGGCCTGTTGGTTAATATTAGGTCTAGCAGTGCCCCCTCTCTTGTTGGGTCCTGAACCAGTTGTGAAAGGTAATTGTCTCTCATAGTTGTCAAAAACCTATTACCTTTGCTGGAACTGCATAAGGCTAATGCCCCAGGGCGGGCTAGGTGGGCTAGGCATAAGGCTGGTTCCCCAGGGCAAGCTAGGCATAAGGCTGGTGCCCCAGGGCGGGCTAGGCATAAGGCTGGTGCCCCAGGGCGGGCTAGGCACAAGGCTGGTGCCCCAAGGTGGGCTAGGTAAAAGGCTGGTGCCCCAGTGCAGTCTAGGCATATGGCTGGTGCCCCAGGGCGGGCTAGGCATAAGGCTGGTGCCCCAGGGCGGGCTAGGCATAAGGCTAGTGCCCCAGGGTGGGCTAGGCATGAGGCTGGCGCTCCAGGGTGGGTTAGGCATGAGGCTGGCGCCACAGGGCGGGCTAGGCACTAGGCTGGTGCCCCAGTGCAGTCTAGGCATATGGCTGATGCCCCAGGGCAGTCTAGGCATATGGCTGATGCCCCAGGGCAGTCTAGGCATATGGCTGATGCCCCAGGGCAGTCTAGGCATATGGCTGATGCCTTCAGGGCAGTCTAGGCATATGGCTGATGCCCCAGGGCAGTCTAGGCATATGGCTGATGCCCCAGGGCGGGCTAGGCATAAGGCTGATGCCCCAGGGTGGGCAAGGCATAAGGCTGGCACCCCAGGGTGGGCTAGGCATAAGGCTGGTGCCCCAGTGCAGTCTAGGCATAAGTCAGGAGCCCCAGGGCAGGCTAGGCATATGGCTGGTGCCCAGGGAAGGCTAGGCATAAGGCTGGTGCCCCAGGGCAGGCTAGGCATATGGCTGGTGCCCCAGGGCAGGCTAGGCATATGGCTGGTGCCCCAGGGCGGGCTAGGCTTAAGGCAGGTGCCATAGTGATGGCTAGGCATAAGGAATATGCCTAAGGGCTGGAGCCCAAGGGCAGGCTAGGCATAAGGCTCTAACTCTTTGCACTCTTTGCATAAAAGGTGAGGCACCCATAGGGGTGAAGAGCTAGTGTTCACCCCCCTACTGTGTACATGGACATTGAGCACTAGATCCTTTGTTGTACAGAGCGGGGCCACTCCACAACCCCATGCTCCAAGCGACCAGGCACTTCTTGCCTGTCCTCCATAAATGGGTAATGCCTTCTTCCCCACTTACAGTCGTGCATGCGCATTCAGACTGGACAAGAGCGAAGAGTGTACTGCCTTGTCTTGTGTGCCTAACCGACTTGAAGTTAAACACAATACAACAAATAAATCTAAAGGCTAGGCATAAGGCAGGTGCCTCTGAAGCGGGCACAGCTTAAGGCAGGTGCTTCAAAGGAGGTTTAAGCTTAAGGCAGATGACTCCGAGGCAGCCTAGTAAAAACGCAGGTGTCCCAGGGCGGGCTAGGCATAAGGCTGGTGCCCCAGGGCGGGCTAGGCATAAGGCTGGTGCCCCAGGGCGGGCTAGGCATAAGGCTGGTGCCCCAGGGCGGGCTAAGCATAAGGCTGGTGCCCCAGGGAGGGCTAGGCATAAGGCTGGTGCCCCAGGGCGGGCTAGGCATAAGGTTGGTGCCCCAGGGCAGGCTAGGCATAAGGCTGGTGCCCCAGGGCAGGCTAGGCATAAGGCTGGTGCCCCAGGGCAGGCTAGGCATAAGGCTGGTGCCCCAGGGCGGGCTCGGCACAAGACTGGTGCCCCAGGGGGGGCTAGGCATAAGGCTGGTGCCCCAGGGGGGGCTAGGCATAAGGCTGGTGCCCCAGGGCGGGCTAGGCATAAGGCTGGTGCCCCAGGGCGGGCTAGGCATAAGGCTGGTGCCCCAGGGCGGGCTAGGCATAAGGCTGGTGCCCCAGGGCGGACTAGGCATAAGGCTGGTGCCCCAGGGCGGGCTAGGCATAAGGCTGGTGCCCCAGGGCGGGCTAGGCATAAGGCTGGTGCCCCAGGGCGGGCTAGGCATAAGGCTGGTGCCCCAGGGCGGGCTAGGCATGAGGCTGGTGCCCCAGGGCAGGCTAGGCATAAGGCTGGTGCCCCAGGGCGGGCTAGGCATAAGGCTGGTGCCCCAGGGTGGGCTAGGCATAAGGCTGGTGCCCCAGGGCGGGCTAGGCATAAGGCTGGTGCCCCAGGGCGAGCTAGTTAAATAGCTGGTTCCCCAGGGCGGGCTAAGCTTAAGGAATATGCCTAAGGACTGGAGCACAAGGGCAGGCTAGGCATAAGGCTCTAACTCTTTGCACTCTTTGCATAAAAGGTGAGGCACCCAGAGGGGTGAAGAGCTAGTGTTCACCCCCCTACTGTATACATGGACATTGAGCACTAGATCCTTTGTTGTACAGAGCGGTGCCACTCCACAACCCCATGCTCCAAACGACCAGGCACTTCTTGTCTGTCCTCCGTAAATGGGTAATGCCTTCTTCCCCACTTACAGTCGTGCATGCGCATTCAGACGGGACAAGAGCGAAGAGTGTACTGCCTTGTTTTGTGTACCTAACCGACTTGAAGTTAAACACAATATAACAAATAAATTTTAAGACTAGGCATAAGGCAGGTGCCTCTGAAGCTGACAAAGCTTAAGGCAGGTGCTTCAAAGGAGGGTTAAGCTTAAGGCAGGTGCCTCCGAGGCGGCCTATTAAAAATGCAGGTGCCCCAGGGCAGGCTAGGCATAAGGCTGGTGCCCCAGGGCAAGCTAGGCATAAGGCTGGTGCCCCGGGGGGGGGGCTAGGCATAAGGCTGGTGCCCCAGGGTGGGCTAGGCATAAGGCTGGTGCCCCAGAGTGGGCAAGGCATAAGGCTGGTGCCCCAGAGCGGGCTAGGCATAAGGCTGGTGCCCCAGAGCTGGCTAGGCATAAGGCTGGTGCCCCAAGGTGGGCTAGGGATAAGGCTGGTGCCCCAAGGTGGGCTAGGCATAAGGCTGGTGCCCCAAGGCGGGATAGGTGTAAGGCTGGTGCCCCAGGGCGGGTGTGATGTACAATGTCTGCAAGATATGTTTTCTGTTGGAATGTGCTAAAAATCCTCCATTTCCTTGAGAAGCTGCCTGCCAGTGTCTCAGTTACATTGCACACTGCAGTAGCCTCCCTTCCCCCCTAGTGTTATAAACCAGGACACTTCCTGTCACACCATTTGGCTTCTCTCAGCCTCAGCTGAAAGAGAAAAAAAGTGAAGTGCAGGAAAAAACTCTTTGTCTGAAATCAGGAGTTAGAAATAAACCTTTAAGAGCTTGCCCTGCGAAAACCGTACAAAGTAGAGATATGAAAATCATATTTTGGTAATCTGAGCGGTCCCAGCTCCGCTACAGGGAATCTTTCGAAGTTCTATCCTGTCCAGAACCTGAGATATGATTTGCTCCCAAATAGAAGGTCGTACCTATGGCGTGCATGGTATTGTTTGATTCTATTTGGTAAATTGCAACCATTGATACCACTGATGAGTCCATACTAGCTTCCCCCATAGAGTTATGAGGATTATAAGTTTTAGCAAGATTCCTACATTGGAAAGAGAGAGGTGGGATTAACCCAGAATGCATCTCTCCGTGATGTCACAAAGCAGAGCCTATAAGGCATTCCCTTGGCAAAACCAGCTCAGAAGAGCTCCAATCCTCGTGTTGACAAGAACTTCAGATGAGTGGAGATGTGTGGCTCCGCCTTCTTTCTCCGCCGCATGGTTTTGCCTAAAGAGCCATGAACAACCGTGAGTGTACTTTCCATGTTAATCCATCCTTCATTTTATATTTGTAACTGTACATAATTAATGTCTCAATTTTATAGCAACTTTTATCTGTAACCACTGCCCTACTTTTTCGGGGAATAAATGATAAAATTATTTAGTTCTGTCTCTATGCTCTAAGAATCGAACTATACTCCTTTGTTAGATAATCGCTACTAATTTGTCGGATTGGCTTCGAACCCCTCCCTTGAGTCTATAACTTAAGCGGAGAAACCAGGAGCTGGTGGCAGCGCGTTGTGTATGGTGATTGCGGCTTGCTGGCAGTCCAGAAGGGTCTTGTCTTGCTGAATGAGGGGCTGCGGCCACAGCATTAATAATTCCCTTACTGCAGAAGCCTAATTGCCGGTTCACAACAGGCAGCCCGTCCGGCGACTAATTATCCTAGGTGCAGTTCCCTGACTGACCTGAGGGTAAGAGGGGTGCCGGAGAGCTGCGAGTTCCAAAGTGGAACTGAGAAAGTGGGATGTACATAAATCCCTGCAGTACTTAGAAGATTGATAGCAGTGGTGGGGCACCCAAAATACCCCCTGCGTTAAATTGAAGAGCGAGATTAGCTTGCTGGATATTTTTGTCACATGGTGCCAGTGGTGGGATAACTAAGATAAGCCCCCACTGTGCCTGTGATAGCCGTGTGCCGGCATTGTGTCACGTCCCTCCGTCCGCTGAAACACCCGTGCCAGTGGTGGGATTGCGACATAGTGGTGACAGAGGGTCCGCTGTCCGTCGCGTTTGGGTGGCAGCGGGACCCCAGTCAGTCGTCCGTGAGTGGCGAACAGCGGTGGGCTGTTCGTCACAGCCGGCTAGGGATAAGGCTGGTGCCCCAGGGCGGGCTAGGCATATGGCAGGAGGCCCAGGGCAGTCTAGGCATAACGCTGGTGCCCCAGGGCGGGCTAGGCATAAGGCTGGGGCCCCAGGGCGGGCTAGGCATAAGGCTGGTGCCCCAGGGCGGGCTAGGCATAAGGCTGGTGCCCCAGGGCGGGCTAGGCATAAGGCTGGTGCCCCAGGGTGGGCTAGGCATAAGGCTGGTGCCCCAGGGCAGGCTAGGCATAAGGCTGGTGCCCCAGAGCGGGCTAGGCATAAGGCTGCTGCCCCAGGGCGGGCTAGGCATAAGGCTGGTGCCCCAGGGCGGGCTAGGCATAAGGCTGGTGCCCCAAGGCGGGCTAGGCATAAGGCTGGTGCCCCAAGGCGGGCTAGGCATAAGGCTGGTGTCCCAAGGTGGGCTAGGCATAAGGCTGGAGCCCAAGGGCGGCCTAGGCATAAGGCTGGTGCCCCAGTGCAGTCTAGGCATATGGTTGGTGCCCCACTGCAGTCTAGGCATATGGCTGGTGCCCCAGGGCGGGCTAGGCATAAGGCTGGTGCCCCAAGGTGGGCTAGGCATAAGGTTGGAGCCCTAAGGTGGGTTAGGCATAAGGCTGGTGCCCAGCTCAGGCTAGGCATAAGGCTGGTGCCCCAGTGCAGTGAAGGCATATGGTTGGTGCCCCAGTGCAGTCTAGGCATATGGCTGATGTCCCAGGGCGGGCTAGGCATAAGGCTGATGCCCCAGGGCAGGCTAGGCATAAGGCTGGTGCCCCAGGGCGGGCTAGGCATAAGGCTGGTGCCCCAGGGCGGGCTAGGCATAAGGCTGGTGCCCCAGGGCGGGCTAGGCATAAGGCTGGTGCCCGATTGCAGTCTAGGCATAAGTCAGGAGCCCCAGGGCAGGCTAGGTATATGGCTGGTGCCCTAGGGCCGGCTAGGCTTAAGGCAGGTGCCATCGTGATGGCTACGCATAAGAAATATGCCCAAGGGCTGGAGCACTAGGGCAGGCTAGGCATAAGGCTCTAACTCTTTGCACTCTTTGCATAAAAGGTGAGGCACCCATAGGGGTGAAGAGCTAGTTTTCACCCCCCTACTGTGTACATGGACATTGAGCACTAGATCCTTTGTTGTAAAGAGCGGGGCCACTCCACAACCCCATGCTCCAAGCGACCAGGCACTTCTTGTCTGTCCTCCGTAAATGGGTAATGCCTTCTTCCCAACTTACAGTCGTGCATGCGCATTCAGATGGGACAAGAGCGAAGAGTGTACTGCCTTGTTTTGTGTGCCTAACTGACTTGAAGTTAAACACAATACAACAAATAAATCTAAAGACTAGGCATAAGGCAGGTGCCTCTGAAGCGGGCAAAGCTTAAGGCAGGTGATTCAAAGGAGGTTTAAGCTTAAGGCAGGTGCCTGCGAGGAGGACTATTAAAAATGCAGGTGCCCCAGGGCAGGCTAGGCTTAAGGCTGGTGCCCCGGGTCGGGCTAGGCATAAGGCTGGTGCCCCAGGGCGGGCTAGGCATAAGGCTGGTGCCCCAGGGCGGGCTAGGATTAAGGCTGGTTCTCCAGGGCGGGCTAGGCATAAGGCTGGTGCCCCAGGGCAGGCTAGGCATAAGGCTGGTTCCCCAGGGCGGGCTAGGCATAAGGCTGGTGCCCCAGGGCGGGCTAGGCATAAGGCTGGTGCCCCAGGGCGGGCTAGGCATAAGGCTGGTGCCCCAGGGCGGGCTAGGCATAAGGCTGGTGCCCCAGGACAGGCTAGTCATAAGGCTGGTGCCCCAGGGCGGGCTAGGCATAAGGATTGTGCCCCAAGGAGGGCTAGGCATAAGGCTGGTGCCCCAGTGCAGTCTAGGCATATGGCTGGTGCCCCAGGGCGGGCTAGGCATAAGGCTGGTGCCCCAGGGCGGGCTAGGCATAAGGCTGGTGCCCCAGGGCGGGCTAGGCATAAGGCTGATGCCCCAGGGCGGGCTAGGCATAAGGCTGGTGCCCGAGGGCGGGCTAGGCATATGATTGGTGCCCTAGGGCGGGCTAGGCATAAGGCTGGTGCCCTAGGGCGGGCTAGGCATAAGGCTTGAGCCCAAGGGCGGGCTAGGCATAAGGCTTGAGCCCAAGGGCGGCCTAGGCATAAGGCTGGTGCCCCAGAGCAGGCTAGGCATAAGGCTGGTGCCCCAAGGCGGGCTAGGCATAAGGCTGGTGCCCCAAGGCGGGCTAGGTATAAGGCTGGTGCCCCAGTGCAGTCTAGGCATATGGCTGGTGCCCCAGTGCAGTCTAGGCATATGGCTGGTGCCCCAGGGCAGGCTAGGCATAAGGCTGGTGCATATGGCTGATGCCCCAGGGCGGGTTAGGCATATGGCTGATTCCCCAGGGCGGGCTAGGCATAAGGCTGATGCCCCAGGGTGGGCTAGGCATAAGGCTGGTGCCCCAGGGCGGGCTAGGCATAAGGCTGGTGCCCCAAGGCGGGCTAGGCATAAGGCTGGTGCCCCAGGGCAGGCTAGGCATAAGGCTGGTGCATATGGCTGATGCCCCAGGGCGGGTTAGGCATATGGCTGATTCCCCAGGGCGGGCTAGGCATAAGGCTGATGCCCCAGGGTGGGCTAGGCATAAGGCTGGTGCCCCAGGGCGGGTTAGGCATATGGCTGATTCCCCAGGGCGGGCTAGGCATAAGGCTGATGCCCCAGGGTGGGCTAGGCATAAGGCTGGTGCCCCAGGGCGGGCTAGGCATAAGGCTGGTGCCCCAAGGCGGGCTAGGCATAAGGCTGGTGCAAAGGGCAAGCTAGGCATAAGGCTGGTGCCCCAGTGCAGTCTAGGCATATGGTTGGTGCCCCAGTGCAGTCTAGGCATAAGGCTGGTGCCCCAGGGCGGGCTAGGCATAAAGCTGGTACCCCAGGGCGGGCATAAGGCTGGTGCTCCAGGGCGGGCTAGGCATAAGGCTGATGCCCCAGGGCGGGCTAGGCATAAGGCTGATGCCCCAGGGTGGGCTAGGCATAAGGCTGGTGCCCCAGGGCGGGCTAGGCATAAGGCTGGTGCCCCAAGGAGGGCTAGGCATAAGGCTGGTGCCCCAGTGCAGTCTAGGCATATGGTTGGTGCCCCAGTGCAGTCTAGGCATATGGCTGGTGCCCCAGGGCGGGCTAGGCATAAGGCTGGTGCCCCAAGGAGGGCTAGGCATAAGGCTGGTGCCCCAGTGCAGTCTAGGCATATGGTTGGTGCCCCAGTGCAGTCTAGGCATATGGCTGATGCCCCAGGGCAGGCTAGGCATAAGGCTGGTGCCCCAAGGTGGGCTAGGCATAAGGCTGGTGCCCCAGGTCGGGCTAGGCATAAGGCTGGTGCCCCAGGGCGGGCTAGGCATATGGCTGATGTCCCAGGGCGGGCTAGGCATATGGCTGGTGCCCCAGGTCGGGCTAGGCATAAGGCTGGTGCCCCAGAGTGGGCTAGGCATATGGCTGATGTCCCAGGGCGGGCTAGGCATATGGCTGGTGCCCCAGGGTGGGCTAGGCATAAGGCTGGTGCCCCAGGGCGGGCATAAGGCTGGTGCTCCAGGGCAGGCTAGGCATAAGGCTGATGCCCCAGGGTGGACTAGGCATGAGGCTGGTGCCCCAGGGCGGACTAGGCATGAGGCTGGTGCCCCAGGGCGGGCTAGGTATAAGGCTGGTGCCTCAGGGCGGGCTAGGCATAAGGCTGGTGCCCCAAGGCGGGTTAGGCATAAGGCTGGTGCCCCAAGGCGGGCTAGGTATAAGGCTGGTGCCCCAGGCAGGCTTGGCATATGGCTAATCCCCCATGGCGGGCTAGGCATAAGGCTGATGCCCCAGGGCGGGCTAGGCATAAGGCTGGTGCCCCAGGGCGGGCTAGGCATAAGGCTGGTGCCCCAGGGCGGGCTAGGCATAAGGCTGGTGCCTCAGGGTGGGCTAGGCATAAGGCTGGTGCCCCAAGGCGGGCTAGGCATAAGGCTGGTGCAAAGGGCAAGCTAGGCATAAGGCTGGTGCCCCAGTGCAGTCTAGGCATATGGTTGGTGCCCCAGTGCAGTCTAGGCATAAGGCTGGTGCCCCAGGGCGGGCTAGGCATAAGGCTGGTACCCCAGGGCGGGCATAAGGCTGGTGCTCCAGGGCGGGCTAGGCATAAGGCTGATGCCCCAGGGCGGGCTAGGCATAAGGCTGATGCCCCAGGGTGGGCTAGGCATAAGGCTGGTGCCCCAGGGCGGGCTAGGCATAAGGCTGGTGCCCCAAGGAGGGCTAGGCATAAGGCTGGTGCCCCAGTGCAGTCTAGGCATATGGTTGGTGCCCCAGTGCAGTCTAGGCATATGGCTGGTGCCCCAGGGCGGGCTAGGTATAAGGCTGATGCCCCAGGGCAGGCTAGGCATAAGGCTGGTGCCCCAAGGCGGGCTAGGCATAAGGCTGGTGCCCCAGGTCGGGCTAGGCATAAGGCTGGTGCCCCAGGGCGGGCTAGGCATATGGCTGATGTCCCAGGGCGGGCTAGGCATATGGCTGGTGCCCCAGGTCGGGCTAGGCATAAGTCTGGTGCCCCAGAGTGGGCTAGGCATATGGCTGATGTCCCAGGGCGGGCTAGGCATATGGCTGGTGCCCCAGGGTGGGCTAGGCATAAGGCTGGTGCCCCAGGGCGGGCATAAGGCTGGTGCTCCAGGGCGGGCTAGGCATAAGGCTGATGCCCCAGGGTGGACTAGGCATGAGGCTGGTGCCCCAGGGCGGACTAGGCATGAGGCTGGTGCCCCAGGGCGGGCTAGGTATAAGGCTGGTGCCTCAGGGCGGGCTAGGCATAAGGCTGGTGCCCCAAGGCGGGTTAGGCATAAGGCTGGTGCCCCAAGGCGGGCTAGGTATAAGGCTGGTGCCCCAGGGCAGGCTTGGCATATGGCTGATCCCCCAGGGCGGGCTAGGCATAAGGCTGATGCCCCAGGGCGGGCTAGGCATAAGGCTGGTGCCCCAGGGCGGGCTAGGCATAAGGCTGGTGCCCCAGGGCGGGCTAGGCATAAGGCTGGTGCCCCAGGGTGGGCTAGGCATAAGGCTGGTGCCCCAAGGCGGGCTAGGCTTAAGGCTGGTGCCCCAGGGCGGGCTAGGCATAAGGCTGGTACCCCAGTGCAGTTTAGGCATATGGCTGGTGCCCCAGGGCGGGCTAGGCATAAGGCTGGTGCCCCAGTGCGGGCTAGGCATAAGGCTGGTGCTCCAGGGCGGGCTAGGCATAAGTCTGGAGCCCCAGGACGGGTTAGGCATAAGGCAGGAGCCCCAGGATGGGCTAGGCATAAGCCCCAGGACGGACTAGGCATAAGGCTGGTGCCACAGGGTGGGCTACGCATAATTCAGGAGCCCCAGGGCGGGCTAGGCTTAAGGCAGGAGCCCCAGGGCGGGCTAAGCTTCAGGCAGGAGCTCCAGGGCGGTCTAAGCATAAGGCAGGAGCCACATGAAGGGCTTAAAATAAGGCCAGTGCCCCATGGCATGCTAGGCTTAAGTCAGGAGCCCCAGGGCGGGCTAGACATAAGGCTGGTGCCCCAGGGTGGGCTAGGCATAAGAAATATGCCTAAGGCCTGGAGTCCAAGGGTAGGCTAAGCATAAGGCTAACTCTGCAATCTTTGCATAAAAGGTGAGGCACCCATAGGGGTGAAGAGCTAATGATCACTCCTCTAATGTGTACTTGAACATTGAGGACTAGATCCTTTGTTGTACAGAGCAGGGCCACTCCACTTCCTCATGCTCCAAGCGACCAGGCACTTCTTGGATGTTGTCACGTCCGCCATGTCTGTTTGTCTCAAGAACTCCTGGAGCGATGTGCATGCGCATGTTTTGTCTGCTGTCCTGCATGTTCGCTAGAGCTGTGTGCAGACTCACCTCATGTCTGAGCTGCAGGATCCCTGCGTTTCTGCTCTGCCTTCTGTGATCTTCTCGTCATGTCTGGAGTCCTTGATCATGTGATGTTTCTTAAGATCCTGCACTGTCTGGTTCTGCAATCATCTCGTCATGTCTAGAATCCCGGATCATGTGTTCTTCCTAGGATCCTGCACTGGTTGGTTCGGTGATCATCTCGTCATGTCTGAAACCCTGATCATGTGACGTTTCCTAAGATCCTGTACTGTCTGGTTCTGCTATCATCTCGTCATGTCTAGAATCCCGGAAGTGCTCCCCTGGTCCTGACCTGGAGGAGGAGGTGCTATGCCCTATATCAGGCCGCCTCTTCCTATGCTCAGGGCCTGATTATTGTGTTGCTTCCCTGCAAGGCTCTGGGTCTGTGGGGTTGCTCCCTCTATTCTGTGCCCTTGCACTTTGCTCTGTAGTGCGTCTCTGCACACGCTCCGTGCTCGTATTCCGCCTCTTGTCTTGTGCCATGTCTTGTGTTGTCTCTCGTGCCATGTTTGTCTTTGCCTTGCTTTGCCTTGTAGTCCTTCTGCTGTTCTTTGTCTTAGTCTGTTTTGCTATGTCTTGCCTTAGCTATGCTTTGACTTGTAGTCCTTCCTTTGTTCTCTGCCTCGCCTGTTTTGCCATGTCTTGCTTTTGCTATGCTTTGACTTGTAGTCCTCCCTGTGTTCTCTGCCTTGCTTTGTGTTCCTCCCTATGGTCTCAGTCTTTGCTTGCTCTGCCTCGCTCTCTCCTATGGTGCTCTGTAGTGCTCCCTGGCACACGCACCATTTCTCCTCTCCTTAGTGCTCGTTTCTTTGTCTAGTCCCAAGGTCTTCCCTTGGCCCGGCTCTGGGCTTCTGCCTACGCTCCGCTGCTAGACTCTGTCCTCGCTCTGACCTGGCTCTGTTTCTGCTTGTGTTCCTTGCCTTGTTCCCTGCCTTGTCCTTGCATTGAACCCCGGCGTGGGTTCCCCTTGGCCGTCTCCTGTGCCGTGGTAAGTGCCACGTGTTTGTGTACAGCCGTGTGTACTGGCCAGTGTGGCGTGCCCCCTGCGTGGCTCCTAGCACGCAGCCCTTCCTTGTGCCCTGGCGTGGCTCCTAGCACGCACCCTGCCTTGAACCCTGGCGTGGCTCCTAGCACGCACCCTGCCTTGAACCCTGGCGTGGCTCCTAGCACGCACCCTGCCCTGAACCTGGCGTGGCTCCTAGCACGAAGGTTCCTTTGCCCCCTCCTGTGCCTTAGTCGTGCCTCGTGCTGGCGTTACAGCCGTGTGCATTGGCCAGTGAGGTGTGCGTCCCTGCGTGGCTCCTAGCGCGCAGCCCTGCTCTGAACCCTGGCGTGTCTCTACACGCACTCTGTCTTGTGCCTTGGCGTGTCTCTACACGCACTCTGTCTTGTGCCTTGGCGTGTCTCTACACGCACTCTGTCTTATCCTATGCTTTGGCGTGGCTCTACACACGCACCCTGTCTCGTTTGTGAACCCTGGCGTGTCCCCTACACACGCACCTAGCCTTGGACCCTGGCGTGTCCCCTACACACGCACCTAGCCTTGGACCCTGGCGTGTCCCCTACACACGCACCTAGCCTTGGACCCTGGCGTGTCCCCTACACACGCACCTAGCCTTGGACCCTGGCGTGTCCCCTACACACGCACCTAGCCTTGGACCCTGGCGTGTCCCCTACACACGCACCTAGCCTTGGACCCTGGCGTGTCCCCTACACACGCACCTAGCCTTGGACCCTGGCGTGTCCCCTACACACGCACCTAGCCTTGGACCCTGGCGTGTCCCCTACACACGCACCTAGCCTTGGACCCTGGCGTGTCCCCTACACACGCACCTAGCCTTGGACCCTGGCGTGTCCCCTACACACGCACCTAGCCTCGGACCTTGGCGTGTTCCCTAAACACGCACCCTGCTTGGATATCTGTCGTGCCTCCTTGCCTGAACCCTGGTTTGCCTGCCGGATGCCCGGAACCTGCCGACCGTTGCCAGAGGTCCGGAACCAGATGACTACGGCCTGATGTCCGGAGCTGACGTCCGCAGCCTGATCCCTGGACCCTGTCGGTTTGCCAGCAGTCCGGAGTCCGATGCCATTACCTGTGCCTAGGCGTGCCATCTGGCACGTACCATGTTATGGACCTTGGCGTGCCCACGCGCGCACCTTGCACGTTTTGCTTGTTTTCTCTGTATGTGATCTTGTGTTATTCTAATGAAGATACCTTGCACCTACGTCTAGTCTCGTCTTGCTTCCTGCTCGTCCTTGTCGTCAGACACTCGTCTAGTGTCCCCTGAGCCGGCCGTCTGGTCCCAGCAGTCGTGGTGGCTCATCCCCTTGGTCTTGCCCCTGACACTCCCTGTATAGGGGGTGGATTCTCACAAGGTCAGCTCGCCCTCGGTGGGTGGGTGCCACGACCCAGAGGGTCCACTCAAAAAATGGGCTCAGCAGGAGCTGAGTCCATCACAGTTAATCAGGCCATGGACTCCGCTGGTACCTCGGCTACCCGTCTGATGACCCGTCTGTTATAGAATCTGATCTGCTCTGTCTCCTGGACTCTCCTGAATATGGCGGTACCCCGGCCACTCTTCTGATGTAAATCAGACCTGGCCCTTGACCTCTGGACTCATTTGGAAATGATGGCAGCCAGAGTAAGAAGACTTGCTTGTCTAACCGCAGTCCTCCCCACTGGATCTTCATGTCTCGTTAGCGGCTCCTGTGTCTTGACCGGTGCAGGTGTCCGTTTCAGATGTCGGATCAACATTGTTGGAGTGGTTTGTACTAAACTCTGGTTTCTGCCGAAGAAAATTTTTTTTTCTTTTTTTCTTCTTTCCAGCCCCGGTGAGAGGGGGCTTAAAGAGGGGGGTACTGTCACGTCCACCATGTCTGTTTGTCTCAAGAACTCCTGGAGCGATGTGCATGCGCATGTTTTGTCTGCTGTCCTGCATGTTCGCTAGAGCTGTGTGCAGACTCACCTCATGTCTGAGCTGCAGGATCCCTGCGTTTCTGCTCTGCCTTCTGTGATCTTCTCGTCATGTCTGGAGTCCTTGATCATGTGATGTTTCTTAAGATCCTGCACTGTCTGGTTCTGCAATCATCTCGTCATGTCTAGAATCCCGGATCATGTGTTCTTCCTAGGATCCTGCACTGGTTGGTTGGGTGATCATCTCGTCATGTCTGAAACCCTGATCATGTGACGTTTCCTAAGATCCTGCACTGTCTGGTTCTGCTATCATCTCGTCATGTCTAGAATCCCGGAAGTGCTCCCCTGGTCCTGACCTGGAGGAGGAGGTGCTATGCCCTATATCAGGCCGCCTCTTCCTATGCTCAGGGCCTGATTATTGTGTTGCTTCCCTGCAAGGCTCTGGGTCTGTGGGGTTGCTCCCTCTATTCTGTGCCCTTGCACTTTGCTCTGTAGTGCGTCTCTGCACACGCTCCGTGCTCGTATTCCGCCTCTTGTCTTGTGTTGTCTCTCGTGCCATGTTTGTCTTTGCCTTGCTTTGCCTTGTAGTCCTTCTGCTGTTCTTTGTCTTAGTCTGTTTTGCTATGTCTTGCCTTAGCTATGCTTTGACTTGTAGTCCTTCCTTTGTTCTCTGCCTCGCCTGTTTTGCCATGTCTTGCTTTTGCTATGCTTTGACTTGTAGTCCTCCCTGTGTTCTCTGCCTTGCTATTCCTTGCTTTGTGTTCCTCCCTATGGTCTCAGTCTTTGCTTGCTCTGCCTCGCTCTCTCCTATGGTGCTCTGTAGTGCTCCCTGGCACACGCACCATTTCTCCTCTCCTTAGTGCTCGTTTCTTTGTCTAGTCCCAAGGTCTTCCCTTGGCCCGGTTCTGGGCTTCTGCCTACGCTCCGCTGCTAGACTCTGTCCTCGCTCTGACCTGGCTCTGTTTCTGCTTGTGTTCCTTGCCTTGTTCCCTGCCTTGTCCTTGCATTGAACCCCGGCGTGGGTTCCCCTTGGCCGTCTCCTGTGCCGTGGTAAGTGCCACGTGTTTGTGTACAGCCGTGTGTACTGGCCAGTGTGGCGTGCCCCCTGCGTGGCTCCTAGCACGCAGCCCTTCCTTGTGCCCTGGCGTGGCTCCTAGCACGCACCCTGCCTTGAACCCTGGCGTGGCTCCTAGCACGCACCCTGCCTTGAACCCTGGCGTGGCTCCTAGCACGCACCCTGCCCTGAACCTGGCGTGGCTCATAGCACGAAGGTTCCTTTGCCCCCTCCTGTGCCTTAGTCGTGCCTCGTGCTGGCGTTACAGCCGTGTGCATTGGCCAGTGAGGTGTGCGTCCCTGCGTGGCTCCTAGCGCGCAGCCCTGCTCTGAACCCTGGCGTGTCTCTACACGCACTCTGTCTTGTACCTTGGCGTGTCTCTACACGCACTCTGTCTTGTGCCTTGGCGTGTCTCTACACGCACTCTGTCTTATCCTATGCTTTGGCGTGGCTCTACACACGCACCCTGTCTCGTTTGTGAACCCTGGCGTGTCCCCTACACACGCACCTCGCTTTGAACCCTGGCGTGTCCCCTACACACGCACCTAGCCTTGGACCCTGGCGTGTCCCCTACACACGCACCTAGCCTTGGACCCTGGCGTGTCCCCTACACACGCACCTAGCCTTGGACCCTGGCGTGTCCCCTACACACGCACCTAGCCTCGGACCTTGGCGTGTTCCCTAAACACGCACCCTGCTTGGATATCTGTCGTGCCTCCTTGCCTGAACCCTGGTTTGCCTGCCGGAACCTGCCGACCGTTGCCAGAGGTCCGGAACCAGATGACTACGGCCTGATGTCCGGAGCTGACGTCCGCAGCCTGATCCCTGGACCCTGTCGGTTTGCCAGCAGTCCGGAGTCCGATGCCATCATGCCATTACCTGTGCCTAGGCGTGCCATCTGGCACGTACCATGTTATGGACCTTGGCGTGCCCACGCGCGCACCTTGCACGTTTTGCTTGTTTTCTCTGTATGTGATCTTGTGTTATTCTAATGAAGATACCTTGCACCTACGTCTAGTCTCGTCTTGCTTCCTGCTCGTCCTTGTCGTCAGACACTCGTCTAGTGTCCCCTGAGCCAGCCGTCTGGTCCCAGCAGTCGTGGTGGCTCACCCCCTTGGTCTTGCCCCTGACACTCCCTGTATAGGGGGTGGATTCTCACAAGGTCAGCTCGCCCTCGGTGGGTGGGTGCCACGACCCAGAGGGTCCACTCAAAAAATGGGCTCAGCAGGAGCTGAGTCCGTCACAGATGTCTTCTGGAAATGGGTAATGCCTTCTTCCCCACTTACAGTCGTGCATGTGCATTCAGACCGGACAAGAGCGAAGAGTGTACTGGCTTGTTTTGTGTGCATAACCGACATAAAGTTGAAGACAATACAACAAATAAAGGCTAGGTATAAGCCAGGTGCCTCCGAGGCGGGCTAAGCTTAATGCAGTTGCCTCAGAGGCAGGCTAGGAAAAACACAGGTTCCCCAGGGCAGTCTAGGCATAAGGCAGGAGCCCCAGGGTGGGCTAGGCATAAGGCAGGAGCCCCAGGGTGGGCTAGGCATAAGGCAGGAGCCCCAGGGTGGGCTAGGCATAAGGCAGGTGCCCCCCGGCACGGGCTAGGCATAAGGAATAGGCCCAAGTTCAGGCTAGACAAAAGGCAGGTGCTCCAGGTCAGGCTAGGCATAAGGCTAATTATTTGCACTCTTTACATAAGAGTTGAGGCACCCATAGGCGATTAGAGGTAGTTTTCACCCCTCTACTGTGCACTTGGACATTGAGGACTAGATCATTTTTTTGTACAGAGCGGTGTCACTCTGCAACCCCATGCTCCAAGAGACCAGGCACTTCTTGTGTGTTCTCCGTGAATGGGTATTGCCTTCGTCCCCACTTAAAGTCTTGCATACACAGACAGGATCAGAGTGATGAGTGTATTGCCTAGCCAACATTAAGGGTACCGTTACACTTAGCGATGCACCAGCGATCCCGACAACGATATGGATCGCTGGTGCATCGTTAAGTGGTCGCTAGTGAGCTGCCACACAGGCAGATCTCACCAGTGACATCGCAGGGGTCGCTTCTTACCTGTAAGACGTGGCGATCTTGACGTCCTCCCACCCGCATCGCTCGTCGGCGCCATAGGAAGCCCAGCAGGAAGCAGACGATGAGAAATGATCCAGGACCTCGCGCGATCAGCGATAACCAGTGGGGGAGCAGTCGGAGATAAGTATCAGACATAGCGGTATAGCTAGCAGTATCGCTATAACGTCACAAAAACCAGTGACTTTACAGCGATATTGCTATGTGTAACGGGGGCTTAAGTTAAAGACAATACAACAAATAAAACTAATAAGGGCTAGGCATGAAGCAGGTGCCCCAGTGCGGGTTAGTCTTAAGGCTGGTACCTCCGGACGGGCTTGGCAGAAAGCTCGTGCCCCAGGGCAGGCTATGCATAAAGGCAGGTGCCCCAGGGTGAGATCGGCTTAAGGCAGGTGCCCCAGGGTGGGCTAGGATTAAGAGGTGCCCCAGGGCAGGCTAGGATTAAGAGAGGTACCCCATGGCAGGCTAGTTTTAAGAGAGGTGCCCCAGGGCAGGCTAGGATTAAGGCAGTAGCCCCAGGGCAAACTAGGCATAAGGCACGTGCCCCAAGGTGATAGGCTTAAGGCAGGTGCCCCAGGGCTGGGCTAGGCATAAGGTTCCAGCAACAATCGAAATCAGATTAATACACGTTAAAACTTCATCTTTATTGCAATGTCTTTAAAAACATGCTGTTAAAATTGTGAATCCAGGGGATTATGTGTTTCTAACAAAAATGTTCTTAGTCATAACCATTGGTCTATTCAACAATCTGATTTGGATGTTTGTTGCTGGAACTTTTTTGTTTGATTACCACAGCTGCTTTTTCCGAGCACCATCTTGGAGTCCACACCCAAAGCCACAGGAATGCATCTAATGGTGAGCTGAATACCCTTTTTTATCTCCTATATTGATATATAAGGCAGGTGCCCCAGGGCCGGGCTAGGCACAAGGCAGGTGCCCAGAGGTGAGGCTAGGCACAAGGCAGGTGCCCCAGGGCTAGGCACAAGGCAGGTGCCCCAGGGCTAGGCACAAGGGCAGTTGCCTCAGGGGCATGCTAGGCATAAGGCAGGTGCATCCGGGGCAGGCTAGGCATAAGGTACAGGCCCAAGGGCTGGCTAGGCATATGGCAGGTGCCCCCGGGGCGGGCTAGGCATTAGGCAGCTGCCCTCGGGGCGGGCTATGCATAAGGCAGGTGCAGTAGTGCTGGTTAGACTTAAGGCAGGTGTAATAGGGCTGGCTTGGCATAAGGCTAACTCATTGCACTTTCTGCATAAAAGGTGAGGCACCCATAGGGGTGAAGAGCTAGTTTTTACCCCTACACTTTGTACTTGGGACATTGAGCACTAGATCCTTTTTTGTACATAGCAGGGCCATTCCACACAACCCCATGCTCCAAGCAACCAGGCACTTCTTGTCTGTCCTCCGCAAATGGGTAATGCCTTCTTCCCCACTTACAGTCGTGCATGCGCATTCAAACAGGGCCAGAGCTTAGAGTGTATTGCCTTGTTTTGTGTGCCTAACCGATATGAAGTTAAAGATGATACAACAAATAAAACTAATAAGGGATAGGAATAAGGCAAGAGCCTCAGGCCGGGTTAGGCTTAAGGCAGGTGCCCCAGGGCGAACTAGATATAACGCACTTGCAACAGGGCAGGCAAAGCATAAGGGCGGTGGCCCCAGGGCTTGCTAGGCACAAGGGCTAGACATAAGGCAAGTGCCCTAGGGCGGGCTAGGATTAAGGCGGGTATAGTGTAATACAGAACTTATAGTATAGTGCAGATGGCACATAGCAAAATGCAGCATTTCACATAGTGTAATGGAGAGCTCACATAGAGTAATGCAGACCCCACATAGTTAAATGCAGATAAAGTTAGACAATAGACAAAGAGATCACTTACCTGACAACAGCATTGTTCATGCGGATGAAACAAAGCAATAGTAAAAATAGACTGAAGCATTTCATTGCTATCATTTCTTTTACAGGCTATTATGACATGGATATATTTTAATAAATCTTTTAAGACAAATAACTTTTGTAATTGAAGTCATGGTAAAATTCCCTATTTACTATGTACTGTAACTTGTGGTTCTATTCCTATTTCCCACTTCCTGTGACAGAGTACACTGTGGACCCTCTAGAGTATAATGCAGATCCCCCCCAGAGTACAATCCAGATCCCATCTAGTATAATGCAGACCCCATGTAGTGTAATGCAGACATGAAGTTAAGACAATAAAATAAAAGACAAAGGGATCACTTACCTGACAACACAGCATTTATCACACGGATGAAACAAAGCAACAGTATAAATACACAATGCACTGAAGCGGTTCATGGCTAACATTTATTTACAGGCTATTATGACATTCATCCGTATCCGTATTTTAATAAATTTTTAAAAACAAATAACTTTTGTAATTTAAGTCAAGGTAAAGTTTCCTACTATTTACTATGAATCGTAACTTAGAGTTCTGTTCATATTACTCATTTCCTGTGACAGAACACAATGCAGACACACAGAACAATGCGGGGTGACGCAGAGCACAATGTGAGGCGATGCAGAGCACAATGTGAGGCGATGCAGAGCACAATGAGGGGAAACGCAGAGCACAATGAGGGGAGAAGCAGAGCACAATGCAGACCCCCCAGAGTACAAGGCACAGCCCCCCAAAAGTACAATCCAGATCTCATATGGTTTAATACAGACCCCTACATAGTGTAATGCAGATCACACATAATATAATGCAGAACTCCCCATTGTATAATGCAGACCCCCGCATAGTGTAATGCAGACCCCCGCATAGTGTAATGCAGACATTTAAAGAAAATAAAACAGACAAAGGGATCACTTACCTGACAGACAACACATCATTTTTCAAGGCAATAGTAAAAATAGTCAAACTGTTCATGGCTATCATTTTTATTTACAGTCTATTATAACATACAGATGTATTTTAATGTGCAATATTGAATAAAAAAGGTGCAACACTGACCAGTTCAAATGAATGTGAAAAAATTCTTTATTCCATACCTTGGGATTAGGACAAACATGATATGGAGGTTACAGAGGCATGCAGGGAGAGGCAGAGTGGACGACAACCATTTCTCGCAACAACGCTTCAACAGATCCAGATATATTTTAATAAATCTTTAAAAACAAAACTTAAATTTACATAAGTCAAGGTAAAATTCCATAGTATTCACTATGTACTGTAACTTAGGGTTCTATTTACATTACCCACTTCCTATGACAGAGAGCAACGCGAGGCGACATGCACAGCGCAACATGGACCCCCAATTAACAAAATGCGGAGTGACAGAGTACAATGCGGAGCGACAGGGTACAATGCAGAGCATAAGGCATGTGCCCCAGGGTCGGTCTAGGCTATAATGCAGGGGCCCTCAGGATGGGCTAGGCATAAGGAATATGCCCAAGGGCGGGCTAGGCATAAGGCATGTTCCCCAGGGCGGGCTAGGCATAAAGCTGAGGCCCCAGGGCGGTCTAGGCATAAGGCTGGTGCCTCAGGGCGGGCTAGGCAAAAGGCTGGTGCCCCAGGGTGGGATAGGCATAAGGCAGGATCTCCAGGGCAGGCTAGGCATAATACAGGTGCCCCGGGATGGTCTAGGCTATAAGGCATGTGCCCCTGGGATGGGCTAGGCATAAGGAATAGGCCCAAGGGCTGGCTAGGCATAAGGCATGTGCTAGATATAAGGCAGTTGCAACAGGGCAGGGAAATCATAAGGGTGGTGCCCCAGGGCTTGCTAGGCAAAAAGGCTAGACATAAGAGGCAGGTGCCCCGGCGTGGGCTAGGACTAAGGCGGGTATAGTGTAATACAGAACTCATAGCATAATGCAGCATCCCACATAGTGCAATGGAGACCTCTCATAGTATAATGCAGAATCCCATATAATGTAATGCAGACTTCACACATACATGGACCACCCTGTACTGTGGATACACCTAAATAAAATGGGAATGGTTGGTGATATCAACTTCCTGTTTCTGGCACATTAGTATATGGGAGGAGTAATACTCTTCAAGATGGATGGTGACCATAGCGGCCATTTTGGATCCAACTTTATTTTTTCAAATGGGAAAAGGGTCATGTGACACATCTAACGTATTGAGATTTTCCCAAGAAAAACAATCGTTTGCTGCTTGGTTTTAACGTAACATTTTTCTTTCATGCGTTATTTACAAGTTTCTCTTTTTTTACAGCCATCGACCTCCAGTTTACACAGAACATTATGTTCGGTGATGAGGCAAACTTTTTTGGGTGGGCCATTTATATGGACACACCTAAATAAAATGGGAATGGTGACCGTTTTCTTGCATAGGGTGTCTTACATTGAAATATGCTGCAATGACCCAAGTACTGCGTTCACCAGATATCAACACAATTTCTATCTGCTCCGCACGTGTTAATCTCTGCAACATGTCGATAGCTGTAAACAAAGAGAAACTTGTAAATAACTCATGAAAGAATAAAGTTATGTTAAAACCAAGCACAACATTATTTTTCTTGTGAAATTCTCACAACCCTCTTCCCATTATAAAAAATAAAGTTGGATCCTGGTGCCCCAGGGCGGGCTAGGCATAAGACTAGTGCCCAAGGGTGGGCTAGGCATAAGGCTGGTGCCACAGGGCGGGCTAGTCATAAGGCAGGAGCCCCAGGGCAGGCTAAGCATAATGTAGGAGTCCCAGGGCGGGCTAGTCTTAGGGCATGAGCCCCAAGGCGGGCTAGGCTTAAGGCAGAAGCCCCAGAGTGGCTTAGGCTTAAGGCAGGTGCCATAGCGATGGCTAGGCATAAGGAATATGTTTAAGGGCTGGAGCCCAAGGGCAGGCTAGGCATAAGACTCTAACTCTTTGCATAAAAGGTGAGGCACCCATATTGGTGAAGAGCTAGTGTTCACCCCCCTACTGTGTATATGAACATTGAGCACTAGATCCTTTGTTGTACAGAGCGGGGCCACTACACAACCCCATGCTCCAAGCGACCAGGCACTTCTTGTCTGTCCTCCGTAAATGGGTAATGCCTTCTTCCCCACTTACAGTCGTGCATGCGCATTCAGACGGGACAAGAGCCAAGAGTGTACTGCCTTGTTTTGTGTGCCTAACCAACTTGAAGTTCAACACAATACAACAAATAAATCAAAAGGCTAGGCACAAGGCAGGTGCCTCTGAAGCGGGCAAAGCTTAAGGCAGGTGCTTTAAAGGAGGTTTAAGCTTAAGGCAGGTGCCTCCGAGGCGGCCTAGGAAAAACGCAGGAGCCCCAGGGCAGGATAAGCATAAGGCAGAACTAGGGCAGGCTAGGCATAAGGCAGTTGACCCAGGGAGGGCTAGGCATAAGGCAGGTGCCTCCGAGGCGGGCAAAGCTTAAGGCAGGTGCCTCCGAGGCGGGCAAAGCTTAAGGCAGGTGCCTCCGAGGCGGGCAAAGCTTAAGGCAGGTGCCTCCGAGGCGGGCAAAGTTTAAGGCAGGTGCCTCCGAGGCGGGCAAAGCTTAAGGCAGGTGCCTCCGAGGCGGGCAAAGCTTAAGGCAGGTGCCTCCGAGGCGGGCAAAGCTTAAGGCAGGGGCCTCTGAGGCAGGCAAAGCTTAAGGCAGGGGCCTCCGAGGCGGGCAAAGCTTAAGGCAGGGGCCTCTGAGGTGGGCAAAGCTTAACGCAGGGGTCTCCGAGGCAGGCTAGGCATAAGGCTGGTTCCCCAGGGTGGGCTAGTCATAAGGCAGGAGCCCCAGGGCAGGCTAGGCATAAGGCAGGAGCCCCAGGGCAGGCTAGGCATAAGGCAGGAGCCCCAGGGCGGGCTAGTCTTAGGGCACGAGCCCCAGGGCAGGTTAGGCTTAAGGCAGGTGCCCCAGGGCGAACTAGATATAACGCAGTTGCAAAAGGGCAGGCAAAGCATAAGGGTGGTGGCCCCAGGGCTTGCTAGGCACAAGGGCTAGACATAAGGCAGGTGCCCCAGGGCGGGCTAGGACTAAGGCGGGTATAGTGTAATACAGAACTCATAGTATAGTGCAGATGGCACATGGCAAAATGCAGCATTTCACATAGTGTAATAGAGACCTCACATAGTGTAATGCAGACCTCACATAGTATAATGCAGATAAAGTTAGACAATAGACAAAGATCACTTACCTGATAACAGCATTGTTCATGCGGATGAAACAAAGCAATAGTAAAAATAGACTGAAGCATTTCATTGCTAACATTTTTTTTACAGGCTATTATGACATGGATATATGTTAAAAAATCTTTTAAGACAAATAACTTTTGTAATTGAAGTCATGGAAAAATTCACTACTTTTCACTATGTACCAACTTGTGGTTCTATTCCTATTACCCACTTCCTGTGACAGAGTACACTGTGGACCCTCCAGAGTATAATGCAGATCCCCCAGAGTACAATCCAGATCCCATCTAGTATAATGCAGACCCCATGTAGTGTAATGCAGACATGAAGTTATTTAAGACAATAAAACAAAGACAAAGGGATCACTAAGGCTAGTTTCACACTAGTGTGCGCTGCGCATTTTTGGAGGTGCGCCGTGCGCGCCGAACGCAGCATGTTGCATTTTGGCGCGCACGGCGCACATTCAAAAATGCGCAGCGCATGCTATATTCATAGTTGCGCACGGCCTGCGCACCCTATGCTAAAGATAGGGTGCGCATAACGCATGCATCCCTCTGCGCTCGGAGGAGGCGATAACAGGAAGGGGCGGGCAGGGAGCCGGCAGGGGGCGTGGCTTAGCGGCACCGTGCGCGCGTCGTTTAAACGCTAGTGTGAAACTAGCCTTACCTGACAACACAGCATTTATCACACGGATGAAACAAAGCAACAGTATAAATACACAATGCACTGAAGCGGTTCATGGCTAACATGTTTATTTACAGGCTATTATGACATTCATCCGTATTTTAATTTTTAAAAACAAATAAATCTTGTAATTTAAGTCAAGGTAAAATTCCCTACTATTTACTATGAATCGTAACTTATGTTCATATTACTCACTTCCTGTGACACAGCACATTGTAGAGACACAGAACAATGAGGGGAGATGTAGAGCACAATGCTTGGCGACAAAGAGCACAATGCGAGGCGCCGCAGAGCACAATGAGGGGCGATGCAGAGAACAATGAGGGGCAACGCAGAACACAATGCAGACCCCCAAGAGTACAAGGAACAGCCCCCCAGAGTACAATCTAGATCCCATATGGTATAATACAGACCCCTACATAGTGTAATGCAGATACCACATAATATAATGCAGATCTCCTCATAGCATAATGCAGACCCCCGCGTAGTGTAATGTAGACATAGACATGAAGTTGAAGACAATAAAACAGACAAAGGAATCACTTACCTGACAACACAGCATTTTTTCCATACGGATGAAACAAGGAAATAGTAAAAACAGAAACTGTTCATGTTTATCATTTTTATTTACAGTTAATTATAACATACAGATGTATTTTAATGTGCAATATTGAACAAAAAAGATGCGGCACTAATCATTTCAAATGAATGTGAAAAAGTCCTTTATTACATACTTTGGGATTAGAACTAAAACATGATGTGGAGGTAACAGAGGCATGCAGGGAGAAGCAGAGTGGATGACGACCGTTTCTCTTAACAACGCTTCACCATGTCCAGATATACTTTAATAAATCTTTAAAAACAAAAACTTATGTAAATTTAAGTCAAGGTAAACTTCCCTACTATTCCCTATGTACTGTAACTTGGGGTTCTATTTACATTACCCATTTCCTATGACAGAGTACAATGCGAGGCGACTTGCACAGCGCAACACGGACCCAAATTACCAAAATGTGGCGCGACACAGAGTCTAATGCGGTGCGACACAGTCCAATGAAAAGGGACACAAAGAGAAACTTGTAAATAACTCATGAAAGAATATAATTATGCTAAAACCAAGCACACCATTACTTTTCTTGTGAAATTCTCAATGTTTTGTGTGTCACGACCCTCTTCCCATTAAGTTGGATCCAAAATAGGCAACTTCAAAATGGCCGCCATGGTCACCACCAATCTTGAAAAGTTCTCCCCCCTCCCATATACTAATGTGCCACAAACAGGAATGTGATATCACCAACCATTCCTGTTTTATTTAGGTGCATCCATATGCATGGCCCACCTTGTATAATGCAGACCCCACATAGTAAAATGCAGACATGAAGTTAGACAATAGACAAAGATAACTTACCTGACAGCATTTTTCATGCAGATGAAACTTAGTAGTAGTAAAAACAGACTGAAGCAATTCATTGCTAACATTTTTTTACAGGCTATTATGACATATGGATATTTATAAATATAATTGCCTTAAATTGTCTGTCATCCACTTCCGTCTGGATGTCCCCGAATCCCACAATCCATTGCTCCGCACCGGAAGTATGCCGACCGTCATTTTGGTACACCCATGATGCCGCTCGGATCCAGGACGCAGCTGTGATCCCGACGGCAGTTGGAATCACAGCCGCCGCTGGGATCCCGCCCACTGCGCATGTGTGAATTCAGTTGCTCTATCTGTTCATTTATGAACTGCATGACAGCATGTCATTGCTGTGATGCACCTGCCAGCAGACTCTGCATTGGTGTACATAAAAAAAAAGGTTACACTTACAAGCCTGTCAATGGACCTAAAACATACACATTACAGTGTGTCACTGGACCTAAAATAAACGCTGTACATAAAATACACGTTACAGTGTGTCACTGGGCATAAAAAATACACGCCACAGCGTGATACTAGACATAAAAAATATAAGTTGAAGTGTGTCGCTGGACCTAAAATAAGACACGTTACAACATGTCAATAGGCCTAAAATAATACACATTACAGCATGTCACGGACATCAAAAACGTCACATAATACCGTGTCAGAGTAACGAAAAATACACGTAATAGCGTGTCAGAGTAACGAAAAATACACGTAATAGCGTGTCACGGACTCACCAACCAAAACAGGCACATGTCTAAATCACGAGGGCTAATTTAGGTTTCCTTAGACTGCAAATACCAACGCTAACATGGCTCCTCCTAAAGAATACGCCAATGACAATGAAAGGATAGCAGCAGACCCACTGCCTGACTAGACGCGCCGGATCCCGCCGCGGCCTGCAAACCCACCTCCATGCAGTCACAGCCGGCAGGAAAGACCGCGGCTTGAGGCCTGTGCTGGAGATTGCATGCGGCCACCCTTTGGTGGCGCCGCACACCATCTCCAGCACAGACCGCAAAACACCGTCTTTCCTGCCAGTTGTGACTGCACGGAAGTGGGTGGGCAGCGACCCCCAGCGCCACAAAGCTGTCCCCATCGTGATGTTACTGCCCTCCCGATATGATAGCATCGGGCACACATCTAGTATGTTAATAAATCTTTAAAGACAAATAACTTTTGTAACTGAAGTCATGGTAAAATTCCCTACTATTCAATATGTACTGTAACTTGGGGTTCTATTCCTATTACCCACTTCCTATGACACAGAGTATATATAATGTGGACCCTCCAGAGTATAATGCAGATCTCATATAGTATAATGCAGACCCCACATAGTGTAATGCAGACATGACGTTAAAGACAATAAATCAAAGACAAAGGGATCACTTACCTGACAACACAGCATTTTTTCAAAAGGATAAAACAAAGCAATAATATAAATACACAATACACTGAAGCTGTTCATGGCTAACATGATTATTTACAGGCTATCATGACATTCATCTATATTTTAATACATTTTTAAAAACAAATAACTTTTGTAAATTAAGTCAAGGTAAAATTCCCTACTATTTATCGTAACTTAAGCCCCCGTCACACACAGCGATCTCGCTAACGAGATCGCTGCTGCGTCACAAGTTTTGTGACGCAACAGCAATCTCACCAGCGAGATCGCTGTGTGTGACACCTATCAACGACCAGCCCCCCCCTGCCGGGTGTCGCTGATCGTTCTTGAAAGGTCTGGACTTTTTTGGGTTGTTGGTCTCCCGCTGGCCAGCACGCATTGCTGCGTGTGGCAAGCAGGAGAGCAACGACCAGCGATCAGTGAGCTGGTAACCAAGGTAAACAGCGGGTTTCTAAGCGCCACGCGGCGCTTAGAAACCCGATGTGTACCTTAGTTACCAGCGCGCTGGTGCAGGGAGCTGGTAACCAAGGTAAACAGGGGGTTTCTAAGTGCCGCGCGGTGCTTAGAAACCCGCTGTTTACCTTGGTTACCAGCTCCCTGCACCAGCGCGCTGGTAACTAAGGTACACAGCAATGCGTGCTCGTCGTCACTGGTGCTGATCGCTGGTGAAGCTGCCTGTTTGGCAGCTCACCAGCGATCATGTAGCGACACACCAGCGATCCTGACAAGTTCATATCGTTGTCGGGATCGCTGGTGAGTCGCTATGTGTGACGGGGCCCTTAGAGTTCTGTTCATATTACTCACTTCCTGTGACAGAGCACAAAGCAGAGACACAGAACAATGAGGGGCGATGCAGAGAACAATGAGGGGCAACGCAGAGCACAATGTAGACCCCAACAGAGTACAAGGAACAGCCCCCCCAGAGTACAATCCAGATCCCATATGGTATAATACAGACCCCTACATAGTGTAATGCAGATACCACATAATATAATACAGATCTCCCCATAGTATAATGCAGACCCCCGCACAGTGTAATGCAGACATACGTTAAAGACAATAAAACAGACTAAGGCTGGTTTCACATTTGCGTTTTTTAGCGCTGGAAAAAAACGCATATGTGCGCATGCGTTTTTTCCCCTATATTTAACATGGGTGCGCATACCTGCGCGCTTGTAAGTGCATGTATGCGATTTTCATGCGCTGCGTTTTTTTGGGGTGTGCGTTTGTATTTTCCAGACGCAGCATGTTGCATTTTTTGGCCCTGCAAAAAAGCGCATGCGCACATATGCGCACGTTTTGCGCTAAAAATGGCCATTATAGCCTATGGATGCGCATATGTGCGCACTGGCATGCTCATGTATGCGTTTTTTTGCATATGCGTTTTTTTTTTTAACCATGGAATTTAGGGGTTTGGGTTAGAGTTAGGGTTAGTTAAGGGGGTTTAGGGTTAGGGTTAGGGTCAGGGTCAGGGTTAGGGTTGGGGTTTGGGTCAGGGTTAGGGTTAAGTATGGTTTGGTTAAGGGTTAGGGTCAGGGTTAGGGTCAGGATTAGGGTTAAGTATGGTTTGGTTAAGGGTTAGGGTCAGGGTTAGGGTTAGGGTTAGGGTTAGGGTCAGGGTTAGGGTTAAGTATGGTTTTGTTAAGGGTTAGGGTCAGGGTTAGGGTCAGGATTAGGGTTAAGTATGGTTTGGTTAAGGGTTAGGGTCAGGGTTAGGGTTAGGGTTAGGGTTAGGGTCAGGGTTAGGGTTAGGGTTAGGGTTAGGGTCAGGGTTAGGGTTAAGTATGGTTTTGTTAAGGGTTAGGGTCAGGGTTAGGGTCAGGATTAGGGTTAAGTATGGTTTGGTTAAGGGTTAGGGTCAGGGTTAGGGTTAGGGTTAGGGTCAGGGTTAGGGTTAGGGTTATGGTCAGGGTTAGGGTTAGGGTCAGGGTTAGGGTTAAGTATGGTTTTGTTAAGGGTTAGGGTCAGGGTTAGGGTTAGGGTTAGGGTCAGGGTTAGGGTTAGGGTTAGGGTCAGGGTTAGGGTTAGGGTTAGCGTTAGTTAGGGTTTAGGGTTTGGGTTAGGGTTAAGTATGATTTGGTTAAGGGTTAGGGTCAGGGTTAGGGTTAGGGTTAGGGTCAGGGTTAGGGTTAAGGTTAGGGTCAGGGTTAGGGTTAGTAAAGTCATGGTTTGGGTTAGTGTGAGGGGCCACCTAATGTTGGAAAAAACCGCAAACGCGGTAAAAACGCACTAAAAACGCATACAAACGCATAAAAACGCTGCGTTTTTTTCATGCATGCTCATAAAAATGCTTGAAAAAAACGCAGCAGTTGTATGCTTTTGTATGCGTTTTTTCAATGCGTTTTTTTGCGGGAAAAACGCGCTGCAAAAAAAAGCAAGTGTGAAACTAGCCTAAGGGATCACTTACCTGACAACACAGCATTTTTCATACGGATGAAACAAGGCAATAGTAAAAACAGACAAATTGTTCATGGTTATCATTTTTATTTACAGTCTATTATAACATACAGATATATTTTAATGTGAAATATTGAAAAAAAAGATGCGGCACTCATAATTTCAAATGAATGTGAAAAAGTCCTTTATTACATACTTTGGGATTAGAACTAAAACATGATGTGGAGGTTACAGAGGCATGCAGGGAGAAGCAGAGTGGATGACGACCGCTTCTCTTAACAACGCTTCACCATGTCCAGATATATTTTAATAAATCTTTAAAAACAAAAAATTTATGTAAATTTAAGTCAATGTAAACTTCCCTACTATTCAATATGTACTGTTACTTAGGGTTTTATTTACATTACCCATTTCCTATGACAAAGAGTACAATGCGGCGCGACAGCGAGTACAATGCGGCGCGACAGCGAGTACAATGCGGCGCGACAGCGAGTACAATGTAATTGAAAAAGAGAAACTTCGCGTACAGCAATATCATATATATAAACAAATCAAGTATAATATATAATGCTGGGGTGCAACAACAGTAGTAAAAGGAATTAGTTAAACTAGAAGAGAAAAGCACTACCGGAATAATGCACACCACAACCATATACAAGAATAGAAAACATTAGATTTGTTGGCACACAAGATATATTTAAAACACAATTAAAAACCAAAATACTGTGTCCACTTTGAACAACATGACCACAATAAAGTTCCCCAATTATGAGGAATAATGTACAATACACATCTGATCACAACTGTAATGAATATCCCTCTCCTAATGGCTCATGAGGCTGAACAACTATACTTATAACATCAATATACATCCCCAGAAATCCCCACTTGAATCACCAATAGTATCTGGTGGCAGGAAAAGCCTCCCTTGGGGAAGAAATGGGGGCAAAAAGCTGCCCAGATTAACCAAACAACTGGTATTAAACCAAACCTGGGGGAAGGACTAGTATGATCAGGCCACTAAACCTAGGGCCCAGGTAACATCACCAGGCATGAGTATATTACCTGGCAAGGACCAGACAGACAGAATAATCCCTAAATAAGGATCCAGAGCGAGCATCAGACTGGGGATTTCTGGGGATGTATATTGATGTTATAAGTATAGTTGTTCAGCCTCATGAGCCATTAGTAGAGGGCTATTCATTAAGATTGTTATCAGATGTGTATTGTACATTATTCCTCACAACTGGGGAACTTTATTGTGGTCATGTTGTTCAGAGTGGACACAGTATTTTGGTTTTTAATTGTGTTTTATATATATCTTGTGTGCCAATAAATCTAATGTTTTCTATTCTTGTATATGGTTGTGGTGTGCATTATTCCAGTAGTGCTTTTCTCTTCTAGTTTCACAGAGTACGATGCGGCGCGACACAGAGTACAATGAGCTGCGACACAAAGAAACTTGTAAATAACTCCTGAAAGAATAAAGTTATGTTAAAACCAAGCACACCATTATTTTTCTTGTGAAATTCTCAATAAGTTTTATATGTCACGACCCTCTTCCCATTATAAAAAATAAAGTTGGATCCAAAATAGCCAACTTCAAAATGCCCGCCATGGTCACCACCCATCTTGAAACGTTTTCCCCCCTCCCATATACTAATGTGCCACAAACAGGAATGTGATATCACCAACCATTCCTGTTTTATTTAGATGCATCCATATGCATGGCCCACCTTGTAAAATGCAGACCCTGTGACGAACAGCCCACGGCCGTTCGTCCACTTACGGGCGACTAACGGGGGTCCCGCTGCCACCAAAACGCGACGGACAGCGGACCCTGTGTCACCACTATGTCACAGTCCCACCACTGACACGGGTGTATCAGCGGACGGAGGGACGAGACACAATGCCGGCACACGGCTATCACAGGCACAGTTGGGGCTTATCTTAGTTATCCCACCACTGGCACAATGTGACAAAAATATCCAGCAAGCTACTCTCGCTCTACAATTTGCCGCAGGGGGAGTTTAATTTGGATGCCCCGCCACTGCTATCAATCTTCCAAGTACTGCGGGGATTTATGTATATCCCACTTTCTCAGTTCCACTTTGGAACTCGCAGCTCTCCGGCGCCCCCCTTACCCTTAGGTCAGTCAGGGAACTGCACCTAGGATAATTAGTCGCCGGACGGACTGCCTGTTGTGAACCGGCAATTGGGCTTCTGCAGTAAGGGAATTATCAATGCTGTGGCCGCAGCCCCTTATTCAGCAATATAAGACCCTTCTGTACTGCCAGCAAGCCGCAATAGCCGTACACAACGCGCTGCCACCAGTCACGGTTACTTAATTCACAGTGTTAAATTAAGAGGGTCCGTGGCAAACCCCTTGAATTAGTAGCGATTATCTATCAAAGGCGTATAGTTCGAGTCTTAGAGCATGGAGACAGATCTAAATAATTATATCATTTATTTTCCGAAAGAGGACAGTGATTACAGATAAAAGTTGCTATAAAATTGAGACATAAAATATGTACATTAGACAAGTATAAAGCAAAGTGGATGAAAGAAGAAGGTACACTCACATTTAGTCAATTGTTGTTAGGCATCCCATGTGGCTTTAAGGGGGTGAAGGCGGAGCTGCACGTCTCCACTCATCTGGGTTCTGCTCAGCACAAGGATTGGAGCTCTTGTGAGCTGGTTTGCCCAGGGAATGCCTTATAGACTTTCCTATGTGACATCACGGAGAGGTGCATTCTGGGTTGATCCCACCTCTCTCATCCAAGTTTTGTTTTGGCTACAAAACTTAGATTAGCTATAACTTTATGGGAGAAGCTGGTATGGACTCATCAGTGGTATCATGTTTCCCAGCGTAATGAGCATATCAAGAAAACATCAAACATCTATGCGATATGACCGTCCATTTGGGCGCAAATCCTATCTCATGTTCTGGACAGGGTAGAACTTCGAAAGATACGCGGTATCGAAGCTGGGACCGCTCAGGTTACAAAAATATGATTTTCATATCTCTACTTGGTACGGTTTTCGCAGGGCAGGCTCTTAAAGGTTTACTACTAACCTTTATTTCAAACAAAGACCTTTTTCCTTTCCCGCACTTTTTTCCCTCTTTCAGCTGAGGCTGAGAGAAGCCAAATGGGGTGACAGGAAATTGGTTTATGGCACTTGGGGGGAAGGGAAGCTGCTGCAGTGTGCAATGTAACTGAGACACTGGCAGGCAGCTTCTTACAAAATGGAGGATTTTTTAGCACATTGCAACAGAAAACATATCTTGCAGACATTGTACATCACACCTCCCCCCTTAAGAGGGTGCTAAGGAGGCATTACCTCTCGGTAATCGGCCATGCGCACCTCAGCGGGTTCGCCCCGGCGGGACAACCCATCGGCATTGCCGTTTTCACTGCCCTTCCTGTGTTTTACAGTAAAGTCGTACTGTTGAAGGGCAAGGCTCCAGCGGAGCAACCTTCCATTGGTTCCGGACACTGTGTGCAACCAGCTCAGAGGGTTGTGGTCAGTTACCACCGTGAAGGCACGCCCGTACAGGTAGGGCTGCAAACGCTGCAGTGCCCACACCATGGCCAGACACTCCTTCTCGATGGTCGAGTATGCCACTTCCCTCGGCAAAAGTTTCCGGCTCAGATACAACACGGGGTGCTCTTGGTCCCCCGAATCGACCTGGCTAAGCACAGCACCGAGGCCAAACTCGCTGGTGTCGGTCTGTACCAGAAACGGGCGACTGCTGTCGACTGCTCTCAACACTGGAGAGTTGCACAGGGCTGCTTTCAAAGCTTGGAAATCCGCCTCACAGTCATCTGTCCAGTTGACTGTTTGGGGTAGCCTCTGCTTGGTGAGGTCAGTCAAGGGTTTGGCAAGGGTGCTATAGTCCTGTACGAACCGCCTATAGTACCCGGCAGTGCCCAAGATGGACTTCACCTGTTTCTTGGTCCTGGGGGTGGGCCAGGACACGATTGCGTCCACTTTTTCTGGCTCCGGACTCATGGAACCCCCGCCTACCCGGTGCCCCAGGTAGTGGACCTTGCGCATGCCTATCTGGCACTTCCCCGGCTTGATGGTCAGGCCTGCCTGGTGAAGACGCTTGAGCACCTCCTGGAGGTGCTGAAGGTGTTCCTCCCAGGTGGAACTGAAGACGGCAATATCGTCTAAGTACGCCACCGCGTACTCCTCCAGTCCCCGAAGCAGGTGGTTGACCATCCGCTGGAAAGTGGCAGGGGCATTCTTCATGCCGAAGGGCATGACCGTGGACTCGTACAGTCCAAAGGGGGTGATAAAGGCGGATTTCTCCTGCGCCTCAGGGCTCAGGGGAATCTGCCAGTATCCCCGACTCAAATCCATGATGGATATGTAGTTGGCGTTTGTCAACCGCTCGAGCAGATCCTCGATGCGCGGCATCGGGGGGGCATCAGAGGTTGTGATGGCGTTGAGCCCCCTGTAGTCCACACAGAACTGCGTGGTTCGATCCTTTTTAGGCACGAGGACTACAGGTGAAGCCCACGCGCTTTTTGACCGTCGAATCACCCCCAGCCTTAACATCTCATCGATCTCTTGGCGCATGACTTGTTGCACCGTCTCAGAGATCCGATAAGGTGTTCGCCGTAATGGGGCGTGATTCCCGGTGTCCACCTCATGAACCGCTAAATCCGTCCTCCCCGGTTGGTTGGTGAACACGGCCCGGAAGGGTTCCAGGGTGGCCATCAACTGCAACCGCTGGGGTACGGTTAGCAAACCACTTATCTCCATGTCCTCAATGGACCCATCGGCCTTGGCCTGGGCCAGCATGTCCAGGAGGGGATCTTCCTCCCCATCCTCTGGCAGATTGCAGACCGGTAGGACGCAAGCTTCACGTTCGTACTGCGTCTTCAGCATGTTGACGTGAAAGGCCTTGCGCCTACCCCGAGCATGGTCAAGCGTGACCACGTAGGTGACCGGGTTGAGCTGTTGGTGGACGACGTACAGGCCTTCCCAGGCTGCCTGAAGCTTATCCGTTGGTACAGGGACCAGCACCCACACCTTTTGACCCACCTGGTAGGTCCGCTCCCGGGCGTTCTGGTCGTACCAGCGCTTCTGGTCAGCCTGAGTCTGCGTCATGTTGTCATGCACCAACTGCGTCAAGGTCTGCATCTTGTCACGGAAGCGCATGACATAATCCACGATGGACACTTCTGTGGGGTTTGGCTCATCTTCCCAGGATTCTCTTATCAACCCATGGGGTCCCCGGACTCGCCTGCCATACAGGAGCTCGAAGGGGGAGAACCCGGTCGAGGCCTGCGGAACTTCTCTGTAAGCGAACAGCAGGTGTGGGAGGTACCGCTCCCAGTCGCGCCCTTGGGTCTCAACCAGTATGCGGAGCATCTGTTTGAGGGTACCGTTAAAGCGTTCACACAAACCATTAGTCTGTGGGTGATACGGACTCGATACCAGGTGCGTCACCTGCATTTTCTCACAGAGAGCCTCCATTAGGCGAGACATGAATTGGGGCCCTTGATCGGTAATCCTACCCTTGAAAAGATGGTCACCAGTGCGTCAGCCACCTTATCTGCCCTGGTTGAAGACAGAGCTACTGACTCTGGGTACCGGGTAGCGTAGTCTACCACGGTGAGAATGTATCGCTTTCCGGAGCTGCTGGGGACGGACAGCGGTCCTACAATGTCCACCGCGATTCTCTGGAAAGGCTCCTCGATCACCGGCAAAGGAATAAGGGGAGCCTTAAGAGCAGGCCCCGCATTACCCACTTTTTGACAGGTGGCGCAGGAGCGACAGTAGTGTGTTACATCTGTCCCCATCTTGGGCCAATAGAAGTGTTGAGACAGCCGTGCCTTTGTTTTGCCGATCCCCAAGTGTCCAGCGAGTGGAATCTCATGGGCAATCCGCAACAACTCAGTTCTGAACTGATAGGGGACGACCAACTGTCTTTCCCTCAACCACTCCTTTTTAGGATCTCTGGGTACTGTCTCCCCGTACAACCTTCCTCATTCCCAGAACACCCTCTCCTTATCAGACTCGGAGGTGGGCGTCTCGGCGAGACCTCTCAATTTCTCCAGGCTGGCATCTGAGTGCAGAGCAGCCTGGAACTCCATGCTGGAGGCTGCCAAAAGTGACGTCAGGGTACCTCCTTTACTGGGACCCTCTGGAACCGGCTCTGGGTTCACCTCTGGTTCAGTCTCTCCTGTAGCAGCAGAGGGTCCAGAAGACAGTGCGTTACCTGCTATCTGGGCACTCTGACTGCGTGTGACAGCTGCTATGTATGCTGCCTCCCTGGGGATTTCTACAGACCCACCAGCCGGTGCTGCCCTGGGTTCTACCTCCCCATCCACCCCCAACACTTCAGGAGCAGTGCTACTTATGGGCCAGTTACCTTCCTCGGTGGCACTGGTCAGCTGCATGGCATTACCTTCCTCATGGTCCCCATGCACCTCCCCATTTCCTTGAGCACCGTTGCTTGCTCCTGCCAGGGGTTCCTCAGCCGTCTCACTCCGCAGAGTGACGGGGCTGAGCACCTCGGTACCTGTGGACACATCTACCGCTTCAAAGAAAGGGTTAACGGGTTCAGTCGGCACAGATACATCAACATCATCATCATCCTTCCTAGGAAAAGAATGGTTATCAGTTTGCTTTGGTACATTCACATCAGCATCAGCATCATACCTTGGGAAAGAATGGTTGTTAGTTGCATCATTACTCATCAAGGCATTAGCAGGTAACACCTTCAGTTTCCCCTCATCAACATCATCAGGGGTAATGTTACCCTTGTTATCAGTTTGGGGAAGGGTGTCAGGGACATAGTATGCAACCATCCGCCCCAAGTCAGTCCCCAATAAAACATCAGTGGGCAGGTTTTCAGACACTCCCACCTCCCTCAACCCGCTCCCGGCACCCAATCGAGATAAACCCGGGCCACTGGCAAGGGACAACAGTTGCCTCCAATCCCGGTGACAGTCAGGGTTTTCCCCTCGACAAACTCTTCAGGGGCCGCCAGTCCAGGACGGATGAGGGTTCGTTCAGCCCCGGTGTCCTTGAGGCCTGTAGCAAGACGGGCCCCCACCTGAACAGGTTGAACGTTGTCGTTAGCCCTCCCAACCACACCTCCCACCAAAAGAACAGAGGCGTTGGGCCCAGAGGCCTTTTCTGGGGGACTCTTCGGCTTTTCCGGACAGGTGTACGAGAAGTGACCAGGCCGCTTGCAGAGGTGACACAGGCGACTGTCAGTAGCCGGCCTGCTGTTGGCAACAGGGACTGGGCCTCCGGAGGGATGGCTAGCTGGGGCATTGGGGTTGGTTGCAGGCTTACCCCCTCTCCAGCTGGTGGTGACTGTCCTCCGCGTCTCTGGCTTCCTGTTGGCCTCATAGTTGTCGGCGATCTGCGCCGCTTTGTCCGCATTCGTTGGTTTGCGGTCCAGGATGAACTGTCGGACCTCAGCTGGGCAGAGAGGCAGGAACTGGTCTTTGATCATCAGGTCCCGTAGCTGCTCAAAGGATTCAACGGACAGTCCATGGATCCACTGGTCAAAGTGGGTCCTGAGTCCTTGCACCACATCACTGTAGCTATCGTGTGGGCCACGTTGGAGGTGTCGGAACTTCCTTCGGTATACCTCAGGTGTCAGCCGGTATTTGGCGATCAGCGCCTGCTTTATGGCGTCATAGTCGTCATCGGCTTCTGGCGGAAGAGAAGCAAATGCCTCCAGGGCTTTGCCTTTTAGCCCTGGGGTCAAGTACCTTGCCCATTGGTCTCTAGGCAGCTGGTACTGTCTGCAGGCTTTCTCAAAGGCTCGCAGAAACGTGTCCAAGTCCCCGTCCTTTTCCATCACGGGAAAATGCTCTGGCCGGGGTTTAGGAGTCTGGACGCTGCTGGGCTCACGGCTTCGGGCTGTGGGGGCATTCCCACCCCGCTGGAGTACCTCCAGTTCATGGGCCCTCTGCGCCTGGCGCTCGGCCCTCTCAGTCTCAGCTTGGCGCTCACGTTCGGCTTGGGCCTCCTGCCGATATTGCTGGATCAGCCTCACCCGCCCATCACTGTCTTCGGCGGGGAGTTCGTCCAAGGCCATTTGCAGATAGGGGTCCACCCCATTCTGGTTGAATGTGGGGCCAGCGCTCAGGAGTGGAGCCTCTGCTGCAGCCCCATTGTTACTTGGGCCAACGTCTGCACGCGCTGGATTCTGGTCGTTGTCCAGCTGCACTAGAGCCGCGATCATTTGATCTTTGGTTCCGCCTGCGGCGTATATGCCTCGGTACGTGCATAACCCAGCAAGAACTTCCTTTGTCTGCCGTTTGTACCAAGGTTCTCCTTTTGCCGCCATGGTTGCCAAATAAAAGATAGAAAAGAAAAACGAAGAAACGGGAGGGGGATACTTGCAAGTACACACTAATGTCTCAGGACTAGTAACCACTGAGTCTGTTCTCCAAAACCTATGATGCAGGATTCCCGCAGGAACCGTGCAGGTTTTTAGTGAGAGGAATGATTGCTCAAACCAAATCACTAATGCTCTAGGATTATCCCACCGCTCTGCCACCAATATGTGACGAACAGCCCACGGCCGTTCGTCCACTTACGGGCGACTAACGGGGGTCCCGCTGCCACCAAAACGCGACGGACAGCGGACCCTGTGTCACCACTATGTCACAGTCCCACCACTGACACGGGTGTATCAGCGGACGGAGGGACGAGACACAATGCCGGCACACGGCTATCACAGGCACAGTTGGGGCTTATCTTAGTTATCCCACCACTGGCACCATGTGACAAAAATATCCAGCAAGCTACTCTCGCTCTACAATTTGCCACAGGGGGAGTTTAATTTGGATGCCCCGCCACTGCTATCAATCTTCCAAGTACTGCGGGGATTTATGTATATCCCACTTTCTCAGTTCCACTTTGGAACTCGCAGCTCTCCGGCGCCCCCCTTACCCTTAGGTCAGTCAGGGAACTGCACCTAGGATAATTAGTCGCCGGACGGACTGCCTGTTGTGAACCGGCAATTGGGCTTCTGCAGTAAGGGAATTATCAATGCTGTGGCCGCAGCCCCTTATTCAGCAATATAAGACCCTTCTGTACTGCCAGCAAGCCGCAATAGCCGTACACAACGCGCTGCCACCAGTCACGGTTACTTAATTCACAGTGTTAAATTAAGAGGGTCCGTGGCAAACCCCTTGAATTAGTAGCGATTATCTATCAAAGGCGTATAGTTCGAGTCTTAGAGCATGGAGACAGATCTAAATAATTATATCATTTATTTTCCGAAAGAGGACAGTGATTACAGATAAAAGTTGCTATAAAATTGAGACATAAAATATGTACATTAGACAAGTATAAAGCAAAGTGGATGAAAGACGAAGGTACACTCACATTTAGTCAATTGTTGTTAGGCATCCCATGTGGCTTTAAGGGGGGTGGAGGCGGAGCTGCACGTCTCCACTCATCTGGGTTCTGCTCAGCACAAGGATTGGAGCTCTTGTGAGCTGGTTTGCCCAGGGAATGCCTTATAGACTTTCCTATGTGACATCACGGAGAGGTGCATTCTGGGTTGATCCCACCTCTCTCATCCAAGTTATGTTTTGGCTACAAAACTTAGATTAGCTATAACTTTATGGGAGAAGCTGGTATGGACTCATCAGTGGTATCATGTTTCCCAGCGTAATGAGCCTATCAAGAAAACATCAAACATCTATGCGATATGACCGTCCATTTGGGCACAAATCCTATCTCATGTTCTGGACAGGGTAGAACTTCGAAAGATACGCGGTATCGAAGCTGGGACCGCTCAGGTTACAAAAATATGATTTTCATATCTCTACTTGGTACGGTTTTCGCAGGGCAGGCTCTTAAAGGTTTACTACTAACCTTTATTTCAAACAAAGACCTTTTTCCTTTCCCGCACTTTTTTCCCTCTTTCAGCTGAGACTGAGAGAAGCCAAATGGGGTGACAGGAAATTGGTTTATGGCACTTGGGGGGAAGGGAAGGGAAGCTGCTGCAGTGTGCAATGTAACTGAGACACTGGCAGGCAGCTTCTTACAAAATGGAGGATTTTTTAGCACATTGCAACAGAAAACATATCTTGCAGACATTGTACATCACAGACCCCACATAGTAAAATTCAGACATGAAGTTAGACAATAGACAAAGATAACTTACCTGACACAGCATTTTTCATGCAGATGAAATAAAGCAATAGTAAAAATAGACTGAAGCAATTCATTGCTAACATTTTTTTTACACGCGATTATGTCATATGGATATAATGTATGTTAATAAATCTTTAAAGACAAATAACTTTTGTAATTGAAGTCATGGTAAAATTCCCTACTATTCACTATGTACTGCAACTTGGGGTTCTGTTCCTATTACCCACTTACTATGACACAGAGTACAATGTAGACCCTCCAGAGTATAATGCAGATCCCCCCAGAGTACAATTCAGATCCCATATAGTATAATGCAGACCCCAAGTTAAAGACAATAAAACAAAGACAAAGGGATCACTTACCTGACAACACAATTTTTTCAAAAGGATAAAACAAAGCAATAGTATAAATACACAATACACTGAAGCTGTTCATGGCTAACATGCTCATTTACAGGCTATTATGACATTCATCCATATTTTTATAAGTTTTTAAAAACAAAAAACTTTTGTAATTTAAGTCAAGGTAAAATTCCCTACTATTTACTATGTATCGCAACTTAGAGTTCTGCTCATATTACTCACTTCCTGTGACAGAGCACAATGCAGAGACACAGAACAGAGGGGCGATGCAGAGCACAATGCTTGGCGACACAGAGCACAATGCGAGGCGATGCAGAGCACAATGAGGGGCGACGCAGAGCACAATGCAGATCCCCCACAGAGTACAAGGCACAGCCCCCCAGAGTACAATCCAGATCCCATATGGTATAATACAGACCTCTACATAGTGTAATGCAGATACCACATAATATAATACAGATCTCCCATAGTATAATGCAGACCCCCGCACAGTGTAATGCAGGCATAAGTTAAAGACAATAAAACAGACTAAGGGATCACTTACCTGACAACACAGCATTTTTTCATACGGATGAAACAAGGCAATAGTAAAAACAGACAAAGTGTTCAGGGTTATCATTTTTATTTACAGTCTATTATAACATACAGATGTATTTTAATGTGCAATATTGAACAAAAAAGATGCGGCACTCATCATTTCAAATGAATGTGAAAAAGTCCTTTATTACATACTTTGGGATTAGAACTAAAACATGGTGGAGGTAACAGAGGCATGCAGGGAGAAGCAGAGTTGATGACGACCACTTCTCTTAACAACGCTTCACCATGTTGAGATATATTTTAATAAATCTTTAAAAACAAAAAAACTTATGTAAATTTAAGTCAAGGTAAACTTCCCTACTATTCACCATGTACTGTAACTTAGGGTTTTATTTAAATTACCCATTTCCTATGACAGAGGCCCACGTGGTGCGACACAGAGGCCCACGTGGCGCGACACAGAGGCCCACGCGGCGCGACACAGAGTACAACCAGGCGCGACACAGAGTACAACCAGGCGCGACACAGAGTACAACCAGGCGCGACACAGAGTACAACCAGGCGCGACACAGAGTACAACCAGGCGCGACACAGTACAACCAGGCGCGACACAAAGTACAACCAGGTGCGACACAGAGTACAATGCTAACCCTATAGCATAATCTCATATAGCATAATGCAGACCCCACACAGAACAATGTAGAACCCCATATAACACAATGCAGGCCCCACATAGCATAATGAAGAAACCCACAAAATATAATACAGAAATCCATAACGAATGATGCAGACCACACAGAGTATTGCAGACACCACAAAGTATAATGCAGAACCCACATAGCATAATGAAGACTTATATAGCATAAGGCAGACACCACATAGCGTAATGCAGAACCCCGTATAGCCTAATGCAGACCCCACAAATAATAATGCAGAACCCAGTATACCATGATGTAGACCGCATATATTATAATGCAAACCTCCAAATAGTATAATGCAGACCCCATATAGCATAATGAAGAATCCAATATAGCATAATGCAGACCTTATATAGTATAATGCAGACCCCATATATTAAAATGCAGACCCCAAAAAGCATAATGCAGACCACACATACTGTAGCATAATGCAGACCCAACATGGCATAACACTGACCCCACACATAATGCAGAAACCCAGACAGCATAATGCTGACCACACATAGTATAATGCAGACCCCGTCTAGCTTCATGCAGACCCCACAAAGTATAATGCAGAACCCTATATAGCATAATGCAAGTACCACATAGTATAATGTAGATCTCCATATATCATAAAGCAGACCCCCACATAGTATAAGGCAGAGCCCAACATAGCATCATTCAGACCCCATATACCATCATGCAGACCAGATATAGCATCATGATGATCCCCACACGGCATATTGCGGAACCCCGTACAGAATGATGCAGACCCCAGAAAGTATGATACAGAACCCCACATATAGAATAATGCTGACTCCATAAAGTATAAAGGAGACCACATAGTGTAATTCTGCCCCTACATAGAATAATGCAGACCTTAACATAGCATAATGCAGACCCCCACATAGCAAAATTAAGACCACCACATAGAAAGATGCAGAACACACAAAGTAAAATGAAGACCCCCACATAGCATAAGGCAGCCCTTACAAATTATAATGCTGACCCCACATAGAATACATATAGTCTAATGCTGACCTATTGCATAATGCAGACCACCACATAGCATAGTGCAGACCCCATACAGCATAGTGCAGACCCCATACAGCACAGTGCAGACCCCATACAGCATAGCGCAGACCCCAATACAATGCAGACACCTCATAATACAATGAAGACCCCCACATAGTATAATGCAGACTCCATATAGTATAATACAGTTAATGCTGACCTTATATTGCATAAAGCAGACCCCCACATAGTATAATGAAGACCACCACATAGTATAATGAAGATCACATACAGTATAATACAGAATCCCAAATAGTCTAATGCAGAACCCTAAATAGCATAATAGACCTCACATGCCCAGCCCAGCTACATATTAAATGCTAGGGAATAGAGCACTAATCGTGAGCCCCCCATATAGAACAGCACCAACTCCAAAAAGCTAAAACTAAGGAGGAAATGGAGTATCATGTGATTAATAGGTAAATATCAATATAAGTATTATTAAATATCAAAAAAGTGCAAATAAAATACAATCACAGACTTCAAGACCATACAGATAGATGGTGATCACCCATTAGTAGCCAAAGGATCAAATATTCATTAAATGCCAATACAGGGCCATAGTAAAAGCCTCAGTCATCCCAGATAAACACTGACATAATTAACAAAGTGGAATAAAAATAAATGTATATTCAGGGAGAGGCTTACCAAATGGATGTAGGGCAGTATACTGGTGACCCAAACGGGCAGGATGATGAACCCTGACGCTCGTTTTGCTGGCCTTAACGCCGCTTTCTCTTGAGAAGAGATCACCATCTATCTGTATGGTTTTGAAGTCTATGTGTATTGTACTATTTTACTTGCACTTTCTTGATGTCTAATAAAATTTATACTGATTTTTACCTATTCAGCACCTGGTACTCCATTTCCTCCTTAGTTTCCAGACATCACATACAGCATAATGCAGACCCCACATATAAATTTAGCAAAAAATCCAGAAAACTTATAGGACTCGCACTTCAAATGAACTAATATATCCCACAATCTGATGATCATAATCAACAGACAAGAAGAGATCCAGAATTTTAAAATTTAATTATTTATTGATAGTCTATTAAAAACACAATGAAAATGTAAAAAAGCAGTAATGTTTCGAAAAGAGAGCTGCCACTAAAAACATGAAGCTTCAAGGTAATAAACAGGTATACAAGATATGGATAACAATAGTGTATCACATACAAGAAACAATCTGGCACAAAAAATGTCCCCTAATGCTATATTTGCACATAGAAAAATAATGTGAAGATAATATGCAATTATCCAGGAAAAAATATATATACTCTCTAGACTGGCACCACAGAATTCCCAAAGTTCTATATTAGCATGTGAACTTATCAGTGAAGAGAGAGACCTATGAGTTACCAGAACGTATCCATAGAAAAACAATTATGTAACCACCAGACAAAGATACTAGAATGATGTGATGGTCTGCATAGTGAAAACGGAGAAAACACAAGTAACCAGAAAATGTCCATAAATAAGCAACCTGACATGAAATTCCCAAAATGTTGCGCTAGCATGACAACTAAACAGTAAAGAGGGAAATACCCAAGTGGCCAAAAAATATCCATAAAAATAATGTATACTGTGTATAATGTGTACTACCTGATAATTAGTCAAGTGATGGCTCCCCACCCCGACGTGCGTTTCACCGCTGGCTTCTTCTGGGAATTTTCATTGTGTTTTTAATAGACTATCAAATATTTAAATTTTAATATTCTGTATCTCTTCTTCTTGTCTGTTGATCTATCATCAGATTGTGGGATATATTAGACCCCACATACAGTATAATGCAGAATCCCATAGAGCATAATGCAGACCCCACAAATTATAATGCAGAACCACATATAGCATAATTCAGACGCCACAAAATATAATGCAAAACCCATATAGCATAATGAAGACACCCACATAGTATAATGCAAACCCACACAGCATAATTCACACCCCACATAGTATAATGCAGACCCCACAAATAGCATAATAGTCCCCCACATAGTATAATGCAGACCACATGTAGCGTAACGCAGACACCACATAGTATAATACAGACCCCCAAATAGCATAATGCAGTCACCCACATAGTATAATGCAAACCCCACAAAATATAATGCAGAACCCCGTATAGGATGATGCAGACCCCACATAGTATAAAGACCTCATAGCAATGCAAAAACCCATATAGTACAATGCAGACCCCATGTAGCGTAATGCAAATCCCGTATAGCATGATGCAGACCCCCACAGCAAATTGCAGCCCCACATATAGTATATGACATATAGTATAATGCAGACCCCACAATATGAAGACACCATAAAATGCAGAATCATATTTAGTATAATACATATAGTATAATGCAGAGCCACAAATATAAAGCAAACCCCTAATAGTATAATGCAGATCCCATATAGCATAATACTCACACATAGTATAAAACAGACCCTACAAAGTATAATGCAATCCCCCACATAGCGTAATGAAGACCCCCCCATATAGCATAACGCTCTAAGCGTCACTCTGTCCGAAGCCTTTAAAAACTGCGCAAGCGCGATGCGCCTGCGCAGTCTGGCTCCAGACAGAATGAGGCATCCAGCGGTGAGGTGTGTATGGCTGGAGATGGCGGTACATGTACACACAGCATACCGCGATGTCCAACGCCATGCTTACCTGACCGGGAGGAGCGTTGCCACGGCGCTTCTCTTCAGCCGAGGCAGTTGTGAGGCCAGAATCACGCATGCGATCCAGCGCCATTTTACTGAAGACACATTTGCAGTGTGTTTTCAGCAATATGGCGCCAGACAGCGCAGTATGGGCAGGCTCCCCGTCCCCAGACAGTATAATGCAGGATGGGGTCTCCCTGACACATGGGCCCCATATCGGCATGCCACTGGCTGGGGGACCCTGAGTGAGTGGGGGCCGTAGACAAATGCTTACTTCAGTGCCTCAGTCATTAGCTTGAAGCAGATAATTACCTGTTGCTGTCGGCGTGCTGCCGCGCGTTGTCACGCGCTTTTTTTTAGTCAGGCATAACAATGCACGTGACGAGAATTTATAGAGCGCGCGAACGCCAGCACCGGAAGTGCATCATCACCGGTGGCGTGTCACGTGGATGGTTCTCCAGTTGTCATGGTCGCAGGGAGATGCTGGCACAGTTGCCATCTGTTTTAGTCAGGCATAACAATGCACGTGACGAGTTTTATAGAGGGCGGGAACGCCAGTACCGGAAATGCGTCATCACCGGTGCGGTGTCACGTGATGGTTCTCCAGTTGTCATGGTCGCGATAATGCTGGCGCATTTGCCATCTGTGTATAAAGTGCAAAATGCCTGCGCATGTGCATTAGCAGTTGCCATCTGTGTATGAAGTCCCGGCAGCGAGCGGATGCCAGTGCATGCGCGGTTGGAACGGATGTAGCGGTGTCTGTTGTTAGGGATGGAAAGAAACGTAGGATAAAGCAGAGAATTGTGGGTGGAACAATCATAGTGTTACTCACATGTATAGCAGGTGTCTACCTCTGATCAAAGGTGTGCGAGCCTGGGTGTCACAGAGTACAGTAGTGTAGGGGGCACAGCAGCACATGGGTACAGTAGTGTAGGAGGCACAGAGTACAGTAGTGTAGGAGGCACAGCAGCACATGGTACAGTAGTGTAGGGGGCACAGCAGCACATGGGTACAGTAGTGTAGGGGGCACAGCAGTACATGGGTACAGTAGTGTAGGGGGCACAGAGTACAATAGTGTAGGAGGCACAGCACAGTGTACAGTAGTGTAGGAGGCACAGGGTACAGTAGTGTAGGGGGCACAGCAGCACATGGGTACAGTAGTGTAGGGGGCACAGAGTACAGTAGTGTAGGAGGCACAGCAGCACATGGTACAGTAGTGTAGGGGGCACAGCAGCACATGGGTACAGTAGTGTAGGGGGCACAGAGTACAATAGTGTAGGAGGCACAGCACAGTGTACAGTAGTGTAGGAAGCACAGGGTACAGTAGTGTAGGGGGCACAGCAGCACATGGGTACAATAGTGTAGGGGGCACAGAGTACAATAGTGTAGGAGGCACAGCACAGTGTACAGTAGTGTAGGAGGCACAGGGTACAGTAGTGTAGGGGGCACAGCAGCACAGGGTACAGTAGTGTAGGGGGCACAGCAGCACATGGGTACAGTAGTGTAGGGGACACAGGGGACAGTAGTGTAGGGGGCACAGCAGCACATGGGTACAATAGTGTAGGGGGCACAGAGTACAATAGTGTAGGAGGCACAGCACAGTGTACAGTAGTGTAGGGGGCACAGCAGCACAGGGTACAGTAGTGTAGGGGGCACAGCAGCACATGGGTACAGTAGTGTAGGAGACACAGGGTACAGTAGTGTAGGGGGCGCAGCAGCACAGGGTACAGTAGTGTAGGGGGCACAGCAGCACATGGGTACAGTAGTGTAGGGGGCACAGCAGTACATGGGTACAGTAGTGTAGGGGGGCACAGGGTACAGTAGTGTAGGAGGCACAGCAGCACATGGGTACAGTAGTGTAGGGGCACAGGGTACAGTAGTGTAGGGGGCACAGCAGCACAGGGTACAGTAGTGTAGGGGACACGGTACAGTAGTGTAGGGGGCACAGCAGCACAGAGTACAGTATTGTAGGGGACGCAGCAGCACAGGGTACAGTAGTGTAGGAGGCACAGAGTACATGGGCACAGGATACAGTAGTATAGGGGGCACAGGGTACAGTATTGGGGGCACAGCAGCACATGGGCACAGGGTACAGTAGTGTAGGGGGCACAGCAGCACATGGGCACAGGGTACAGTAGTGTAGGGGGCACAGCAGCACATGGGCACAGGTTAGAGTAATGTAGGGGGCACAGCAGCACATTGGCACAGCGTACAGTAGTGTAGGCGGAACAGTAGTGTAGGGAGCTGTCACAAACCCACCGCTGACATGGCTATCACAGGCACAGTGGGGCTTATCTTAGTTATCCCACCTCTGGCACCATGTGACAAAAAAAAGCAAGCTATTCTTGCCCTAACAATTTATCACAGTGGGGTTATTCTGGATGCCCCACCACTGCTAACAACCTTCCCCGAATTGCAGGGATTTATGTATATCCCACTTTCTCAGTTCCACTTTGGAATTCGCAGCTCTCCGGCGCCCCCCTTATCCTCAGGTCAGTCAGGGAACTACACCTAGGATAATTAGTCACCGGATGGGCTGCTTGTTGTGCACGGGCGATCAGGCCGCTGCAGTGAGGGAATTATCAATACTTTGCCCGTAGCCACCCAATCAGCATATAAGACCCTTACGTCACTGCCAACTATCCCAACCAACCCAAAGCAGACCACGCCGCCACCAGCTCCAGATTTCTCTGCTTAAGTTATAGACTTAATAGAGGGGTTCGAAGCCAACTCAATCAGTAGCGTAATTATCTTGGAGGCGCATAAGTTCATTTCCTAGAACGTGAAGATAGACTAATAAGTTTTTAATTTATTCCCAAAAAGGAGGGCAGTGATTACACAGATAAAATATGTTACAAAGTTGAGACATTGGAGATATGTACATTGCAAATATAAAATAAATGGGATTAAAAGCAGAAATTAAACTTACAGCTGCTTAATGGTCTTTAGGCAAGCCATACATCGCCCTGCATCTGAGGTTTTTTTCAGCATGGACTCTGCAGCTCAGCTAACTCGTTTGTTCAAAGGAATGCCTTATGGCCTCTGCTGTGTGACATCACAGAAAGGGGAGTCTGGGGAGGTTCAGCCCCCTACTCTTGAAGTTATAATTTAACTACAAAACTTATAATGACCATATCTAGATGAGGAAAGCTCGTATAAACACACACATGGTATCATTTTTTCCAGTTTATCGAATACAATAATTAGAGACCTAACATGCAGTGGTTCTGTTACACGATTTGGGAGTAATCCACATCTCACTTTCTGGGGGTGCTAGAACCGTGAAAATTAAGGATCAGAACGTCGGTTTCGTTGCCTACGCAGAGATGTGATTTTTATATCTCTGCCACGAGCGAAGTGCACACTAGAGCTTCTTTTAATATTTCCTATACCTGTATCCAGCCTCATGGCCAGGACAAAGGCACTCTTTCCACTCAGCTTAATTAACATTTCTTGCAGGGGGAAGGCAAGAGAGAGAAGAATCCTCACTGGAGTTTCAGGTTTCACAGAGCTGCAAGCAGAGGGACACTAGTCTGCTTGTGTGTAAGTTGTGGACGAAAAGAGGGGAACCGCAGCTGACATGCAGGGTCTCATCTGTGGTTTAATGATCAGGGGACCTTAGGTCATATCTTTCAGTAATATCTTACTTTTCATTACACCTCCCCCTTTTAGAGTGCGCTACGGAGGCATAACCTGACGGTAATCCGCCATGCGCACCTCAGCGGGCTCGCCTCGGTGGAACAACCCATTGGCATTACCATGCTTGCTGCCCTTTTTGTGTTGTACAGTAAAGTCATACTGTTGAAGGGAAAGGCTCCAGCGTAGCAACCTTCCGTTGGTTCCAGACACTGTGTGCAGCCAGCTCAGAGGGTTGTGGACGGTTACCACCGTGAAGATGTGCCCGTACAGGTAGGGCTGCAAACATTGCAGTGCCCACACCATGGCCATGCACTCCGATGGCGGAGTATGCCACTTCCCTCGGCAAAAGTTTCCGGCTCAGGTACAACACGGGGTGCTCCTGGTTCCCCGAGTCGACCTGGCTGAGCACAGCACCGATGCCAAACTCGCTGGCATCGGTCTGTACCAGGAATGGACGACGGCTGTCTCCTGCTTTCATCACTGGAGAGTTACACAGAGCTGTTTTCAAAGCTTGGAAGGCTGCCTCGCAGCCATCTGTCCATTTGACTGTTTGGGATAGCCTCTGCTTGGTGAGGTCGGTCAAGGATTTTGCAAGGGCACTATAGTCCTGTACGAACCACATATAGTACCCTGCAGTGCACAGGATGGACTTCACCTGTTTCTTGGTCCTGGGGGTGGGCCAGGACAGGATTGCGTCCATTTTCTCCGGCTTCGGACTCATGGAACCTCCGTCTACCCAATGCCCCAGGTAGTGGACCTCGCTCATGCCCATCTGGCACTTTCCCAGCTTGATAGTCAGGTTTGCCTGGTGAAGACGCTTGAGCACCTCCTAGAGGTGCTGAAGGTGTTCCTCTCAGGTGGAACTGAAGATGGCAATGTCATCCAAGTACGCCACCATGTACTGCTCCCATCCCCGGAGCAGGTGTTTGACCATCCGCTGGAAAGTTGCTGGGGCATTTTTCATGCCGAAGGGCATGACTGTGGACTCGTACAGTCCAAATGGGGTGATAAAGGCGGATTTCTCCTGTGCCTCAGGGCTCAGAGGAATCTGCCAGTATCCCCGACTCAAATCCATGATGGATATGTATTTTGCTTTCGCCAACCGCTCAAGCAGATCCTCGATGCGCGGCATCGGGTGTGCATCAGAGGTTGTGATGGCGTTGAGGCCCCGTAGTCCATGCAGAACCAGGTGGTCAGATCCTTTTTAGGCACGAGGACTACAGGCGAGGCCCACGGGCTTTTTGACTGTCGAATCACCCCCAGCCTTAACATCTCATCAATCTTTTGGCGCATGACCTGTTACACCTCCTCAGAGATACAATAAGGTGTTCGCCGTAGTGGGGCGTGATTCCCGGTGTCCGCCTCATGAACCGCTAACTCCGTCCTCCCAGGTCGGTTGGTGAACACGGCCTGGAAGTGTTACAGGGTGGCCAACAACTACGACTGCTGGGGTACAGTTAAGGAGGCACTTACCTCCATGTCCTCAATGGACCCTGTTATGAATGAGTCACCGTAGGAGGCAAAAACAGAAATACTAGCTAAGTCAAGAAAACCAGAGAAGTTGGCAGCTATCGGATTGCAGACCCCTGAACCTAACAACAACAACTAGCAGTAGCCGTGGGGGGTTCCTACAGTGCCCTAGACCCCTCGATCACAGCCGGAGAACTACATAGCCTAAAGACAGAAAGGGAAATCTAAACTGCCCCAGAGCAGACCCCAAAGCAATAGGCAGCCCCCAACATATAATGACGGTGAAGCAAGATGAAAAAACAGTCACACAGATAGAAAGATAGGCTGAGCAAATGATGGGGCCCAAGCTAACTAAATAGGACAGAAAAGAAAAGCTGCTGTCTGCAATCCGCCAAAACCCTCTCAAAAACAAGAGCCAACAGACTGATAGAGAAAAAAGCCCTGAAGACGCTAGGCTTCAAAAAGACTTTATCAGTACTCAGGTATTATCTGAAGACAGAGCTAAAAGGAATTCAGCTCACCCAGCAGGGAAAGGCAGAAATCCAGAAAAACAAGGCAAAACAAAACCAAAACACAAATGCAAAAAGTAGAGCAGAAAACTTAGCTTTTGAGGAGCAGGAATCAGACTGGTCTCCAAGAATCCCTCAGAGTAATCACCCGCAAGGCAGAAGGGCGTCGGCTGTCTTATATCCAGTCAGCAATCCCAGTCCACCCAGTCATCATCATTCTGCTCAGGTGCTTTGTAATCAGCCTCACTACCTTCCTTCACCAGAAGAGGGAGTTCATCAGACCTCAATGATGAAGGGGAAAATGAACTCACAACAGTACCTCCCCCTTGAGGAGGGGTCACCGAACCCTTATCCACGCCACCAGGGCGATCAGGGTGAGCCCGATGAAAGGCATGCACCAATCTTTTGGCATGAATATCAGAGGCAGAGACCCAGGAATTATCCTCCTGACCATAACCCTTCCACTTAACCAAATACTGGAGTCTCCGTCTAGCCAGACGGGAATCCAGTATCTTCTCTACCTCATATTCCATGTTACCTTCAACTAATACAGTGTCCGGAGGTGCCACTCCAGGAACAACTGGTTCAACAAACCTCTTCAACAAGGACTTATGAAACACATTATGAATTTTAAATGTGACAGGAAGAGCCAAACGAAAAGAGACCGGATTAATAATTTCCAAAATCTTGTAAGGTCCAATAAATCTAGGCTTAAACTTAGGAGAAGCCACCTTCATAGATATATTTTTTGATGATAACCAAACCATATCACCAACCTTAAACTGGGGACCAATGGTCCTATATCGGTTGGAAAACCGCTGGGCCTTTTCCTGGGAGAGAGATAACTTATCCACCACTTGGTCCCAGATCTGGTGCATTCTCTCCACCACAGTGTCAACACCTGGGCAGACAGAAGGCTCCACCTGCCCTGAAGAAAATCGAGGATGAAACCCAAAGTTACAAAAAAAAGGTGACATCAAAGTGGCAGAACTAGCTCTATTATTTAAAGCAAATTCGGCCAAGGGCAAAAATGAAACCCAATCATCCTGATCAGCGGAAATAAAACATCTCAAATACGAATCCAAGGTCTGGTTTGTTCTCTCCGTCTGCCCATTGGTCTGAGGGTGAAAAGCAGAGGAGAAGGACAACTGAATTCCCAGCTTGGAACAGAAAGTCCTCCAAAATCTAGACACAAATTGAACTCCTCTGTCAGATACAATGTTCTCAGGAATCCCGTGCAAGTGAACCACCTGTTGCAAAAACAGGGGCACCAACTCAGAGGAAGATGGCAACTTAGGGAGTGGTACAAGATGAACCATCTTAGAGAACCTATCACAAATCACCCAAATAACAGTCATTCTCTGAGAGACAGGCATATCAGAGATGAAATCCATTGAAATATGGGTCCATGGCCTCCTGGGGACCGGCAAAGGCATCAACAACCCACTAGAGCGAGAACAAGGTTTAGACCGGGAGCAAGTCCCACAGGACTGCACAAAATTCCTGACATCACGAGACAAGGCGGGCCACCAAAAAGACTGACTCACCAGATCTCTAGTACCAAAAATACCTGGATGACCAGCCAATGCAGAGCAATGAACTTCAGACATCACTCTCTTCTTCCACTGGTCAGGAACATACAACTTTCCACTGGGACAACGCTCAAGTTTGTCCTCCTGGAACTCTTCCAGAGCACGTCTCAAATCGGGCGAGATGGCAGAAAGAACTACCCCTTCGCCTAAGATGGTAGCAGGCTTGGTCACCACAGGAGAATCAGCAAAGAAGCTCCTAGAGAGAGCGTCAGCCTTGACATTCTTAGTGCCAGGAAGAAAAGAGACCACAAAATCAAAACGTGTAAAAAACAAGGCCCACCTAGCCTGTCTAGGGTTCAAGCGTTTGGCCAACTCCAGGTAAATCAAATTCATGTGGTCAGTGAGGACCACGACTTGGTGTTTAGCTCCCTCCAACCAATGTCTCCACTCCTCAAATGCCCATTTCATGGCTAACAGTTCCCGATTCCCCATATGATAGTTACGTTCAGATGGAGAGAACTTTCGGGAAAAGAAAGCACATGGATTCATTTTAGATGTTACAGGATCCTTTTGGGACAAAACAGCTCCTGCACCAATTTCAGAAGCGTCCACCTCTACCTGGAACGGGAGTGAGACATCAGGTTGCCGCAAAACCGGGGCAGAAGTGAATCTTCGCTTCAGCTCCTGAAAGGAAGAAACAGCCTCCGGAGACCAATTCAACACATCAGCACCCTTTTTAGTCAGATCAGTCAATGGCTTGGCAATACTAGAAAATTTTGCTATAAATTTCCGATAAAAATTAGCAAAACCCAAAAACTTCTGGAGGGCCTTCAAAGAAGTGGGCTGAACCCAATCATAAATGGCCTGTACCTTGGCCGGGTCCATTTCAGTAGTTGACGGAGACAAAATAAATCCCAAAAATGAAATCCTCTGTACCCCAAAAAGGCATTTCGATCCTTTGACATACAGGGAATTCTCCCTCAAGATCCGGAACACAGTCCGAACATGTTCCACATGAGAATCCCAATCCTTGGAGAAGATCAAAATATCATCCAGATAGATAATCAAAAATTTATCCACAAAGTCTCGGAAAATGTCGTTCATGAAGCACTGGAAGACAGAAGGGGCATTAGTGAGCCCAAAAGGCATCACCAGGTACTCAAAATGTCCCTCTGGAGTATTAAATGCCATCTTCCATTCATCCCCATGCTTAATGCGGATAAGATTATACGCTCCCCTGAGGTCAAGCTTGGTAAACCAGCAAGCACCTTTAACTCTGGAGAATAGATCCAAAATCAGGGGTAACGGATACTGATATTTAACAGTAATTTTGTTGAGGGAACGATAGTCAATACAAGGCCTTAATGAACCATCCTTCTTGGCCACGAAAAAAACCCCAGCACCTAAGGGTGAAGAGGATGGTCTAATATGACCCTTCTCCAATGACTCCTTAATATAGGATCGCATAGCCTCGTGCTTGGGTACAGATAAATTGAAAAGTCGACCCTTGGGAAATTTACACCCAGGGCTCAGCTCAATTGCACAGTCATAACTCCTATGAGGAGGCAAAGACGCAGACTCATTCTCACTAAATACATCATAAAAATCAGCCAAATAGTCAGGAACATCATGCGACTGGGGAGAGGTGGAGAAAACAGGAGCGTCACTAAGGGCACACCGACAACCCCAACTCACCACAGACACAGATTTCCAATCCAGAACTGGATTATGGATTTGTAGCCAGGGAAACCCCAGAACAATGGTATCATGCAGATTATGCAACACCAAGAATCTGCAATTTTCTTGATGATCTGGGGTGACCTGCATTACCACCTGGGTCCAAAACTGAGGTTTATTCTTCGCCAAAGGAGTAGCATCAATACCCCTCAAAGGGATAGGCGTCCGCAGAGGTGTCATAGGAAATCCACAACGTTTAGCAAAATCCAAGTCCATCAGGTTCAGAGCTGCTCCCGAATCCACGAAAGCCTTAGCGAAAAATGTGGACAGGGAGCAGATCAGAGTAATTGCCAGAAGAAACTTAGGTTGAACACCGCCGACAGCAAATGTGTGTGCAAAACGTTTCTCTCGTTTAGGGCAGACAGAAATAATATGCGAGGCATCTCCATAGAAAAAACACAGCTTATTATGCCTTCTGAACTCCTGACGTTGTGCCCTAGACAAAACTCTATCACATTGCATAGGTTCAGACATTTGTTCAACAGGTGGCAACACCTCTCGTGCAAACGCCGATCAACCTGAATGGCTAATGACATAGAATCATGAAGACCAGAGGGAACAGGAAATCCCACCATAGTATCTTTTACGGTTTCTGACAAACCCTTTCGAAAGAGAGCTGCCAAGGCACCATCATTCCAAGTAGTAAGAACCGCCCACTTTCGGAATTTTTGACAGTACAACTCTGCAGAATCCTGACCCTGGCTCAATGCCAACAGGGCCTTTTCAGCCTGATCAATAGCATTAGGTTCATCATACAACAGCCCTAAGGCTTGAAAAAATGTGTTCACATTAGCTAGAATAGGATCATCAGGTTTCAAAGAAAACGCCCAATCCTGAGGATCGCCGCGCAGCAAAGAGATGACAATTTTAACCTGCTGCGCAGAGCTCCCTGATGAGTTAGGCTTCAAGGCAAAAAATAATTTACAATTATTCTTAAAGTTCAAAAATTTAGACCGATCCCCATAAAACACATCAGGAGTAGGGATCTTTGGTTCAGCAACATGTGAATGAGCAAGATAGGTGGAAATTCCCCGCACTTCAGCAGCGAGCTGCTCCACACGATCAGACAATTGCTTCATCTCCATTGAGAAGAAAAAAATTCCCCCTACGGCCTCAAAGACATAGAGGAAAAAATATACACACAAAAAAAAAAATTCTGACACTTTTTTTTTTTTACAATTCTCTCCTGCTATTGAGTACCCTAGAATCTGCGGTATGGCTGGTGATTCTGTTATGAATGAGTCACCGAAGGAGGAAAAAACAAAAATACAAGCTAAGTCCAGAAAACCGGAGAGGTTGGTAGCTATCGGATTGCAGACCCCTGATCCTATTCACACAACTAACAGTAGCCGTGGGGGGTTCCTACGGTGCCCTAGACCCCTCGTTCACAGCCGGAGAACTAAATAAGCCTAAAGAAAGAAAGGGGAAATCTAAACTGCCCCAGAGCAGACCCCAAAGCAAAAGACAGCCCCCAACATGTATTGTCGGTGAAAAGCAGATGAAAACACAAACACAGACAGAAAGACAAGTTGAGCAAACGATGGGGCCCAACTAACTAAATAGGAAAGGACAGAAAAGATGCTGGCTGCAATCCGCAAAAATTCTGCCAAAATAATGTCCAACACGTCTGATAGAAAAAAGGCCCTGAAGTCACTAGACTTCAAAAACACTATATCAGCACTCAGGTATATTCTGAAGACTGAGCAAAAGATCAACTTAACCAGAGACAAAAATGGAGCTCAGCCTGTACCAACAAGGGCAGGGAGAACACAAACACTAAGTAAACAGACAATATCTCATGGAAAAATAAGAGAGCAAATACTTAGCTTTCAGAAGACAGGTACTGAACTGGTTTGCAAGAGCTCAGAGCAGAAAGGATCACCAGCACCCCTGTAGGGCGTCGGCTGCCTTATATCCACTCAGTGTTTCCGGGTGTCCAATCAGGCTCCACCTGTTCAGATGACAGGTTCTTCCCAACCCAATCAATTTCACTACCTCTCTTCACCAGCAGAGGGAGTTCATCAGACATCAACGGTGAAGGGGAAAATGAACTCACAACACTGCCTGTCACATTGCGGTGTAATATAAACAGGGCCTGACAGAATCCAACTGTGTCTTGAAGTCTAGAGAGATTCAAATTCTCCCCAGTCCTCTACACATCTTTCTTACACCATCCAGAATCTGCCTGTCACATTGCGGTGTAATATAAACAGGGCCTGACAGAATCCAACTGTGTCCTGAAGTCTAGAGAGATTCAAATTCTCCCCACTACTGTATACACCTTTCTTACACCATCCAGAATCTGCCTGTCACATTGCGGTGTAATATAAACTGGGCCTGACAGAATCAAACTGTGTCTTGAAGTCTAGAGAGATTCAAATTCTCCCCAGTCCTCTATACACCTTTATTACACCATCCAGAATCTGCCTGTCACATTGCGGTGTAATATAAACTGGGCCTGACAGAATCCAACTGTGTCCTGAAGTCTACAGAGATTCAAATTCTCCGCACTACTATATACACCTTGTACCTTGTTTTACAGTACCATATAGTTGGTGTTTTTTAGTTACATTTTCCCCAAAAATGAGGAAGTGTGGTGGAAGAGTCTGTTGAAGTGGGCAGGGGTTGGCAGCTGGTAATGATGGTGTTGGTGTAGGTGGTGGATCTGCTGGTAGTGGCAAAAGCAAAATAGCACCTAATGCAGGAGGTGTTGAGCCTGCGTCATCGTCTGGCTGCACAATGCCTCGAAGGCTCCCTTTTCTGGGAGTAGGTAAACCGCTTTTAAAGCCGGAGCTTCAAGAACAAGTTTTGGCTTACATTGCTGACTCAGCCTCCAGCTCTATCGCCTCCTCTTCTGAAGTTTTAAAAAATAAAAGCACTGAGTCGTCATTGGAGGCTCATGGTCATGAACCACACCTTTCCTTGTGTCCTTCACCCCAACCAAAATTGAAGGATGCGGCAGGCCACACTACAGATTACTCCATGGAGCTGTTTTCACATACCATGCCTGGGTTATCAAGTCAAATCGTGAATTACCCAGGCCAAGATGAATCTGACATGGAGTGCACTGATGCACAGCCACTGCTAGATTTATCTGCTGGTACATTCACTCAGAGCACTACATTGTCCTCGCAGTGTACTGAGGCAGAATCTGAACCTGATGAAACTCAGATGCCCCTTCCCGCATACTATACCACCATACACGGTGACACAGAGGAAGGTGCACATGACATCAGATTTGCATCGATTGTGGGATGTGGGTGCCGCTGCCAATAGCTCAGAAGAGGAGGAGGAGCATCCGCAGCGGGCATCGACATCACAACAGCTGTTATCTGGCAGGACGGAGCAGTCCAAAAACAGGTTACAAAAACCAAAAGAGTTGCAACACAGCTTGGCCAGACGGTCAAAATAGCACAGCGTGCAAGGCCTCAAAATATCTTCCATAGTAGGAAGAGTGCAGTGTGGCACTTTTTTGAACAAAATCCTAATGATCAGGCAAAGGTTATCTGTAAGAAGTGCACAAAGACCTTTAGCCGAGGGAAAAATCTGAGAAATTTGAATACCAGTTGCATGCTAAGACATTTAACAACCATGCACTTGCAAGCATGGACAGACTACCAAACCTCACGTACCACATGTGCAACTGCTCCCAAAGAAGGTAGTCAGCAACACTACATTGTTTCCCCCACTGTAAGCCCACCGGTTAGCACACCACCAGCAGCAAATGTTGAGTTGTCATCGCAAGGGCAAATCAGTCAGGGAATCACACTGTTATTGCAACGAAAGACTGAATCTAGGCCATCAGAAAGAACACCAACTCCATCACCATCATCAACCCTCTCTCAGTCCGCCATGTCTACCGCTAGTTCCACCATATGCAGCTCTCAAGTCCAGCTCACCCTACCAGAGACTATGAGTAGGACAAGAAAGTACTCATCCTCTCATCCGCATACACTGGGTTTGAACGCCCACATTGCCAAACTAATCTCGTTAGAGATGATGCCCTATCGATTGTTTCAAAGCGCAGCTTTCCGCAAACTCATGGCCTACGCAGTACCACGCTATGACCTACCCAGTCACCACTTCTTTTCTCGCAAAGCCATCCCAGCCCTCCACCTTCATGTGAAAGACCGCATTGTACATGCACTCAAGCAATCAGTGAGTGGAAAGGTGCACCTCACAACTGATGCATGGTCCAGTAGGCATGGCCAGGGCCGTTACGTGTCCATCACTGCGCACTGGGTTAATGTGGTGGATGCAGGGTCCACAGGGGACAGCGGTGGTGGGACAGTGCTGCCTAGCCCACGGTATAGGAAACAGTTGGCTGTAAGCGTTCAACCCTCCTCCTTCAGAAGCTAAAGCTCGTCCACAGAACGCAGTCGCACGAGCACTCCATCCGCAGCTGCCAGTGTTGCACACGAGGTGTCCCCCTATCGATCAGCTAGTGGAAAGCGTCAGCAGGCTGTGTTGAAGATGATGTGTTTGGGCGACAGACACACCGCGGAGGTACTGGCCGACTACTTTCAGCGACAAACTGAGTCATGGCTGGGCAGTCTACATCTTGAGGCAGGCAAGGTAGTTAGTGATAACGGCAGGAATTTTGTGGCAGCCATAGCCCTTTCAAAACTCAGACACACACCTTGCTTGGCTCACACCTTGAACCTGGTGGTGCAGTGCTTCCTCAATAATTATCTGGAGTTAACAGGCCTGCGCCAGAAGGTCCGAAGACTGTGCTCGCACATCCGCCAGTCGCTGGTACACTCCAGTCATATGCAGAAGCTGCAGCGATTGCTCCACCTTCCCGAGCACCACCTAAATATCGACGTTGCAACAAGGTGGAACTCCACCCTGCACATGGTTGAGCGGCTGTGCGAACAGAGGCAGGCCGTAATGCATTTGTGGGAGGATACACGGACAGGCACTTTGAGGGCAGACATGGAGTTGACAGGTGTGCAGTGGTCGAAGCTGAAAGACCTCTGTAAAGTCCTTCTGTGTTTTGAGGAATGCACATGGCTGGTAAGCGCAGACGAAGCCATCATAAGCATGAGCATCCCACTTATGCGTCTGCTCATGCAAACTTTGACGCACGATAAGGAGCAGGCGTCTGCAGCCGAGGATGATGAGGAAGAGGAGGAAGCCTTGATGACAGTCAGCCATTGTCTGCTCCGGGAACTCTACTGGACGAGGTGGAGGAAGAAGAGGAAGAGGAGGAGGAGGATGATGATGGGGATGATTATTTAGGGGAGGAGGATGCTTCTCGTTGGGCAAGAGAAAATGTTGGCGTGGCAAGGTCTGGTACAGGGTTTGTGCGTGACTGGAGGGATGTGGATTTGCCAGAAAGTGCTCCTCCACCTAGCACTCACAGTGCATTATTGACACCGGGAACATTGGCCCACATGTCAGATTATGCCTTGCAGATCCTAAAAAGGGACCCCCGCATTGCTAAAATGATGACCGATGATGACTACTGGTTGGCCAGCATCCTCGATCCACGCTATAAAGGCAAATTCCAAAACATCATGCCACAGGAGAACCTTGACCTAATATTGGCTAACAAACAAGCAACTCTGGTAAACCGGTTGGTTGAGGCATTCCCAGCACACAGCAGCGGTGATGGTTCTCACACGAGCCGTAGGGGCTGGGGGCAACTTGGAAGAGGTGTTGGTGGTGCACACATCAGAAGTGGCGTTGGAGACAGGGGTTTCATGACCATGTTGTGGAGTGATTTTTCAAGTCCCGCTCACACGACTGGTAATACTGCATCGATTGAAAGTGACAGGAGACAGCACTTGTTAACTATGGTTACAAACTACTTCTTGTCCCATATCGATGTTCTCTCTCACAGGTCATTCCCATTTGACTATTGGGCCGCTAAACTGGACACCTGGCCTGAATTGGTACAATAAGCCTTACAGGATCTCGCTTGCCCAGCTGCAAGTGTGCTATCGGAAAGAGTCTTCAGTGCTGCTGGATCAATCCTAACAGAAAAAAGGACCCGTCTGTCGACCCAAAATGTGGATGATCTAACCTTCATTAAAATGAACCATGCATGGGTTTCCAAGGATTTTGTCCCACCTTCCCCTGATGACACATAGGTTGCCAGAAAAATGGCTTTCTTTGGTCCTCCTTTTCCCACATCAACATATGCCAGTTTGTAAACCTCCCTAACTGGGCTGCCTCCTTCCCCCATGGCCTGGGTCACCACCTAGTGCACGCAACCGTGTGAGTGCCGTTGCCCTGGACAGGTGGGTGGGCCGACTCTTGGGCGCGGGCATTGGCACAGGGTCCCTCATAGTGCAATCAAGTGTCTCTGACGGTGGGGGTGCACACCCGCCGTCAGACACACCGCCGTACTATGAGGGGCCCAGTGCCAGTACCGATGCCCACGAGTGGGCCCCCCTTGCTTGGGCGGGGCCCCAGCATTTGAAATGTTTACCTCTGCCACTACAAATTTGGTGAACTGATAGAAGATGATGGTTAAGACGTAGCTATGCCCTGTCCCGCTGGCCGGGCTCTAGCTTCAGATGATCAATGGTTTCCATTTCTTATGGACGTCGACTCACAATGAGATGCAGTGGTGTTTTCTCATCAGCTTTCACAGATTTCCTACCCACAGACGTGTGACATTCCAGCGCACATTTTTAAATGTGCCCTCTCATGCCAATCCAATTGAATCGCCTACGGCCTGTGGCTTCTGTGTTTTGCACTCCAAAGTTACGTGATAGAGCATGATAGGCAGTGAGCACAATGTTTACATCTCTCCCTGTGATCAAAATTATATGGATATGAGTAACGGCGATGGGATCAACGGTACTGCGATACAGCAACACTTTCTTCACAAAGAAAGGTTTTTGCTGTCTCTACACACTAATTATTTGAGGGTCAGCATCGCCTCTGAGAATTGTGACGGAAGTTTTTCCCGTGAATAGTAATTCCTAGATTTCTGCAATCACTAGACTTTATGTCAGTAATTGTATGCATCTCATTTCCTATTGCGGAGAGTCTGGACTGTCTTACTGAACAGAAATATATATGAAGATTAAAAAATACCACCAAAAGTGTATACTGGTGTATAGATATGAGCGACTTTGCCTTTTTTCTGCTAGAGTCGGGTCGCAAAGGTCGGGTCGAACGAAATCGGCCAATTGTCGTGAAAAGTCGAAGGCCGACTGAAACACGAAACCCAATACAAGTCAATGGGGAAGCAAAGTCGGCAGGGAGTGGAGGACAGGAAACACACCTACAGTGCCCTTTTGAATGTCAAAAACATCAATTCTGATTACTGAAGCTTTTCAACCTTAATTTACTTCATAATACTAGTTACGCACTGAAAAATGGGGGTTATTTGGCTAAATTTGAGGGGGGGTAGGGCTGGTCCAGGTTTTCATGTGCCCTGGGCCAAAGAGCGTCCCTTTAACACATACCACAACTCATGATGCTCCGATACCGCAGAGAAATAGCGGCATAGTACAATGAAAAACACTTCACTTTTTACATCTCATGACTGATATCCATTTTTAATAGCTCCAAAAACGGATGGTATATTACTCCATACAGTATTATGGCCACCGCATAGTGCGCTATACAGAGTAATGAGGCCCATATATTTCTCCATACAGAATCATTGGTCCCAAATAATGTTTGAAACAGTATATGATGACCTCCACATAATGCTACAGTATATGTTAGTCCCCATGGATGAAGCTCCACTGCTTTATGGGCCCAAACAATGCTCCATACATAATGGGCCCCATTTCTAATGCTCTAGTGTATAATGTGCCCTGTAAATGCTGCTCCAGTGTCTGATGTCCACCTTTGGAATGCTCCAGTGTATGGTGGGCCCCATATATCATTCTCCAGAGTATAGTGCTCCCCAAAAATTGCTATGAAAACAATTAAATAAGTCTCCTTGCTATGGAATCCCTGTACTAGTCTGGAGTGCTCGTCGTCCCCATCGTCCATCTCACTGCACTTGGCTGTTTAGGCAGAGGGTGTACAGACGTGATATCATTGCGCTCTCTGATCAGACTATCACTGTCAGGAAACGCGGAAGACGTCATGGCGGTGGAGCAGGGAGAGGTAAGTATTTCAACTTTGCAAGTGCTGTGATCCTGAGCAAGCAGGGAGGGGCCACTCGTTGGCGACGGCAATGGCACAGGGCCCCTCTAATAGTACGGCGGTGTGTGGCGGTGTGTCAGATGGCGGGTGGGGGTGGGCCCGGGCCCTCCCACCGGCAGAGACACTTTTGCGTACTATGAGGGGCCCTGTGCTGTCGCCCATGAGTATGCCCCCCCACCAGCTCAAGGAACCTGCACTTTCATCTGCACCTTCCTCTTTGTCACCGTGTAAGGTGGTATAGTATGCGGGAAAGGGAACCTGAGTTTCCTCTGGGTCAGATTCTGGCTGTGTAGAGTGTGAGGGGAATGTAGTGGTCTGGGTCAATGTACCAGCAGAATCATCTAGCAGTGGCTGGGCATCAGTGCACTTGTGGCGTCCCCAGGATTACGGTCACCACAGTGACATTACCTTCCTCCTAGGGAGTGTGATGTCATGCTTGGGAGCAACGAAGGATCTCTCTAGCAGTTAAACCAATACACAACACATTTTCCATTCCAGGCCAGCAGGGAGACCTCTGAACCTGACTGCTGAGGAGCTGCTCTCTGTGGTCGGGAGGAGGTAAGTTAGGCCATTCTGTGAAGGGAAGGGGAGCTGGAGGATGAGCAGAGTTAAGGCTCACTCCTAGCTTGAGCGCATGGTCTGGATTCTAGTCTCCGAGTTTGTAGGGACACTGACGTTCCTGCAGCAGAATCCGGAGGAAGTAGCAGCTGTAAATGCTCTGTACCCAACTGAGGCTCGGAGGCCCCAGCATCGACGTGTGTGAGACAGAAGGAAGAGGCTACGGCTGCCAGCCATACGAGAAAGTTCCAAAAGAGAGTCAACAGGGGGAACTTCATTGAACTCAGCACTGCGAGTACTTCAGATAAGCGCTAGAACGGAGGTCACACTACCTATCTGCAGAGAGAGAAATCCAAATTGGCTTCCAGGCTGACCAACTCCTTCTCCATCTGTACTCTGGGTCCTGGACAGCACCTACCAAGTACAGGTAAAGGAACTGCATGACTGTGTCTGCCATCTTTCTCCTGCGCCTGGCGCACGGCTCAGCTACATCCTGCACTGCACACCATCTACCAACTCTTTCATCTGCCCTGCGACTACGGCGCTACCTGTGCAGATCTTCTACATCTTAGCTGCACCACAATATCTGTCCCACAGAAGCGACACTGCAGCGCTGGTCAATCTAATCAGAAACCAGAGGAGGCGTCACGTATCATTCACCTATAAACGTAATTCACCCCTTTGCATGGACGCCCAGGGCCACGGAACGGGTCACCACCACCGTGACACATCCCTGTGAGACACCGGCCCGGTACCGATTAACCCCACTGCCCTGGCTGGCCACCCACACTCCATGGCAGATTCATCTTGAACTGGGGAATTGTATGGTATGATAGAAAGAGCTACATGGACTAATGTGAAGTGTGGCCTGCTGCCTCATTCAGTTTGGGTGGGGGTGCAGGACACAAGGAAAGGGGTTCTTCCTGACCAGGAGCCAGCACTTGACCACTCAGTGCTTGCATTTTTTGAAACTTCAGAAGAGGCGGGCATATTTGATGGAGTCTGTTTCGGCAATGTAAGCCAAAACCAGTTCCTCATGGCTCCGCCTTTAAGAGCGGTTAACCTACTCCCAGAAAAGGTATCATTCCAGGTGTTCCGGAGCCAGACCATGACGCAGGCTCAACACCTCCTGCCTTAGCTGCTATTGTGCTTTTGCCACTACCAGCAGATGCACCACCACCATCATCACCAGCTGGCCCCCCCGCGCCCACGTCCGCAGCCTCTTCCACCAAACTTCAAAATTTTGCACAAAATAGACAAAATAACATCAGATATATGGCACTGTATCAGAAATGTACAGCTCTATCCAGTCAAAGGATAATTGTCAATCTCCATATATATTCCATCAGTCACACAGAGACGCTCACAGGTTCAGTATGGATTAGACAAGAATATAAAAAGTAGACAAAGTGTACAGTATCATCAGATGGCAGGTATATATAGCATAGTTTAAACATTAACAATGTACGTCTATATATCAGGAGTAGTGTTGAGCCACCACGCTAGTGTTTTGGTTCGTCACACAGGAGGCAAGTTCGGCGAATGTTCGTCGAACCCCATTGAAAACAATGGCAGGCCAACACAAACACATACAAACACATAGAAAATAATTACAAAACACCTTAAAAGGTGTCCCAAAGCAGAGAAAATGCTCAGAAGATAAAAATTACATATGGAAAAGGGCAACTACATTTAGAAAAGAGGTGGAGGAGTAAAAGGAGGAGGTGGAGGAGACTCAGATATAGGCTGGTCATGCCCTTATGAAGTCAAGAAAGGCTGGAATAAAAATGTAAAATACCAACCAAAAAAAAAAAAATTCTGAAATCGAACACGATCATATACCGTCGGACTTCCCACCAATAAATTATGCCAACTGGCGATCGGGCGGCGTTATTCCCACAAACCTCCAAACAGCGTCCATGAAGGCAAAGTGTTTGCTTTCCGGGGGCAGTATGATTGCAAAGCTGAACCTTAAAGGAATGTCCAAAAGGGCACCACCAGGAGTGGAGTCTGCGGCTTAATTGGACTCCACCCGGGAAGCCACAACCATGCCACCTCAAGAAAAGATTCCGGCATGCCCCCGCGGTACGTGTCAAGCTTACTAGAGGGATACGCGAGGCTCTGTGTGACGAACAGCCCACCGCTGTTCGCCAATACGTGACGAACGGGGGTCCCGCTGCCACCAATACGCGACAGACAGTGGACTCTGTGTCACCAATATGTCACAATCCCACCACTGACACGGGTGTATCAGCGGATGGAGGGACGCGACGCACTGCCGGCACACGGCTATCACAGGCACAGTGTGGGCTTATCTAAGTTATCCCACCACTGGTACCATGTGACAAAAAATGCAGCAAGCTAACCTTGCTCTAACAATTTATTGCAGGGGGGTATTTTGGATGCCCCACCACTGCTAACAACCTTCCAAGAATTGCGGGCATTTATGTATATCCCACTTTCTCAGTTCCACTTTGGAACTCGCAGTTCTCCGGCGCCCCCCTTACCCTCCGGTCAGTCAGGGAACTGCACCTAGGATAATAGTCGCCGGACGGGCTGCTTGTTGTGCATGGACAATTAGGCTACCGCAGTAAGGAAACTATCAATGCTGTGGCCGCAGCCCCCCTTCAGCAATATAAGACCCTTCTGTCCTGCCAACTAGCTTAATCAATCGCACACACCACGCTGCCACCATCCACGCTTTTCTTAATTCACAGTGTTAAATTAAGAGGGTCCGTGGCAAACCCCACAAATTAGTAGCAATTATCTAAACAAGGCGTATAGTTCGTTTCTTAGAGCATGGAGGCAGACTAAATAATTTTATGATTTATTCCCAAAAGGGCAGTGATTACAGATAAAAGTTGCTATAAAGTTGAGACATTACATATGTACAATACAAATATAAAGCAAAGTGGATGAAAGAAGAACGTACACTCACATGTGATCAGTTGGTATCAGGCAAACCATGTGGCTATGAGGAGAAGGCAGAGCCACATGTCTCCACTCATCTGCATGTCTCTCTGGCACGAGGACTTGAGCTGCTCTCACCTGGTTTTGCCAAGGGAATGCCTTATAGACTCTGCTATGTGACATCACGGAAGGGGCAGTCTAGAGAGGGTCTGCCCCCTACTCTTGGATTTAGAATCAAACTACAAAACGTAATATAACTGTATCTCGCAGGAGGAAGTTCGCACAAACACATACATGGCATCATTGTTTGTGGTTTGTTGAGTACAATAATTCAAGCCCAAATATGCAGTAGTTCTGCCACACCATTTAGAAGGAACCCATATCTCAGGTTCTGAAGGTCCGAGGACCTCACAGGAGTCACCGTAGCGAAGCCGGGTCCACTCAGATCACAGAAAGGTCCGTTTCGTTTTTCTGTCGCGATCGGAGCCCCTGCTAGCTTAGTTTAATATCTCCCAAACTTTTCATTCGGCCAGTCTGAGAACAAAAGAAATGCTTTCCCTTAGCTGTGCAGGGGGGGTTGGCTTTCGAGAGGAAGTGGCCGGTTTCAGGTTTCAGATGCCTGGCAGAGAGCTGCAAGCATGGGGGCACTGGTCTGTGTGTGTGTATAAGCTGTGGGCGAAAAGAGGAGAGGGGAAGCTGCAAACGCTGACAGTTTACAATGTCATCCGAAGAGTAGCACTGGGAGATCATAAAGAAGGCTCTAGAAACATATCTACAGTACATTATACCTTACTCAACATTACACCTCCCCCTTTAGAGGGCGCTACGGAGGCATTACCTCTCGGTAATTGGCCATGCGCACCTCAGCGGGTTCGCCCCGGCGGGACAACCCATCAGCATTTCCATGTTCGCTGCCCTTTTTGTGTTGCACAGTAAAGTCGTACTGTTGAAGGGCAAGGCTCCAGAGGAGCAACCTTCCATTGGTTCCGGACACTGTGTGCAACCAGCTCAGAGGGTTGTGGTCGGTTACCACCGTGAAGGCACGCCCGAACAGGTAGGGCTGCAAACGTTGCAGTGCCCACACCATGGCCAGACACTCCTTCTCGATGGTCGAGTATGCCACTTCCTTCGGCAAAAGTTTCCGGCTCCGGTACAACACGGGGTGCTCCTGGTTCCCCGAGTCGACCTGGCTGAGCACAGCACCGAGGCCAAACTCGCTGGCGTCAATCTGTACCAGAAACGGGCAACTGCTGTCGACTGCTCTCAATACTGGAGAGCTGCACAGGGATGCTTTCAAAGCTTGGAAAGCCGCCTCACAGTCATCTGTCCAGTTGACTGTTTGGGGTAGCCTCTGCTTGGTGAGGTCAGTCAAGGGTTTTGCAAGGGCGCTATAGTCTTGAACAAACCGCCTAAAGTACCCTGCAGTGCCCAAGAAGGACTTCACCTGTTTCTTGGTCCTGGGGGTGGGCCAGGACACGATTGCGTCCACCTTTTCTTTCTCCGGACTCATGGCACCCCCGCCTACCCGGTGCCCCAGGTAGTGGACCTCGCGCATGCCCATCTGGCACTTTCCCGGCTTGATAGTCAGGCCTGCCTGGTGAAGACGCTTGAGTACCTCCTGGAGATGCTGAAGGTGTTCCTCCCAGGTGGAACTGAAGAAGGCGATGTCGTCTAAGTACGCCACTGCGTACTCCTCCAGTCCCTGAAGCAGGTGGTTGACCATCCGCTGGAAAGTGGCAGGGGCATTTTTCATGCCGAAGGGCATGACTGTGGACTCGTACAGCTCAAAGGAGGTGATAAAGGCAGATTTCTCCTGCGCCTCAGGGCTCAGGGGGATCTGCCAGTATCCCCGACTCAAATCCATGATGGATATGTACCTTGCTTTTGCCAACCGCTCAAGCAAATCCTCGATGCGCGGCATCGGGTGGGCATCAGAGGTTGTGATGGCGTTGAGCCCCTGTTGTCCACGCAGAACCGGGTGGTTCGATCCTTTTTAGGCACGAGGACTACAGGCGAAGCTCACACACTTCTTGTCCGTCGAATCACCCCTAGCCTTAACATCTCATCGATCTCTTGGCGCATGACTTGTTGCACCGCCTCAGAGATCCAATAAGGTGTTCGCCGAAGTGGGGCGTGATTCCCGGTGTCCACCTCATGAACCGCTAACTCCATCCTCCCAGGTCGGTTGGTGAACACGGCCCGGAAGGGTTCCAGGGCTTCCACCAACTGCGACCGCTGGGATACGGTTAGCAAACCACTTATCTCCATGTCCTCAATGGACCCATTGGCCTTGGCTTGGGCCAGCATGTCCAGGAGGGGATCTTCCTCCCCATCCTCGGGCAGGTTGCAGACGGGTAGGACGCAAGCTTCATGTTCGTGGTGCACCTTCAACATGTTGACGTGAAAGGTCTTGCGCCTATCCCGAGCATGGTCAAGCGTGACCATGTAGGTGACCGGGTTGAGCTGTTTGTGGACGACGTATGGGCCTTCCCAGGCTGCCTGAAGCTTATCCGTTGGTATGGGGACCAGCACCCACACCTTTTGACCCACCTGGTAGGTCCGCTCCTGGGCGTTCTGGTCGTACCAGTACTTCTGGTCAGCCTGAGCCTGCGTCAAGGTCTGCATCTTGTCACGGAAGCGCATGACATAATCCACGATGCAAAAGATGAAGAAGAACAGCATCTCATCCGGGTGAAGAGTATATAAACATTTATTGTGCCATGACAAAATGCGACGTTTCGACCATCACATGGTCTTTTTCAAGCATAACATACAGCAGGATATGGCGGTCTTAAATAGGCCAATGTGGCCAATCAATAACAAGTATCCGCCCACTTTATATGAAAATAACATAAAAAATACAAATAGAACATATAAATCACATTATACATACATAGTAATATAGTACAAATACAACCATGTAACATTTAAAAAGAATTATACAGCATGTTGGCACATGGTGAAAATAAACAAACACACGGCGACCAAAGGGATGTTAGTATTCCCATATCGCCTAGCAACCCCAGCACCAATAACCAACATACATACATAAAGTGTCAACAACCAACCACCTCAGCCAATGATTATATTCCCTTATCAGGCGCCAAAGATCAATAGCCTATCAAAATTATCGGCACAAACCTGAGTGCCAGACTTCCCATCGCTAGCGTTCCATATCATCGCCCTCAGAGTGATCAAGTGACGTCACCCGCTGTCGCATAGGAGATGATGCACCTCACTCTCGCGATATCGCTTCAGGAAATCGCACATGCGCATTGGAGCTCCATAGTAACACAGTCTACACTCCAGGGTACCAACAATCCACTGCAGACGGTCACGTGATTAATCACCTGGTCACATCTCCACCAACCGCGACACAGAGCGGTCCCATGGCGAAATCACATGACCGCACTCCCCGAATTTCAAACATATGCATCCACATATAAGGAAGAAATTATATCCAATGTATACATAGCGATTCAAACGGGCACTTAACATACTCACTAAAAAACACATGAGGGAACAAAGATATATGACCCCAAATAATCTAAATATATAATTAGTCATGTTGCCATAATGCTGGTAGTAGCATAGTTATAAATAAGAAAAGATTCTACCAAATCAGCAGAATCCAAAATTCACTATAGCAACATGACCATAACCAAATATATATAGTAATAAGTAACTCCCAAAATAGGAGATCTTATAGAGGCCAATATGGTAATGTCCACAAAAGAACGTCTAGCTACCATAATCCAATGGTCTAGATCCTCAATCTATCCTATATTCATGCTATCAAAAAAGTATAATATAAACAAAGTGACAGAAAAAAGAAATAATTTTATTAACACCAAAGTGTACAGACAAAAAGGCACGGGGAATGAACCAAGGAACATATATGTCGATTCAATCACAATCCACAAAATTTCAGGACAATTCAGTCCCCATGTCCACAGAATTTCAGGACAATTCAGTCCCTATGTCCCCCGGTCATACCAACGCACCAACCTAAAAAGACAAAACAAAAAATCAAAATCAAAAACCGCTATCCAAAAACCAGAAGAATGATGCTCTTGAGGCTACTATGGATCAATTAGTGCAAATTTGTAGGTTGTATTCAAGATTCAAACCTTTCGGCTGCAGTGTATCAAGAGTAGAGATCCACTTCAGCTCCTTTCTTTTCAACAATAACGTCCTATCTCCACCTCGTCTCAACACAGGAACCCCATCTATCACCCTAAAACGCAACTGATTCACAGAATGTCTAAATTCTACAAAATGCTTTGGTATCGGTAAATCAAGAAGTTGTGTTCTAATTGTACTCTTGTGTTTACTGATGCGAGCTTTGACCTCCATAGTTGTCTCGCCCACATACAGCAATCCACATGGACAAGTGATCACATAAATGACAAAACTGGAGGTACAAGTGTAGTATTCCTTTATCAAGAATCTCTTACCAGTATGTGGGTGATAAAAACTATCTCCCTTGATCATATTACCACAACATGCACAGCCAAGGCACGGAAAACTACCACACCTCAAAGGGCCTAAGGTCAGCTGTCGTAGAATCTTACTAGGTCCAACATCCGCTTTCACTAATTTATCTTTCAAGTTAGCTCCACGTCTATAAGACAAAATAGGTCTGTTAGTAAATTCAGGGACCTCTGGTAACCCCTTCCACAGTAGACCCCAGTGCTTATTCAAAATACCACCAACTTTATTACTAATGGGACAAAAAGTTGATACAAACGGAACCCGCTTGATAGCAATTTTATCACGTTTACAATGAAGAGCTCCATCAGTCAAATTAATGGCCCTCTCTTTAAACTGTGTAACTTTTTCCACAGGATAGCCCCTATTAATAAACTTATGGCACATTTCATCAAGTCTGTTAACCAGTTTATTCTCATCTTTAACTATCCTCCGCACTCTCAACATCTGACTCCAAGGTAATGTTTCCACCATCCTCCTGGGATGGTTGCTGTTGTATAGCAATAGACTATTTCTGTCTGTTTCCTTCACATAGAGATCCGTAATTAGCATATTCCCTTCTTTATATACCAATGTGTCCAGAAATTGAACTTGAGTTAAGGATTCTACCAGAGTAAACTTCAACTCTGGATAAACACCATTTAACTCATTATGAAATTTATGTAGGTCCTCCACACTACCATCCCAAACACAGAAGACATCGTCGATGTAAAGCCATGTCACATGGCACAATAAATGTTTATATACTCTTCACCCGGATGAGATGCTGTTCTTCTTCATCTTTTGGATTTTGTGTCCAACTGGGTCTTTGGACTTTGAACGTGCCTCTCTTGGATCAATGAGTTGCTGTCAGCCATTTTTCCTTTCTTAATAATCCACGATGGACACTTCTGTGGGGTTTGGCTCATCTTCCCAGGATTCTCTTATCAACCCATGGGGTCCCCGGACTCGCCTGCCATACAGGAGCTCGAAGGGGGACAACCCGGTCGAGGCCTGCGGAACTTCTCTGTAATCGAACAGCAGGTGTGGGAGGTACCGCTCCCAGTCGCACCCTTGAGTCTCAACCAGCATGCGGAGCATCTTTTAAAGGGTACCGTTGAAGCGTTCACACAAACCATTAGTCTGTGGGTGATACGCACTCGATACCAGGTGCGTCACCTGCATTTTCTCACAGAGAGCCTCCATTAGGCGAGACATGAATTGGGTCCCTTGATCGGTAAGCATCTCCCTGGGAAATCCTACCCTTGAAAAGATGGTCACCAGTGCGTCAGCCACCTTATCTGCCCTGGTTGAAGACATAGCTACTGCCTCTGGATACCGGGTAGCGTAGTCTACCATGGTGAGAATGTATTGCTTTCCAGAGCTGCTGGGGACGGCCAGCGGGCCTACAATGTCCACCGCGATTCTCTGGAAAGGCTCCTCCATCACCGGCAAAGGAATAAGGGGAGCCTTAAGAGCAGGCCCCGCCTTACCCACTTTTTGACAGGTGTTACAGGAGCGTCAGTATTGTGTTACATCTGTCCCCATCTTGGGCCAATAAAAGTGTTGAGACAGCCGTGCCTTTGTTTTGCTGATCCCCAAGTGTCCAGCGAATGGAATCTCATGGGCAATCCGCAGCAACTCAGTTCTGAACTGTAGTGGGACGACTAACTGTCTTTCCCTCAACCACTCCTTTTGGGGATCTCTGGGTACTGTCTCCCGGTACAGCCTTCCTCGTTCCCAGAACACCCTCTCCTTATCAGACTTGGAGGTGGGCGTCTCGGCGAGATCTCTCAATTTCTCCAGACTCTCATCTGAGTGCAGAGCAGCCTGGAACTCCTTGCTGGAGGCTGCCAGAAGTGACGTCAGGGACCCTTCCTTACTGGGACCCTCTGGAACCTGCTCTGGGTTCACCTCTGGTTCAGTCTCTCCTGTAGCAGAAGAGGGTCCAGAAGACAGGGCGCTACCTGCGATCTGGGCACTCTGACTGCGTGTGACAGCTGCTATGTATGCTGTCTCCCTGGGGACTTCTACAGACCCACCAATCGGCGCTGTCATGGGCTCTACTTCCCCATCCACCCCCAACACTTCAGGAGCAGTGCTACTTATGGGCCAGTTACCTTCCTCGGTGGCACTGGTCAGCTGCATGGCATTACCTTCCTCATGGTCCTCATGCACCTCCCCATTTCCTTGAGCACCGTTGCTTGCTCCTGCCAGGGGTTCCTCAGCCGTCTCACTCCGCAGAGTGATGGGGCTGAGCACTTCGGTACCTGTGGACACACCTACCGTTTCAAAGAAAGGGTTAACAGGTTCAGTCGGCACAGATACATCAACATCATCATCATCATTCCTAGGAACAGAATGGTTATCAGATTGCTTTGGTACATTCACATCACCATCAGCATCATACCTGGGTAAAGAATGGTTCTTAGTTGCATCATTACTCATCAAGGCATTAGCAGGTAACACATTCAGTTTCCCATCATCATCATCAACATCAGGGTTACGTTACCCTTATTATCAGATTGGGGAAGGGTGTCAGGGACATAGTATGCAACCATCCTCCCCAGGTCAGTCCCCAATAAAACATCAGTGGGCAGGTTTTCAGACACTCCCACCTCCCTCAACCCGCTCCCAGCACCCCAATCAAGAAAAACCCGGGCCACTGACAAGGGACAACGGGTGCCTCCAATCCCGGTGACAGTCAGGGTTTTCCCCTCAACAAACTCTTCAGGGGCCGCCAGTCCAGGACGGATGAGGGTTCGTTCAGCCCCGGTGTCCTTGAGGCCTGTAGCAAGACGGGCCCCCACCTGAACAGGTTGAACGTTGCCGCCAATCCTCCCAACCACACCTCCCACCAAAAGAACAGAGGCGTTGGGCCCAGAGGCCTTGGCTAGGGGACTCTTCGGCTTTTCCGGACAGGCGTGACGGAAGTGACCAGTCCGATTGCAGGTGAAACACAGGCGACTGTCAGTAGTAGGCCTGGTGTTGGCAACAGGGAAAGGGCCTCCGGAGGGGCGGCTAGCTGGGGCGTTGGGGTTGGTTGCAGGCTTACCCCCTCTCCAGCTGGTGGTGACTGGCCTCCGCGTCTCTGGCTTCCTGTTGTCCTCATAGTTGTCGGCGATATGCGCTGCTTTGTCTGCATTCGGTGGTTCGGGGTCCAGGATGAACTGTCGGAACTCAGCTGGAAAGAGATGCAGGAACTGGTCATTGATCATCAGGTCCCGTAGCTGCTCAAAGGAATCAACGGACAGTCCATGGATCCACTGGTCAAAGTGGGTCCTGAGTCCTTGCACCACATCACTGTAGGTATCGTGTGGGCCACGTTGCAGGTGCCGGAACTTCTTTCAGTATACCTCAGGTGTCAGCCAATATTTGGCGATCAGAGCCTGCTTTATGGCATCATAGTCATCATTGGCTTCTGGTGGAAGAGAAGTAAACGCCTCCAGAGCTTTGCCTTTTAGCCCTGGGGTCAAGTACCTGGCCCATTGGACCTTATCCAGCTGGTACTGTCTGCAGGCTTTCTCAAAGGCTCGCAGAAACATGTTCAAGTCCCCGTCCTTTTCCATCACGGGAAAATGCTCTGGCCGGGGTTTAGGACTCTGGACACTGCTGGGCTTGCTGCTTCGGGCTGTGGTGGCATTCCACCCCCGCTGGAGCATCTCCAGCTCATGGGCCCTCTGCGCCTGGCACTCGGCTTGGGCCTCCTGCCGGTATAGCTGGATCAGCTGCAGACATCCCGTGTGGTCTTCGGCAGGGAGTTTCTGTAGGGCCAATTGCAGATAGGGGTCCAGGACTTCCTGGCTGACGGTCTGCACCATCTGGACCCCTGCGGCTGCCCCAACGGCACTGGCTCTCATCCCATTGCACTAGAGCCGTGACAAACTGGGCTTTGGTCTTGTCGGCGACGTCAATCTGCTTTGACATGCACAGGGACCTCAGGGTGTCCTTATTGAGCTGCTTATAATAAGATTCTCCCTGCGTAGCCATGGTTGCCAAATAAAAGATAGAAAAGAAAAACGGAGAGGAGGGAGGGAATACTCGCACGTACACACAAATGTCTCAGGACTAGTAACCACTGAATCTGTTCTCCAAAACCTATGATTGCAGGATTCCCGCAGGAACTGTGCAGGTTTTTAGTGAGAGGAATGATTGCTCAAACCAAATCACTAATGCTCTAGGATTGTCCCACCGCTCTGCCACCAATATGTGACGAACAGCCCACCGCTGTCCGCCAATATGTGACGAACGGGGGTCCCGCTGCCACCAAAAGACGACGGACAGCGGACCCTGTGTCACCAATATGTCACAATCCCACCACTGACACGGGTGTATCAGCGGACGGAGGGACGCGACGCACTGCCAGCACATGGCTATCACAGGCACAGTGGGGGCTTATCTTAGTTATCCCACCACTGGTACCATGTGACAAAAAAATGCAGCAAGCTAACCTTGCTCTAACAATTTATTGCAGGGGGGTATTTTGGATGCCCCACCACTGCTAACAACCTTCCAAGAACTGCGGGGATTTATGTATATCCCACTTTCTCAGTTCAACTTTGGAACTCGCAGCTCTCCGGCGCCCCCCTTACCCTCCGGTCAGTCAGGGAACTGCACCTAGGATAATAGTCGCCGGACAGGCTGCTTGTTGTGCATGGACAATTAGGCTACCGCAGTAAGGAAATTATCAATGCTGTGGCCGCAGCCCCCCTTCAGCAATATAAGACCCTTCTGTCCTGCCAACTAGCCCAATCAATCGCACACTCCACGCTGCCACCGTCCACGCTTTTCTTAATTCACAGTGTTAAATTAGGAGGGTCCGTGGCAAACCCCACAAATTAGTAGCGATTATTTAAACAAGGCGTATAGTTCGTTTCTTAGAGCATGGAGGCAGACTAAATAATTTTATGATTTATTCCCAAAAGGGCAGTGATTACAGATAAAAGTTGCTATAAAGTTGAGACATTACATATGTACAATACAAATATAAAGCAAAGTGGATGAAAGAAGAAAGTACACTCACATGTGGTCAGTTGGTATCAGGCAAACCATGTGGCTGGGAGGAGAAGGCGGAGCCACACGTCTCCACTTATCTGCACGTCTCTCTGGCTTGAGGACTTGAGCTGCTCTCACCTGGTTTTGCCAAGGGAATGCCTTATAGACTCTGCTATGTGACATCACGGAAGGGGCAGTCTGGAGAGGGTCTGCCCCCTACTCTTGGATTTAGAATCAAACTACAAAACTTAATATAACTGTATCTCGCAGGAGGAAGTTCGCACAAACACATACATGGCATCATTGTTTGTGGTTTGTTGAGTACAATAATTCAAGCCCAAATATGCAGTAGTTCTGCCACACCGTTTAGTAGGGAACCCATATCTCAGGTTCTGAAGGTTCGAGGACATCGCAGGAGCCACCGTAGCGAAGCTGGGTCCACTCAGATCACAGATAGGTCCGTTTCGTTTTTCTGTCGAGATCGGAGCCCCTGCTAGCTTAGTTTAATATCTCCCATACTTTTCATTCGGCCTGTCTGAGAACAAAAGAAATGCTTTCCCTTAGCTGTTCAGGGGGGGAATTGGGAGAAGGCTTTCGAGAGGAAGTGGCCAGTTTCAGGTTTCAGATGCCTGGCAGAGAGCTGCAAGCATGGGGGCACTGGTCTGTGTGTGTGTGTAAGCTGTGGTCGAAAAGAGGAGGGTGGAAGCTGCAAACGCTGACAGTTTACAATGTCATCCGAAGAGTAGCACTGGGAGATCATAAAGAAGGCTCTAGAAACATATCTACAGTACATTATACCTTACTCAACATTACACTCTGGCACTATCATGGTCTATCATGGCATTACATGTCCGGGGCTGCATGCGCGCTACACTGAAAGGACCAGCTTTTGTCGCTTACAGGTGCAGATAACCAGCAGAACACCGTTAGTGATGGGGATCTGTGATTCCAATTATTCCCCGCGAACAATGATTTCCCAGTAAGTGCAGGTCAACCGCAATTCCTGAATTAGGCCTAACCGGCATTCCTGAAAAAATGCAAAAAATTACGAGTCCAAACCACAGTTGCTGTTGTTAGCATAACAGCTCGGCAGCCGTTCTCAGGCCCAGTATGGATTCGACAAGATTCTAGAAAGTTGATGAAGGGTACAGTTTCTCCGGGTAACACGTATATATGTAGCATAGTTTACACATTAAAAACCTATGTCTATATATCAGGAGGCAGGCTCAGATGGTCTCAGGCCCAGTATGGATTAGACGTGATTGGACAAAGGTGAGAAAGGGTACCGTATCACAGGATAACAGGTATGTATAGCATAGTTTACACATTAAAAGCGTAGGTCTATATATCAGGAGGCAGGCTCAGATGGTCTCAGGCCCAGTATGGATTAGACGTGATTGGACAAAGGTGAGAAAGGGTACCGTATCACAGGATAACAGGTATGTATTGCATAGTTTACACATTAAAAACCTATGTCTATAGATCAGGAGGCAGGCTCAGACGGTCTCAGGCCCAGTATGGATTTGACCAGCTTGTACAAAGATGAGAAAGGGTACATTATCACTGGATAGCAGGTATATATAGCATAGTTTAAATATTTAAAATCTCCATGTTCTCAGTATGGATTAGACAACAATCTAAAAAGTAGAAAAAAGGAAATGTATTTGAAGCGTACACCAGTATACAACTTGGTGGCATTTTTAAATCTTCATATATTTTTCTGTCTCAGTAAGACAGCCCAGACTCTCCACAATAGGAATGAGATGCATACAATTACTGACATAAATTCTAGTGATTGCAGAAATCTAGGAATTACTATTCACGGGATAAACTTCCGTCACAATTCTCAGAGGCGATGCAGACCCTCAATTAATTAGTGTGTGGAGACAGCGAAAACCTTTCTTTGTGAAGAAAGTGTTGCTGTATCGCAGTACCGTTGATCCCGTCACCATTACTCATATCCATATAATTTTGATCACAGGGAGAGATGTAAACATGGTGCTCACTGCCTATCATGCTCTGTCACGTAACTTTGGAGTGCAAAAGACAGAAGCCACAGGCCGTAGGCGATTCGTTTGGATTGGCATGAGAGGGCACATTTAAAAATGTGCGCTGGAATGTCACACGTCTGTGGGTAGGAAATCTGTGAAAGCTGATGAGAAACCACCACTGCATCTCATTGTAAGTCGACGTCCATAAGAAATGGAAGCCATTGATCATCTGAAGCTAGATCCCGGCCAGCGGGACAGGGCATAGCTACGTCTTAACCATCATCTTCTATCAGTTCACCAAATTTGTAGTGGCAGACCCAGTGAAGGATTTGACAGCCCAGACTACACAGTGGAGGAGCAGGGAGAGGTAAACATTTCAAATGCTGGGGCCCTGCCCAAGCAAGGGAGGCCCACTCGTGGGCGTCGGTACTGGCACTGGGCCCCTCATAGTACGGCGGTGTGTCTGACGGCAGGTGTGCACCCCCACCGTCAGAGACACTTGACTGCACTATGAGGGACCCTGTGCCAGTGCCTGCTCCCAAGAGTCGGCCCACCCACCTGTCCAGGGCAAGGGCACTCGCACGGTTGCATGCGCTAGGTGGTGACCCCGGCCATGGGGGAAGGAGGCAGCCCAGTTAGGGAGGTTTACAAAATGGCATATGTTGATGTGGGACATTCAGCTGCTGCTAAAGGCAAAATTGGTCAAGTCCCAGGAAGAGGTGGACCAAAGCAAGCCATTTTTCTATCAACCTATGTGTCATCAGGGTAAGGTGTGACAAAATCCTTGGAAACCCATGCATGGTTCATTTTAATGAAGGTTAGATCATCCACATTTTGGTCGACAGACGGGTCCTTTTTTCTGTCAGGATCGATCCAGCTGCACTGAAGACTCTTTCTGATAGCACACTTGCAGCTGGGCAAGCAAGCTCCTGTAAGGCATATTGTGCCAATTCAGGCCAGGTGTCCAGTTTAGCTGCCCAATAGTCAAATGGGAATGACCTGTGAGGGAGAACATCGATATGGGAGGAAAAGTAGTTTGCAACCATAGTTGACAAGTGTCACTTTCAATTGATGCAGTATTACCAGTCGTGTGAGCGGGACTTGAAGAATCAGTCCATAACATGGTCATGAAACCCCTGTCTCCAACGCCACTTCTGATGTGTGCACCACCAACACCTCTTCCAAGTTGCCCCCAGCCCCTACGGCTCGTGTGACAACCATCACCGCTGCTGTGTGCTGGGAATGCCTCAACCAACCGGTTTACCAGACTTGCTTGTTTGTTAGCCAAGTCAAGGTTCTCCTGTGGCATGATGTTTTGGAATTTGCCTTTATAGCGAGGATCGAGGATGCTGGCCAACCAGTAGTCATCATCGTTCATCATTTTGGCAATGCGGGGGTCCCTTTTTAGGATCCGCAAGGCATAATCTGACATGCGGGCCAATGTTCCCGGTGTCAATGATGCACTGCGAGTGCTGGGTGGAGGAGCATTTTCAGGCAAATCCACATCCCTCCAGTCACGGACAAACCCAGTACCAGACGTTGCCACGCCAACATTTTCTCTTGCCCCACGAGAAGCATCCTCCTCCCTTAAATAATCATTCCCATCATCATCCTCCTCCTCTTCGTCCTCCACCTCGTCCACGACAGTTCCCTGAACAGACAATGGCTGACCGTCATCAAGGTTTCCCTCCTCCTCTTCCTCATCATCCTCGGCTGCAGACGCCTGCTCCTTGATGTGCGTCAAAGTTTGCATGAGCAGACGCATAAGTGGGATGCTCATGCTTATGATTGTCAGAGACACCGCACTGCACTTGCTCATAGAGCCAGTGCGCGTGTCCTGAGTACAGAAGCAGTGCTAAAAGATACCTGTAGAGACGGGCAGCAGAGGTGACCATGCGTGCTACAGGCTAATAGTGTCAGGGTCCAGTCAGCGCTGGAAAGTAAAGAGGCATAGGACCTGCGGACATTGAAACTGAATAATCTGCACGGGACCTATGGTCATGTGACAGCAAGGGGGCGGGGCTTAGCGTCCTGAATTCAGATAGGACAGGACACCAACAAACAACTCAGCGTCAGGCAAAACAGAGGTCACAGCAGTACGGGCAAACGAGGTACAGGAGGGACAAACAGACGGGTAGTCAGACAGAGCCAAAGGTCATACACAAGAGGACGATATGGTACCAAGGGGACAAGCAGAGAGAAGTCGGGTCACAAGCAGAGAGTCATACACGAGAGGTAGCGCAGTACAAGAGGGTCAGGCAGAACTCATAACAGGGACAGAACCAGATCACAACCGAACAAGCAAGGAAGATATCAGGCACAAGGCACACGTATACAAGAGGTCACTTAACTCAGCCGAAGGCAGGAGTATAACTGACACCGGACCCAGGTCCAGTGAGCACTAAATAGCCTCCTGCTGCCAGAGAGAGGCAGCACAATTAACCCATAGTCTAACCAGGACGGGTCAAAGCGAAATCCCATCCTGGATCATGACAGTACCCTCCTCTCAATGGGGGGCCACCGGACCCCCAGGTCTCTCAGGGTACTTGGCGTGAAAGGCTCGGATCAACCGATCCGCTTGAACTGATCGAGCAGGAACCCACGAGCGTTCCTCAGGACCGTAGCCCTTCCAATGTATCAGATACTGAAGGGCGCGACGGACCAACCTGGAGTCGACAATTCGTTCCACCTCGTACTCAGCCTGCCCATCTACCAGAACCGGTGTCGGGGAAGATGATGATCCCTCCCCACTGGACCTCACAGGTTTCAAAAGGTCCTTATGGAAAACATTAGGGATCCTTAGAGATGGCGGAAGACTCAACCAAAAAGCCACCGGGTTAACTGCTTCGGTAATTACATAGGGACCTATAAACTTGGGTCCAAGCTTCGCAGAGGGGACCTTGAGCCTTATATTTTTGGTGGATAACCATACCTTATCTCCGACCTGAAACACTGGACCCACGGATCGTTTTTTGTCCGCAAAAAATTTAAATTTGTCCTGGGCCTTCGTAATGTTATTCTGGACCTCCCGCCATACCTCCCCCAACTGCTGGATCGTCTCGTCCGCCCCAGGACACCCAGAATTCAAGCGGGAAAATTCTCCAAAATGAGGATGAAACCCATAATTGCAAAAAAAAGGAGATGTACCCGTAGACTGGTTAGTGCGGTTGTTAAATGCAAACTCAGCCAATGGTAACACAGAACACCAATCATCCTGTCGGGCTGAGGTCAAACAACGCAGAATTTGCTCCAGAGACTGATTGGTCCGCTCAGTCTGTCCATTAGTCTCTGGATGGTAGGCGGATGAAAAGGACAGACCAATACCCAACCTCCTACAAAAAGCTCTCCAAAATCTGGACACAAATTGCACTCCCCTATCAGACACCACATTCAGGGGTACCCCATTCTGGACAATGTTTCCGCATTAGGTAGAGCTGCCAAAGGTACAAAATGTGCCTGCTTACTAAACCTGTCCACTACGACCCTGACCACGGTATTACCCTTGGAAGGGGGAAGGTTGGTGATGAAATCCATGGACAGATGAGTCCATGGTCTCTCAGGAATTGGCAGTGGTACCAATTCCCCGGCCGGCCGGTTATGGGGAGTTTTCGCACGGGCACAAACCTCACACGCAGACACATACTCCCCAACATCAGAGGCTAAAGAAGACCACCAGAATATTCTAGCAATGGCCTTCCGGGTCGCTGAGATCCCTGGATGTCCACCCAGAACTGAGTCATGGAACTCCTGGAGGACCTTGAGACAAAACTGAGCTGGCACAAAAAGTTTATCCACCAGCTTAGCTGGAGGTGCAAGAGCCTGGGCTTCTCGAATCTCCCGTTCCAACACATTAGAAACCTCTGCCACCACCACCCCAGGCTGAAGAATGGAGGATGGAGGTTCCGGGGGGGACACCGGATCAAGACTGCGTGACAAAGCATCCGCTCTGATATTCTTGGATCCTGGTCGAAAAGTGATCGAAAAGTTGAATCGGGAAAAAAAAAGTGACCATCTAGCCTGTCTGGGAGTCAACCTTTTAACTGACTCAATGTAAGCTAGGTTTTTGTGGTCCGTGATTTTCAATGAAGAACTGGCTCCCCTTCCTTGGGAGAATAATGATGTCTCGGTTTGTATCACTCCCCTTGCCCGTAACCTGCGATCCATTCGGACGGCCTGTGTCATAGCTTCCTCCAGGGCATCAGGTGGGGGGTGGAGAGCCAAGGCGTCTTTCAGATGCTCAGACAAGTCTCTACGGAACAACCCCTGGAGAGCGGCGTCGTTCCCGCAGACCTCAGCAGCCCAGCGTCTGAACTCTGAGCAAAACCCACTCGGCTGAGTGTTTCCCCTGGCAAACATTCATCAGCCTGTCCTCAGCCATACGCGCCCGATCAGGCTCATCATAAATATGCCCCAGGGCCTCAAAAAATGCATCCACAGTCATACGCTCAGGGGCCATGGTAGGAAGGGAGAAAGCCCAAGCTTGGGGGGCTCCCCTTAACAGAGACATAATGACCCCCACTCTCTGACTTTCATCCCCAGAAGAGTGTGGTCTTAAGGAAAAAAAAAGCTTACAGCCCTCCTTGAAAACTCTGAAGTCATTTTTATCTCCAGAAAAGGTATCTGGTAACTTCACTGGAGACTCAGGGGAAATTAATGTAACATCCCGAGCCCCCAATGAAAGAACCCCCTGCACAGTGTCGGCGATCAGCTGCTGAGACTGAGCCAGGACTCTTTGTTCTCCAAAGAGTTTCTGAGACATCTGCGTCAGATGCTTAACCTGTTCAGAAAGAGTGTGCATAGGATCCATCACACACACACAGGTGAATGGGAGCAGAGAAAAAAAAAATGGTATGGGTCAGTTATAATGTCAGAGACACCGCACTGCGCTTGCTCATAGAGCCAGTGCGCGTGTCCTGAGTACAGAAGCAGTGCTAAAAGATACCTGTAGAGACGGGCAGCAGAGGTGACCATGCGTTCTACAGGCTAATAGTGTCAGGGTCCAGTCAGCGCTGGAAAGTAAAGAGGCATAGGACCTGCGGACACTGAAACTGAATAATCTGCACGGGACCTATGGTCATGTGACAGCAAGGGGGCGGGGCTTAGCGTCCTGAATTCAGATAGGACAGGACACCATACAAACAACTCAGAGTCAGGCAAAACAGAGGTCACAGCAGTACGGGCAAACGAGGTACAGGAGGGACAAACAGACGGGTAGTCAGACAGAGCCAAAGGTCATACACAAGAGGACGACGTGGTACCAAGGGGACAAGCAGAGAGAAGTCGGGTCACAAGCAGAGAGTCATACACGAGAGGTAGCGCAGTACAAGAAGGTCAGGCAGAACTTGTAACAGGGACAGAACCAGATCACAACCGAACAAGCAAGCAAGATATCAGGCACAAGGCACACGTATACAAGAGGTCACTTAACTCAGCCGAGGGCAGGAGTATAACTGACACGGGACCCAGGTCCAGTGAGCACTAAATAGCCTCCTGCTGCCAGAGAGAGGCAGCACAATTAACCCATAGTCTAACCAGGACGGGTCAAAGCGAAATCCCGTCCTGGATCATGACAATGATGGCGTCGTCTGCGCTTACCAGCTGTGTGCATTCCTCAAAACACTGAAGGACTTTACAGAGGTCTTTCAGCTTCGACCACTGCACACTTGTCAACTCCATGTCTGCCCTCAAAGTGCCTGTCCGTGTATCCTCCCACAATTGCGTTATGGCCTGCCTCTGTTCGCACAGCCGCTCAACCATGTGCAGGGTGGAGTTCCACCTTGTTGCAACGTCGATAATTAGGCGGTGCTTGGGAAGGTGGAGCAATCGCTGCAGCTTCTGCATACGACTGGAGTGTACCGGCGACCGGCGGATGTGGAGCACAGTCTTCGAACCTTATGGAGCAGGCCTGTTAACTCCGGATAATTATTGAGGAAGCACTGCACCACCAGGTTCAAGGTGTGAGCCAAGCAAGGTATGTGTCTGAGTTTTGAAAGGGCTATGGCTGCCACAAAATTCCGGCCGTTATCACTAACTACCTTGCCTTCCTCAAGATGTAGACTGCCCAGCCATGACTCAGTTTGTCGCTGAAAGTAGTCGGCCAGTACCTCCGCCGTGTGTCTGTCGCCCAAACACATCATCTGCAACACAGCCTGCTGACGCTTTCCACTAGCTGATCGATAGTGGGACACATCGTGTGCACCACTGTCAGCTGCGGATGCAGTGCTCGCGCGACTGCGCTCTGTGGACGAGCTTTCGCTTCTGGAGGAGGAGGAGGGTCGAATGCCTACAGCCAACTGTTTCCTATACCGTGGGCTAGGCAGCACTGTGCCATCACAGCTGTCCCCTGTGGACCCTGCATGCACCACATTAACCCAGTGCGCAGTGATGGACACGTAACGGCCCTGGCCATGCCTACTGGACCATGCATCAGTTGTGAGGTGCACCTTTCCACTCACTGATTTCTTGAGTGCATGGACAATGCGGTCTTTCACATGAAGGTGGAGGGCTGGGATGGCTTTGCGAGAAAAGAAGTGGCGACTGGGTGGGTTATAGCGTGGTACTGCATAGGCCATGAGTCTGCGGAAAGCTGCGCTTTCAACCAACCGATAGGGGATCATCTCTAACGAGATTAGTTTGGCAATGTGGGCGTTCAAACCCAGTGTACGCGGATGAGAGGATGAGTACTTTCTTGTCCTACTCATAGTCTCTGGTAGGGTGAGCTGGACTTGAGAGCTGCATATGGTGGAACTAGCGGTGGACATGGCGGACTGAGAGAGGGTTGATGATGGTGATGGAGCTGGTGTTCTTTCTGATGGCCTAGATTCAGTCTTTCATTGCAATAACAGTGTGATTCCCTGACTGATATGCCCTTGCGACGACAACTCAACATTTGCTGCTGGTGGTGTGCTAACCGGTGAACTTACAGTGGGGGAAACAATGTAGCGTTGCTGATTACCTTCTTTGGGAGCAGTAGCACATGTGGTACGTGAGTTTTGGTAGTCCGTCCACGATTGCAAGTGCATGGTGGTTAAATGTCTTAGCATGCAACTGGTATTCAAATTTCTCAGATTTTTCCATCGTCTAAAGGTCTTTGCGCACTTCTTACAGATAACCTTTGCCTGATCATTAGGACTTTGTTCAAAAAAGTACCACACTGCACTCTTCCTCCTATGGAAGACATTTTGAGGCCTTGCACGCTGTGCTATTTTGACCGTCTGGCCAAGCTGTCCTGCAACTCTTTTGGTTTTTGTAACCCATTTTTGGAATGCTCCGGGCCTGCCAGATAACATCTGTTGCGATGTCGATGCCCGCTGTGGATGCTCCTCCTCCTCTTCTGAGCTATTGGCAGCAGCACCCTCTACCCCCAATGGATGCCAATCTGGGTCAGCAACTGGGTCATCCATCACCTCCTCTTCAATGTCATGTGCACCTTCCTCTGTGTCACCGTGTATGGTGGTATAGTATGCAGGAAGGGGCACCTAAGTTTCATCTGGGTTAGATTCTGGTTCAGTTCACTGCGAGTACAATGTAGTGCTCTGAGTGAATGTACCAGCAGAATCATCTATCAGTGGCTGTGCATCAGTACACTCCATGTCAGATTCATCTTTGCCTGGGTAATTCACGATTTGACTTGATAACCCAGGCATGGTATGTGAAAACAGCTCCATGGAGTAATCTGTAGTGTGGCCTGCCGCATCCTTCAATTTTGGTTGGGGTGAAGGAGACAAGGAAAGGTGTGGTTCATGAACATGAGCCTCCAATGAAGACTCAGTGCTTTTATTTTTTAAAACTTTAGAAGAGGAGGCGATAGAGCTGGAGGCTGAGTCAGCAATGTAAGCCAAAACTTGTTCTTGAAGCTCCGGCTTTAAAAGCGGTTTACCTACTCCCAGAAAAGGGAGCCTTCGAGGCCTTGTGGAGCCAGACGATGTCGCAGGCTCAACACCTCCTGCATTAGGTGCTATTTTGCCACTACCAGCAGATCCAACACCAACACCAACACCATCATTACCAGCTGCCAACCCCCGCCCAATTCCACGGACTCTTCCACCACGCTTCCTCAATTTTGGGGAAAATGTACCCAAAAAACCACCAACTATATGGTACTGTAAAACAAGGTACAAGGTGTATATAGTAGTGGGGAGAATTGGAATCTCTGTAGACTTCAGGACACAGTTGGATTCTGTCTGGCCCTGTTTATTTTACACCGTAATGTGACAGGCAGATTCTGGATGGTGTAATAAAGGTGGATAGAGGACTGTGGAGAATTGGAATCTCTGTAGACTTCAGGACACAGTTGGATTCTGTCAGGCCCTGTTTATTTTACACCGCAATGTGACAGGCAGATTCTGGATGTTGTAAGAAAGGTGGATAGAGGACTGTGGAGAATTGGAATTTCTCTACACTTCAGGACACGAAAAACCAGGAGGAGCAAAAAGAGCATAAAGTCACATAATTGTAATAAAATATCAAAATTCTTTATTTAAATATCAACAATGCAATACAGATCATAATGAGGTGCTCATGAATAAATCTGGACATATATCCCAGGGGAAACCCCGTCAAACTCCCCAAGTTGGAAAAAACCCGGCAAGTATACAAAAAATATATATAGATATAGCACGACGCCCCAAAAAGGGTCCTATTACCATATTAGTCACCAGAGGACTGAGTCATATCAAATCAGTAACAAAAATGGGGCTTTAGTACTACCTATTATAAGAGCATAGTAGCAATAGATCATAAAAAATGCTCATAAAAGTTTTCACAAGAAGCCATGTGGCAACTTACCAGGAAGGGAAGAAGAGGGAGAGCCCAGCGTAGGTACCCCCGACGCGCGTTTCGCGACGTCCCCGTCGCTTTATCAAGGAACGTTATCAAGGCCACAGTGAATCTATCTGTGTGTGACTCTGTAAGGATAAGTTGAGGAGTTGGTCCGTTCTTACAGACCTCCACCTTATAGTTTTGTCTGGTTTTCAAACAGTTTAGTATATTTGCTGGTTGATTACATTCAAAACTATAGAGACACAGCATGTGTCAGTCCGTATACTAAAATACGGAGCTTGACAATTTTACATACACTGGACAGCGGTGTACGTGCACGCTCCTCTTTCAGTACCGTGTAACGGCTGTTATCACGGCCACAGTGAAGCTATCTGTGTGTGACTCTGTAAGGATAAGTCGAGGAGTTGTTCTGTTCTTATAGACCTACACTGTAGGGAGATTCCAGTTCTGCCCAATTCTATATACACCTTGTAGTTTGTCATACACTAGGCAATTTCTGCCGGTCACATTGCGGTGTTAAATAAACAGGGCCTGACTGAATCCCACAGTGTCCTAAAGTGTAGAGACACAGCGGGAATCCAGAGCCAGACATCCAGCGGTCTCCCATTCTCCTCCGACCGCTCCGGGTGCTGCTCAGCAATCACGGCGTGCTACTCAGACTTGTTCTGACAGCCTGGATGTTGTTGCCACCTCTGGTGCAGCAATGGTAGCGCATCCTGTTCTGCAGGGAACTGCTCCAGAGGCTAAGTCCTCATGCCGTGCTACTGGGCATGCCCGCAAGGTGACCTCTCACTGGAGAGCAGGGGTCACATGCTCAGGTCCTGCGTCGGATCTGATTGGTCCTTTCCAGGGTACTGGAAGGCCCCGGAAGCGCATGGCTATAAAAAGCCCGCATGGCGGCTCGGCCATGCGCTAGTGTAGCATATTATGCTGTGTGTGTATGGTGATGGATGCATGGACTGGTGTCTGACTTATTATGAAACCCCTTCCCTTGGATATTACGAATGGTGACTGTGTGTTGGGTTAGTCAGCTCCAGATTGTGGCAAGCTACACGCCACTGTGCTTTCCACGCCTACACTAGCGTCCGTTGGAGCCTGGTTCTCGGCGCCGACGCTTGTGGCTATAGTTGCCGCTACGCTGCATTAACAGCAGCTATTGGTGTTCGCGGCTGCGACGCCACATGCCAGCTCCTGTGAGGTTAACAGGGCTAGTGGCATTACGTTTACGTATGCCCAGCGACTCTGTGTCTGAACAGAGCCGCTCCTAGCGTTCGGGTGACGTTAACCCGTGCGCACTACTTCTTCTTCTGTTGCGTCTGCCATTGTCCAGCAGCGGTCTAGTCACCTACCGCACGGTGGACCCCGGGCGGCGAACGCACCTCCTATTATTTATATTTGGTGCGTTCCGCCATCCTTAACATTACACTAGCGCCAGGGTCTGGCTGGTAATGGCTGACGTGCAGCAACTGCAGCGCTATATTCGGCAGCTGGAGAGCAGGTTGGTGGCTATTGAGAGCGCCAACTCAGCTGCGAATACCGCGCTGGCTGCTGCTCAGACAGTCGCAGAGGCTGTCTCACGTGTGCCTACTCTTTTGCCCACGCCGACACTGTCCCGCCTCCCGCTTCCCGACAAGTTTTCGGGTGACAGCGCCACCTGTAGGGGATTCGTGAGCCAGTGCTCAACTCAGCTCGAGCTGCTGGCTGCACGGTTCCCTACAGAGCGGGCTAAGGTGGGCTTTATTGTGTCACTCTTGTCTGGCCGGGCATTACAGTGGGCTACACCTTTGTGGGAACGTGATGATCCGGTGGATCAGGGTGCTGCCCAGTTCCTCGCAGCCCTGAAGCAGGTCTTTTTAGGACCGCGGATCACGCACGACACCTCTTTACAATTACTCTCCCTAACACAGGGGTCGCTCTCGGTCAGCCATTATGCCATCCGGTTCCGGACATTGGCTTCCGAATTAGAGTGGCCGGACAAAGCTTTAGTCCCGGTGTTTTGGAGAGGGTTGGCTGAGCACGTTAAAGACGCTCTAGCTACCAGGGAGGTTCCCACAAGTCTGGAGGAATTGATTGCAGTCTCCACCCGCATTGACCTCCGGTTTACGGAGCACGGGCTGGAACGTGCACAATCCAGACGAAGGGTTAATTTGGCTCCCACCTTCACCGAGCCGCTGAGATACCCCGCACAGGAGCTTGTACCCTCCGAACCTATGGAGGTGTCCCGCACTGACTCCAAGTCACCACCGGTGCGTAGTTATGTACGCTGCTACCAGTGTCGACAACTTGGACACTCGGCCAGCACGTGTCCTTTGCGGGTGAAAAAACGCCCACGTCCTGTGGTCATAGGAGGTGGTCAGTCCAGCATGAAACCCTTCTCACCCAAACCGGTATTCCGGGGTACTTTAGACAGTGGTCCCCTCACCTGGGAGGCGGATGTTATCGTGGATTCTGGGGCTGAAGGGAATTTTATGTCCTCAACCTTCGCCCAGAAACACGCTATCCCTCAGGTGTTGCTGCCTCAACCACTGACCATCATGGTGGTTAATGGGGCGCGTTTGCCTACCCAGGTGACCCATCAGACAGTCCCACTCGGGCTTTCTATCTCTCCGTCCCATCGAGAGATCCTATCCCTGCTCATTTTGCCAGACGGTATTGACCAGGTGCTACTTGGTCTTCCCTGGCTCCGTTGCCACTCTCCTCATATTGAGTGGGCATCAGGGAAAATACTGGCCTGGATCAAAAGTTGTGAGGGAAAGTGTCTGAAGGGCAGTCTTCAGGTGGCTTCCACTGAAGTGCCTGCGGATCTCTCCGCACTTCCTAAACCCTACCATCAGTACGCGGACGTCTTCTCCAAAAGATCTGCGGAGACGCTTCCTCCACACCGCCCATATGATTGCCCGATAGATCTCATGCCAGGCACAGAACCTCCTAGAGGCTGTGTGTACCCATTATCACTCCCTGAGACAGAAGCTATGTCACAATACATCCGGGAGAACCTGGCTAGAGGTTTTATCAGGAAGTCGGTGTCGCCGGCTGGTGCAGGGTTCTTTTTCGTTCAGAAAAAGAGCGGAGAGTTACGTCCCTGCCTTGATTACAGAGGTCTCAATGCCATAACAGTGAAGAACAAGTACCCTCTTCCCTTGATCTCTGAACTATTTGACAGGTTGCGAGGGGCCCGGATCTTTACAAAACTAGATCTACGGGGGGAATACAACCTGATCCGCATTCGCGAGGGAGACGAGTGGAAGACAGCCTTTAACACCAGGGATGGCCACTATGAATATCTGGTCATGCCCTTTGGCCTATGTAATGCGCCAGCTGTCTTCCAAGACTTCGTCAATGACGTCTTCCGCGATATGCTGTCTACTTCGGTGGTGGTCTATCTGGATGATATACTCATCTTCTCGCCAGATTTGGCCACTCACCGGAGAGACGTATGCAGGGTCTTCGACCGTTTACGGGTGAACTCTCTATACGCCAAGCTGGAGAAGTGCCAGTTTGAGCAGGAGTCCTTGCCGTTCCTGGGCTATATCATCTCGGCCCAGGGATTGGCTATGGATCCGGCCAAACTTCAAGCGGTGATGGACTGGCAAGAACCCCATTCACTCAAAGCGGTGCAGCGCTTCTTAGGGTTCGTAAATTATTACCGCCAGTTTATACCGCACTTCTCCACATTGGAGGCTCCTTTGGTTGCTCTCACCAAGAAAGTAGCTAACCCTAATGCTTGGTCAGAACAGGTCTCCAAGGCCTTCTTGTCTATCAAATCCCACTTTGCTGGCGCTCCCATCTTGCATCGTCCCGATGTGAACAAGCCATTTATTCTGGAGGTAGATGCCTCTTCCGTCGGTGCAGGAGCAGTCCTCTTCCAGAAGGATGCTCAAGGTCGGAAGCATCCTTGCTTCTTTTTCTCAAAGACCTTCTCACCGGCGGAGAAGAATTACTTCATCGGTGACAGGGAGCTGCTGGCCATGAAGTTGGCCTTTTCTGAGTGGAGACATCTCCTGGAGGGGGCTCGGTTTCCCTTCCAGGTATTCACGGACCATAAGAATCTGGTCTATTTGCAAACGGCCCAGCGCCTGAACTCCCGTCAGGCTAGGTGGTCGCTTTTCTTTTCCCGCTTCCGCTTCACCCTGCATTATCTCTCCGGAGAGAAGAACGTCCGTACAGATGCTCTTTCATGCTCGGTGGTTTCGGCGGAAGAGGGAGAGGCTGAGCCTCAGCTTATTCTCCCCTCGGAGAGTTTTACAACCGTGGCTCCAGTTTCACTCGAGTCAGTGCCACCGGGCAAGACCTTGGTTCCTCCTCAGCTACGGCCGGAGGTCCTCGCCTGGGCACACGCCTCCAGGGTAGGTGGTCATTTTGGCAATAAACGGACCACCGAACTCCTGGCAAGGTCATATTGGTGGCCACATATGGCTCGAGACGTTAAGGAATACGTGCAGGCATGCATTTCGTGTGCTCGGAACAGACCCTCTAGACAGAGGCCGGCGGGGCTGTTATATCCCCTGCCAGTGGCGGATAGACCGTGGGAGATGGTTGGCATGGATTTCATAATTGGCCTGCCCAAGTCTGGTGGCAGTATGGTCATCTGGGTGGTCACCGACCATTTTTCCAAAATGGTGCATCTGGTGCCACTTGCACGGCTGCCTTCCGCCCGTGGTCTTGCCACTTTGTTCATAAAGTACGTGTTCCGTTTACATGGCATGCCGGACAAAATCGTGAGTGACCGAGGTTCCCAGTTTGCGTCTCGGTTCTGGAGGGAGCTCTGCAGCTTACTCAGCATCAAGCTAAATCTGTCCTCCGCCTACCATCCCGAGACGAACGGCTTGGTCGAAAGAGCCAATCAGACCTTGGTTACCTACCTGCGGAATTTTGTCTCAGCCAGGCAGGATGACTGGGCATCCTTGCTACCTTGGGCTGAATTTGCCCTAAACAATGCGGTGGCTGATTCCACTGGTAAGACGCCCTTCCTCCTAAACTACGGTCAACATCCACGCGTTCCTATTCCGATGCCAGTGTCCTCCACTGACTCCAGGGTGGCAGACTGGGCAGTGGAGGCCCGGGACATTTGGGATCGCACTCAGGATGCTATTCGTGCTTCTAAGGAAAGGATGAGGGCGTCCGCCGACACATATCGGCGACCCGCTCCAAGCTTCTCCCCTGGCGACATGGTGTGGCTCTCCACCCGAAACATCAAACTACGGGTCGAGTCCCCTAAGTTCGCGCCGCGATATATTGGACCATTCAAGGTCCTTGAGCGAATTAGCTCAGTGGTCTACCGTCTGGCTCTTCCTCCACATTTAGCCATTTCGGACGTGTTTCATGTGTCCCTCCTCAAACCAGTTCACATGGCCCGGTTTTCTGAGTCATCGGCCGGGTCGTCAGACTTATCATCTGACGAGTTTGAGGTTAATGCCATCGTAGGGCGCAGGTTTGTCCGTGGCAAAAAATTTTATTTAGTGGATTGGAAGGGTCATGGGCCCGAGGCTCGAACCTGGGAACCGGTGGAGAATATCCACGCACTGCTCCTGATCGTGGCTTTTGAGCGCAGTGGGGAGGGGGCCTTAGGAGGGGGGGTAATGTTAGGCGTCGGATTCCTGACACTGCACAGCGGGAATCCAGAGCCAGACATCCAGCGGTCTCCCATTCTCCTCCGACTGCTGCTCAGCAATCACGGCGAGCCAGGCGTGCTACTCAGACTTGTTCTGACAGCCTGGATGTTGCTGCCACCTCTGGTGCAGCAATGGTAGCGCATTCTGTTCTGCAGGGAACTGCTCCAGAGGCTAAGTCCTCATGCCGTGCTACTGGGCATGCCCGCAAGGTGACCTCTCACTGGAGAGCAGGGGTCACATGCTCAGGTCCTGCGTTAGATCTGATTGGTCCTTTCCAGGGTACTGGAAGGCCCCGGAAGCGCATGGCTATAAAAAGCCCGCATGGCGGCTCGGCCATGCGCTAGTGTAGCATATTATGCTGTGTGTGTATGGTGATGGATGCATGGACTGGTGTCTGACTTATTATGAAACCCCTTCCCTTGGATATTACGAATGGTGACTGTGTGTTGGGTTAGTCAGCTCCAGATTGTGGCAAGCTACACGCCACTGTGCTTTCCACGCCTACACTAGCGTCCGTCGGTGCCTGGTTCTCGGCGCCGACGCTTGTGGCTATAGTTGCCGCTACGCTGCATTAACATCAGCTATTGGTGTTTGCGGCTGCGACGCCACATGCCAGCTCCTGTGAGGTTAACAGGGCTAGCGGCGTTACGTTTATGTATGCCCAGCGACTCTGTGTCTGAACAGAGCCGCTCCTAGCGTTCGGGTGACGTTAACCCGTGCGCACTACTTCTTCTGTTGCGTCTGCCATTGTCCAGCAGCGGTCTAGTCACCTACCGCACGGTGGACCTCGGGCGGCGAACGCACCTCCTATTATTTATATTTGGTGCGTTCCGCCGTCCTTAACACATTCCAATTCTACACAGTCCTCTATACACCCTTCTAACAGCATAGGGAATCTGCCTGTCATATTGCGGTGTTAAATAAACAGGGCCTGACTGAATCCCACAGTGTCCTGAAGTGTAGAGACATTCCAATTCTACACAGTCCTCTATACACCCTTCTAACAGCATAGAGAATCTGCCTATCATATTGCGGTGTTAAATAAACAAGGCCTGACTGAATCCCACAGTCTCCTGAAGTGTAGAGACATTCCAATTCTACACAGTCCTCTATACACCCTTCTAACAGCATAGAGAATCTGCCTGTCATATTGCGGTGTTAAATAAACAGGGCCTGACTGAATCCCACAGTGTCCTGAAGTGTAGAGACATTCCAATTCTCCCCAGTACTATATACACCTTGTACCTTGTTTTATAGTACCAGAGAGTTGGTGTAAATTTGGGTAAATTTTTCCAGAAAATGAGGAAGTGTGGTGGAAGAGTCCGTGGAAGTGGGCGGGGGTTGGCAGCTGGTAATGATGGTGTTGGTGTTGGTGGTGGATCTGCTGGTAGTGGCAAAAGCAAAATAGCACCTAATACTGGAGGTGTTGAGGCTGCGTCATCGTCTGGCTCCACAAGGTCTCGAAGGCTCCCTTTTCTGGGAGTAGGTAAACCACTTCTAAAGCCGGAGCTTCAAGAACAAGTTTTGGCTTACATTGCTGACTCAGCCTCCAGCTCTATTGCCTCCTCTTCTGAAGTTTTAAAAAATAAAAGCACTGAGTCATCATTGGAGGCTCATGGTCATGAACCACACCTTTCCTTGTGTCCTTCACCCCTACCAAAATTGAAGGATGCCGAAGGCCACACTACAGATTACTCCATGGAGCTGTTTCACATACCATGCCTGGGTTATCAAGTCAAATCGTGAATTACCCAGGCCAAGATGAATCTGACATGGAGTGCACTGATGCACAGCCACTAGGGTTGAGCGACTTTTGTTTTTTTAGGGTCAAGTTTCGTTTCATGAAACCCGACTTTTCCAAAAGTCGGGTTGAGCAAAATCGTCCGACTATAGGGAAAAGTCGGAGGTCCGTCCGAAACACGAAACCCAATGTAAGTCAATGGGGAATTAAAGTCGGCAGTGAGAGGAGGACAGGAAACACACCTACAGTGCCCATTTGAATGCCAAAAGCATCAATTCTTATTACTTAAGCTTGTCAACCTTAATTTACTTCATAATACTAGTTACGCACTGAAAAAGGGGGTTATTTGGCTTCAGTTGTGGGGGGGTAGGGCTGACTCCAGGTTTTCGTGGGCCCAGGGCCAAAGAGCGCCCCTTTAACACATACCACAACTCATGATGCTCCGATACGGCAGAGAAATAGCAGTATAGTACAATGAAAAATACTTCACTTCTTACATCTCATGACTGACATCCATTTTAAATTCTCCAATACCTCCAAAAACGGACAGTATATAACTCCATACAGTATAATGGCCAGCGCTTAGTGCGCTATACAGAGTAATGAGGCCCATATATTTCTCCATATGGAATCATTGATCCCATATAATGTTTCAAACCGTATATGATGAGCTCCACATAATGCTATAGTATATGTTGGTCCCAATGGATGAAGCTCCACTGTCTTATGGGCCCAAATAATGCTCCATATATAATAGGCCCCATTTCTACTGCTCTAGTGTATAATGGGCCCTGTAAATGCTGCTCCAGTGTCTGATGTCCACCTTTGGAATGCTCCAGTGTATGGTGGGCCCCATATATCATTCTCCAGAGTATAGTGCTCCCCAAAAATTGCTGTCCCAACATTGAAAACAATTACATAAGTCTCCTTGCTAGGGAATCCCTGCACTACTCTGAACTCCTTGTCGTCCCCATCTTCCATCTCACTGCACTTGGCTGTTTAGGCCCTCCCACCGGCAGAGACAATTTTGCGTACTATGCGGTGCCCTGTGCCAGTGCCATCGCCCATGAGTATGCCCCCCCACCTGCTCAAGGAACCTGCACTTTCATCTGCACCTTCCTCTTTGTCACCGTGTAAGGTGGTATAGTATGTGGGAAGGGGAACCTGAGTTTCCTCTGGGTCAGATTCTGGCAGTGTAGAGTGCGAGGGAAATGTAGTGGTCTGGGTCAATGTACCAGCAGTGGCTGGGCCTCAGTGCACTTGTGGCATCCCCAAGAGTACGGTCGCCACTGTGGCATTACCTTCCTCCTAGGGAGTGTGTTCTCAAGCTTGGGAGCAACGAAGGATCTCTCTAGCAGTGAAACCAATACACAACACATTTCCCACTCCAGGCTAGCAGGGAGACCTCTGAACCTGACTGCTGAGGAGCTGCTCTCTGTGGTCGGGAGGAGGTAAGTTAGGGCACTCTGTGCAGGGAAGGGGAAGTGTGTGGACATGAGAAGGGGAGCTGGAGGATGAGCAGAGTTAAGGCTAACTCCTAGCTGGAGCGCATGGTCCCGATTCCGGTCTCCGACTTTGTAGGGACACTGACGTTCCTGCAGCAGAAACCGGGGGAAGTAGCAGCTATAAATGCTCTGTACCCAACTAAGGCTCGGAGGCCCCAGCATCGACGTGTGGGAGCCAGAAGGAAAAGGCTACAGCTGTCTGCCATACAAGTAAAGTCTGAGGAACATCTGTTAGACAGGAGGCGCTTCAGTGAACCACGGTCCTGTGAGTGCTTCCCCCACAAGCGCTAGAAAGGAGACGTTCAGGAAAGTACATGTTGGCGGAGTGTTGGAAGGGAGCTTTCCATTTTGGTCCCGGAGGTTGGCTGAGGTCCTGACCCGGAGGACACAGCACGGAGGCAGGCATCTGTGTAACCTGCAGACTGTGAGTAAAGCTTTGGAACTGCACGCTCTGGTGTCCTACAGTTATTCCAGCACCGCTACATCTGGGTACCAGCACCTACACCACCTGTGCCTTTCCCCCATCACTACATCTACACTTCCCTGGGACTCCAGCTCCACCTTTGGGGAGCTTCACCATCTTTGCTGCACAACACCATCAGTCCCAGAGGATCTGCATGCAGCGTCGGCCTAACCTCTATGTTGCCGAACACCACAGGTGGCGTCAAACTATCTATATAAACTCTTTACCATTATACCACGCCATTTACATGGGCGCCCAGGGCCACCATCCGGGTCACCGCTGCTGTGACACATCCCACTGACACCGGCCCAGTACCGAGTACCCCACAGCCCTGGGAGGGCGACCCATATGCCGACTGCTGATCGGGCGGCGTTATTCCCACGAACCGCCAAACAGCATCCATGAAGGCAAAGTTTTTGTTTTCCGGGGGCAGTATTATTGCAAAGCTGAACCTTAAAGGAATGTCCAAAAGGGCACCACCAGGAGTGGAGCCTGTGGCTTAATTGGACTCCACCCGGGAAACCACAACCATGCCACCTAAAGAAAAGATGCACACTTTGAAAGCTTTGTCGATTCTGTGTGTGGTGTGGTATGTGTGTTTGTAGTTGTGCAAGCGATTTCTCAGCTTTAATCCGTTAACAACCGAGACTCCGGCATGCCCCTGCAGTACGCGTCAAGCTTACTAGAGGGATAAGCGAGGCTCTGGCACGTGAGATCGAGCAATAACTGGTCTAGCATTCCCGTACATGTCCAGGGCTGCATGCACGCTACACTGAAAGGACTAGCTTTTGTCGCTTACAGGTGCAGATAACCTGCTGAACTCCGTTAGTGATGGGGATCTGGGATTCAGATTATTCCTCGCGAACGATGATTTCCCAGTAAGTTCAGGTCAACCGCAATTCCGGAGTTAGGCCTAACCGTCATTCCTGAAAAAACTACGTGTCCAAACCACAGGTGCTGTAGCTTGCTTAACAGCTCCGCAGCCGTTCTCAGGCCCAGTATGGATTCGACAACATTGTAGAAAGTTGATAAAGTGTACAGTTTCACCGGATAACACGTATATATGTAGCCTAGTTTACACATTAAAAATATATGTCTATAGATCAGGAGGCAGACTCAGATGTTCTCAGGCCCAGTATGGATTTGACCAGATTGTACAAAGTTGAGAAAGGGTACTTTATCACTGGATAGCACGTATATATAGCATAGTTTAAACATGTAAAATCTCCGTGTTCTCAGTATGGATTACACAGCAATCTAAAAAGTGGAAAAAAGGAAATGCATTTGAGGCGTACACAACTATATACTTTTGGTGTTATTTTTAAATCTTCATATATATTTCTGTCTCAGTAATACAGTCCAGGATCTCCGCAATAGGAAATGAGATGCATACAATTACTGACATAAAGGCTAGTGATTGCAGAAATCTAGGAATTACTATTCACGGGAAAAACTTCCGTCATAATTCTCATAGGCTATGCTGACCCTCAATTAATTTGTGTGTTGAGACAGTGAAAACATTTTTTTGTGAATAAAGTCTTGCTGTATCGCACTTCCGTTGATTCCATCCCTGTTACTCATCTCAATCAAATTTTTATCACAGGGAGCGATGTAAACATGGTGCTCACTGGCTATCATGATCTGTCACGTAACTTTGGAGTGCAAAAGACAGAAGCCACAGGCCGTAGGCGATTCTATTTGATTGGCATGAGAGGGCACATTTTAAAATGTGCGCCGGAATGTCACACGTTTGTGAGTAGGAAAACTGTGAAAGCTGATGATAAACCACCACTGCATGTCATTGTGAGTCGACGCCCATAAGAAATGGAAGCAATTGATCATCTGGAGCTAGAGCCGGCCAGCAGGACAGGGCATAGCTACATCTTAACCATCATCTTTCAGTTCAATCAATTTGTAGTGGCACTCCCAGTGAAGGATTTGACAGCCCAGACTACACAGCGGAGGAGCAGGGAGAGGTAAACATTGCAAATGCTGGGGCCCTGCCCAAGCAAGGAGGGCACACTCGTGGGCGTCGGTACTGGCACTAGGCACCTCATAGTACGGCGGTGTGTCTGACGGCGGGTGTGCATCACCACCGTCAGAGACACTTGATTGCACTATGAGAGACCCTGTACCAGTGCGAGCGCCCAAGAATCGGCCTACCCACCTGTCCAGGGCAACGGCACTCGCACGCTCGTGCGCTAGGTGGTGACCCTGGCCATGGGGGGGGGCAACCCAATTAGGGCGGTTTACAAAGTGGCATATGTTGATGTGGGACATTCAGCTGCTGCAAAAGGCGAAATAGGTCAAGTTCGCGGAATAGGAGGAGCACCAAAGCAAGACATTTTTCTGGCAACCTATGTGTCATCAAGGGAAGGTGGGACAAAATCCTTGGAAACCCATGCATGGTTCATTTTAATGAAGGTTAGATCATCCACATTTTGGGTTGACAGACGGGTCCTTTTTTCTGTCAGGATTGATCCAGCTGCACTGAAGACTCTTTCCGATAGCACACTTGCAGCTGGGCAAGCGAGCTCCTGTAAGGCATATTGTGCCAATTTAGGCCAGGTGTCCAGTTTAGCGGCCCAATAGTCAAAGGGGAATGACCTGTGCGGGAGAACATCGATAAGGGAGGAAAAGTAGTTTGTAACCATAGTTGACAACTGCTGTCTCCTGTCACTTTCCATCGATGCAGTATTACCAGTTGTGTGAGCGGTACTTGAAAAATCAGTCCACAACATTGTCATGAAACCCCTGTCTCCAATGCCACTTCTGCTGTGTGCACCAGGAACACCTCTGCCAAGCTGCCTCCGGCCCGTACGGCTCGTGTGAGAACCATCACCGCTGCTGTGTGCTGGGAATGCCTCAACCAACCGGTTTACCAGAGTTGTTTGCTTATTAGCCAATATTAGGTCAAGGTTCTCCTGTGGCATGATGTTTTGTAATTTGCCTTTATAGCGTGGATCCAGGATGCTGGCCAACCAGTAGTCGTCATCGTTCATCATTTTGGCAATGCGGGGGTCCCTTTTTAGGATCTGCAAGGCATAATCTGACATGTGGGCCAATGTTCCCGGTGTCAATGATGCACTGCGAGTGCTGGCTGGAGGAGCACTTTCTGGCAAATCCACATCCCTCCAGTCACCCACAAACCCTGTACCAGACCTTGCCACGCCAACATTTTCACTTTCCCCACAAGGTGCATCCTCCTCCCCTAAGTAATCATCCCCATCATCATCCTCCTTCTCCTCTTCTTCCTCCACCTCGTCCAGGAGAGGTCCCTGAGCAGACAATGGCTGAATGTCATCAAGGATTCCCTCCTCCTCTTCCTCCTCGTCAACATTGGCTACAGACGCCTGCTCCTTAAGGTGCATCAAAGTTTGCATGAGCAGACGCATAAGTGGGATGCTCATGCTTAGGATGGCGTCGTCTGCACTTATCAGCCATGTGCATTCGTCAAAACACTGAAGGACTTTACAGAGGTCTTTCAGCTTCGACCACTGCACACCTGTCAACTCCATGTCTGCTCTCAAAGTTCCTGGCCGTGTATCCTCCCACAAATGCATTATGGCCTGCCTCTGTTCGCACAGCCGCTCAACCATGTGCAGGGTGGAGTTCCACCTTGTTGCAATGTCGATAATGAGGCGGTGGTTGGGAAGGTGGAGCAATCGCTGCAGCTTCTGCATACGAATGGAGTGTACAGGCGACCGGCGGATGTGCGCGCACAGTCTTCGCACCTTCTGGAGCAAGGCTGTTAACTCCGGCTAATTGTTGAGGAAGCACTGCACCACCAGGTTCAAGGTGTGAGCCAAGCAAGGTATGTGGCTGAGTTTTGAAAGGGCTATGGCTGCCACAAAATTACGGCCGTTATCACTAACTACCTTGCCTGCCTCAAGATGTATACTGCCCAGCCATGACTCAGTTTGTCGCTGAAAGTACTTGGCCAGCACCTCCGCGGTGTGTCTGTCGCCCAAACACATCATCTGCAACACAGCCTGCTGACGCTTTCCACTAGCTGCTCGATAGGGGGACACCTCGTGTGCAACAGTGGCAGCTGCAGATGGAGTGCTCGTACCACTGCGCTCTGTGGACGAGCTTTCGCTTCTGGAGGAGGAGGGGGGTCGAATGCCTACAGTCAACTGTTTCCTATACCGTGGGCTAGGCAGCACTGTCCCACCACCGCTGTCCCCTGTGAACCCTGCATCCACCACATTAACCCTGTGCGCAGTGATGGACACGTAACGGCCCTGGCCATGCTGACTGGACCATGCATCTGTTGTGTGGTGCACCTTTCCACTCACTGACTGCTTGAGTGCATGGACAATGCGGTCTTTCACCTAATGGTGGAGCGCTGGGATGGCTTTGCGAGAGAAGAAGTGGCTACTGGGTAGGTCATAGCGTGGTACTTCATAGGCCATGAGTTCGCGGAAAGCTGCGCTTTCCACCAACCGATAGGGCATCATCTCTAACGAGATTAGTTTGGCAATGTGGGCGTTCAAACCCAGTGTATGCGGATGAGAGACTGAGTACTTTCTTGACCTACTCATAGTCTCTGGGAGGGTGAGCTGGACTTGAGAGCTGCATATGGTGGAACTAGCGGTGGACAGGGCGGACTGAGAGAGGGTTGATGATGGTGATGGAGTTGGTGTTCTTTCTGATGGCCTAGATTCAGTCTTTCGTTGATATAACAGTAGGATTCCCTGACTGCTTTGGCCTTGCAACGACACCTCAACATTTGCTGCTGTGCTAACCGGTGGGCTTACAGTGGGGGAAACATTGTAGCGTTGCTGACTACCTTCTTTGTGATCAGTTGCACATGTGGTACTTGAGGTTTGGTGTTGTGTCCACGCTTGCAAGTGAATGCTGGTTAAATGTCTAAGCATGCAACTGGTATTCAAATTTTTCAGATTTTTCCCTCGGCTAAAGGTCTTTGCACACTTCTTACAGATAACCTTGGCCTGATCATGAGGATCTTGTTCAAAAAAGTGCCACACTGCACTCTTCCTACTTTGGAAGACATTTTGCGGCCTAGCACGCTGTGCTATTTTGACCGTCTGGACAAGCTGTCCAGCAACTCTTTTGATTTTTGGAACCTGTCTTTGGAGTGCTCCGGGCCTGCCAGATAACAGCTGTTGCGATGTCGATGTCTGCTGTGGATGCTCCTCCTCATCTGAGCTATTGGAAGCAGCACCCTCTTCCCCCAATGGATGCCAATCTGGGTCAACAACTGGGTCATCCATCACCTCCTCTTCAATGTCATGTGCACCTTCCTCTGTGTCACCGTGTATGGTAGTATAGTATGCGGGAAGGGGCACCTGAGTCTCATCAGGGTCAGAATCTGGCTCATTACACTGCGAGGACAATGTAGTGCTCTGAGTGAATATACCAGCAGAATCATCTATCAGTGACTGTGCATCAGTGCACTCCATGTCAGATTCATCTTGGCCTGGGTATTTCACCATTTCACTTGATAACCCAGGCATGGTATGTGAAAACAGCTCCATGGAGTAATCAGTTGTATGGCCTGCGTCATCCTTCAATCTTGGTTGGGGTGAAGGACACAAGGAAAGGTGTGGTTCATGAACATGAGCCTCCAATGACGACTCAGTGCTTTTATTTTTTACAACTTCAGAAGAGGAGGCGATAGAGCTGGAGTCTGAGTCAGCAATGTAAGCCAAAACTTTTTCCTGAAGCTCTGGCTTTAAAAGCGGTTTGCCAACTCCTAGAAAACTAAGCCTTCGAGGCCTTGTGGAGCAAGACGATGACGCAGGCTCAACACCTCCTGCATTCGGTCCTATTTTGCTTTTGCCACTACCATCAGATCCACCACCAACACCATCATTACCAGCTGGCAACCCCCGCCCAATTCCACGGCCTCTTCCACCAGCCTTCCTCATTTTTGGTAAAAATGTACACAAAATCCCACAAACTATATAGTAATGTAAAACAAGGTACAAGGTGTATATAGGACAGGGGAGATGTAGAATTTCTGAACACACTTGTGGACACTGTTGGACTGTGTGAGGCCCAGTGAATATCACACCGCTATTAGAGTTGAGCGACTTTTGGTTTTTTAGGGTCGAGTTTCGTTTCGTGAAACCCGACTTTTCCAAAAGTCGGGTCGAGCAAGATCGTCCGATTAAAGGGAAAAGTCGGGGTCGTCCCGAAACACGAAACCCAATGTAGGTCAATGGGGAATAAAAGTCGGCAGTGAGAGGAGGACAGGAAACACACCTACAGTGCCCATTTGAATGCCAAAAGCATCAATTCTTCTTACTTAAGTTTGTCAACCTTAATTAACTTCATAATACAAGTTACGCACTGAAAAATGGGGGTTATTTGGCTAAAGTTGTGGGGGGGAGGGCTGGCTGCAGGTTTTCATGTGCCCTGGGCGAAAGAGCGCCCCTTTAACACATACCACAACTCATCATGCTCCGATACGGCAGAGAAATAGCGGTATAGTACAATGAAAAATACTTCACTTTTTACATCTCATGACAAGGCCCATCTATTTCTCCATACAGAATCATTGGTCCCATATAATGTTTGAAACAGTATATGATGAGCTCCACATAATGCTACAGTATATGTTGGTCCCCATGGATGAAGCTCCACTGTCTTATGGGCCCAAATAATGCTCCAAACATAATGGGCCCCATTTCTAATGCTCTAGTGTATAATGGGCCCTGTAAATGCTGCTCCAGTGTCTGATGTCCACCTTTGGAATGTTCCAGTGTATGGTGGGCCCCATCTATCATTCTCCAGAGTATAGTGCTCCCCAAAAATTGATGTCCCAACATTGAAAACAATGAAATAAGTCTCCTCGCTAGGGAATCCCTGTACTAGTCTGGACTCCTCGTCGTCCCCATCTTCCATCTCACTGCACAGTATTTCAACCTTGCAAGTGCTGTGATCCTGAGCAAGCAGGGGGGGCACACTCGTTGGCGACGGCACTGGCACAGGGCCTCTGATAGTACGGTGGTGTGTCTGATGGCGGATGGGCCGAACCTGCACTTTCATCTGCAGCTTCCTCTTTGTCACCGTGTAAGATGGAACTGTATATGGGAAGGGTAACCTGAGTTTCATCAGGGTCAGATTCAGGCCGTGTAGCGTGCGAGGGGAATGTAGTGGTCTGGGTCAATGTACCAGCAGATTCATCGAGCAGTGGCTGGGCATCAGTGCACTTGTGTCGCCCCCAGGAGTACGGTCGCCACAGTGGCATTACCTTCTTCCTAGGGAGTGTGATGTCATGCTTGGGAGCAACGAACGATCTCTCTAGCAGGTTAACTGTTTGGGCGGCGTTATTCCCACGAGTCATGACCCTCCAAACAGCGTTCATGAAGGCAAAGTGTTTGTTTTACGAGGGCAGTATGGTTGCAAAGCTGAACCTTAAAGGAATGTCCAGAAGGGCACCACCAGGAGTGGAGCCTACGGTTAAATTCGACTCCACCTGGGAAACCTCAACCATGCCAGCTACAGAACAGATGCACACATTGCAAGCTTAATTCCGTTAACGAACGAGACTCCGTCATGCCCCGCTGTCCGAGTCCGGCTTACTAGAGGGACACGTGAGGCTCTGGAACATGAGATTGGCCAATAACTGGTGTGTCATGCCCTTACATGTCCGTGGCTGCATGTGCGCTACACTGAAAAGGCCAGCGTTTGTCGCTTACAGGTGCAGATAACCCGCTGAACAACGTTAGTGATGGGGATCACTGATTACAATTATTACCCGCGAACAATGATTTCCCAGTAAGTGCAGGTCAACTGCAGTTCCGGAATTAGGCCTAACCGTCATTCCTGAAAAAATGAAAAACTTACGTGTGCAAACCACAGGTGCTGTAGCTTGCTTAACAGCTCGCCAGCCGTTCTCACGCCCAGTATGGATTACACGTGATTGCACAAAGGTTAGAAAGGGTACCCTATCCCCGGATAACATGTATGGATAGCGTACACATTCAAAATATATGTCTCAGGAGGCAGGCTCAGACGGTGTTAGGCCCAGTATGGATTGCACGTGATTGCACAAAGGTTAGAAAGGGTACCGTATCCCTGGATAACATGTATGGATAGCGTACACATTCAAAATATATGTCTATACAGCATGAGGCAGGCTCAGACGGTGTTAGGCCCAGTATGGATTGCACGTCATTGCACAAAGGTTAGAAAGGGTACCGTATCCCCGGATAACATGTATGGATAGCGTACACATTCAAAATATATGTCTATACAGCATGAGGCAGGCTCAGACGGTGTTAGGCCCAGTATGGATTGCACGTCATTGCACAAAGGTTAGAAAGGGTACCGTATCCCCGGATAACATGTATGGATAGCGTACACATTCAAAATATATGTCTATACAGCATGAGGCAGGCTCAGACGGTGTTAGGCCCAGTATGGATTGCACGTCATTGCACAAAGGTTAGAAAGGGTACCGTATCCCTGGATAACATGTATGGATAGCGTACACATTCAAAATATATGTCTATACAGCATGAGGCAGGCTCAGACGGTGTTAGGCCCAGTATTGATTGCACGTCATTGCACAAAGGTTAGAAGGGGTACCGTATCCCCGGATAACATGTATGGATAGCGTACACATTCAAAATATATGTCTATACAGCATGAGGCAGGCTCAGACGGTGTTAGGCCCAGTATGGATTGCACGTCATTGCACAAAGGTTAGAAAGGGTACCGTATCCCCGGATAACATGTATGGATAGCGTACACATTCAAAATATATGTCTATACAGCATGAGGCAGGCTCAGACGGTGTTAGGCCCAGTATGGATTGCACGTCATTGCACAAAGGTTAGAAGGGGTACCGTATCCCCGGATAACATGTATGGATAGCGTACACATTCAAAATATATGTCTATACAGCATGAGGCAGGCTCAGACGGTGTTAGGCCCAGTATTGCACGTCATTGCACAAAGGTTAGAAAGGGTACCGTATCCCCGGATAACATGTATGGATAGCGTACACATTCAAAATATATGTCTATACAGCATGAGGCAGGCTCAGACGGTGTTAGGCCCAGTATGGATTGCACGTCATTGCACAAAGGTTAGAAAGGGTACCGTATCCCCGGATAACATGTATGGATAGCGTACACATTCAAAATATATGTCTATACAGCATGAGGCAGGCTCAGACGGTGTTAGGCCCAGTATGGATTGCACGTCATTGCACAAAGGTTAGAAGGGGTACCGTATCCCCGGATAACATGTATGGATAGCGTACACATTCAAAATATATGTCTATACAGCATGAGGCAGGCTCAGACGGTGTTAGGCCCAGTATTGCACGTCATTGCACAAAGGTTAGAAAGGGTACCGTATCCCCGGATAACATGTATGGATAGCGTACACATTCAAAATATATGTCTATACAGCATGAGGCAGGCTCAGACGGTGTTAGGCCCAGTATGGATTGCACGTCATTGCACAAAGGTTAGAAAGGGTACCGTATCCCCGGATAACATGTATGGATAGCGTACACATTCAAAATATATGTCTATACAGCATGAGGCAGGCTCAGACGGTGTTAGGCCCAGTATGGATTGCACGTCATTGCACAAAGGTTAGAAGGGGTACCGTATCCCCGGATAACATGTATGGATAGCGTACACATTCAAAATATATGTCTATACAGCATGAGGCAGGCTCAGACGGTGTTAGGCCCAGTATGGATTGCACGTCATTGCACAAAGGTTAGAAGGGGTACCGTATCCCCGGATAACATGTATGGATAGCGTACACATTCAAAATATATGTCTATACAGCATGAGGCAGGCTCAGACGGTGTTAGGCCCAGTATGGATTGCACGTCATTGCACAAAGGTTAGAAAGGGTACCGTATCCCCGGATAACATGTATGGATAGCGTACACATTCACAATATATGTCTATACAGCATGAGGCAGGCTCAGACGGTGTTAGGCCCAGTATGGATTGCACGTCATTGCACAAAGGTTAGAAGGGGTACCGTATCCCCGGAAAACATGTATGGATAGCGTACACATTCAAAATATATGTCTATACAGCATGAGGCAGGCTCAGACGGTGTTAGGCCCAGTATGGATTGCACGTCATTGCACAAAGGTTAGAAAGGGTACCGTATCCCTGGATAACATGTATGGATAGCGTACACATTCAAAATATATGTCTCAGGAGGCAGGCTCAGACGGTGTCAGGCACAGTATGGATTTGACGGCCCAGATTACACAGCTGAGGAGCAGGGAGAGGTAAAGATTGCAAATGCTGGGGCCCTGCCCAAGCAAGGGGGGCCCACTCGTGGGCGTCGGTACTGGCACTGGGCCCCTCATAGTACAGCGGTGTGTCTGACGCCGGGTGTGCACCACCACCGTCAGAGACACTTGATTGCACTATGAGGGACCCTGTGCCAGTGCCCGCGCCCAAGAGTCGGCCTACCCACCTGTCCAGGGCAACGGCACTCGCACGGTGTCGTGCGGTAGGTGGTGACCCCGGCCATGGGGGGGAGGCAGCACAGTTATGGAGTTTTAGAAAGTGGCATATGTTGATGTTGGACATTCAGCTGATGCAAAAGGCGAAATAGGTGAAGTACCAGGAAGAGGTGGACCAAAGCAAGCCATTTTTCTGTCACCCTATGTGTCATCAGGGGAAGGTGGGACAAAATCCTTGGAAACCCATGCATGGTTCATTTTAATGAAGGTTAGATCATCCACATTTTGGGTTGACAGACGGGTCCTTTTTTCTGTCAGGATTGATCCAGCTGCACTGAAGACTCTTTCCGATAGCACACTTGCAGCTGGGCAAGCGAGCTCCTGTAAGGCATATTGGGCCAATTCAGGCCAGGTGTCCAGTTTAGCGGCCCAATAGTCAAAGGGGAATGACCTGTGTGGGAGAACATCGATATGGGAGGAAAAGTAGTTTGTAACCATAGTTGACAACTGCTGTCTCCTGTCACTTTCCATCGATGCAGTATTACCAGTTGTGTGAGCGGTATTTGAAAAATCAGTCCAGAACATTGTCATGAAACCCCTGTCTCCAACGCCACTTCTGCTGTGTGCACCACGAACACCTCTGCCAAGCTGCCCCCGGCCCGTACGGCTCTTGTGAGAACCATCACCGCTGCTGTGTGCTGGGAATGCCTCAAGCAACCGATTTACCAGAGTTGCTTGTTTATTAGCCAATATTAGGTCAAGGTTCTCCTGTGGCATGATGTTTTGTAATTTGCCTTTATAGCGTGGATCCAGGATGCTGGCCAACCAGTAGTCATCATCGTTCATCATTTTGGCAATGCGGGGGTCCCTTTTTAGGATCCGCAAGGCATAATCTGACATGTGGGCCAATGTTCCCGGTGTCAATGATGCACTGCGAGTGCTGGGTGGAGGAGCACTTTCTGGCAAATCCACATCCCTCCAGTCACGCACAAACCCTGTACCAGACCTTGCCACGCCAACATTTTCACTTGCCCCACGAGATGCATCCTCCTCCCCTAAGTAATCATCCCCATCATCCTCCTCCTCCTCTTCTTTCTCCACCTCGTCCAGGAGAGGTCCCTGAGCAGACAATGGCTGAATGTCATCAAGGATTCCCTCCTCCTCTTCCTCCTCATCAACATTGGCTGCAGACGCCTGCTCCTTAAGGTGCGTCAAAGTTTGCATGAGCAGACGCATAAGTGGGATGCTCATGCTTAGGATGGCGTCGTCTGCGCTTACCAGCCGTGTGCATTCCTCAAAACACTGAAGGACTTTACAAAGGTCTTTCAGCTTCGACCACTGCACGCCTGTCAACTCCATGTCTGCTCTCAAAGTGCCTGGCCGTGTATCCTCCCACAAATGCATTATGGCCTGCCTCTCCTCGCACAGCCGCTCCACCATGTGCAGGGTGGAGTTCCACCTTGTTGCAATGTCGATAATGAGGCGGTGGTTGGGAAGGTGGAGCAATCGCTGCAGCTTCTGCATACGAACGGAGTGTACAGGCGACCGGCGGATGTGCGCGCACAGTCTTCGCACCTTCTGGAGCAGGGCTGTTAACTCCGGATAATTTTTGAGGAAGCACTGCACCACCAGGTTCAAGGTGTGAGCCAAGCAAGGTATGTGGCTGAGTTTTGAAAGGGCTATGGCTGCCACAAAATTACGGCCGTTATAACTAACTACCTTGCCTGCCTCAAGATGTACACTGCCCAGCCATGACTCAGTTTGTCGCTTCAAGTACTCGGCCAGCACCTCGGCGGTGTGTCTGTCGCCCAAACACATCATCTGCAACACAGCCTGCTGACGCTTTCCACTAGCTGCTCGATAGGGGGACACCTCGTGTGCAACAGTGGCAGCTGCAGATGGAGTGCTCGTACGACTGCGCTCTGTGGACGAGCTTTCGCTTCTGGAGGAGGAGGAGGAGGAGGAGGGTCGAACGCCTACAGCCAACTGTTTCCTATACCATGGGCTAGGTAGCACTGTCCCACCACCGATGTCCCCTGTGGACCCTGCATCCACCACATTAACCCAGTGCGCAGTGATGGACACGTAACGGCCCTGGCCATGCCGACTGGACCATGCATCAGTTGTGAGGTGCACCTTTCCGCTCACTGACTGCTTGAGTGCATGGACAATGCGGTCTTTCACATGATGGTGGAGGGCTGGGATGGCTTTGCGAGAGAAGAAGTGGCGACTGGGTAGGTCATAGCGTGGTACTGCATAGGCCATGAGTTCGCGGAAGCTGTGCTTTCCACCAACCGAAAGGGCATCATCTCAAACGAGATTAGTTTGGCAATGTGGGCGTTCAAACCCAGTGTACGCGGATGAGAGACTGAGTACTTTCTTGACCTACTCATAGTGTCTGGGAGGGTGAGCTGGACTTGAGAGCTGCATATGGTGGAAGTAGCGGTGGACAGGGCGGACTGAGAGAGGGTTGATGATGGTGATGGAGTTGGTGTTCTTTCTGATGGCCTAGAATCAGTCTTTCGTTGATATAACAGTGGGATTCCCTGACTGCTGTGGCCTTGCAACGACACCTCAACATTTGCTGCTGTGCTAACCGGTGGGCTTACAGTGGGGGAAACAATGTAGCGTTGCTGACTACCTTCGTTGTGATCAGTTGCACATGTGGCACTTGAGGTTTGGTGTTGTGTCCACGCTTGCAAGTGCATGCTCGTTAAATGTCTAAGTATGCAACTGGTATTCAAATTTTTCAGATTTTTCCCTCGGCTAAAGGTCTTTGCGCACTTCTTACAGATAACCTTGGCCTGATCATGAGGATTTTGTTCAAAAAACTGCCACACTGCACTCTTCCTACTTTGGCAGACATTTTGCGGCCTAGCACGCTGTGATCTTTTGACCCTCTGGACAAGCTGTCCAGCAACTCTTTTGATGTTTGGAACCTGTCTTTGGAGTGCTCCGGGCCTGCCAGATAACAGCTGTTGCGATGTCGATGTCTGCTGTGGATGCTCCTCATCTGAGCTATTGGAAGCAGCACCCTCTTCCCCCAATGGATGCCAATCTGGGTCAACAACTGGGTCATCCATCACCTCCTCTTCTATGTCATGTGCACCTTCCTCTGTGTCACCGTGTATGGTGGTATAGTGTGCGGGAAGGGGCACCTGAGTCTCATCAGGGTCAGAATCTGGCTCTGTACACTGCGAGGACAATGTAGTGCTCTGAGTGAATGTACCAGCAGAATCATCCATCAGCGGCTGTGCATCAGTGCACTCCATGTCAGATTCATCTTGGCCTGGGTAATTCACCATTTCACTTGATAATCCAGGCATGGTATGTGAAAACAGCTCCATGGAGTAATCAGTAGTATGGCCTGCGTCATCCTTCAATCTTGGTTGGGGTGAAGGACACAAGGAAAGGTGTGGTTCATGAACATGAGCCTCCAATGACGACTCAGTGCTTTTACTTTTTACAACTGAAGAAGAGGAGGCGATAGAGCAGGAGGCTGAGTCAGCAATGTAAGACAAAACTTTTTCCTGATGCTCTGGCTTTAAAAGCGGTTTGCCAACTCCTAGAAAACTAAGCGTTCGAGGCCTTATGTAGCCAGACGATGACGCAGGGTCAGCACCTCCTGCATTCGGTCCTATTTTGCTCTTGCCACTACCATCAGATCCACCACCAACACCATCATTACCAGCTGCCAACCCCCGCCCAATTCCACGGCCTCTTCCACCAGCCTTCCTCATTTTTGGTAGAAATGTAGACAAAATCCAACAAACTATATAGTAATGTAAAATAAGGTACAAGGTGTCTATAGGACAGGGGAGTTTTAGAATTTCTGCACACACTTGTGGACAGTGGACACTTGTGGATTGTGTGAGGCCCACTGATATCTGAGCGCTTTGTGACACGCTCGATGGCACAGCTGCCTGTGACCAAAGTGACGAGAGGATAATGGAGATTTTGAATCTCTGCGTACACTTTTGGACACTGGACACTTGTGGATTGTGTGAGGCCCACTGATATCTGAGCGCTATGTGACACGCTCGATGGCACAGCTGCCTGTGACCAAAGTGACGAGAGGATAATGGAGATTTTGAATCTCTGCGTACACTTTTGGACACTGGACACTTGTGGATTGTGTGAGGCCCACTGATATCTGAGCGCTATGTGACACGCTCGATGGCACAGCTGCCTGTGACCAAAGTGACGAGAGGATAATGGAGATTTTGAATCTCTGCGTACACTTTTGGACACTGGACACTTGTGGATTGTGTGAGGCCCACTGATATCTGAGCGCTATGTGACACGCTCGATGGCACAGCTGCCTGTGACCAAAGTGACGAGAGGATAATGGAGATTTTGAATCTCTGCGTACACTTTTGGACACTGGACACTTGTGGATGGTGTGAGGCCCACTGATATCTGGGCGCTATGTGACACGCTCGATGGCACAGCTGCCTGTGACCAAAGTGACGAGAGGATAATGGAGATTTTGAATCTCTGCGTACACTTTTGGACACTGGACACTTGTGGATGGTGTGAGGCCCACTGATATCTGAGCGCTATGTGACACGCTCGATGGCACAGCTGCCTGTGACCAAAGTGACGAGAGGATAATGGAGATTTTGAATCTCTGCGTACACTTTTGGACACTGGACACTTGTGGATGGTGTGAGGCCCACTGATATCTGAGCGCTATGTGACACGCTCGATGGCACAGCTGCCTGTGACCAAAGTGACGAGAGGATAATGGAGATTTTGAATCTCTGCGTACACTTTTGGACACTGGACACTTGTGGATTGTGTGAGGCCCACTGATATCTGAGCGCTATGTGACACGCTCGATGGCACAGCTGCCTATGACCAAAGTGACGAGAGGATAATGGAGATTTTGAATCTCTGTGTACACTTTTGGACACTGGACACTTGTGGATGGTGTGAGGCACACTGATATCTGAGCGCTATGTGACACGCTTGATGGCACAGCTGCCTGTGACCAAAGTGACGAGAGGATAATGGAGATTTTGAATCTCTGTGTACACTTTTGGACACTGGACACTTGTGGATTGTGTGAGGCCCACTGGTATCTGAGCGCTATGTGACACGCTCGATGGCACAGCTGCCTGTGACCAAAGTGACGAGAGGATAATGGAGATTTTGAATCTCTGCGTACACTTTTGGACACTGGACACTTGTGGATTGTGTGAGGCCCACTGATATCTGAGCGCTATGTGACACGCTCGATGGCACAGCTGCCTGTGACCAAAGTGACGAGAGGATAATGGAGATTTTGAATCTCTGCGTACACTTTTGGACACTGGACACTTGTGGATGGTGTGAGGCCCACTGATATCTGAGCGCTATGTGACACGCTCGATGGCACAGCTGCCTGTGACCAAAGTGACGAGAGGATAATGGAGATTTTGAATCTCTGCGTACACTTTTGGACACTGGACACTTGTGGATGGTGTGAGGCCCACTGATATCTGAGCGCTATGTGACACGCTCGATGGCACAGCTGCCTGTGACCAAAGTGACGAGAGGATAATGGAGATTTTGAATCTCTGCGTACACTTTTGGACACTGGACACTTGTGGATGGTGTGAGGCCCACTGATATCTGAGCGCTATGTGACACGCTCGATGGCACAGCTGCCTGTGACCAAAGTGACGAGAGGATAATGGAGATTTTGAATCTCTGCGTACACTTTTGGACACTGGACACTTGTGGATTGTGTGAGGCCCACTGATATCTGAGCGCTATGTAACACGCTCGATGGCACAGCTGCCTGTGACCAAAGTGACGAGAGGATAATGGAGATTTTAAATCTCTGCGTACACTTTTGGACACTGGACACTTGTGGATTGTGTGAGGCCCACTGATATCTGAGCGCTATGTGACACGCTCGATGGCACAGCTGCCTGTGACCAAAGTGACGAGAGGATAATGGAGATTTTGAATCTCTGCGTACACTTTTGGACACTGGACACTTGTGGATGGTGTGAGGCCCACTGATATCTGAGCACTATGTGACACGCTCGATGGCACAGCTGCCTGTGACCAAAGTGACGAGAGGATAATGGAGATTTTGAATCTCTGCGTACACTTTTGGACACTGGACACTTGTGGATGGTGTGAGGCCCACTGATATCTGAGCGCTATGTGACACGCTCGATGGCACAGCTGCCTGTGACCAAAGTGACGAGAGGATAATGGAGATTTTGAATCTCTGCGTACACTTTTGGACACTGGACACTTGTGGATTGTGTGAGGCCCAATGATATCTGAGCGCTATGTGACACGCTCGATGGCACAGCTGCCTGTGACCAAAGTGACGAGAGGATAATGGAGATTTTGAATCTCTGCGTACACTTTTGGACACTGGACACTTGTGGATGGTGTGAGGCCCACTGATATCTGAGCGCTATGTGACACGCTCGATGGCACAGCTGCCTGTGACCAAAGTGACGAGAGGATAATGGAGATTTTGAATCTCTGCGTACACTTTTGGACACTGGACACTTGTGGATGGTGTGAGGCCCACTGATATCTGAGCGCTATGTGACACGCTCGATGGCACAGCTGCCTGTGACCAAAGTGACGAGAGGATAATGGAGATTTTGAATCTCTGCGTACACTTTTGGACACTGGACACTTGTGGATTGTGTGAGGCCCACTGATATCTGAGCGCTATGTAACACGCTCGATGGCACAGCTGCCTGTGACCAAAGTGACGAGAGGATAATGGAGATTTTGAATCTCTGCGTACACTTTTGGACACTGGACACTTGTGGATTGTGTGAGGCCCACTGATATCTGAGCGCTATGTGACACGCTCGATGGCACAGCTGCCTGTGACCAAAGTGACGAGAGGATAATGGAGATTTTGAATCTCTGCGTACACTTTTGGACACTGGACACTTGTGGATGGTGTGAGGCCCACTGATATCTGAGCACTATGTGACACGCTCGATGGCACAGCTGCCTGTGACCAAAGTGACGAGAGGATAATGGAGATTTTGAATCTCTGCGTACACTTTTGGACACTGGACACTTGTGGATGGTGTGAGGCCCACTGATATCTGAGCGCTATGTGACACGCTCGATGGCACAGCTGCCTGTGACCAAAGTGACGAGAGGATAATGGAGATTTTGAATCTCTGCGTACACTTTTGGACACTGGACACTTGTGGATGGTGTGAGGCCCACTGATATCTGAGCGCTATGTGACACGCTCGATGGCACAGCTGCCTGTGACCAAAGTGACGAGAGGATAATGGAGATTTTGAATCTCTGCGTACACTTTTGGACACTGGACACTTGTGGATGGTGTGAGGCCCACTGATATCTGAGCGCTATGTGACACGCTCGATGGCACAGCTGCCTGTGACCAAAGTGACGAGAGGATAATGGAGATTTTGAATCTCTGCGTACACTTTTGGACACTGGACACTTGTGGATGGTGTGAGGCCCACTGATATCTGAGCGCTATGTGACACGCTCGATGGCACAGCTGCCTGTGACCAAAGTGACGAGAGGATAATGGAGATTTTGAATCTCTGCGTACACTTTTGGACACTGGACACTTGTGGATGGTGTGAGGCCCACTGATATCTGAGCGCTATGTGACACGCTCGATGGCACAGCTGCCTGTGACCAAAGTGACGAGAGGATAAGGGAGATTGGATTGCTTTTAAAAAAGCAGTTTGCGGAGCAGTGGGTAAACAGCAATGCCAGCGTGTCAGGAAGCCTTAAAAGGCAGCCCAACAACCAACACCACTGATACACCACAATATAGCCTCCCCTTGCACTGCACACACAGTGACTTGTGTGTTGTGCAGGCCAAATCGCTAGCAGCAGAAGCAGTTTTTTTGTCTTCTTCCCTGCCTAACGCTCTCCCTACAGAATCAGCAGCAACCTCTCCCTATACTAAGATCGGCAGAAGTAAGATGGCGGTCCGCGTGCACGTCCTTTTATACCCCCTGTGACACGCACCAAAGCAAGCCAATCACTTGCATGCCCTTCTGAAAGATGGTGGTGACCCGTGCCTATGTCATCACGTTGCCCACAGTGTCCGTGGATCCTGATTGGCTGAAAAAGAGCGCAAAACAAACTTTTGAAACGCGACTTTGGCGCGTAAGTCGCCGACCTCGTGGCCGACCTCATGCTAGGGTCGGGTTTCGTTTCATGAAACCCGACTTTGCCAAAAGTCGGCGACTTTTGAATTTTTTCGACCCGTCGTCATCGTTCAAAATTTTGGCAATGCGGGGGTCCCTTTTTAGGATCCGCAAGGCATAATCTGACATGTGGGCCAATGTTCCTGGTGTCAATGATGCACTGCGAGTGCTGGTTGGAGGAGCACTTTCTGGCAAATCCACATCCCTCCAGTCACGCACAAACCCTGTACCAGACCTTGCCACGCCAACATTTTCACTTGCCCCACCAGATGCATCCTCCTCCCCTAAGTAATCATCCCCATCATCCTCCTCCTCTTCTTCCTCCACCTCGTCCAGGAGAGGTCCCTGAGCAGACAATGGCTGAATGTCATCAAGGATTCCCTCCTCCTCTTCCTCCTCATCAACATTGGCTGCAGACGCCTGCTCCTTAAGGTGCGTCAAAGTTTGCATGAGCAGACGCATAAGTGGGATGCTCATGCTTAGGATGGCGTCGTCTGCGCTTACCAGCCGTGTGCATTCCTCAAAACACTGAAGGACTTTACAGAGGTCTTTCAGCTTCGACCACTGCACACCTGTCAACTCCATGTCTGCTCTCAAAGTGCCTGGCCGTGTATCCTCCCACAAATGCATTATGGCCTGCCTCTCCTCGCACAGCCGCTCCACCATGTGCAGGGTGGAGTTCCACCTTGTTGCAATGTCGATAATGAGGCGGTGGTTGGGAAGGTGGAGCAATCGCTGCAGCTTCTGCATACGAATGGAGTGTACAGGCGACCGGCGGATGTGCGCGCACAGTCTTCGCACCTTCTGGAGCAGGGCTGTTAAATCCGGATAATTTTTGAGGAAGCACTGCACCACCAGGTTCAAGGTGTGAGCCAAGCAAGGTATGTGGCTGAGTTTTGAAAGGGCTATGGCTGCCACAAAATTACGGCCGTTATCACTAACTAACTTGCCTGCCTCAAGATGTACACTGCCCAGCCATGACTCAGTTTGTCGCTTCAAGTACTCGGCCAGCACCTCGGCGGTGTGTCTGTCGCCCAAACACATCATCTGCAACACAGCCTGCTGACGCTTTCCACTAGCTGCTCGATAGGGGGACACATCGTGTGCAACAGTGGCAGCTGCAGATGGAGTGCTCGTACGACTGCGCTCTGTGGACGAGCTTTCGCTTCTGGCGGAGGAGGAGGAGGGTGGAACGCCTACAGCCAACTGTTTCCTATACCGTGGGCTAGGCAGCACTGTCCCACCACCGCTGTCCCCTGTGGACCCTGCACCCACCACATTAACCCAGTGCGCAGTGATGGACACGTAACGGCCCTGGCCATGCCGACTGGACCATGCATCAGTTGTGAGGTGCACCTTTCCGCTCACTGACTGCTTGAGTGCATGGACAATGCGGTCTTTCACATGATGGTGGTGGGCTGGGATGGCTTTGCGAGAGAAGAAGTGGCGACTGGGTAGGTCATAGCGTGGTACTGCATAGGCCATGAGTTCGCGGAAAGCTGTGCTTTCCACCAACCGAAAGGGCATCATCTCAAACGAGATTAGTTTGGCAATGTGGGCGTTCAAACCCAGTGTACGCGGATGAGAGACTGAGTACTTTCTTGACCTACTCATAGTGTCTGGGAGGGTGAGCTGGACTTGAGAGCTGCATATGGTGTAAGTAGCGGTGGACAGGGCGGACTGAGAGAGGGTTGATGATGGTGATGGAGTTGGTGTTCTTTCTGATGGCCTAGAATCAGTCTTTCGTTGATATAACAGTGGGATTCCCTGACTGCTGTGGCCTTGCAACGACACCTCAACATTTGCTGCTGTGCTAACCGGTGGGCTTACAGTGGGGGAAACAATGTAGCGTTGCTGACTACTTTCGTTGTGATCAGTTGCACATGTGGCACTTGAGGTTTGGTGTTGTGTCCACGCTTGCAAGTGCATGCTGGTTAAATGTCTAAGCATGCAACTGGTATTCAAATTTTTCAGATTTTTCCCTCGGCTAAAGGTCTTTGCGCACTTCTTACAGATAACCTTGGCCTGATCATGAGGATTTTGTTCAAAAAAGTGCCACACTGCACTCTTCCTACTTTGGCAGACATTTTGCGGCCTAGCACGCTGTGATCTTTTGACCCTCTGGACAAGCTGTCCAGCAACTCTTTTGATGTTTGGAACCTGTCTTTGGAGTGCTCCGGGCCTGCCAGATAACAGCTGTTGCGATGTCGATGTCTGCTGTGGATGCTCCTCATCTGAGCTATTGGAAGCAGCACCCTCTTCCCCCAATGGATGCCAATCTGGGTCAACAACTGGGTCATCCATCACCTCCTCTTCTATGTCATGTGCACCTTCCTCTGTGTCACCGTGTATGGTGGTATAGTGTGCGGGAAGGGGCACCTGAGTCTCATCAGGGTCAGAATATGGCTCTGTACACTGCGAGGACAATGTAGTGCTCTGAGTGAATGTACCAGCAGAATCATCCATCAGCGGCTGTGCATCAGTGCACTCCATGTCAGATTCATCTTGGCCTGGGTAATTCACCATTTCACTTGATAATCCAGGCATGGTATGTGAAAACAGCTCCATGGAGTAATCAGTAGTATGGCCTGCGTCATCCTTCAATCTTGGTTGGGGTGAAGGACACAAGGAAAGGTTTGGTTCATGAACATGAGCCTCCAATGACGACTCAGTGCTTTTACTTTTTACAACTGAAGAAGAGGAGGCGATAGAGCAGGAGGCTGAGTCAGCAATGTAAGACAAAACTTTTTCCTGATGCTCTGGCTTTAAAAGCGGTTTGCCAACTCCTAGAAAACTAAGCGTTCGAGGCCTTATGTAGCCAGACGATGATGCAGGCTTAACACCTCCTGCATTCGGTCCTATTTTGCTCTTGCCACTACCATCAGATCCACCACCAACACCATCATTACCAGCTGGCAAGCCCCGCCCAATTCCACGGCCTCTTCCACCAGCCTTCCTCATTTTTGGTAGAAATGTAGACAAAATCCAACAAACTATATAGTATGTAAAACAAGGTACAAGGTGTCTATAGGACAGGGGAGATTTTGAATTTCTGCACACACTTTTGGACACTGGACACTTTTGGATTGTGTGAGGCCCACTGATATCTGAGCGCTATGTGACAGGCTCGATGGCACAGCTGTGACCTAAGTGACTAGATAATAAGTGAGATTTTGAATCTCTGCACACACTTTTGGACACTGGACACTTTTGGATTGTGTGAGGCCCAATGAATATCTGAGCGCTATGTGACAGGCTCGATGGCACAGCTGTGACCTAAGTGACTAGAGAATAAGTGAGATTTTGAATCTCTGCACACACTTTTGGACACTGGACACTTTTGGATTGTGTGAGGCCCAATGAATATCTGAGCGCTATGTGACAGGCTCGATGGCACAGCTGTGACCTAAGTGACTAGAGAATAAGTGAGATTTTGAATCTCTGCACACACTTTTGGACACTGGACACTTTTGGATTGTGTGAGGCCCAATGAATATCTGAGCGCTATGTGACAGGCTCGATGGCACAGCTGTGACCTAAGTGACTAGAGGATAAGTGAGATTTTGAATCTCTGCACACACTTTTGGACACTGGACACTTTTGGATTGTGTGAGGCCCAATGAATATCTGAGCGCTATGTGACAGGCTCGATGGCACAGCTGTGACCTAAGTGACTAGAGAATAAGTGAGATTTTGAATCTCTGCACACACTTTTGGACACTGGACACTTTTGGATTGTGTGAGGCACAATGAATATCTGAGCGCTATGTGACAGGCTCGATGGCACAGCTGTGACCTAAGTGACTAGAGAATAAGTGAGATTTTGAATCTCTGCACACACTTTTGGACACTGGACACTTTTGGATTGTGTGAGGCCCAATGAATATCTGAGCGCTATGTGACAGGCTCGATGGCACAGCTGTGACCTAAGTGACTAGAGAATAAGTGAGATTTTGAATCTCTGCACACACTTTTGGACACTGGACACTTTTGGATTGTGTGAGGCCCAATGAATATCTGAGCGCTATGTGACAGGCTCGATGGCACAGCTGTGACCTAAGTGACTAGAGAATAAGTGAGATTTTGAATCTCTGCACACACTTTTGGACACTGGACACTTTTGGATTGTGTGAGGCCCAATGAATATCTGAGCGCTATGTGACAGGCTCGATGGCACAGCTGTGACCTAAGTGACTAGAGGATAAGTGAGATTTTGAATCTCTGCACACACTTTTGGACACTGGACACTTTTGGATTGTGTGAGGCCCAATGAATATCTGAGCGCTATGTGACAGTTTCGATGGCACAGCTGTGACCTAAGTGACTAGAGAATAAGTGAGATTTTGAATCTCTGCACACACTTTTGGACACTGGACACTTTTGGATTGTGTGAGGCCCAATGAATATCTGAGCGCTATGTGACAGGCTCGATGGCACAGCTGTGACCTAAGTGACTAGAGAATAAGTGAGATTTTGAATCTCTGCACACACTTTTGGACACTGGACACTTTTGGATTGTGTGAGGCCCAATGAATATCTGAGCGCTATGTGACAGGCTCGATGGCACAGCTGTGACCTAAGTGACTAGAGGATAAGTGAGATTTTGAATCTCTGCACACACTTTTGGACACTGGACACTTTTGGATTGTGTGAGGCCCAATGAATATCTGAGCGCTATGTGACAGGCTCGATGGCACAGCTGTGACCTAATTGACTAGAGAATAAGTGAGATTTTGAATCTCTGCACACACTTTTGGACACTGGACACTTTTGGATTGTGTGAGGCCCAATGAATATCTGAGCGCTATGTGACAGGCTCGATGGCACAGCTGTGACCTAAGTGACTAGAGAATAAGTGAGATTTTGAATCTCTGCACACACTTTTGGACACTGGACACTTTTGGATTGTGTGAGGCCCAATGAATATCTGAGCGCTATGTGACAGGCTCGATGGCACAGCTGTGACCTAAGTGACTAGAGAATAAGTGAGATTTTGAATCTCTGCACACACTTTTGGACACTGGACACTTTTGGATTGTGTGAGGCCCAATGAATATTTGAGCGCTATGTGACAGGCTCGATGGCACAGCTGTGACCTAAGTGACTAGAGAATAAGTGAGATTTTGAATCTCTGCACACACTTTTGGACACTGGACACTTTTGGATTGTGTGAGGCCCAATGAATATCTGAGCGCTATGTGACAGGCTCGATGGCACAGCTGTGACCTAAGTGACTAGAGAATAAGTGAGATTTTGAATCTCTGCACACACTTTTGGACACTGGACACTTTTGGATTGTGTGAGGCCCAATGAATATCTGAGCGCTATGTGACAGGCTCGATGGCACAGCTGTGACCTAAGTGACTAGAGAATAAGTGAGATTTTGAATCTCTGCACACACTTTTGGACACTGGACACTTTTGGATTGTGTGAGGCCCAATGAATATCTGAGCGCTATGTGACAGGCTCGATGGCACAGCTGTGACCTAAGTGACTAGAGAATAAGTGAGATTTTGAATCTCTGCACACACTTTTGGACACTGGACACTTTTGGATTGTGTGAGGCCCAATGAATATCTGAGCGCTATGTGACAGGCTCGATGGCACAGCTGTGACCTAAGTGACTAGAGGATAAGTGAGATTTTGAATCTCTGCACACACTTTTGGACACTGGACACTTTTGGATTGTGTGAGGCCCAATGAATATCTGAGCGCTATGTGACAGGCTTGATGGCACAGCTGTGACCTAAGTGACTTGAGGATAAGTGAGATTTTGAATCTCTGCACACACTTTTGGACACTGGACACTTTTCGATTGTGTGAGGCCCAATGAATATCTGAGCGCTATGTGACAGGCTCGATGGCACAGCTGTGACCTAAGTGACTAGAGGATAAGTGAGATTTTGAATCTCTGCACACACTTTTGGACACTGGACACTTTTGGATTGTGTGAGGCCCAATGAATATCTGAGCGCTATGTGACAGGCTCGATGGCACAGCTGTGACCTAAGTGACTAGAGAATAAGTGAGATTTTGAATCTCTGCACACACTTTTGGACACTGGACACTTTTGGATTGTGTGAGGCCCAATGAATATCTGAGCGCTATGTGACAGGCTCGATGGCACAGCTGTGACCTAAGTGACTAGAGGATAAGTGAGATTTTGAATCTCTGCACACACTTTTGGACACTGGACACTTTTGGATTGTGTGAGGCCCAATGAATATCTGAGCGCTATGTGACAGGCTTGATGGCACAGCTGTGACCTAAGTGACTAGAGGATAAGTGAGATTTTGAATCTCTGCACACACTTTTGGACACTGGACACTTTTGGATTGTGTGAGGCCCAATGAATATCTGAGCGCTATGTGACAGGCTCGATGGCACAGCTGTGACCTAAGTGACTAGAGGATAAGTGAGATTTTGAATCTCTGCACACACTTTTGGACACTGGACACTTTTGGATTGTGTGAGGCCCACTGATATCTGAGCACTATGTGACAGGCTTGATGGCACAGCTGTGACCTAAGTGACTAGAGGATAAGTGAGATTTTGAATCTCTGCACACACTTTTGGACACTGGACACTTTTGGATTGTGTGAGGCCCACTGATATCTGAGCGCTATGTGACAGGCTCGATGGCACAGCTGTGACCTAAGTGACTAGAGGATAAGTGAGATTTTGAATCTCTGCACACACTTTTGGACACTGGACACTTTTGGATTGTGTGAGGCCCACTGATATCTGAGCGCTATGTGACAGGCTTGATGGCACAGCTGTGACCTAAGTGACTAGAGGATAAGTGAGATTTTGAATCTCTGCACACACTTTTGGACACTGGACACTTTTGGATTGTGTGAGGCCCACTGATATCTGAGCGCTATGTGACAGGCTCGATGGCACAGCTGTGACCTAAGTGACTAGAGGATAAGGGAGATTGGATTGCTTTTAAAAAAGCAGTTTGCGGAGCAGTGGGTAAACAGCAATGCCAGCCTGTCAGGAAGCCTTAAAAGGCAGCCCAACAACCAACACCACTGATACACCACTATATAGCCTCCCCTTGCACTGCACACAGTGACTGGTGTGTTGTGCAGGCCAAATTGCTATCAGCAGCAGAAGCAGTTTTTTTTTCTTCTCAGCAGGACAAAAAAAAATAATTGGGATTGCTTTTAAAAAAGCAGTTTGAGGCCCAATGAATATCTGAGCGCTATATGACAGGCTCGATGGCACAGCTGTGACCAAAGTGACTAGAGGATAAGGGAGATTGGATTGCTTTTAAAAAAGCAGTTTGCGGAGCAGTGGGTAAACAGCAATGCCAGCCTGTCAGGAAGCCTTAGAAGGCAGCCCAACAACCAACACCACTGATACACCACTATATAGCCTCCCCTTGCACTGCACACACAGTGACTGGTGTGTTGTGCAGGCCAAATCGCTAGCAGCAGAAGCGGTTTTTTGGTCTTCTTCCCTGCCTAACGCTCTCCCTACAGAATCAGCAGCAACCTCTCCCTATACTGAGATCGGCAGAAGTAAGATGGCGGTCGGCGTGCACGCCCTTTTATACCCCCTGTGACGCCCACCAAAGCAAGCCAATCACTTGCATGCCCTTCTGAAAGATGGTGGTGACCCGTGCCTATGTCATCACGTTGCCCACAGTGTCCGTGGATCCTGATTGGCTGAAAAAGAGCGCAAAACAAACTTTTGAAACGTGACTTTGGCGCGTAAGTCGCCGACCTCGTGGCCGACCTCATCCTAGGGTTGGGTTTCATTTCATGAAACCCGACTTTGACAAAAGTCGGCGACTTTTGAATTTTTTCGACCCGTTTCGCTCAACTCTAACCGCTATGTCACAGGCTCAATGTCGCAGGTGTGAAAAATGTCACTATAGGACAGGGGAGATGTAGAATTTCTGAACACACTTGTGGACACTGTTGGATTGTGTGAGGCCCAGTGAATATCACACCGCTATGTCACAGTCTCAATGTCGCAGGTGTGGAAAATGTCACTATAGGACAGGGGAGATGTAGAATTTCTGAACACACTTGTGGATACTGTTGGATTGTGTGAGGCCCAGTGAATATCACACCGCTATGTCACAGGCTCAATGTCGCAGGTGTGAAAAATGTCACTATAGGACAGGGGAGATGTGGAATTTCTGAACACACTTGTGGACACTGTTGGATTGTGTGAGGCCCAGTGAATATCACACCGCTATGTCACAGTCTCAATGTCGCAGGTGTGGAAAATGTCACTATAGGACAGGGGAGATGCAGAATTTCTGAACACACTTGTGGACACTGTTGGATTGTGTGAGGCCCAGTGAATATCACACCGCTATGTCGCAGGCTCAATGTCGTAGGTGTGAAAAATGTCACTATAGGACAGGGGAGATGTAAAATTTCTGAACACACTTGTGGACACTGTTGGATTGTGTGAGGCCCAGTGAATATCACACCGCTATGTCACAGGCTCAATGTCGCAGGTGTGAAAAATGTCACTATAGGACAGGGGAGATGTAGAATTTCTGAACACACTTGTGGACACTGTTGGATTGTGTGAGGCCCAGTGAATATCACACCGCTATGTCACAGGCTCAATGTCGTAGGTGTGAAAAATGTCACTATAGGACAGGGGAGATGTAGAATTTCTGAACACACTTGTGGACACTGTTGGATTGTGTGAGGCCCAGTGAATATCACACCGCTATGTCACAGGCTCAATGTCGCAGGTGTGAAAAATGTCACTATAGGACAGGGGAGATGTAGAATTTCTGAACACACTTGTGGACACTGTTGGATTGTGTGAGGCCCAGTGAATATCACAACGCTATGTCACAGGCTCAATGTCGCAGCTGTGAAAAATGTCACTATAGGACAGGGGAGATGTAGAATTTCTGAACACACTTGTGGACACTGTTGGATTGTGTGAGGCCCAGTGAATATCACACCGCTATGTCACAGGCAGACATTGGCTAGTGTATGACAAACTACAAGGTGTATATAGAATTGGGCACAATAGGAATCTCCCTAGAGTGTAGGTCTGTAAGAACGGAACAAGTCCTCGACTTATCCTTACAGAGTCACACACAGATAGCTTCACTGTGGCCGTGAAAACAGCCGTTACACGGTACTGAGAAAGGAGCGTGCATGTACACCGCTGTCCGGTGTCCGTAAAATTGTCAAGCTCCATGTTTTTTAAGTATACGGACTGACACGCTGTCTCTCTATAGTTTTGAATGTGATCAAACAGCAAATATACTTAACTGTTTGAAAACCAGACAAAACTAGAAGGTAGAGGTCTGTAAGAACGGAACATGTCCTCGACTTATCCTTACAGAGTCGCACACAGATAGCTTCACTGTGGCCGTGATAACAGCCGTTACACGGTACTGTGTGAGGAACATACACCGCTGTATGGTGTGAAAAAATGCACGCTCAGTACCTCACCAGGACAAAAAAAAAAATTTGGATTGCTTTTAAAAAAGCAGTTTGCAGAGCAGTGGGAAAACAGCAATGCAGCTATCAGGAAGCCTCATAAGGCAGCCTAACAACCAACACAGCTGATCCAGCAAAATATAGCCTCCACTTGCACTGCACACACAGAGACTAATGTGTTGTACAGGCAAAATCGCTAGCAGCAGAAGCAGTTTTTGGTGTCTTCTTCCCTGCCTAACGCTCTCCCTACAGAATCAGCAGCAGCAGCAGCTCTCCCTATTCTGAGATCAGCATGAGTAACATGGCGGTTGGCGTGCACGCCCTTTTATACCCCCTGTGATGCCCCCAAAGCAAGCCAATCACTTGCATGCCCTTCTCAAAGATGGTGGTGACCCCTGCCTATGTCACCACGTTGCCCACAGTGTCCGTGGATCCTGATTGGCTGAAAAAGGGCTGAAAACAAACTTTTGAAACGCGACTTTGGCGCTAAAGTTGCCGAGCTCGTGGCCGACCTCACCCTAGGGTCGGGTTTCGTTTCATGAAACCCGACTTTACCAAAAGTCGGCGACTTTTTAAATTTTTCGACCCGTTTCGCTCAACTCTAACAGCCACTGCTAGATTTATCTACTGGTACATTCACTCAGAGCACTACATTGTCCTCACAGTGTACTGAGCCAGAATCTGACCCTGATGAAACTCAGTTGCCCCCTCCCGCATACTATACCACCATACACAGTGACACAGAGGAAAGTGCACATGACATTGAAGAGAAGGTGATGGATGACCCAGTTGTTGACCCAGATTGGCATCCATTGGGGGTAGAGTGTGCCGCTGCCAATAGCTCAGAAGAGGAGGAGGAGCATCCGCAGCGGGCATCGACATCGCAACAGTTGTTATCTGGCAGTCCAAAAACGGATTTCAAAAACCCCAAAAATTGCAGGACAGCTTGTCCAGACGGTCAAAAAAGCACAGCGTGCAAGGCCTCAAAGTGTCTTCCCTAGTAGGAAGAGTGCAGTGTGGCACTTTTTTGAACAAAATCCTCATGATCAGGCAAAGGTAATCTGTAAGAAGTGCGCAAAGACCTTTAGCTGAGGGAAAAATCTGAGAAATTCGAATACCAGTTGCATGCTAAGACATTTAACCACCATGCACTTGCAAGCGTGGATGGACTACCAAAACTCACGTACCACATGTGCTATTGCTCCCAAAGAAGGTAGTCAGCAACGCTACATTGTTTCCCCCACTGTAAGTCCACCGGTTAGCACACCACCAGCAGCAAATGTTGAGTTGTCGTCGCAAGGGCAAATCATTCAGGGAATCACACTGTTATTGCAACAAAAGACTGAATCTAGGCCATCAGAAAGAACACCAAATCCATCACCATCATCAACCCTCTCTCAGTCCGCCATGTCCACCGCTACTTCCACCATATCCAGCTCTCAAGTCCAGCTCACCCTACCAGAGACTATGAGTAGGACAAAAAAGTACTCATCCTCTCATCCGCGTACACTGGCTTTGAACACCCACATTGCCAAACTAATCTCGTTAGAGATGATGCCCTATCGGTTGGTTGAAAGCGCAGCTTTATGCGAACTAATGGCCTACGCAGTTCCACGCTATGAACTACCCAGTCACCACTTCTTTTCTCGCAAAGCCATCCCAGCCCTCCACCTTCATGTTAAAGACCGCATTGTCCATGCACTCAAGCTGTCAGTGAGTGGAAAGGTGCACCTCACAACTGATGCATGGTCCAGTAGGCATGGCCAGGGCCATTACGTGTCCATCACTGTACACTAGGTTAATGTGGTGGATGCAGGGTCCACAGGGGACAGCGGTGGTGGCTTTGTGTTGCCTAGCCCACGGTATAGGAAACAGTTGGCTGTAGGCGTTCGATCCTCCTCCTCCTCCTGAAGCTGGTCCACAGAGCGCAGTCACATGAGCACTGCATCCGCAGTTGACAGTGTTGCAAACGAGGTGTCCCCCAATCGATCAGCTAGTGGAAAGCGTCAGCAGGCTGTGTTGAAGATGATGTGTTTGCGCGACAGACACACCGCAGAGGTACTGGCCGACTACTTTCAGCGACAAACTGAGTCATGGCTGGGCAGTGTACATCTTGAGGCAGGAAAGGTAGTTAGTGATAACGCCCGGAATTTTGTGGCAGCCATAGCCCTTTCAAAACTCAGACACATACCTTGCTTGGCTCACACCTTGAACCTGGTGGTGCAGTGCTTCCTCACTAATTATCCGGATTTAACAGGCCTGCACCTTAAGGTTCGAAGACTGTGCTCGCACATCTGCCGGTCGCCGGTACACTCCAGTCATATGCAGAAGCTGCAGCAATTGCTCCACCTTCCAGAGCACCGCCTACTTATCAACGTTGCAACAAGGTGGAACTCCACACTGCACATGGTTGAGCGGCTGTGCGAACAAAGGCAGGCCGTAATGCATTTGTGGGAGGATACACTTTGAGGGCAGACATGGAGTTGACAGGTGTGCAGTGGTCGAAGCTGAAAGACCTCTGTAAAGTCCTTCAGTGTTTTGAGGAATGCACATGGCTGGTAAGCGCTGACGACGCCATCATAAGCATGAGTATCCCACTTATGCGTCTGCTCATGCAAACTTTGGCGCACATTAAGGAGCAGGCGTCTGCAGCCGGGGTTGATGAGGAGGAAGAGGAGGAGGGAAGCCTTGATGACAGTCAGCCATCGTCTGGTCAGGGAACTGTCATGGACGAGGTAGAGGAAGAAGAGGAAGAGGAGGAGGAGGATGATGGGGATGATTATTTAGGGGAGGAGGATGCTTCTCGTGGGGCAAGAGAAAATGTTGGCTTTGCAAGGTCTGGTACAGGGTTTGTGCGTGACTGGAGGGATGTGGATTTGCCAGAAAGTGCTCCTCCAGCCAGCACTCGCAGTGCATCATTGACACCGGGAACATTGGCCCACATGTCAGATTATGCCTTGCAGATCCTAAAAAGGGACCCCTGCATTGCCAAAATGATGAACGATGATGACTACAGGTTGGCCAGCATCCTGGATCCACGCTATAAAGGCAAATTCCAAAACATCATGCCACAGGAGAACCTTGACCTAATATTGGCTAACAAACAAGCTACTCTGGTAAACCGGTTGGTTGAGGCATTCCCAGCACACAGCAGCGGTGATGGTTCTCACACGAGCCGTAGGGGCCGGGGGCAACTTGGAAGCGGTGTTGGTGGTGGACACATCAGAAGTGGCATTGGAGACAGGGGTTTCATGACCATGTTGTGAACTGATATTTCAAGTCCCGCTCACACGACTGGTAATACTGCATCGACTGAAAGAGACAGGAGACAGCACTTGTCAAGTATGGTTACAAACTACTTTTCCTCCCATATCGATGTTCTCCCTCACAGGTCATTCCCATTTGACTATTGGGCAGCTAAACTGGACACCTGGCCTGAATTGGCACAATATGCCTTACAGGAGCTCGCAGCCCAGCTGCAAGTGTGCTATCGGAAATAGTCAGTGCTGCTGGATCAATACTGACAGAAAAAAGGACCCGTTTGTCGACCCAAAATGTGGGTGATCTAACCTTCATTAAAATGAACCATGCATGGGTTTCCAAGGATTTTGTCCCACCTTACCCTGATGACACATAGGTTGCCAGAAAAATTGTTTTCTTTGGTCCGCCTGTTCCTGGGACTTAACCAATTTCGCCTTTAGCAGCAGGTGAATGTCCCACATCAACATATGCCATTTTGTAAACCTCCCTAACTGGGCAGCCTCCTCCCCCCAATGGCTGGGGTCACCACCGAGCGCACACAGCCGTGCGAGTGCCATTGCCCTGGACAGGTGGGTGGGCCGAATCGTGGGCACGGGCACTGGCTGTTATGAATGAGTCACCAGAGGAGGAAAAAACAAAAATACAAGCTAAGTCCAGAAAACCGGAGAGGATGGTAGCTAGCGGATTGCAGACTCCTGATCCTATTCACAACAACTAACAGTAGCCGTGGGGTGTTCCTACAGTGGTCCTAGACACCTTGTTCACAGCCGGAGAACTAAATAAACCTAAAGAAAGAAAGGGGAAATCTAAACTGCCCCAGAGCAGACCCCAAAGCAATAGACAGCCCCCAACATGTATTGACGGTGAAAACAGATGAAAACACAAACACAGACAGAAAGACAGGCTGAGCAAACGATGGGGCCCTCACTAACTAGATAGGTCAGGAAAGAAAAGCAACTGTCTGCAATCATGCAAAAGCCCTGTCAAAAATAATGTCCAACACGTCTGATAGAAAAGGCCCTGAAGTCACTAGACTTCCAAATCACTATATCAGCACTCAGGTATTTTCTGAGATCAACTGATCAGAGACAAAAATGGAGTTCAGCCAGTCCCAGCCAGGGCAGGCTGAACACAAACACTAAGTAAACCAGACAAAATCTCATGGAAAAATAGCAGAGCAAAAACTTAGCTTTAGTAGACAGGACTAAACTGGAGGCCAGAGCTCAGAGCAGAGAGGATCACCAGCAACTCTGCAGGGCGTCGGCGGCCTTATATCCACTCAGAGATTCCGGATGTCCAATCACACTCCACCTGTTCAGATGACAGGTTTTTCCCATCCAAATCAGTTTCACTACCTCCTTTCACCAGCAGAGGGAGTTCATCGGACATCAATGGTGAAGGAGAAAATGAGCTCATAACACTGGCACAGGGTCCCTCATAGTGCAATCAAGTGTCTCTGACGGTGGTGGTGCACACCCGCCATCAGACACACCGCCGTATTATGAGGGGCCCAGTGCCAGTGCCGACGCCCATGAGTGGGCCCCCCTTGCTTGGGCAGGGCCCCAGCATTTGCAATGTTTACCTCTCCCTGCTCCTCCGCTGTGTAGTCTGGGCTGTCAAATCCATCACTGGGACTGGCACTTCAAATTTGGTGAACTGATAGAAGATGATGGTTAAGACGTAGCTATGCCCTGTCCCGCTGGCCGGGATCCAGCTTCAGATGATCAATGGCTTCCATTTCTTATGGACGTCGACTCACAATGAGATGCAGTGGTGGTTTCTCATCAGCTTTAACAGTTTTCCTACCCACAGACGTGTGACAGTCCAGCGCACATTTTTAAATGTGCCCTCCCTCTCATGCTAATCGAATTGAATCGCCTACGGCCTGTGGCTTCTGTGTTTTGCACTCCAAAGTTACGTGACAGATCATGATAGGCAGTGAGCACCATGTTTACATCTCTCCCTGTGATCAAAATTGGATGGATATGAGTAACGGCGATGGGATCAACGGTACTGCGATACAGCAACACTTTCTTCACAAAGAAAGTTTTTTTGCTGTGTCCACACACTAATTAATTGAGGGTCAGCATCGCCTCTGAGAATTGTGATGGAAGTTGTTCCCGTGAATAGTAATTCATAGATTTCTGCGATCACTAGACTTTAGGTAAATAATTGTATGCATCTAATTTCCTATTGCAGAGAGTCTGGGCTGTCTTACAGAGACAGAAATATATTTTAAATGTTTAAACTATGCTCTATATACCTGCTATCCAGTGATAATGTACCCTATCTCAACTTTGTACAATCTGGTCTAATCCATACTGGGCCTGAGACCGTCTGAGCCTTCCTCCTGATCAATACACATAGGTTTTTAATGTGTAAACTATGCAACATATCCGTGTTATCTGGTGAAACTGTACCCTTTATCAACTTTCTCGAATCTTTTAGAATCCATACTAGGCCCGAGAACGGCTGCAGAGCTGTTAAGCAAGCTACAGCACCTGTCGTTTGGACACATAATGTTTTGCATTTTTTCTGGAATGGCGGTTAGGCCGAAATCAAGAATTGCTGTTGACCTGCACTTACTGGGAAATCATTGTTCACGGCGAATTTTTGGAATCCCAGATCCCCATCACTAACGGTGTTCAGCGGGTTATCTGCACCTGTAAGCGACAAAAGATGGTCCTTTCAGTGTAGCGCACATGTAGCCCCAGACATGGAAGGCCATGATAGCCCTGTTATTGCTCAATCGCGCATGCCAGAGCCTCGCGTATCCCTCTAGTAAGCTTTACGCATACCACAGAGTCTCGTTCGTTAATGGAATAAAGCTGACAAATCGCTAGCACAACTACAAACGGACATACCACACCACACACACACAATCGACAAAGCTTTCAATGTGTGCATCTTTTTTTGAGGTGGCATAGTTGTGGTTTCCCGGGTGGAGTCCAATTAAGCCACAGGCTCCACTCCTGGTGGTGGCCTTTTGGACATTCCTTTAAGGTTCAGCTTTGCAATCATACTGCCCCCCGGAAAGCAAACACTTTGGCTTCATGGATGCTGTTTGGAGGTTCATGGGAATAACGCCGCCCGATCGCCAGTTGCCATAATTTATTGGTGGGAAGTACGACGGTATATGATCGTATTCATTTTCAGATTTTGTTTTTTTGGGTTTGGTTTTTACATTTTTAGTCAAGACTTTCTTGACTTCATAAGGTCATGACAAGCCTTGATCTGTGTCTCCTCCACCTCTTTTGTAAATGTAGTTGCCCTTTTCCATATGTTATTTTTGGCTTCTGAGCATTTTGTCTGCTTTGGGACACCTTTTAAGGTGTTTTGTAATTGTTTTGTATGTGTTAGTATGTGTTTGTGTTTGCCTGCCATTGTTTTCAGTGTGGTTCGATGAACATTCAACGAACTTGCCTCCTGTGCGACGAACCAAAACACTAGCGGGGTGGCTCAACACTACTCATGATATATAGACGTACATTGTTAATGTTTAAACTATGCTATATATACCTGCTATCTGATGATACTGTACACTTTGTCTACTTTTTATATTCTTGTCTAATCCATACTGAGCCTGGGAGTGACTCTGTGTGACTGATGGAATATATGGAGATTGACAATTATCCTTTGACTGAATAGAGCTGTACATTTCTGATACAGTGCCATATATCTGATGTTATTTTGTGTCTATTTTGTGCTAAATTTTGAAGTTTGGTGGAAGAGGCCGCGGACGTGGGCGTTGGGGGGGCCAGCTGGTGCTGATGGTGGTGGTGCATCTGCTGGTAGTGGCAAAAGCACAATAGCAGCTAAGACAGGAGGTGTTGAGCCTGCGTCATGGTCTGTCTATGGAATGCCTGGAAGGCTACCTTTTCTGGGAGTAGGTTAACCGTTTTTAAAGCCGGAGCATGAGGAACTGGTTTGGGCTTACATTGCCAAAACAGACTCCAGCAAATATGCCCTCCTCTTCTGAAGTTTCAAAAAATGCAAGGACTAAGTCGTCAAGTGCTGGCTCCTGGTTAGGAAGAACCCCTTTCCTTGTGTCCTGCACCCCCACCCAAAGTGAATGATGCAGCAGGCCACACTTCCCATTAGTCCATGTAGCTCTTTCTATCATACCATGCCTGGGTTGTCAAGTCAAATTGTGAATTCCCCAGTCCAAGATGAATCTGACATGGAGTGTGGGTGGCCAGGCAGGGCAGTGGGGTTAATCGGTACCGGGACGGTGTCTCCCTGGGATGTGTCACAGTGGTGGTGACCCGTTCCGTGGCCCTGGGCATTCATGCAAAGGGGTGAATTACGTTTATAAGTGAATGATACGTGACGCCACCTGTGGTTTCTGAATAGATTGACCAGCGCTGCAGTGGTGCTTGTCTGGGACAGAAGTTGTGGTGCAGCTAAGATGTAGAAGCCCTGCACAGGTATGGCCATTGTCGCAGGGCACATGAAAGAGTTGGTAGATGGTGTGCAGTGCAGGATGTAGCAGAGCCGTGCGCCAGGCGCAGGAGAAAGAGGACAGACACAGTCGTGCAGTTCCTTTACCTGTGCTTGGTAAGTGCCGTCCAGGACCCAGAGTACAGATGGAGAAGGAGTTGGTCAGCCTGGAAGCCAATTTGGAATTCTCTCTCTGCAGATAGGTAGTGTGGCCTCCGTTCTAGCGCTTATCTGAGGTACTCGCAGTGCTGAGTTCAATGAATTTCCCCCTGTTGACTCTCTCTTGGAACTTTCTCATATGGCAGGCAGCCGTAGCCTTTTCCTTCTGGCTCCCACACGTCGCTGCTGGTGCCTCCAAGCCTTAGTTGGGTACAGAGCATTTACAAATGCTACTTCCTCCGGTTTCTGCTGCAGGAACGTCAGTGTTCCTACAAACTCGGAGAACGGAATCCGGACCATGCGCTCAAGCTAGGAGTGAGCCTTAACTGTGCTCATCCTCCAGCTCCCCTTCTCACGTCCACACACTTCCCCTTCCCTTCACAGACTGCCCTAACTTACCTCCTCCAGATCACAGACAGCAGCTCCTCAGCAGTCAGGTTCAGAGGTCTCCCTGCTGGCCTGGAGTGGGAAATGTGTTGTGTGTTGGTTTAACTGCTAGAGAGATCCTTCGCTGCTCCCAAGCATGACATCACACTCCCTAGGAGGAAGGTAATGTCACTGTGGAGACCGTACTCCTGGGGGCGCCACAAGTGCACTGAGGCCCAGCCACTGCTAGATGATTCTGCTGGTACATTGACCCAGACCACTACATTCCCCTCGCACTCTATACAGCCTGAATGTGACCCAGATGAAACTCAGGTTACCCTTCCCATATACTGTACCACCTTACATGGTGACAAAATGGAAGGTGCAGCTGAAAGTGCAGGTTCGGCCCACCCGCCGTCAGACACACCGCCGTACTATGAGGGGCCCTGTGCCAGTGCCGTCGCCAACGAGTGGGCCCCCCCTGCTTGCTCTGGATCACAGCACTTGCAAAGTTGAAATACTTACCTCTCCCTGCTCTACCGCCATGACATCTTCCGCGTTTCCTGACAGTGATATTCTGATCAGAGAGAGCAATGACATCACGTCTGTATGCCCAGACTAGTACAGGGATTCCCTAGCGAGGAGACTTATTTGAGGAGACTTATTTAATTGTTTTCAATGTTGGGACAGCAATTTTTGGGGAGCACTATACTCTGGAGAATGATACAGTCATATGTTAAAGTTTGGGCACCCCTATTAATGTTAACCTTTTTTCTTTATAACAATTTTGGTTTTTGCAACAGCTATTTCAGTTTCATATATCTAATAACTGATGGACTCAGTTATACTTCTGGATTCAAATGAAGTTTATTGTACTAACAGAAAATGTGCAATCTGCATTTAAACAAAATTTGACCAGTGCAAAAGTATGGGCACCCTTATCATTTTCTTGATTTGAACTCTCCTAACTACATTTTACTGACTTCCTGAAGCACTAAATTGGTTTTGTAACCTCATTGAGCTTTGAACTTCATAGCCAGGTGTATCAAATCATGAGAAAAGGTATTTAAGGTGGTCACTTGCAAGTAGTTCTCCTATATGATTCTCCTATGAAGAGTGACATCATGGGCTCCTCAAAACTGAAATCAAATCTGAAAACAAAGATTATTCAACATAGCTTTTCAGGGGAAGGATACAAAAAGTTGTCTCAGAGATTTAACCTGTCAGTTTCCACTGTGAGGAACATAGTAAAGAAATGGAAGAACACAGGTACAGTTCTTGTTAAGCCCAGAAGTGGCAGGCCAAGAAAAATATCAGAAAGGCAGAGAAGAAGAATGGTGAGAACAGTCAAGGACAATCCACAGACCACCTCCAAAGACCTGCAGCATCATCTTGCTGCAGATGGTGTCACTGTGCATCGGTCAACTATACAGCGCACTTTGTACAAGGAGAAGCTGTATGGGAGAGTGATGCGAAAGAAGCCGTTTCTGCAAGCACGCCACAAACAGAGTTGCCTGAGGTATGCAAAAGCACATTTGGACAAGCCAGTTACATTTTGGAAGAAGGTCCTGTGGACTGATGAAACAAAGATTGAGTTGTTTGGTCATACAAAAAGGCATTATGCATGGAGGCTAAAAAACACAGCATTCCAAGAAAAACACTTGCTACCCACAGTAAAATTTGGTGGAGGTTCCATCATGCTTTGGGGCTGTGTGGCCAATGCCGGCACCGGGAATCTTGTTAAAGTTGAGGGTCGCATGGATGCAACTCATTATCAGCAGATTCTTGACAATAATGTGCAAGAATCAGTGTCGAAGTTGAAGTTACGCAGGGGACGGATATTTCAGCAAGACAATGATCCAAAACACCGCTCCAAATCTACTCAAGCATTCATGCAGAGGAACAATTACAATGTTCTGGAATGGCCATCCCAGTCCCCAGACCTGAATATCATTGAGCATCTGTGGGATGATTTGAAGCGGGCTGTCCATGTTCGGCGACCATCAAACTTAACTGAACTGGAATTGTTTTGTATACAGGAATGGTCACAAATACCTTCATCCAGGATCCAGGAACTCATTAATAGCTACAGGAAGCAAATAGTGGCTGTTATTTTTGCAATAGGAGGATCTACGAAATATTAATGTCACTTTTATGTTGAGGTGCCCATACTTTTGCACCGGTCAAATTTTGTTTAAATGCAGATTGCACATTTTCTGTTAGTACAATAAACCTCATTTGAATCCAGAAACATAACTGAGTCCATCAGTTATTAGATATATGAAACTGAAATAGCTGTTGCAAAAACCAAGATTGTTATAAAGAAAAAAGGTTAACATTAATAGGGGTGCCCAAACTTTAACATATGACTGTACATGGGGCCCACCATACTCTGGAGCATTCCAAAGGTGGACATCAGACACTGGAGCAGCATTTACAGGGCCCATTATACACTAGAGCAGTAGAAATAGTGCCCATTATATATAGAGCATTATTTGGGCCCATAAGACAGTGGAGCTTCATCCATGGGGACCAACATATACTGTAGCATTATGTGGAGCTCATCATATACTGTTTCAAACATTATATGGGACCAATGATTCTGTATGGTGAAATATATGGGCCTCATTATTCTGTATAGCGCACTATGCGGTGCCCATAATACTGTATGGAGTAATATACTGTCCATTTTTGGAGCTATTGGAGAATTTAAAATGGATATCAGTCATGAGATGTAAAAAGTGAAGTATTTTTCATTGTGCTATACCGCTATTTCTCTGCCGTATCGGAGCATCATGAGTTGTGGTATATGTTAAAGGGGCGCTCTTTGGCCCAGGGCACATGAAAACCTGGAGCCAGCCCTACCCCCCCACAAATTTAGCCAAATAACCCCCATTTTTCAGTGCGTAACTAGTATTATGAAGTAAATTAAGGTTGAAAAGCTTCAGTAATAAGATTTGATGTTTTTGGCATTCAAAAGGGCACTGTAGGTGTGTTTCCTGGCCTCCACTGCCTGCCGACTTTGCTTCCCCATTGACTTGCATTGGGTTTCGTGTTTCAGTCAGCCTTCGACTTTTCACAAAAATCGGCCGATTTCGTTCAACCCAACTTTTGCGAAAGTCGGGTTTCATGAAACCCAAAAAAAGGCAAAGTCGCTCAACTCTAATGAAATATATACGGAGATTTACTGTTATCCCTAGACTCTGTAGAGCTGTACACTTCTGATACTGTACTATATATCTGCTGGTATTCTGGGTCAATTTTCTAAAACATGAGGAAGTATGGTGGAAGAGGATGCATACGTGGGCGTGGGGGGCCACCTGGTACTGATGGTGGTGGTGGTTCATCTGCTGGCAGTGCCAAAAACACAATAACAGCTAAGGCAGGAAGTGTTGAGCCTGCGTCGTGGTGTAGCTCTGGAAGGCATGTAAGGCTCCATTTTCTGGGAGTAGGTAGACTGCTTTTAAAGCCGGAGCATCAGGAACTGTTTTTGGCTTACATTGCTGAAACAGCCTCCAACTCTATCGCCTCCTCTTCTGAAGTTTAAAAAACTGCAAGCACTGAGTCGTAAGTGCAGGCTTCTGGTCAGGAGCAACCACTTTCCTTGTGTCCTTCACCCACACCAAAAGTGAAGGATGCGGCAGCACACACTTCAGATTACTCCATGGAGCTCTTTTCACATACAATGTCTGGGTTAATTAAAAATGGGGCCCATCATATACTGGAGCATTCAAAATGGGGGACATCTGACACTGGAGCATCATCCATGAGGCCCATCATATACTGGAGCATTCCAAATGGGGGACATCAGACACTGGAGCAGCATTTACGGGGCCCATTATACACTGGAGCATTAGAAATGGAGCCCATTATATATGGAGCATTATTTGGGCCCATAAGACACTGAAGCACCATCCATGGGGCCCATCATATACTGGAGCATTCTAAATGGGGCAGATCAGACACTGGAGCAGCATCTATGGGGCACATTATACACTGGAGCATTAGAAATGGGGCCCATTATATATGGAGCATTATTTGGGCCCATAACACACTGGAGCATCGTCCATGGGGACCATCATTTACTGTAGCATTATGTGAAGCTCATCATATCCTGGAATATCGGGTAGCGTACCTGAAGGAGATTGAGCAGCTAAGACAGGATCGACTGCAGATGAATGAGCAGATAGAGAACGTCAGGTGGCGTCCCCCTCCAACCCAAGGTGTAAGGACCCGAAGGGATCCTCCAAGGAATGAAAGGACAGGTAGTCGAAGGCAAGAACGTCGAGAGTCCGCAAGTGGCCGGTCTAATCTTAGTAACATAGGCATGAGACTTGGTGGTGGACATAGCGACAGAGGGTCAGACTCAGACCAGCCAGTTGGTCCAGCTGGACGTGGGACTCATGACCGTGCGAACTGGGAGAGCCAGCCAGTGAGAGAAAGGTCGCGTGATGGAGCACACTGCAGACAGGTGGAGACTAAAGAGTGTCTGGTCACACTGACGGACGTTGACGGGAAGGCCAAAGCCCAAGGCCGAGATACTGACCGCTGGGGGCAGGGGAGGCCTAACGTAAATATGCAGTATGACTACCGAAACAGACGGAGATGGTCCTCCCGACTGGTAGGGCAAGGTGACATGGGTGCCAGGTCTCAAGATCCCTGGGTGATGTCATGTGTTCAACCCCACAAGTTTGAACAGAGGGGGGAGGTATGTGGTGTAGTTACCACTATGTCAGCTAGGGGGCGCTGTGTGGGTGTCCCAGGACGGGTGTACAGGCACATTCAGTGTGGTAACAGGAGCAGGGTCCTAAATGACCATTATGGGTCTCAAGGTGGATGGCCTTGGGATGCAGGCTCCAGGGTGTATTGATCAGCAGAGGTACTGCTGATCTTTCTGTTACACTGCATCAGGGAAGCCTGTGTGTGTCTATACAACCTTTAGTGATGTCATAGCCATGTGATCACCTGTGGGTGTGGTTACAGGGCTATGTAATTGAGGTGTTTGGCACATGTGAGGGAGACTGTGAGGGAGTCTGTCAGAGTGTGGACAGAGTTCCCTTTGTCCAGGTGGGACACTGCAGAGAGTGGCCTGTGTGCTAAAGAAGGAGAAACCTTTTCTGTGTCAGCGGCTGCAGAGAGAGCACTGCTCGGGACATTGCCCTGGCCGGTGTATTAGTTGTATATGGGAAGGACTACACCTCCCAGCATGAGCTGAGACTCTCGGTCCGAGTCTGAAGCCACGGACGTTTATGATCTTTTTGGTGATATGCTGAGTTATGGTTTATGAAATAAATAAACCTCATGGACTTTGGGAAGAACCTGCCTCATAATTGTCTCCCGCTGCACCTGAGCGAGTCACATCCCTACAATATAGATTAAGTCTCCCCTAAGTCTTCTCTTTTCTAGAGTAAATAGACCTAATTTTGATAACCTTTCTGGGTATTGTAGTGAACCAACTCCATTTATCATTTTAGTAGCCCGCCTTTGAACCCTTTCAAGTTCAGTAATGTCTTTCTTGAGCACCGGCGTCTAAAATTGCACACAATACTCCAAGTGTGGTCTGACGAGTGATTTGTACAGAGGGAGAATTATGTTTTCATCTCGTGTCCCCAGACCTCTTCTAATGCATCCCATGACCCTATTTGCTTTGGTGGCAGCTGCCTGACACTGGGCACTCCAATTTAGCTTCTTATTGACTAAGATGCCTAAGTCTTTTTCCATGTCTGATTTCCCCAGCAGTTTCCCATTTAGTAAGTAATTGTAGCATCTGTTTCTCCTTCCCATGTGCATAACCTTACACTTATCAGTGTTAAACCTCATTTGCCATTTTTCAGCCCAATTCTCCAATTTACTCAAATCTGTCTGTAGTTGCAAACTGTCTTCCTTTGTGTTAACTACCTTACATAGTTTTGTATCATCTGCAGATACTGATATTTTACTGTGTAAGCCATCCACTAAATCATTAATAAATACATTAAATAGTAGGGGGCCCAATACAGAACCCTGTGGTACCCCACTAGTAACCCTGGCCCAATCTGAGTATGCACCATTAATAACCACTCTTTGTTTTCTATCACTAAGCCAGCTACCTACCCATCTACACACATTTTCCCCAAGCCCAAGCTATCTCATCTTACTTACCAATCTTTTATGTGGGACAGTGTAAAATGCTATAGAGAAGTCGAGATAAATGACATCCAATGATTCTCCTTGGTCCATTTGAGAGCTAACATCCTCATAGAAGCTGATCAGGTTAGTTTGACAGGAGCGATCCTTCATAAATCCATGTTGATATGGAGTTAAACATTTATTAACCCCTTCACTACCAAGGGTGGATTGCACGTTAACTACCGGGCCAATTTTTACAATTCTGACCACTGTCCCTTTATGAGGTCATAACTCTGGAACGCTTCCATGGATCCCGGTGATTCTGACATTGCTTTCTCGTGACATATTGTACTTCATGTTAGTGGTAAAATTGCATTCAAATAACTTGCGTTTATTTGTGAAAAAAACGGAAATTTGGCGAAAATTTTGAAAATTTCGCAATTTTCCAACTTTGAATTTTTATGCCCTTAAATCACAGCGATACGGCACACAAAAAACTTAATACATAACATTTCCCACATGTTTACTTTACATGAGCACAATTTTGGAACCAAAATTTTTTTTTGTTAGGAAGTTATAAGGGTTAAAAATTGACCAGCGATTTCTCATTTTTGCAACACCATTTTATTTTTAGGGACCACTTCACATTTGAAGCCACTTTGAGGGGTCTATATGATAGAAAATACCCAAAAGTGACACCATTCTAAAAAATGCACCCCTTAAGGTGCTTAAAACCACATTCAAGAAGTTTATTAACCCTTTAGGTGCGTCACAGGAATTTTTTGAATATTAAAAAAAAATGAACATTTAACTTTTTTTCACAAAAAAAATACTTCAGGTTCAATTTTCTTTATTTTACCAAGGGTAACAGGAGAAATTGGACTGCAAAAGTTATTGTGCAATTTGTCCTGAGTACGCTGATACCTGATATGTGGGGGGGAACCACTGTTTCGGCGCATGGCAGACCTCAGTAGGGAAGGAGCGCCATTTGACTTTTTCAATGCAAAATTGGCTGGAATTCAGATCGGACGCCATGCCGCGTTTGGAGAGCCCCTGATGTACCTAAACAGTGGAAACCCCCCAAGTGACCCCATTTTGGAAACTAGACCCCCCAAGGAACTTATCTAGATATGTGGTGAGAACTTTGAACCCACAAGGGCTTCACAGAAGTTTATAACGTACAGCGGTACAATTAAAAAATCATATTTTTTCCACAAAAATGATCTTTTCACCCCCAATTTTTATTTTTCCAAGGGTAACAGGACCCTAAAAGTTATTGTTGAATTTGTCCTGAGTACGCTAATACCCCATATGTGGGTGTAAATGACTATTTGGGCGCATAACAGAGCTCGGAAGGGAAGCAGCGCCATTTGACGTTTTTGGCTAGAATTGAGATCGGACACCATGTCGCGATTGGAAAACCCCTGATGTACCAAAACACTAGAATCCCCCCACAAATGACACCATTTTGGAAACTAGACCCCCCAAGGAACTTATCTAGATGTGTGGTGAGCACTTTGAACCCCCCAGTGCTTCACTGAAGTTTATAACGTACAGCAGTACAATTAAAAAATCATATTTTTTCCACAAAAATGATCTTTTCACCCTCAATTCTTATTTTTCCAAAAGTAACAGGACCCTAAAAGATATTGTGCAATTTATCCTGAGTATGCTGATACCCCACATGTGGGTGTAAACCACTATTTGGGCGCATGGCAGAGCTCGGAAGGGAAGCAGCGCCATTTGACGTTTTTGGCTGGAATTGAGATCGGACACCATGTCGCGTTAGGAAAGCCCCTGATGTACCAAAACAGTAGAAACCCCCCACAAATGACACCATTTTGGAAACTAGACCCCCCAAGGAACTTATCTAGATGTGTGGTGAGCACTTTGAACCCCCCAGTGCTTCACTGAAGTTTATAACGTCCGGGCGTGAAAATAAAAAAATCGTATTTTTTCCACAAACATCATCTTTTAGTCCCCATTTTTTTACTTTCCCAAGGGTAACAGGAGAAATTGGACCCCAAAAGTTGTTGTCCAATTTGTCCTGAGTACGCTGACACCCCATATGTGGGAGAAAACTACTGTATGGACACACGTCAGGGCTCGGAAGGGAAGTAGTGACGTTTTGGAATGCAGACTTTGATGGAATGGTCTGTGGGTGTCATGTTGCCTTTGGAGAGCCCCTAATGTACCTAAACAGTGGAAACCCCCCACAAATGATCCCATTTTGGAAACTAGACCCCCTGAGGAACTTATCTAGATGTGTGGTGAGCACTTTGAACCCCCAAGGGCTTCAAAGAAGTTTATAATGCCCAGGCATGAAAATAAAAAAATCGTATTTTTTACACAAACATGATCAATTAGTCCCCAATTTTTTTATTTTCCCAAGGGTAACAGGAGAAATTGGACCCCAAAAGTTTTTGTCCAATTTGTCCTGAGTACGCTGATACCTCATATGTGGGAGAAAACTACTGTATGGGCACACATCAGGGCTCGGAAGGGAAGTAGTGACGTTTTGGAATGCAGACTTTGATGGCATGGTCTGCGGGTGTCATGTTGCTTTTGGAGAGCCCCTGATGTACCTAAACAGTGGAAACTCCCCACAAGTGACCCCATTTTGGAAACTAGACCCCCTAATGAACTTATCTAGATGTGTGGTGAGCACTTTGAACCCCCCAGTGCTTCACAGAAGTTTATAACGACCGGGCGTGAAAATAAAAATATCGTATTTTTTCAACAAACATCATCTTTTAGTCCCCAATTTTTTTTATTTTCCCAAGGGTAACAGGAGAAATTGGACCCCAAAAGTTGTTGTCCAATTTGTCCTGAGTACGCTGATACCTCATATGTGGGAGAAAACTACTGTATGGGCACACGTCGGGGCTCGGAAGGGAAGTAGTGACGTTTTGGAATGCAGACTTTGATGGATGGGTCTGCGGGTGTCATGTGCGTTTGGAGAGCCCCTGATGTACCTAAACTATTGAAACTCCCCACAAGTGACCCCATTTTGGAAACTAGACCCCCCACGGAGCTTATCTAGATGTGTGGAGAGCACTTTGAACCCCCAAGTGCTTCACAGAAGTTTATAACGCCTGGGCGTGAAAATAAAAAAAACATTTTTTTCCGCAAAATTATATTTTTGCCCCCAATTTTTTATTTTCCTAAGGGTAACAGGAGAAATTGGACCCCAAAAGTTGTTTTGTAATTTGTCCTGAGTAGGCTGATACCCTACATGTGGGGGTAAAACACTGTTTGGGCGCATGGCAGAGCTTGGAAGGGAAGGAGCACCATTTGACTTTTTCAACGCAGAATTGGCTGGAATTGAGATCAGACGCCATGTTGCCTTTGGAGAGCACCTGATGTGCCCAAACAGTGGAAACCCCCCAATTATAACTCCAACCCTAACCTCAACACACCCCTAACCCTAATCTGAGCCCTAGCCCTAACCCTAGCCCTAGCCCTAACCCTAGCCCTAACCCTAACCCTAGCCCTAGCCCTAACCCTAACCCTAACCCTACCCTAACCCTAACCCTAGCGGGAAAATGGAAATAAATACATTTTCTTTTAGTTTTATTATTTTTCCCTAACTAAGGGGGTGATAACGGGGGGTTTGATTTACTATTTATGGCGGTTTTTATGTTTGGCGGCTGTCACACGCTAAAAGACGCTTTTTATTGTAAAAGTAGTTTTTGCATCACCACATATTGTGAGCTATAATTTTTCTGTATTTTGACCCACCGAGTCATGTGAGGTCTTATTTTTTGCGGGACGAGTTGACGTTTTTATTGGTACCATTTTCGGGCATGTGACATTTTTTGATCGCTTTTTATTCTGATTTTTGGGACACAGAATGAACAAAAACCAGCATTTCATGAATTTCTTTTGGGGGGGGTGCGTTTACACCGTTCCGCGTGCGGTAAAATTGATAAAGCGGTTTTATTCTTCGGGTCAGTACGGTTACAGCGATACCTCATTTAGGTCGTTTTTTTATGTTTTGTCAGTTTTTTGCAATGAAAACAATTTTATATAAAAAATAATTATTTTTGTATCGCTTTATTCTGCGAGCTATAACTTTTTTATTTTTTTGCGGATGACGCTGTATAGCAGCTCGTTTTTTGCGGGACAAGATGACGTTTTCAGCGGTACCATGGATATTTATATGTGTCTTTTTGATCGCGCGTTATTGCACTTTTTGTTCGGTGGTATGATAATAAATCATTATTTTTTTGCTTTGTTTTTTATTTTTATTTTTTAAGGGGTTCGCTAAAGGGGTTAACTAATGGGACAGTTTTATAGGGCAGGTCATTACGGACACGGCGATACCAAATATGTGTACTTTTATTGTTTTTTTTTTTTTATTTTGAAAAAATGGATTTATTGGGGAATATTTTTTTTTTTTTTACTAATTTATTTAGCGATTTCTTTAAAATTATTTTTAACACTTTTTTTTTTTACTTTATTACCTTGTCCCAGGTGGGACATCAGTGTCCTGTGACAGATCGCTGATCTGTCACATCACAGATCACTGTGACAGATCAGCGATCTGTCACAGGCACTGCTGCAGACTTCCTCATGCCTGCGCTTTGCAGGCACTGAGGAAGCCAGCTTCCTCAGGCCCCCGAAGGCCCCCGTCGCCATCTTGGATTCGGGGGCCTGGAGGAAAGGAGCCCCCCGCAGCAGCGCTGCACATTGCGCTGCTGTGGGGGGCTCAGGGAAGCACGGAGGGAGCCCCCTCCCTGCCGATGCTTCCCTTTAACCCCCGGTACACCGCGATCGCGTTTGATCGCGGTGTGCAAGGGGTTAACGTGTCGGGGGCGGTCCGAGACCGCCCCTGACACATTGTGCCGGGTGTCAGCAATGATAATTAGCTGACACCCGGCCGCGATCAGCGGCGCTCACCACGTGGGCGCCGCTGATCGCTGGGACGTAATATTCCGTCCATGGTAATTAGGTCCATGGTCACATGGACGGAATATTACGTCAATTGTAGGTAAGGGGTTAACATTGAGATATTCCATAATGGTATCCCTTAGAAACCCTTCAAAAATTTTACCCACAACAGATGTTAAGCTTACCGGCCTATAGTTTCCAGGTTCCCTTTTACACCTCTTTTTGAATATTGGTACCACATTTGCTTGCCGCCAATCAAAAGGAACAGACCCTGTTTCTAGAGTCTTTAAATATGTGTATCACATTACTTAACTCCCTTAATACCCGAGGGTGAATGCCATCAGGGCCTGGTGATTTGTCAATTTTAATCTTACTAAGGCGGTTCTGCACTTCTTCCTGGGTTAGGCAGGTAATACTTAATGCGGAGTTTACATTATCACTCTGCATTTCCCCTGGCAAATCCTTTTCCTGTGTGAACACTGTTGAGAAAAAAGTATTTAAAACATTTGCTTTTCCCACATCGCTCTCTATGATTTCACCCTCATTGTTCTTTAAAGGGCCGACACCATCAATTTTAATCATTTTACTGTTTATATAATTAACCCCTTCCTGACATCCGACGTACTATCCCGTCCATGGGACCCGGGCCCCTATGCCCATGGACGGGATAGTACGTCTACCGCGATCAGCGGCGCCCACGTGGTGAGCGCCGCTCATCGCGGCCGGGTGTCAGCTGATTATCACAGCTGACACCCGGCACAATGTGTCAGGGGCAGTCACGGACCGCCCCCGACACGTTAACCCCTTGCACACCGCGATCAAACATGATCGCGGTGTACCGGGAGTTAAAGGGAAGCATCGGCAGGGAGGGGGCTCCCTCCGTGCTTCCCTGAGCCCCCCACGGCAGCGCAATGTGCAGCGCTGCTGCGGGGGGCTCTTTCCCTACAGCAAAGCGCAGGCATGAGGAAGCCTTCGACACTGCCTGTGACAGATTGCTGATCTGTCACAGTGATCTGTGATGTGACAGATCAGCGATCTGTCACAGGACAGTGATGTCCCACCTGGGACTATGTAATAAAGTAAAAAAAAAATAAAAAAAAAGTGTAAAAATAATTTTAAAAAAATCGCCAAATAAATTAGTAAAAAAAAATAAAAATATTCCCCAATAAATTCATTTTTTGAAAATAAAAAAACCCCAAAACAATAAAAGCACACATATTAGGTATCGCCACGTCCGTAACAACCCGCCCTATAAAACTGTCCCATTAGTTAACCCCTTTAGCGAACCCCTTAAAAAATAAAAATAAAAAACGAAGCAAAAAATAATGATTTATTATCATACCGCCAAACAAAAAGTGTAATAACGCGCGATCAAAAAGACGCATATAAATATCCATGATACCGCTGAAAACGTCATCTTGTCCCGCAAAAAACGAGCCACCACACAGCATCATCAGCGAAAAAATAAAAAACTTATATCTCTCAGAATAAAGCGATGCAAAAATAATTATTTTTTATATAAAATAGTTTTCATTGCATAAAACCGACAAAACATGAAAAAAGACCTAAATGAGGTATCGCTGTAACCATACTGACCCGAAGAATAAAACCGCTTTATCAATTTTACCGCACGCGGAACGGTGTAAACGCACTCCCCCAAAAGAAATTCATGAAACGCTGGTTTTTGTTCATTCTGCGTCCCAAAAATCGGAATAAAAAGCAATCAAAAAATGTCACGTGCCCGAAAATGGTACCAATAAAAACGTCAACTCGTCCTGCAAAAAATAAAACCTCACATGACTCGGTGGGTCAAAATACGGAAAAATTATAGCTCTCAATATGTGGTGATGCAAAAACTATTTTTACAATAAAAAGCGTCTTTTAGCGTGCGACAGCTGCCAAAAATAAAAACCGCCATAAATAGTAAATCAAACCCCCCGTTATCACCCCCTTAGTTAGGGAAAAATAATAAAATTAAAAAAATGTATTTATTTCCATTTTTCCATTAGGGTTAGGGTTAGGGTTAGGGCTAGGGTTAGGGTTAGGGCTAGGGTTAGGGCTTGGGTTAGGGCTAGGGTTAGGGCTGAGATTAGGGTTAGGGGTGTGTTGGGGTTCAGGTTGGAGTTAGAATTGGGGGTTTCCACTGTTTGGGCACATCAGGGGCTCTCCAAATGCAACATTGCGTCTGATCTCAATTCCAGCCAATTCTGAGTTGAAAAAGTCATATGGTGCTCCTTCCCTTCCAAGCTCTGCCATGCGCCCAAACAGTGTTTTACCCTCACATGTAGGGTATCAGCCTACTCAGGACAAATTGCAAAACAATTTTTGGGGTCCAATTTCTCCTGTTACCCTTAGGAAAATAAAAAATTGGGGGCAAAAATATCATTTTTGTGGAAAAAAATGATTTTTTTATTTTCACGTCCGAGCGTTATAAACTTCTGTGAAGCACTTGGGGGTTCAAAGTGCTCACCACACATCTAGATAAGTTCCGTGGGGGGGTCTAGTGTCCAAAATGGGGTCACTTGTGGGGAGTTTCAATAGTTTAGGTACATCAGGGGCTCTCCAAACGCACATGACACCCGCAGACCATTCCATCAAAGTCTGCATTCCAAAATGGCACTGCTTCTCTTCCGAGCCCCGACGTGTGTCCATACAGTAGTTTTCTCCCACATATGAGGTGTCAGCGTACTCATGACAAATTGGACAACAACTTTTGGGGTCCAATTTCTCCTTTTACCCTTGGGAAAATGAAAAAATTGGGGACTAATTGATCATGTTTGTGGAAAAAATACGATTTTTTTATTTTCATGCCCGGGCATTATAAACTTCTGTGAAGCCCTTGGGGGTTCAAAGTGCTCACCACACATCTAGATAAGTTCCTTAGGGGTTCTCGTTTCCAAAATGGGGTCATTTGTGGGTGTTTCCACTGTTTAGGTACATTAGGGGCTCTCCAAAGGCAACATGACACCCGCAGACCATTCCATCAAAGTCTGCATTCCAAAACGTCACTACTTCCCTTCCGAGCCCTGACGTGTGTCCATACAGTAGTTTTCTCCCACATATGGGGTGTCAGCGTACTCAGGACAAATTGGACAACAACTTTTTGGGTCCAATTTCTCCTGTTACCCTTGGGAAAATAAAAAAAATTGGGGACTAATTGATCATGTTTGTGGAAAAAATACGATTTTTTTATTTTCATGCCCTGGCATTATAAACTTCTGTGAAGCCCTTGGGGGTTCAAAGTGCTCACCTCACATCTAGATAAGTTCCTTAGGGGGTCTAGTTTTCAAAATGGGGTCATTTGTGGGGGGTTTCCACTGTTTAGGTACATTAGGGGCTCTCCAAAGGCAACATGACACCCGCAGACCATTCCATCAATGTCTGCATTCCAAAACGTCACTACTTCCCTTCCGAGCCCCGACGTGTGCCCATACAGTAGTTTTCTCCCACATATGGGGTATCAGCATACTCAGGACAAATTGGACAACAACTTTTGGGGTCCAATTTCTCCTGTTACCCTTGGGAAAATAAAAAAAATGGTGACTAAAAGATCATGTTTGTGGAAAAAATACGAAATTTTTATTTTCACGCCCGGGCGTTATAAACTTCTGTGAAGCCCTGGGGGGTTCAAAGTGCTCACCACACATCTAGATAAGTTCCTTGGGGGGTCTAGTTTACAAAATGGTGTCATTTGTGGGGGGTTTCCACTGTTTAGGTACATCAGGGGTTTTCCAATCGCGACATGGTGTCCGATCTCAATTCCAGCCAAAAACGTCAAATGGCGCTGCTTCCCTTCCGAGCTCTGCCATGCGCCCAAATAGTGGTTTACCCCCACATGTGGGGTATCAGCGTACTCAGGACAAATTGCACAATAACTTTTAGGGTGCTGTTACCCTTGGAAAAATAAGAATTGAGGGTGAAAAGATCATTTTTGTGGAAAAAATATGATTTTTTAATTGTACGGCTTTATGTTATAAACTTCTGTGAAGCCCTTGGGGGTTCAAAGTTCTCACCACACATCTAGATAAGTTCCTTGGGGGGTCTAGTTTCCAAAATGGTGTCATTTGTGGGGGGTTTCCACTGTTTTGGTACATCAGGGGTTTTCCAATCGCGACATGATGTCCGATCTCAATTCCAGCCAAAAACGTCAAATGGCGCTGCTTCCCTTCCGAGCTCTGCCATGCGCCCAAATAGTGGTTTACCCCCACAAGTGGGGTATCAGCATACTAAGCACAAATTGCAAAATAACTTTTAGGGTCCTGTTACCCTTGGGAAAATAAAAATTGGGGTGAAAAGATCATTTTTGTGGAAAAAATATGATTTTTTAATTGTACCGCTGTACGTTATAAACTTCTGTAAAGCCCTTGTGGGTTCAAAGTTCTCACCACATATCTAGATAAGTTCCATGGGGGGTCTAGTTTCCAAAATGGGGTCACTTGTAGGGGGTTTCCACTGTTTAGGTACATCAGGGACTCTCCAAACGTGACATGGCGTCCAATCTGAATTCCAGCCAATTTTGCATTGAAAAAGTCAAACGGCGCTCCTTCCATTCTGAGCTCTGCCATGTGCTGAAACAGTCGTTCCCCCCCCACATATCAGGTATCAGCGTACTCAGGACAAATTGCACAATAACTTTTGCAGTCCAATTTCTCCTGTTACCCTTGGTAAAATAAAAAAAATTGAACCTGAAGTATTTTTTTTGTGAAAAAAAGTTAGATGTTCATTTTTTTTAAAATATTCAAAAAAATTCCTGTGACGCACCTAAAGGGTTAATAAACTTCTTGAATGTGGTTTTGAGCACCTTAAGGGGTGCAGTTTTTAGAATGGTGTCACTTTTGGGTATTTTCTATCATATAGACCCCTCAAAGTGGCTTCAAATGTGATGTGGTCCTAAAAGTAAAATGGTGTTGTAAAAATGAGAAATCGCTGGTCAACTTTTAACCCTTATAACTTCCTAACAAAAAAAAAATTTGGTTCCAAAATTGTGCTCATGTAAAGTAAACATGTGGGAAATGTTAGTTATCAAGTTTTTTGTGTGCCGTATCTCTGTGATTTAAGGGCATAAAAATTCAAAGTTGGAAAATTGCGAAATGTTCAAAATTTTTGCCAAATTTCCGTTTTTTTCACAAATAAACGCAAGTTATTTGAATGAAATTTTACCACTAACATGAAGTACAATATGTCACGAGAAAACAATGTCAGAATCACCAGGATCCATGGAAGCGTTCCAGAGTTATGAACTCATAAAGGTACAGTGGTCAGAATTGTAAAAACTGGCCCGGTCATGAACGTGCAAACCACCCTTGGGGGTGAAGGGGTTAAAGAATAGTTTGGGGTTTGTTTTACTTTCCTTAGCAATGAGTCTCTCAGTTTCCACTTTTACTAAATGTATTTGTTTTTTACACATTTTATTTTTTCTCTATAACTTTTTAATGCTTCTTCATTGCCTTCTTGTTTTAGCTTCTTAAATGCCTTGTTCTTGTTATTTATTGCCCTTTTTACATCCTTATTTAGCCACATTGGTGTTCTCCTGTTCCTAGCCCTTCTATTTCTGTACGGTATGGCTAGCTCGCAGTGGGTTTGTAAAACTGATTTAAATATTTCCCAATTATTTTCTGTGCTCCTATTTTTGAGGACATTGTCCCAATCAATTCGGCGAAGGTCCTCTCTAAGCTGATCAAACTTTGCTTTCCTGAAATTCAGCGTTTTTGTAACCCCCTTCCAGGGCACCTTACTGAAGGACAAGTGGAATTGTATTATATTGTGGTCACTGTTCCCTAGGTGCCCATCGGACTCATACTTCTGTTATTCTATCTGGCCTGTTGCTTAAAATTAAGTCCAGAAGGGCTGTCCCTCTAGTTGGGCCCTGCACAAGTTGTGACAGATAATTATCCTTGGTTACTGACAGAAATTGGTTTCCTTTCTGAGATGCGCAGGTTTCAGTTTCCCAGTCTATGTTGGGGTAGTTGAAGTCCCTCATAATAATCACCTCATTGTGATTTGCTGCTTTGTCTATTTGTTTCAATAATACATTTTCAGTGGTTTCTGTTATATTTGGTGGCTTATAACAAACCCCTATGAGGATTTTATTACTTTTCCCTCCTTGTATCTCCACCCATAGAGACTCCACCTCTTCATTTCCCTCTTGTATATCCTCTCTTAGTGTGGGCTTTAAAGTGGACTTTATATATAGACAGACTCCACCCCCTTTCCTTTTTTTACGATCCCTCCTAAACAAATCATATCCTTGCAAGTTAGCCGCCCAGTCATAGCTGTCGTCTAACCATGTCTCAGTTATTCCTACTATGTTGTATTTTTCCTCATACATTACCAACTCCAGATCTTCAATCTTATTGGTCAGGCTCCTTGCTTTGGTCAGCATGCAGGAAAGAAGTTTTGCTTCCTTTTTCTTAGTTTCCTTCTGAGTACCCTGTCTTGGGTCCTCTTTACCACATCTAGTATCCATGATTAGTTTGTCCTTCTGCTGCATGTTCTTGTCTGCTGTTTTTCCTCCCATCCCCTCTTCTTCTAGTTTAAAGCCCCTGCTTTACCCAGGATACCGGAACAACAGCTTAAGGACCACTCTGAGAGACCGCTGACTGTTGGGGCTAGTATACGTGCTCACGACCCGTGCCCGGCACCATTTCTGGGACATTCAAGCAAAGGACAGTTTCCATGATCCAGCATACCAAAGACAAAGAGGACTGAATCCTTCGGCACTGTTGGGCGACAGTGTTATTCGTTTCTTTGTAACAGAGCCAGAGACGTTGTGCACCGTTTGAGATGCCGCCGGAAGATATTCCAGCCTTCCTCCTGTCAGAGCTTCAACTGATAAGTGTTACGTTTATTTTGTGTAATCTTTTGCCATTGCCTTTACCTCCCTGCGAGGAGTATTAGGCTGTGTGCCCACGTTAGCGTTTTTCAAGCGTTTGTTCCGGATCAGACGCTTCACAAACGCTTAAAATAAGCATCCCAGTCATTTTAATGCATTTTTCACTTTTTGTGCTAATGGATGTGTTTTTTTCCGCTAAGGACACGCTTAGCGGTCAAAAACGCAGCATGCACAATAATTTTGTGGAAAAGTCTGCGTTTCTAGCTGTTTCCTAAGAGTCCAGAAGATGCGCAGAAAAAAACGCATCAAAAATTAGCGGTTTTTAAGCAAAAAACAAGCAAAAAACGCACATTTTATTTCCGCGCGATTTCTGGGAAGTAGTCCGTTTTTTTGTCAGGTTTTAAATGCATACGTGGGCACATAGCCTTACTGTTATAGATTGTTTAGTAAATACTTGTTAACCCTTTCTCTGTCTCCAGTTACTCATTGCATCAGACGAACTGTTCCCCCTTTACACAAAGACTGACGGAGACCCCCGGGGCCACAAGACCACTGCAGCCCAGTGCTGAGGCTGGCGGAAACCCCCAGAGCCACAAGACCACTGCAGCCCATTGCTAAGACCCTTCAGCCTGGTGCTAAGACTGGCAGAGACCCCCGGACCACAAGACCACTGCAGCCTAGTGCTAAGACTGGCAGAGACCCCCGGACCACAAGACCACTGCAGCCTAGTGCTAAGACTGGCAGAGACCCCAGAGCCACAAGACCCCTGCAGCCCAGTGCTAAGACTGGCGGAGACCCCCAGAGCCACAAGACCACTACAGCCCTGTGCTGAGACTGGCGAAGGCCCCCGGAGAATCAGTGCTGGAGCCGCAGGGGATTTTTCTTTTCATGCTAATTATTTTTACATTCTCAGAAAACCCCTGTAGTGTCTGTTCACACGCACCATTTTTGCTGTGGATTGATCTACAGTGTTGGCAGGAAATATTCAGCATTTTTGCAGACTTTTAACTTGCATTTTTGTGTCCCATTCATGTGAATAGGGAAGGGAAAAAATGTTGCTGAAATACGACAGCAACAGATTTATTAAAAAAAAGTATCTCCTGGCCGGTGTCCGTGTCTGGCCGCTGCACTGGGACAGTTTGGAATAGTATAGTAAACTGCACTATTCCATACAATAGGATATTAAGCACTGTTCACACTGCGTAAATCCCCGAATGGGCCACGGACGGCACTGACACCAGCAGAGATCAAATGAATTTGGTTTTGCTTCTGAAATAGACTGATTTATTTTCTTAGGCCGAGTGCACACGATCAGGAATTGGCAGCGCTTTGGACGCAGCACATGTCCGCTGCCAGCTGTTGAACGCAGGTGTCTCCACATGTGAACACTGAACCTTGTGGATTCACTGCATCCAATACATTGTACAGGTAATAATAATAATAATAATAATAATAATTTTATTTATATAGCGCCAACATGTTCCACAGCACTTTACATTATAGAGGGGACTTCTACAGACAATAGACATTACAGCATACCAATAAACACTGTGGTGCAGTGACTACTGTGTTCACTAGGGGGCGCTATATGGGTGTCCCAGGTCAGGCTTACAGGCATGTCCATTGTGGTAATGGAAATAGGATGAATGGCAGGATGGTAAATGACCGTTATGTTTCCCCGGGTGGGTAGTCCTGGGATGGAAGCTTGAACGTGTGTTAATCAGCAAAGGTACTGCTGAGGTTTTTGTTACAGTGTATCAGAGAGAGCTTCCAGGTGGCTGGTGAGACGGGTGGGACAAGTCACCTACAAACCCACCCAGGGGCATGTGCCTAAAATGCCCATAGTAAGCCTGTATATGTGTGTATGGATGGGTGCCTGAAATAGGACCTGCGATGAGGTCATACCCATGTGATCCGGTAGGCGTGGCTACGACCATATAAGGTGACCAGGGTAGATCACATGATGGAATGTCTGGATCTGATTGGTCCGTGTGGAAGGTCCCAGAAGGGCGACGTGCTAGAAGGTGTGCTGCCTTCCTGAAGCACACATGTGGACACCGCTGACCGTGTGTGGCCTGTGTGTAATAGCCTGTGAGTACTGGACAGTCCCAAGCAGGGAAGGGACGCAGGACTGAGAAGCAGCTAAGCGGTAACCCCGGACAGGGGGGAAATAACTGTGAGGCTATAGAGCCTGATTGCTAGACATTGCACAGCCTGTGTGACCACAGGTCTGAGAGAGCAGAGCTCTATCATGAACTTTCTGTTGTTGGATATCAGCCTGTTGCAGTATATGGTTTATGCTGATTAATAAACCGCATGGACTGTTTATGTTGAAAAACCTGTGCCGGACCTGGTTAATCTGCAGCCAAGCAAGTGTCCCCAACACATACAATAGGCGCTACTGTTGTGAGTTCATTTTCTGGTCTACCAGTTGTGAGTTCTCCTTCCAGGCTCCCTCTGGTGGTAACAGGAGGTAGTGAGGCTGATTTAATCAGTGGAGATCTGCCACCTGATAAGGAGGATGACAATTGGACCTCAGGACTCTCAAACTGGATTTAAGACAGCCGACACCCTTTTCTGGTGCTGGTGATTCCTTCTGGCTTGTCAGGTCTTGGTTCTCAGCTCTGTTCCAGTCAGCTCAAGCTAAGTTTTTCTGCTAATGTTCACACTTGATTTTGTTGGTCTATTCAGTTTTTTGTGGCCAGCCAGCCCCGGCTGGGGATGTGCTGAATTTCCACTCTTATTTATCTGTATTTGCCAATTTGCTTTTTGTCCCTTATTAGATTGGCCTCTTTTTGCTCTGTCTCAGAATATTTCAGAGTGCTGATATAGTGGGAGAAGTCTAGTGACTTCAGGGTTAATTTTGTTATCAGAAGTGTTGGACATTTTTTTTGTAGTGTTTTTGGCAGATTGCAGACAGTGTCTTTCCTTTCCTATCCTTTCTAGTTAGTTTGGGCTCCATCATTTGCTCAGCCTATTTTCCTGCCTGTGTTTGTGTTTTGATCTTGTTTCACCATCAATACATGTGTGGGGGCTGTCTTTCCTTTGGGGTCTGCTCTGGGGCAGTTAGTTTTCCCCTTTTCTTGCTTTAGGCTTATTTAGTCCTCCGGCTGGGACGAAGCGTCTAGGTTCATCGTAGGAACACGGCTGCTGCTAGTTGTGTGGTTAGGATCAGGGATCTGCAATCTGCATAGTTACCAACCAATCTGGTTTTCTGTTTTTTCCTCCTTGGTGACCCATTCATAACAGAATCACCAGCCATACCGCAGATTCTAGGGTACTCAAAAGCAGGAGAAGGTTGTTAAAAAAGAAGAAAAAAAAGTGTCAGAATTTTTTTTAATGTATTTTTTCCTCTTTTTTTTCTGGGGCCGTAGGAGGATTTTTTTTTCTAATGGAGATTAAGCAATTGTCTGATCGTGAGGAGCAACTTGCTGCTGAAGTGCAGGGCATTTCTACCTACCTCATTCAGTCACATGCTGCTGAACCTAAGATCCCTACTCCTGATGTGTTTTCTGGGGATCGGTCTAAATTTCTGAATTTTAAGAATAATTGTAAATTATTTCTTGCATTGAAGCCTAACTCATCGGGGAGCTAAAATTGTCATCTCCTTGCTGCGCGGCGATCCCCAGGATTGGGCTTTTTCTCTGACACCTGAAAATCCTATTCTGACTAATGTGGATACACTTTTTCAAGCCTTGGGGTTGTTGTATGATGAACCTAATGCTGTTGATCAAGCTGAGAGAACCCTGTTGGCATTAAACCAGGGTCAGGATTCTGCAGAGTTATACTGTCAAAAATTCCTAAAGTGGGCGGTCCTTACTACATGGAATGATAGTGCTTTGGCAGCTCTCTTTCGGAAGGGTTTATCAGAGACCGTAAAAGATGTTATGGTGGGATTTCCTGTTCCCTCTGGTCTGGATGATTCTATGTCATTAGCCATTCAAGTTGACCGACGTTTACGTGAACGTAAAACTACACGGGAGGCGCTGCCACCTTTTGAACAAACGTCTGAACCTATGCAATGTGATGGGGTTTTGTCTAGGGCGCAACGTCAGGAGTTTAGAAGGCGTAATAAGCTGTGTTTTTCTGTGGTGACGTCTCTCATACTATTTCTGTCTGCCCTAAACGAGAGAAACGTTTTGCACACACATTTGCTGTGGGCAGTGCACAAACTAAGTTCCTTTTGGCAATTACTCTGATCTGCTCCTTATCCACGTTTTCCACTAAGGCTTTTGTGGATTCAGGAGCAGCGTTGAATCTGATTTATTTGGACTTTGCTAAACGTTGTGGTTTTTCTATGACACCTCTGCGGACGCCTATTCCTTTGAGGGGTATTGATGCTACTCCTTTGGCGGAGAATAAACCTCAGTTTTGGACCCAGGTGATAATGCGAGTTGCCCCAGACCACCAAGAAAATTGTACATTTTTGGTGCTGCATAATTTGCATGATACTATTGTTCTGGGTTTTCCTTGGTTGCAAACTCATAATCCAGTTTTGGATTGGAAATCTGGGACTGTGGTGAGTTGGGGTTGTCAGTGTGTTCTTAGGGATGCTCCTGTTTTCTCCACCTCTCCTCAGTCTCATGATATTCCTGATTATCTGGCCGATTTTTCTGATGTATTTAGTGAAAGTAAGTCTGCGTCTTTGCCTCCTCATAGGAGTTATGACTGTGCAATTGAGTTGATGCCTGGGTGTAAATTTCCCAAGTGTCGGCTTTTCACCTTATCAGTACCCGAACATGATGCTATGCGATCTTATATTAAGGAGTCGTTGGAGAAGGGTCATATTAGACCATCCTCGTCACCTTTAGGTGCTGGGTTTTTTTTTGTGGCCAAGAAAGATGGTTCATTAAGACCGTGTATTGATTATCGTTCCCTTAACAAGATGACGGTTAAATATCAGTACCCGTTACCTCTGATGTTTGATTTATTCTCCAGAGTTAAGAGTGCCTGCTGGTTTACTAAGCTTGACCTCAGAGGAGGCATATAATCTTATTCGCATCAAGCACGGGGATGAATGGAAGACGGCGTTTAATACTCCGGAGGGACATTTTGAGTACCTGGTGATGCCTTTTGGGCTCACTAATGCCCCTTCTGTCTTCCAGTCCTTTATGAATGATATTTTCCGTGACTTTGTGGATAAGTTTTTGATCATCTATCTGGATGATATTTTGATCTTTTCTAGTGATTGGGATTCTCATGTGGAACACGTCCGGACTGTGTTCCGGATTTTGAGGGAGAATTCTCTGTTTGTTAAGGGATCGAAATGCCTCTTTGATGTACAGAGGATTTCATTTTTGGGATTTATCTTATCTCCATCGACTATTGAAATGGACCCGGCCAAGGTACAGGCCATTTATGATTGGGTTCAGCCTACTTCTTTGAAGGCCCTCCAGAAGTTTTTGGGTTTTGCTAATTTCTATCGTAAATTTATAGGTAATTTTTCTGGTATTGTCAAACCATTGACTGATCTGACCAAGAAGGGTGCTGATGTGCTGAATTGGTCTCCTGAGGCTGTCTCAGCATTTCAGGAGCTTAAGCGGAGATTTACTTCAGCTCCAGTTTTACGGCAACCTGATGTCTCACTTCCATTTCAGGTGGAGGTAGATGCCTCTGAGATTGGTGCAGGAGCTGTTTTGTCCCAAAAAGACCCTGTGACTTCCAAGATGAATCCCTGTGCCTTCTTTTCTCGAAAGTTCTCCCCATCTGAACGCAACTATGACGTGGGGAATCGGGAATTGTTGGCCATGAAATGGGTGTTTGAGGAGTGGAGACATTGGTTGGAGGGAGCTAGACATCAAGTTGTGGTCCTCACCGATCACAAGAATTTGATTTATCTGGAGTCGGCCAAACGCTTGAATCCTAGACAGGCTAGATGGGCCTTGTTTTTCACGCGTTTTAATTTTGTGGTCTCTTTTCTTCCGGGCACTAAGAATGTTAAGGCAGACGACCTTTCTATTAGTTTCTTTGCCGATTCTCTTAATGTGAAGGAGCCTACTACCATCCTAGGTGAGGGGGTAGTTCTTTCTGCCATTTCGCCCAATTTGAGACGCGCCCTGGAGGAATTTCAGGAGGATAAACCTGAGCGTTGCCCTATGGGAAAATTGTATGTTCCTGACCAGTGGAGAAAGAGAGTGATGTCTGAAATTCATTGCTCCGCATTGGCTGGTCGTCCAGGTATTTTTGGTACCAGAGATTTGGTGAGTCGGTCTTTTTGGTGGCCCGCCTTATCTCGTGATGTCAGGAATTTTGTACAGTCCTGTGGGACTTGTTCTCGGTCTAAACCCTGTTCTCGTTCTAGTGGGTTGCTGATGCCCCTGCCGGTGCCCAAGAGGCCATGGACCCATATCTCAATGGATTTTATTTCTGATCTTTCTGTCTCTCAGAGAATGACTGTTATCTGGGTGATTTGTGATAGATTTTCGAAGATGGTCCATCTTGCACCACTCCCAAAGTTGCCATCTTCCGCTGAGTTGGTACCCTTGTTTTTACAACAGGTGTTTCGGTTACATGGGATTCCTGAGAACATTGTGTCCGACAGAGGAGTCCAGTTTGTTTCCAGATTCTGGAAAGCCTTTTGTTCCAATCTGGGAATTCAGTTATCCTTCTCCTCCGCATTTCATCCCCAGACGAATGGACAGACTGAGAGAACAAACCAGACCTTGGAGTCTTATTTAAGATGTTTTATATCTGCTGATCAGGATGATTGGGTCTCATTTTTGCCCTTGGCCGAATTCGCGCTGAACAATAGAGCTAGTTCTGCCACTTTGATGTCACCCTTTTTCTGTAATTTTGGGTTTCATCCTCGATTCTCTTCAGGGCAAGTGGAATCTTCGTCCTGCCCAGGTGTGGACACTGTGGTTGAGAGAATGCAGCAGATATGGGACCAAGTGGTGGATAAGTTGTCACTCTCTCAGGAAAAGGCCCAGTGATTTTCCAACCGGCATAGGACCATTGGTCCCCGGTTTAAAGTGGGTGATATGATTGTCGTCTAAGAATATTCCTATGAAGGTTGCATCTCCAAAATTTAAGCCAAGATTTATTGGACCTTATAAGATTTTGGAGATTCTTAATCCTGTTTCTTTTCGATTAGCTCTTCAAGTTACGTTCAAGATCCATAACGTATTTCACAAATCTCTGTTGAAGAGGTTTGTTGAGCCAGTGGTTCCTATGGCAGCACCTCCTGACCCTGTGTTGGTTGAAGACAATGTGGAATATGAGGTAGAGAAAATATTGGATTCTCGTTTGGTTAGACGGAGACTTCAGTATTTGGTCAAATGGAAGGGTTATGGCCTGGAGGATAATTCTTGGGACTCTGCCTCTGATATTCATGCCAATAGATTGGTTCATGCTTTTCACCGGGCCCATCCTGATCGGCCTGGTGGCGTGGATGAGGGTTCGGAGACCCCTCCTCAAGGTGGGGGTACTGTTGTGAGTTCATTTTCTGGTCTACCAGTTGTGAGTTCTCCTTCCAGGCTCCCTCTGGTGGTAACAGGAGGTAGTGAGGCTGATTTAATCAGTGGAGATCTGCCACCTGATAAGGAGGATGACGATTGGACCTCAGGAATCTCAGACTGGATTTAAGACAGCCGACACCCTTTTCTGGTGCTGGTGATTCCTTCTGGCTTGTCAGGTCTTGGTTCTCAGCTCTGTTCCAGTCAGCTCAAGCTAAGTTTTTCTGCTAATGTTCACACTTGATTTTGTTGGTCTATTCAGTTTTTTGTGTGGTCAGCCAGCCCCGGCTGGGGCTGTGCTGAATTTCCACTCTTATTTATCTGTATTTGCCAATTTACTTTTAGTCCCTTATTAGATTGGTTTCTTTTTGCTCTGTCTCAGAATATTTCAGAGTGCTGATATAGTGGGAGAAGTCTAGTGACTTCAGGGTTAATTTTGTTATCAGAAGTGTTGGACATTATTTTTGTAGTGTTTTTGGCAGATTGCAGACAGTGTCTTTCCTTTCCTATCCTTTCTAGTTAGTTTGGGCCCCATCGTTTGCTCAGCCTATTTACCTGCCTGTGTTTGTGTTTTCATCTTGTTTCACCATCAGTACATGTGTGGGGGCTGTCTTTCCTTTGGGGTCTGCTCTGGGGCAGTTAGTTTTCCCCTTTTCTTGCTTTAGGCTTATTTAGTCCTCCGGCTGTGGCGAAGCGTCTAGGTTCATCGTAGGAACGCTCCACGGCTGCTGCTAGTTGTGTGGTTAGGATCAGGGATCTGCAATCTGCATAGCTACCAATCTCTCTGGTTTTCTGTGACTTAGCTTGTTTTGTTTTTTCCTCCTTGTTGACCCATTCATAACACGCTACCTTACAACACATCGATCAAAACAGATACCAAGAGTAATGAGGGCCCTGCTCGCAAGCTTACAATCTATAAGGAAAAAGGGGAGACACGAAAGGTGGATGGTAACAATTGCTTTTATTGTTCAGACCAGCCATAGTGTAAGAATCGGGTGTTTCTGTGGCTGCATGAACCAGTTAACAGTCTAGATATGTAACAGTACAGACACAAAGGGCTATTAAATGTATAAAGCATGTGAGAACATGTTGCGAGGAACCTGGTTATGGTAAAAAATTTTGAATGAGCCACACAGGGATATTTAGGTTAATGCATTGAGGCGATAGGCCAGTCTGAACAAATGCGTTTTTAGGGCACACTTAAAACTGTGGGGATTGGGGATTAATCGAATTAACCTGGGTAGTGCATTCCAAAGAAATGGCGCAGCATGTCAAAAGTCTTGGAGACGGGAGTGGGAGGTTCTGATTATTGAGGATGTTAACCTCAGGTCATTAGCAGAACGGAGGGCACGGGTAGGGTGGTAGGCTGAGATGTGGGAGATGTATGGTGGTGCTGAGCCACGGAGTGCTTTGTGGGTGAGGGTAATAAGTTTATACTGAATTCTGAAGTGGATGGGTAACCAGTGTAAGGACTGGCACAAGGCAGAGGCATCGGTATAACGATCGGTGAGGAATATGATCCTAGCTGCAGCAATCAGGACAGATTGGAAAGGGGAGAGTTTGGTAAGTGGGAGACCGATTAGTAGAGAGTTACAATAGTCCAGATGAGAATGAATAAAAGAAACAGTAAGAGTTTTTGCAGAGTCGAAAGTGAGAAACGGTCAAATTCTAGAAATGTTTTTGAGGTGTTGATAACAAGAGCGAGCCAGTGATCAGATTTGGGGGGTGAGATTTATAAATAGACATGTTGCGGTCTGGAAAGACGCACCGCATGTCCGTCTCCGCGGGTGCGCTGCGGGCGTCTATGGACGCATAGTGGGCATGGGATTTCTTGAGATCCCATCCACTATGCTGTAACATCTGAACCAGCTCACACAATCCCTCTCTCCTGAACCTGTATTGTGGCCTATAAATGTAGAAGCATTCTGTTAGGACTTGGGGAACTCCAAAAGTGGAACCGCTGGACCGCGACAACGAACCTCCCTTGGGCGAGCTGACCTGGTGAACCACCCCTATATAGGGAGCGTTAGGGGCAGGCCCAGGGGAGACTATCGCCGTGGCAGCTGGTACCCAGGGACATACACAGGCAGGAGTCGGGATGGACTGGCAGGGGCAGGACTGAGACACTGGCAGGCAGGCACTAGGAGAGAGAGAGAAGCATTGGCGGTTCAACAGGTGCGGCTGCAGGGGGGCCCGGAGCCTCCAGGGCGCCCTTCAAGGCGGCTAATGATGAGGGAAATCTGGCCGCTTTCTCCAGGCCTGAGGCTCCGGGGGGCCCCTGGCCAGATTGCCCTCTTGTGTAGTGGCAGGCAGAGAGCGATCCAAGCAGCTCTGCTGCCTGCAAGAGAAAATTGCAGGAGCGGAGCTGGAAGGATCCGGCCTGCTTCCTGCCCAGGAGGCCGCGTTCCTTTCTCTGACAAAGAGAGGAGCGCGCCGCTGAGTGACGTCATCATTCAGTAGCAGCTGCTGTGTCATAGCGGGGAAGAGCGGGCGATGCTGCGGACAGGTGAGAGGAGAGATGTGGTGTGTGTGTCAGTGTGTGTGTATGTATGTGTGTATGTATGTCTGTATGTGTCAGTGTGTATATGTATGTGTGTGTATGTATGTGTGTGTGTATGTATGTATGTATGTCTGTGTGTGTATGTACTCGTATGTGTGTATATGTGTGTATGTATGTCTGTGTGTGTATGTATGTGTGTGTGTGTATGCATGTATGTATGTCTGTGTGTGTGTGTATGTACGTATGTGTGTGTATGTACAGTATGTCTGTGTGTGTGTACATGCATGTGTGTGTGTATATGTGTATGTATATGTGTGTACAGTATGTATGTATTTATGTGTGTATGTCTGTCTGTGTGTGTAGGTGGAGCCTGGCCCTGGAGGAGATGGGGACATGAGAAGACTGTGATGGGGAGAGAATGCCATGATGCCTGGGGTGATAGGAGAAGGCCACGATGGGGTAATGGGAGAAGGCCATGAGGGGGTAATGGGAGAAGGCCATGATGGGGGTGATGGAGAGAAGGCATTGATCGGATCATGTGAGTGATGGGTAGAAGGCAATGATGGGAGTGATGGAGAGAAGGGAGTGATGGGGAGAAGGCAATGATGGGAGTGATGGGGTGATGGAAAAGGGAGTGATGGGGTGATGTAGAAGGCAATGATGGGAGTGATGGGGCGATGGAGCAGGCAGTGATGGGGTGATAGAGCAGGCAATGATGCGGTGATGGAGCACAAAATGATGGGGGTGATGGAGCAGGCAATGATGGGAATGATGGGGAGAAGGAAATGATGGGAGTGATGGGGTGATGGAGCAGGCAATGATGGGAGTGATAGGGAGAAGGCAGTGATTGGGTGATGGAGAAGGCAATGATGGGAGTGATGGGGTGATGGAGCAGGCAATTATGGGAGTGATGGGGTGATGGAGCAGGCAATGATGGGGTGATGGAGCAGGCAATGATGGGAGTGATGGGCTGATGGAGCAGGCAATGATGGGAGTTATGGGGAGAAGGCAATGATGGGAGTGATGGGGTGATGGAGCAGACAATGATTGGAGTAGGCAATGCTGGGAGTGATGGGAAGAAGGCAGTGATGTGGTGATGGAGAAGGCAATGATGGGAGTGATGGGGAAAAGGCAATGATGGGGAGAAGGCAGTGATGGGTGATGGAAAAGGCAATGATGGGGGTGATGGGGAGAAGGCAATGATGGGGGTGATGGAGAGGGCAATGATGGGGTGGTGGGGGAAAAAGAAATGATGATGGGGTGGTGGGGGAGAATGCAATGATGGTGGTGGTGGAAAGGGCAATAATGGGGATGGTGGAGGAGGAGGAAATGATGGGATGCAAGGGGAGGAGGATAATGAGAGGTGTGGGGGATTGGGATGGTAGGAAGGGGGACTTATAATGGCCTTAGGAACAGGGGGAGGTGGAGGAAGACATTATTATCGCTTATTATGTCTAACACAGTCTCTTAGTATATAGTGTACTCACTATGTCTAGCACAGTCCCTTAGTATATAGTGTACTCATTAATTCTGTATAACACCATCCTTAGTTACATAGTTTCCTATTTCATTATGTATAACATGTCCCTTATTACGTACCATCCTCTCTAGTTATATATGGTGCCGTCCCTTATTATATAGCTTCCTCTACTGTTATGTATAGTGCTGTCTCTTACATAGTGTATTCTTGTTAATTTTGTTATTTACAGTGCCCTCTTTTATTACATAGTCCCCTCTCTTTTTAGATATGAAGTGACTGCTGATCGGGGAGCCGGTGACCAAACTACCAGTCCATCAGCTCCTCCATTAGAAAGGATGCTTTCTCATGCTTCATCAGCCATCATTGCATTATACAGCTAACAAGACAGGACGGTATGTAATAAAAAAACATGGCTCTGTATAAATCAATATGTAAGGGATGGTACTGTACATAACAAGAGAGGGCACTGTGTAAGGGATATCAATATCTAATATATAAAGCTCAAAGTGTGTATGTATGTGTGTATGTATGTATGTGTGTGTGTATGTGTGTATGTCCGGGATAGGCATCCTCACCGTCGCAGCTACAGCCACAAAATTTGGCACAGTCACACGTCTGGACCCCGAGAGCGTCCTAAGCTATGTTGTGAGGCGAAATTTTAACCCCGCACGTTCCAATTCACCAAACAGTTTTGCCCCTATCTACATACTGGGGGGAAAAGTGTGTGCGCGTCAAGCCCCGCCCCTCATTATGATGTCACAATGCCCCTATTTGCATACTGGGGAAGCAGTGTGTGCGCGTCAAGCCCCGCCCCTCATTATGATGTCACAATGGTTGCCATGGCGACGCTGATGTCATCATAGGTTGCAAGCCCCGCCGCCGCTCATTATGATGTCATAATGGTTGACTATGGAATGGAGGATGTGTGATAAGTAGAGTTGAGCGAAACGGGTCGAAAAAATTCAAAAGTCGCCGACTTTTGGCAAAGTCGGGTTTCATGAAACGAAACCCGACCCTAGGATGAGGTCGGCCACGAGGTCGGCGACTTACGCGCCAAAGTCGCGTTTCAAAAGTTTGTTTTGCGCTCTTTTTCAGCCAATCAGGATCCACGGACACTGTGGGCACGTGATGACATAGGCACGGGTCACCACCATCTTTCAGAAGGGCATGCAAGTGATTGGCTTGCTTTGGTGGGCGTCACAGGGGGTATAAAAGGGCGTGCACGCCGACCGCCATCTTACTTCTGCCGATCTTAGTATAGGGAGAGGTTGCTGCTGATTCTGTAGGGAGAGCGTTAGGCAGGGAAGAAGACAAAAAAACTGCTTCTGCTGCTAGCGATTTGGCCTGCACAACACACAAGTCACTGTGTGTGCAGTGCAAGGGGAGGCTATATTGTGGTGTATCAGTGGTGTTGGTTGTTGGGCTGCCTTTTAAGGCTTCCTGACACGCTGGCATTGCTGTTTACCCACTGCTCCGCAAACTGCTTTTTTAAAAGCAATCCAATCTCCCTTATCCTCTCGTCACTTTGGTCACAGGCAGCTGTGCCATCGAGCGTGTCACATAGCGCTCAGATATCAGTGGGCCGCACACAATCCACAAGTGTCCAGTGTCCAAAAGTGTACGCAGAGATTCAAAATCTCCATTATCCTCTCGTCACTTTGGTCACAGGCAGCTGTGCCATCGAGCGTGTCACATAGCGCTCAGATATCAGTGGGCCGCACACAATCCACAAGTGTCCACTGTCCACAAGTGTACGCAGAGATTCAAAATCTCCATTATCCTCTCGTCACTTTGGTCACAGGCAGCTGTGCCATCGAGCGTGTCACATAGCGCTCAGATATCAGTGGGCCGCACACAATCCACAAGTGTCCAGTGTCCAAAAGTGTACGCAGAGATTCAAAATCTCCATTATCCTCTCGTCACTTTGGTCACAGGCAGCTGTGCCATCGAGCGTGTCACATAGCGCTCAGATATCAGTGGGCCGCACACAATCCACAAGTGTCCACTGTCCACAAGTGTACGCAGAGATTCAAAATCTCCATTATCCTCTCGTCACTTTGGTCACAGGCAGCTGTGCCATCGAGCGTGTCACATAGCGCTCAGATATCAGTGGGCCGCACACAATCCACAAGTGTCCACTGTCCACAAGTGTACGCAGAGATTCAAAATCTCCATTATCCTCTCGTCACTTTGGTCACAGGCAGCTGTGCCATCGAGCGTGTCACATAGCGCTCAGATATCAGTGGGCCGCACACAATCCACAAGTGTCCAGTGTCCAAAAGTGTACGCAGAGATTCAAAATCTCCATTATCCTCTCGTCACTTTGGTCACAGGCAGCTGTGCCATCGAGCGTGTCACATAGCGCTCAGATATCAGTGGGCCGCACACAATCCACAAGTGTCCACTGTCCACAAGTGTACGCAGAGATTCAAAATCTCCATTATCCTCTCGTCACTTTGGTCACAGGCAGCTGTGCCATCGAGCGTGTCACATAGCGCTCAGATATCAGTGGGCCGCACACAATCCACAAGTGTCCAGTGTCCAAAAGTGTACGCAGAGATTCAAAATCTCCATTATCCTCTCGTCACTTTGGTCACAGGCAGCTGTGCCATCGAGCGTGTCACATAGCGCTCAGATATCAGTGGGCCGCACACAATCCACAAGTGTCCACTGTCCACAAGTGTACGCAGAGATTCAAAATCTCCATTATCCTCTCGTCACTTTGGTCACAGGCAGCTGTGCCATCGAGCGTGTCACATAGCGCTCAGATATCAGTGGGCCGCACACAATCCACAAGTGTCCAGTGTCCAAAAGTGTACGCAGAGATTCAAAATCTCCATTATCCTCTCGTCACTTTGGTCACAGGCAGCTGTGCCATCGAGCGTGTCACATAGCGCTCAGATATCAGTGGGCCGCACACAATCCACAAGTGTCCACTGTCCACAAGTGTACGCAGAGATTCAAAATCTCCATTATCCTCTCGTCACTTTGGTCACAGGCAGCTGTGCCATTGAGCGTGTCACATAGCGCTCAGATATCAGTGGGCCGCACACAATCCACAAGTGTCCAGTGTCCAAAAGTGTACGCAGAGATTCAAAATCTCCATTATCCTCTCGTCAATTTGGTCACAGGCAGCTGTGCCATCGAGCGTGTCACATAGCGCTCAGATATCAGTGGGCCGCACACAATCCACAAGTGTCCAGTGTCCAAAAGTGTACGCAGAGATTCAAAATCTCCATTATCCTCTTGTCACTTTGGTCACAGGCAGCTGTGCCATCGAGCGTGTCACATAGCGCTCAGATATCAGTGGGCCGCACACAATCCACAAGTGTCCAGTGTCCAAAAGTGTACGCAGAGATTCAAAATCTCCATTATCCTCTCGTCACTTTGGTCACAGGCAGCTGTGCCATCGAGCGTGTCACATAGCGCTCAGATATCAGTGGGCCGCACACAATCCACAAGTGTCCATTGTCCACAAGTGTAAGCAGAGATTCAAAATCTCCATTATCCTCTCGTCACTTTGGTCACAGGCAGCTGTGCCATCGAGCGTGTCACATAGCGCTCAGATATCAGTGGGCCGCACACAATCCACAAGTGTCCACTGTCCACAAGTGTACGCAGAGATTCAAAATCTCCATTATCCTCTCGTCACTTTGGTCACAGGCAGCTGTGCCATCGAGCGTGTCACATAGCGCTCAGATATCAGTGGGCCGCACACAATCCACAAGTGTCCAGTGTCCACAAGTGTACGCAGAGATTCAAAATCTCCATTATCCTCTCGTCACTTTGGTCACAGGCAGCTGTGCCATCGAACGTGTCACATAGCGCTCAGATATCAGTGGGCCGCACACAATCCACAAGTGTCCAGTGTCCAAAAGTGTACGCAGAGATTCAAAATCTCCATTATCCTCTCGTCACTTTGGTCACAGGCAGCTGTGCCATCGAGCGTGTCACATAGCGCTCAGATATCAGTGGGCGCACACAATCCACAAGTGTCCACTGTCCACAAGTGTACGCAGAGATTCAAAATCTCCATTATCCTCTCGTCACTTTGGTCACAGGCAGCTGTGCCATCGAGCGTGTCACATAGCGCTCAGATATCAGTGGGCCGCACACAATCCACAAGTGTCCAGTGTCCAAAAGTGTACGCAGAGATTCAAAATCTCCATTATCCTCTCGTCACTTTGGTCACAGGCAGCTGTGCCATCGAGCGTGTCACATAGCGCTCAGATATCAGTGGGCCGCACACAATCCACAAGTGTCCACTGTCCACAAGTGTACGCAGAGATTCAAAATCTCCATTATCCTCTCGTCACTTTGGTCACAGGCAGCTGTGCCATCGAGCGTGTCACATAGCGCTCAGATATCAGTGGGCCGCACACAATCCACAAGTGTCCAGTGTCCAAAAGTGTACGCAGAGATTCAAAATCTCCATTATCCTCTCGTCACTTTGGTCACAGGCAGCTGTGCCATCGAGTGTGTCACATAGCGCTCAGATATCAGTGGGCCGCACACAATCCACAAGTGTCCAGTGTCCAAAAGTGTACGCAGAGATTCAAAATCTCCATTATCCTCTCGTCACTTTGGTCACAGGCAGCTGTGCCATCGAGCGTGTCACATAGCGCTCAGATATCAGTGGGCCGCACACAATCCACAAGTGTCCAGTGTCCAAAAGTGTACGCAGAGATTCAAAATCTCCATTATCCTCTCGTCACTTTGGTCACAGGCAGCTGTGCCATCGAGCGTGTCACATAGCGCTCAGATATCAGTGGGCCGCACACAATCCACAAGTGTCCAGTGTCCACAAGTGTACGCAGAGATTCAAAATCTCCATTATCCTCTCGTCACTTTGGTCACAGGCAGCTGTGCCATCGAGCGTGTCACATAGCGCTCAGATATCAGTGGGCCGCACACAATCCACAAGTGTCCAGTGTCCAAAAGTGTACGCAGAGATTCAAAATCCCCATTATCCTCTCGTCACTTTGGTCACAGGCAGCTGTGCCATCGAGCGTGTCACATAGCGCTCAGATATCAGTGGGCCGCACACAATCCACAAGTGTCCACTGTCCACAAGTGTACGCAGAGATTCAAAATCTCCTTTATCCTCTCGTCACTTTGGCCACAGGCAGCTGTGCCATCGAGCGTGTCACATAGCGCTCAGATATCAGTGGGCCGCACACAATCCACAAGTGTCCAGTGTCCAAATGTGTACGCAGAGATTCAAAATCTCCATTATCCTCTCGTCACTTTGGTCACAGGCAGCTGTGCCATCGAGCGTGTCACATAGCGCTCAGATATCAGTGGGCCGCACACAATCCACAAGTGTCCAGTGTCCAAAAGTGTACGCAGAGATTCAAAATCTCCATTATCCTCTCGTCACTTTGGTCACAGGCAGCTGTGCCATCGAGCGTGTCACATAGCGCTCAGATATCAGTGGGCCGCACACAATCCACAAGTGTCCAGTGTCCAAAAGTGTACGCAGAGATTCAAAATCTCCATTATCCTCTCGTCACTTTGGTCACAGGCAGCTGTGCCATCGAGCGTGTCACATAGCGCTCAGATATCAGTGGGCCGCACACAATCCACAAGTGTCCACTGTCCACAAGTGTACGCAGAGATTCAAAATCTCCATTATCCTCTCGTCACTTTGGTCACAGGCAGCTGTGCCATCGAGCGTGTCACATAGCGCTCAGATATCAGTGGGCCGCACACAATCCACAAGTGTCCAGTGTCCAAAAGTGTACGCAGAGATTCAAAATCTCCATTATCCTCTCGTCACTTTGGTCACAGGCAGCTGTGCCATCGAGCGTGTCACATAGCGCTCAGATATCAGTGGGCCGCACACAATCCACAAGTGTCCACTGTCCACAAGTGTACGCAGAGATTCAAAATCTCCATTATCCTCTCGTCACTTTGGTCACAGGCAGCTGTGCCATCGAGCGTGTCACATAGCGCTCAGATATCAGTGGGCCGCACACAATCCACAAGTGTCCAGTGTCCACAAGTGTACGCAGAGATTCAAAATCTCCATTATCCTCTCGTCACTTTGGTCACAGGCTGCTGTGCCATCGAGCGTGTCACATAGCGCTCAGATATCAGTGGGCCGCACACAATCCACAAGTGTCCAGTGTCCAAAAGTGTACGCAGAGATTCAAAATCTCCATTATCCTCTCGTCACTTTGGTCACAGGCAGCTGTGCCATCGAGCGTGTCACATAGCGCTCAGATATCAGTGGGCCACACACAATCCACAAGTGTCCACTGTCCACAAGTGTACGCAGAGATTCAAAATCTCCATTATCCTCTCGTCACTTTGGTCACAGGCAGCTGTGCCATCGAGCGTGTCACATAGCGCTCAGATATCAGTGGGCCGCACACAATCCACAAGTGTCCACTGTCCACAAGTGTACGCAGAGATTCAAAATCTCCATTATCCTCTCGTCACTTTGGTCACAGGCAGCTGTGCCATCGAGCGTGTCACATAGCGCTCAGATATCAGTGGGCCGCACACAATCCACAAGTGTCCAGTGTCCAAAAGTGTACGCAGAGATTCAAAATCTCCATTATCCTCTCGTCACTTTGGTCACAGGCAGCTGTGCCATCGAGCGTGTCACATAGCGCTCAGATATCAGTGGGTCGCACACAATCCACAAGTGTCCACTGTCCACAAGTGTACGCAGAGATTCAAAATCTCCATTATCCTCTCGTCACTTTGGTCACAGGCAGCTGTGCCATCGAGCGTGTCACATAGCACTCAGATATCAGTGGGCCGCACACAATCCACAAGTGTCCACTGTCCACAAGTGTGTGCAGAATTTCTAAAACTCCCCTGTCCTATAGACACCTTGTACCTTGTTTTACATTACTATATAGTTTGTTGGATTTTGTCTACATTTCTACCAAAAATGAGGAAGGCTGGTGGAAGAGGCCATGGAATTGGGCGGGGGTTGGCAGCTGGTAATGATGGTGTTGGTGGTGGATCTGATGGTAGTGGCAAGAGCAAATTAGGACCGAATGCAGGAGGTGCTGACCCTGCGTCATCGTCTGGCTACATAAGGACTCGAACGCTTAGTTTTCTAGGAGTTGGAAAACCGCTTTTAAAGGCAGAGCATCAGGAAAAAGTTTTGTCTTACATTGCTGACTCAGCCTCCAGCTCTATCGCCTCCTCTTCTTCAATTGTAAAAAGTAAAAGCACTGAGTCGTCATTGGAGGCTCATGTTCATGAACCACACCTTTCCTTGTGTCCTTCACCCCAACCAAGATTGAAGGATGACGCAGGCCATACTACTGATTACTCCATGGAGCTGTTTTCACATACCATGCCTGGATTATCAAGTCAAATGGTGAATTACCCAGGCCAAGATGAATCTGACATGGAGTGCACTGATGCACAGCCGCTGATGGATGATTCTGCTGGTACATTCACTCAGAGCACTACATTGTCCTCGCAGTGTACAGAGCCAGATTTTGACCCTGATGAGACTCAGGTGCCCCTTCCCGCACACTATACCACCATACACGGTGACACAGAGAAAGGTGCACATGACATAGAAGAGGAGGTGATGGATGACCCAGTTGTTGACCCAGATTGGCATCCATTGGGGGAAGAGGGTGCTGCTTCCAATAGCTCAGATGAGGAGCATCCACAGCAGACATCGACATCGCAACAGCTGTTATCTGGCAGGCCCGGAGCACTCCAAAGACAGGTTCCAAACATCAAAAGAGTTGCTGGACAGCTTGTCCAGAGGGTCAAAAGATCACAGCGTGCTAGGCCGCAAAATGTCTGCCAAAGTAGGAAGAGTGCAGTGTGGCAGTTTTTTGAACAAAATCCTCATGATCAGGCCAAGGTTATCTGTAAGAAGTGCGCAAAGACCTTTAGCCGAGGGAAAAATCTGAAAAATTTGAATACCAGTTGCATGCTTAGACATTTAACCAGCATGCACTTGCAAGCGTGGACACAACACCAAACCTCAAGTGCCACATGTGCAACTGATCACAACGAAGGTAGTCAGCAACGCTACATTGTTTCCCCCACTGTAAGCCCACCGGTTAGCACAGCAGCAAATGTTGAGGTGTCGTTGCAAGGCCACAGCAGTCAGGGAATCCCACTGTTATATCAACGAAAGACTGATTCTAGGCCATCAGAAAGAACAACAACTCCATCACCATCATCAACCCTCTCTCAGTCCGCCCTGTCTACCGCTACTTCCACCATATGCAGCTCTCAAGTCCAGCTAACCCTCCCAGACACTATGAGTAGGTCAAGAAAGTACTCAGTCTCTCATCCGCGTACACTGGGTTTGAACGCCCACATTGCCAAACTAATCTCGTTTGAGATGATGCCCTTTCGGTTGGTGGAAAGCACAGCTTTCCGCGAACTCATGGCCTATGCAGTACCACGCTATGACCTACCCAGTCGCCACTTCTTCTCTCGCAAAGCCATCCCAGCCCTCCACCATCATGTGAAAGACCGCATTGTCCATGCACTCAAGCAGTCAGTGAGCGGAAAGGTGCACCTCACAACTGATGCATGGTCCAGTCGGCATGGCCAGGGCCGTTACGTGTCCATCACTACGCACTGGGTTAATGTGGTGGATGCAGGGTCCACAGGGGACAGCGGTGGTGGGACAGTGCTGCCTAGCCCACGGTATAGGAAACAGTTGGCTGTAGGCGTTCGACCCTGCTCCTCCTCCTCCTCCTCCAGAAGCGACAGCTCGTCCACAGAGCGCAGTCGTACGAGCACTCCATCTGCAGCTGCCACTGTTGCACACGATGTGTCCCCCTATCGAGCAGCTAGTGGAAAGCGTCAGCAGGCTGTGTTGCAGATGATGTGTTTGGGCGACAGACACACCGCCGAGGTGCTGGCCGAGTACTTGAAGCGACAAACTGAGTCATGGCTGGGCAGTGTACATCTTGAGGCAGGCAAGGTAGTTAGTGATAACGGCCGTAATTTTGTGGCAGCCATAGCCCTTTCAAAACTCAGCCACATACCTTGCTTGGCTCACACCTTGAACCTGGTGGTGCAGTGCTTCCTCAAAAATTATCCGGAGTTAACAGCCCTGCTCCAGAAGGTGCGAAGACTGTGCGCGCACATCCGCCGGTCGCCTGTACACTCCGTTCGTATGCAGAAGCTGCAGCGATTGCTCCACCTTCCCAACCACCGCCTCATTATCGACATTGCAACAAGGTGGAACTCCACCCTGCACATGGTGGAGCGGCTGTGCGAGCAGAGGCAGGCCATAATGCATTTGTGGGAGGATACACGGCCTGGCACTTTGAGAGCAGACATGGAGTTGACAGGCGTGCAGTGGTCGAAGCTGAAAGACCTTTGTAAAGTCCTTCAGTGTTTTGAGGAATGCACACGGCTGGTAAGCGCAGACGACGCCATCCTAAGCATGAGCATCCCACTTATGCGTCTGCTCATGCAAACTTTGACGCACCTTAAGGAGCAGGCGTCTGCAGCCAATGTTGATGAGGAGGAAGAGGAGGAGGGAATCCTTGATGACATTCAGCCATTGTCTGCTCAGGGACCTCTCCTGGACGAGGTGGAGGAAGAAGAGGAGGAGGAGGAGGAGGATGATGGGGATGATTACTTAGGGGAGGAGGATGCATCTCGTGGGGCAAGTGAAAATGTTGGCGTGGCAAGGTCTGGTACAGGGTTTGTGCGTGACTGGAGGGATGTGGATTTGCCAGAAAGTGCTCCTCCACCCAGCACTCGCAGTGCATCATTGACACCGGGAACATTGGCCCACATGTCAGATTATGCCTTGCGGATCCTAAAAAGGGACCCCCGCATTGCCAAAATGATGAACGATGACGACTACTGGTTGGCCAGCATCCTGGATCCACGCTATAAAGGCAAATTACAAAACATCATGCCACAGGAGAACCTTGACCTAATATTGGCTAATAAACAAGCAACTCTGGTAAATCGGTTGCTTGAGGCATTCCCAGCACACAGCAGCGGTGATGGTTCTCACACGAGCCGTACGGGCCGGGGGCAGCTTGGTAGAGGTGTTCGTGGTGCACACAGCAGAAGTGGCGTTGGAGACAGGGGTTTCATGACAATGTTGTGGACTGATTTTTCAAATACCGCTCACACAACTGGTAATACTGCATCGATGGAAAGTGACAGGAGACAGCAGTTGTCAACTATGGTTACAAACTACTTTTCCTCCCATATCGATGTTCTCCCACACAGGTCATTCCCCTTTGACTATTGGGCCGCTAAACTGGACACCTGGCCTGAATTGGCACAATATGCCTTACAGGAGCTCGCTTGCCCAGCTGCAAGTGTGCTATCGGAAAGAGTCTTCAGTGCAGCTGGATCAATCCTGACAGAAAAAAGGACCCGTCTGTCAACCCAAAATGTGGATGATCTAACCTTCATTAAAATGAACCATGCATGGGTTTCCAAGGATTTTGTCCCACCTTCCCCTGATGACACATAGGGTGACAGAAAAATGGCTTGCTTTGGTCCACCTCTTCCTGGTACTTCACCTATTTCGCCTTTTGCATCAGTTGAATGTCCAACATCAACATATGCCACTTTCTAAAACTCCCTAACTGTGCTGGCTCCCCCCCCATGGCCGGGGTCACCACCTAGCGCACGACACCGTGTGAGTGCCGTTGCCCTGGACAGGTGGGTAGGCCGACTCTTGGGCGCGGGCACTGGCACAGGGTCCCTCATAGTGCAATCAAGTGTCTCTGACGGTGGTGGTGCACACCCGCCGTCAGACACACCGCTGTACTATGAGGGGCCCAGTGCCAGTACCGACGCCCACGAGTGGGCCCCCCTTGCTTGGCCAGGGCCCCAGCATTTGCAATCTTTACCTCTCCCTGCTCCTCCGCTGTGTAATCTGGGCCGTCAAATCCATACTGTGCCTGACACCGTCTGAGCCTGCCTCCTGAGACATATATTTTGAATGTGTACGCTATCCATACATGTTATCCAGGGATACGGTACCCTTTCTAACCTTTGTGCAATGACGTGCAATCCATACTGGGCCTAACACCGTCTGAGCCTGCCTCATGCTGTATAGACATATATTTTGAATGTGTACGCTATCCATACATGTTATCCGGGGATACGGTACCCCTTCTAACCTTTGTGCAATGACGTGCAATCCATACTGGGCCTAACACCGTCTGAGCCTGCCTCATGCTGTATAGACATATATTTTGAATGTGTACGCTATCCATACATGTTATCCGGGGATACGGTACCCTTTCTAACCTTTGTGCAATGACGTGCAATCCATACTGGGCCTAACACCGTCTGAGCCTGCCTCATGCTGTATAGACATATATTTTGAATGTGTACGCTATCCATACATGTTATCCGGGGATACGGTACCCCTTCTAACCTTTGTGCAATGACGTGCAATCCATACTGGGCCTAACACCGTCTGAGCCTGCCTCATGCTGTATAGACATATATTTTGAATGTGTACGCTATCCATACATGTTATCCGGGGATACGGTACCCCTTCTAACCTTTGTGCAATGACGTGCAATCCATACTGGGCCTAACACCGTCTGAGCCTGCCTCATGCTGTATAGACATATATTTTGAATGTGTACGCTATCCATACATGTTATCCGGGGATACGGTACCCTTTCTAACCTTTGTGCAATGACGTGCAATCCATACTGGGCCTAACACCGTCTGAGCCTGCCTCATGCTGTATAGACATATATTTTGAATGTGTACGCTATCCATACATGTTATCCGGGGATACGGTACCCCTTCTAACCTTTGTGCAATGACGTGCAATCCATACTGGGCCTAACACCGTCTGAGCCTGCCTCATGCTGTATAGACATATATTTTGAATGTGTACGCTATCCATACATGTTATCCGGGGATACGGTACCCCTTCTAACCTTTGTGCAATGACGTGCAATCCATACTGGGCCTAACACCGTCTGAGCCTGCCTCATGCTGTATAGACATATATTTTGAATGTGTACGCTATCCATACATGTTTTCCGGGGATACGGTACCCTTTCTAACCTTTGTGCAATGACGTGCAATCCATACTGGGCCTAACACCGTCTGAGCCTGCCTCATGCTGTATAGACATATATTTTGAATGTGTACGCTATCCATACATGTTATCCGGGGATACGGTACCCCTTCTAACCTTTGTGCAATGACGTGCAATCCATACTGGGCCTAACACCGTCTGAGCCTGCCTCATGCTGTATAGACATATATTTTGAATGTGTACGCTATCCATACATGTTATCCGGGGATACGGTACCCTTTCTAACCTTTGTGCAATGACGTGCAATCCATACTGGGCCTAACACCGTCTGAGCCTGCCTCATGCTGTATAGACATATATTTTGAATGTGTACGCTATCCATACATGTTATCCGGGGATACGGTACCCCTTCTAACCTTTGTGCAATGACGTGCAATCCATACTGGGCCTAACACCGTCTGAGCCTGCCTCATGCTGTATAGACATATATTTTGAATGTGTACACTATCCATACATGTTATCCGGGGATACGGTACCCCTTCTAACCTTTGTGCAATGACGTGCAATCCATACTGGGCCTAACACCGTCTGAGCCTGCCTCATGCTGTATAGACATATATTTTGAATGTGTATGCTATCCATACATGTTATCCGGGGATACGGTACCCCTTCTAACCTTTGTGCAATGACGTGCAATCCATACTGGGCCTAACACCGTCTGAGCCTGCCTCATGCTGTATAGACATATATTTTGAATGTGTACGCTATCCATACATGTTATCCGGGGATACGGTACCCTTTCTAACCTTTGTGCAATGACGTGCAATCCATACTGGGCCTAACACCATCTGAGCCTGCCTCATGCTGTATAGACATATATTTTGAATGTGTACGCTATCCATACATGTTATCCGGGGATACGGTACCCCTTCTAACCTTTGTGCAATGACGTGCAATCCATACTGGGCCTAACACCGTCTGAGCCTGCCTCATGCTGTATAGACATATATTTTGAATGTGTACGCTATCCATACATGTTATCCAGGGATGCGGTACCCTTTCTAACCTTTGTGCAATCACGTGCAATCCATACTGGGCGTGAGAACGGCTGGCGAGCTGTTAAGCAAGCTACAGCACCTGTCCAGACAAGTACAGGGATTCCTTAGCGAGGAGACTTATTTGATTGTTTTCTATGTTGGGACAGCAATTTTTGGGGAGCACTATACTCTGGAGAATGATAGATGGGGCCCACCATACACTGGAACATTCCAAAGGTGGACATCAGACACTGGAGCAGCATTTACAGGGCCCATTATACACTAGAGCATTAGAAATGGGGCCCATTATGTTTGGAGCATTATTTGGGCCCATAAGACAGTGGAGCTTCATCCATGGGGACCAACATATACTGTAGCATTATGTGGAGCTCATCATATACTGTTTCAAACATTATATGGGACCAATGATTTTGTATGGAGAAATAGATGGGCCTCGTCATGAGATGTAAAAAGTGAGGTATTTTTCATTGTACTATACTGCTATTTCTCTGCCGTATCGGAGCATGATGAGTTGTGGTATGTGTTAAAGGGGCGCTCTTTCGCCCAGGGCACATGAAAACCTGCAGCCAGCCCTCTCCCCCCACAAATTTAGCCAAATAACCCCGATTTTTCAGTGCGTAACTTGTATTATGAAGTTAATTAAGGTTGACAAGCTTAAGTAAGAAGAATTGATGCTTTTGGCATTCAAATGGGCACTGTAGGTGTGTTTCCTGTCCTCCTCTCACTGCCGACTTTTATTCCCCATTGACTTACATTGGGTTTCGTGTTTCGGGACGACCCCGACTTTTCCCTATAATCGGACGATCTTGCTCGACCCGACTTTTGGAAAAGTCGGGTTTCACGAAACGAAACGCGACCCTAAAAAACCAAAAGTCGCTCAACTCTAGTGATGAGTATATGGGCACCGGACTATGGGATGGAGGATATGTGATGGGTATATGGGAACGGGACTATGGGATGGAGGATATGTGATGGGTATATGAGCTGTGGGTATAATAGATTATTTTTAAAACAATAATGCCTCATCAGAAAAGGAAGACCATGGCACGAAGGTCAGCTGATGCAAAAAGAAAAGCTCCATTACGGGCCAATGAAAAATGTGAAGACCGAGAAACAAGGCTGACACACATGAGAATAGCAGCTGCTTCCTCAAGAGCCAATGAACTTTCTGAGGAGAGGGAAGCAAGGCTTGCAGACAAGAGAAGAAGAGCTGCTTCCTCAAGGGCCAGTGAACTTTCTGAGGAGAGGGAAGCAAGGCTTGCAGACAAGAGAAGAAGAGCTGCTTCCTCAAGGGCCAGTGAACTTTCTGAGGAGAGGGAAGCGAGGCTTGCAGACATGAAAACAAGAGCTGCTTCCTCAAGGGGCAATGAACTTTCTGAGGAGAGGGAAGCGAGGCTTGCAGACATGAAAACAAGAGCTGCTTCCTCAAGAGCCAATGAACTTTCTGAGGAGAGGGAAGCAAGGCTTGCAGACAAGAGAAGAAGAGCTGCTTCCTCAAGAGCCAATGAACTTTCTGAGGAGAGGGAAGCGAGGCTTTCAGATATGAAAACAAGAGCTGCTTCCTCAAGGGCCAGTGAACTTTCTGAGGAGAGGGAAGCGAGGCTTGCAGACAAGAGAAGAAGAGCTGCTTCCTCAAGGGCCAGTGAACTTTCTGAGGAGAGGGAAGCAAGGCTTGCAGACAAGAGAAGAAGAGCTGCTTCCTCAAGGGCCAGTGAACTTTCTGAGGAGAGGGAAGCGAGGCTTGCAGACAAGAGAAGAAGAGCTGCTTCCTCAAGGGCCAGTGAACTTTCTGAGGAGAGGGAAGCAAGGCTTGCAGACAAGAGAAGAAGAGCTGCTTCCTCAAGGGCCAATGAACTTTTGAGGAGAGGGAAGCGAGGCTTGCAGACATGAAAACAAGAGCTGCTTCCTCAAGGGCCAATGAACTTTCTGAGGAGAGGGAAGCGAGGCTTGCAGACATGAAAACAAGAGCTGCTTCCTCAAGGGCCAATGAACTTTCTGAGGAGAGGGAAGCGAGGCTTGCAAATATGAAAACAAGAGCTGCTTCCTCAAGGGCCAATTAACTTTCTGAGGAGAGGGAAGCGAGGCTTGCAGACAAGAGAAGAAGAGTTGCTTCCTCAAGGGCCAGCGAACTTTCTGAGGAGAGGGAAGCGAGGCTTGCAGACATGAAAACAAGAGCTGCTTCCTCAAGGGCCAATGAACTTTCTGAGGAGAGGGAAGCGAGGCTTGCAGACATGAAAACAAGAGCTGCTTCCTCAAGGGCCAATGAACTTTCTGAGGAGAGGGAAGTGAGGTTTGCAGATAAGAGAAGAGCTGTTTCCTTAAGGGCCAATGAGTCATCTCAGCAGAGAGAAGGCCTACTTGCCACTAGGAGAATTGCTATTTCTTCCACCAGGGCACAGGAAATGGTTAGAGATTTGAAACATGCTGCTTTTTGTTACCAGTCACACATAAACTATCAGGATAATCCTACAGTTCAGATAGGAAAAATGGATGTGGTCTGCATGTACTGCAGTGCCCTGAAATGGAAAGATGAACCGCCAGGTTTATGCTGTGCAAATGGCAAGATAAAACTTCCACCTCTCCTGTCACCACCAGATCCCCTAAAGTCTCTGATGACAGGTACCAGTACCATATCAAAGCATTTCTTGGACAACATCAGGAAGTACAACTCCTGCTTCCAAATGACATCATTTGGTGCAACAAGAGAAATGTTTACAACAGGATTTATGCCGACATTTAAAGTTCAAGGACAGGTTTACCACTCAATTGGCTCACTGCTTCCATTACAAGGAGAAGAACCTCAATTTCTTCAACTCTTCTTCATGGGAAATGCAGAAGCAGAGGCTCAGCGAAGATGCTCTTTAATTCCTAACACTCGCCTTGATATTGTCACTATTTTGCAGCAGTTCCTTCACTCCAACAATCCATATGTTCAACTTTTCAAGACTGCACTTGAATGCATGCCAAATGACGATTACAAGGTTGTCATTCGAGCTGACAAAACACCACAAGGTGAACATCAGCGACGTTTCAATGCTCCCACATTTGATGAGGTTGCCATCTTGATTGTAGGTAATGATTTTCAAAGCCGTGACATTGTGCTTCAGAAAAGGAACAATAGTTTGCAACGAGTAGCAGAAACTCACAGGTCCTATGATGCACTGCAATATCCAATCATCTTTTGGCAGGGACAGGATGGCTATCACTTTGGAATACCTCAGACAGACCCTACAACAGGCAACCCTTCAGGAAAAAAAGTGTCTGCCATGGACTTCTATGCATATAGGATCATGACAAGATTTGCAGAGGAAAATCACATCTTAAAATGCAAACACCTCTTTCACCAATTTATTGTTGACATGTATGCAAAGATTGAGAGTGAACGTCTATTATATATCCGACTAAATCAAAAGAAGCTCAGGGCAGAAGAATATATTCACCTTAGAGATGCTGTTGCAAATGATGCTGATCCAAACGAGTTGGGGAAAATGGTTATTCTTCCATCAACTGTCACTGGAAGCCCACGACACATGCATGAATACACACAGGATGCAATGACTTATGTGAGAAAGTATGGCCGTCCAGATCTTTTCATCACCTTTACTTGCAATCCAGCCTGGGAGGAAATTGGAGGGCACCTGTTGCCGGGCCAAAAAACAGTGAATCGCCATGACCTTATTGCTCGGGTTTTCAAACAGAAACTTTCAAAAATGACTAATCTCATCACAAAATCACATAATTATGGTGAGACGCAGTGCTGGATGTATTCAGTTGAATGGCAAAAAAGAGGCCTTCCTCATGCCCACATCTTGATCTGGCTGAAGCAAAAAATACAGCCTTCTGAAATTGACAATATCATCAGTGCCGAATTGCCAGACCTTCAGGCTAAGTGCACACGTACCGGAACTCTCGCGGAAATTACCGCGAGAATTCCGGAATTCCAGTCCGCGGGAAAATCGCATTTTAAATTCCCGCGATTTTCCCGCGGAAAAACTAGCATTTTGCGTAATTAGCTTGCAAAATGCTAGCGTTTTCCAAGCGATCTGTAGCATCGCTTGGAGAACTGATTGACAGGTTGGTCACACTCGTCAAACATAGTGTTTGACGAGTGTGACCAACTTTTTACTACTGAGGCCGCCTATGAGGCATCAGTAGTAAAATATAGAATGTAAAAAAAAAAATAAAAAACGGTGTTATTCTCACCCTCCGACGTCCCGCGCATCCGTTCCCAGTAATCCTTTGCGAAAATGCCCGCGATGACGTCAGTTCTCGCGGGATCGCGACGTCTCGCGGTAATTTGCGATGACGTCGTGCGAATGACCACGAGACTTCGCGATCCCGCGAGAACGGACGTCATCGCGAGCATTTTCGCAAAGGATTACTGGGACCGGAGCGTGGAGAGAGGCGGGAAGGCTGCGCGGGACGTCGGAGGGTGAGAATAACAATATTTTTTATTTTAAATTCTATTTTTTACAGGGATATGGTACCCAAAGCCCGGAGGACAGTCTCCTCTCCTCCGGACCATGGGTACCATCCGCAATTGTTCTGCTTACTTTCCGCATGGTGTGCACAGCCACATGCGGGAAATAAGCGGAACAATGCATTCCTATGGGTGCGGGATCGCCGCGATTCCGCAAATTAATGAGCAGGCTGCGGTTTTTACCGCGAAGCGATTCCGCCGCGGTAAAAACCGCAGCATTAGCACAGCATTGCGGAATCCCATAGGAATGCATGGGATGCTTGTTTTTCGCGTTTTCGCGGCAAAATCGCGCGGTTAAAACTGCAGCGGAAACGCGAAAAAAACGTTACGTGTGAACTCAGCCTCAGACTGACCCATTGCTGTTTGACATCATCACAAAAAACATGATCCATGGTCCCTGTGGGAGTCTCAACAAAAATTCTCCCTGTATGATTGATGGCAGGTGTTCAAAGCATTACCCACGATCCCTGGTCCAAGAAACCCAAACAGGACAAGATGGATATCCAGTCTACCGAAGAAGAAAGCCAGGGGATGGTGGTTTCACAGCAAAGCTCAAAATCCGTGTTGGATCATCACTGCAAGAGATAGAAATTGACAACAGGTGGGTAGTGCCTTATAACCCTTTGCTGTCAAAAATCTTCCAGGCCCACATAAATGTCGAATATTGCCACTCTGTTAAATCAATCAAGTATATCTGTAAATATGTCCACAAAAGAAGTGATCAAGCAGTTTTTGAACTGCAGAAAAATGGACCTATTATTGATGAAGTGGAGGCATTCCAGATGGGCAGGTACATAAGCAGCAATGAAGCTGTTTGGAGAATACTAGGATTCTCCATTCATGAGCGCTACCCACCAGTTGTGCATCTGAGTGTGCACTTGGAAAATGGACAGAGAATTTACTTTAACCCAGCAAACTTACAGCAGCAGCTCCTAACACCACCTAAGACCACCCTCTTGGCATTTTTTGAGCTGTGTCAACAAGACCCTTTTGCAAAAACAATTCTCTACTGCGATTTACCAAAGTACTACACTTGGAATGCCTCCAGAAAAACACTGGAATGGAGGAAACGGGGGCTTGATATTGAAGGCTATCCAGGGGTGAAAGCAACTGATACTCTTGGTCGCGTCTACACTGTTCATCCGTCAAATGCAGAGTGCTTCTACCTACGCATGTTATTTCATGTTGTCAAAGGCCCTACATCATTTTCTGACCTGAAGACTGTCGGAGGCCATGTGTGTGAAACATTCAGGGAAGCTTGCCAAAGAAAAGGACTTCTGGAAAATGTTGGACACTGGGACATGACCCTCAGTGAAGCAGCAGCCACACAAACCCCAAAGCGACTAAGACACCTCTTTGCTATTATTCTAACAACCTGTAGCATTTAAAATCCTCTTGAGATTTGGACAAAGTACAAAAATGATCTCAGTGAGGACATCCTCATGCAGATTAGAAGGGAAAATCCGCAGCAACTCATCAACTTCACTGAGGAAATGTTCAATGAAACTTTAATGCTCCTTGAAGATCAGTGCATAGCAATGTCAGGAAAAGCCTTACAGTTGCTTGGTTTGCCTGCTCCAATAAGAAATCCTGAAGGCATCCAAATGTGTAGGGAGATTTTCATAGAAACAAACTACAATATTGATGAACTGACAGCATTTGTGTCTCAGAATGAGCCAATATTGGTACCAGATCAAAGGGACGCCTATAACTACATTCTAAGTTTCAGTGAAACCAACAAAGGTGGGATTGTCTTCCTTGATGCTCCAGGTGGAACAGGAAAGACATTTGTAATCAACTTGCTCTTGGCAAAATTTCGACAACAAAAAAAGATTGCACTTGCAGTGGCATCTTCTGGAATTGCAGCTACGCTTATAAAAGGTGGCAGGACAGCACATTCGACATTCAAACTACCACTTAACCTGTCTCATAGTGACAGCCCCGTGTGTAATATTGCCAAGGGATCAGGACTGGCCAAATTGCTTCAAAAATGCAGTGCCATCATTTGGGATGAATGTACCATGTCACAGAAAAAGGGCTCTGGAAGCAGTGGACAGACTGTTGCAAGACCTGCGTAGCAACAAATATATCATGGGAGGAGTAGTTGTTGTTTTGGCAGGTGACTTCCGCCAAACACTACCTGTTATTCCAAGATCAACCCCTGCAGACGAACTCAATGCCTGTCTCAAAGCATCGTACCTTTGGAGAAAAGTAAAGAAAATGTCACTGAACACAAACATGAGGGTCTACATGACAGGCGATGTTTCTGCTGGACTGTTTTCAAGCCAGCTGTTGTCTATTGGAGATGGCAAGGCACCAGTAAACTCAACCACTGGACAGATCACCTTCCCAAGCAACTTTTGTTGCATTGTGCCTTCCATTGAGGAGTTGAAAGCAAAGGTTTTTCCAAACATTCAACTCCACTTCAAAATTTCTGGCTGGCTGTGTGAAAGGGCTATTCTAGCTCCCAAAAATGACAGTGTCAATAAGATCAATCTTCAAATTCTAAATCTCCTTCCAGGTGTGTGCACAATTTACAAGTCAGTGGATACAGTTATAGACCCTGCTCAAGCATTATTTTATCCAACTGAGTTCCTGAATTCCTTGGAGCCACAAGGACTTCCTCCTCACAACCTCTTTCTAAAACCAGGAGCACCTATTCTGCTATTGAGAAATTTGGATCCACCAAAGCTGTGTAATAGAACAAGACTCTTGATTAAGAACCTGTTTCCACATGTAATTGAGGCAACCATTTTGACAGGATGTGCCACAGGAGAAGATGTTTTCATTCCAACAATTCCTCTCATTCCATCTGATTTGCCTTTTGATTTTAAACGCCTCCAGTTTCCTGTTCGACTGGCATTTGCTATGTCCATCAACAAGGCTCAGGGACAGTCCTTGAAAGTAGTTGGAATCGATTTACAATCTCCATGCTTTTCTCATGGTCACCTTTATGTGGCCTGTTCAAGAGTTGGAGCAGCCAAAAACCGGTTCATCTTTGCACCTGAAGGAAAAACTAAGAATGTCGTTTATCAAAAGGCACTCGAATAAATAGTACAAGATTACTTCACATTACTTGGCCAATTTATTTAAATCTGTGTGGAATATCTCTGGTGTTGAAATATATGTTGTGAAATGCTTCTATTGGCTTAGTTTTTGCCTTTTAATAATTACATTTCTATCTGTTTTGTGGTTTTTGTGTGCAGAATAAATTTTTGTTAACACATTCTATTTTGCTAACAGCAGTCATTAGTCCTGGAGACGCTGATGTCATCATAGGTTGCAAGCCCTGCCGTCGCTCATTATGATGTCATAATGGTTGACTATGGAGGATATGTATGATGGGTATATGGGCACGGGACTATGGGATGGAGGATAAATATAATTTGCTATAACTAACCACAGTTAGTTACTATGCCCGGGCAGCGCCGGGCTCTTCAGCTAGTACATAATAAAGGAGACTATGTAATATAAATACATGTATGCGTGTGTGGCTATATAATATCAATAAATATATATATAGTAGGGATTCTACTCGCTTAGGTGCGACGGGAGACAGTCAGGAGGCAGGTCCCCTTAAAGTTCATGCGGTTTATTACATCATATCCCAAACAGCACGTCACCAAAATAAACAGCCTTCAGTTCAGGAGACAAAGTAACATCGAATGTCCTTTCCTTCAGGCACAGTCTGCGTGCCTCAGCGCACACAGGAGGTGTATACCCCCTCACATACAGCTGCCTGGTTCAAGAGCAGGCCACATTATAAGGGTGTAGTCACACCCACGAACCCAGCAGCTGACTGGTCACATGACTGTTTACCTCACCACAGGTCCTTCAAAACAATAATAATACAGCAATATTTGTTATGCCTTACATTATGGAGACAAGCCATTTATGAGATATCGATTACATGACCCTTAGCCCTGCCACATACCTCCCCCCTCTGCCTAAAGCTGTGGGGCTTGGCACTTTCACCTACCAGGCAAGGGATTCTGGAAAGGGCATCGACATTCCCATGTAGCTTCCCGGCCCGATGCTCTACATGGAAGCTGAAGTCTTGTAGGGCTAAGAACCAGCGGGTGACCCTAGCATTCTTACCCTTTGTTTCCCTCATCCACCTGAGTGGGGCATGGTCAGATATTAATCTAAACTTCTGTCCCACCAGGTAGTACCATAATGTATCCACTGTCCATTTTATGGCCAAACACTCCTTCTCTACAACTGAGTTATTTCTCTCACAGGAAGTCAACTTCCTACTCAAGTAGAGAACAGGATGCTCCTCCCCACATATCTCTTGGGAAAGGACTGCTCCTACCCTGACATGTGAGGCATCTGTCTGGAGGACAAATTCACGTTTAAAGTCTGGGGCCACCAAAACGGGTTGCTTACAAAGAGCTCCCTTCATTTCTTGGAAGGCTGACTCTGCTTCTTCGGACCAGCTGACCATCACTGACTTTGTCCCCTTAAGCAGATCAGTTAGAAGTGCACCCATTGTGGTGAAGTTTGGGATGAACCTCCTGTAATATCCCACAATCCACAGGAAGGCTTTAACTTGCTTCTTTGACAGAGGTCTTGGCCATGTTTGAATTGCCTCCACTTTATTGATTTGGGGTTTGATCTCGCCACGCCCCACTACATATCCGAGGTACTTGGCTTCCTCCTTACCCAAGGCACACTTTTTCGGGTTTATTGTAAACCCCGCCTCCCTTAGAGCGTGAAACACTGCTTGGACCTTTTCCAGGTGAGACTCCAAGTCTGGGGTAAAGATGACGACATAATCCAGGTATGCAGCAGCGTATAGCTTATGAGGTGCAAGGAGTCTATCCATAGCCCTCTGGAAGGTTGCCGGAGCTCCCTGCAGGCCAAACGGCATCTGGACATACTGGAAGCACCCATCTGGTGTGGAGAATGCCATCTTCTCCTCGGCTTCCTGTGCCATGGGGATTTGCCAGTATCCCTTTTTCAGATCCAAAGTGGTTATGTACCTGGCAGGTCCAAGTCTCTCGATGAGCTCATCAACGCGTGGCATGGGATAAGCGTCGAACTTGGAGACCTCATTCAGCTTCCGGTAATCATTGCAGAACCTCCATTCACCATCAGGTTTTGGGACCAGGACAATCGGGCTAGATCAACCGCTCTTGGATTCCTCAGTGACCTCGAGTTTCAACATACGCTGCACCTCCTTGGAGATTACCTCTCGCCGGGCCTCAGGAATATGATACGGTTTCACGTTCACCCGCACATGTGGCTCGGTAAGAACTTCATGCTCCACCACCTTCGTGCACCCCGGCAACTCTGAGAACAGGTCCCTGTTTTTCTGGAGTAACTCCCGGCACTGCTGTTTCTGGGCCTTTGATAGCGTCTCTGCTATGGTAACCGCTCCAACCTCCCCTTCTAGGTTGCCCAGCAAGCACAGAGTTACCGCTGGCTCTCTTTCTTGCCATGGCTTGATGAGGTTGACATGGTAAACCTGGTATGGCTTCTGTCTTCTGGGTTGGTGGATCTTGTAGTTTACGTCTCCCAGCTTCTCCACCACCTCATATGGCCCTTGACACTTGGCCAAGAACTTACTCTCCACTGTCGGGATTAGCACGAGAACTCGGTCTCCCGGATTGAACTGCCTCACTCTGGCTGACCAGTTGTAGAACCTGGCCTGAGCCTCTTGTGCCTGGCGGAGATATTCTTTAACAATGGGCATCACCTTCAAAACCCTCTGCTGCATCAGTGCCACATGCTCAATGACGCTTCTGTGGGGCATGACTTCGGCTTCCCAGGTTTCCTTGGCTATATCTAGGAGACCTCGCGGATGAACGAGAACGGAGGGCGAGAACCCCGTGGAGGCTTGGGGAACTTCACGGATAGAAAACAGTAAATACGGTAAGAGACAATCACAGTCTCTACCATCTTTCTCTATGACTTTTCTCAGCATGCTCTTCAGTGTCTTGTTAAACCTCTCAACAAGGCCATCTGACTGCGGATGGTATACTGAAGTCCTCAACTGGGAGATTTGCAAGACTCTGCACAATTCCCTCATCACCTTGCTCATAAAAGGTGTCCCCTGGTTGGTCAGGATTTCCTTCGGCAAACCCGTCCGGGAAAACATATGGACCAGCTCGCGGGCTATACTCTTTGCGGAGGAGTTTCTCAGGGGAATGGCCTCAGGATAGCGTGTGGCATAGTCCAAGATGACTAATATATACTGATGGCCCCGAGCTGATTTAACTAAGGGACCAACCAAGTCCATGGCAATTCTCTCAAATGGCACCTCAATAATGGACAGTGGCACAAGAGGGTTCTGAAAATGAGATGTGGGGGCAGTTAACTGACATGTCGGGCAGGACCTGCAATAGTTTGCTATTTCCCGGTGACACCCAGGCCAATAGAACCTCTGTACAATCCGTTCCTGCATTTTTCCACTCCAAGTTGTCCCCCCAAGATGTGTGAATGGGCCATGTCCAACACTTTCCGTCTATAGGGGCCTGGTACTATTAACTGCTTTACCACCTCCTCCTTATTTTCGTGACCCGGTACAACAATTCCCCACTCAACATAAAATAGGGAAACATTGTCTGCTCCCGGCTCTTGTGCAACCCCATTAATGACGGTGACTGTTATGAATGAGTCACCGGAGGAGGAAAAAACAAAAATACAAGCTAAGTCCAGAAAACCGGAGAGGTTGGTAGCTAGCGGATTGCAGACCCCTGATCCTATTCACAACAACTAACAGTAGCCGTGGGGTGTTCCTAGACACCTCGTTCACAGCTGGAGAACTAAATAAACCTAAAGAAAGAAAGGGGAAATCGAAACTGCCCCAGAGCAGACCCCAAAGCAATAGACAGCCCCCAACATGTATTGACGGTAAAAACAGATGAAAACACAAACACAGACAGAAAGACAGGCTGAGCAAACGGTGAGGCCCTCACTAGATAGGACAGGAAAGAAAAGCAACTGTCTGCAATCACGCAAAAATCCTGCCAAAAATAATGTCCAACACGTCTGATAGAAAAGGCCCTGAAGTCACTAGACTTCAAAATCACTATATCAGCACTCAGGTATATTCTGAAAACAGAGCAAAGAGATCAACTGATCAGAGACAAAAATGGAGTTCAGCCAGTCCCAGCCAGGGCAGGCTGAACACAAACACTAAGTAAACCAGACAAAATCTCATGGAACAATAGCAGAGCAAAAACCTTGCTTTAGTAGACAGGACTAAACTGGAGGCCAGAGCTCAGAGGAAGAAAAGCAACTCTGTGTTAGGCGTCAGATTCCTGGCACTGCACAGCAGGAATCCAGAGCCAGCCATCCTGCGGTCTCTCATTCTCCTCCGACCGCTCAGACTCCTGCTCAGCAATCACGGCAAGCCAGGCATTCCCCTCAGACTCATTCTGTGAGCCTGGATGTTGCTGCCACCTCTGGTGCAGCAATGGTAGCGCAACCTGCTTTGCAGGGAACTGCTCCAGAGGCTAAGTCCTCATGCCGTGCTACTGGGCATGCCCGCAACTTGTCCTCTCAGTGGAGAGCAGGGGTCACATGTGCAGGTCCTATGTTGGATCTGATTGGTCCTTCCCAAAATACTGGAAGGTCCCGGAAGCGCATGGCTATAAAAAGCCCACATGGCGGCTCGGCCATGCGCTAGTGTAGCATATTATTCTGTATGTGTATGGTGATGGATGTATGGACTGGTGTCTGACTCATTATGAAACCCCTACCCTCTGATATTACAAGTGGTAACCGAGTGTGAATAGTCAGCTCCAGGGTTGTGGCAAGCTATACGCCACTTGCTCCACACCTACACTAGCGCCTGTCGGCACCCGGTCCTCGGCGCCGATTGCGGCTTTTCTCTGCCGCTGCGCTGTAGTAACAGCAACTATTGGTGTTCGCAGCTGCGACGCCACACGCAGGCCTCTGTGACGCTAACAGGGCCTGTGCCTTTGCTTTAGTGTTCTCCAAGCGACTCTGTGTTTGTACGGAGTCGCCCTTAGCGTTCGGGTGACGTTAACCCGAGCGCAGTCCTGCACCTACTAGGTGCATCTGCCATTGTTCAGCAGCGGTCTTGTCACCTACCGCACGGTGGACCCCGGGCGGTGAACGCACCTACTATTATTTATATTTGGTGCGTTCCGCCGACCCTAACACTCTGCAGGGCGTCGACGGCCTTATATCCACTCAGAGATTCCGGATGTCCAATCACACTCCACCTGTTCAGATGACAGGTTTTTCCCATCCAAATCAGTTTCACTACCTCCTTTCAGCAGCAGAGGGAGTTCATCGGACATCAAAGGTGAAGGAGAAAATGAGCTCATAACAGGTGACATTGTTAAAATCTTCCCTCAGCGTGGGGTCCCTATGTCGGGCAGTCCCAAAATTCTCCCCGGCCACCCCTAACTCCGGGATGTCAGGTACAGGGGACCCTTCCTCTTCATCCCCAACAAGGACACATAAAGGAAACCCGTCTGCCTCTGGTGGTGGTGATACCTCATTGGGGTCGATTGGTTCCCTGCTCTTGCTAGCACACTCAGAACCCTTCCCCCACAGATCCCAAAACAGACAGAAATCCTGGCCAATAATTATAGGATGCAACAAATCTCAAACAACGCCAACTTCATGCGACTCGGTGCGATGCGCCGTTTCAATGTTCACCCTTGCCATAGGGTAGTCCTTTGCATCGCCATGTATCCACCGAACGTCAATCTTTTTACCCGGGAATATATTGAGAGGAAAACTGGCCCTCACAAGGGTCACCAAGCTCCCGAAGTCTAGAAGCGCCATTGCTGCTCACCCGTTCACCTTCACGGGACACGCTTTTGGCCCCTCGTTAGGTGGCGAATTCGCACTACAAGCTGGATATGCGTAGTATGAACTACGGCGTCCCATGCTGCAGTCCATCTGCTCGGTGGTCTGGGAACAACGGGCAGCTATATGTCCAGGCCTGTGGCACTTCCGCCCCTTTTGACCTTGGACGTGCCACCCCTTTTTGGGACTCCGAGTTGGTAGGGACACTGACGTTCCTGCAGCAGAAACCGGAGGAAGTAACAGCTGTAAATGCTCTGTACTCAACTAAGACTCAGAGGCCCCAGCATCAACGTGTGGGAGCCAGAAGGAAAAGGCTATGACTGGCTGCCATACGAGAAAGTTCCAAAAGAGAGTCAACAGGGGGAACTTCATTGAACTCAGCACTGCGAGTACCTCAGATAAGCGTGAGAACAGAGGCCACACTACCTATCTGCAGAGAGAGAATTCGAAATTGGCTTCCAGGCTGACCAACTCCTTCATCTGTACTCTGGGTCCTTGACGGCACTTACCAAGTACAGTTAATGGAACTGCACCACTGTGTTTGTCATCTTTTTCCTGCGCTTGGCGCACGGCTCTGCTACATCCTGCACTGCACATCATCTACCAACTCTTTCATCTGCCCTGCGACTACGGTCCTACCTGTGCCGGGCTTCTACATCTTAGCTGCACCACAACATCTGTCCCAGAGAAGCGACACTGCAGCGCTGGTCAATCTAATCAGAAACCACAGGTGGCGTCACATATCATTCACCTATAAACGTAATTCACCCCTTTGCATGGACGACCAGGGCCACGGAATGGGTCACCACCACCGTGACACATCCCTGTGAGAAGAAAGTAGAGTCTTTGCAACGACAGTCTTTTTTGTTGTGATTTTATTTTATGTGAAAAAAGATGGTGTTACAATCCAACGTTTCAGCTCTACATCTCGAGCTTTCATCAGGGATATGACTACAGAATATACAAAAAAAGAACAAAAATCAGTGTATAAACTTTATAAAACAAAAACCTAGTGATAAGTGATTTATATTGTGGGGACAGTGTCATGCATCCTTTGTGAAGGTATGTATGGACCTATAGTGATGTGAGGCCAGTGAGTGTGTATTGTGGTGTGATACAGTGTACGTGTGAGAGGTTGGGCAGAGGAATTGGGTGAAGGTGTAAATGGGACAGTGTAGGAGATGAACGGCATGAGTGTGTGGGTTGTGTTGAGAAGGGGCATTAGGGGACAGTGAAGTGGAGTGGGAGTGAGGGTGAGGTCATCTAAAGAGGCTGTGTGTAAGGGGTGCTCTTGGAAATATTAAGGCATAATGTGTAAATACCTTGATCCTTGGTTTTGAGGTGTGTGTATAGGTGGTATAGGTGGTGGGGAAGGGCGGGGATGGAGGAAGGACCGTCGTCATCTTGGTGAGGTCAAAGATGTCAGAATGAATGTACTGAGCTTGTGCGGGGCGGGGATAGGAAATGAGCATGTTTTGACCTTCCAGGAAGTGATGTTGGCAGTCGCCATCTTGGTGAGGTCAAAGATGTCAGAACGAATGTATTGAGCATGTGCGAGACGGGAATAGGAATTGAGCATGTTTTGACCTTCCAGGAAGTGAAGTTTACTAAGGAGGGGTGTAAAGAAGTGCCACATGCATGCAGGCGGCCATTTTAACGGTGGAACTGTGCTGAATTCATGCACAGTGGTGATTTCAGTGCTGGTTGTGCCCATCAGGTTTCAAAGAAACTTCCTTTTCCTGCCTAAAAACAAAGATAAGGCAATTAGAGCAGGGTTTACATACATAGAGTAAAATGGCGTTTACTTTAACACACTTATGTCAGAAATATCTCCTGTTAACCAAAATACGTTGTGTGGGAAAAGAACTTTTGGTAGTGATTTTTACCTCCTGATGAAAAACAATACCGATTCACTATGTAGTGGAATTTAGAAAGGATTAATAATACATTTCAGATTCTCTGTTGAGACCGTGTGGGTGGAGGGTATTTAGGTGATATATCCAATACGCTTCACGCTCTTTGAGCGTTTGGATTCTATTACCCCCTCGTCTGGGTACAGGGATTTGTTCAATGACCTGAAATTTCAATTGACTTACAGAGTGTCTATTTTCCACAAAATGGGCAGGAATTGGTAATAGCGTGTTCTCACACCGGATGGTTGATTTATGTTTGGAGATGCGGTCTTTGGCATGCTGGGTAGTTTCCCCAACGTATCCTAGGCCGCATGGGCATTTGATTAGGTAAACGACAAAGTTTGAGTCGCAGGTAAAATAGCCATTGATCTTGTACCGTTTGCCGGACCTCGGATGGGTGAATGAGTCACCTTTACTGACATTCGTGCATTGTGCGCAACCCAAACAAGGGAAGGTTCCGTTGCGTACCGTGCTAAATGTCTTCTGCCTCAGTGTCTTGAAGTTGGAGCCCACGTCGGCTCTAACCAAAGTGTTTTTTAGGTTCTGAGCCCGCTTGTGGCAGATGAGAGGAGGACTTTTGAAGTTTTCAACCCCCGGGTAGGCCTTTTCTAGTAGGGGCCAGTGTTCAAGGACTGCTTTTTTTATTAGAGGAGAGAACGGGTGATAGGTGTTGATGAACTTAACCCTATTCTCTACATCGCGGTCACATTGGGTAATTCTGGTTTGTTGTTCAGCGTTAATTTTGGGGTATCCTCTTGTTTGAAACTTTTCAGTCATCTCATCATGTCTCGTTTGCCTGATTTCAGGTGTTGAGACTATGCGGTCAATCCTGTCATGTTGGGATTTAGGTAGAGCTGTCTTGACATGTCTTGGGTGACAGCTAGACCAGTGTAGTAGACTATTGCGGTCTGTAGGTTTGACGTAAAGGTCACTTGTAAGGGTGCCTGAGTCAGTTTTAGAGATCATGGTGTCAAGGAAACTGACAGACTGTGTGTTGGAATGTAAGGTAAAGGTTAGGTTCGGTATACTCTGGTTGAGGTCATGTACAAAGTCTGTGAGGCTGTTGGTGTTGCCTGTCCATACACAAAAGATGTCGTCTATGTATCTGAGCCAGGTAAGAGCATGCTTTCTGTATAGATGATGTGTGTAGACAAAGTCAGCCTCAAATTTACTCATAAAGATGTTAGCGTACTGGGGGCTACAGTCGCCCCCATCGCGGTCCCCCGTTCCTGTAGGTAGAATTGGTCCTCAAAGAGGAAATAGTTGTTGTTGAGAACCAATTTGAGTGTATCGGTACAGAACAATTTCTGGGTTTCGCTAAGAGGGGATTGTAGATCTAGGAACCATCTGACAGCCTCGATACCAAGATCGTGATCTATACTGGTATATAGGCTGTTAACGTCTAGGCTGGCTAATAAACATAAAGAAGGAATGTCATGGAGAGTTCTTACGTTGTTCAGAAAATCACCGGTGTCTTTGAGATAAGATGGAATTTTTGGTACTAGTGGAATGAGGATCTTTTCCAAGGTTATTGACAGGGGTGAGAGGATAGAGTCGGTAGATGCCACTATGGGTCTACCGGGGGGCTTTTCCAAGTTTTTATGTATTTTGGGGAGTATATAAATGACTGGAGTTATGGGACTTTGTTTGTGCAAATACTCCGCCAGTTTAGAATCAATTGTACCCAAATTTAAGATCCCGAGCACATATCAACCACCCCGCCTCTATCATCCTGTTGAGACGTATATTTCACTTGTTAATGCTTCTGTGGATAAGTATATAGATGAAATCAAATATGGTAAATACCACCTTAAGCATAACCTTAATAGAGAAGAATCATTAGCACTGAAAAGCCTTAAGAACAACAAGAACATTGTCATAAAGCCTGCTGATAAAGGTTGCTCCATTGTAGTACTTGATAAGAAATATTATCTGTCTGAAATCCAGAGACAACTCTCTGATGTCACGACATACAGACCCATCCCCACGAATCCTATCTACTCCATAGAGAGAAAGATAGACAATTTGATCAACTTCCACTTAAATTTGGGTACAATTGATTCTAAACTGGCGGAGTATTTGCACAAACAAAGTCCCATAACTCCAGTCATTTATATACTCCCTAAAATACATAAAAACTTGGAAAAGCCCCCCGGTAGACCCATAGTGGCATCTTCCGACTCTATCCTCTCACCCCTGTCAATAACCTTGGAAAAGATCCTCACTCCACTAGTACCAAAAATTCCATCTTATCTCAAAGACACCGGTGATTTTCTGAACCACGTAAGAACTCTCCATGACATTCCTGCTTTATGTTTATTAGCCAGCCTAGACGTTAACAGCCTATATACCAGTATAGATCACGATCTTGGTATCGAGGCTGTCAGATGGTTCCTAGATCTACAATCCCCTCTTAGCGAACCCCAGAAATTGTTCTGTACCGATACACTCAAATTGGTCCTCAACAACAACTATTTCCTCTTTGAGGAAATATGTGACCCCTAAAACTTTCTTTTATATTCTTTCTTTCAACATACCTTGCTATTCCTTAACCTATACCTTTTCTCAGTGGTCACTATAGGTACCGCTCCAGCAGCTGGACTACAAAGGCAAACCTATACCACCTATACACACACCTCAAAACCAAGGATCAAGGTATTTACACCTTATGCCTTAATATTTCCAAGAGCACCCCTTACACACAGCCTCTTTAGATGACCTCACCCTCACTCCCACTCCACTTCACTGTCCCCTAATGCCCCTTCTCAACACAACCCACACACTCATGCCGTTCATCTCCTACACTGTCCCATTTACACCTTCACCCAATTCCTCTGCCCAACCTCTCACACGTACACCGTATCACACCACAATACACACTCACTGGCCTCACATCACTATAGGTCCATACATACCTTCACAAAGGATGCATGACACTGTCCCCACAATATAAATCACTTATCACTAGGTCTTTGCTTTATAAAGTTTATACACTGATTTTTGTTCTTTTTTTGTATATTCTGTAGTCATATCCCTGATGAAAGCTCGAGATGTAGAGCTGAAACATTGGATTGTAACACCATCTTTTTTCACATAAAATAAAATCACAACAAAAAAGACTGTTGTTGCAAAGACTCTACTTTCATGTCATTAGTGTGCCGGGGCTACTCCTATACTTTAGGTTTGTTTTTTTTCCCAGAGCACCTAAGTTGGGGTTTGAGCCTGTCATATCTACTTTACATCCCTGTGAGACACCGGCCCGGTACCGATTAACCCCACTGCCCTGGCTGGCCCACACTCCATGTCAGATTCATCTTGGACTTGGCAATTCACGATTTAACTTGATAACCCAGGCATGGTATGTGAAAACAGCTCCATGGAGTAATCTGTAGTGTGGCCTGCCGCATCCTTCAATTTTGGTTGGGGTGAAGGACACAAGGAAAGGGGTTCTTCCTGACCAGGAGCCAGCACTTGTCGACTCAGTGCTTGCATTTTTTGAAACTTCAGAAGAGAAGGGCATATTTGCTGGTGTCTATTTCGGCAATGTAAGCCAAAACCAGTTCCTCATGCTCCGCCTTTAAAAGCGGTTAACCTACTCCCAGAAAAGGTAGCCTTCCAGGCGTTCCCGAGCCAGACCATGATTCAGGCTCAACACCTCCTGCCTTAGCTGCTATTGTGCTTTTGCCACTACCAGCAGATGCACCACCACCATCAGCACCAGCTGGCCCCCCACGCCCATGTCCGTGGCCTCTTCCACCAAACTTCAAAATTTTGCACAAAATAGACACAAAATAACATCAGATATATGGCACTGTATCAGAAATGTACATCTCTATCCAGTCAAAGGATAATTGTCAATCTCCATTTATATTCCATCAGTCACACAGAGACGCTCACAGGTTCAGTATGAATTAGACAAGAATATAAAAAGTAGACAAAGTGTACAGTATCATCAGATGGCAGGTATATATAGCATAGTTTAAACATTAACAATGTACGTCTATATATCAGGAGTAGTGTTGAGCCACCACGCTAGTGTTTTGGTTCGTCACACAGGAGGCAAGTTCGGCGAATGTTCGTCGAACCCTATTGAAAACAATGGCAGGCCAACACAAACACATACAAACACATAGAAAATAATTACAAAACACCTTAAAAGGTGTCCTAAAGCAGAGAAAATGCTCAGAAGATAAAAATTACATATGGAAAAGGGCAACTACATTTAGAAAAGAGGTGGAGGAGTAAAAGGAGGAGGTGGAGGAGACTCAGATATAGGCTTGTCATGCCCTTATGAAGTCAAGAAAGGCTGGAATAAAAATGTAAAATACCAACCAAAAAAAAATAAATTCTGAAATCGAACACGATCATATACCGTCGGACTTCCCACCAATAAATTATGCCAACTGGCGATCGGGCGGCGTTATTCCCACAAACCTCCAAACAGCATCCATGAAGGCAAAGTGTTTGCTTTCCGGGGGCAGTATGATTGCAAAGCTGAACCTTAAAGGAATGTCCAAAAGGATAATTGTCAATCTCCCTATATATTCCATCAGTCACACAGAGACGCTCACAGGCTCAGTATGGATTAGACAAGAATATCAAAATTAGACAAAGTGTACAGTATCATCAGATAGCAGGTATATATAGTATAGTTTAAACATTCTAAATCTCCATAGATATTTGAGGAGGCACACACAGACACTCTCAGGCTCAGTATTGGATTACAACACAATCTAAAAAGCCATAAAACGGTAATGGATCTCAAGAGTACAGCTGTACACAATGTAGGTGTCATTGTTGTCAATCTCAGTATTTATTTCCACAGTCAGAAAATAACTCTCACTTGGTCAGTTTGGATTAGACCAGAATATAACAAGCAGTGAATGGGTAATGTATCACAAGTGTAGAGCTGTATACAGTGTTGGGGTAATTTTTAAATGTACATCTAAGTTGCAGGAGTAACCCATGGACACTCACATGCTCAGGATGGATCACACCACAATTTAACAAGAAGATCCGCAAGAAATAATCACTCATGTGGGACAATGTTACAGGTGTCAATGATACACTTAGAGTGTTGGTTGGAGGAGGACTTCCTGGCAGAAAAGGTACAGTATCACCAGATACCAGGTATATATAGCATAGTTTAAACATTAACAATGTACTTCTATATATCAGGAGTAGTGTTGAGTCACCCTGCTAGTGTTTTGGTTTGTCGCACAGGAGGCAAGTTCATAGAATGTTCGTCGAACCCCATTGAAAACAATGGCAGGCAAACACAAACACATAGAAAACAATTACAAAACACCTTAAAAGGTGTCCAAAAGCAGACAAAATGCTCAGAAGACAAAAATAACATATGGAAAAGGGCAACTACATTTAGAAAAGAGGTGGTTGAGTAAAAGGAGGAGGTGGAGAAGACACAGCTATAGGCTTGTCATGCCCTTATGAAGTCAAGAAAGGCTGGAATAAAAATGTAAAATACAAACACAAAAAAAAAAAATTCTGAAATCGAACACAATCATATACCGTCGGACTTCCCACCAATAAATTACGCCAACTGCCGATCGGGCGGCGTTATTCCCACGAACCTCCAAACAGCGTCCATGAAGGCAAAGTGTTTGGTTTCCGGGGGCAGTATGATTGCAAAGCTGAACCTTAAAGGAATGTCCAAAAGGGCACCACCAGGAGTGGAGCCTGCGGCTTAATTGGACTCCACCCGGGAAACCACAACCATGCCACCTCAAGAAAAGATGCACACATTGAAAGCTTTCTCATTTCTGTGTGTGGTTTGGTATGTCCGTTTGTAGTTGTGCTAGCGATTTCTCAGCTTTATTCCATTAACGACCGAGACTCCGGCATGCCCCCGCGGTACACGTCAAGCTTACTAGAGGCATACGCGAGGCTCTGGCACACCATCGAGCAATAACAGGTCTATCATGCCCTTACATGTCCGGGGCTGCATGAGAGCTACACTGAAAGGACCAGCTTTTGTCGCTTACAGGTGCAGATAACCCGCTGACCACCGTTAGTGATGGGGATCTGGGATTCTAATTATTCCCCGCGAACGATGATTTCCCAGTAAGTGCAGGTCAACCGCAATTCTGGAATTAGGCCTAACCGGTATTCCTGAAAAAATGAAAAAATTACGTGTCCAAACCACAGGTGCTGTAGCTTGCTTAACAGCTCGGCAGCCGTTCTCAGGCCCAGTATGGATTCGACAACATTGTAGAAAGTTGATAAAGGGTACAGTTTCACCGGATAAACACGTATATATATAGAGTGGTTTACACATTAAAAACCTATGTCTATATATCAGGAGGCAGGCTCAGACGGTTTCAGGCCGAGTATGGATTTGACATGATTGGACAAAGGTGAGAAAGGGTAACGTATCACCGGATTACAGGTATGAATAGCATAGTTTACACATTAAAAATATATGTCTATAGATCAGGAGGCAGACTCAGACGTTCTCAGGCCCAGTATGGATTTGAACAGATTGTACAAAGTTGAGAAAGGCTACATTATCACTGGATAGCAGGTATATATAGCATAGTTTAAACATTTAAAATCTCCGTGTTCTTAGTATGGATTAGACAACAATCTAAAAAGTAGAAAAAAGGAAATGCATTTGAAGCGTACACCAGTATACACTTTTGGTGGTATTTTTAAATCTTCATATATATTTCAGTCTCAGTAAGACAGTCCAGCCTCTCCGCAATAGGAAATGAGATGCATACAATTACGGACATAAAGTCTAGTGATTGCAGAAATCTAGGAATTAACAATCACGGGAAAAACTTTCGTCACAATTCTCAGAGGCGATGCTGACCCTCAATTAATTTGTGTGTGGAGAAAGCGAAAACATTTCTTTGTGAAGAAAGTGTTGCTGTATCGCAGTGCCGTTGATCCCATCACCGTTACTCATCTCCATCAAATTTTGATCACAGGGAGAGATGTAAACAAGGTGCTCACTGCCTATCATGATCTGTCACGTAACTTTGGAGTGTAAAAGACAGAATAAGTAATAATTAAATTAGAAAATGGTAGCACACCAAATATGAAATATGTGAAATACGAATAGCAAAATGGCTTTAGTAATACATTTCATAATGGCTTTTGTAAGGCATATGTGCCGTCAGTTTGTTCTATTACTTGTTAAAGACAGAAGTCACAGGCCGTAGGCGATTCTATGGGATTGGCATGAGAGGGCACATTTGAAAATGTGCGCCGGAATGTCACACGTCTGTGAGTAGGAAAACTGTGAAAGCTGATGATAAACCACCACTGCATGTCATTGTGAGTCGACATCCATAAGAAATGGAAGCCATTGATCATCTGAAGCTAGAGCCCGGCCAGCAGGACAGGGTATAGCTACGTCTTAACCATCATCTATCAGTTCACCAAATTTGTAGTGGCAGTCCCAGTGAAGGATTTGACAGCCCAGACTACACAGCGGAGGAGCAGGGAGAGGTAAACATTGCAAATGCTGTGGCCCTGCCCAAGCAAGGGGGGCACACTCGTGGGCGTCGGTACTGGCTCTGGGCCCCTCATAGTACGGCAGTGTGTCTGACGGCGGATGTGCACCCCCATGGTCAGAGACACTTGATTGCACTATGAGGGACCCTGTGCCAGTTCCCGCTCCCAAGAGTTGGCCTACCCACCTGTCCAGGGCAACGGCACTCGCACGGTTGCATGCGCTAGGTGGTGACCACGGCCATGGGGGGGGGCAGCCCAGTTAGGGAGGTTTACAAAATGGCATATGTTGATGTGGGACATTCAGCTGCTGCTAAAGGCGAAATTGGTCAAGTCTGAGAAAGAGGAGGACCAAAGCAAGCCATTTTTCTGGCAACCTATGTGTCATCAGGGTAAGGTGGGACAAAATCCTTGGAAACCCATGCATGGTTCATTTTAATGAAGGTTAGATCATCCACATTTTGGGTCGACAGACGGGTCCTTTTTTCTGTCATGATTGAACCAGCTGCACTGAAGACTCTTTCCGATAGCACACTTGCAGCTGGGCAAGCGAGCTCCTGTAACTGTAAGGCATATTGTGCCAATTCAGGCCAGGTGTCCAGTTTAGCGGCCCAATAGTCAAATGGGAATGACCTGGGAGGGAGAACATCGATATGGGGCGAGAAGTAGTTTGTAACCATAGTTGACAACTGCTGTCTCCTGTCACTTTCGATCAATGCAGTATTACCAGTCGTGTGAGCGGGACTTGAAAAATCAGTCCACAACATGGTCATGAAACTTCTGTGTCCAACACCACTTCTGATGTGTGCACCACGAACACCTCTTTCAAGCTGCCCCCGGCCCCTACGGCTCGTGTGAGAACCATCACCGCTGCTGTGTGCTGGGAATGCCTCAACCAACCGGTTTACCAGAGTTGCTTCTTTGTTAGCCAATATTAGGTCAAGGTTCTCCTGTGGCATTATGTTTTGGAATTTGGATGCTGGCCAACCAGTAGTCGTCATCGTTCATCATTTTCGGAATGCGGGGGTCCCTTTTAAGGATCTGCAAGGCATAATCTGACATGTGGGCCAATGTTCCCGGTGTCAATGATGCACTGCGAGTGCTGGGTGGAGGAGCACTTTCTGGCAAATCCACATCCCTCCAGTCACGCACAAACCCTGTACCAGACCTTGCCACGTCAACATTTTCTCTTGCCCCACGAGAAGCATCCACCTCCCCTAAATAATCATCCCCATCATCATCCTCCTCCTCTTCCTCCACCTCGTCCAGGAGAGGTCCTGGATCAGACAATGGCTGACTGTCATCAAGGCTTCCCTCCTCCTCTTCCTCCTCATCAACCTCGGCTGCAGACGCCTGCTCCTTAATGTGCGTCAAAGTTTGCATGAGCAGACGCATAAGTGGGATGCTCATGCTTAAGATGGTATCGTCTGCGCTTACCAGCTGTGTGCTTTCCTCAAAACACTGAAGGACTTTACAGAGGTCTTTCAGCTTCGACCACTGCACACCTGTCAACTCCATGTCTGCCCTCAAAGTGCCTGCCTGTGTATCCTCCCCCAAATGCATTATGGCCTGCCTCTGTTCGCACAGCCGCTCAACCATGTGCAGGGTGGAGTTCCACCTTGTTGCAACGTCGATAATTAGGCAGTGCTTGGGAAGGTGGAGCAATCACTGCAACTTCTGCATATGACTGGAGCGTACCGGCGACCGGCGGATGTGCGAGCACAGTCTTCGAACCTTATGGAGCAGGCCTGTTAACTCTGTATAATTATTGAGGAAGCACTGCACCACCAGGTTCAAGGTGTGAGCCAAGCAAGGTATGTGTCTGAGTTTTGAAAGGGCTATGGCTGCCACAAAATTCCGGCCATTATCACTAACTACCTTGCTTGCCTCAAGATGTAGACTGCCCAGCCATGACTCAGTTTGTCGCTGAAAGTAGTCAGCCAGTACCTCCGCGGTGTGTCTGTCGCCCAAACACATCATCTTCAACACAGCCTGCTGACGCTTTCCACTAGCTGATCGATAAGGGAACACCTCGTGTGCAACACTGGCAGCTGCGGATGGAGTGCTCGTGCAACTGCGCTTTGTGGACGAGCTTTCGCTTCTGGAGGAGGAGGAGGGTCGAACGCCTACAGCCAACTGTTTCCTATACGTGGTCTAGGCAGCTCTGTCCCACCACCGCTGTCCCTTGTGGACCCTGCATCCACCACATTAACCCAGTGCGCAGTGATGGACACGTAACGGCCCTGGCCATGCCTACTGGACCATGCATCAGTTGTGAGGTGCACCTTTCCACTCACTGATTGCTTGAGTGCATGGACAATGCGGTCTTTCACATGAAGGTGGAGGGCTGGGATGGCTTTGCGAGAAAAGAAGTGGCAACTGGGTAGGTCATAGCGTGGTACTGCGTATACCATGAGTTCGCGGAAAGCTGCGCTTTCAACCAAGCGATAGGGCATCATCTCTAACGAGATTAGTTTGGCAATGTGGGCGTTCAAACCCAGTGTACGCGGATGAGAGGATGAGTACTTTCTTGTCCTACTCATAGTCTCTGGTAGGGTGAGCTGGACTTGAGAGCTGCATATGGTGGAACTAGCGGTGGACATGGCGGACTGAGAGAGGGTTTATGATGGTTATGGAGTTCGTGTTCTTTCTGATGGCCTAGATTCAGTCTTTCGTTGATATAACATTGTGATTCCCTGACTGCTTTGGCCTTGCGACGACAACTCAACATTTGCTGCTGGTGGTGTGCTAACCGGTGGGCTTACAGTGGGGGAAACAATGTAGCGTTGCTGACTACCTTCTTTGGGAGCAGTAGCACATGTGGTATGTGAGTTTTGGTAGTCCGTCCACGCTTGCAAGTGCATGCTGGTAAATGTCTTAGCATGCAACTGATATTCAAATTTCTCAGATTTTTCTCTCGGCTAAAGGTCTTTGCGCACTTCTTACAGATAACCTTTGCCTGATCATTAGGATTTTGTTAAAAAAAGTGCCACACTGCACTCTTCCTACTATGGAAGACACCTTGAGGCCTTGCACGCTGTGCTATTTTGACCGTCTGGCCAACTGTCCTGCAACTCCAGATAACAGCTGTTGCGATGTCGATGCCTGCTGCTGATGCTCCTCCTCCTCTTCTGAGCTATTTGCAGCAGCACCCTCTTCCCCCAATGGATGCCAATCTGGGTCATCCATCACCTCCTCTTCAATGTCATGTGCACCTTCCTCTGTGTCACCGTCTATGGTGGTATAGTGTGCGGGAAGGGGCACCTGAGTTTCATCAGGGTCAGATTCTGGCTCAGTACACTGCGAGGACAATGTAGTGCTCTGAGTGAATGTACCAGCAGATAAATCTAGCAATGGCTGTGCATCAGTGCACTCCATGTCAGATTCATCTTGGCCTGGGTAATTCACGATTTGACTTGATAACCCAGGCATAGTATGTGAAAACAGCTCCATGGAGTAATCTGTAGTGTGGCCTGCCGCATCCTTCAATTTTGGTTGGGGTGAAGGACACAAGGAAAGGTGTGGTTCATGACCATGAGCCTCCAATGAGAACTCAGTGCTTTTATTTTTTAAAACTTCAGAAGAGGAGGCAATAGAGCTGGAGGCTGAGTCAGCAATGTAAGCCAAAACTTGTTCCTGTAGCTCCAGCTTTAAAAGCGGTTTACCTACTCCCTGAAAAGGGAGCCTTCGAGGCCTTGTGGAGCCAGACGATGACGCAGGCTCAACACCTCCTGCATTTGGTGCTATTTTGCTTTTGCCACTACCAGCAGATCCACCATCAACACCAACACCATCATTACCAGCTGGCAACCCCCGACCACTTCCACGGACTCTTCCACCACACTTCCTCATTTTTGGGGAAAATGTATCCAAAATACCACCAACTATATGGTACTGTAAAACAAGGTACAAGGTGTATAGAGGACTGGGAAGAAATGGAATCTCTCTACAGACTTCAGGACACAGTTGTATTCTGTCAGGCCCTGTGTATATTACACCTCAAAGTAACAGGCTGATTCTGGATGGTGTAAAAAAGGTGTATAGAGGACTGGGGAGAAATGGAATCTCTCTACAGACTTCAGGACACAGTTGTATTCTGTCAGGCCCTGTGTATATTACACCTCAAAGTAACAGGCTGATTCTGGATGGTGTAAAAAAGGTGTATAGAGGACTGGGGAGAAATGGAATCTCTCTACAGACTTCAGGACACAGTTGTATTCTGTCAGGCCCTGTGTATATTACACCTCAAAGTAACAGGCTGATTCTGGATGGTGTAAAAAAGGTGTATAGAGGACTGGGGAGAAATGGAATCTCTCTACAGACTTCAGGACACAGTTGTATTCTGTCAGGCCCTGTGTATATTACACCTCAAAGTAATAGGCTGATTCTGGATGGTGTAAAAAAGGTGTATAGAGGAGTGGGGAGAAATGGAATCTCTCTACAGTCTTCAGGACACAGTTGGATTCTGTCAGGCCCTGTGTATATTACACCTCAAAGTAACAGGAAAATTCTGGATGGTGTAAAAAAGGTGTATAAAGGACTGGGGAGAAATGGAATCTCTCTGCAGACTTCAGGACACAGTTGGATTCTGTCAGGCCCTGTGTATATTACACCTCAAAGCCACAGGCTGATTCTGGATTGTGTCAAAAAGGTGTATAGAGGACTGGGGATAAATGGAATCTCTCTACAGACTTCAGGACACAGTTGTATTCTGTCAGGCCCTGGGTATATTACACCTCAAATTAACAGGCTGATTCTGGATGGTGTAAAAATGGTGTATAGAGGAGTGGAGAGAAATGGAATCTCTCTACAGACTTCAGGACACAGTTGGATTCTGTCAGGCCCTGTGTATATTACACCGCAATGTAACAGGCAGAAATTGCCTAGTGTATGACAAACTGCAAGGTGTATATAGAATTGGGCAGAATTGGAATCTCCCTAGAGTGTAGGTCTGTAATAACGGACAAACTCCTTGGCTTTTTCTTACAGAGTCACACACAGATAGCTTCAATTTGGCCGTGATAACAGCCGGTACACGGTACTGTGTGAGGAGCATACATCACTGTACGGTGTGTGAAAAAATGAACGCTCAGTGCCTCACCAGGACAAAACAATAAAATTTGGATTGCTTTTAAAAAAGCAGTGTGAACACCAGTGTGCACACAGCAATGCAGGTAGCCTTAAAAGGCAGCCTAATCACCACCAGCGCTGCTGCACAAAAGCAAAAATCTTCACCTTTCACTGCACACTAACTACAGCGAAAAGCGCTATCAGCAGAAGCAGTTTTTTTTTCTTTTGGCCTTCCTAACGCTCTCCCTACAGAATCAGCAGCAGCCGCAGCAGCTCTCCCTATTGTGAGATCAGCATAAGTAACATGGTGGTTGGCCGTGCACACCCTTTTATACCCCCTTTGACGCCACACAAAGCAAGTCAATCACTTCTCAAAGTTGGTGGTGACCGCTGCCTATGTCATCACTTTGCCCACAGTGTCCGTTTTTCCTGATTGGCTGAAAAAGGGCGCTAAAGCATCTTTTGAAACGCGACTTTGGCGCGATGGTCGCCGACCTCGTGGCCGACCTCACACTAAGGTCGGGTTTCGTTTCACGAAACCTGACTTTGGCGAAAGTCGGCGTCTTTTGAATTTTTTCGACCCGTTTCGCTCAACTCTAACCAGCGGTTGTCATGTAAGGAAGTAACAAAAAAGAGATGTGTTGCTAGAAAATGTGAATTGATGTTGGATTTTGAGTTTGCTTCCATAGCACTTTAAATTAGGTAGCATAATTTTGAATTTAGATAGCTAGTTAAAAATGTTTGCAACGTTCCAGAAACCGTGCCTCCCACATTGGGAAGTTTAGTATAAGAAATGTTTATTCAGCATTACAAAACTTTTGTATGTTCCTATATTGTCAACTTTGTTTAACTTGCAGCCCGCAGATGTGCTGTGTTTAACGGGGGGAATGTGGCGCCCCTGAGGGTTCAGTTGCCACAGAGGTACTGCACCTCCTCCTGAGGTGTGGTACCCCACCATCCAGGTAAGTTGGAGAGTCCTGACCACGCTCCAACACCTGCACCCACCATCACAAAGTAGTGTAGCAAAGCCACATTGCGTCTCCCTGCTTGGAGTGTAGCGGAGCACCTTTGGTGGCTCCCTGCTTGGAGCACGAAACGTGCTGGGAGGCGGGTGGAGTTAGAATACATAAAAGAGCGGGAAGGTTTAGGAGTTCAGTTCAGTTGAGAGTGGAGGAGAGAATCCAGGTAAGTTGGAGAGTCCTGACCACGCTCCAACACCTGCACCCACCATCACAAAGTAGTGTAGCAAAGCCACATTGCGTCTCCCTGCTTGGAGTGTAGTGGAGCACCTTTGGTGGCTCCCTGCTTGGAACACGTAACGTGCTGGGAGGCGGGTGGAGTTAGAATACATAAAAGAGCGGGAAGGTTTAGGAGTTGAGTTGAGTTCAGTTCAGTTGAGAGTGGAGGAGAGAAGATCCCTGGGAGAGGGATGGAGGAAGGAGGTGCTGCAGCAGATCACAGTGACCTGGGTCTGCTGGCACAGGAAAGGAAAGAAACAGACAGACATTGAAGAGAACCCTGATCTCCCCTAAGAAGGAAAAGACTAGTATGGAACGTAGGAGTAAAAGGTAACAGAGGACGGGGGTTAGAAGAGAACCCTGCCTAGAAGTTCTAAGCGCAAGGCTGGGGTCCCCGAGGTTGTATGGATACTAAGGGTCCTACAGCAGACACCGGTGGAGTAGTGAGCTGTAAATGCATTACTCCCATCTAAGACTTGGGGGCACAACAGCAACTTGGATAGTGAGCCGGGACTTAGGAGTAAGCAGTCCCCGAAGCAGGCTACAGCAGTCTGCTGTACAAGTATAGTTCTTGGGAACATCTGACAGGAGGAACTCCAGTGCAACTCAGCACTGGGAGTACTTCACTCAAAGGCGCTATAGAGGAGACGTTCAGAAAAGGCACATGTTGGCAGAGTGTTGGAAGGGAGCATTCCATCTTGCTTGGAGGTTGACTGAGCCCCTGACCCGGAGGACACAGCACAGAGGCAGGCACTGGTTTGCACAGCAGACTGTGAGAAGGGTCTTGAGGAGATCGTTTGCACATTCCCAGTGCCTTCTGGGATAAGTGAAGAGTCCCCGCGAGCTCGATGATCACTGGGTTTTGGCCGTTTCAGCTGAAAAGAGGAGATCGGAAAACCGGGGGAAGAGTCTTGAGGAGATCGTTTGCACATTCCCAGTACCTTCTGCGATAAGTGAAGAGTCTTCGCGAGCTCGACAATCTCTGGGTTTTGGCCGTTTCAGCTGAAAAGAGGAGATCGTTTGCACATTCCCAGTGCCTTCTGGGATAAGTGAAGAGTCTCCGCGAGCTCGACGATCACTTGGTTTTGGCCGTTTCAGCTGAAAAGAGGAGATCGGAAAACCAGGGGAAGAGTCTTGAGGAGATCGTTTGCACATTCCCAGTGCCTTCTGGGATAAGTGAAGAGTCTCCGCAAGCTCAACGATCACTGGGTTTTGGCCGTTTCAGCTGAAAAGAGGAGATCGGAAAACCAGGGGAAGAGTCTTGAGGAGATCGTTTGCACATTCCCAGTGCCTTCTGGGATAAGTGAAGAGTCTCCGCGAACTCGACGATCACTGGGTTTTGGCCGTTTCAGCTGAAAAGAGGAGATCGGAAAACCGGGGGAAGAGTCTGGAAGAGATCGTTTGCACATTTCCAGTGCCTTCTGGGATAAGTGAAGAGTCTTCGCGAGCTCGACAATCACTGGGTTTTGGCCGTTTCAGCTGAAAAGAGGAGATCGTTTGCACATTCCCAGTGCCTTCTGGGATAAGTGAAGAGTCTCCGCGAGCTCGACGATCACTGGGTTTTGGCCGTTTCAGCTGAAAAGAGGAGATCGGAAAACCAGGGGAAGAGTCTTGAGGAGATCGCTTGCACATTCCCAGTGCCTTCTGGGATAAGTGAAGAGTCTCCGCAAGCTCAACGATCACTGGGTTTTGGCCGTTTCAGCTGAAAAGAGGAGATCGGAAAACCAGGGGAAGAGTCTTGAGGAGATCTTTTGCACATTCCCAGTGCCTTCTGGGATAAGTGAAGAGTCTCCGCGAACTCGACGATCACTGGGTTTTGGCCGTTTCAGCTGAAAAGAGGAGATCGGAAAACCGGGGGAAGAGTCTGGAAGAGATCGTTTGCACATTTCCTGTGCCTTCTGGGATAAGTGAAGAGTCTTCGCGAGCTCGACAATCACTGGGTTTTGGCCGTTTCAGCTGAAAAGAGGAGATCGTTTGCACATTCCCAGTGCCTTCTGGGATAAGTGAAGAGTCTCCGCGAGCTCGACGATCACTGGGTTTTGGCCGTTTCAGCTGAAAAGAGGAGATCGGAAAACCAGGGGAAGAGTCTTGAGGAGATCGTTTGCACATTCCCAGTGCCTTCTGGGATAAGTGAAGAGTCTCCGCAAGCTCAACGATCACTGGGTTTTGGCCGTTTCAGCTGAAAAGAGGAGATCGGAAAACCAGGGGAAGAGTCTTGAGGAGATCGTTTGCACATTCCCAGTGCCTTCTGGGATAAGTGAAGAGTCTCCGCGAGCTCAACGATCACTGGGTTTTGGCCGTTTCAGCTGAAAAGAGGAGATCGGAAAACCAGGGGAAGAGTCTGGAGGAGATCGTTTGCACATTCCCAGTGCCTTCTGGGATAAGTGAAGAGTCTCCGCGAGCTCAACGATCACTGGGTTTTGGCCGTTTCAGCTGAAAAGAGGAGATCGCTTGCACATTCCCAGTGCCTTCTGGGATAAGTGAAGAGTCTCCGCGAGCTCAATGATCACTGGGTTTTGGCCGTTTCAGCTGAAAAGAGGAGATCGCTTGCACATTCCCAGTGCCTTCTGGGATAAGTGAAGAGTCTCCGCGAGCTCAACAATCACTGGGTTTTGGCCGTTTCAGCTGAATAGAGGAGATCGGAAAACCAGGGGAAGAGTCTTGAGGAGATCGTTTGCACATTCCCAGTAACCTTCTGGGATAAGTGAAGAGTCTCCGTGAGCTCGACGATCACTGGGTTTTGGCCGTTTCAGCTGAAAAGAGGAGATCGGAAAACCAGGGGAAGAGTCTGGAGGAGATCGTTTGCACATTCCCAGTGCCTTCTGGGATAAGTGAAGAGTCTCCGTGAGCTCAACGATCACTGGGTTTTGGCCATTTCAGCTGAAAAGAGGAGATCGGAAAACCAGGGGAAGAGTCTTGAGGAGATCGTTTGCACATTCCCAGTGCCTTCTGGGATAAGTGAAGAGTCTCCGCGAGCTCGACGATCACTGGGTTTTGGCCGTTTCAGCTGAATAGAGGAGATCGGAAAACCAGGGGAAGAGTCTTGAGGAGATCGTTTGCACATTCCCAGTGCCTTCTGGGATAAGTGAAGAGTCTCCGCGAGCTCAACGATCACTGGGTTTTGGCCGTTTCAGCTGAATAGAGGAGATCGGAAAACCAGGGGAAGAGTCTTGAGGAGATCGTTTGCACATTCCCAGTGCCTTCTGGGATAAGTGAAGAGTCTCCGCGAGCTCAACGATCACTGGGTTTTGGCCGTTTCAGCTGAAAAGAGGAGATCGCTTGCACTTTCCCAGTGCCTTCTGGGATAAGTGAAGAGTCTCCGCGAGCTCAACGATCACTGGGTTTTGGCCGTTTCAGCTGAAAAGAGGAGATCGCTTGCACATTCCCAGTGCCTTCTGGGATAAGTGAAGAGTCTCCGCGAGCTCAACGATCACTGGGTTTTGGCCGTTTCAGCTGAATAGAGGAGATCGGAAAACCAGGGGAAGAGTCTTGAGGAGATCGTTTGCACATTCCCAGTGCCTTCTGGGATAAGTGAAGAGTCTCCGCGAGCTCGACGATCACTGGGTTTTGGCCGTTTCAGCTGAAAAGAGGAGGTCGGAAAACCAGGGGAAGAGTCTGGAGGAGATCGTTTGCACATTCCCAGTGCCTTCTGGGATAAGTGAAGAGTCTCCGTGAGCTCAACGATCAATGGGTTTTGGCCGTTTCAGCTGAAAAGAGGAGATCGGAAAACCGGGGGAAGAGTCTGGAAGAGATCGTTTGCACATTTCCAGTGCCTTCTGGGATAAGTGAAGAGTCTTCGCGAGCTCGACAATCACTGGGTTTTGGCCGTTTCAGCTGAAAAGAGGAGATCGTTTGCACATTCCCAGTGCCTTCTGGGATAAGTGAAGAGTCTCCGCGAGCTCGACGATCACTGGGTTTTGGCCGTTTCAGCTGAAAAGAGGAGATCGGAAAACCAGGGGAAGAGTCTTGAGGAGATCGTTTGCACATTCCCAGTGCCTTCTGGGATAAGTGAAGAGTCTCCGCAAGCTCAACGATCACTGGGTTTTGGCCGTTTCAGCTGAAAAGAGGAGATCGGAAAACCAGGGGAAGAGTCTTGAGGAGATCTTTTGCACATTCCCAGTGCCTTCTGGGATAAGTGAAGAGTCTCCGCGAACTCGACGATCACTGGGTTTTGGCCGTTTCAGCTGAAAAGAGGAGATCGGAAAACCGGGGGAAGAGTCTGGAAGAGATCGTTTGCACATTTCCTGTGCCTTCTGGGATAAGTGAAGAGTCTTCGCGAGCTCGACAATCACTGGGTTTTGGCCGTTTCAGCTGAAAAGAGGAGATCGTTTGCACATTCCCAGTGCCTTCTGGGATAAGTGAAGAGTCTCCGCGAGCTCGACGATCACTGGGTTTTGGCCGTTTCAGCTGAAAAGAGGAGATCGGAAAACCAGGGGAAGAGTCTTGAGGAGATCGTTTGCACATTCCCAGTGCCTTCTGGGATAAGTGAAGAGTCTCCGCAAGCTCAACGATCACTGGGTTTTGGCCGTTTCAGCTGAAAAGAGGAGATCGGAAAACCAGGGGAAGAGTCTTGAGGAGATCGTTTGCACATTCCCAGTGCCTTCTGGGATAAGTGAAGAGTCTCCGCGAGCTCAACGATCACTCACTGGGTTTTGGCCGTTTCAGCTGAAAAGAGGAGATCGGAAAACCAGGGGAAGAGTCTGGAGGAGATCGTTTGCACATTCCCAGTGCCTTCTGGGATAAGTGAAGAGTCTCCGCGAGCTCAACGATCACTGGGTTTTGGCCGTTTCAGCTGAAAAGAGGAGATCGCTTGCACATTCCCAGTGCCTTCTGGGATAAGTGAAGAGTCTCCGCGAGCTCAATGATCACTGGGTTTTGGCCGTTTCAGCTGAAAAGAGGAGATCGCTTGCACATTCCCAGTGCCTTCTGGGATAAGTGAAGAGTCTCCGTGAGCTCAACGATCACTGGGTTTTGGCCATTTCAGCTGAAAAGAGGAGATCGGAAAACCAGGGGAAGAGTCTTGAGGAGATCGTTTGCACATTCCCAGTGCCTTCTGGGATAAGTGAAGAGTCTCCGCGAGCTCGACGATCACTGGGTTTTGGCCGTTTCAGCTGAATAGAGGAGATCGGAAAACCAGGGGAAGAGTCTTGAGGAGATCGTTTGCACATTCCCAGTGCCTTCTGGGATAAGTGAAGAGTCTCCGCGAGCTCAACGATCACTGGGTTTTGGCCGTTTCAGCTGAATAGAGGAGATCGGAAAACCAGGGGAAGAGTCTTGAGGAGATCGTTTGCACATTCCCAGTGCCTTCTGGGATAAGTGAAGAGTCTCCGCGAGCTCAACGATCACTGGGTTTTGGCCGTTTCAGCTGAAAAGAGGAGATCGCTTGCACTTTCCCAGTGCCTTCTGGGATAAGTGAAGAGTCTCCGCGAGCTCAACGATCACTGGGTTTTGGCCGTTTCAGCTGAAAAGAGGAGATCGCTTGCACATTCCCAGTGCCTTCTGGGATAAGTGAAGAGTCTCCGCGAGCTCAACGATCACTGGGTTTTGGCCGTTTCAGCTGAAAAGAGGAGATCGCTTGCACATTCCCAGTGCCTTCTGGGATAAGTGAAGAGTCTCCGCGAGCTCAACGATCACTGGGTTTTGGCCGTTTCAGCTGAATAGAGGAGATCGGAAAACCAGGGGAAGAGTCTTGAGGAGATCGTTTGCACATTCCCAGTGCCTTCTGGGATAAGTGAAGAGTCTCCGCGAGCTCGACGATCACTGGGTTTTGGCCGTTTCAGCTGAAAAGAGGAGGTCGGAAAACCAGGGGAAGAGTCTGGAGGAGATCATTTGCACATTCCCAGTGCCTTCTGGGATAAGTGAAGAGTCTCCGTGAGCTCAACGATCAATGGGTTTTGGCCCTTTCAGCTGAAAAGAGGAGATCGGAAAACCAGGGGAAGAGTCTTGAGGAGATCGTTTGCACATTCCCAGTGCCTTCTGGGATAAGTGAAGAGTCTCCGCGAGCTCAACGATCACTGGGTTTTGGCCGTTTCAGCTGAAAAGATGAGATCGGAAAACCATGGGAAGTGTCTGGAGGAGATCGTTTGCAAATTCCCAGTGCCTTCTGGGATAAGTGAAGAGTCTCCGTGAGCTCAACGATCACTGGGTTTTGGCCGTTTCAGCTGAAAAGAGGAGATCGGAAAACCAGGGGAAGAGTCTTGAGGAGATCGTTTGCACATTCCCAGTGCCTTCTGGGATAAGTGAAGAGTCTCCGCGAGCTCGACGATCACTGGGTTTTGGCCGTTTCAGCTGAAAAGAGGAGATCGGAAAACCAGGGGAAGAGTCTGGAGGAGATCGTTTGCACATTCCCTGTGACTTCTGGGATAAGTGAAGAGTCTCCGCGAGCTCAACGATCACTGGGTTTTGGCCGTTTCAGCTGAAAAGAGGAGATCGCTTGCACATTCCCAGTGCCTTCTGGGATAAGTGAAGAGTCTCCGCGAGCTCGACGATCACTGGGTTTTGGCCGTTTCAGCTGAAAAGAGGAGATCGGAAAACCGGGGAAGAGTCTTGAGGAGATCGTTTGCACATTCCAAGTGCCTTCTGGGATAAGTGAAGAGTCTCCGCGAGCTCAACGATCACTGGGTTTTGGCCATTTCAGCTGAAAAGAGGAGATCGGAATTTTGGCTCATCTTTCATTATTTTTAAGAAATCTCAATATGGAAGAGGCCAGGAGCCATTTGGTGAGCTGCATTTCCTGCTACATGTTCACAGACTTACCAGTGGAAAATCCAAACTTCACATGCCACAAATGCAAGCTTGAGTCCCTGTTGGAGGAAAAGTTGCAAAATCTCGAAGAGAGGTTAGCTACGTTGAAGATCATTAAGGAAGGTGAAGAGTTCTTAGACAGAGCAGAATTATCTCTTCATGTTACAGAAAGAGAAGAAATTTGAAGTGCACCTGAAGAAACAGAGGAATGGAGACATGTGACCCAGAGAAGCAAGAGGATCAGGAGGCAGTCAGCACCCATACTGCTCAGGAACCAGTACCAGGCTCTCACGCAGGAAAACGATGAAGAAATACATCAGGATAAGACTTTGCCCACAAACAGCAACCTTGTACGCCTTCAGAGTCCTCCTGGATGGAGAAAGAAAATGTTGTGAAGAAGAAACGGAGAGTGGTGGTCATGGGGGATTCCCTGTTGAGAGGAACAGAGGTCGCTATCTGCAGACCGGATATAACCTCAAGAGAAATGTGCTGTCTTCCAGGTGCAAAAATTAAAGATGTGTCTGACAGGATATCAGGACTCTTCAGACCTACAGATGACTACCCATTCCTGCTACTACATGTGGGGACAAATTACACCGCAAGAAACGACCTGGAAACCATCTGCAAAGACTTTGAAGACTTAGGCAAGAAAGTGAAAGAACTGGGAGCGCAGATCGTCTTCTCTTCCATCCTCCCAGTGGATGGCCATGGAACAAGGAGGTGGAATAAGATTCTGCAGGTGAACAACTGGCTACGTCGATGGTGCCGTCAGAAACGATTTGGATTTATGGATCAAGGAGTGAAATACCTTTATGATGGACTACTTGCTAGAGATGGGGTGCACCTTACGAAGACTGGAAAACATGTATTTGGAAGTCGCCTTGCTACACTTGTAAGGAGAGCTTTAAACTAGAACAACAAGGGAAGGGAAGCAAAAGACCAGAAAAAGCCATACACCTGACAAATGCTATTGAGAACTCTGCTATTAGAAGTGGAAAGGAAGAACAAAGGCAAAATAATCTAATTAATAAAAATTTTGGAGAAAGAGAAACCAATCACAAACTAAAATGTTTCTATACCAATGCACAAAGCATGGGCATCAAACAAGGAGAATTGGAACTACTAACACAGGAAAAGAAATATGATGTCATTGGTATAACTGAAACTTGGTGGGACAATACACATGATTGGAATACAAGACTAGAAGGATACAACTTATTTGCAAGAAACAGACTTGATAAACGAGGAGGAGGTGTTGCATTGTATGTTAGAAACGCGTATATCTGCACAGAGATTGAAGCTTCAGAGACTGGGAGTTCTGTGGAAACTGTTTGGGTAAGAATACAAGGACAGAACAATGGAAAGGACACCATTGTAGGCATTTACTACAGGCTGCCTGTGCAAGCTGAAGATATGGATGAACTCTTTATGCATCAAATGGCCAAGTTCTCCAAAAAATATGACATAGTTGTCATGGGAGATTTCAACTATCCAGACATTTGTTGGGAATCTCTCTCAGGCAAAACTAACAGGTCAAGGAAATTCTGGTGCTCTCTTGCTGACAACTTTATCTTCCAAAAGGTAGGGGAGAAAACAAGGGGAACTGCTACCTTGGATCTAATCCTTATAAACAGGGAGGAAATGGTTGAGGAGGTAAAAGTGGCTGGGACCCTAGGAGGTAGCGACCATGCTATTTTAGAATTTTGGATAACTAGAGGAGGAAGACCTGTGAAGACTCAGACGTCAAGGTTAGATTTCAGAAAGGCAGATTTTAACGGATTCAGAAAGAGAATTGGAGGGATCCAATGGCTGGATATCCTTAAAGACAAAAATGTCCAGGAAGGATGGGAAATCTTGAAAAATGAAATTCTCAAAGCACAATTGCTAACAATTCCAAAAAGAGGGAAGAATAGGAAGCATTTAAGGAAGCCAGGATGGACGAACACAGAACTTAAGCACATGCTTAAAAGGAAGAAAAAAATGTTTATAAAATGGAAAGAGGGAGGCATATCTAAAGAAGAATATAATGCTGTCTGCAGAACCTGCAGGGCACAAATCAGATTAGCTAAAGCTGACAATGAATTGAGGCTTGCAAGAGATGTCAAAAGCAATAATAAAGGATTTTGGGGATATGTCAAAAGTAAAAGAAAAGTCACAGATCCTATAGGATGTTGAGAAGGCCGAACTTTTAAATTCCTATTTTGCATCTGTTTTCTCTCAGAAAGGAAATGTAACATCAACTATTCTTCACTGTCCTATTAAGGGAATAGAAGAATCCAGGATGTCTATAAACAGAAAGATAGTGAGGAAACACTTAGATAACCTAAATGAATTCAAGTCTCCAGGTCCAGATGAATTACACCCCAGAGTACTGAAGGAGATAGCAGAAGAAATTTTTGAACCCCTCTCCATAATCTTTGAAAATTCTTGGAGAACAGGAGAAGTCCCAGAAGACTGGAGAAGAGCAAATGTTGTTCCTATCTTCAAAAAGGGGAAGAAGGTGGACCCAGGCAACTATAGGCCGGTGAGTCTGACTTCTATACCAGGAAAGATCTTTGAACAAATTATTAAACAACATGTATGTCAGTATCTGGATAAGAATGAAGTGATTAAACAGAGTCAGCATGGGTTTGTAACTAATAAGTCATGTCAGACTAACTTAATTTCCTTCTATGACGGAATCACTGATTGGGTGGATCAAGGAAATGCTGTAGATATAGTATATCTTGACTTCAGCAAAGCATTTGACAAAGTATCTCATACAATCCTTATTGAAAAAATGACTAAGTATGGAATGGACAAGGCAACTGTTAGGTGGATTCATAACTGGCTTAGTGACCGGACCCAAAGAGTGGTCGTAAATGGCTGCACATCCAGTTGGAAGAATGTCTCAAGTGGGGTACCACAGGGCTCTGTCCTGGGCCCTGTATTGTTCAACATCTTCATCAACGATTTAGATGAAGGAATTGAGGGTAAACTGATTAAATTTGCTGATGACACAAAGCTAGGAGGGATAGCTAATACTAGAGAAGAGAGAGAGAGGATTCAAAAAGATATAAGTAAACTGGAGAAGTGGGCAGCAACTAACAGAATGGTTTTTAACAGGGAAAAATGCAAAGTACTACATCTGGGCAATAAAAATGAAAAAAGCATATACAGAATGGGAGGAATAGGGCTAAGCAACAGCACATGTGAAAAAGACTTGGGTATACTAATAGGTCACAGACTGAATATGAGTCAACAGTGTGATGCAGCAGCAAAAAGGCAAATGCAATTCTAGGATGTATTAACAGAAGCATACAGTCTAGATCACGTGAAGTCATTATTTTCCTCTACTCCTCTTTGGTCAGACCTCATCTGGAATATTGTGTCCAGTTTTGGGCACCACATTTTAAAAAAGACATCAACAAACTGGAGCAAGTTCAGAAAAGAGCAACCAGAATGGTGACCGGTCTGCAAACCCTGTCTTATGAGGAAAGGTTGCAGGATTTGGGATTGTTTAGTTTGCAAAAGAGAAGACTGAGAGGAGACTTAATAGCTGTCTACAAATATCTAAAGGGCTGTCACATTGTAGAAGGATCAACTTTATTCTCATTTGCACAAGGAAAGACTAGAAGCAATGGGATGAAACTGAATGGGAGGAGACACAGATTAGATATTAGAAAAAACTTTTTGACAGTTAGAGTGATCAATGAGTGGAACAAGCTGCCACGAGAAGTGGTGAGTTCTCCTTCAATGGAAGTCTTCAGACAGAGGCTGGACAGACATCTGACTGGGATGATTTAGCGAATCCTGCTTTGAGCAGGGGGTTGGACCAGATGGCCCAGGAGGTCCCTTCCAACTCTACGATTCTATGAGTAAAGCTTTGGAACTACACGCTCTGGTGTCCTCCACTTATTACTGCGCCAACACACCCGGCACCGCTACATCTTGGTGCCCGGCATTGCCTCGCCTACGCCTTCCCTTGGCCTCTACATCTACACTGCCCTGGGACTACAGCTCCACCTGTGGGGAGCTTTAACATCTTTGCTGCACTACACCATCAGTCCCAGAGGATCTGCAGGCAGCGTCGGCTTAACATCTCAATTGCCGAACACCACAGGTGGCGTCACAAACTATTCATTTAATCTACTACATTCCACCATTCAATCACCCCTATTAATTGGGCGCCCAGGGCCACGGACCGGGTCTCTGCTGCCGTAACACATCCCGCTGATACCGGCCTGGTACCGAGTACCCCACAGCCCTGGGAGGGCGACCCACAGCCATGCTTGTATTTTAATGAAACAAACAAAGAAAATTCTGGATTTTACTCCTTGAGCTGGACTTTCCTTTTTCTATGAAGTAGGTATCTCAGACCTATTGTCAGGAATCTGGTTGCACTCCAATATTGATGGCAAGGCTATGCAGGTTTGACCGTCTATAGACCTTTAACCCAGTTGCTTTTCTCCCCACCGACTCGACAGTACCCGCACATGTTTTCAAGGAGTAAGGAGAACCGGGGCCAGCAATGTTGAAGGTGTCGAAGAGAAAGGACCTGGCTAGAGACCTGTTGCTCTGATCATCCAAGATTGCATACACCTTGATTGCCTTATCTCGGTAGCTCGCTGGGTAGACTCTGACAAGGCAGATCTTCGAGCAGGATCTTCCTGTTACAAGTTCCTTACAGATCTCTGTACACTGGGAGGTGATTACTGGAGTGTCTACGTCAGTAACCATCGGCTTTTTGCCGCACTCTTCTACTTGCAATGATACCCCTGAGGGTGTTCCAGAGTGTAAGGCTGTGTTGTTCTCCACGCTACCACATTCCTTGCATTTCACACTGGTTTCCAAGTTCTTAGCGAAGTGCGAGGTTGTTGCACAGCATCTGAAACATATCTTGTTTTCTTTGAGGAAACCTTTGTGGTCTTCTAGAGACTTTTCCCTAAAGGCTCTGCATTTTAGCAGAGGATGTGGTTTCTTGTGTAGGGGGCAGTGTTTGCTGAGATCTTGAGGTTTGCCTTCCTCCGGGGAGGTCTTGCTTGCCCTGTAAGGAAAACCTGATGGAGTAACATTAGTTTTGTGAACTGCCACTGGTGTTTTACAGGGTTTGACACCAGGGGCAGTGCTACATGACATAGTAAAATCAAAACTGGGGTCATTTCTAACTCTTGCTTGCTGAGTAACAAAGTCTACGAACACCTTGAAAGGGGGAAATGAGACCTTATGAGTCTGTTTGTAACGAGACCCGTGACTGATCCACTTCTCTTGTAGGTTATAAGGGCGTTTTTGAACAATTGGGTTGACACCTTTGGCGGTGTCCAGGAATGCCAACCCTGGCAGGTCTCCTTCTATCTGAGCAACCTGCACCTGCATTAACAAGTCACTCAGTTCCATGAGCTTTTGATAACCCTTATTTCCTATTCTGGGAAAATCATCAAGTCTTTTATACAAAGCATTTTTAATAGCTTCTATTGACCCATAACATTCATAAAGTCTCTCCCACACCATACGGAGGCCTATGTGTAGGTAATTGATGTTAATGTTTCTGATTCTTTTGGCGTGTTCAGCAGACTCGTTCCCAAGCCACTTTACCAGTAGATCTAACTGTTCACTATTAGGAAGATCTAAGTCTCTAATGGCATTCCGGAAGGAGGCTCCCCATGCTCTATAGCTCTCAGCTCGATCGGTGAATTTTACAAGTCCCCTGTTCACCCAATCCCAGCGAGCAAAGAACTTCGCAAGGTTCATAGTGGCTGGGTCAGTGCCAACATGAGCTGGTGTGCTGTTGTCATGCTGTGTGTGTAATGTATTCTCATACCTGTAAGGTGCTTCTGGTTTAGGATAGTTCATATAATACCTTTATGATGCAAGGAGTGTCCCTTTCAGTCTGGGTGGAGGCTGTACCCTCTGTTCTGTGGAATGGTAGCTGTGGAAGACATCTTTGTGCTGGACGTCCCCTTGACTGTGGTAATGAAGTTCAGGGTTGGATCGCTGGTAATCGGTGTAGGCTGGTCGATGTGGTGCATCAGGGTTGTAATCCATGCCAGAATGTTGACGGACGTACTCTGCGACGTGCTGTGCTGGATCTTGCTGCTATAGATCTGGTCCTGGAATGTTGCTGCTTCTGTCACAATCAGGATCCTTCATAGCTTCCAAATACTTTGCCTTAGCTATTGCAGCTGCTGTCTCCTTGTCTGCCGCAAGTTTTTCTAGCTCTGCTTGCAAACGTGCAGTTTCCGCTTCTCTCTCTGCCTGCAGATGTGCGGTTTCTGCTTCTCTCTCTGCCTGCAGACGTGCGGTTTCTGCACTTGCTCCGCCTCTCTCAGCTTTAAGTGCATCTCTCTTTCGGCGAATAAGGATCTTGCTTTGGCTGCCTCAGCTTCGGCACGAGCAGCAGCAGCGAGCTCTGCTATTGACGACCTGCTGGAGCTTGCTCGTGACCTCGTTTTCAGTGAGGATGTGCTGTTTTGAGACATTGTGCGCTTAGCTTCATACTGCTGAGTATATTAGAGGGAGACAGTCTATGCACGGTGGGCTTCCGTGTGGCGGGAAAGATGTAGCACTTGTTGGTGGGCTGCAGTAGCGTTCTGCGACTGTATGGCGGCTGCTGTGATACCCGTATGCGAAGGAGTGTGCACGTTAGCGGTCCTGTACAGTCTATGAAATCACTGCATGCGACCGGCGGTCCTTTACTGAGCCCTGGGCTCTTGTTCCCTGTGGCTGTAAGGCGGCTGCTGTAATACTCGTATGCGGTGCAGTCTCGGTGATAGTGGTCCCTTACAGTCTGTGTAACCACCGCCTGCGACCGGCAGTTCCGTTTTACTCGTATTCGCTATCGCAGGTGTCTAGCATTTTACTGTTCTGCCTTCATACACGTTGACATGGTGTGCAATTCAGCATGCAGCATAAACCACTGTTCTGTGTTCCAAATAAGCAGACTGTTCTCTGTAGTCTAACTTGTTTATTGGTGAACAGTATAGAACATGCACGGTAAAACTACAAGGAATACAAATGACATTGTTAAGTATTCGGCAGATAATAACACAGCTAAGGGTACTTTCACACATCAGTTTTTTCCCGTCAGGCGTGATCCGCCTTTTTTTTAAAAAAAAAACGGATCCGGCTTCAGATTTACCCATTGACTTGTATTAGTGCCGGATCGTGCCGCATGGTCTTGCGTTTCGTCCGGTTTTTGCCGGATCCGGCGAAACGTTGCATTCCGGCGTCTGAAAAAAATGGTAACAGTAACGTTTTTGTCTCCAACAAAAAAAGCCAGAAATGCCGGATCCGGCGATTCCGGTTTTTTTCTACAATTGAAGTCTATCGACGCCGCAATGCGCTGGATCCGGCAAAAGAAGGATCCGGTGGCCGGATCCGGTTTTTACGTCTGAGCATGCTCAGAAGTTGGCCAACCCCCAGGAAACATATTATGCCAGTGGGGCCCTCACCCTCAGCCACTACCATGGAGCCTGCCAAGGAAGCATCCCAAAGGCCATCAAGGCATCAGTCAGCCAGCAGCGGAGGACACAAGCAGCAGCTTTTTTTTTTCAATTTATTCATAATTTTTGGTTTAAATAGTTTTGTCATTTTTTACATTTTTTTGGGGGGCCTTTTTTTTCCAAATAATTTTTTTCAAATTTTATTGGCCTTTTTTCTAATTTTTGTAAAAAAATGTTAACCCTTTTTTTGATACTTATTTTTTAAAAATTTTTTTTGTCTTTTTGGTAGAATGTTTGTTTTTTGATGGGTTTTTTTTGTCTAGTTTTGAGGGTAACATTTTTTTTTTCCTTTAACAGGATTCGCAGCATGCTCCTGACTCGGACGGTGAGGAGGGGGGCTGGACATTGACCTCCTCATTGATCTGGTCCGAGAAAGGGAGCCGCTGTGGTACATGGGTGACCGCCGACATGCCGATCTCATAGTGACACGGAAGATGTGGGAGGAAATCTGTGCCCGACTTGTGGCCAACTGGGAGGACCTTGATGCTCAGGCCAAGATTCAAAACCGTAAGTATACACATTTCAGTAATGTGGCTGCATGTAAACCAGTGTTTCCCAAACTTCAGTCCTCGTGGGCCCTATTTGGGTTCTGTTTTCAGGATTTCATTTTTATTGCACAGATGGTGGAAGTATCATCAAGGCATCTGTGATTATATCACCTGTGCAACACTATGGAAATCCTGTAAACATGACCCGTGGGGGACTTGAGGAGTGGAATTTGGGAAACCCTGATGTTGTATGATAACCAATTTGTGCTTTCTCTTTTCAGGGGAGAGAATTGTGATGCGGTGGCGGTCTATCAGGGATCGCTTCAAGAAGGAGTTCAACAAAGAAATGCAGGCCTGTTGTGAGTTCATTTTCCCTTTCACCATTGAGGTCTGATGAACTCCTTCTTCTGGTGAAGGAAGGTAGTGAGGCTGATTACCAAGCACCTGGGCAGGATGATGATGACTGGGTGACGGGAATTACTGACTGGATATAAGGCAGCCGATGCCCTTCTGCCTTGCTGGTGATCTCTCTGAGGGATTCTAGGAGACCAGTCTGATTCCTGCTCCTCAAAAGCTAAGTTTTCTGCTCTACTTTTTGCATTTGTGTTTTGATTTTGTTTTGCATTGTTTTCCTTGATTTCTGCCATTCTCTGCTGGGGTGAGCTGAATTCCTTTTTGCTCTGTCTTCAGAAATTACCTGAGTACTGATATAATCTTTTTGAAGCCTAGCGTCTTCAGGGTTTTTTCCCTATCAGCTGTTGGCTCTTGTTTTGATAGGGTTTTGGCGGATTACAGAGAGCAGCTTTTCTATCCTGTCCTATCTAGTTAGCTTGGGCCCCATCATTTGCTCAGCCTATCTTTCTATCTGTGTGAGTGTTTTTTCATCTTGCTTCACCGTCATGATATGTTGGGGGCTGCCTATTGCTTTGGGGTCTGCTCTGGGGTAGTTTAGATTTCCCTTTCTGTCTTTAGGCTATGCAGTTCTCCGGCTGTGATCAAGGGGTCTAGGGCACCGTAGGAACCCCCCACGGCTACTGCTAGTTGTTGTTGATAGGTTCAGGGGTCTGCAATCCGATAGCTGCCAACTTCTCTGGTTTTCTGGACTTAGCTAGTATTTCTGTTTTTGCCTCCTACGGTGACTCATTCATAACAGAATCACCAGCCATGCCGCAGATCCTAGGGTACTCAATAGCAGGAAAGAATTGTAAAAAAAAAAAAAAAGTGTGTATATTTTTTCCTCTATATCTCTGAGGCCGTAAGGGGGATTTTTTTTTTCTCTCAATGGAGATAAAGCAATTGTCTGATCGTGTGGAGCAGCTCGCTGCGGAAGTGCGGGGAATTTCCGCCTACCTTGCTCATTCACATGCTGCTGAACCAAAGATCCCTACTCCTGATGTGTTTTTTGGGGATCGGTCTAAATTTTTGAATTTCAAAAATAATTGTAAATTATTTTTTGCATTGAAGCCTAACTCGTCAGGGAGCTCCGCGCAACAGGTTAAAATTGTCATCTCTTTGCTGCGTGGCGATCCCCAGGATTGGGCGTTTTCTTTGAAACCAGATGATCCTTTTCTGACTAATGTGAACGCATTTTTTCAAGCCTTGGGGTTGTTGTATGACGAACCTAATGCTATTGATCAGGCTGAAAAGACCCTGTTGGCATTGAGCCAGGGTCGAGATTCTGCAGAATTGTACTGTCAAAAATCCCGAAAGTAGGCGGTCCTTACTACCTGGAATTATAATGCCTTGGCAACTCTCTTTCGGAAGGGTTTGTCAGAAGCCGTAAAAGATACTATGGTGGGATTTCCTGTTCCCTCTGGTCTTGACGATTCTATGTCATTAGCCATTAAGGTTGATCGGCGTTTACGTGAATGCAGGACTGCACAAGATTGCACGAGAGGACTGAACGCAGGATTGCACGAGAGGTGTTGCCACCGGTAGAACAGACGTCTGAACCTATGCAATGTGATAGAGTTTTGTCCAGGGAGCAACGTCAGGAGTTCAGAAGGCGTAATAAGCTGTGTTTTTTTGTGGAGTTGCCTCACATATTATTTCTGTCTGTCCTAAACGAGAGAAACGTTTTGCACACACGTTTTCTGTGGGTGGTGTTCAACCTAAGTTTCTTCTGGCAATTACTCTGATCTGTTCCCTGTCCATATTTTCCGCCAAGGCTTTTGTGGATTCGGGAGCAGCCCTGAACCTAATGGACTTGGATTTTGCTAAACGTTGTGGATTTCCTATGACACCTCTGCGGACGCCTATCCCTTTGAGGGGGATTGATGCTACTCCTTTGGCGAAAAATAAACCTCAGTTTTGGACCCAGGTGGTAATGCGGGTCGCCCCAAACCATCAAGAAAATTGCAAATTTTTGGTGTTGCATAATTTGCATGATACCATTGTTCTGGGGTTTCCCTGGTTGCAAATTCATAATCCAGTTTTGGATTGGAAATCTGTGTCTGTGGTGAGTTGGGGTTGTCGGTGTGCCCTTAGTGAGGCTCCGGTTTTTTCCACCTCTCCTCAGTCGCATGATGTTCCTGACTATTTGGCGGATTTTTATGATGTATTTAGTGAGAATGAGTCTGCATCTTTGCCTCCTCATAGGAGTTATGACTGTGCAATTGAACTGAGCCAGGGGTGTAAATTTCCCAAGGGTCGGCTGTTCAATTTATCTGTACCCGAGCACGAGGCTATGCGATCCTATATTAAGGAGGCGTTGGAGAAGGGTCATATTAGACCATTCTCTTCACCCTTAGGTGCTGATTTTTTTTTCGTGGTCAAAAAGGATGGTTTATTAAGGCCTTGTATTGATTATCGTGCCCTCAACAAAATTACTATTAAATATCAGTTTCTGTTACCCCTGATTTCGGATCTATTCTCCAGAGTTAAAGGTGCTTGCTGGTTGACCAAGCTTGACCTCAGGGGGCGTATAATCTTATCCGCATTAAGCATGGGGATGAAAGGAAGACGGCGTTTAATACTCCGGAGGGACATTTTGAGTACCTGGTGATGCCTTTTGGGCTCACTAATGCCCCTTCTGTCTTCCAGTGCTTCATGAACGATATTTTCCGAGACTTTGTGGATACATTTTTGATTATCTATCTGGATGATATTTTGATCTTCTCCAAGGATTGGGATTCTCATGTGGAACATGTTCGGACTTTGTTCCGGATCTTGAGGGAGAATTCCCTGTATGTCAAAGGATCGAAATGCCTTTTTGGGGTACAGAGGATTTTTTGGGGGATTTATTTTGTCTCCATCAACTATTGAAATGGACCCGGCCAAGGTACAGGTCATTTATGATTGGGTTCAGCCCACTTCTTTGAAGGCCCTCCAGAAGTTTTTGGGTTTTGCTAATTTTTATCGGAAATTTATAGCAAAATTTTCTAGTATTGCCAAGCCATTGACTGATCTGACTAAGAAGGGTGCTGATGTGTTGAATTGGTCTCCGGAGGCTGTTTCTTCCTTTCAGGAGCTGAAGCGAAGATTCACTTCTGCCCCGGTTTTGCGGCCATTTCGATGTCTCACTCCCGTTCCAGGTAGAGGTGGACGCTTCTGAGATTGGTGCAGGAGTTGTTTTGTCCCAAAAGGATCCTGTAACATCTAAAATGAATCCCTGTGCTTTCTTTTCCCGAAAGTTCTCTCCATCTGAACGTAACTATGATGTGGGGAATCGGGAACTGTTAGCCATGAAATGGGCATTTGAGGAGTGGAGACATTGGTTGGAGGGAGCTAAACATCAAGTCATGGTCCTCACTGACCACAAGAATTTGATATACCTGGAGTCGGCCAAACGCTTGAACCCTAGACAGGCTAGGTGGGCCTTGTTTTTTACACGTTTTGATTTTGTGGTCTCTTTTCTTCCTGGCACTAAGAATGTCAAGGCTGACGCTCTCTCTAGGAGCTTCTTTGCTGATTCTCCTGTGGTGACCAAGCCTGCTACCATCTTAGGCGAAGGGGTAGTTCTTTCTGCCATCTCGCCCGATTTGAGACGTGCTCTGGAAGAGTTCCAGGAGGACAAACCTGAGCGTTGTCCCAGTGGAAAGTTGTATGTTCCTGACCAGTGGAAGAAGAGAGTGATGTCTGAAGTTCATTTCTCTGCATTGGCTGGTCATCCAGGTATTTTTGGTACTAGAGATCTGGTGAGTCGGTCTTTTTGGTGGCCCGCCTTGTCTCGTGATGTCAGGAATTTTGTGCAGTCCTGTGGGACTTGCTCCCGGTCTAAACCTTGTTCTCGCTCTAGTGGGTTGTTGATGCCTTTGCCGGTCCCCAGGAGGCCATGGACCCATATTTCATTGGATTTCATCTCTGATATGCCTGTCTCTCAGAGAATGACTGTTATTTGGGTGATTTGTGATAGGTTCCCTAAGATGGTTCATCTTGTACCACTCCCTAAGTTGCCATCTTCCTCTGAGTTGGTGCCACTGTTTTTGCAACAGGTGGTTCGCTTGCACGGGATTCCTGAGAACATTGTATCTGACAGAGGAGTTCAGTTTGTGTCTAGATTTTGGAGGACTTTCTGTTCCAAGCTGGGATTTCAGTTGTCCTTCTCCTCTGCTTTTCACCCTCAGACCAATGGGCAGACGGAGAGAACAAACCAGACCTTGGAGTCGTATTTGAAATGTTTTATTTCCACTGATCAGGATGATTGGGTTTCATTTTTGCCCTTGGCCGAATTTGCTTTATATAATAGAGCTAGTTCTGCCACTTTGATGTCACCTTTTTGTTGTATCTTTGGGTTTCATCCTCGATTTTCTTCAGGGCAGGTGGAGCCTTCTGCCTGCCCAAATTCGGGAACTGCCCCGGGCGGCAAAAGCTCTAGCTACGCCTCTGCCTCACTGGAAATGTGTTCGTTGCAGATAACAAAATTGTGCAGGACCACACAAGCTTTGATCACCTCGTCCAGAGTTTCAGTCTTGAGGTTGATCGCGGTCAATAGAACACGATATTTTGCTGTAAGAATACCAAAAGCGCACTCCACCATTCTTCGTGCTCGTGTGAGGCGGTAATTAAAAATTCTTCTTGTAGGTGTCAATGCACTGCACTGGAGTACGGTTTCAATAGGTGTTCTGAGAGCTGGAAGGCTTCATCCCCTACACAAACAAAAGGCATTAATGGGCCTGATGTTTCAGGCAGCGGACTAGGGGGTGGGAATTGGAAGGTGTTTCCATAGAGATGCCAGCCCATTGCTGACAATTTAAAGACTTGGGAATCATTGGACCAGCCATAGGCCCCAATATCAACCGCTATAAATTTGTATTCTGCATCAACGATGGCCATGAGGACAATGGAAAAATACTTCTTGTAATTAAAATATTCCGATCCAGATCTAGCAGGTTTGACGATGCGGATATGTTTCCCGTCCACTGCACCCAAGCAATTAGGAAACTCACATATTTTTTGGAACTTGTCAGCAATTTCAAGCCATCTCTCTCCATTGTGGGCTCTGGTATAAATTTGTCAACTAAAGAGTCCCACAATGAACGACATGTGTACTTCACAATTCCAGATATGGTGGAAATCCCAAGTCTGTACTAGAAATGGAGTGATGAAAGGGATTCTCCATTTGCAAGGAATCTGTGAAAAAAAAAAGTTTAAAATGATTTCCAATTCACAGCAATAACATAACATATAAGTCAAATACAACACTTGAGGATCCTATAAAAACAATTATTCCAAACGACCCTCAACAACATTCCAGTGCAATTGTGCTCTCAAGCAAGCAGATCAAATTATATATGGCTTAGCGAAGAGTAACCATCAGATGCTCCGCCGGTGAAATGGAGAAGCTGCAATATGTGTCACATCTTCTGATGAGGTGTCCAATTCTTTCCAACAATAAATCAAAGTTCTCCATTTTCATCCTAACATATGCGAAAAATTTCTCAGGGTTTCCTCTTAGCTCCATGTAGAGTGTAGAATAAACCCCACGTTTCATTCTCTGGGCTGTGATGGGGTGGATCCACAAATGTCGTCGGCGCTGACGCATGATGCGCTGCTGTCTCTTTCTCTCCTTCTCAAGAACAATTGCTTTCAAACGATTTGCCTCAACAGTGAAATCCACCAAATTCTTCAGAATGTTTGCTTTCACAACGTCCATCTTCGCCAGCCAGCTACTTTCTTTTCTCTCTCTCCAACCTGCACTTGCTCCTCTACAAACTGTGAAAGATGGGCTAGGAACACTGTAAAAATAGGTTTTCCGTAGCCAATGTTTTAGAGCACCCCCATGGGGGTTTTTACAAAACGGATCCGTCGTAATCCGGCGAAAAACGGATTAAGAAACGGAAGAAACGGATCCATTTTTTTGCCGTATCCGTTAGACAGTTCCGGCAGCAAAACGCATCCATTTCTTCCGGATGACGCCGGATCGCACCTGACGGGAAAAACTGATGTATGAAAGTACCATAAACATTTATAGAAAGTGTACGGTGATGCAAACATTACATGAGAATACATGAGTCCCTGATTACATTCACTGTGAACTAGCAGCTAAACAGTTAATGACATCTCATAACATCTCCTGACTGCTAAACAGTAACTAACACCTCTCTAAATCACTGCATTGCAAGAAAACACTGATTCTTACCAGATATGCTTTACCCAGATAGTGACTCAAGTAGAGAAGTCACAGGAAAACATAGGTTAACAGGAGGACAAAATTCACATGTGCATCCTATGAGATACACAAAAAGCTGGAGTCTCCCTCATCCCAGAATACATTGCTTATTTCCCACAATGCATTGCTTCTGTTAAAGGTACAGGCTGTGAATGCTGTTTAAGATGTAGCTATAAATTCAGCCACCACTAGATGGTGCTAAATTAACCCAGCACATAATACAAACAGATTGCTTTATTCAGAGCACATAACTCAACAGACTGCCCTTTATCCAGAGGGCAGAACATTTATGCTGATGACACATAACTAAACATGTCATTCCCTGACCTTACCCCCGCTGTACTACCGAGCGCCAGTGACTGTCTGTCCACAGTCTCCAACATCATGTCCACCTTCTATCTGAAACTCAACCTCTCCAAAACTGAACTTCTTCTGCTCCCGCTGTCCACTAACCTCTCTAAATCTGACATTGCCCTCTCCGTGGGTGGCACCATAATAACACCCCGGCAGCAGGCACGCTGTCTGGGTGTTACGTTTGACACCAATCTCTCCTTCACCTCCCATATACAATCTGTTGCCCGTTCTAGCTGCTTACGCATAAAGAACATCTATGGAATCTGCCCTTTTCTCACCATGGAAGCAACAAAAACCCTCATTGTTGCCTTGATCTATTCCCGCTTGGACTACTGTAACACTCTATTAATTGGCCTCCCCCTCACTCAACTTTCCCCCAGTCCATCCTTAATGCAGCTGCCAGGGTCATCCATCTGGCTAATTGGTACTCAAACGTGTCCGTTCTTCGCCAGTCGTTACAATGGCTGCCCATTCACTACAGGATCCAATTCAACGTACTTGTTCTCACCAACAAATCTTTCCACAGTGTGGCACCCCCTTACATCTCCTCCCTCATTTCTGTCTTTCAGCCTTGCCGATCGCTGCGCTGTGCAAACGACTTTCAACTAACATCTGCACTAATCCGTACCTCCCACTCCCAATTCCAAGACTTCTTCTGCGCTGCGCCAAGCTATCCCCCACTCCATCAAGATGGCTGGACCATCATTGTAAATACACACACACAGGGTAGCACGGTGGCTCAATTGATAGCATGGCAGCCTTGCAGCGCTGGAGTCCTGCGTTCGAATCCCACCAAGGACAACATCTGCAAGGAGTTTGTATGTTCTCACCGTGTTTGCGTGGGTTTCCTCTGGGTACTCCGGTTTCCTCCCAGATTTCAAAGACATACTGATAGGGAATTTGGATTGTGAGCCCCATCTGGGACAGTGATGATAATGTGTGCAAACTGTAAAGCGCTGCGGAATATGTTTGTGCTATATAAAAATTAAGATTATTATTATACACACCTATACTTTGTATCTCCCCCACCTCACTGTAGACTGTAAGCTCTCACGAGCAGGGTCTTCTTATTTTGCTTTATTTATTGCATTGTTAACGTTGTTAGGTACTTATGACTGTTGTGTTTGAAACTGCTTAACTGTAAAGTGCTGCGGAATATGTTGGCGCTATATAAATTAAGATTATTATTATTAGTTCATATACACCCCGTTACACTGGTGTCAGAAGTGGGATATGATACCCCGTCTATAGGAGTAAAGGACTGAATGGAAAACAACTACCAGAAGTTAAAGAGGAATACATTAAAAGACCTGGTGGAAGCTTAAGGATTAATCGCCAGCAACAAAACAAAAGCGGATTTGATAGCAAACATCATGGAACACGGCAGTGCAGCGCCCCCCAATGTGAACATGGAAGAGACTGCATTGTAGAGGGAGGTAAAGAGCAGACTGGCGTTCTATGGCCCAAACCCTGCAGTAGAGATCGTACGAGAGGTGATGGCTGATGTGCGTACTGATCTGAAGAAAAAGATGGCAGAGTGGACCAGGATAGAGCCAGCCAAGATGGAGATGGCAGAGCGGACCAAAATAGAGCTAGCCAAGATAGAGCTAGCCAAGATGGAGATGGCAGAGCAGAGAGAGGAGAGTCAGCGAGCAGGGGGAGCTCTGGCCTCCGCCCAGGTACCGTCAGCAGTAAGCCACAAAAAAATCCAGTATAATGCCTTCCGACAGTTGGGGGAGGCAGAGGAAGACATTGATGGTTTTCTGCAGGACTTTGAGCGGCAGTGTGCCCTTTATCAAGTGAAGCCAGAGGATTGGGTTCAGGTTCTGGCAAGCAAGCTGACAGGCTGGGCAGCGTACGCCTATCGCACGGTACCTGATGAGAACTGTATGGACTATGAGCGGGTCAAAGAAGTGATCTTGGCCCGGTATGCCCTGACGCCAGAGGAATGCCGCCAAAAGTTCTGCGGACTTATAAAACAGGTAACAGATACCCACACTGAATGGGCCAGTAAACTACGGTGGTCACTGCTACAGTGGGTATAAGGGAGCCAAGCAACCACTAAGGAGGACGTCCTCCAGCTCTTCCTGTTAGAGCGATTCTTTACTGGACTAAACCCTGAGACACAAGAATGGCTTCGGGACAGACGGCCAATGATTCTTGAGGAGGCCGCTCGTCTGGCCAATGAACATCATCATGCCAGGAGGTCTCAGTTGGCAGGATCCAAGACTGTCACTAGGGGCCCTCCCATGGGTCTGGAGGCCCCTAAACCACAGAAGATTGTCGGGGGACCAGCTAAAACCCCAGCTTACCAGAGTCCGCCTGGGGTGCGATGCCACACCTGCCATCAGCTGGGCCACCTGCAAAGACAATGTCCCAACCAGACTCAGCGTACCCAGTGGCCAAAGGCAGGAACGGCTACCGTCAACCGGGCTGCTGTACACTACTACCCGGGGCGAAGCTGACCTGGCATTGGGGACTATGACTAATCCGGGGATCAAAGAGATGGAGGAAGTGCTGCATGAAGTAGACCCCATGCAGGCAGCCCGGGCAGATAATCGACAGGCGGTGTGGGCTAATGGGAAATGTATGCAGGAACTAAGAGATTCCGGAGCAACTTTGACCCTTGTGAAGACTTATCTCGTCCGGGACCAAGAGACGACGGACCGGACAGTGGCCGTCCGTGTAGCAGGGGGAGCCATACATCGACTACCCACTGCCAGGATTCACCTGAACTGGGGAGTCGGGGATGGCCTTGTTGAGGTCGGCCTGATGGAGGATTTGCCTGCAGACGTCTTGCTGGGAAATGACTTGGGGCCCATGTTGTCTGCATTCTAGGTCGCCCCTCTGGCTGAGACCTATCCTGTGACCACCCGGAGACAAGCTCGAGCTGTGGAGGCGGAATCACACTCAGAGGAGGCCCAGGTAAGACACCCCAGCCCTACATGTATTCCCATACCCAGACACATTTCTGGCCACCCCAGCTGAGTTTAAAAGGGAGGTACTTGAGGATCCCTCATTACAGGGGTATCGTGGGAAGGCACAGGAGGGGAGAGGAGTACTGGAAGGGGAACAGTTTGTATGGCATCAGGGACTCCTCTACCGGGTTACAGAGCAGCGCCACACAGGGACAAGCCCCACTATAAAATGACAGATGGTAGTTCCCAAGAAGTATAGGCAAGAGTTACTGCGAATCTCTCATGATATACCCTTGGCTGGGCACTTCGGCGTCAGTCGCACCAGGCATCGTCTGACACAAAACTTCTTTTGGCCGGGGGTAACCAATGATGTTCATCAGTATTGCCAGACCTGTGACAGTTGCCAGCGCATTGGCAAGAGGGGAGATCACTGCAAGGCCAAACTACACCCCCTCCCCATTGTGGAGGAGCCATTTAGCCGAGTAGCGGTCGATCTGATAGGGCCGTTAGCCAAACCCAGTCCGTCAGGGAAAAAGTATATATTGACAGTGGTAGATTATGCCACATGGTATCCAGAGGTGGTTGCATTACCTAACATACTGGCAGAGACAGTTGCGGCTGCCCTGCTCCAGGTTTTCTCATGGGTTGTATTTCCCCTGGAGGTTATCTCGGACCAGGGTACCCAGTTTATAGCAGAGGTGACCAATAGAGTTGAGCGAAACGGGTGAAAAATTTCAAAAGTCGCCGACTTTTAGTAAAGTTGGGTTTCATGAAACGAAACCCGACCCTAGGGTGAGGTCGGCCACGAGCTCAGCGACTTTAGCGCCAAAGTCGCGTTTCAAAAGTTTGTTTTCCGCCCTTTTTCAGCCAATCAGGATCCACGGACACTGTGGGCAACGTGATGACATAGGCAGGGGTCACCACCATCTTTGAGAAGGGCATGCAAGTGATTGGTATGCTTTGGGGGGCGTCACAGGGGGTATAAAAGGGCGTGCACGCCGACCGCCATGTTACTCATGCTGATCTCAGAATAGGGAGAGCTGCTGCTGCTGCTGATTCTGTAGGGAGAGCGTTAGGCAGGGAAGAAGACACCAAAAACTGCTTCTGCTGCTAGCAATTTTGCCTGTACAACACACCAGTCACTGTGTGTGCAGTGCAAGTGGAGGCTATATTTTGCTGGATCAGCTGTGTTGGTTGTTAGGCTGCCTTATAAGGCTTCCTGATAGCTGCATTGCTGTTTTCCCACTGCTCTGCAAACTGCTTTTTTAAAAGCAATCCAAATTTTTTTTTTTTTCCTGGTGAGGTACTGAGCGTGCATTTTTTCACACCATACAGCGGTGTATGCTCCTCACACAGTACCGTATAACGGCTGTTATCACGGCCACAGTGAAGCTATCTGTATGTCACTCTGTAAGGATAAGTCAAGGACATGTTCCGTTCTTACAGACCTCCACCTTCTAGTTTTGTCTGCTTTTCTAACAGTTAAGTATATTTGCTGTTTGATCACATTCAAAACTATAGAGAGACAGCGTGTGTCAGTCCGTATACTTAAAAAACACCGAGCTTGACAATTTTACGGACACCAGACAGCGGTGTACGTGCACGCTCCTCTCTCAGTACCGTGTAACGGCTGTTATCACGGCCACAGTCAAGCTATCTGTGTGTGACTCTGTGAGGATAAGTCGAGGACATGTTCCGTTCTTACAGACCTCCACCTTCTAGTTTTGTCTGGTTTTCAAACAGTTAAGTATATTTGCTGTTTGATCACATTCAAAACTATAGAGAGACAGCGTGTGTCAGACTGGGCCTCACACAATCCCACAGTGTCCACAAGTGTGTTCAGAAATTCTACATCTCCCCTGTCCTGTAGTGACATTTTTCACACCTGCGACATTGAGCCTGTGACATAGCGTTGTGATATTCACTGGGTCTCACACAATCCAACAGTGTCCACAAGTGTGTTCAGAAATTCTACATCTCCACTATCCTATATACACCTTGTACCTTGTTTTACATTACTATATAGTTTGTGGGATTTTGTGTACATTTTTACCAAAAATGAGGAAGGCTGGTGGAAGAGGCCGTGGAATTGGGCGGGGGTTGCCAGCTGGTAATGATGGTGTTGGTGGTGGATCTGATGGTAGTGGCAAAAGCAAAATAGGACCGAATGCAGGAGGTGTTGAGCTTGCGTCTTCGTCTGGCTCCACAAGGCCTCGAAGGCTTAGTTTTCTAGGAGTTGGCAAACCGCTTTTAAAGCCAGAGCTTCAGGAAAAAGTTTTGGCTTACATTGCTGACTCAGCCTCCAGCTCTATCGCCTCCTCTTCTGAAGTTGTAAAATATAAAAGCACTGAGTCGTCATTGGAGGCTCATGTTCATGAACCACACCTTTCCTTGTGTCCTTCACCCCAACCAAGATTGAAGGATGACGCAGGCCATACAACTGATTACTCCATGGAGCTGTTTTCACATACCATGCCTGGGTTATCAAGTGAAATGGTGAATTACCCAGGCCAAGATGAATCTGACATGGAGTGCACTGATGCACAGCCACTGATAGATGATTCTGCTGGTACATTCACTCAGAGCACTACATTGTCCTCGCAGTGTAATGAGCCAGATTCTGACCCTGATGAGACTCAGGTGCCCCTTCCCGCACACTATACCACCATACACGGTGACACAGAGGAAGGTGCACATGACATTGAAGAGGAGGTGATGGATGACACAGGTGTTGACCCAGATTGGCATCCATTGGGGGAAGAGGGTGCTGCTTCCAATAGCTCAGATGAGGAGGAGGAGCATCCACAGCAGACATCGACATCGCAACAGCTGTTATCTGGCAGTCCCGGAGCACTCCAAAGACAGGTTCCAAAAATCAAAAGAGTTGCTGGACAGCTTGTCCAGACGGTCAAAATAGCACAGCGTGCTAGGCCGCAAAATGTCTTCCAAAGTAGGAAGAGTGCAGTGTGGCACTTTTTTGAACAAAATCCTCATGATCAGGCCAAGGTTATCTGTAAGAAGTGCGCAAAGACCTTTAGCCGAGGGAAAAATCTGAAAAATTTGAATACCAGTTGCATGCTTAGACATTTAACCAGCATGCACTTGCAAGCGTGGACACAACACCAAACCTCAAGTGCCACATGTGCAACTGATCACAAAGAGGGTAGTCAGCAACGCTACATTGTTTCCCCCACTGTAAGCCCACCGGTTAGCACAGCAGCAAATGTTGAGGTGTCGTTGCAAGGCCACAGCAGTCAGGGAATCCCACTGTTATATCAACGAAAGACTGAATCTAGGCCTTCAGAAAGAACACCAACTCCATCAACATCATCAACCCTCTCTCAGTCCGCCCTGTCCACCGCTAGTTCCACCATATGCAGCTCTCAAGTCCAGCTCACCCTACCAGAGACTATGAGTAGGTCAAGAAAGTACTCAGTCTCTCATCCACGTACACTGGGTTTGAACGCCCACATAGCCAAACTAATCTTGTTAGAGATGATGCCCTATCGGTTGGTGGAAAGCGCAGCTTTCTGCGAACTCATGGCCTATGCAGTACCACGCTATGACCTACCCAGTCGCCACTTCGTCTCTCGCAAAGCCATCCCAGCCCTCCACCATCATGTGAAAGACCGCATTGTCCATGCACTCAAGCAGTCAGTGAGTGGAAAGGTGCACCTCACAACAGATTCATGGTCCAGTCGGCATGGCCAGGGCCGTTACGTGTCCATCACTGCGCACTGGGGTAATGTGGTGGATGCAGGGTCCACAGGGGACAGCGGTGGTGGGACAGTGCGGCCTAGCCCACGGTATAGGAAACAGTTGGCTGTAGGCGTTCGACCCTCCTCCTCCTCCTCCATAAGCGAAAGCTCGTCCACAGAGCGCAGTCGTACGAGCACTCCATCTGCAGCTGCCACTGTTGCACACGAGGTGTCCCCCTATCGAGCAGCTAGTGGAAAGCGTCAGCAGGCTGTGTTGCAGATGATGTGTTTGGGCGACAGACACACCGCGGAGGTGCTGGCTGAGTACTTTCAGCGACAAACTGAGTCATGGCTGGGCAGTATACATCTTGAGGCAGGCAAGGTAGTTAGTGATAACGGCCGTAATTTTGTGGCAGCCATAGCCCTTTCAAAACTCAGCCACATACCTTGCTTGGCTCACACCTTGAATCTGGTGGTGCAGTGCTTCCTCAACAATTATCCGGAGTTAACAGCCCTGATCCAGAAGGTGCGAAGACTGTGCGCGCACATCCGCCGGTCGCCTGTACACTCCATTCGTATGCAGAAGCTGCAGCGATTGCTCCACCTTCCCAACCACCGCCTCATTATCGACATTGCAACAAGGTGGAACTCCACTCTGCACATGGTTGAGCGGCTGTGCGAACAGAGGCAGGCCATAATGCATTTGTGGGAGGACACACGGCCAGGCACTTTGAGAGCAGACATGGAGTTGACAGGTGTGCAGTGGTCGAAGCTGAAAGACCTCTGTAAAGTCCTTCAGTGTTTTGAGGAATGCACACGGCTGGTAAGCGCAGACGACGCCATCCTAAGCATGAGCATCCCACCTATGCGTCTGCTCATGCTAATTTTGACGCACCTTAAGGAGCAGGCATCTGCAGCCAATGTTGACGAGGAGGAAGAGGAGGAGGGAATCCTTGATGACATTCAGCCATTGTCTGCTCAGGGACCTCTCCTGGACGAGGTGGAGGAAGAAGAGGAGGAGGAGGATGATGATGGGGATGATTACTTAGGGGAGGAGGATGCATCTCGTGGGGCAAGTGAAAATGTTGGCGTGGCAAGGTCTGGTACAGGGTTTGTGCGTGACTGGAGGGATGTGGATTTGCCAGAAAGTGCTCCTCCAACCAGCACTCGCAGTGCATCATTGACACCGGGAACATTGGCCCACATGTCAGATTATGCCTTGCACATCCTAAAAAGCGACCCCCACGTTGCCAAAATGATGAACGATGACGACTACTGGTTGGCCAGCATCCTGGATCCACGCTATAAAGGCAAATTACAAAACATCATGCCACAGGAGAACCTTGACCTAATATTGGCTAATAAACAAGCAACTCTAGTAAACCGGTTGGTTGAGGCATTCCCAGCACACAGCAGCGGTGATGGTTCTCACGCGAGCCGTACGGGCCGGGGGCAGCTTGGCAGAGGTGTTCGTGGTGCACACAGCAGAAGTGGCGTTGGAGACAGGGGTTTCATGACAATGTTGTGGACTGATTTTTCAAGTACCGCTCACACAACTGGTTATACTGCATCGATGGAAAGTGACAGGAGACAGCAGTTGTCAACTATGGTTACAAACTACTTTTCCTCCCATATCGATGTTCTCCCGCACAGGTCATTCCCCTTTGACTGTTGTGCCGCTAAACTGGACACCTGGCCTGAATTGGCCCAATATGCCTTACAGGAGCTCGCTTGCCCAGCTGCAAGTGTGCTATCGGAAAGAGTCTTCAGTGCAGCTGGATCAATCCTGACAGAAGAAAGGACCCGTCTGTCAACCCAAAATGTGGATGATCTAGCCTTCATTAAAATGAACCATGCATGGGTTTCCAAGGATTTTATCCCACCTTCCCTTGATGACACATAGGTTGCCAGAAAAATAGCTTGCTTTGGTCCTCCTCCTATTCCGCGAACTTGACCTATTTCGCCTTTTGCAGCAGCTGAATGTCCCACATCAACATATGCCACTTTGTAAACCGCCCTAACTGGGCTGCCCCTCCCCCATGGCCGGGGTCACCACCTAGCGCATGAAACCGTGCGAGTGCCGTTGCCCTGGACACTTGACAGGGGGTTAGGCCGACTCTTGGGCGCGGGCACTGGCACAGGGTCCCTCATAGTGCAATCAAGTGTCTCTGACGGTGGTGGTGCACACCCGCCGTCAGACACACCGCTGTACTATGAGGGGCCCAGTGCCAGTACCGACGCCCACGAGTGTGCCCCCCTTGCTTGGGCAGGGCCACAGCATTTGCAATGTTTACCTCTCCCTGCTCCTCCGCTGTGTAGTCTGGGCTGTCAAATCCTTCACTGGGAGTGCCACTACAAATTGATTGAACTGAAAGATAATGGTTAAGATGTAGCTATGCCCTGTCCTGCTGGCCGGGCTCTAGCTCCAGATGATCAATGGCTTCCATTTCTTATGGACGTCGACTCACAATGACATGCAGTGGTGGTTTATCATCAGCTTTCACAGTTTTCCTACTCACAAACGTGTGACATTCCGGCGCACATATTAAAATGTGCCCTCTCATGCCAATCAAATAGAATCGCCTACGGCCTGTGGCCTCTGTCTTTTGCACTCCAAAGTTACGTGACAGATCATGATTGCCAGTGAGCTCCATGTTTACATCGCTCCCTGTGATAAAAATTGGATTGAGATGAGTAACAGTGATGGAATCAACGGAAATGCGATACAGCAAGACTTTATTCACAAAAAAATGTTTTCACTGTCTCAACACACAAATTAATTGAGGGTCAGCATCGCCTATGAGAATTGTGACGGAAGTTTTTCCCGTGAATAGTAATTCCTAGATTTCTGCAATCACTAGCCTTTATGTCTATAATTCTATGCATCTCATTTCCTATTGCGGAGAGGCTGGACTGTATTACTGAGGCAGAAATATATATGAAGATTTAAAAATAACATCAAAAGTATATAGTTGTGTACGCCTCAAATGCATTTCCTTTTTTCCACTTTTTAGATTGCTGTGTAATCCATACTGAGAACACGGAGATTTTACATGTTTAAACTATGCTATATATACCTGCTATCCAGTGATAAAGTACCCTTTCTCAACTTTGTACAATCTGGTCAAATCCATACTAGGCCTGAGAACATCTGACTCTGCCTCCTGATCTATAGACATATATTTTTAATGTCTAAACTAGGCTACATATATACGTGTTATCCGGTGAAACTGTACCCTTTATCAACTTTCTACAATGTTGTTGAATCCATACTGGGCCTGAGAACGGCTGCCGAGCTGTTAAGCAAGCTACAGCACCTGTGGTTTGGACACATAATTTTTTCAGGAATGACGGTTAGGCCTAACTCTGGAATTGCGGTTGACCTGAACTTACTGGGAAATCATCGTTCGCGGGGAATAATCTGAATCCCAGATCCCCATCACTAACGGAGTTCAGCAGGTTATCTGCACCTGTAAGCGACAAAAGCTGGTCCTTTCGTGCATGCAGCCCTGGACATGTACGGGAATGCTAGACCTATTATTGCTCAATCTCATGTGCCAGAGCCTCGCTTATCCCTCTAGTAAGCTTGACGCGTACTGCGGGGGCATGCCGGAGTCTCGGTTGTTAACTGAATAAAGCTGAGAAATCGCTAGCACAACTACAAACACACATACCACACCACACACAGAATCGACAAAGCTTTCAAAGTGTGCATCTTTTCTTTAGGTGGCATGGTTGTGGTTTCCCGGGTGGAGTCCAGTTAAGCCACAGGCTCCACTCCTGGTGGTGCCCTTTTGGACATTCCTTTAAGGTCCAGCTTTGCAATCATACTGCCCCCGGAAACCAAAAACTTTGCCTTCATGGACGCTGTTTGGAGGTTTGTGGGAATAACGCCGCCCGATCAGCAGTCGGCATATGGGTCGCCCTCCCAGGGCTGTGGGGTACTCGGTACTGGGCCGGTGTCAGCGGGATGTGTCACAGCAGCGGTGACCCGGACGGTGGCCCTGGGAGCCCATGTAAATGGCGTGGTATAATGGTAAAGAGTTTATATAGATAGTTTGACGCCACCTGTGGTGTTCGGCAACATAGATGTTAGGCCGACGCTGCATGCAGATCCTCTGGAACTGATGGTGTTGTGCAGCAAAGATGGTGAAGCTCCCCACAGGTGGAGCTGGAGTCCCAGGGAAGTGTAGATGTAGTGATGGGGGAAAGGCACAGGCGGTGTAGGTGCTGGTACCCAGATGTAGAGGTGCTGGAATAACTGTAGGACACCAGAGCGTGCAGTTCCAAAGCTTTACTCACAGTCTGCAGGTTACACAGATGCCTGCCTCCGTGCTGTGTCCTCCGGGTCAGGACCTCAGCCAACCTACGGGACCAAAATGGAAAGCTACCTTCCAACACTCCGCCAACATGTACCTTCCTGAACGTCTCCTTTCTAACGCTTGTGGGGGAAGCACTCACAGGACCGTGGTTCACTGAAGCGCCTCCTGTCTAACAGATGTTCCTCAGACTTTACTTGTATGGCAGACAGCTGTAGCCTTTTCCTTCTGGCTCCCACACGTCGATGCTGGGGCCTCCGAGCCTTAGTTGCGTACAGAGCATTTATAGCTGCTACTTCCCCCGGTTTCTGCTGCAGGAACGTCAGTGTCCCTACAAAGTCGGAGACCGGAATCGGGACCATGCGCTCCAGCTAGGAGTGAGCCTTAACTCTGCTCATCCTCCAGCTCCCCTTCTCACGTCCACACACTTCCCCTTTCTCTGCACAGAGTGCCCTAACTTACCTCCTCCCGACCACAGACAGCAGCTCCTCAGCAGTCAGGTTCAGAGGTCTCCCTGCTAGCCTGGAGTGGGAAATGTGTTGTGTGTTGGTTTCACTGCTAGAGAGATCCTTCGTTGCTCCCAAGCTTGACAACACACTCCCTAGGAGGAAGGTAATGCCACAGTGGCGACCGTACTCTCGGGGACGCCACAAGTGCACTGAGGCCCAGCCACTGCTGGATGATGCTGCTGGTACATTGACCCAGACGACTACATTCCCCTCGCACTCTACACTGCCAGAATCTGACCCAGAGGAAACTCAGGTTCCCCTTCCCACATACTTTACCACCTTACACGGTGACAAAGAGGAAGGTGCAGATGAAAGTGCTGGTTCCTTGAGCAAGTGGGGGGGCATACTCATGGGCGATGGCACTGGCACAGGGCACCGCATAGTACGCAAAAGTGTCTCTGCCGGTGGGAGGGCCTAAACAGCCAAGTGCAGTGAGATGGAAGATGGGGACGTCAAGGAGTTCAGAGTAGTGCAGGGATTCCCTAGCAAGGAGACTTATGTAATTGTTTTCAATGTTGGGACAGCAATTTTTGGGGAGCACTATACTCTGGTGAATGATATATGGGGCCCACCATACACTAGAGCATTCCAAAGGTGGACATCAGACACTGGAGCAGCATTTACAGGGCCCATTATACACTGGAGCAGTAGAAATGGGGCCCATTATATATGGAGCATTATTTGGGCCCATAAGATAGTGGAGCTTCATCCATTGGGACCAATATATACTATAGCATTATGTGGAGCTCATCATATACGGTTTGAAACATTATATGGGATCAATGATTCCATATGGAGAAATATATGGGCCTCATTACTCTGTATAGCGCACTAAGCGCTGGCCATAATACTGTATGGAGTTATATACTGTCCGTTTTTGGAGGTATTGGAGAATTTAAAATGGATGTCAGTCATGAGATGTAAGAAGTGAAGTATTTTTCATTGTACTATACTACTATTTCTCTGCCGTATCGGAGCATCATGAGTTGTGGTATGTGTTAAAGGGGCGCTCTTTGGCCCTGGGCCCACGAAAACCTGGAGCCAGCCCTACCCCCCCACAACTGTAGCCAAATAACCCCCATTTTTCAGTGCGTAACTAGTATTATGAAGTAAATTAAGGTTGACAAGCTTAAGTAATAAGACTTGATGCTTTTGGCATTCAAATGGGCACTTCAGGTGTGTTTCCTGTCCTCCTCTCACTGCCGACTTTAATTCCCCATTGACTTACATTGGGTTTCGTGTTTCGGTCGGACCTCCGACTTTTCCCTATAGTTGGCCGATTTTGCTCGACCCGACTTTTGGAAAAGTTGGGTTTCATGAAACGAAACTCGACCCTTAAAAAACAAAAGTCGCTCAACTCTAGTGACCAACCAACTGTGGAAGATGTGCGGCATAAAGTCCATTAGAAGTGCCCCATACCACCTGCAAACCAATGGGTTATGTGAACGTTTTAACGGAACATTAAAACAACTCATTGGGACTTTTACCAGAACCTACAGGGACTGGGAAAAATTCTTGCCACACCTCCTGCTTGCCTATTGGGAGGTGCCCCAAGAATCCACGGGGTTCTCCCCCATTCGAACTGTTATACGGGAGGCGGGTAAGGGGACCCCTAGACTTAGTGCGAGAACACTGGGAAGGGGAGGGAACCATAGAAGGGATACCTATTGTGCCCTATGTGCTGGATTTCTGGGACCGCCTACAGGAGCTGACTCAGGCTGTACGTGGGAACATGCAGGCGGCCCAACGGCGCCAGCGTGTATGGTACGATCGGAGGGCCAGAGAAGACACCTTTGAGATAGGACAGAAGGTCCTGGTGTTAGAACCATCTAGGCAGAACAAGTTCAAAGCTGCATGTCAGGGGACCTACCAGGTAGTGGGGAAAATAGCCGACACCACCTACAATGTCGCCAATTGTGACGACCCCATGGTTATCCGCTTGTTCCACGTGAATATGCTGAAGCCCTGCCGGGAGCGCCCTGAAGAGGTAGTGGCCATCTGTGCACGCGAAGCAGAGGATTTAGCAGGACTCCCCTTGCCTGATGTCTTAGTGGAGAGGACTCAGTCTAAAACATGGGACCAGGTACACTTGGGAGAAAACCTAGGGCCCGGGAGAGACAGCAGGTGGAGGCGTTGTTGAGGCAGCGACAGAGGATGTTTTCAGAGAGACCGGGGTACACCCGCCTGGCACAACACAAGGTGGAGACCCAGGATCAGACCCCCCTGAGACAACCCCCCTTCCACGTCCCTTAGTCTGTACGAGAAGAATTGCGACAAGAGATACAAGAGATGTTGCGTTTAGGGGTCATTGAAGAGTCAGATAGTCCCTGGGCATCCCCCGTAGTGTTAGTGCCCAAGAAGGATGGGACTACCCGGTTTTGTGTAGACTATCGCAAGCTAAATGAGAAAACTGTGACGGATGCGTATCCCATGCCGCGTCTGGATGAGTTGTTAGAAACGGCTGGCGTGAGCAAAGTATTTGACCACCATCGATCTATGCAAAGGCTATTGGCAGATCCCCTTAAGTTCTGACGCTATTTCCAAGTCTGCGTTTGTCACCCCATTCGGCTTATTCCCTTATTCCAGTTTCGAGTTATGCCATTCGGGATGAAGAATGCCCCTGCAACCTTCCAGAGGCTGGGTGACTGGCTTCTGGATGGTCTCCAGGACTATGCTTGTGCCTACTTGGATGACATCGCCATCTACAGCGCGACATGGGATGAGCATCTAAATCACCTAGAGACAGTATTGGACAGGATCCACAAGGCCGGAATCACCTTGAACCCCAACAAATGTCACGTGGGCAAAGCAGAGGTTCAGTATTTAGGACATTGGGTGGGAAGTGGGAAACAGCGACCAGAACCAGCCAAGATTGAGGCCATAGTCAAATGGCTCACCCCACGCACTAAAACCCAGGTCATGGCGTTTCTAGGGACAGCAGTGTATTATAGGTAATTTGTCCAGCATTGCCAAGCCCCTCACTGATCTGACCCATAAGAGCCTCCCCCGCCAGGTAACCTGGATCCCCGAGTGTGAGGAAGCCTTCTGCCAGCTAAAGGATGCCCTCACAAATACCCCGGTATTGGCTGCACCCGTGATTCTGTTATGAATTAGTCACCGTAGGAGGCAAAAACAGAAATGCTAGCTAAGTCCAGAAAACCAGAGAAGTTGGCAGCTATCGGATTGCAGACCCCTGAACCTATCAACAACAACTAGCAGTAGCTGTGGGGGGTTCCTACGATGCCCTAGACCCCTCAATCACAGCCGGAGAACTACATAGCCTAAAGACAGAAAGGGAAATCTAAACTGCCCCAGAGCAGACCGCAAAGCAATAGGCAGCCCCAACATATAATGACGGTGAAGCAAGAAGAAAAAACATTAACACAGATAGAAAGATAGACTGAGCAAATGATGGGCCCAAGCTAACTAGATAGGACAGGATAGGAAGGCTGCTGTCTGCAATCCGCGAAAAACCCTATCAAAATAAGAGCCATCAGACTGACAGGGAAAAAGGCCCTGAAGACGCTAGGCTTCAAAAAGACTATGTCAGTACTCAGGTATTTTCTGAAGACAGAGCAAACCGACAAAAAGGAATTCAGCTCACCCCAGCAGGGAATGGCAGAATCCAGAAAAGCAAGGCAAACTAAAACCAAAGCACAAACGCAAAAAGGCAAAGCAGAAAACTTAGCTTTTGAGGAGCAGGAATCAGACTGTTCTCCTAGAAATCACCAGCGAGGCAGAAGGGCGTCGGCTGCCTTATATCCAGTCAGAGATCACCGTCGCCCAGTCATCCTCTCCCAGCTCAGGTGCTTGGTAATCAGCCTCACTACCTTCCTTCACCAGAAGAGGGAGTTCATCAGACCTCAATGGTGAAGGGGAAAATGAACTCATAACAGTACCTCCCCCTTGAGGAGGGGTCACCGAACCCTCATCCACGCCACCAGAGCGATCAGGGTGAGCCCGATGAAAGGCACGCACCAATCTTTTGGCATGAATATCAGAGGCAGAGACCCAGGAATTATCCTCCTGACCATAACCCTTCCACTTAACCAAATACTGGAGTCTCCGTCTAGCCAGACAGGAATCCAGTATCTTCTCTACCTCATATTCCATGTTACCTTCAACCAATACAGGGTCCGGAGGTGCCACCCCAAGAACTACTGGTTCAACAAACCTCTTCAACAAGGACTTATGAAACACATTATGGATTTTAAATGTGACAAGAAGAGCCAACCGAAAAGAGACCGGATTAATGATCTCCAAAATCTTGTAAGGCCCAATAAATCTAGGCTTAAACTTAGGAGAAGCAACCTTCATAGCAATATTTTTTGATGATCACCAAACCATATCACCCACCTTAAACTGGGGACCAACGGTCCTATGTCGGTTGGAAAACCCCTGGGCCTTTTCCTGGGAAAGAGATAACTTATCCACCACTTGGTCCCAGATCTGTTGCATTCTCTCCACCACAGTGTCAACACCTGGGCAGGCAGAAGGCTACACCTGCCCTGAAGAAAATCGAGGATGAAACCCAAAGTCACAAAAAAAGGTGACATCAAAGTGGCAGAACTAGCTCTATTATTTAAAGCAAATTCGGCCAAGGGCAAAAATGAAACCCAATCATCCTGATCAGCGGAAATAAAACATCTCAAATACGACTCCAAGGTCTGGTTTGTTCTCTCCGTCTGCCCATTGGTCTGAGGGTGAAACGCAGAGGAGAAGGACAACTGAATTCCCAGCTTGGAACAGAAAGTTCTCCAAAATCTAGACATAAACTGAACTCCTCTGTCAGATACAATGTTCTCAGGAATCCCGTGCAAGCGAACCACCTGTTGCAAAAACAGGGGCACCAACTCAGAAAAAGATGGCAACTTAGAGAGTGGTACAAGATGAACCATCTTAGAGAACCTATCACAAATCACCCAAATAACAGTCATTCTCTGAGAGACAGGCATATCAGAGATGAAATCCATTGAAATATGGGTCCATGGCCTCCTGGGGACCAGCAAAGGCATCAACAACCCACTAGAGCGAGAACAAGGTTTAGAACAGGAGCAAGTCCCACTGGACTGCACAAAATTCCTGACATCACCAGACAAGGCGGGCCATCAAAAATACCGACTCACCAGATCTCTAGTACCAAAAATACCTGGATGACCAGCCAATGCAGAGCAATGAACTTCAGACATCACTCTCTTCTTCCACTGGTCAGGAACATACAACTTTCCACTGGGACAATGCTCAGGTTTGTCCTCCTGGATCTCTTCCAGAGCACGTCTCAAATCGGGTGAGATGGCAGAAAGAACTACCCCTTCGCCTAAGATGGTAGCAGCCTTGGTCACCACAGGAGAATCAGCAAAGAAGCTCCTAGAAAGAGCGTCAGCCTTGACATTCTTAGTGCCAGGAAGAAAAGAGACCACAAAATCAAAAAGTGTAAAAAACAAGGCCCATCTAGCCTGTCTAGGGTTCAAGCGTTTGGCCGACTCCAGGTAAATCAAATTCTTGTGGTCAGTGAGGACCACGACTTGATGTTTAGCTCCCTCCAACCAATGTCTCCACTCCTCAAATGCCCATTTCATGGCCAACAGTTCCCGATTCCCCACATCATAGTTACGTTCAGATGGGGAGAACTTTCGGGAAAAGAAAGCACAGGGATTCATTTTAGATGTTACAGGATACTTTTGGGACAAAACAGCTCCTGCACCAATCTCAGAAGCTTCCACCTCTACCTGGAACGGGAGTGAGACATCAGGTTGCCGCAAAACCGGGGCAGAAGTGAAAGAAACAGCCTCCGGAGACCAATTCAACACATCAGCACCCTTCTTAGTCAGATCAGTCAATGGCTTGGCAATACTAGAAAATTTTGCTATAAATTTCCGATAAAAATTAGCAAAACCCAAAAACTTCTGAAGGGCCTTCAAAGAATTTGGCTGAACCCAATCATAAATGGCCTGTACCTTGGCCGGATCCATTTCAATAGTTGACGGAGACAAAATAAATCCCAAAAATGAAATCCTCTGTACCCCAAAAAGGCATTTCGATCCTTTGACATACAGGGAATTCTCCCTCAAGATCCGGAACACCGTCCGAACATGTTCCACATGAGAATCCCAATCCTTGGAGAAGATCAAAATATCATCCAGATACATAATCAAAAATTTATCCGCAAAGTCTCGGAAAATGTCGTTCATGAAGCACTGGAAGACAGAAGGGGCATTAGTGAGCCCAAAAGGCATCACCAGGTACTCAAAATGTCCCTCTGGAGTATTAAACGCCATCTTCCATTCATCCCCATGCTTAATGCGGATAAGATTATATGCCCCCCTGAGGTCAAGCTTGGTAAACCAGCAAGCACCTTTAACTCTGGAGAATAGATCCGAAATCAGGGGTAACGGATACTGATATTTAATAGTAATTTTGTTGAGGGCACGATAATCAATATAAGGCCTTAATGAACCATCCTTTTTGGCCACGAAAAAAAACCCAGCACCTAATGGTGAAGAGGATGGTCTAATATGACCCTTCTCCAACGCCTCCCTAATATAGGATCGCATAGCCTCGTGCTCGGGTACAGATAAATTGAAGAGCCGACCCTTGGGAAATTTACTCCCCTGGCTCAGTTCAATTGCACAGTCATAACTCCTATGAGGAGGCAAAGACGCAGACTCATTGTCACTAAATACATCATAAAAGTCCGCCAAATAGTCAGGAACATCATGCGACTGAGGAGAGGTGGAAAAAACCGGAGCCTCACTAAGGGCACACCGACAACCCCAACTCACCACAGACGCAGATTTCCAATCCAAAACTGGATTATGAATTTGCAACCAGGGAAACCCCAGAACAATGGTATCATGCAAATTATGCAACACCAAAAATCTGCAATTTTCTAGATGGTTTGGGGCGACCCGCATTACCACCTGGGTCCAAAACTGAGGTTTATTTTTCGCCAAAGGAGTAGCATCAATCCCCCTCAAAGGGATAGGCGTCCGCAGAGGTGTTGTAGAAAATCCACAACGTTTAGCAAAATCCAAGTCCATTAGGTTCAGGGCTGCTCCCGAATCCACAAAAACCTTGGCGGAAAATGTGGACAGGGAGCAGATCAGAGTAATTGCCAGAAGAAACTTAGGTTGAACACCACCCACAGAAAACGTGTGTGCAAAACGTTTCTCTCGTTTAGGACAGACAGAAATAATATGCGAGGCATCTCCACAAAAAAACACAGCTTATTACGCTTTCTGAACTCCTGACGTTGCTCCCTGGACAAAACTCTATCACATTGCATAGGTTCAGACACTTGTTCAACAGGTGGCCACACCTCTCGTGCAGTCCTGCGTTCACGTAAATGCCGATCAACCTGAATGGCTAATGACATAGAATCGTCCAGACCAGAGGGAACAGGAAATCCCACCATAGTATCTTTTATGGCTTCTGACAAACCCTTCCGAAAGAGAGCTGCCAAGGCATCATCATTCCAGGCAGTAAGGACCGCCCACTTTCGGAATTTTTGACAGTACAATTCTGCAGAATCTCGACCCTGGCTCAATGCCAACAGGGTCTTTTCAGCCTGATCAATAGCATTAGGTTCATCATACAACAACCCCAAGGCTTATAAAAATGTGTTCACATTAGTCAGACTAGGATCATCAGGTTTCAAAGAAAACGCCCAATCCTGGGCATCGCCACGCAGCAAAGAGATGACAATTTTAACCTGCTGCACGGAGCTCCCTGACGAGTTAGGCTTCAAGGCAAAAAATAATTTACAATTATTTTTGAAATTCAAAAATTTAGACCGATCCCCAAAAAAACACATCAGGAGTAGGGATCTTTGGTTCAGCAGCATGTGAATGAGCAAGGTAGGCGGAAATTCCCCGCACTTCCGCAGCGAGCTGCTCCACACGATCAGACAATTGCTTTATCTCCATTGAGAGAAGAAAAAATTCCCCCTACGGCCTCAGAGATATAGAGGAAAAAATATACACACTTTTTTTTTCTTTAAATTCTTTCCTGCTATTGAGTACCCTAGGATCTGCATAAGGCTGGTGATTCTGTTATGAATGAGTCACCGTAGGAGGCAAAAACAGAAATGCTAGCTAAGTCCAGAAAACCAGAGAAGTTGGCAGCTATCGGATTGCAAACCCCTGAACCTATCAACAACAACTAGCAGTAGCCGTGGGGGGTTCCTACGATGCCCTAGACCCCTCAGTCACAGCCGGAGAACTGCCTAGCCTAAAGACAGAAAACACTAACACAGATAGAAAGATAGACTGAGCAAATGATGGGGCCCAAGCTAACTAGATAGGACAGGATAGGAAGGCTGCTTTCTGCAATCCGCGAAAAACCCTATCAAAATAAGAGCCAACAGACTGACAGGGAAAAAGGCCCTGAAGACGCTAGGCTTCAAAAAGACTATGTCAGTACTCAGGTATTTTCTGAAGACAGAGCAAACCGACAAAAAGGAATTCAGCTCACCCCAGCAGGGAATGGCAGAATCCAGAAAAGCAAGGCAAACTAAAACCAAAACACAAATGCAAAAAGGCAAAGCAGAAAACTTAGCTTTTGAGGAGCAGTGTTGTGAGTTCATTTTCCCCTTCACTACTGAGGCCCGAGGAACTCCCTCTTCTGGTGAAGAAAGGTAGTGAGCCTGATTGTCAAACACCTGGGGCTGATGATGATGACTGGCTGAGTGGAGTTAATGACTGGATATAAGGCTGCCGACGCCCTGCTGGCCTGCGGGTGATTTCTCTGTGGACTTCTAGGAAACCAGTCTGATTCCTGCTCATCTAAAGCTAAGATTTCTGCTTTGCCTTTTTGCATTAGTGTTTTGTTTTCCTTGCTTTTCTGGATTCTGCCATTCCCTGCTGGGGTTAGCTGAATCTCCTTTTGCCTGTTGCTCTGTCTTCAGAATATTCCTGAGTACTGACATAGCTTTTTTGAAGCCTAGCATCTTCAGGGCCTTTTTTACTGTCAGTTTGTTGGCTCTTATTTTCATAGGGTTTTTCACGGATTGCAGACAGCAGCCTTCCTGTCCTTTCCTATCTAAGCTAGCGTGGGCCCCATCTTTGCTCAGTCTATCTTTCTGTCTGTGTTTTGTTCTTTCTTCTTGCTTCACCGTCATTATATGTGGGGGGCTGCCTTTTACTTTGGGGTCTGCTCTGGGGCAGTTTAGATTTCCATTTCTGTCTTTAGGCTATGTAGTCCTCCGGCTGTGATCGAGGGGCCTAGGGCATCGTAGGAGCCCCCCACGGCTACTGCTAGTTGTGTTGATAGGTTCAGGGGTCTGCAATCCAATAGCTGCCAACTTCTCTGGTTTTCTGGACTTAGCTAGCATTTCTATTTTTGCCTCCTACGGTTACTCAATCATAACAGAATCACCCGCCATACCGCAGATTCTACGGTACTCAATAGCAGGAAAGAATTGTATAAAAAAAAAAAGTGTGTATATTTTTTCCTCTATATCTCTGAGGCCGTAGGGGGAATTTTTTTTTTCTCTCAATGGAGATAAAGCAATTGTCTGATCGTGTGGAGCAGCTAGCTGCGGAAGTGCGGGGAATATCCGCCTACCTTGCTCATTCTCATGCTGCTGAACCAAAGATTCCTACACCTGATGTATTTTTTGGGGATCGGTCTAAATTTTTGAATTTCAAAAATAATTGTAAATTATTTTTTGCCTTGAAGCCTAACTCGTCAGGGAGCTCCGCGCAGCAGGTTAAAATTGTCATCTCTTTGCTGCGTGGCGATCCCCAGGATTGGGCGCTTTCTTTAAAACCAGATGATCCTATTCTGACTAATGTGAACGCATTTTTTCAGGCCTTGGGGTTGTTGTATGACGAACCTAATGCCATTGATCAGGCTGAAAAGACCCTGCTGGCATTGAACCAGGGTCGTGATTCTGCAGAATTGTACTGTCAAAAATTCCGAAAGTGGGCAGTACTTATTATCTGGAATGATAATGCCTTGGCTGCTCTCTTTCGGAAGGGGTTATCAGAAGCCGTAAAAGATACTATGGTGGGATTTCCTGTTCCCTCTGGTCTTGACGATTCTATGTCTTTAGACATTCTGGTTGATCGGCGTTTACGCGAACGCAGAGCTGCACGAGAGGTGTTGCCGCCTGTTGAACAGATGTCTGAACCTATGCAATGTGATAGAGTTTTTCCAGAGAGCAGCGTCAGGAGTTCAGAAGGCGTAATAAGTTGTGTTTTTTCTGTGGAGATGCCTCGCATATTATTTCTGTCTGTCCTAAACGCGAGAAACGCTTTGCACACACGTTTTCTGTTGGTGGCGTTCAACCTAAGTTTCTTCTGGCTATTACTCTGATCTGCTCCCTGTCCACATTTTCCGCGAAGGCTTTTGTGGATTTGGGAGCAGCTCTAAACCTAATGGACTTGGATTTTGCTAAACGTTGTGGATTTCCGATGACACCTCTGCAGATGCCTATCCCTTTGAGGGGGATTGATGCTACTCCTTTGGCTAAAAATAAACCTCAGTTTTGGACCCAGGTGGTAATGCGGGTCGCCCCAGACCATCAAGAAAATTGCAGGCTTTTGGTGTTACATAATCTGCATGATACTATTGTTCTGGGGTTTCCCTGGTTACAAATTCATAATCCAGTTTTGGATTGGAAATCTGTGTCTGTGGTGAGTTGGGGTTGTCGGTGTGCCTTTAGTGAGGCTCCGGTGTTTTCCACCTCTCCTCAGTCGCATGATGTTCCTGATTATTTGGCGGACTTTTATGATGTATTTAGTGAGAATGAGTCTGCGTCTCTGCCTCCTCATAGGAGTTATGACTGTGCTATTGAACTGAGCCCGAGATGTAAATTTCCCAAGGGTCGGCTCTTCAATTTATCTGTACCCAAGCACGAGGCTATGCGATCCTATATTAAGGAGGCGTTGGAGAAGGGTCATTTTAGACCATCCTCGTCACCCTTAGGTGCTGGTTTTTTTTTTGTAGCCAAAAAGGATGGATCATTAAGACCTTGTATTGATTATCGTGCTCTCAACAAAATTACTGTTAAATATCAGTATCCGTTACCCCTGATTTCTGATCTATTCTCCAGAGTTAAAGGTGCTTGCTGGTTTACCAAGCTTGACCTCAGGGGGGCGTATAATCTTATTCGCATTAAGCATGGGGATGAATGGAAGACGGCGTTTAATACTCCGGAGGGACATTTTGAGTACCTGGTGATGCCTTTTGGGCTCACTAATGCCCCTTCTGTCTTCCAGTGCTTCATGAACGATATTTTCCGAGATTTTGTCGATAAATTTTTGATTATCTATCTGGATGATATTTTGATCTTCTCCAAGGATTGGGATTCTCATGTGGAACATATTCGGACTGTGTTCCGGATCTTGAGGGAGAATTCCCTGTATGTCAAAGGATCTAAATGCCTTTTTGGAGTACAGAGGATTTCTTTTTTGGGATTTATTTTGTCCCCGTCAACTATTGAAATGGACCCGGCCAAGGTACAGGCCATTTACGATTGGGTTCAGCCCACTTCTTTGAAGGCCCTCCAGAATTTTTTGGGTTTTGCTAATTTTTATCAGAAATTTATAGCAAAATTTTCTAGTATTGCCAAGCCATTGACTGATTTGACTAAGAAGGGTGCTGATGTGTTAAATTGGTCTCCGGAGGCTGTTTCTACCTTTCAGGAGCTGAAGCGAAGATTCACCTCCGCCCCGGTTTTGCGGCAACCTGATGTCTCACTTCCGTTCCAGGTAGAGGTGGATGCTTCTGAGATTGGTGCAGGAGCTGTTTTGTCCCAAAAGGTTCCTGTAACATCTAAAATGAATCCCTGTGCTTTCTTTTCCCGAAAGTTCTCTCCATCTGAGCGTAACTATGATGTGGGGAATCGGGAACTGTTGGCCATGAAATGGGCATTTGAGGAGTGGAGACATTGGTTGGAGGGAGCTAAGCATCAAGTCGTGGTCCTCACTGACCACAAGAATTTGATTTACTTAGAGTCGGCTAAGCGCTTGAACCCTAGACAGGCTAGGTGGGCCTTGTTTTTTACACGTTTTGATTTTGTGGTTTCTTTTCTTCCTGGAACTAAGAATGTCAAGGCTGACGCCCTCTCTAGGAGCTTCTTTGCTGATTCTCCTGTGGTGACCAAGCGTGCTACCATCTTAGGCGAGGGGTAGTTCTTTCTGCCATCTCGCCCGATTTGAGACGTGCTCTGGAAGAGTTCCAGGAGGACAAACCTGAGCGTTGTCCCGGTGGAAAGTTGTATATTCCTGACCAGTGGAAGAAGAGAGTGATGTCTGAAGTTCATTGCTCTGCATTGGCTGGTCATCCAGGTATTTTTGGTACTAGAGATCTGGTGAGTCGGTCTTTTTGGTGGCCCTCCTTGTCTCGTGATGTCAGGAATTTTGTGCAGTCCTGTGGGACGTGCTCCCGGTCTAAATCGTGTTCTCGCTCTAGTGGGTTGTTGATGCCTTTGCCTGTCCCCAAGAGGCCATGGACCCATATTTCAATGGATTTCATCTCTGGTATGCCTGTCTCTCAAAGGATGACTGTTATTTGGGTGATTTGTGATAGGTTCTCTAAGATGGTTCATCTTGTACCACTCCCTAAGTTGCCATCTTCCTCTGAATTGGTGCCCCTGTTTTTACAACAGGTGGTTCGCTTGCACTGGATTCCTGAGAACATTGTATCTGACAGAGGAGTCCAGTTTGTGTCTAGATTTTGGAGAACTTTCTGTTCCAAGCTGGGAATTCAGTTGTCCTTCTCCTCTGCGTTTCACCCTCAGACCAATGGGCAGACAGAGAGAAAAACCAGACCTTGGAGTCATATTTGAGATGTTTTATTTCTGCTGATCAGGATGATTGGGTTTCATTTTTGCCCTTGGCCTAATTTGCTTTAAATAATAGAGCTAGTCCTGCCACTTTGATGTCTCCTTTTTTTTGTAACTTTGGGTTTCATCCTCGATTTTCTTCAGGGCAGGTGGAGCCCTCTGCCTGCCCAGGGGTTGACACTGTGGTGGAGAGAATGCACCAGATCTGGGACCAAGTGGTGGATAAGTTATCTCTCTCCCAGGAAAAGGCCCAGCGGTTTTCCAACCGACATAGGACCATTGGTCCCCAATTTAAGGTTGGTGATATGGTGTGGTTATCATCAAAAAATATTGCTATGAAGGTGGCTTCTCCTAAGTTTAAGCCTAGATTTATTGGACCTTACAAGATTTTGGAGATTATTAATCCGGTCTCTTTTCGTTTGGCTCTTCCTGTCACATTTAAAATCCATAATGTGTTCCATAAATCTTTGTTGAAGAGGTTTGTTGAACCTGTTGTTCCGGGGGTTGCACCTCCAGACCCTGTATTGGTTGAAGGTAACATGGAATATGAGGTAGAGAAAGTACTGGATTCCCGTCTGGCGAGACGGAGACTCCAGTATTTGGTTAAGTGGAAGGGTTATGGTCAGGAGGATAATTCCTGGGTCTCTGCCTCTGATATTCATGCCAAAAGATTGGTGCGTACCTTTCATCGGGCTCACCCTGATCGCCCTGGTGGCGTGGTTGAGGGTTTGGTGACCCCTCCTCAAGGGGGAGGTACTGTTGTGAGTTCATTTTCCCCTTCACTACTGAGGCCCGAGGAACTCCCTCTTCTGGTGAAGAAAGGTAGTGAGCTTGATTGTCAAACACCTGGGGCTGATGATGATGACTGGCTGAGTGGAGTTAATGACTGGATATAAGGCTGCCGACGCCCTTTTGGCCTGCGGGTGATTTCTCTGTGGACTTCTAGGAAACCAGTCTGATTCCTGCTCATCTGAAGCTAAGATTTCTGCTTTGCCTTTTTGCATTAGTGTTTTGTTTTCCTTGCTTTTCTGGATTCTGCCATTCCCTGCTGGGGTTAGCTGAATCTCCTTTTGCCTGTTGCTCTGTCTTCAGAATATTCCTGAGTACTGACATAGCTTTTTTGAAGCTTAGTGTCTTCAGGGCCTTTTTTACTGTCAGTTTGTTGGCTCTTATTTTCATAGGGTTTTTCACGGATTGCAGACAGCAGCCTTCCTGTCCTTTCCTATCTAAGCTAGCGTGGGCCCCATCTTTGCTCAGTCTATCTTTCTGTCTGTGTTTTGTTCTTCTTGCTTCACCGTCATTATATGTGGGGGGCTGCCTTTTACTTTGGGGTCTGCTCTGGGGCAGTTTAGATTTCCCTTTCTGTCTTTAGGCTATGTAGTCCTCCGGCTGTGATCGAGGGGCCTAGGGCATCGTAGGAGCCCCCCACGGCTACTGCTAGTTGTGTTGATAGGTTCAGGGGTCTGCAATCCGATAGCTGCAAACTTCTCTGGTTTTCTGGACTTAGCTAGCATTTCTATTTTTGCCTCCTATGGTTACTCAATCATAACAAGCAGGAATCAGACTGGTCTCCTAGAATTCCACAGAGAAATCACCAGCGAGGCAGAAGGGCGTCGGCTGCCTTATATGCAGTCAGAGTTCCCCGTCGCCCAGTCATCCTCTCCCAGCTCAGGTGCTTGGTAATCAGCCTCACTACCTTCCTTCACCAGAAGAGGGAGTTCATCAGACCTCAATGGTGAAGGGGAAAATGAACTCATAACAGCACCCGATCCAACTAAATGTTTCCTGGTTCACACTGACGGTTCTATGTTTGGACTGGGAGCAGTGCTGAGCCAAGTCGGGCCAAACGGTCACGCCTACCTGGTAGCTTACCAGAGTCGGAAACTGCTCCCCCGCAAAGTAAGCTATGCGGCCATCGAGAAAGAGTGCCTGGTAGAGTTGAGCGACTTTTGCTTTTTTAGGGTCGAGTTTCATTTCATGAGCAAAATCGGCTGACTATAGGGAAAAGTCGGGGGTCCGACCGAAACACGAAACCCAATGTAAGTCAATGGGGAATTAAAGTCGGCAGTGAGAGGAGGACAGGAAACACACCTACAGTGCCCATTTGAATGCCAAAAGCATCAATTCTTCTTACTTAAGCTTGTCAACCTTAATTAACTTCATAATACTAGGTACGCACTGAAAAATGGGGGTTATTTGGCTACAGTTGTGGGGGGGTAGGGCTGGCTCCAGGATTTCATGTGCCCTGGGCGAAAGAGCGTCCCTTTAACACATACCACAACTCATGATGCTCCGATACGGCAGAGAAATAGCGGTATAGTACAATGAAAAATACTTCACTTTTTACATCTCATGACGAGGCCCATCTATTTCTCTATACAGAATCATTGGTCCCATATAATGTTTGAAACAGTATATGATGAGCTCCACATAATGCTACAGTATATGTTGGTCCCCATGGATGAAGCTCCACTGTCTTATGGGCCCAAATAATGCTCCAAACATAATGGGCCCCATTTATAATGCTCTAGTGTATAATGGGCCCTGTAAATACTGCTCCAGTGTCTGATGTCCACCTTTGGAATGTTCCAGTGTATGGTGGGCCCCATCTATCATTCTCCAGAGTATAGTGCTCCCCAAAAATTGATGTCCCAACATTGAAAACAATGAAATAAGTCTCCTCGCTAGGGAATCCCTGTACTAGTTTGGACTCCTCGTCGTCCCCATCTTCCATCTCACTGCACAGTATTTCAACCTTGCAAGTGATGTGATCCTAAGCAAGCAGGGGGGGCCCACTCGTTGGCGACGGCACTGGCACAGGGCCCCTGATAGTACGGTGGTGTGTCTGACAGCGGGTGGGCCGAACCTGCACTTTCATCTGCAGCTTCCTCTTTGTCACCGTTTAAGATGGAAGTGTATATGGGAAGGGTAACCTGAGTTTCATCAGGGTCAGATTCAGGCCGTGTAGCGTGCGAGGGGAATGTAGTGGTCTGGGTCAATGTACCAGCAGATTCATCGAGCAGTGGCTGGGCATCAGTGCACTTGTGTCGCCCCCAGGAGTACGGTCGCTACAGTGGCATTACCTTCCTCCTAGGGAGTGTGATGTCATGCTTGGGAGCAACGAAGGATCTCTCTAGCAGGTTAACTGATTGGGCGGCGATATTCCCACGAGTCACGACCCTCCAAACAGCGTTCATGAAGGCAAAGTGTTTGTTTTACGTGGGCAGTATGGTTGCAAAGCTGAACCTTAAAGGAATGCCAGAAGGGCACCACCAGGAGTGGAGCCTACGGCGTAATTTGACTCAACACGGGCAACCTCAACCATCCAGCAACAAAAAAGATGTACACATTGCAAGCTTAATTCCGTTAACGAACGAGACTCCGTCATGCCCCGCGGTCCGAGTCCGGCTTACTAGAGGGACACGCGAGGCTCTGGCACGTGAGATTGGCCAATAACTGGTGTGTCATGCCCTTACATGTCCGTGGCTGCATGTGCGCTACACTGAAAAGGCAGGGGTTTGTCGCTTACAGGTGCAGATAACCCGCTGAACAACGTTAGTGATGGGGATCTGGGATTACAATTATTACCCGCGAACGATGATTTCCCAGTAAGTGCAGGTCAACCGCAGTTCCGGAATTAGGCCTAACCGTCATTCCTGAAAAAATGAAAAACTTACGTGTGCAAACCACAGGTGCTGTAGCTTGCTTAACAGTTCGCCAGCCGTTCTCAGGCCCAGTATGGATTACACGTGATTGCACAAAGGTGAGAAAGGGTACCGTATCCCCGGATAACATGTATGGATAGCGTACACATTCAAAATATATGTCTACACATCAGAAGTCAGGCTCAGATGGTGTCAGGCACAGTATGGATTTGACGGCCCAGACTACACAGCGGAGGAGCAGGGAGAGGTAAAGATTGCAAATGCTGGGGCCCTGCCCAAGCAAGGGGGCCCACTCGTGGGCGTTGGTACTGGCACTGGGCCCCTCATAGTACGGCGGTGTGTCTGACGGCGGGTGTGCACCACCACCGTCAGAGACACTTGATTGCACTATGAGGGACCCTGTGCCAGTGCCAACATTTTGGGTTGACAGACGGGTCCTTTTTTCTGTCAGGATTGATCCAGCTGCACTGAAGACTCTTTCTGATAGCACACTTGCAGCTGTGCAAGCGAGCTCCTGTAAGGCATATTGTGCCAATTCAGGCCAGATGTCCAGTTTAGTGGCCCAATAGTCAAAGGGGAATGACCTGTGCGGGAGAACATCGATATGGGAGGAAAAGTAGTTTGTAACCATAGTTGACAACTGCTTGCTGTCTCCTGTCACTTTCCATCGATGCAGTATTACCAGTTGTGTGAGCGGTACTTGAAAAATCAGTCCACAACATTGTCATGAAACCCCTGTCTCCAACGCCACTTCTTCTGTGTGCACTACAAACACCTCTGCCAAGCTGCCCCCGGCCCATACGGCTCGTGTGAGAACCATCACCGCTGCTGTGTGCTGGGAATGCCTCAACCAACCTGTCACGCTCGCGCCTTGGCTGAATGGCGCGAGCCGGGGGTTGTGGCCCCACTGTGCCACAGACCAGACTACCCTGGAAGGGGCGTGACTGCGACAGCTACCTTGGTCTTCACTGGAGCCTCCGATGGTGAGATCAGGCTTGTGCGGCAGATAGCTGTCGGGTGCCACTCCAGGGTGGTGTCTGGCTGTGGCTGCTGATCCCACTTGGAGACAAGTCACTTGGACAGATGTGACTGACAGGCAGACTGAGACACAGGGCAAGAAGGTACGACAGATACAGGGCAAGCAGGCGTAGCTTGGAGACACTGGGCAAACAGGCACGGCTTGAGACACAGGACAGGCGGGCACGGCTTGAGACACAGGACAGGCGGGCACGGCTTGAGACACAGGACAGGCGGGCACGGCTTGAGACACAGGACAGGCGGGCACGGCTTGAGACACAGGACAGGCGGGCACGGCTTGAGACACAGGACAGGCGGGCACGGCTTGAGACACAGGACAGGCGGGCACGACTTGAGACACAGGACAGGCGGGCTCGGCTTGAGACACAGGACAGGCGGGCTCGGCTTGAGACACAGGACAGGCGGGCACGGCTTGAGACACAGGACAGGCGGGCACGGCTTGAGACACAAGACAGGCGGGCACGGCTTGAGACACAGGACAGGCAGGCACGGCTTGAGACACAGGACAGGCGGGCACGGCTTGAGACACAGGGCAGGCGGGCACGGCTTGAGACACAGGACAGGCGGGCATGGCTTGAGAAGGAACAGGTAGGGACCTGTTCACACAGCAGGTGCTGGTATGGATGCAGGCAGGCAGGAGTGGAATATGAAGGAACGGGTTTGGACCTGTTCACACAGGAGGTGCAGGTATGGGTGCAGGCAGGCGTGGAATATGAAGGAACAGGTCTGGACCTGTTCACACAGGAGGTTCAGGTATGGATGCAGGCAGGCAAGAGTGAAATAAGAAGGAACAGGTTTGGACCTGTTCACACAGGAGGTGCAGGTGAAGGCAGGAGTGGAGAGAGAAGCTGCAGAAAGAGGTTCTGCAGCGGCAGCAGGAGTGGAGCAAAGCTGAACCACAAGGTCTGTGGAGAGAAGCTGCATCAAGAGGTTCTGCAGCGGCGGCAGGAGCCGTGCAGACAGAGCGGCTAGAGTGCAGATGCACAGATAAAGCTGCGAGAGTGCAGATGCACAGATAAAGCTGCGAGAGTGCAGATGCACAGATAAAGCTGCGAGAGTGCAGATGCACAGACAGGGAGGACACAAGGAAAGACACAGCAAGGAAGGGAGCCACGGACAAGGAGAAAGGGAGACTGATAGACAAAGGTAAGACTGAGTTCAGACAGAGAGACAGGGACAAAGACACAAGGACCAGGATATTCAGCCTCCTGGCAGGCGGGCAGAGAACAGACAAGGCACTGGGAACAAGACTCAAGGACCAGGATATTCTGCCTCCTGGCAGGCGGACAGAGAAATGCTAGGCAAGGTACCGAGACACAGGAATACAGACTAAGAGCCTTCAGAGAAGGCAAGACATAGGACAGGGCCTGGCTAGCTCAGCAGCAAGGAGCTAACTGAGTTTAGACATTGCACAGGCAATGTTTCAGTGGGAGTGGCGAAACTAAATAGTCAAGGGCTCCAGGTGATTGGTCAGGGACAGATTACACAGGTGCACCCAGACTGCATAAGAACCAGAGAGTTCAGGCGCCGCCCCCCTATACACACAGTCTGGAAACATGGAGAGCAGAGGCACAGAGCTGGCAACAGACAGAATTCACAGCATGGCTTGAAGCAGAAAGTAAGTTGGTGTGCGGTGGATGGGAGACCATGCAGTGATGCCAGCAGGGTTGTTACACAACCGGTTTACCAGAGTTGCTTGTTTATTAGCCAATATTAGGTCAAGGTTCTCGTGTGGCATGATGTTTTGTAATTTGCCTTTATAGTGTGGATCCAGGATTCTGGCCAACCAGTAGTCATCATCGTTCATCATTTTGGCAATGCGGGGGTCCCTTTTTAGGATCTGCAAGGCATAATCTGACATGTGGGCCAATGTTCCCGGTGTCAATGATGCACTGCGAGTGATGGTTGGAGGAGCTCTTTCTGGCAAATCCACATCCCTCCAGTCACGCACAAACCCTGTACCAGACCTTGCCATGCCAACATTTTCACTTGCCCCACGAGATGCATCCTCCTCCCCTAAGTAATCATCCCCATCATCATCCTCCTCCTCCTCTTCTTCCTCCACCTCGTCCAGGAGAGGTCCCTGAGCAGACAATGGCTGAATGTCATCAAGGATTCCTTCCTCCTCTTCCTCCTCGTCAACATTGGCTGCAGACGCCTGCTCCTTAAGGTGCGTCAAAGTTTGCATGAGCAGATGCATAAGTGGGATGCTCATGCTTAGGATGGCGTCGTCTGCGCTTACCAGCCGTGTGCATTCCTCAAAACACTGAAGGACTTTACAGAGGTCTTTCAGCTTCAACCACTGCACACCTGTCAACTCCATGTCTGCTCTCAAAGTGCCTGGCCGTGTATCCTCCCACAAATGCATTATGGCCTGCCTCTGTTCGCACAGCTGCTCAACCATGTGCAGGGTGGAGTTCCACCTTGTTGCAATGTCGATAATGAGGCGGTGGTTGGGAAGGTGGAGCAATCGCTGCAGTTTCTGCATACGAATAGAGTGTACAGGAGACCGGCGGATGTGCGCGCACAGTCTTCGCACCTTCTGGAGCAGGGCTGTTAACTCCGGATAATTTTTGAGGAAGCACTGCACCACCAGGTTCAAGGTGTGAGCCAAGCAAGGTATGTGGCTGAGTTTTGAAAGGGCTATGGCTGGGACAAAATTACGGCCGTTATCACTAACTACCTTGCCTGCCTCAAGATGTACACTGCCCAGCCATGACTCAGTTTGTCGCTTCAAGTACTCGGCCAGCACCTCGGCGGTGTGTCTGTCGCCCAAACACATCATCTGCAACACAGCCTGCTGACGCTTTCCACTAGCTGCTCGATAGGGGGACACATCGTGTGCAACAGTGGCAGCTGCAGATGGAGTGCTCGTACGACTGCGCTCTGTGGACGAGCTTTCGCTTCTGGTGGAGAAGGAGGAGGGTCGAACGCCTACAGCCAACTGTTTCCTATACCGTGGGCTAGGCAGCACTGTCCCACCACCACTGTCCCCTGTGGACCCTGCATCCACCACATTACCCCAGTGCGCAGTGATGGACACTTAACGGCCCTGGCCATGCCGACTGGACCATGCATCTGTTGTGAGGTGCACCTTTCCACTCACTGACTGCTTGAGTGCATGGACAATGCGGTCTTTCAAATGATGGTGGAGGGCTGGGATGGCTTTGCGAGAGAAGAAGTGGCGACTGGGTAGGTCATAGCGTGGTACTGCATAGGCCATGAGTTCACGGAAAGCTGCGCTTTCCACCAACCGATAGGGCATCATCTCTAATGAGATTAGTTTGGGAATGTGGGCGTTCAAACCCAGTGTACGCAGATGAGAGACTGAGTACTTTTCTTGACCTACTCATAGTCTCTGGTAGGGTGAGCTGGACTTGAGAGCTGCATATGGTGGAACTAGCGGTGGACAGGGCGGGCTGAGAGAGAGTTGATGATGGTGATGGAGTTGGTGTTCTTTCTGATGGCCTAGATTCAGTCTTTCGTTGATATAACAGTGGGATTCCTTGACTGCTTTGGCCTTGCAACGACACCTCAACATTTGCTGCTGTGCTAACCGGTGGGCTTACAGTGGGGGAAACAATGTAGCATTGCTGACTAACTTCTTTGTGATCAGTTGCACATGTGGTACTTGAGGTTTGGTGTTGTGTCCACGCTTGCAAGTGCATGCTGGTTAAATGTCTAAGCATGCAACTGGTATTCAAATTTTTCAGATTTTTCCCTTAGCTAAAGGTCTTTGCGCACTTCTTACAGATAACCTTGGCCTGATCATGAGGATTTTGTTCAAAAAAGTGCCACACTGCACTCTTCCTACTTTGGAAGACATTTTGCGTCCTAGCACGCTGTGCTACTTTGACCGTCTGGACAAGCTGTCCAGCAACTCTTTTGATTTTTGGAACCTGTCTTTGGAGTGCTCCGGGCCTGCCAGATAACAGCTGTTGCGATGTCGATGTCTGCTGTGGATGCTCCTCCTCCTCATCTGAGCTATTGGAAGCAGCACCCTCTTCCCCCAATGGATGCCAATCTGGGTCAACAACTGGGTCATCCATCACCTCCTCTTCAATGTCATGTGCACCTTCCTCTGTGTCACCGTGTATGGTGGTATAGTATGCGGGAAGGGGTACCTGAGTCTCATCACGGTCAGAATCTGGCTCATTACACTGCGAGGACAATGTAGTGCTCTCACTGAATGTACCAGCAGAATCATCTATCAGTGGCTGTGCATTAGTGCACTCGATGTCAGATTCATCTTGGCCTGGGTAATTCACCATTTCACTTGATAACCCAGGCATGGTATGTGAAAACAGCTCCATGGAGTAATCAGTTGTATGGCCTGCATCATCCTTCAATCTTGGTTGGGGTGAAGGACACAAGGAAAGGTGTGGTTCATGAACATGACCCTCCAATGACGACTCAGTGCTTTTTTTTTTACATCTTCAGGTGAGGAGGCGATAGAGCTGGAGGCTGAGTCAGCAATGTAAGCTAAAACTTTTTCCTGATGCTCTGGATTTAAAAGCGGTTTGACAACTCCTAGAAAACTAAGCCTTCGAGGCCTTGTGGAGCCAGACGATGACGCAGGCTCAACACCTCCTGCATTCGGTCCTATTTTGCTTTTGCCACTACCATCAGATCCACCACCAACACCATCATTACCAGCTGGCAACCCCCGCCCAATTCCACGGCCTCTTCCACCAGCCTTCCTCATTTTTAGTAAAAATGTACACAAAATCCCACAAACTATATAGTAATGTAAAACAAGGTGAAAGGTGTATATAGGACAGGGGAGACGTCGAATTTCTGAACACACTTGTGGACACTGTTGGATTGTGTGAGGCCCAGTTAATATCACACTGGTATGTCACAGGCTCAGTGTCGTAGGTGTGAAAAATGTCACTATAGGACAGGGGAGATGTAGAATTTCTGAACACACTTGTGGACACTGTTGGATTGTGTGAGGCCCAGTTAATATCACACCGCTATGTCACAGGCTCAATGTCTTAGGTGTGAAAAATGTAACTATAGGACAGGGGAGATGCAGAATTTCTGAACACACTTGTGGACACTGTGGTGTGAGGCCCAGTTAATATCACACCGCTATGTCACAGGCTCAATGTCGCAGGTGTGAAAAATGTCACTATAGGACAGGGGAGATGTAGAATTTCTGAACACACTTGTGGACACTGTTGTGTGAGGCCCAGTTAATATCACACCGCTATGTAACAGGCTCAATGTCGCAGGTGTGAAAAATGTCACTATAGGACAGGGGAGATGTAGAACTTCTGAACACACTTGTGGACACTGTTGGATTGTGTGAGGCCCAGTTAATATCACACCGCTATGTCGCAGGCTCAATGTCGCAGGTGTGAAAGATGTCACTATAGGACAGGGGAGATGTAGAATTTCTGAGCACACTTGTGGACACTGTTGTGTGAGGCCCAGTTAATATCACACCGCTATATCACAGGCTCAATGTTGTAGGTGTGAAAAATGTCACTATAGGACAGGGGAGATGTAGAATTTCTGAACACACTTGTGGACACTGTTGGATTGTGTGAGGCCCAGTGAATATCACACCGCTATGTCACAGGCAGAAATTGGCCAGTGTATGACAAACAACAAGGTGTATATAGAATTGGGCAGAATAGGAATCTCCCTAGAGTGTAGGTCTGTAAGAACGGAACATGTCCTCGACTTATCCTTACAGAGTCACACACAGATAGCTTCACTGTGGCCGTGATAACAGCCGTTACACGGTACTGAGAGAGGAGCGTGCACGTACACCACTGTCCGGTGTCTGTAAAATTGTCAATCTCTGTGTTTTTTAAGTATACGGACTGACACACGCTGTCTCTCTATAGTTTTGAATGTGATCAAACAGCAAATATACTTAACTGTTTGAAAAGCAGACAAAACTAGAAGGTGGAGGTCTGTAAGAACGGAACATGTCCTCGACTTATTCTTACAGAGTCACACACAGATAGCTTCACTGTGGCCGTGATAACAGCCGTTACACGGTACTGAGAGAGGAGCGTGCACGTACACCGCTGTCTGGTGTCCGTAAAATTGTCAAGCTCCGTGTTTTTTAAGTATACGGACTGACACACGCTGTCTCTCTGTAGCTTTGAATGAGATCAAACAGCAAATATACTTAACTGTTTGAAAATCAGACAAAACTAGAAGGTGGAGGTCTGTAAGAACGGAACATGTCCTCGACTTATTCTTACAGAGTCACACACAGATAGCTTCACTGTGGCCGTGATAACAGCCGTTACACTGTACTGTGCGAGGAGCGTACACCGCTGTATGGTATGAAAAAATGCACGCTCAGTACCTCACCAGGACAAAAAAAAAAAAATTTGGATTGCTTTTAAAAAAGCAGTTTGCAGAGCAGTGGGAAAACAGCAATGCAGCTATCAGGAAGCCTTATAAGGCAGCCTAACAACCAACACAGCTGATCCAGCAAAATATAGCCTCCACTTGCACTGCACACACAGTGACTGGTGTGTTGTACAGGCAAAATCGCTAGCAGCAGAAGCAGTTTTTGGTGTCTTCTTCCCTGCCTAATGCTCTCCCTACAGAATCAGCAGCAGCAGCAGCTCTCCCTATTCTGAGATCAGCATGAGTAACATGGTGGTCGGCGTGCACGCCCTTTTATACCCCCTGTGACGCCCCCCCAAAGCAAGCCAATCACTTGCATGCCCTTCTCAAAGATGGTGGTGACCCCTGCCTATGTCATCACGCTGCCCACAGTGTCCGTGGATCCTGATTGGCTGAAAAAGGGCGGAAAACAAACTTTTGAAACGCGACTTTGGCGCTAAAGTCGCTGAGCTCGTGGCCGACCTCACCCTAGGGTCGGCTTTCATTTCATAAAACCCGACTTTACCAAAAGTCGGCGACTTTTGAAATTTTTCGACCCGTTTCGCTCAACTCTAGTGCCTGGCAGTAGTATGGGCACTCAAGAAGTTACAACCATATTTGTATGGATGACAGTTTTCCCTCCTAACGGACCATAATCTCCTAGTGTGGCTTAATCGGGTCTCTGGAGACAACGCCAGATTACTGCGGTGGAGTTTAGCCCTACAACCTCTAGACTTCACCATCCACTACAGACCCGGCAAACAAAATGGTAACGCCAATGGACTAAGTCGACAAACGGAACTTGTACCAACCCCATAGACTTCGGTCATCCCCAAGCCGATCCGTTAAGGATCAGACTATGTATGCCGATCGCGTCGCTGAAAAGGGGGAGCCGTGTTACAGAACCCCCCAGCATCCCGAATAGGAGATGCATGTATGATAGTTGCAATGTGAGATGTATGCCCTTAATGCAGCAATCGACCGGGTGCCCCCCGGGCAGAGGTAAATGAGATATCCCACTTCTGACCTCCCCCCACCTTTGTAAATCCCCCGGCAATTGTAATGTACATCTGGCATCTTAATTGGAGCCTGTTATCTACTGGCCAGACACACATTGATTGTCCTGCCCTCTGTATGTATATATATTCTGAGACTGATGAGTAAAATGTTGTCATACTGGAAATACATGGAGTAGCAGTGATCTTTTACATGTTCCCATGTTACAAAGCCTTTCGAACCAGCATCCTTCATTCAGAAGAGAGGAAAAGCAGAGTGAACCTCCTGAGAAACGGGGTGGTAATGTAAAGACGTAATACAGCACAGAAGACCCCATTACATACAGTATGCTCACATACATATACAGTTCATATCTAATATATAAAGCTCAAAGTGTGTATATATGTATGTATGTGTGTATGTATGTGTGTATGTGTGTATGTCCGGGATAGGCATCCGCACCGTCGCAGCTACAGCCACAAAATTTGCCCTTCCCGTGGTTGTTCCTTCCCGGACAAAGACCTGGCTGGTCATTGCTTGCGTTGAGAAACACGTGATGGTGTCTCCGCGGCTTCTGTTTTGCATGTTTTGCATATTTCCCATAAGGGATGGGGGCAGTGCTCTAGAATCACTGCGTTGAGAAACACGTGATGGTGTCTCCGCAGTGTCGGATGTTGATCTCCATGAGTTCATTCATCCTCCTCTTCATAGTCTTTTTACTAGGCATTGCTCCTACCAGCCAGTTTCCTACTCCACACTGATGAGGGGCAATACCCAGAAACAGCTGTATGTCGATGGATACCATGTTTTGGCATAGGTGGTTTCCTTCATTGGAGACTGCCCTTCCCGTGGTTGTTCCTTCCCGGACAAAGACCTGGCTGGTCATTGCTTGCGTTGAGAAACACGTGATGGTGTCTCCGCGGCTTCTATTTTACAAAATTTGGCACAGTCACACGTCTGGACCACGAGAGCGTCCTAAGCTGTGTTGTGAGGCGAAATTTTAACCCCGCGCGTTCCAATTTACCAATTTTGCCCCTATCTACATACTGGGGAAAAAGTGTGCGCCTGTCAAGCCCCGCCCTTCATTATGATGTCATAATGCCCCTATTTGCATAATGGGGAAACTGTGTGCGTATCAAGCCCCGCCCCTCATTATGATGTCATAATGGTTGCCATGGTGACGCTGATGTCATCATAGATTGCAAGCCCCGCCGCTCATTATGATGTCAATGGTTGACTATGAGATGGAGGACGTGTGATGGGTATATGGGCACTGGACTATGGGATTGCGGATATGTATGATGGGTATATGGGCACGGGACTATGGGATGGAGGATATGTATGATGGGTATATGGGCATGGGACTATGAGATGAAGGATGTGTGATGGGTATATGGGCACGAGACTATGGGATGGAGGATATGTATGATGGGTATATGGGCACGGGACTATGGGATGGAGGATATGTATGATGGGTATATGGGCATGGGACTATGGGATGGAGGATATGTATGATGGGTGTATGGGCATGGGCCTATGGGATGGAGGATGTGTGATGGGTATATGGGCACGGGACTATGGGATGGCGGATATGTATATGGGCACGTGACTATGGGATGGAGGATGTGTGATGGGCATATGGGCACTGGACTATGGGATGGAGGATATGTATGATGGGTATATGGGCACGGGACTATGGGATGGTGGATATGTATGATGGGTATATGGGCATGGGACTATGGGATGGAGGATATGTATGATGGGTATATGGGCATGGGACTATGAGATGAAGGATGTGTGATGGGTATATGGGCACTCGACTATGGGATGGCAAATATGTATGATGGGTATATGGGCATGGGACTGTGGGAAGGAGGATATGTATGATGGGTATATGGGCATGGGACTATGGGATGGAGGATATGTATGATGGGTATATGGGCACGGGCCTATGGGATGGAGGATGTGTGATTGGTATATGGTCACGGGACTATGGGATGGCGGATATGTTTATGGGCACGGGACTATGGGATGGAGGATGTGTGATGGATATATGGGCACTGGACTATGGGATGGAGGATATGTATGATGGGTATATGGGCACGGGACTATGGGATGGCAGATATGGCGAAGCACAACAGAGGATGTTCTTCCTGCGTCAGCTGAAAAGATATGGTTTGTCTAAGGCCTCTTTCACACACAGGTTTTCGCCGTCAGGCGCGATCCGGCACTTTTGACAGAAACCGGATCCGGCGAAATGCAATGCCGGATCCGGTTTCCCCCCCATTGACTTGCATTTGCGCCGGATCGCGCCGGATGGCCATGCGTTTCATCCGGTTTTCGCCGGATCCGGCAATGTGTCGCGATCCGGCGTCTGGAAAAAACGGCTACTGTAACGTTTTTTGTCTCCGGCGAAAAAGCCGGACGCGCCGGATCCGGCGCGTCCGGCTTTTTCACACAATGAAAGCCTATGAGCGCCGCAATGCGCCGGATCCGGCGAAAGCCGGATCCAGCGGCCGGATCCGGTTTTTTGGTCTGAGCATGCTCAGTAGCTCTGCCCACAAGACATATATAAAAGCAAGACAGTGGGACCCACAGCCACACCCAACATGCCACAAAAGAAAGCAACCAAGCGAAGCAGGAGAAGGCAGGAAACCACTGCAGCACCATCAGCACCACCACCACCCCAAATGGAGGCAGCAAATGGAACATGCTGAGGAGGGGAGGCCAGCAGCAGATGAGAGATGGTAATTATCAAATCCCCCATTCCTCCAAACTAGGGCTATTGAATATCAAGATATTCATTAGCCCTTTGTTTCTCTGTATTCAACAGCCGCCCAATAGATGCAGCAGCAGCAGCAGCAATGGCAGCAGCTGGAACACCACCCACAGGCATGGAGTGTGGCCACCAGGAAGACAGCACATCATCTTCTGGGAGCCCTCCCTCGCATCGTCAGCGTTTGACGGTAAGTTTTTATTTCCAAAATCCATCTTCTCTGTAATATATGTCTATTCATTGCCTTTTATTTCAAAACAGGATTCACAAGATGAAGAGGAGCTCCCAGAAGAAGAAGGAAGGGGTGGACAGACACCTGGAGTGGGCTCACAATTGGTAAGTTTTTTGCATCAAACGCAGAAACACAACATCACACTACACACAACACATAGAAAACTGTTCTGCAGACCACACACAGCAAACAAATGCCTACATCCAAAGACATAACATTTTTTGTTTTCTTCTCTAGTCTTCCCAATCTGGTGCTCGGCCAAGAGGTCCTCGCAGTGCCTCCCAGGGTCGTCGGCGACAGCAACGCGGCGGTCACCAGCGTGTAAGTATAAATATTTTTGCTTTGTTTTTTTGCACTTTTTATTTCATTTCTTATGTGGAGGCTAATTATGTTATTTTTGTCTTTTTCTTTAACAGCCTTCACAGCGTGCTCCCGACTCTGACGGTGAGGATGGAGGACTCGATGTGGACCACCTCATTGATCTCGTCAGAGAAAGGGAGCCGCTCTGGAATATGGCTGACCGCTGCCACGCTGACCTTATCGTTACCCGACGACTCTGGGAGGAAATCTGTTCGCTCCTTGTGGGCCGCTGGGAGGACCTCGATGTTCGGGCCCAGATTACAGAGCGTAAGTATATACAGTACTGGTTGCTTGATGTAAACCAGTGTTTCCCGAACTCCAGTCCTCGTGGTCCCCACGGATCATGTGTTCAGGATTTCTATTTACTATGGAAATCCTGAAAACATGACCCCTGGGGACCATGAGGATTGGAGTTTGGGAAACACTGATGTTGTATACTAACCACTCCTTTCTCGTTTCAGGGAACAGAATTGTGAATCAGTGGCGGTCTGTGAGGGATCGTTTCAAGAAGGAGTTCAATAAAGAGATGCGGGCCCCGAGTGGATCTGGAGGACGCAGGAGCAAGTACAAGTACGCAGAAGCCCTGTCGTTCCTCCGGGAAACAATGGTCACCAGAAGGTAAATATTACACACCACATGTGAAAAAAAATGTTAGATGTAAATTTTTTTTTCAGCCAGGGCCATACCATGTCAGTATTTTAATTGTTTTTTTTTCTCTTTATTCCACAGCACTGTGAGCAGCACTCGGGAGCCTGCACGATTGGACCCTTCTGAGGCGATCCATGAGGAGACCGGCACCGAGGGACACTTCGACCACCCCGGTACATCTGCACCTTCCCAGCCTTCCCACACATTCGACCCATCTGTCCCATCCACCAGCACAGGAGCATCGTGGCCGCCTACATTACATGAAGCTGCTGGTGAGGAGATCGCTTTCCCTTTACCCCACCCTTCTGCCCCTGCCACTTCTAGTACACCTGCGGGTACTGGGCGGCAGCGGCAGAGGGGTCAGGAAAAGACTTATGCGCCAGAGTTCTTGCATCTGAATGCATCTTTCCAGAACTGTCTAAAAGTCTTGTCAGAGCAAATCTCCGCAGGCTATCAGCAGGTCAACTCCAGCATTCTGGAGGTGAAGACACTTCTGCAAACCATGCATTCAGAAGCAAGATCTTTGCCAAACCACACCTTTTTCAGGTCTGTTGTGGAGCGCATGGAAACGCTCTCTCCTGCCCAGCAGATGCATGTAATGCATTCATGCCACGCTGCTCTCCAGCAAGTTACCTCCCAACCTCCTCCTCCCACCACAGTAGTTCCTCCACCTGCACCCCCTCCAGCCACTTTCCATCCTCCCCCTCCTATTACATCTACACCCCCTCCAGCCACTTTCCATCCTCCCCTCCTATTACATCTACACCCCCTCCAGCCACTTTCCATCCTCCCCCTCCTATTACATACCATCCACCTCCCCAGCACCATCCACCTCCCCAGCACCATCCACCTCCCCAGCACCAGCAACCTCCCCAGCACCAGCAACCTCCCCAGTACCAGCAACCTCCCCAGTACCAGCAACCTCCCCAGTACCTGCAAACTCCCCAGTACCAGCAACCTCCCCAGTACCAGACATCTCCCCACTTCCAGCAACCTGCCCCGTACCAGACATCTCCCCACTTCCAGCAACCTGCCCCGTACCAGACATCTCCCCACTTCCAGCAACCTGCCCCGTACCAAACTCCTTCCCCATACAACTTGCCATCAACATCATCTGCTCCTACAGTCCCTGCCCAACCCTCCACTCCACCACCCACCACCTCTTCTGCTTCCCACATGTCCACCCATTCTGTAGTTTTTTCCACACCTTCACCTCTAACTGTTCCTTCCCCACCACGATCCCAGTCCTCTCTCCACACTCCCATTGTCGAAGTGTCCCGCAGCCCCTCCAGCAGTATTTCCACCACACACTACACAGATTTATAATGTGTGTATTTAAATAAAAATGACCAGCTTTATGGTTTCAAAGCTTTATTAAACAAGTTTATTAAAATTTTAAAAAAGTTTACTAAAAAAAAATTTTTCAATAAAAGTTAAATTATTTTACACTGGTTGTCTGTCATTTCTTTCTGCGGCGAAAAAAGTTAAATACAGGGTATTTAAAAGGTGAAATGGTATTCAAAACTAGGTATATAACTGTGGGTAAATTTTAGCTTTTTGCCACAGTTGTGTTCCTGGTTGTGTTTGAAGCAAAGTATTTCACCTAAAAAGTTGTGTTTATTGTTGGTGATTTCCTAACAATGTACACAACTTTTGTTAAAAGGTGAAATACTTTGCATAAAACACAACCAGGTACACACCTGTGGCCTAAAGCTAAAAATAGAGACCATGACAAGATAGCCAACTTTGGTTGGCAAAGGTATATACTGTTGGTACAGAAGGTACACAAGTTTGGTTAGGGCACAAATCTTTCACACTCTGTCATCCTGCCAGTGTACTCTGCCTTGAGGTGACATAAAGTATAGTGCAAAATTGTCCCTCATTACTGAAACCGTCACAGAACTTCTAGTGGTAATGTCATGGTAATCTTGCAAGGTGGTTTCTTCAGAGGTGTCCTCAATGGAAATGGGTTCCTTGCAGATAACAAAATTGTGGAGTACCACGCACGCTTTGATCACCTCGTCCACAGTTTCTGTCTTGAGGTTGATCGCAGTCAATAGGACCCGCCATTTGGCTGTCAGAATACCAAAGGTACATTCAACCATTCTTCTTGCTCTTGTGAGGCGGTAATTAAAAATGCGTTTTGGTCTTGTCAATCCTCTGCTAGAGTACGGTTTCAAAAGGTGTTCTGACAGCTGGAAGGCTTCATCCCCTACACAGACAAATGGCATAGGTGGACCAGATGTTTGCGGCAGCGGTCTAGGTGGTGGGAACTGGAAGGTGTTTCCATACAGTTTACGCCCCATGGCAGACAGTTTGAAAACTTGAGAGTCATTGGAGCGGCCATAGGCCCCAATATCAACCGCAATAAATTTGTATTCCGCGTCAGCGATGGCCATGAGGACAATTGAAAAATATTTCTTGTAATTGAAATATTCCGATCCCGATCCAGCTGGCTTTACAATGCGGATATGTTTCCCGTCCACAGCGCCCAAGCAGTTGGGAAACTGACATATCTGTTGAAACTTGTCAGCAATTTCAATCCACCTCTCTGTTGTGGGCTCTGGTAAAAACTCTTCAGCTAAGGAGTCCCACAGTGCACGGCATGTGTACTTCACTATTCCAGATATGGTGGAAATCCCGAGTCTGTACTGGAAATGCAGTGACGAAAGGGATTCTCCAGTTGCAAGAAATCTGTGGGGAATTAAAAAACAATAAATTAGTTTTAAATCACAGCATTACATACCAAAACTGACCTATAACACTTGGAGATACAAACTACCACCAACAAGATTGCAGTGAAAGTGTGCTCTGATGCGAGCATATCCAATAAATGTGGCTTACCTTAAAGTCACCATCAGACGCTCTGCGGGTGAAACAGAGAAGCGGCAATAGGTGTCCGCTTTTCTTATGAGGTGTGCAATGCGCTCCACCAAGTAATCAAAATTCTCCATTTTCATCCTAACATATCCAAAAAATTTATCCGGGTTTCGTCGAAGGTCCATGCAGAGTGTAGAATAGACCCCACGCGTCATTCTCTTGGCTGTGATGGGGTGGATCCACAAACGTCGTCTACGATGCCTGATGCGCCGCTGTCTCGCTCTCTCCTTCTCCAGAACAATCACCCTCAAACGATTCGCCTCCGCTATAAAATCCGCCAAATTCTTCAAAATATTTCCAATGACAACATCCATCTTCGCCAGTAACTTGCTCTTCTCTCCAACCTGCACTTTCTCCTCTACAACCTGTCAAAGAAGGGCTGTAGGAACATGCTATATATAGTTTTCCAGTAGCCAATCCCGTTCGGAAGGCCACAAGGGTCAATTTTAAAAACCGGATCCGGCGTAATCCGTCGAAAAACGGATAGAAAAACGGATGAACCGGATGAGACGGATCCGGTTTTGTCTGTCAAGAAAAAGACGGATCCGGCAGAAAACCGGATCCGTCACATCCGGTTTTACGAAACATTTGCCGGATCCGGCGTTCCGGCACGACGCCGGATCGCGCCTGACGCCGAAAACCTGATGTGTGAAAGTAGCCTTAGAATCTGCTGATCTTATTCTTTAATGCTGTCATCAGATCTGTGATTTGTTCCTCTCTGATAGTCTGGTATGGGGGAGCCACTGCGCATGACAAACTACGCTTACAAAGGACTTTCAGAACAGCAGAGAGAATTATAGGTTCTCCCCTGCCTAAAATCCAGGATCTTTATGATAAGAGTATTCGATCCCACGCATTGAAAATTTCATCCGATCCCTCTCACCCGGGACACTTCTCATTCCAACTACTCCCTTCAGGACGTCGCTTCAGAGTCCCCAAATGCAGCACCAACCGCCATATGAACAGCTTCTATCCACTCTCTGTTCAACAATTAAATCGTCATGTGTAGACTATATACTGTATCTGTCTTGTTAGATGTCACTTGTTGTATCTGTTGTTATATATTATGTTGCCTCTTTGCCACAAAGAATTCCTTGTATATATGTAATATGTACTTGGCGATAATAAATTTGATTGATTGATTGATTAATATGTATGATGGGTATATGGGCATGGGACTATGAGATGAAGGATGTGTGATGGGTATATGGGCACAGGACTATGGGATGGTGGATATGTTTATGGGCACGGGACTATGGGATGGAAGATGTGTGATGGGTATATGGGCACTGGACTATGGGATGGAGGATATGTATGACAGGTATATGGGCACGGGACTATGGGATGGCAGATATGTATGATGGGTATATGGGCAAGGGACTATGGGATGGAGGATATGTAGGATGTGTATATGGGCATGGGACTATGAGATGAAGGATGTGTGATGGGTATATGGGCACTCGACTATGGGATGGCGAATATGTATGATGGGTATATGGGCATGGGACTATGGGATGGAGAATATGTATGATTGGTATATGGGCACGGGACTATGGGATGGAGGATATGTATGATGGGTATATGGGCACGGGCCTATGGGATCGTGGATATGTATGATGGGGATATGAGCACGGGACTATGGAATGGAGGATAATTATAATTTGCTATAACTAACCACAGTGAGTTACTATGCCCGGGCAGCACCGGGCTCTTCAGCTGGTATATATATATATACACTAGAGGGAAGTGTGTGTGTGTGTGTGTGGGGTGTGTGTGTGAGTACGTGTGTGTGTACATGTGTGTGTGAGTACATATGTGGGTGTACATGTGTGTGTGTGTACGTACATGTGTGTGTGTGACCCGCAGCTGCCTGCCCACCCACCTCTGTGCAGTCACAGCTGGCAGGAAAGAGGGTGGTTTGTGGCCTGTGCTGGAGATGTGAGTACATGTCTGTGTATATGTGAATACGTGTGTGTATGTGAGTACGTGTTTGTATGTGTATATGAGTACGTGTGTATATGAGTATGTGTGTGTGTATGTGAGTACGTGTGTGTGTGAGTATGTGTGTGTATGTGAGTACGTGTGTATGTATATGTGAGTACATGTGTGTGTATGTGAGTACATGTGTATATATGAGTGTGTGTGTGTATATGTGAGTACGTGTGTGTATATGTGAGTACGTGTATGTGAGTACGTGTGTGTGTATGTGAGTACGCGTGTGTGTGTATGTGAGTACGTGTGTACATGAGAGAACGTGTGTGTGTTTGTACTTGTTTGTGTGTGTGAGTACGTGTGTGTGTATGTGAGTACGTGTGTGTGTGTATGTGAGTACATGTGTGTGTGTGTATGTGAGTACGTGTGTGTATGTATGTGAGCATGTGTGTGTGTGAGTACGTGTGTGTGTATATGTGAGTATGTGTGTGTATGTGAGTACGTGTGCGTATATATGTGAGTACGTGTGTATATGTGTGTGTGTATAAGTGAGTACGTGTATGTGAGTACGTGTGTGTGTATGTGAGTACGCCTGTGTGTATTAGAGTACGTGTGTGTGTGAGTACGTGTGTGTGTATATGTGAATACATGTGTGTATATGAGTATGTTTGTGTGTGTATATGTGAGTACGTGTGTATATGTGTGTGTGTATATATGTGAGTACCTGTATGTGAGTACGTGTGTGTGTATGTGAGTATGTGTGTGTGTGTTAGTACGTGTGTGTGTATATGTGAGTACGTGTGTGTATGTGAGTATGTGTGTGTATATGAGTACGTGTGTGTGTATATGTGAGTACGTGTATGTGAGTAAGTGTGTGTATGTGAGTATGCGTGTGTGTATTAGAGTACGTGTGTGTGAGTACGTGTGTGTATGTGAGTACGTGTGTGTATGTGAGTACATGTGTGTATATGAGTACGTTTGTGTGTGTATATGTGAGTACATGTGTATATGTGTGTGTACATATATGTGAGTACCTGTATGTGAGTACGTGTGTGTGTGTATGTGAGTACGTGTGTGTGTGTATGTGAGTATGTGTGTATGTGAGTACGTGTGTGTATGTGAGTACGTGTGTGTGTGTATGTGAGTACGTGTGTGTGTATGTGAGTACGTGTGTGTGTATGTAAGTACCTGTGTGTGTGTATGTGAGTACATGTGTGTGTGAGTACGTGTGTGTGTGTATGTGAGTACGTGTGTGTGTGTATGTGAGTACGTGTGTGTGTATATGTGAGTACGTGTGTGTATGTGAGTACGTGTGTGTGTGTATGTGAGTACGTGTGTGTGTATGTGAGTAAGTGTGTGTGTATGTGAGTACATGTGTGTATGTGAGTATGTGTGTATGTGAGTACGTGTGTGTGTGTGAGTACGTGTGTGTGTATGTAAGTACCTGTGCGTGTGTATATGTGAGTACATGTATGTGAGTACGTGTGTGTGCATGTATGTGAGTACATGTGTGTGTGTGTGTGTGTGTGTGAGTACGTGTGTATGTGAGTACGTGTTTTGAAAAAAATCCAAATAGACACAGGCCGTTTCTCCTCTCCGAGGCTTCCAATGCCAGCGACAATGGGTCTACCAGGTGGGCACAGTAAATTTTTGTGCACCTTCGGTAACAAATAAAGGGTAGGCACAAATATTTTTTTACAAAGATATAATCACTCTCCTGCTTGGTAATTATACCCTCATCAAAAGCCACACTTAATAGTCGCTCAAGTTTTTGATTGAACACACAAGTAGGAACAGAGGGCAATTTGAGGTAAATGCCCTGGTTATCTAGTTGCTTTTTTGCCTTATTCATATATAATTCCGTTGGCCACAGGACTACGTTGCCCCTTCATCCGCCATTTTAAAAAGAAAAGTGTATGTGAGTACGTGTGTGTATATGAGTACGTGTGTGTGTATGTGTGAGTATGTGTGTGTATATGCGTGTGTATATGTGAGTACGTGTATGTGAGTACGTGTGTGTATGTGAGTATGCGTGTGTGTATTAGAGAACGTGTGTGTGAGTACGTGTGTGTGTGTGTATGTGAGTACGTGTGTATATGTGAGTACATGTGTGTATATGAGTACGTTTGTGTGTGTATATGTGAGTACATGTGTATATTTGTGTGTACATATATGTGAGTACCTGCATGTGAGTACGTGTGTGTGTGTATGTGAGTACGTGTGTGTGTGTGTATGTGAGTATGTGTGTGTGTATGTGAGTACGTGTGTGTATGTGAGTACGTGTGTGTGTGTGTGTATGGGGTGTGTGTGTGAGTACGTGTGTGTGTACATGTGTGTGTGAGTACATATGTGGGTGTACATGTGTGTGTGTGTACGTACATGTGTGTGTGTGACCCGCAGCTGCCTGCCCACCCACCTCTGTGCAGTCACAGCTGGCAGGAAAGAGGGTGGTTTGTGGCCTGTGCTGGAGATGTGAGTACATGTCTGTGTATATGTGAATACGTGTGTGTATGTGAGTACGTGTTTGTATGTGTATATGAGTACGTGTGTATATGAGTATGTGTGTGTGTATGTGAGTACGTGTGTGTGTGAGTATGTGTGTGTATGTGAGTACGTGTGTATGTATATGTGAGTACATGTGTGTGTATGTGAGTACATGTGTATATATGAGTGTGTGTGTGTATATGTGAGTACGTGTGTGTATATGTGAGTACGTGTATGTGAGTACGTGTGTGTGTGTATGTGAGTACGCGTGTGTGTGTATGTGAGTACGTGTGTACATGAGAGAACGTGTGTGTGTATGTACTTGTTTGTGTGTGTGAGTACGTGTGTGTGTATGTGAGTACGTGTGTGTGTGTATGTGAGTACGTGTGTGTATATGTATGTGAGCATGTGTGTGTGAGTACGTGTGTGTGTATATGTGAGTATGTGTGTGTATGTGAGTACGTGTGCGTATATATGTGAGTACGTGTGTGTATATGTGTGTGTGTATAAGTGAGTACGTGTATGTGAGTACGTGTGTGTGTATGTGAGTATGCCTGTGTGTATTAGAGTACGTGTGTGTGTGAGTACGTGTGTGTGTATATGTGAATACATGTGTGTATATGAGTATGTTTGTGTGTGTATATGTGAGTACGTGTGTATATGTGTGTGTGTATATATGTGAGTACCTGTATGTGAGTACGTGTGTGTGTATGTGAGTATGTGTGTGTGTGTGAGTACGTGTGTGTGTATATGTGAGTACGTGTGTGTATGTGAGTATGTGTGTGTATATGAGTACGTGTGTGTGTATATGTGAGTACGTGTATGTGAGTACGTGTGTGTATGTGAGTATGCGTGTGTGTATTAGAGTACGTGTGTGTGAGTACGTGTGTGTATGTGAGTACGTGTGTGTATGTGAGTACATGTGTGTATATGAGTACGTTTGTGTGTGTATATGTGAGTACATGTGTATATGTGTGTGTACATATATGTGAGTACCTGTATGTGAGTACGTGTGTGTGTGTATGTGAGTACGTGTGTGTGTGTATGTGAGTATGTGTGTATGTGAGTACGTGTGTGTATGTGAGTACGTGTGTGTGTGTATGTGAGTACGTGTGTGTGTATGTGAGTACGTGTGTGTGTATGTAAGTACCTGTGTGTGTGTATGTGAGTACATGTGTGTGTGAGTACGTGTGTGTGTGTATGTGAGTACGTGTGTGTGTGTATGTGAGTACGTGTGTGTGTATATGTGAGTACGTGTGTGTATGTGAGTACGTGTGTGTGTGTATGTGAGTACGTGTGTGTGTATGTGAGTAAGTGTGTGTGTATGTAAGTACCTGTGCGTGTGTATATGTGAGTACATGTATGTGAGTACGTGTGTGTGCATGTATGTGAGTACATGTGTGTATGTGAGTATGTGTGTATGTGAGTACGTGTGTGTGTGTGAGTACGTGTGTGTGTATGTAAGTACCTGTGCGTGTGTATATGTGAGTACATGTATGTGAGTACGTGTGTGTGCATGTATGTGAGTACATGTGTGTGTGTGTGTGTGTGTGTGAGTACGTGTGTATGTGAGTACGTGTTTGTGTATATGTGAGTATGTGTGTGTATGTAAGTACGAGTGTATGTGAGTACGTGTTTTGAAAAAAATCCAAATAGACACAGGCCGTTTCTCCTCTCCGAGGCTTCCAATGCCAGCGACAATGGGTCTACCAGGTGGGCACAGTAAATTTTTGTGCACCTTCGGTAACAAATAAAGGGTAGGCACAAATATTTTTTTACAAAGATATAATCACTCTCCTGCTTGGTAATTATACCCTCATCAAAAGCCACACTTAATAGTCGCTCAAGTTTTTGATTGAACACACAAGTAGGAACAGAGGGCAATTTGAGGTAAATGCCCTGGTTATCTAGTTGCTTTTTTGCCTTATTCATATATAATTCCGTTGGCCACAGGACTACGTTGCCCCTTCATCCGCCATTTTAAAAAGAAAAGTGTATGTGAGTACGTGTGTGTATATGAGTACGTGTGTGTGTATGTGTGAGTATGTGTGTGTATATGCGTGTGTATATGTGAGTACGTGTATGTGAGTACGTGTGTGTATGTGAGTATGCGTGTGTGTATTAGAGAACGTGTGTGTGAGTACGTGTGTGTGTGTGTATGTGAGTACGTGTGTATATGTGAGTACATGTGTGTATATGAGTACGTTTGTGTGTGTATATGTGAGTACATGTGTATATTTGTGTGTACATATATGTGAGTACCTGCATGTGAGTACGTGTGTGTGTGTATGTGAGTACGTGTGTGTGTGTATGTGAGTATGTGTGTGTGTGTGTGTATGTGAGTACGTGTGTGTATGTGAGTACGTGTGTGTGTGTGTATGTGAGTACGTGTGTGTTTGTGAGTACGTGTGTGCTTGTATGTGAGTACATGTGTGTGTGTGTGTGTATGTGAGTACGTGTGTGTATGTGAGTACGTGTGTGTATGTGAGTACGTGTGTGTGTATGTGAGTACCTGTGTGTGTGTATGTGAGTACATGTGTGTATGTGAGTACGTGTGTGTGTGTATGTGAGTACGTGTATGTGAGTACGTGTGTGTGTATGTGAGTACGTGTGTGTGTATGTGAGTACGTGTGTGTGTATGTGAGTACGTGTGTGTGTATGTGAGTAAGTGTGTGTGTGTGTATGTGAGTGTGTGTGTGTATGTGAGTATGTGTGTGTGTGTATGTGAGTACGTGTGTATGTGAGTACGTGTGTGTGTTTGTGAGTACGTGTGTGTGTATGTAAGTACCTGTGTGTGTGTATATGTGAGTACATGTATGTGAGTACGTGTGTGTGCATGTATGTGAGTACATGTGTGTGTGTATGTGAGTACGTGTGTATGTAAGTACCTGTGTGTGTGTATATGTGAGTACATGTATGTGAGTACGTGTGTGTGCATGTATGTGAGTACATGTGTGTGTGTATGTGAGTACGTGTGTATGTGAGTACGTGTTTTGAAAAAAATCCAAATAGACACAGGCCGTTTCTCCTCTCCGAGGCTTCCAATGCCAGCGACAATGGGTCTACCAGGTGGGCACAGTAAATTTTTGTGCACCTTCGGTAACAAATAAAGGGTAGGCACAAATATTTTTTTACAAAGATATAATCACTCTCCTGCTTGGTAATTATACCCTCATCAAAAGCCACACTTAATAGGCGCTCAAGTTTTTGATTGAACACACAAGTAGGAACAGAGGGCAATTTGTGGTAAATGTCCTGGTTATCTAGTTGTTTTTTTGCCTTATTCATATATAATTCCGTTGGCCACAGGACTACGTTGCCCCTTCATCCGCCATTTTAAAAAGAAAAGCGCTGTTGGACCTTTGATCAAACAGCGCCTTTCTATCCATGGGAGTAAGATTTTGTTTATTCATGGAATTTTGAGGAAGATTAATGATCTCATTCCTCATTATATCAAAGAATGTTTTGACAGAGGGTACAAGACACAAAAAAGGAGAGGTTATAGATGGATTTTTATGTGGGAAACGTTTCCTCTTTCTTTTTCGTTCAATAAGTCAAGCAAATCAAGGAACACACAAGAGAACTCTGGCAATAATTCTTATCTAGAATGTAAAGCCTGCAAAACAATTTTCCTGCAGAAAAGGAAAAGATCCTTAATTAATACAAATTTATCAGTCATCTGCATTGGTGAGAATGTAAGACTCCGCTGTAAAACTGACCTCTCAGGGTCATTTAGAACATGAGTACATAAGTTGATCACTTGAAGTTGACGATTTTCAGATTCTGTCGTTTGTACCTCCTCCTCTGTGCAGATTGATAATTGCGTTGTCTCGTATTTTTTCTTCCTTCAACCACGCCTGATCCGCCGTCTATATCGCTGTTGTCTGAGACTAAAAAATCACTAGAGCTATTATCTGAATGTGAAGCTGTTGAACTTTGGGCCTTAGGAAAAATGCCTCTCCTATTATTGTTCACGTCTGTCTGGTATATGTATGTTCAATAAAAAGCCTTTTTTGATATACATTTATGCTGTGAGTGCACGTTCTTCTTTTCTATTTTTGATTTCCTGATTTGAAATCTGCCTGTTTGCCTAGGTCCCGTTCCTGTGTTCCCCTGTCACTTCGCTCATCATAGTGCTCGCTCTCTGTGTTGTGACCCCTTGGCATTTTACTCAACATATCTTCTGGCCTGTTTGAGTGTCTTGAGTCTCTGGCTTTCCTGCTCCCGATTGGCTCTGACTTCTTTGGCTTGTTTCTGACCACGTGTATTGCTGTTACCTCTGGTACTTCGTTCCCTCTCTGTTGCTCACCTGGCTTTTCTGACTACTCTTCCGCCACATAGTGGCTCCTGCCTGCTGTTCTGTGGTTTCACTGTGAGTGTATCTGTTTTCCTTCACCCGTACCCCTGGTGGAGGTTGTGTGCTACTGCGCTGTAGCAGGCATTACATTAGAGAGGTTTATTCATTTTTTTCCCCTGGCTATGGATCCGCTGTGCAATCTGGCTGACCAGGTGTCCAGTTTGACGCAGATGATGCTGAAATTGTTGATGGAACATAGGGCCCTGGCTACATCTAAAACTCAATTGCAGAAAGAATTGACAGACGGTTAAAACTGTGCGGGGTATCACCCCCCATGTTGTCAGCAGTTCTGATGATTCTGTAGATGTCGCCTTGCACTCTCTCGAATCATCGGTCAAGTTTCCTGACACATTTGCTGGTGAGAAGGATGTTTCGTATGTTCAGGGAGAGTTGCAAAATTGTTGTTTTCACTTAGAAATCGATTCTCTGGGGATGAAAGTCAGCAGGTGGGAATAATTATTTCCTTACCTATGGAAGGTCCCCAATCTTGGTCTTTCTCATTGTCCGCTTCTGCCCCTGAACGGATTTTTGAGGCCCTAGGACTTATCTATGATGAACGAGACCATGTCATGGTGGCAGAGGATTCTATCATGGGTCTTGTTCAGGGAAAGCTGTCAGCCGAGTGGTATTACTCGGAGTTTAGACGATGGTCCCTGTTATGAATGGGTCACCGAGGAGGAGTGCAAACCCAAGAAGCCACAGAAAACCAGAGAGATTGGTAACTAAGCGGATTGCAGACCCCTAATCCTATCCACACAACTAGCAGTAGCCGTGGAGCGTACCTACGATGATCCTAGACGCCTCAGCACAGCTGGAGAGCTAACTAAGCCTAAAGCAAGAAAGGGGAAATCTAAACTGCCCCAGAGCAGACCCCAAAGGAATAGATAGTCCCCAAACATATATTGTCGGTGAGACAAGATGAAAACACAAACGCAGGTAGAAAAATAGACTGAGCAAATGATGGGGCCCACAATGACTAGACAGGACAGAAAAGGATAGACACTGTCTGCAATCACGCAAAAAACCATGCAAAAGGTGCAACACGCCTGATGCAAAAAACCCTGAAGTAACACGACTTCACCTCCCACTAAATCAGCACTCTGGTAGATTCTGAAAGCAGAGCAAATAGAGACCAATCTAACAGGGGACAAAACAAACTGGCACAAGCAGCAACATATGGGCGGTGATTCGGCACAGCCCCAGCCGGAGCTGGCTGACCCACACAAAGCAGGGATAGACAGAACCAGATCAAATGCAAATAGAAAAGCAAATGAATCACTTAGCTGGACCATGCAGGGAGAGAGCTGGATACGTCAGACCTCAGGAGGAACAGAAAGCAAAATTACCAGCAGGGATAGAGGGCGTCGGCTGTCTTAAATCCCAGCCTGAAACCCCAGATCTCCAATCGTACTCCTCATCATCAAGTCTCTGTCAATCAGATCAGCTCCATTACCTCCAGTAACCACTAGAGGGAGCCCAGAAAGAGAACCAGCAACCCCTCTGTCAAACCGACCAGCTCCACTACCGTCAGCAATACCCAGAGGGAGGCCAGAAAGCGAATTCACAAAAAATTATGCTACTGATTGGGTTGGCTTCGAACCCCTCTATTAAGTCTATAACTTAAGCAGAGAAATCTGGAGCTGGTGGCGGCGTGGTATGTTTTGGTTGGATTGGCTAGTTGGCAGTGACGGAAGGGTCTTATATGCTGATTGGGTGGCTGTGGCCAAAGCATTGATAATTCCCTCACTGCAGTGGCCTGATCGCCCGTGCACAACAAGCAGCCTGCCCGGTGACTAATTATCCTAGGTGTAGTTCCCTGACTGACCTGAGGATAAGGGGCTGCGAGTTCCAAAGTGGTACTGAGAAAGTGGGATATACATAAATCCCCGCAGTTCGTGGAAGGTTGTTAGCAGTGGTGGGGCATCCAAAATAACCCCCCTGCGATATCTTGTTAGGGCAAGACTAGCTTGCTGTCTTTTTTGTCACATGATGCCAGCGGTGGGATAACTAAGATAGGCCCCCACTGTGCCTGTGATAGCCATGTGTCGGCAGTGGGTCACATCCCTCCGTCTGCTGGCATACCCGTGTCAGCGGTGGGATTGTGACATATTGGTGGCAGCGGTGGGATCATGACATATTGGCGGCAGAGCGGTGGGATAATCATAGAGCATTAGTGATCTGGTTTGAGCAATCATTCCTCTCACTAAAAACCTGCAGGGGCCCTGCATCATAGTTTAGTTTTTGTTTACTAGTATTTACTAGTCCTGAGACAATTTTGTGTACTTGCGAGTATCCCGTCCCTTCTCTTCATTTTTCTTTTCTATCTTTTGTTTGGCAACCATGGCAGCAAAAGGAGAATGCTGGTTTGCACAGCAGAGGAGGGAAACTCTTGCTGGAATATGCACATACCGGGGCCTTGATGCCATGAACAAGAACAAAGGCCAACTGATCGCGGCTCTGGTACAGCTGGACAACGCCCAGAGCCCAGCGGACACAGAAGCTGACCCAAGTGACGATGGGGCTACAGCAGACGCTCCACTCCTGAGTGCTGGCCCTGCATGCAACCTGGACAGGTTGGACCCCTACCTGCAAGTGGCAATGGACGAACTCTCTGCCGAAGACCGTGACGGACGTCTGAAGCTGATCCAGCAAGCTCAGGAGAGAGCAGAGCAGCGAGCTGAGCGGGAGGTGGAGAGAGCCGAGCGGGAGGCGAGAGAGCCTATGAACTTGAGATGCTCCGGCAAGGGGGAACAACCCCCACAGCCCAGAGCAGTGAGCCCAGCAGCACTCAGAGTCCGATGCCCCGGCCAGAGCATTTTCCTGTGATGGAAACGGACGGAGACTTGGACACGTTTCTGCGGGCCTTTGTGAAAGCCTGCAGACAGTACCAGCTGCCTAGAGGACAATGGGCCATGCTGTTGTGAGTTTATTTTTCCCTTCACCGTTGAGGTCTGATGAACTCCCTCCTCTGGTGAAGGAAGGTAGTGAGGCTGATTACCAAACACCTGGGCAGCTAGATGATTACTGGGTGGCTGGAATTGAGGACTGGATATAAGGCAGTCGACGCCCTTCTGCCTTGCTGGTGATCCTGCTGGATTCTTGGAGACCAGTCTGATTCCTGCGTCTCAAAGCTAAGTTTTTCTGCTCTACTTTGTACACTTCAGTTTTGTTTTTGTTCTGCCTTGTTTTATGGGAGTTCTGCCATCCCCGGCCGGGGGTGAGCTGAATTCCATTTTTGTCTCTGATCTGTTGATCTTTTGCTCTGTCTTCAGAAAATACCTGATTGCTGATATAGTCTTTTGAAGCCTAGCGACTTCAGGGCCTGTTTTTCCTATCAGTCAGTTGGCTTATTTTGGATAGGGTTTTTGCGGATGGCAGACAGCGGCTTTCCTATCCTGTCCTATTTAGTTAGCTTGGGCCCCATCATTTGCTCAACCTATCTTTCTATCTGTGTTAGTGTTTTCATCTTGCTTCACTGTCATTATATGTTGGGGGCTGCCTATTGCTTTAGGGTCTGCTCTGGGGCAGTTTAGTTTTTCCCCTTTCTGTCTTTAGGCTATGCAGTTCTCCGGCTGTGATCGAGGGGTCTAGGGCAACGGAGGAACCCCCCACGGCTACTGCTAGTTGTTGTGGATAGGTTCAGGGGTCTGCAATCCGATAGCTGCCAACCTCTCTGGCTTTTCTGGACTTAGCTAGTATTTTGTTTTTCCTCCTTCGGTGACTCATCATAACACCATGCGCTTGACCCCAGGGCTAAAAGGCAAAGCTCTGGAGGCATTTGTTTCTCTCCTGCCAGAAGACAACAATGACTATGATGCCATCAAACAGACCCTGATCACCAAATACCGGCTGACACCCGAGGTGTACTGAAAGAAGTTCCGGAACCTCCAACGTGGCCCACACGATAGCTATAGCGATGTGGTGCAAGGACTCAGGACCCACTTTGGCCAATGTCTCCATGGACTGTCAGTTGATTCCTTTGAGCTGCTACGGGACCTGATGATCAAAGACCAGTTCCTGCATCTCTGCCCAGCTGAGGTCCGACAGTTCATAGTGGACCGAGAACCAACGATTGCGGACAAAGCTGCGCAGATTGCTGACAACTATGAGGCCAACCGGAGGCCAGAGACACGGAGGCCAATCACCGCCAGCTGGAGAGGAGGTAAGCCTGCAACCAACTCCAGTGCCCCTGCCAGCCGTCACTCCGGAGGCCCTGTCCCTGTGGCCAACGTCAGGCCTACATCAGACCCTCGCAGGTGTTGCAACTGCAGTCGGACTGGTCATATCAGTGCTACCTGTCCGGAAAAGCCGAAGACCCCCCCAGCCAAGGCCTATGGGCCTAACGCCTCTGTTCTTTTGGTGAGAGTTGTGGTTGGGAGGTTGGATGACAACGTTCAGCATGTCCAGGTGGGGGCCCATTTTTTTGCTACAGGCCTCAAGGACACCGGGGCTGAACGAACCCTCATCTGTCCTGAACTGGCGGCCCCTGAAGAGTTTATTGAGGGGTCACCAGGATTGGAGGCACCCATTGTCCCTTGCCAGTGGCCCGGGTTTTTCTTGATTGGGGTGCTGGGAGCAGGGTGAGGGAAGTGGGAGTATCTGAAAACCTGCCCACTGATGTTTTATTGGGGACTGATTTGGGGAGGATGGTGCCTACTACGTCCCTGACACCCCTCCTCAATCTGATAATAAGGGTAACGTTAACCCTGATGATGATGATGATGATGGGAAACTGAATGTGTTATCTGCTAATGCCTTGATGAGTAATGATGCAACTAATAACCATTCTTTCCTCAGGAATGATACTGATGGTGATGTGAATGTACCAAAGAAAACTGATAACCATTCTTTTCCTAGGAATGATGTGGATGATGATGATGTATCTGTGCCGACTGAACCTGTTAATCATTTCTTTGAAATGGTAGATGTGTCCACAGGTACCCAAGTGCTCAGCCACGTCGCTCTGCGGAGTGAGACGGCTGAGGAACCCCTAGCAGGAGCAAGCAACGGTGCTCAAGGAAATGGGGAGGTGCATGGGAGCCATGAGGAAGGTAATGCCATGCAACTGACCAGTGCCACAGAGGAAGGTAATGGGCCCATAAGCAGCACTGCTCCTGAAGTGTTGGGGGTGGATGGGGAGGTAGAGCCCATAACAGCGCCGACTGGTGGGTTTGTAGAAATCCCCAGGGAGACAGCACACATAGCAGCTGTCACGCGCAGTCAGAGTGCCCAGATCGCAGGTAGAGCCCTGCCTTCTGGACCCTCTTCTGCTACAGGAGAGTCTGAACCAGAGGTGAACCGAGAACAGGTTCCAGAGGGTCCCAGTGAGGAAGGGACCCTGACGTCACTTCTGGCTGCCTCCAGTCAGGAGTTCTAGGCCGCTCTGCACTCAGATACGCGCCTGGAGAAATTGAGAGACCTCGCCGAGACGCCCACCTCAAAGTCTGATAAGGAGAGGGTGTTCTGGGATGAGGAAGGTTGTACCGGGAGACAGTATCCGGAGAATCCCTAAAGGAGTGGTGGAGGGAAAGACAGCTGGTCATCCCCTATCAGTTCAGAACTGAGTTGTTGTGGATTGCCCATGAGATTTCACTCGCTGGACACTTGGGGATCAGAAAACAAAGGCACGGCTGTCTCAGCACTTCTATTGGCCCAAGATGAGGACAGATGTAACAAACTACTGCCGCTCCTGTACCACCTGTCAAAGAGTGGGTAAGGTGGGGCCTGCACTTAAGGCTCCCCTTATCCCTTTGCCAGTGATAGAGGAGCCTTTCCAGAGAATCGAGGTGGACATTGTGGGCCTGCTGGCCATCCCCAGCAGTTCTGGAAAGCAATACATCCTCACCGTGGTAGACTACGCTACCCGGTACCCAGAGGCAGTAGCTCTGTCTTCAACCAGGGCAGATAAGTTGGCTGATGCACTGGAGACCATCTTTTCAAGGGTAGGATTTCCTAGGGAGATGCTTACCGATCAAGGGACGCAATTCATGTCTCGCCTAATGGAGGCTCTCTGTAAGAAAATGCAGGTAAAGCACCTGGTATCGAGTGTGTATCACCCAAAGACCAATGGTTTGTGTGAACGCTTCAACGGTACCCTCAAACAGATGCTCCGCATGCTGGCTGAGACCCAAGGGCGCGACTGGGAGCGGTACCTCCCACACCTGCTGTTCGCTTACAGAGAAGTTCCGCAGGCCTCGACGGGGTTCTCTCCCTTCGAGCTCCTCTATGGCAGGCGAGACCAGAGACCCCTTGGGTTGATAAGAGAATCCTGGGAAGATGAGCCAAACCCCACAGAAGTGTCCATCGTGGATTATGTAATGCGCTTCCGTGACAAGATGCGGACCTTGACGCAGTTGGTGCATGACAACATGACACAGGCTTAGGCTGACCAGAGGCACTGGTACGACCAGAACGCCCGGGATCGGACCTACCAGATGGGTGAAAAGGTGTAGGGGCTGGTCCCCGTACCAACAGATAAGCTTCAGGCAGCCTGGGAAGGCCCATACGTCGTCCACCAACAGCTCAACCCTACGTGGTCACGCTTGACCATGCTCGGGGTAGGCGCAAGGCCTTTCACCTCAACATGCTGAAGGCTCACCACGAACGTGAAGCTTGCATCCTACCGGTCTGCAACCTGCCCGAGGATGGGGAGGAAGATTCCCCTCCTGGACAGGCTGGCCCAAGCCAAGGCCAATGGGTCCATTGAGGACATGGAGGTAAGTGCCTCCTTGACCGTACCCCAGCGGTCGCAGTTGTTGGCCACCCTGGAACCCTTCCGGGCCATGTTCAACAACTGACCTGGGAGGACCGAGTTAGTTGTTTCATGAGGTGGACACCGGGAATCATGCCCCACTACAGCGAACACCTTATCGGATCTCTGAGGAGGTGCAACAGGTTCATGCGCCAAGAGATCGATGAGATGTTAAGGCTGGGGGTGATTCGATGATCAAAGAGCGCGTGGGCCTCACCTGTAGTCCTCGTGCCTAAAAAGGATCGGACCACCCGGTTCTGCATGGACTACAGGGGGCTCAACGCCATCACAACCTCTGATGCACACCTGATGCTGCGCATCGAAGATCTGCTTGAGCGGTTGGCGAAAGCAAAATACATATCCATCATGGATTTGAGTCGGGGATACTGGCAGATTCCCCTGAGCCCTGAGGCGCAGAGGAGAAATCTGCCTTTATCACCCCCTTTGGACTGTATGAGGCCACAGTCAGGCCCTTCGGCATGAAATGCCCATGCCACTTTCCAGCGGATGCTCAACCACCTGCTCCGGGGACTGGAGGAGTACGCTGTGGCATGCTTGGATGACATTGCCATCCTCAGTTCCACCTGGAAGGAACACCTTCAGCATCTCCAGGAGGTGCTCAAGCATCTTCACCAGGCAGGCCTGACTATCAAGCCGGGAAAGTGCCAGATGGGCATGAGTGAGGTCCACTACCTGGGGCACCGGGTAGGCGGGGGTTCCATGAGTCCGGAGCCAGAGAAAGTGGATGCAATCATGTCCTGGCCCACCCCCAGGACCAAGAAACAGGTGAAGTCCTTCTTGGGCACTGCAGGGTACTATAGGCGGTTTGTACAGAACTATAGTGCCCTTGCAAAACCCTTCACTGACCTCACCAAGCAGAGGCTACCCCAAATAGGCAACTGGACAGATGGCTGCGAGGCAGCCTTCCAAGCTGTGAAAACAGCCTTGTGTAACTCTCCAGTGTTGAAAGCATTGACAGCAGTCGCCCGTTCCTGGTACAGACCAACGCCAGCAAGTTTGGCCTCGGTGCTTTGCTCAGCCAGGTCGACTCGGGGAACCTGGAGCACCCTGTGTTGTACCTGAGCCGGAAACTTTTGCCGAGGGAAGTGGCATACTCCACAATTGAGAAGGAGTGCCTGGCCATTGTGTGAGCACTGCAACGTTTGCAGTCCTACCTGTACGGGCGCACCTTCACGGTGGTAATCGACCACAACCCTCTGAGCTGGCTGCACACAGTGTTCGGAACCAATGGAATGTTGCTCCGCTGGAGCCTTGCCCTTCAACAGTACAACTTTACCGTACAACACAAAAAGGGCAGCGAGCATGGTAATGCCGATGGGTTGTCATGCCGGGTCGAACCCGCTGAGGTGCACATGGTGGATTACCGTCAGGTTATGCCTCCGTAGCGCACTCTAACAGGGGGAGGTGTAATGTTTAAGTAAGATACGATTTTGCAGAACATTCTAAAATCTCCCATTGCTAGTCTACTGATGATATTGTAGCCTGTCACAGCTGCAGATGTGATCCTCCCCCCCTCCTTAGCAGTGTGTGTGTGTCCCCTCTGCCTGCTGGTAATAGGACACCAGCATTTCTCTCCTCTCCACAGCTAAGGAATGTTGATTAGCTAAGAGAAAGAATTATTTTGTTTGAAGCCATGAGGCGAATACAAATATTGGGAGATATTAAAAGAAGCCTAGCGCGGGCTCCGGTCGCGACAGAAAAATGAAGCGGACATTTCTGCGATATGCGCGGACCCGGCTTCACTATGGCTCTTGCAAAGTTCTAGCACCCCCAGAAACTGAGAAATGGGTTCCTTCTAAATGGTGTGTCATAAATACTGCATGTTTGGCTTTGTTTTATTGTATTCAATGAACTGCAACAAATGATACCATGGGCTTGTTTATACGAGGTACCCTCTGCGTGATATGGTTATTATAGGTTCTGTAGTTAAATTGTAACTTAGAGAAAAGTGGCCGACCCTCTCCAAACTGCCCCTCTGGTGATGTAACCGACCCTAGGCTATAAGATATCCCCCCTTAAAATTCCTGAGTTCTGCCAGTGACTTCATGCCAAGAGGTTCGCAGATGAATGGGGATGTATGACTGGCTGCTCCTCCCCCAGCCACATGGCTTGCCTAAAGACCATTAAGCAACTGTAAGTGTTGATCTATGTTAACCCCTTAACCCCAAGGGGGGTTTGCACGTTCATGACCGGGCCAATTTTTACAATTCTGACCTCTGTCCCTTTATGAGGTAATAACTCTGAAACGCTTCCATGGATACTGGTGTTTCTCGTGACATATTGTACCTCATGTTAGTGGTAAATTTCATTCAAATAACTTGCGTTTATTTGTGAAAAAAATGGAAAATTTTGAAAATTTTGCAATTTTCCAACTTTGAATTTTTATGCCCTTAAATCACAGGCGCACAAAAAACTTAATAAGTAACATTTCACTTATGTTTACTTTACATCAGCACAATTTTGAAACCAAAATTTGTTTTTGTTAGGAAGTTATAAGGGTTAAAAGTTGACCAGCGATTTCTCATTTTTGCCACACCATTTTATTTTTACGGACCACATCACATTTGAAGCCACTTTGAGGGGTCTATATGATAAAAAATGCCTAAAAGTGACACCATTCTAAAAACTGCACCCCTCAAGGTGCTCAAAACCATATTCAAGAAGTTTATTAACCCTTCAGGTGCTTCACAGGAATTTTTTGAATATTTCAAAAAAAATGAACATTTACCTTTTTTTCACAAAAAAATTATTCAGGTCCAATTTTTTTTATTTTACTAAGGGTAACAGGAGAAATTGGACTACAAAAGTTATTGTGCAATTTGATCTGAGTACGCTGATACCTGATATGTGGGGGGGGGACCACTGATTCAGCACATGGCAGAGCTCAGAAGGGATGGAGCGCCTGTTAACTTTTTCAATGCAAAATTGGCTGGAATTCAGATCGGATGCCATGTCACATTTGGAGAGCCCCTGATGTACCTAAACAGTGGAAACCCCACACAAGTGACCCCATTTTGGAAACTAGACTCCGCAAGGAACTTATCTAGATTTGTGGTGAGAACTTTGAACCCACAAGGGCTTCACAGAAGTTTAGAACATACAGCCGTACAATTAAAAAATCATATTTTTTCCACAAAAATGATCTTTTCACCCCCAATTTTTATTTTCCCAAGGGTACCAGGACCCTAAAAGTTATTGTGCAATTTTTCCTGAGTACACTGATACCCTATATGTGGGTGTAAATAACTATTTGGGCGCATGGCAGAGCTCGGAAGGGAAGCAGCGCCATTTGACGATTTTGGCTGGAATTGAGATTTGTTAGCGTAGTGCTAGGCAAGGCGGGTTTCCTGGAGTGGACTCTCTGGACCGTGGCACCGAGGGGCCCCGGACGAGCAACCTGATGGGACCGACCCCTATACAGGGACCGCTAGGAGCAGGCCCAGGGGTTCGAATGCCACGGCAGCCGAAACCAAGAGGGGCGGCTCGGAATGGACTGGAGTGAGACAGAGGACCTAGTCCCACGAGCACAGGGAAGGCATAGGCCTCGTCCCTATGTTGAGACGAGGTGGAGATAGGACGTTGTTGTTGAAAAGAAAGGAGTTGAAGTGGATCTCAACTCTAGATACATTGCAGCCGAAGGGCTTGAATCTTGAATACAACTTGCAAATTTGCATTAACTAATCCATAGTAGCCTTAACAGCATCATTCTTTTGGTTTTTTGATAGCGGTTTTGATTTTTGATATTTTTTATTTCTTTTATAGGTTGGTGCGTTGATGTGACCGGGGGACATGGGGACTGAATTGTCTTGAAATTCTGTGGATTGTGATTAAATCGACATATATGTTTTTTGGTCCATTCCCCGTGCCCTCTTGTCTGTACACTGTGGTGTTATAATAAAGTTATTTCTTTTTTCTGTTGCTCTGTTTATATTTTTTACATAGGTCCCTGATAATCTAATATACTTTTTATGAGTATCAATATATGATAGATTGGGGTTTTAGACCATTGGATTATGGTAGCTGAACTTTTCTTCTGTGGACACCATTATAGGATTCCCTTTTGCGAGAGTCATGTACCAGTATATATACGTGGCTACGGTCATGTTACTATATGAGTCAATATTGGTTTCTACTTACTTTGTGGAATACTGATTGACATTATTAGAAGGTGGGGTCATTAGTCCCTTCCTGTTTACAACTACGTTGCTGCCAGTATTTTGGCAACCTGACTGATTATATATTTAAACCGTTTTGGGTCTCTTGTATATTGGTTCCCTCACTGGTTATTTAGCAGGTATGTTGAATGCCCTTTTGAATCGCTATAAACCCGCTGGATGTAATTTCTTTTTATATGTGGATGCATATATTTGAAATTCGGCGAGTGCGGTCATGTGATCTCTCCATGGGACCGCTCCATGATGTGGTTGGTGGAGGTGTGATCATGTGACTTGTCACGTGACCGTTTGCAGTGGATTGTGGGTGCCCTGAGTACAGACCATTTGGTATTATGGAGCTCCGGTGCGCATGCACGATCCCCTGTTGCGGTATCGCGTGAGTGAGCTGTATCATTTCCTATGCGACAGCGGGTGACGTCACCCGATTACTCAGAGGGTGATGACATGGAACGCCAGTGAAGGGAAGTTCAGCACTCAGGTCTGTGCTGATAATTTTGATAGGCTATTGATTTTTGGCGCCTGATAAAAAATTATAATCATTGGCAGAGGTGGTTGGTTGTTAACACCCTATGTATGAATGTTGTTCATTGGTGGGGGGTTGCTAGGCGATATAGGAATGCGAACATCCCTTTGGTTGCCATTTATTTATTTATTATCACCATGTGCTAGTATGCTGTACAATTTTTGTTTAATGTTATATGTCTGTATGTGCACTATATTATTATATATGTATAATGTAATCTATATGTTTTATTTGTATTGTTTTATGCTATTTCATACAATGTGGGCGGATACTTGCTACGGATTGGCCACATTGGCCTATTTAAGACTGCCATATCCTGCTGTATGCTATGCTTGATAAAGACCATGTGATGGTCGAAACGTCGCATTTTGTCATGGCACAATAAATGTTTATATATTTTTCACCCGGATGAGATGCTGTTCTTCTTCATCATTAAGATCGGACACCATGTCGCGTTTGCAAAGCCCCTGATGTACCAAAACAGTGGAAACCTCCCACAAATGACACCATTTTGGAAACTAGACCCACCAAGGAACTTATCTAGATGTGTTGTGAGAGCTTTGAACCCCCAAGGGCTTCACAGACGTTTATAACGTTCAGCCGTACAATTAAAAAATCATATTTTTTCCACAAAAATGATCTTTTCACCCTCAATTTTTATTTTTCCATGGGTAACAGGACCCCAAAAGTTATTGTGCAATTTGTCCTGAGTACGCTGATACCCCACATGTTGGGGTAAACCACTATTTGGGCGCATGGCAGAGCTCGGAAGGGAAGCAGCGCCATTTGACTTTTTTGACTGGAGTTGGGACCGGACGCCATGCCGCGTTTCGAAAGCCCCTGATGTGCCTAAACAGTGGAAACCCCCAACAAATGACACCATTTTGGAAACTAGACCCTCCAAGGAACTTATCTAGATGTGTGGTGAGCACATTGAACCCCCAAGGGCTTCACAGAAGTTTATAATGCCCGGGCGTGAAAATAAAAAAATTGTATTTTTTCACACAAACATGATCTTTTAGTCCCCAATTTTTTTATTTTCCCAAGAGTAACAGGAAAAATTGGACCCCAAAAGTTGTTGTCCAATTTGTCCTGAGTATGCTGATACCCCATATGTGGGAGAAAACTACTCTATGGGCACACGTCAGGGCTCGGAAGGGTAGTAGTGACATTTTGGAATGCAGACTTTGATGGAAGGGTCTGCGGGTGTCATGTTGCCTTTGGAAAGCCCCTGATGTACCTAAACAGTGGAAACCCCCCTGTGATGGTGTGATATGTTATGTGGATATCATTTTTTGTATATTCCTATTTTTAACAATTCCAGTTATTTTCATAGTGTTTTTCTTATTACATTGTAAGACTACAGCCTCACTGTATCTGTCTCTTGACCCCCTGTAGTGCATTAATCCCTAAGGCCCTTTGTTCTCCTCTGGGAGGCCTGGAAACCGTCTCAACTTGTTTGATTACCCCTGGACAAGGAAGGGGGTGGGGGGAAGAACAGCAGCTGGACAAGTCAGTTCCGGTGTGGACAGGATCGTGTACAGACAGCACTTCAGAGAGAGAAGGACCCATTTTATCCTCTGGTGCTAGAGTTTTGGAATCTCATTTCCCTGGACATTTTATCCTGATACTGGACTGCATTCTTATTCTGGACTATCTTATCCTTTGTGTGGTGGACTGAATAGGGACCTTTTTGTATTTTTACCTTGGAATTGTTCACTCTTCGCTTGCTCATTTGATTGTGTGATACCTGAGAAGGACCCCGTGACAACTGGTGGCAGCAGTGGGATCAACAGAGCATCACCCAATGGAGAACCACCCACAGAGTGAGTACAGAAATTGGACTGTATGCAGTTTACAGGAGAGAGCCAGAGACCTGGGCCTGAACTACCAGGGACTGACTAAAGAGGCCTTAATCGATCTACTGGTGGGCGCTAGCCCGGCCACCTCCTCCCAGATGTCTGAAGGACGAGCACTGGAGACAAGGATCCTCATCCAGAAAAGCCAGTGGTTGGTGTGGTATGAAGAAGAGATGGCGGTTCTGGGCACCGGCGTCTCTCAGGAGTTCAAGTAGGAGGCTGCCCGCCGGGCACAGCAGAGACAGGAAGCAATGGAGCTTGAAAAAGGGAGTAACGCAATGTGGAGTGTAACCCCAACAATCCGGGAGCCTGTACGGATCACCCGGACAGAGTTTAAGCCATTTGATGAGGCTTCTGGAGATGTGGAGGGGTTCTTCAAAGACTTTGAGCAGCAGTGTGCTGTGATGGAGGTGCCCCACTCTAGCTGGATGCGTTTGTTAGTGGGGCTCCTGAATGGAAGCATGGCGGAGGCTTACCGAACCATTGATGCACTGCGGAATCGGGACTATAACATTGTAAAGCGGACTATCCTGGATTACCATGCTATCACCCCTGACTCATATAGGGCCAAGTTCCGAGACCTCCCATGCACCATGGGGGGATCGTTTAGGATGTATGCACATAAGATGTCCGAGGCATGTCGGAGATGGCTGGAAGCAGAAAACGCCTTTACTGTGGAAGATGTTATACAGGCGTTCCTTATAGAACAATTTCTTGCCAAGTGCCCAGCAGAGGTACGGGAATGGGTCCGGGAGCGCACGCCGTGTACCGTGGATAGAGCTGCAGCCCTGGCCGATGAAGCCCTTACTATCCGGCCGCAATGGAGGAGGCTTCTGACCAATGAACCACGGCCTGCTCCCGCGCCCCGTCCCCCTCCAATTATATCTGCCCTTCCACCTAGTCGCAAGCCGATGACAATCACGCCTCAGAATCCTAGGCCCCAACAGTTCCGACCACGACCTGGGGGTATCACAGAGAGGAGGTGTTATGGGTGTGGTCAACCTGGACATTTGCAGTCTGGCTGTCCCTCCAGGAATCGGAGGGAGCCCCACGCAGCCCCACCTCGTCCAGTGCATCTTGTACATTCCACCACACCTGAGGAAGAGCTACCACCACCCCCACCAGAGTGGACCACCAACCACGGCACCATAGATACCCCTCCTGGAGTGTACGGACTCCGGCCTCTATCCTTTAGCTACTCAGAGCAACGGCAACGCCACCTGCAGGATGTCTTTATTGATGGATACAAAGTGTCAGGATTTAGAGACACGGGGGCATTCTTGACTATCGCTGACCCCCGTGTGATTCGACCCGAGGCAATTTACCAGGGTCCGGGAATTCCCATTGTCCTGGTGGGGGGTGCCCGCAAATATATACAGCGAGCTTCTTTGCGTTTGGATTATGGTTGTGGAGAAAAACTGTGTTGGATTGGAGTTATGGGAGGACTTCCTGCAGATATCCTCCTTGGGAATGACATTGGGGAGTTACAGTGCCAATTTGTGGGAGCAGTCACCCGACTACAGGCCCTTAAAGCACTACGTCATCCGGACCCCACCAGGGAGCAACCACCACGAACCGCATCAGAGTCGGTAAGCAATACTTTCGCTGCTACTACATTGGGAGAGTCTTGGGACAGAGAGGAGTTTAGGAGAGAAATAGAGGGTGACACTACCTTAGCAGCCCTTAGGCGAAAGGCAGAAACTGGGCACATGGGAGATAATGGGGATGGCTTCACTCGAGAAAGCGGACTGTATTATCGTGTAACAAAGGGCAGTGACCAGGGCAACCCTGACGCAACGACCAGGCAACTCATTGTCCCTCAGAAGTACAGGGCACAGCTACTTCAACTGGTCCATGACATCCCCTTGGCTGGGCATCAAGGGAGAAAAAGGACCAAAAAGAGACTCACCCAAAGTTTTTACTGGCCGGGCGTCTCGCAGTCAGTAGCGCATTATTGCCGCACCTGCGATGTGTGCCAGCGAATGCGGCATCCAGGAGCTCGACATAAGGTACCCCTGCAATCCCTGCCCATAATTGAGGAACCATTTCAGTGTGTAGCCGTCGACATCATAGGTCCTCTTGCCCACCCCAGCAGGTCGGGGAAAAAATATATCCTGACCGTGGTGGACTATGCCACTAGGTATCCTGAAGCTGTGGCCCTGTCCAGTATTACACCAGTAAAGGTAGCCGAGGCCCTTGTTACCATCTTTACCCGGGTAGGGTTTCCTAGTGAAATATTGTCAGATCAAGGCACTCAGTTCATGTCAGATCTGGTCCAGTCCCTATGGCATACCTGTGGTGTTCGACCCATTCGCACCACCCCATACCACCCGCAGACCAACGGACTATGTGAACGCTTTAATGGAACCCTAAAAAATATGCTGAGGGCTCTTGTTGACGTTGAAAAAGACTGGGAAAAGTACCCGCCACATCTCCTCTTCGCCTATCGTGAGGTTTCCCAAGAGTCCACAGGGTTCTCTCCCTTCGAACTACTGTTTAGCTGGAAGGTCCATGGGCCTCTCACTCTTCTGAAAGAACATTTGGAGGGAGACATCTCAGATACCGGAATGCCCATCGTTCCCTATGTTCTAGAGCTCAGAGACCGTCTCGCCCAGCTAGCTACCTTCGCTAAAGAACATCAGCGAATGGCCCAGTGCAGACAAAAAACCCGGTATGACCGTAATGCCAGGAACCAGGAATTTATGGAAGGACAGCAAGTGCTCATGATTACTGCTTCCCCAGCCAACAAGCTTCAAGCAGTGTGGGAAGGCCCTTATCAGGTTGTCAAGAAAATTAATGACACTAACTATGTTATAGCCCTGGACTCTAGTGGTCGACGACAGAAAACCGTCCACATTAACATGCTGAAAGACTACCAAGACCGATCTCTGCCTGTTCTAGCTGTCTGCCACCCCCCTAGTGATACCGCCGATGACGAGTATCTCCCAGATCTCCTCCAGGTTGCCCAAGCGGGAGGATCACTGGAACAAGTGCCCCTGGGCTCCCATTTATCGGATATAAAAAAGGACGATATTGTCGCCGTACTAAGGCCGAGGGCTTCTGCTTTCTCCTCAAAGCCGGGGAAGACTACTCTCACCAGCCACCATGTGGAAACCCCCGGACAACGCCCCATCCAGCAGGCTGCCTACCGGGTTCCAGAGGCTGTTCAAGGCATGATAAAGAACGAACTGGAGGAGATGAAACAACTGGGAGTTATTCAGCCATCTCACAGTTCTTGGGCCTCTCCTGTCGTCCTGGTCCCCAAGAAGGATGGTACAACACGATTCTGCGTTGATTACAGACGACTAAATGATGCCACCAAGAGTGATGCTTATCCCATGCCCAGGATTGATGATCTATTGGATCGTCTGGCCAGTGCCCAATTTGTGACCACGTTAGACTTGAGCAAGGGGTACTGGCAGATAACCCTAACGGAGGACGCTCGGGAGCGCTCAGCCTTCATTACTCCATTTGGGCTTTATGAGTTCCTGGGAATGCCCTTTGGGATGAAAACTGCCCCCGCTACTTTCCAGAGACTGGTGGATCGACTGTTACAACAATGTCAGGACTTTGCCTGTGCTTACTTAGACGACATTGCCATTTTTAACACAACCTGGGAGGAACATCTTAAACACTTGGGCATAGTGCTGGACTGTATCCTTACTGCAGGACTGACCATTTGCCCTGATAAGTGCCAAATAGGGATGGCTGAGGTGCAGTACCTCGGGCATAGAGTAGGGGGTGGGACACTAAGGCCTGAGCCTGCCAAGGTGGAAGCCATTAGCAACTGGTGTAGACCCCAGACTAAAAAGCAGGTACTTGCATTTTTAGGAACTGCTGGTTACTATCGTGAATTTGTTTCTAACTTCAGCACCTTGGCCGAGCCCCTAACCGACCTGACCCGCAAGAGCATGCCTAGGAATGTGACGTGGACGGCGGCATGCAAGGATGCCTTTTCAGCGTTAAAGACTGCCCTCGTCACTGCTCCTGTCTTGGCTGCCCCAGATTATAAACGCAGGTTCCTCGTGCAGACAGATGCATCCACCTTTGGGATTGGGGCAGTACTTAGCCAAGTGAACGCCGCCGGAGAAGAACATCCTGTTGCTTTTGCCAGTCGGAAACTACTGGATCGGGAAGTTGCCTAGGCCACTATTGAAAAGGAGTGCCTTGCCATCGTATGGGCGCTAAAAAAATTGCAGCCCTACTTGTACGGCAGAGACTTTATAATTGTTACAGACCACAATCCCTTCACATGGCTGAATCGCATATCAGGGGACAATGGAAGATTGCTGCGGTGGAGCTTGTCCTTACAACCCTACAGCTTCTCCATCCAATACAAGCGGGGAAGCCAACACCAGAACACCGATGGACTGTCTCGACAAGAAGAACCATAGGCTCCCCAGGCCAACCTACCCCTGCCACTGTACAAGGAACTATAAATAACTTAGCAATGTGGACTAAAGTGAGCAGGCCAGAGGTCTGTGTAGACTTCATGGCGTGCTCACTTATTATGGGGGGGGAGAGGTTGTGATGGTGTGATATGTTATGTGGATATCATTTTTTGTATATTCCTATTTTTAACAATTCCAGTTATTTTCATAGTGTTTTTCTTATTACATTGTAAGTCTACAGCCTCACTGTATCTGTCTCTTGATGACCCCCTGTAGTGCATTAATCCCTAGGGCCCTTTGTTCTCCTCTGGAAGGCCAGGAAACCGCCTCAACTTGTTTGATTACCCCTGCACAAGGAAGGGGATGGGGGGAAGAACAGCAGCTGGACTAGTCAGTTCCGGTGTGGACAGGATCGTGTACAGACAGCACTTCAGAGAGAGAAGGACCCATTTTATCCTTTGGTGCTAGAGTTTTGGAATCTCGTTTCCCTTGACATTTTATCCTGATACTGGACTGCATTCTTATTCTGGACTATCTTATCCTTTGTGTGGTGGACTGAATAGGGACCTTTCCATTAGAGTTGAGCGACTTTTGTTTTTTTAGGGTCGCGTTTCGTTTCGTGAAACCCGACTTTTCCAAAAGTCGGGTCGAGCAAGATCGTCCGATTATAGGGAAAAGTCGGGGTCGTCCCGAAACACGAAACCCAATGTAAGTCAATGGGGAATAAAAGTCGGCAGTGAGAGGAGGACAGGAAACACACCTACAGTGCCCATTTGAATGCCAAAAGCATCATTTCTTCTTACTTAAGCTTGTCAACCTTAATTAACTTCATAATACAAGTTACGCACTGAAAAATGGGGGTTATTTGGCTAAAGTTGTGGGCGGGGGGGCTGGCTCCAGGTTTTCATGTGCCCTGGGCGAAAGAGCGCCCCTTTAACACATACCACAACTCATCATGCTCCGATACGGCAGAGAAATAGCGGTATAGTACAATGAAAAATACTTCACTTTTTACATCTCATGACAAGGCCCATCTATTTCTCCATACAGAATCATTGGTCCCATATAATGTTTGAAACAGTATATGATGAGCTCCACATAATGCTACAGTATATGTTGGTCCCCATGGATGAAGCTCCACTGTCTTATGGGCCCAAATAATGCTCCAAACATAATGGGCCCCATTTCTAATTCTCTAGTGTATAATGGGCCCTGTAAATGCTGCTCCAGTGTCTGATGTCCACCTTTGGAATGTTCCAGTGTATGGTGGGCCCCATCTATCATTCTCCAGAGTATAGTGCTCCCCAAAAATTGCTGTCCCAACATTGAAAACAATCAAATAAGTCTCCTCGCTAGGGAATCCCTGTACTAGTCTGGACTCCTCGTCGTGCCCATCTTCCATCTCACTGCACAGTATTTCAACCTTGCAAGTGCTGTGATCCTGAGCAAGCAGGGGGGGCCCACTCGTTGGCGATGGCACTGGCACAGGGCCTCTGATAGTACGGTGGTGTGTCTGATGGCGGGTGGGCCGAACCTGCACTTTCATCTGCAGCTTCCTCTTTGTCACCGTGTAAGATGGAACTGTATATGGGAAGGGTAACCTGAGTTTCATCATGGTCAGATTCAGGCCGTGTAGCGTGCGAGGGGAATGTAGTGGTCTGGGTCAATGTACCAGCAGATTCATCGAGCAGTGGCTGGGCATTAGTGCACTTGTGTCGCCCCCAGGAGTACGGTCGCCACAGTGGCATTACCTTCTTCCTAGGGAGTGTGATGTCATGCTTGGGAGCAACGAACGATCTCTCTAGCAGGTTAACTGATTGGGCGGCGTTATTCCCACGAGTCATGACCCTCCAAACAGCGTTCATGAAGGCAAAGTGTTTGTTTTACGTGGGCAGTATGGTTGCAAAGCTGAACCTTAAAGGAATGTCCAGAAGGGCACCACCAGGAGTGGAGCCTACGGTTAAATTCGACTCCACCTGGGAAACCTCAACCATGCCAGCTACAGAACAGATGCACACATTGCAAGCTTAATTCCGTTAACGAACGAGACTCCGTCATGCCCCGCGGTCCGAGTCCGGCTTACTAGAGGGACACGTGAGGCTCTGGAACATGAGATTGGCCAATAACTGGTGTGTCATGCCCTTACATGTCCATGGCTGCATGTGCGCTACACTGAAAAGGCCAGCGTTTGTCGCTTACAGGTGCAGATAACCCGCTGAACAAGGTTAGTGATGGGGATCACTGATTACAATTATTACCCGCGAACAATGATTTCCCAGTAAGTGCAGGTTAACTGCAGTTCCGGAATTAGGCCTAACCGTCATTCCTGAAAAAAAGAAAAACTTACGTGTGCAAACCACAGGTGCTGTAGCTTGCTTAACAGCTCGCCAGCCGTTCTCACGCCCAGTATGGATTACACGTGATTGCACAAAGGTTAGAAAGGGTACCGTATCCCCAGATAACATGTATGGATAGCGTACACATTCAAAATATATGTCTCAGGAGGCAGGCTCAGACGGTGTTAGACCCAGTATGGATTGCACGTGATTGCACAAAGGTTAGAAAGGGTACCGTTTCCCCGGATAACATGTATGGATAGCGTACACATTCAAAATATATGTCTCAGGAGGCAGGCTCAGACGGTGTTAGGCCCAGTATGGATTGCACGTGATTGCACAAAGGTTAGAAAGGGTACCGTATCCCCGGATAACATGTATGGATAGCGTACACATTCAAAATATATGTCTCAGGAGGCAGGCTCAGACGGTGTTAGGCCCAGTATGGATTGCACGTGATTGCACAAAGGTTAGAAAGGGTACCGTATCCCCGGATAACATGTATGGATAGCGTACACATTCAAAATATATGTCTCAGGAGGCAGGCTCAGACGGTGTTAGGCCCAGTATGGATTGCACGTGATTGCACAAAGGTTAGAAAGGGTACCGTATCCCCGGATAACATGTATGGATAGCGTACACATTCAAAATATATGTCTCAGGAGGCAGGCTCAGACGGTGTTAGGCCCAGTATGGATTGCACGTGATTGCACAAAGGTTAGAAAGGGTACCGTATCCCCGGATAACATGTATGGATAGCGTACACATTCAAAATATATGTCTCAGGAGGCAGGCTCAGACGGTGTTAGGCCCAGTATGGATTGCACGTGATTGCACAAAGGTTAGAAAGGGTACCGTATCCCCGGATAACATGTATGGATAGCGTACACATTCAAAATATATGTCTCAGGAGGCAGGCTCAGACGGTGTTAGGCCCAGTATGGATTGCACGTGATTGCACAAAGGTTAGAAAGGGTACCGTATCCCCGGATAACATGTATGGATAGCGTACACATTCAAAATATATGTCTCAGGATGCAGGCTCAGACGGTGTCAGGCACAGTATGGATTTGACGGCCCAGATTACACAGCGGAGGAGCAGGGAGAGGTAAAGATTGCAAATGCTGGGGCCCTGCCCAAGCAAGGGGGGCCCACTCGTGGGCGTCGGTACTGGCACTGGGCCCCTCATAGTACAGCGGTGTGTCTGACGGCGGGTGTGCACCACCACCGTCAGAGACACTTGATTGCACTATGAGGGACCCTGTGCCAGTGCCCGCGCCCAAGAGTTGGCCTACCCACCTGTCCAGGGCAACGGCACTCGCGCGGTGTCGTGCGCTAGGTGGTGACCCCGGCCATGGGGGGGGAGGCAGCACAGTTAGGGAGTTTTAGAAAGTGGCATATGTTGATGTTGGACATTCAGCTGATGCAAAAGGCGAAATAGGTCAAGTCCCAGGAAGAGGTGGACCAAAGCAAGCCATTTTTCTGTCACCCTATGTGTCATCAGGGGAAGGTGGGACAAAATCCTTGGAAACCCATGCATGGTTCATTTTAATGAAGGTTAGATCATCCACATTTTGGGTTGACAGACGGGTCCTTTTTTCTGTCAGGATTGATCCAGCTGCACTGAAGACTCTTTCCGATAGCACACTTGCAGCTGGGCAAGCGAGCTCCTGTAAGGCATATTGTGCCAATTCAGGCCAGGTGTCCAGTTTAGCGGCCCAATAGTCAAAGGGGAATGACCTGTGTGGGAGAACATCGATATGGGAGGAAAAGTAGTTTGTAACCATGGTTGACAACTGCTGTCTCCTGTCACTTTCCATCGATGCAGTATTACCAGTTGTGTGAGCGGTATTTGAAAAATCAGTCCACAACATTGTCATGAAACCCCCGTCTCCAACGGCACTTCTGCTGTGTGCACCACGAACACCTCTGCCAAGCTGCCCCCGGCCCGTACGGCTCGTGTGAGAACCATCACCGCTGCTGTGTGCTGGAAATGCCTCAAGCAACCAATTTACCAGAGTTGCTTGTTTATTAGCCAATATTAGGTCAAAGTTCTCCTGTGGCATGATGTTTTGTAATTTGCCTTTATAGCGTGGATCCAGGATGCTGGCCAACCAGTAGTCGTCATCGTTCATCATTTTGGCAATGCGGGGGTCCCTTTTTAGGATCCGCAAGGCATAATCTGACATGTGGGCCAATGTTCCCGGTGTCAATGATGCACTGCGAGTGCTGGTTGGAGGAGCACTTTCTGGCAAATCCACATCCCTCCAGTCACGCACAAACCCTGTACCAGACCTTGCCACGCCAACATTTTCACTTGCCCCACGAGATGCATCCTCCTCCCCTAAGTAATCATCCCCATCATCATCCTCCTCCTCCTCTTCTTCCTCCACCTCGTCCAGGAGAGGTCCCTGAGCAGACAATGGCTGAATGTCATCAAGGATTCCCTCTTCCTCTTCCTCCTCATCAACATTGGCTGCAGACGCCTGCTCCTTAAGGTGCGTCAAAGTTTGCATGAGCAGACGCATAAGTGGGATGCTCATGCTTAGGATGGCGTCGTCTGCGTTTACCAGCCGTGTGCATTCCTCAAAACACTAAAGGACTTTACAGAGGTCTTTCAGCTTCGACCACTGCACACCTGTCAACTCCATGTCTGCTCTCAAAGTGCCTGGCCGTGTATCCTCCCACAAATGCATTATGGCCTGCCTCTGCTCGCACAGCCGCTCCACCATGTGCAGGGTGGAGTTCCACCTTGTTGCAATGTCGATAATGAGGCGGTGGTTGGGAAGGTGGAGCAATCGCTGCAGCTTCTGCATACGAACGGAGTGTACAGGCGACCGGCGGATGTGCGCGCACAGTCTTCGCACCTTCTGGAGCAGGGCTGTTAACTCCGGATAATTTTTGAGGAAGCACTGCACCACCAGGTTCAAGGTGTGAGCCAAGCAAGGCATGTGGCTGAGTTTTGAAAGGGCTATGGTTGCCACAAAATTACGGCCGTTATCACTAACTACCTTGCCTGCCTCAAGATGTACACTGCCCAGCCATGACTCAGTTTGTCGCTTCAAGTACTCGGCCAGCACCTCGGCGGTATGTCTGTCGCCCAAACACATCATCTGCAACACAGCCTGCTGACGCTTTCCACTAGCTGCTCGATAGGGGGACACATCGTGTGCAACAGTGGCAGCTGCAGATGGAGTGCTCGTACGACTGCGCTCTGTGGACGAGCTTTCGCTTCTGGAGGAGGAGGAGGAGGAGGAGGAGGGTGGAACGCCTACAGCCAACTGTTTCCTATACCGTGGGCTAGGCAGCACTGTCCCACCACCGCTGTCCACTGTTGACCCTGCATCCACCACATTAACCCAGTGCGCAGTGATGGACACGTAACGGCCCTGGCCATGCCGACTGGACCATGCATCAGTTGTGAGGTGCACCTTTCCGCTCACTGACTGCTTGAGTGCATGGACAATGCGGTCTTTCACATGATGGTGGAGGGCTGGGATGGCTTTGCGAGAGAAGAAGTGGCGACTGGGTAGGTCATAGCGTGGTACTGCATAGGCCATGAGTTCGCGGAAAGCTGTGCTTTCCACCAACCGAAAGGGCATTATCTCAAACGAGATTAGTTTGGCAATGTGGGCGTTCAAACCCAGTGTACGCGGATGAGAGACTGAGTACTTTCTTGACCTACTCATAGTGTCTGGGAGGGTGAGCTGGACTTGAGAGCTGCATATGGTGGAAGTAGCGGTGGACAGGGCGGACTGAGAGAAGGTTGATGATGGTGATGGAGTTGGTGTTCTTTCTGATGGCCTAGAATCAGTCTTTCGTTGATATAACAGTGGGATTCCCTGACTGCTGTGGCCTTGCAACGACACCTCAACATTTGCTGCTGTGCTAACCGGTGGGCTTACAGTGGGGGAAACAATGTAGCGTTGCTGACTACCTTCGTTGTGATCAGTTGCACATGTGGCACTTGAGGTTTGGTGTTGTGTCCACGCTTGCAAGTGCATGCTGGTTAAATGTCTAAGCATGCAACTGGTATTCAAATTTTTCAGATTTTTCCCTCGGCTAAAGGTCTTTGCGCACTTCTTACAGATAACCTTGGCCTGATCATGAGGATTTTGTTCAAAAAAGTGCCACACTGCACTCTTCCTACTTTGGCAGACATTTTGCGGCCTAGCATGCTGTGATCTTTTGACCCTCTGGACAAGCTGTCCAGCAACTCTTTTGATGTTTGGAACCTGTCTTTGGAGTGCTCCGGGCCTGCCAGATAACAGCTGTTGCGATGTCGATGTCTGCTGTGGATGCTCCTCATCTGAGCTATTGGAAGCAGCACCCTCTTCCCCCAATGGATGCCAATCTGGGTCAACAACTGGGTCATCCATCACCTCCTCTTCTATGTCATGTGCACCTTCCTCTGTGTCACCGTGTATGGTGGTATAGTGTGCGGGAAGGGGCACCTGAGTCTCATCAGGGTCAGAATCTGGCTCTGTACACTGCGAGGACAATGTAGTGCTCTGAGTGAATGTACCAGCAGAATCATCCATCAGCGGCTGTGCATCAGTGCACTCCATGTCAGATTCATCTTGGCCTGGGTAATTCACCATTTCACTTGATAATCCAGGCATGGTATGTGAAAACAGCTCCATGGAGTAATCAGTAGTATGGCCTGCGTCATCCTTCAATCTTGGTTGGGGTGAAGGACACAAGGAAAGGTGTGGTTCATGAACATGAGCCTCCAATGACGACTCAGTGCTTTTACTTTTTACAACTGAAGAAGAGGAGGCGATAGAGCTGGAGGCTGAGTCAGCAATGTAAGACAAAACTTTTTCCTGATGCTCTGGCTTTAAAAGCGGTTTGCCAACTCCTAGAAAACTAAGCGTTCGAGGCCTTATGTAGCCAGACGATGACGCAGGCTCAACACCTCCTGCATTCGGTCCTATTTTGCTCTTGCCACTACCATCAGATCCACCACCAACACCATCATTACCAGCTGCCAACCCCCGCCCAATTCCACGGCCTCTTCCACCAGCCTTCCTCATTTTTGGTAGAAATGTAGACAAAATCCAACAAACTATATAGTATGTAAAACAAGGTACAAGGTGTCTATAGGACAGGGGAGATTTTGAATTTCTGCACACACTTTTGGACACTGGACACTTTTGGATTGTGTGAGGCCCACTGATATCTGAGCGCTATGTGACAGGCTCGATGGCACAGCTGTGACCTAAGTGACTAGAGGATAAGTGAGATTTTGAATCTCTGCACACACTTTTGGACACTGGACACTTTTGGATTGTGTGAGGCCCAATGAATATCTGAGCGCTATGTGACAGGCTCGATGGCACAGCTGTGACCTAAGTGACTAGAGGATAAGTGAGATTTTGAATCTCTGCACACACTTTTGGACACTGGACACTTTTGGATTGTGTGAGGCCCACTGATATCTGAGCGCTATGTGACAGGCTTGATGGCACAGCTGTGACCTAAGTGACTAGAGGATAAGTGAGATTTTGAATCTCTGCACACACTTTTGGACACTGGACACTTTTGGATTGTGTGAGGCCCAATGAATATCTGAGCGCTATGTGACAGGCTCGATGGCACAGCTGTGACCTAAGTGACTAGAGGATAAGTGAGATTTTGAATCTCTGCACACACTTTTGGACACTGGACACTTTTGGATTGTGTGAGGCCCAATGAATATCTGAGCGCTATGTGACAGGCTCGATGGCACAGCTGTGACCTAAGTGACTAGAGGATAAGTGAGATTTTGAATCTCTGCACACACTTTTGGACACTGGACACTTTTGGATTGTGTGAGGCCCAATGAATATCTGAGCGCTATGTGACAGGCTCGATGGCACAGCTGTGACCTAAGTGACTAGAGGATAAGTGAGATTTTGAATCTCTGCACACACTTTTGGACACTGGACACTTTTGGATTGTGTGAGGCCCACTGATATCTGAGCGCTATGTGACAGGCTCGATGGCACAGCTGTGACCTAAGTGACTAGAGGATAAAGGAGATTGGATTGCTTTTAAAAAAGCAGTTTGCGGAGCAGTGGGTAAACAGCAATGCCAGCCTGTCAGGAAGCCTTAAAAGGCAGCCCAACAACCAACACCACTGATACACCACAATATAGCCTCCCCTTGCACTGCACACACAGTGACTGGTGTGTTGTGCAGGCCAAATTGCTATCAGCAGCAGAAGCAGTTTTTTTTTCTTCTCAGCAGGACAAAAAAAAAAATTGGGATTGCTTTTAAAAAAGCAGTTTGAGGCCCAATGAATATCTGAGCGCTATGTGACAGGCTCGATGGCACAACTGTGACCAAAGTGACTAGAGGATGAGGGAGATTGGATTGCTTTTAAAAAAGCAGTTTGCGGAGCAGTGGGTAAACAGCAATGCCAGCCTGTCAGGAAGCCTTAGAAGGCAGCCCAACAACCAACACCACTGATACACCACTATATAGCCTCCCCTTGCACTGCACACACAGTGACTGGTGTGTTGTGCAGGCCAAATCGCTAGCAGCAGAAGCAGTTTTTTGGTCTTCTTCCCTGCCTAACGCTCTCCCTACAGAATCAGCAGCAACCTCTCCCTATACTGAGATCGGCAGAAGTAAGATGGCGGTCGGCGTGCACGCCCTTTTATACCCCCTGTGACGCCCACCAAAGCAAGCCAATCACTTGCATGCCCTTCTGAAAGATGGTGGTGACCCGTGCCTATGTCATCACATTGCCCACAGTGTCCGTGGATCCTGATTGGCTGAAAAAGAGCGCAAAACAAACTTTTGAAACGCGACTTTGGCGCGTAAGTCGCCGACCTCGTGGCCGACCTCATCCTAGGGTGGGGTTTCGTTTCATGAAACCCGACTTTGCCAAAAGTCGGCGACTTTTGAATTTTTTCGACCCGTTTCGCTCAACTCTACTTTTCATATTTTTGCCTGAATAAAGGTCTTGGAATTGTTCACTCTTCGCTTGCTCTGTTGATTGTGTGATACCAGAGAAGGACCCCGTGACACCCCCACAAGTGACCCCATTTTGGAAACTAGACCCCCCCAAGGAACTTATCTATATGTGTTGTGAGCACAGAGGTTTATAACGGCCGGGCGTGAAAATAAAAAAAATCATATTTTTTCCACAAACATGATCTTTTAGTCCCCAATTTTTTTATTTTCCCAAGGGTAACAGGAGAACAAGTTGGTGTCCAATTTATCTTGAGTACGCTGATATCCCATATGTGGGAGAAAACTACTGTATGGGGACACGTCGGGGCTCGGAAGGGAAGTAGTGACGTTTTGAAATGCAGACTTTGATGGAATTGTCTGCGGGTGTCATGTCACGTTTGGAGACTAATGTGCCTAAACTGTTGAAACTCCCCACAAGTGACCCCATTTTGGAAACTAGACCCCCCACAGAACTTATCTAGATGTGTGGTGAACACTTTAAACCCCCAAGTGCTTCACAGAAATTTATAACGCCCGGGCGTCAAAATAAAAAAATCTTATTTTTTTCCACAAAAATGATATTTTTGCCCCAATTTTTTATTTTCCTAAGGGTAACAGGAGAAATTGGACACTGAAAGTTGTTTTGTAATTTGTCCTGAGTAGGCTGATACCTCATATGTGGGGGTAAAACACTGTTTGGGCGCATGGCAGAGCTTGGAAGGGAAGGATTACCATTTGACTTTTTCAACGCAGAATTGGCTGGAATTGAGATCAGACGCCATGTTGCGTTTGGAGAGCATCTGATGTGCCCAAAAAGTGGAAACCCCCCAATTCTAACTCCAACCCTAAGCCCAACACCCCCGTAACCCTAATCTCAGCCCTAACCCTAGCCCTAATGATAACCCTAGCCCTAACCCTAGCCCTAACCCTAACCCTAATGGGAAAATGGAAATAAATACATTTTTTTAATTGTATTATTTTTCCCTAACTAAGGGGGTGATAACGGGGGGTTTGATTTACTATTACTATTTACTATTTATAGTGGGTTTTTATGTTTGGCAGCTGTCATACGCTAAAAGACGCTTTTTATTGTAAAAATAGTATTTGCATCACCACATATTGAGAGCTATAATTTTTCTATATTTTGATCCACCTAGTCATTTGAGGTCTTATTTTTTGCGGGACGAGTTGATGTTTTTATTGGTACCATTTTTGGGCATGTGACATTTTTTTTTATTCCGATTTTTGAGACACAGAATGACCAAAGCCAGCATTTCAAGAATTTATTTTGGGGAGTGCGTTTACACCATTCTGCGTGTGGTAAAATTGATAAGGCGGTTTTATTCTTCGGGTCAGTACGATTAGAGCGATACCTCATTTATGTCTTTTTTGATGTTTTGGCGCTTTTATGCAATGAAAACAATTTATTTTATTCTGCGAGATATAACTTTTTTATTTTTCCGCTGATGATGCTGTGTGGCAGCTCGTTTATAGCGGGACAAGATGATGTTTTCAGCGGTACCAGGGTTATTTATATATGTCTTTTTGATCACGCGTTATTGCACTGTTTGTTCGGCGGTGCGATAATAAAGCATTATTTTTTGCTTTATTTTTTATTTTTAGTTTTTAAGGGGTTTGCTAAAGGGGTTAACTAATGGGACAGTTTTATAGGGCGGGTCGTTACGGACACGGCGATACCACATATGTGCACTTTTATTGTTTTTTTTTATTTCCAAAAAATGATTTTATTAGGGATTTTTTTTTAATTTATTTAGCAATTTTTTATAAATTATTTTTACACTTTTTTTTTAACTTTATTATACTGTCCCAGGGGGAACATCACTGTCATGTGACAGATCAGTGATCTGTCACAGGCAGTGCACGAGGCTTCCTCATGCCTCCGCTCTGCGGGCAGTGAAGAAGCCGGCTCCCTGTAGGCCCCTGAAAGTCCTTGCCACCATTTTGGATCCGGATACCTGAAGGGAAGGAGACCCCCGGAGCAGCGCTGCACATTTAGCTGCTCCGGGGGGCTCAGGGAAGCACGAAGGGAGCCCCCTCCCTGCCGATGCTTCCCTTAAACCCGGTACACTGCGATCATGTTTGATCGCAGTGTGCCAGGGGTTAACGTGTTGGGGGTGGTCTGTGACCACCCCTGACACATAGTGCTGGGTATCAGCTGTGATAATCAGTTGACACCTGGCCACGATCAGCGGCGCGCACTCTATGAGCGCGCTGATCGCTATGACGTACTGTCCCGTCCTTGGGAATTAAGTCCCAGGGCACATGGACAGGATAGTACGTCATATGGCAGAAAAGGGTTAAACCCCTTTATTTTATATTTGCAATGTACATATTTAATGTCTCAGCTTTGTAAAATCGTTTTATCTTTGTAATCATAAACTTTGGTATGAATGAGTCACCGAGGAGGAAAAAACAAAAAGCAAGCTAAGCCCAGAAAACCGGAGAGGTTGGTAACTAGCGGATTGCAGACCCCTGATACTATCACACAACTAGCAGCAGCCGTGGAGTGTGCCTACGGTGGTCCTAGATGCCTCGTCATGGTCGGAGAACTAAATAAGCCTAAAGAAAGAAAGGGAAAATCTAAACTGCCCCAGAACAGACCCCAAAGCAAAAGACAGCCCCCAACATGTATTGTCGGTGAAACAAGATGAAAACACAAACACAGATAGAAAGATAGGCTGAGCAAATAATGGGGCCCTCACTAACTTTAAAGGACAGGAAAGAAAAGCTGCTGTCTGCAATCACACAAAAAAACCCTGCCAAAAAATGTCCAACACATCTGATAGAAAAAAAATCACTATATCAGCACTCAGGTATATTCTGAAGACAGAGCAAAAGAGATCAACTGATCAGAGACAAAATGGGGATTCAGCCCAGTCCCAGCCAGGGCTGGCTGAACACAAAAACTAAGTAAACCAGACAAAAACTCATATGAACAATAGCAGAGAAAACTTAGCTTTAAGAAGGCAGGAACCAAACTGGAAACCAGAAGCCACAGTCAGGAGAAATCACCAGCAAGAAACTAGGGAGTCGGCTGCCTTAAATCCAATCAGAAACTCCTGATGTGCAATCACAGTCCTCTTCCTCAGGTGGCTGGTCTCTGCCATTTAGATCAGCTTCATTACCTCCCTTCCCCAACAGAGGGAGTCCAGATAGAGAACTCACTACTCCTCTGTCAGCACAGCCAGCTCCATAACCCTCACCAGAAGCCAGAGGCAAACCCGAAAATGCGCTCACAACAGTACCCCCCCTTGAGGAGGGGTCACCGAACCCTCATCCACGCCACCGGGCCGATCAGGATGGGCCCGATGAAAAGCACGAACCAATCTATTGGCATGAATATCAGAGGCAGAGACCCAAGAATTGTCCTCCTGGCCATAACCCTTCCACTTGACCAAATACTGGAGTCTCCGTCTTGCCAGACGAGAATCCAGTATTTTCTCTACCTCATATTCCACATTACCTTTAACCAATACAGGGTCAGGAGGTGCCGCTATAGGAACTACTGGCTCAACATATCTCTTCAACAGCGACTTATGAAACACGTTATGGATCTTAAACGTAACAGGAAGAGCCAATCGAAAAGAAACCGGATTAAGAATCTCCAAAATCTTGTAAGGTCCAATAAATCTTGGCTTGAACTTTGGAGAAGCCACCTTCATAGAGATATTCTTTGATGACAACCAAACCATATCACCCACTTTAAACCGGGGACCAATGGAAAACCGCTGGGCCCTTTCCTGGGAGAAAGACAACTTATCCACTTCTTGGTCCCAAAATCTGCTGCATTCTCTCCACCACAGTGCCAACACCTGGGCAGGCTGAAGATTCCACTTGCCGTGAAGAAAATCAAGGATGAAACCCAAAGTTACAGAAAAAGTGGGACCTCAAGGTAGCAGAACTAGCTCTATTATTTAAAGCGAATTCGGCCAAGGGCAAAAATGAAACCCAATCATCCTGATCAGCAGATATAAAACATCCCAAATAGGACTCCAAAGTCTGTTTTGTTCTCTCCGTCTGCCCATTGGTCTGAGGGTGAAACGCAGAGAAGGACAACTGAATTCCCAGCTTGGAACAAAAGGCTTTCCAGAATCTGGAAACAAACTGAACTCCTCTGTCCGATACAATGTTCTCAGGATTCCCATGCAACCGAACCACCTGTTGTAAAAACAAGGGTACCAACTCTGAGGAAGATGGCAACTTTGGGAGTGGTACAAGATGGACTATCTTAGAGAATCTATCACAAATCACCCAGATAACAGTCATTCTCTGAGAGACAGGAAGATCAGTAATAAAATCCATTGAAATATGGGTCCATGGCCTCTTAGGCACCGGCAAGGGCATCAACAACCCACTAGAGCGAGAACAGGGTTTAGACCGGGAACAAGTCCCACAGGACTGCACAAAATTCCTGACATCACGAGATAAGGCGGGCCACCAAAAAGACCGACTCACCAAATCTCTGGTACCAAAAATACCTGGATGACCAGCCAATGCGGAGCAATGAACTTCAGACATCACTCTCTTCCTCCACTGGTCAGAAACATACTATTTTCCCATAGGACAACGCTCAGGTTTGTCTTCCTGGAATTCTTCCAGAGCACGTCTCAAATCGGGCGAGATGGCAGAAAGAACTACCCCCTCACCTAGGATGGTAGTAGGCTGGGGCACAATAGGAGAATCAGCAAAGAAACTCCTAGAAAGGGAGTCTGCCTTAACATTCTTAGTGCCTGGAAGAAAGGAGACCACAAAATCAAAACGCGTAAAAAACAAGGCCCACCTAGCCTGTCTAGGATTCAAGCGTTTGGCCGACTCAAGGTAAATCAAATTCTTGTGGTCAGTGAGGACCACAACTTGATGTCTAGCTCCCTCCAACCAATGTCTCCACTCCTCAAATGCCCATTTCATGGCTAACAATTCCCGATTCCCCACATCATAGTTGTGTTCAGATGGGGAGAACTTTCGGGAAAAGAAGGCACAGGGATTCTTTTAGACGTCACCGGATCTTTTTGAGACAAAAAAGCTCCTGCACCAATCTCTGAAGCATCTACCTCCACCTGAAAAGGAAGTGAGACATCAGGTTGCCGCAAAACCGGAGCAGAAGTGAACCTCCGCTTCAGATCCTGAAAGGCCGAAACAGCCTCTGAAGACCATTCAGCACATCAGCACCCTTCTTAGTTAAATCAGTCAGTGGTTTGGCAATACCAGAAAAATTAGCTATAAATTTACGATAAAAATTAGCAAAACCCAAAAACTTCTGGAGAGCCTTCAAAGAAGTGGGTTGAACCCAATCATAAATGGCCTGTACCTTGGCCGGGTCTATTTCAATAGTTGACGGAGACAAAATAAATCCCAAAAAAGAAATCCTCTGTACACCAAAAAGGCACTTCGATCCCTTCACATACAAGGAATTCTCCCTCAAAATCCGGATCACAGTCCGAACATGTTCCACATGAGAATCCCAATCCCTGGAAAAGATCAAAATATCATCCAGATAGATGATCAAAAACTTATCCACAAAGTCCCGGAAAATATCATTCATGAAGGATTGGAAGACAGAAGGGGCATTAGTGAGCCCAAAAGGCATCACCAGGTACTCAAAATGTCCCTCCGGAGAATTAAATGCCGTCTTCCATTCATCCCCATGCTTGATGCGAATAAGATTATACGCCCCCCTGAGGTCAAGCTTAGTAAACCAGCAAGCACCTTTAACTCTGGAGAATAAATCAGAAATCAGGGGTAAGGGATACTGATATTTAACTGTAATTTTGTTGAGGGAACGATAGTCAATACAAGGCCTTAATGAACCATCTTTATTGGCCACGAAAAAAAACCAGCACCTAAGGGCGAAGAGGATGGTCAAATAAGACCCTTCTCCAACGACTCCATAATATAAGATCGCATAGCCTCGTGTTCGGGCACAGATAAATTGAAAAGTCGACCCTTGGGAAATTTACACCCAGTTCTCAACTCAATTGCACAGTCATAACTCCTATGAGGAGGCAAAGATGCAGACTTGCTCTCACTAAATACATCATAAAAATCAGCCAAATAGTCAGGAACATCATGCGACTGGGGAGAGGTGGAGAAAACAGGAGTGTCGCCAAGAGCACACCGACAACCCCAACTCACCACAGACACAGATTTCCAATCCAAAACTGGATTATGATTTTGCAACCAGCGAAAACCCAGAACAATGGTATCATGTAAATTATGCAACACCAAAAATCTGCAATTTTCTTGGTGGTCTGGGGCGACCCGCATTATCACCTGGGTCCAAAACTGAGATTTATTCTTCGCCAAAGGAGTAGCATCAATACCCCTCAAAGGAATAGGCGTCCGCAGAGGTGTCATAGGAAAACCACAACATTTAGCAAAATCCAAGTCCATCAGATTCAAGGCCGCTCCTGAATCCACAAAAGCCTTCGCGGAAAATGTGGATAAGGAGTAGATCAGAGTAATTGCCAAAAGGAACTTAGGTTGTACACCACCCACAGCAAATGTGTGTGCAAAACGTTTCTCTCGTTTAGGACAGACAGAAATAACATGAAAGGCATCTCCACAGAAAAAACACAGCTTATTACGCCTTCTAAACTCCTGACGTTGCGCCCTAGACAAAACTCTATCACATTGCATAGGTTCAGACATTTGTTCAAAAGGTGGCAGCGCCTCCTGTGTAGTCTTGCATTCACGTAAACGCCGATCAACTTGAATGGCTAATGACATAGAATCGTCAAGACCAGAGGGAACAGGAAATCCCACCATAGTATCCTTTAAAGTTTTAGACAAACCCTTCCGAAAGAGAGCTGCCAATGCACTATCATTCCATGTAGTAAGGACCGCCCACTTTCAGAATTTCTGACAGTATAACTCTGCAGGATCCTGACCCTGGTTCAATGCCAATAGGGCTCTCTCAGCTTGATCAATAGCATTAGGTTCATCATATAACAACCCCAAGGCTTGAAAAAATGCATCCACATTAGTCAAAACAGGATCTTCAGGTGTCAAAGAAAACGCCCAATCCTGGGGATCGCCGCGCAGCAAGGAGATGACAATTTTAACCTGCTGCGCAGAGCTCCCCGATGAATTAGGCTTCAAGGCAAGAAATAATTTACAATTATTCTTAAAATTCAAAAATTTAGACCGATCCCCAAAAAGCACATCAGGAATAGGGATCTTTGGTTCAGCAGCATGTGAATGAGTGAGATAGGCGGAAATTCCCTGCACTTCAGCAGCGAGCTGCTCCACATGGTCAGACGATTGCTTAATTAATCTCCATCAAGGAGAAAAAAAAAATCCACCTACGGCCCCAGAGAAAAAGAGTAGAAAATATACATATATAAAAAAAATTCCGACACTTTTTTTTTTCTTTTTTACAATTCTCTCCTGCTTTTGAGTACCCTAGAATCTGCGGTATGGCTGGTGATTTTGTTATGAATGAGTCACCGAGGAGAAAAAAACAAAAAGCAAGCTAAGCCCAGAATACCGGAGAGGTTGGTAAGAAGCGGATAGCAGACCCCTGATCCTATCACACAGCTAGCAGTAGCCTACGGTGGTCCTAGACGCCTCGTCACAGCCGGAGAACTAAATAAGCCTAAAGAAAGAAAGGGAAAATCTAAACTGCCCCAGAACAGACCCCAAAGCAAAAGACAGCCCCCAACATGTATTGTCGGTGAAACAAGATGAAAACACAAACACAGATAGAAAGATAGGCTGAGCAAACGATGGGGCCCTCACTAACTAGAAAGGACAGGAAAGAAAAGCTGCTGTCTGCAATCACGCAAAAAACCCTGCCAAAAAATGTCCAACACGTCTGATAGAAAAAGGCCCTGAAGTCGCTAGACTTCAAATCACTCTATCAGCACACAGGTATATTCTGAAGACAGAGCAAAAGAGATCAACTGATCAGAGACAAAATGGGGATTCAGCCCAGTCCCAGCCAGGGCTGGCTGAACACAAAAACTAAGTAAACCAGACAAAAACTCATATGAACAATAGCAGAGAAAACTTAGCTTTAAGAAGGCAGGAACCAAACTGGAAACCAGAAGCCACAGTCAGGAGAAATCACCAGCAAGAAACTAGGGAGTCGGCTGCCTTAAATCCAATCAGAAACTCCTGATGTGCAATCACAGTCCTCTTCCTCAGGTGGCTGGTCTCTGCCATTTAGATCAGCTTCATTACCTCCCTTCCCCAACAGAGGGAGTCCAGATAGAGAACTCACTACTCCTCTGTCAGCACAGCCAGCTCCATAACCCTCACCAGAAGCCAGAGGCAAACCCGAAAATGAGCTCACAACAAAACTTATTAGCCTATCATCATACTCTCAGAAACAAATTTATGTGCCTTAAGATAATTACGCTTTTGATTGGGTTGGCTTTGAACCCCTCTAATAAGTCTATAACTTAAGCAGAGAAATCTGGAGCTGGTGGCGGCATGGTGTGTTTTGGTTGGTTGGGCTAGTTGGCAGTGACAGAAGGGTGTTATATGCTGATTGGGGGGCTGTGGCCAAAGCATCCATAATTCCCTCACTGCAGCGACCTGATCGCCCGTGCACAACAAGCAGCCCGCCTGGCGACTAATTACCCTAGGTGTAGTTCCCTGACTGACCTGAGGATAAGGGGGTGCCAGAGAGTTGAGAGTTCCAAAGTGGAACTGAGAAAATGGGATATACATAAATCTCCGCAGTTCGTGGAAGGTTGTTAGCAGTGGTGGGGCATCCAAAATAACCCCCCTGCAATAAATTGCTAGGGCAAGACTAGCTTGCTGTCTTTTTTTGTCACATGGTGTCAGCGGTGGGATAACTAAGATAAGCCCCCACTGTGCCTGTGATAGCCATGTGTCGGCAGTGCGTCACATCCCTCCATCCACTGACATACCCGTGACAGCTGTGGGATTGTGACAGCGGTCTGTGCTGGATGAAAGATGAAAAGCAAAGATGAAGGACTTCACCAGAGACATCACCGATGAGTCAGTGTGTTACCTATACCTAGGATTCCAGGGGAGATAATTTGCATATTCCCAGTGCATTCTGGGATAAGTAAAGAGTCTCTACGAGCTCAAACAACACTGGATTTTAGCCGTTGCAGCTGAAAGGAGGATATCAGTATACCAGGGGAGGAGTCCTGAGTAGATAATTTGCATATTCCCAGTGCATTCTGGGATAAGTGAAGAGTCTCCGTGACCTTAAAGAACACTAGACAAAGGAGGACATTGGTAAACCGCGTCCCTGGAGTGCAGATTTTGGCACCTTTTTCACTGCTTTCATATATCATGAACAATATGAACATGGAAGAGCCCAGAAGCCATTTGGTGAGCTACATTTCTTGCTACATGTTCACAGACTTACCAGTGGAAAAGCCAAACTTCACATGCCAGAAACGCAAGCTTCTATCCCTATTGGAGAAAAAGTTGCAAAATCTAGAAGAGAGGTTAGCTACTTTGACGATCATTAGGGAAGGTGAAGAGTTCTTAGACAGAGCAGAATTATCTCTTCATGTTACAGAAAGAGAAGAAATTCGAAGTCCACCTGAAGAAACAGAGGAATGGAGACATGTGACCCAGAGAAGCAGGAGGATCAGGAGGCAGTCAGCACCCATACAGCTCAGGAATCAGTACCAGGCTCTCATGCAGGAGAATGATGAAGAAATACATCAAGTAAAGACTTTGCCCACAAAGAACAACCTTGTATGCACTCAGAGTCCTCCTGGATGGAGAAAGAAAAATGTGAAGAAGAAACGGAGAGTTGTGGTCATGGGGATTCCCTGTTGAGAAGAACAGAGGCCACTATCTGCTGACCGGATATAACCTCAAGAAAAATGTGCTGTCTTCCAGTTGCAAAAATTAAAGATGTGTCTGACAGGATATCAGGGGTCTTCAGACCTACAGATGACTACCCATTCCTGCAAATACATGTGGGGACAAATGACACCGCAAGAAAGAACCTGGAAACAATCTGCAGTGACTTTGAAAACTTAGGTAAGAAAGTGAAAGAACTGGGAGCGCAGGTGGTCTTCTCATCCATCCTCTCAGTGGACAGCCATGGAACAAAGCAGTGGAATAAAATTCTGCAGGGGAACAACTGGCTACGTCGATGGTGCCATCAGCAACGATTTGGATTTCTGGATGACGGAGTGAATTACTGATATGATGGACTACTTGCTAGAGATGGGGTGCACCTTACGAAGACTGGAAAACATGTATTTGGAAGTCGCCTTGCTACACTCATCAGGAGAGCTTTAAACTAGAACAATGTGGGAAAGGAAGCAAAAGACCAGAAAAAGCCATACACCAGACAAATGGTATTGAAAACTCTGCTATTAGAAGTGGAAAGAACAAAGACAAAAAAATCTAAATAATAAAAATATTGAAGTAAGAAAAAACAATCACAAACTAAAATGTTTCTATACAAATGCACAAAGCATGGGCAACAAGCAAGGAGAATTGGAACTACTAACGCAGGAAAAGAAATATGATGTCATTGGAATCACTGAACCTTGGTGGGACAATACACATGATTGGAATACAAGGCTAGAAGGATACAACTTATTTGCAAGAAACAGACTTGATAAACGAGGAGGAGGTGTTGCATTGTATGTTAGAAAAGCGTATATCTGCTCGGAGATCCCATCTTTAGAGACTGGGAGTTCTGTGGAAACTGTTTGGGTAAGAATACAAGGACAGAACAATGGAAAGGACACCATTGTAGGCATTTACTACAGGCCGTGATTCAGACACAAAGAAACATTACTGATCAATAGTAAAATTTTACAAGTACCTGTATTAATATGGAGAAACTTTGAAGTTCTAGACGTAGTGTAGGGTATTTTCACTGATACAAATTCAAATGGATGAACTAAAAAGTGAAAGAACAAGTATTTAGGAGGTGGAAAAAATTATTATTATTATTACTTTGCGCTCACAGGAATAAAAGATTATGATTGTGCTTAAAAGCATGCCATATGCAGTGATTGGCAGAAAAAACAGTGCCCTTAGATTTGTGCAAATAGGCAGGAGTAAAAAGTATGATACTGATAAAAATAGAGGCTCTAATTAGCACAAAAGAGGGACCTACAGCGGAGGCCAATAACTATTAGTGGTGGTACAGCGCGAGTACTTATTTGATTTATTCTATATTATTATCACCCCATTGTGGCAGGGGTTTCTGGTAATTGCAGCTGAGTCAGCCCATATATATACTAGCGCCGCTACAGCTATTTATTCCCTTATTTACAACAGGCCGCCTGTGCAAGCTGAAAATATGGATGAACTCTATGCATCAAATGGGCAAGTTCTCCAAAAAATAAGACCTAGTGGTCATGGGAGATTTCAACTATCCATTTGTTGGGATACTGTTGTGAGCTCATTTTCTCGTTCACCGTTTGATGTCCGATGAACCCTCTAAGTTGTCTCTCTCCCAGGAAAAGGCCCAGCGGTTTTCCAACCGGCATAGGACCATTGGTCCCCGGTTTAAGGTGGGTGACATGGTTTGGTTGTCATCAAAGAATATCTCTATGAAGGTGGATTCTCCAAAGTTTAAACCTAGATTTATTGGACCTTACAAGATTTTGGAGATTCTTAATCCGGTCTCTTTTCGATTGGCTCTTCCTGTTACATTTAAGATCCATAACGTGTTTCATAAGTCTCTGTTGAAGAGGTTTGTAGAACCAGTAGTTCCTGTGGTGGCACCTCCTGACCCTGTATTGGTTGAAGGTAATGTGGAATATGAGGTTGAGAAGATACTGGATTCTCGTCTGGCTAGACGGAGACTCCAGTATTTGGTTAATTGGAAGGGTCATGGCCAGGAGGATAATTCTTGGGTCTCTGCATCTGATATTCATGCCGATAGATTGGTTCGGGCTTTTCATCGGGCCCGTCCTGATCAGCCTGGTGGCGTGGATGAGGGTTCGGAGACCCTTCCTCAAGGGGGAGGTACTGTTGTGAGCTCATTTTCTCGTTCACCTTTGATGTCTGATGAACTCCCTCTGCTGGTGAAAGGAGGTGGTGAAACTGATTTGGATGGGAGAAACCTGTCACCTGACCAGGTGGATTGCGATTGGACATCCGGAATCTCTGAGTGGATATAAGGCAGCCGACGCCCTGTAGGGTTGCTGGTGATTTCTCTGCTCTGAGCTCTGGCCTCCAGTTCAGTTCCTGTCTTCTAAAGCTAAGTTTTGCTCTGTTATTGTTCCATGAGATTTTGTCTGATTTGCTTAGTTTTGTGTTCTGCCAGCCCCGGCTGGGGCTCTGCTGAATTTCCATTTTTATCCCTGATTGGTTAAATCTCTTTTGCTCTGTCTTCAGAATATATCCAAGTACTGATATAGGAATTTTGAAGTCTAGTGACTTCATGGCCGTTTTTCCTATCAGACGTGTTGGGACATTTTTGGTAGGGTTTCTGCGGATTGCAGCCAGCATCTTTTCTGTCCTTTCCTATCTAGTTAGTTGGGCCCCTGTCTTTCTGTCTGTGTTTGTGTTTTCATCTGTTTTCACCGACAATACATGTTGGGGGCTGTCTATTGCTTTGGGGTCTGCTCTGGGGCAGTTTAGATTTCCCCTTTCTTGCTTTAGGCTTATTTAGTTCTCTGGCTGTGAAGAGGCGTCTAGGACCACCGTAGGAACGCTCCACGGCTACTGTTAGTTGTTGTGAATAGGATCAGGGGTCTGCAATCCGCTAGCCACCAACCTCTCCGGTTTTCTGTACTTAGCTTGCATTTTTGTATTTTCTCCTCCGGTGACTCATTCATAACAGAATCACCAGCCATATCGCAGTCTAGGGTACTCAATAGCAGGAAAGAATTGTTAAAAAAAAAAAAAAAGTGTCAGAATTTTTTTTTTTTAATGTATATTTTTTCCTCTTTTTCTCTGGGGTCGTAGGAGGAATTTTTTCTTAATGGATATTAAGCAATTGTCTGATCGTGTGGAGCAGCTCGCTGCTGAAGTGCGGGGAATTTCCGCCTATCTTGCTCATTCACATGCTGTTGAACCAAAGATCCCTACTCCTGATGTGTTTTTTGGGGATCGATCTAAATTTTTGAATTTTAAGAATAATTGAAAATGATTTCTTGCCTTGAAGCCTAGCTCATCGGGGAGCTCTGCGCAGCAGGTTAAAATTGTCATCTCTTTGCTGTGCTGCGATCCCCAGGATTGGGCGTTTTCTTTGACACCTGATGATCCTATTCTAACTAATGTGGACGCATTTTTTCAAGCCTTGGGGTTGTTGTATGATGAACCTAATGCTATTGATCAAGCTGAAAAAGCCCTGTTGGCATTGAGCCAGGGTCAGGATTCTGCAGAGTTGTACTGTCAAAAATTCCGAAAGTGGGAGGTCCTTACTACCTGGAATGATGGTACCTTGGCAACTCTCTTTCGGAAGGGTTTGTCAGAAACCGTAAAAGATACTATGGTGGGATTTCCTGTTCCCTCTGGTCTTGACGATTCTATGTCATTAGCCATTCAGGTTGATCGGCGTTTACGTGAACGTAAAATTACACGAGAAATGTTGCCACCTGTTGAACAAACGTCTGAACCTATGCAATGTGATAGAGTTTTGTCTAGGGCGCAACGTCAGGAGTTCAGAAGGCGTAATAAGCTGTGTTTTTTTTGTGGAGATGCCTCTCATAATATTTCTGTCTGCCCTAAACGAGAGAAACGTTGACACCTCTGCGGACGCCTATCCCTTTGAGGGGTATTGATGCTACTCCTTTGGCGAAGAATAAACCTCAGTTTTGGACCCAGGTGGTAATGCGGGTCGCCCCAGACCATCAAGAAAATTGCAGATTTTTGGTATTGCATAATTTGCATGATACCATTGTTCTGGGGTTTCCCTGGTTGCAAATCCATAATCCAGTTTTGGATTGGAAATCTGTGTCTGTGGTGAGTTGGGGTTGTCGGTGTGCTCTTGGCGACACTCCTGTTTTCTCCACCTCTCCCCAGTCGCATGATGTTCCTGACTATTTGGCTGATTTTTATGATGTATTTAGTGAGAGCAAGTCTGCGTCTTTGCCTCCTCATAGGAGTTATGACTGTGCAATTGAGCTGAGCCCTGGGTGTAAATTTCCCAAGGGTCGACTTTTCAATTTTTCTGTACCCGAGCATGAGGCTATGCCATCTTATATTAAGGAGTCGCTGGAGAAGGGTCATATTAGACCATCCTCTTCACCCTTGGGTGCTGGGTTTTTTTTCGTGGCCAAGAAAGATGGTTCATTAAGGCCTTGTATTGACTATCGTTCCCTCAACAAAATTACTGTTAAATATCAGTATCTGCTACCCCTGATTTCTGATCTATTGTCCAGAGTTAAAGGTGCTTGCTGGTTTACCAAGCTTGACCTCAGGGGGGCGTATAATCTTATTCGCATTAAGCATGGGGATGAATGGAAGATGGCATTTAATACTCCGGAGGGACATTTTGAGTACCTGGTGATGCCTTTTGGGCTCACTAATGCCCCTTCTGTCTTCCAGTGCTTCATGAATGATATTTTCCGGGACTTTGTGGATAAATTTTTGATCATCTATCTGGATGATATTTTGATTTTTTTCCAGGGATTGGGACTCTCATGTGGAACATGTTCGGACTGTGTTCCGGATTTTGAGGGAGAATTCCCTGTATGTTAAGGGGTCGAAATGCCTTTTTGGTGTACAGAGGATTTCATTTTTGGGATTTATTTTGTCTCCGTCAACTATTGAAATGGACCCGGCCAAGATACAGGCCATTTATGATTGGGTTCAGCCCACTTCTTTGAAGGCCCTCCAGAAGTTTTTGCTAATTTTTATCGTAAATTTATAGCTAGTTTTTCTGGTATTGCCAAACCATTGACTGATTTGACTAAGAAGGGTGCTGATGTGCTGAATTGGTCTCCAGAGGTTGTTTCTTTCTTTCAGGAGCTGAAGTGGAGGTTCACTTCTGCTCCGGTTTTGCGGCAACCTGATGTCTCACTCCCGTTTCAGGTAGAGGTGGATGCTTCTGAGATTGGTGCAGGAACTGTTTTGTCCCAAAAAGATCCGGTAACATCTAAAATGAATCCCTGTGCTTTCTTTTCCCGAAAGTTCTCCCCATCTGAACGCAACTATGATGTGGGGAATCGGGAACTGTTAGCCATGAAATGGGCATTTGAGGAGTGGAGACATAAGTTGGAGGGAGCTAGACATCAAGTCGTGGTCCTCACTGACCACAAGAATTTGATTTACCTGGAGTCGGCCAAACGCTTGAATCCTAGACAGGCTAGGTGGGCCTTGTTTTTCACACGTTTTGATGTTGTGGTCTCTTTTCTTCCGGGCACTAAGAATGTCAAGGCAGACGCCCTCTCTAGGAGTTTCTTTGCTGATTCTCTTATTGTGACCAAGCCTGCTGCCATCTTAGGTGAGGGATAGTTCTTTCTGCCATCTCGCCTGATTTGAGACGTGCTCTGGAAGAGTTTCAGGAGGACAAACCTGAGCATTGTCCCATTGGAAAATTGTATGTTCCTGACCAGTGGAGGAAGAGAGTAATGTCTGAAGTTCATTGCTCCGCATTGGCTGGACATCCAGGTATTTTTGGTACTAGAGATTTGGTGACTCGGTTTTTTTGGTGGCCCGCCTTATGTCGTGATGTCAGGAATTTTGTGCAGTCCTGTGGGACTTGTTCCCGGTCTAAACCTTGTTCTCGCTCTAGTGGGTTGTTGATGCCTTTGCCGGTGCCCAGGAGGCCATGGACCCATATTTCAATGGATTTTATTTCTGATCTGCCTGTCTCTCGGAGAATGACTGTTATCTGAGTGATTTGTGATAGATTCTTTAAGATGGTCCATTTTGTACCACTCCCTAAGTTGCCATCTTCCTCAGAGTTGGTGCCCTTGTTTTTGCAACAGGTGGTTCGCTTGCATGGGATTCCTGAGAACATTGTATCTGACAGAGGAGTTCAGTTTGTCTCTAGATTTTGGAGGACTTTTTGTTCCAAGCTGGGAATTCAGTTGTCCTTCTCCTCTGCGTTTCACCTTCAGACCAATTGGCAGACGGAGAGAACAAACCAGACTTTGGAGTCTTATTTGAGATGTTTTATCTCTGCTAATCAGGATGATTGGGTCTCATTTTTGCCCTTGGCCGAATTTGCTTTAAATAATAGAGCTAGTTCTGCCACTTTGATGTCACCTTTTTTTTGTAACTTTGGGTTTCATCCTCGATTCTCTTCAGGGCAGGTGGAGTCTTCTGCCTGCCCAGGTGTTGACACTGTGGTGGAGAGAATGCACCAGATTTGGGACCAAGTGGTGGATAAGCTGTCTCTCTCCCAGGAAAAGGCCCAGCGGTTTTCCAACCGGCATAGGACCATTGGTCCCCGGTTTAAGGTTGGTGATATGGTTTGGTTGTCATCAAAGAATATCTCTATGAAGGTGGCTTCTCCAAAGTTTAAACCTAGATTTATTGGACCTTACAAGATTTTGGAGATTCTTAATCCAGTCTCTTTTCGATTGGCTCTTCCTGTTACATTTAAGATCCATAACGTGTTTCATAAGTCTCTGTTGAAGAGGTTTGTGGAACCAGTAGTTCCTGTGGTGGCACCTCCTGACCCTGTATTGGTTGAAGGTAATGTGGAATACGAGGTTGAGAAGATACTGGATTCTCGTCTGGCTAGACGGAGACTCCAGTATTTGGTTAAGTGGGAGGGTTATGGCCAGGAGGATAATTCTTGGGTCTCTGCATCTGATATTCATGCCGAAAGATTGGTTCGTGCTTTTCATCGGGCCCATCCTGATCGGCCTGGTGGCGTGGATGAGGGTTCGGTGACCCCTCCTCAAGGGGGAGGTACTGTTGTGAGCTCATTTTCTCGTTCACCTTTGATGTCCGATGAACTCCCTCTGCTGGTGAAAGGAGGTGGTGAAACTGATTTGGATGGGAGAAACCTGTCACCTGCCCAGGTGGATTGCGATTGGACATCCGGAATCTCTGAGTGGATATAAGGCAGCCGACGCCCTGTAGGGTTGCTGGTGATTTCTCTGCTCTGAGCTCTGGCTTCCAGTTCAGTTCCTGTCTTCTAAAGCTAAGTTTTGCTCTGTTATTGTTCCATGAGATTTTGTCTGATTTGCTTAGTTATGTGTTCTGCCAGCCCCGGCTGGGGCTCTGCTGAATTTCCATTTTTGTCCCTGATCGGTTAAACCTCTTTTGCTCTGTCTTCAGAATATATCCGAGTGCTGATATAGGGATTTTGAAGTCTAGTGACTTCATGGCCGTTTTTCCTATCAGACGTGTTGGGACATTTTTGGTAGGGTTTTTGCGGATTGCAGCCAGCATCTTTTCTGTCCTTTCCTATCTAGTTAGTTGGGCCCCATCCTGTCTTTCTGTCTGTGTTTGTGTTTTCATCTGTTTTCACCGACAATACATGTTGGGGGCTGTCTATTGCTTTGGGATCTGCTCTGGGGCAATTTAGATTTCCCCTTTCTTTCTTTAGGCTTATTTAGTTCTCCGGCTGTGAAGAGGCGTCTAGGACCACCGTAGAAACGCTCCACGGCTACTGTTAGTTGTTGTGAATAGGATCAGAGGTCTGCAATCCGCTAGCTGCCAACCTCTCTGGTTTTCTGGACTTAGCTTGCATTTTTGTTTTTTCCTCCTCCGGTGACTCATTCATAACAGATACTCTCTCAGGCAAAACTAACAGGTCAAGCAAATTCTTATTCTCTCTTGCTGACAACTTTATCTTCCAAAAAGTAGGGGAGAAAACAAGCGGATCTTCTACCTTGGATCTAATCCTTATAAACAGGGAGGAAATGGTTGAGGAGGTAAGAGTGGCTGGGAGCCTAGGAGGTAGTGACCATGCTATTTTAGAATTTTGGATAACTTGAGGAGGAAGACCTGTGAAGACTCAAACTTCAAGGTTACATTTCAGAAAGGCAGATTTTAAGACTCAGAAAGAGAATTGGAGGGATCCAATGGCTGGATATCCTTAAGGAAAAAAATGTCCAGGAAAGATGGGAAATTTTGAAAAATTAGATTCTCAAAACACAATCGTTAACAATTCCTGAAAGAGGGAAGAATAGGCAGCATTTAAGGAAACCAGAATGGATGAACACAGAACTTGCTGACAATGAATTAACAATTAGCACTTTAAGAATTAGCACTTTAGATTGTTCCTGACAATGAATTAAGGCTTGCAAGAGATGTCAAAAGCAGTAAAAAAGGATTTGGGGGATATGTCAAAAGTAAAAGAAAAGTCAAAGATGCTTTAGGATTTTTACAAGATGAAAATGATGAAGTGGTAAGAAAGGGTATTGAGAAAGACGAACTTTTAAATTCTGTAGCATCCGTCGAGCGCATCACACAGATCTCCCATGCCACTTCCGGCTGATGCGACACACCTTGTTTCTTCATACAGAACCTCCAATTTAACACAAATGCATTCCACTCTGGAGCGCAAACTCTCACATCTTCCGATCTGTGTGATGCGCTCCCTGGATGAGTGTCACACGGTACCGGAATCCTAATTGGAGCAACCATGCATGGTTTCACTGACTCACAATTATTCCAGGGTACACAGCAGTTGTGTGGCATATTCCTGATTGGCTCTTTTACACCTTAAATAAACCCTCCCTTCCTACTTTCTCTGTCCTTTGTGAAAGCTGCGGCGAAACGCTCGTTGAGCACAGCGATCTGTGGGGTAAGCAGTCCTCTTTATCATCAGGCACTTTAGATTGTTCCTATTTTGGCACTAAGCACTTTACTTTATTTATTTTCAAATACTATCAATTTTGTGTGCCCTCCTTGATATTTATATGAAATTCTGCCACCTGGCTCCTTTTTTATCTTTGCACTTTAATATATCCAATGTGGATATATATTTACATTTAAGTGAATAGGTGCAATAATATCTTATAAGGTAACTTTATTTACTCATTATTTCTTGTTATCCTGTTTTTTACTTATATTTGCTGTATATAAACGCGTATAAGCTGAGATTTTTAGCCCTTTTTTTGGGCTGAAAGTCCCCCTCTCGGCTTATACGCAAGCCATATACGCCAGGGGGTCAGCGGGGGAGAGGGAGCGGGGGTGTCAGATCATGCTCACCCCCCTGGCATGTCTCTGCAGCCCCCCTGCTTCTCATACGGTCTCAGGCTCCTTCCTTCAGTGGTCACATGGTATCGCTCATTAAAGTCATGAATGTGCGCATATTCATGTCTTTAATGAGCAGTAACACATGACCACTGAAGGAAGGAGCCTAAGACCGTAGGAGAAGCAGGTGGGTGCAGAGACCGCGCCAGGAGGGGGTAAGCATAGGCGATATTCACCTGTCCCCGGTCCACCGCTGCGGCTGCTCTGTCCTCTGCATCCTCTGTCTGTGATGTTCAGGTCAGAGGGTGCAGTGATGTAGCTAGTGCGCGCCGCACCCACTGCTACCTGAACGTCACTGACAGAGGACCCGAAAGACAGAGCAGCAACGGTGGGACAGGTTAATATCTGAGGCGCCGGGGCCCTGAGCCGACGGGGACACCGGCACCTGGCCCCCAGTGACAAGAGGTGAGTATGTCTTTTATGGAGCATTTAATGGGGGCATAATCTATGGAGCATTTTATGGGGGTATAATCTATGGGGCATCTTATTGGGGCATATTCTATGGAGCATTTTATGGGGCAGCAAATGGGGCATAATCTATGGAGTATTTTATGGAGGCATAATCTATGGAGCATTTTATGGGGGCATAATCTATGGAGCATCTTATGGGGGCATAATCTATGGAGCATCTTATGGGCGCAAATTGTATGGCGCATCTTATGGGGCATAATCTATGGAGCATTTTAAGGGGGCATAATCTATGGAGCATTTTATGGGGCATAATCTATGGGGCATTTTATGGGGGCATGATCTATGGAATATTTTATGGGGGCATAATCTATGGAGTATCTTATGGGGGCATAAACTATGGAGTATCTTATGGGGGCATAATGTATGGAGCATTTTACGGGGGCATAATCTATGGAGCATCTTATGGGGGCATAATCTATGAAGCATCTTATGGGGCATAATCTATGGAGCATCTTATGGGGCCATTATTAAACTTTGTGCAGCATTATATGGGGTGTATTTTGTATGGAGCATCTTATGGGGCCATCATGAACAGTATAAAGCATTATATGGGGCTCCTGATTCAATATGGATATTCAAAAATATTTAACCTACTCATATCTCAATTAATTTTACTTTTATTGGTATCTATTTTTATTTTTGAAATTTACCAGTAGCTGCTGCATTTTCCACCCTAGTCTTATACGTGAGTCAATAAGATTTCCCAGTTTTTTGTGGCAAAATTAGGGGGGCTTATACTCGAGTCGACTTATACACGAGTATATACAGTACCTGGTATTATGCATTAATTCCCTTTTGTGCAAAACTCATTTTGCTGGCTGCTAAAATAACCATGTACAGTCATGGCCAAAAGTTTTGAGAATGACACAAATATTATATTTTCATATGATCTGCTGCCCTCTGGTTTTTATGTGTGTTTGTCAGATGTTTTTATCACATACGGAAATATAATTGCAATCATTTTATGAGTAACAAAAGGTTATATTGACAGTTAGGATGAGTTAATGCAGCAAGTCAATATTTGCAGTGTTGACCCTTCTTCTTCAGGACCTCTGCAATTCTCCCTGGCATGCTCTCAATCAACTTCTGGATCAAATCCTGACTGATAGCAGTCCATTCTTGCAAAATCAATGCTTTTATTTTGTCTGAATTTGAAGGTTTTTGTTTGTCCACCTGTCTCTTGATGATTGACCACAAGTTCTCAATGGGATTAAGATCTGGGGAGTTTCCAGGCCATGGTCCCAAAATCTCTCTGTTTTGTTCCCTGAGCCATTTAGTTATCACCTTTGCTTTAAGGCAAGGTGCTCCATCATGTTGAAAAAGGCATTGTTGATCGCCAAACTGCTCTTGGACGGTTGGGAGAAGTTGCTCTCGGAGGACATTCTGGTACCATTCTTTATTCATGGCTGTGTTTTTAGGCAAGACTGAGAGAGAGCCCATTCCCTTGGCTGAGAAGCAACCCCACACATGAATAACCATTCAGGATGCTTGACAGTTGGCATGAGACAAGACTGGTGGTAGCGCTCACCTCGTCTTCTCTGAATGAGCCGTTTTCCAGATGTCCCAAACAATCGAAAAGGGGATTCATCAGAGAAAATGACTTTACCCCAGTCCTCAGCAGTCCACTCCCTGTATCTCTTGCAGAATATCAGTCTGTCCATGATGTTTTTTCTGGAGAGAAGTGGCTTCTTTGCTGCCATCCTTGAGACCAGGCCTTGCTCCAAGAGTCTCCGCCTCACAGTGCATGCAGATGCACTCACACCTGCCTGCTGCCATTCCTGAGCAAGCTCTCCACTGCTGGTAGCCCGATCCCGCAGCTGAAACACTTTTAAGAGACGGTCCTGGCGCTTGCTGGTCTTTCTTGGGCGCCCTGGAGCCTTTTTGGCAACAAGGGAACCTCTCTCCTTGAAGTTCTTGATGATGCGATAGATTGTTGACTGAGGTGCAATCTTTCTAGCTGCGATACTCTTCCCTGTTAGGCCATTTTTGTGCAGTGCAATGATGGCTGCACGTGTTTCTTTAGAGATAACCATGGTTAACAGAAGAGAAACAATGATGCCAAGCACCAGCCTCCTTTTAAAGTGTCCAGTGGTGTCATTCTTACTTAATCATGACAGATTGATCTCCAGCCCTGTCCTCATCAACACCCACACCTGTGTTAATGGAGCAATCACTGAAACGATGTTAGCTTGTCCTTTTAAGGCAGGGCTGCAATGATGTTGAAATGTGTTTTGGGGGATAAAGTTAAATTTCTAGGCAAATATTGACTTTGCAAGTAATTGCTGTTAAGCTGATCACTCTTTATAACATTCTGGAGTATATGCAAATTGCCATTAGAAAAAATGAAGCAGTAGACTTTGTAAAAATTAATATTTGTGTCATTCTCAAAACTTTTGGCCATGACTGTATTATACGCTGATTTGTAATTTCTTTCCACCCTCCGCATTTATTTTCTGTTGAGAGATTTTATGTCATTGCTTATTATTTCTATTACGTTAATAAATATGCATAAAATTTACTACAGTCGTGTCTCCTCTATATAGATTTTTCATTGTATGACTATGTTTCTATGAGGACGATGGGACTCGATCATCCGCCTTTTGACTCCTCAATCACCCCAAGGTCTAACATCCTCTTCACCTCATTGACTATTACCTCCCAACGTGCTTCGGGAATACGATAGGGTCTAAGGTTCACCCTTACATGTGGCTCTGTCAACACATCATGCTTGGTCACCTGTGTATGCCCTGGTTACTCGGAGAACAGGTCACGGTTCCGCTGCAACAGTTCCCGACACTGTTGTCATTGGGCCAGTGTGAGAGCCTCTGCAACAGTGATGTCGTCCACTGCGGCCAGGCGACTGGCTCCTAGCCAAGGGGTTTCCAGTGGTTCCCGTTGCCGCCACGGCTTGAGCATGTTCACGTGGTATATTTGGTGCGGCTTTCTTCGGCCTGGCTGGTGTACCTTGTAATTTACTTCACTCAGCTTCTCCAACACCTCATTTGGGCCATGCCGCTTGGCTAGGAACTTGCTCTCTACTGGAACTGCCTCTGCCTGGAACTGCCTCACTCTTGCTGACCCCAGTTGTACACCCTTGCCTGAGCTGCCTGAGTTTCACTTTCGCCATCCTATCCTGTAACTGGACGACATGCTCTATGACACTCCGGTATGGCGTGACCTCAGCTTCCCAGGTGTTACTTGGCTATGTCCAGGAGTCTTCTCAGATGTTGACCATACAGGAACTCGAACGGTGAGAAGCCAGTAGAGGCTTGTGGCACGCTTCTGATTGAGAGGAGCAGGAACTGAAGCAGATAGTTCCAAACTCGGCCGTCCTTCTCATTGACCTTCTTGAGCATCGCCTTCAAGGTCTTATTGAAGTGCTCTACTAGGCCATCTGTCTGTGGATGGTAGAATGAGGTTTGCAGCTGGGCAATCTGAAGGACCTTACACCATTCCCTCATCACCTTGCTCATGAACGGGGTTCCTTGGTCAGTCAAGATCTCCTTCGGTAGACCCATCTGTGCAAAAATATGAACATGTTTCCTGGTGATACTCTTGGCCAAGGTGTTTCTGAGGGGCACTACTTCCGGGTACCTGGTCACATAGTCCATGACCACTAAGATGTATTGGTGCCCTCAGGCAGATTTAACTAGAGGCCCCACTAGATCCATGGCAATCCTTTCAATTGGGACATCTATCACCAGTAACTTATCGGGCAGGCCCTACAATAATTTAAGATCTCCCGGTAACACCTCGGCCAATAGAACCTCCGTATTATTCGTTCCTGTGTTTTCTCAACCCCCAGATGTCCCCCCAAAACATGTGAATGGGCCATGCCTACCACCCTCCATCGGTAGGGACCTGGAACCAACAGCTGATCCACAATCTCCCCTTCCCTCAGTGTGGTTACCTGATATAGCAACTCGCCATTCACGGTGAAATGTGGGAACCTGGTGTCAGCCCCCGACTCTTGAGCAACCCCATCAATTACAGGCACATTTTTGAATGCATTCTGTAGGGAAAGATCCCGCATTTGAGCAGAGCCAAAATTCTCCCCAGAAACCCCCAGATCAGGAACCTCAGCCTCACTGACCTCCGCCTCATCCTCGTCACCCACCATGACACATAAGGGGAACTCCTCCACCTCTGGGGATTGAGCAAGGTTGGGCTAGCTTCTGTCTGAGTCACTTAACATCGCTGTCTTCCCCCACAAGTCCCAAAACAGGCTGAAGTCCGGGACGATTATCACGGGGTGTAACAAGTCTTTCACAACCCCAACCTCATGGAACTCAGTGCCACAGTTTGTTTTAATACAGACTCAGGCAACGGGGTAGTCCTTGGCATCGCCATGGATACAGTGGATGCCCACGTGTTTCACTGGAACCAGCTGGTTGGGGGAGTGTAGACCTTAACAGGGTCACCAAACTCCTCGAGCCCAATAGTCCTGATACCAGCACTCCGTTTATGGTCACAGGACATCAGCCCATCCCCGGCTGATGGTCCACACTGCAAGCAGGATAAGCAATGTATAAGTAGCGCAGGCCTAGACTACAGTCCCTGACACCACCAACAGATCAAGTCCTTACCAGCGGTATTTTTCACCCCTTCAATGGGACCTTGGATCCTCAGACCTCCCCCAATGGTTGCTCTGTTACCCCTCTTTTGGGACTCAGGCTTCTTTAGGGACATCTCGACCGCCTGGTATCTTTTTACTAGGCCGACGAAGTCATCTGCATTTTGAGGACCCCCCTGGGCCACCCATGTCTCTACTGACCTAGGAAGGGAATGAATAAACCTGTCCACTACAACCCGCTCCACCATGTGGGCTGGGGTGGAGGACTCCGGCAGTAACCATTTCTGCACCAGGTGGAGTGAGTCGAACATCTGGGAGCACGGTGGCTTATTACTGCAATATGTCCAATGATAAACCCTATGGGCTCGGACAGACATAGTCACCCCTGAGCATGCCAGTACATCAGTTTTCAGTTTAACAGACTCCCGGGAATCTTGTAAGGTCAAGTCATAATAAGCCTTCTGGGGCTCGCTTGTTGGATAGGGGCGAACACCTCCACCTCTCTCGCTCCGCCACCTGCCAAAAAACAGTCATAAATGTCTCTACAGCATCACCCAGGGTCACTTTCTGCATCGCTCGCCTTACCGCCTTCCGGACGCTTAACAGATGCTTAAGGAGGTCCTCCATTTTGCCTGTTGCTATCCACTGGCTTGCAGCCTCCTTTACCCAGGACATACGGTTTTGACCACGACTGCTACTGGCATTCCTGAAACATTGCCCACATTCGAAACACCACTTGTAGTAATTCGCTCACATGGCGACACACAGAGGTAGGAAAAATGGGAACACCCTCTCTTTAAAGCCCTCATAGGTTTATTGTAAGGCAGCATAAAACATCTAGAGGGGAAAACAAACAGCCTTTCCGGCTAAAACAGGAACAAAACAACAAAAGTTCAACAAAATGCTGCAGCACAGTCCGTATGTTGCAGGAGGCACCCTGCTCTGTTGCCACAAAGCCACTGGAGACTCCTCTCTCCAGGCTAGCTGAACCCAGACTGCCTATTTTTAGATTGAAACAGTCGCTATCACCTCCCCCTTCCCCCCTTTTTTTGTTCACACTATTGGAAAAGTTTGTTAACACTGTTCATTTTAATATGGATCAATAAATTGAAGATTGTAAAGGAGCTGGAACATCCATCCACCTTCTTTTCACCTTTTGCTCCAAGTCTCGTCTAGGCGAAGTTCTGTGCACCTGTGTGGTTGTCAGTGAGCTGGCTGTGGCTTGCAGATATTTTTTCTTCTTCGGTCACTTGACATTACCACAACTAAAGATGATTTTGAAGGAGCACTATAAAGAAGAAAGCACTTCAGGACTGTTTTATGTCACGATCTATGCTGGATTGTGACAGATAGAAGCACCTGTAACCTTTTTTTTCCATTAAGCTGGTTGCTTAAAGTTAGTTTTGCCCCCTGGTGGCCATTAGGGTCATTACACAGTGGTGTCGTTTGTTCTAGTTTGCCCCCCGGTGGTGGTTAGCTTTATTACACGGGTATCACTAACAGGTGTGATTGCTCTGGCTTAACTATAAAGGAGTGTCATGTGCTCTCACTCACTGTTGGTGATATTGGTCATTACCAACCATCCTTGGTGGAGGAAGGAGCTTAGAGGAGTTCCTTGCAGCACAGTCAGAGTCCTGGTGTGGAAAGAGCCACATAGAGGAGTTCCTTGTAGCTCTGACTAAGCTTGGTGAAGTAGCAGCTATTCAGGAGGAAAGCTGTACTGAGGTGCTGGACTCTGTTGCTGGGAGCAATAGCAACAGAGCAAAGCTAAGTGATGTTACCCCTGTTTGTAACTTTCCTTTTGTGTGTTTCAGTGCAGTGGTGGGATTAGTTTCTGCACCGTCCATTTCACTAGAAAGGGCTAGGTGCAGGGCGAGCTAGGGTTTTTAGGTATCCTGCTCGGCGCCAGGTGCGGAACCTGCATAGGGACTATCAGGAGTGTAGAGACACTGACTCAGGGGAGTGCAGGAGGTTCTCCCCATCCCCGTTCCCTATTGCAGGGCCCTCCATTGTATCGGTTTTCCTGTTGTTTCCCTTAATTCTGTAAATTCGCCCTGCTGGAAGAGGTGTATCCAGATACACGTGTAATACTGAAATTCGCCTGCTGGAGGCGGTGTATCCGGCTGCATGTTACTTTGTTTAAATTCGCCCTGCTGGAGGCGGTGTGTCCAGTCACACGTGACCATCACATTATCACCAACCATACTCTTTTTTTTTCTGCTGAGCCATTGACCCAATGCAGACCTTTGCCAAAATGCTGCAGATCTTTACTGATGAGATTAGGGGGCTGCGCTGTGAGTTAGTGCAGCTACTGCAGCTGTTGGTGGGCTTTGGGGGCTTGGTTCAGAGACAGGATCAGCCAGAACCCAAGATATCCCTCCCTGACAGGTTTTCTGGAGGGAGAGATCAATTCTTGGTATTTCAGCAAGCCTGTAAACTATACTTCAGGCTGCGCCCTCGTTCATCAGGGAGTGAAGCGCAACTGGTGGGAATCATTATGTCCCTTTTTAAGGGGGATCCCCAATCCTGGGCCTACTGGACGATTCACCATTATTAGAGTCCGTGGACGAGTTTTTTGCGGCTTTGGTGCTAGTGTTTGGGGATCCTGATGGCTTCTCCCTGGCGGAATCGACACTACATAGGTGTAAACAGGGAGCCCGGGTTGCTGAGGAGTACTGCTCAGAGTTTAGGAGGTGGGCCACTGACACTCAGTGGAATGACCCTGCACTTAGGAGTCAATTTGTGCAGGGTCTGTCTCCAAAGTTGCAGGATACTCTGGTGCAGTATGCCGCCCACAGGTCGCTGGAGGCCGCCATGTCCCTTGTCATCCGGGTGAATAGACGCCTTAGGGAGAGACATACACAAAATGTGCCCCCTGTAGTCCTCGCTAGGGAGGATCCACCAGTGCGGATGGAGGAACTCAAGCAGCCCAGTGTTGTTGGTACAAAAAAGGGGTTGTCTGCGGTTCGCCATGATGGGGGGTATGCTTTTCCTGTGGGAAGCTGGGCCATTTCATGAGAGCCTGCCCAGTTCATGCCAAGTCTCCATCCAGACGAACCCATGCAAGTAGGAGGGGCAAGTTTATGTACAGGGCTGCCTACAGTTCAGGGAGTGGTGGCGGCATGTTTTTACTGTGGGCAGACTGGTCATGTCCTTAAGGCTTGCCCAATGCTCGCCAAATTATCTGTGCCATCTCAGAAGCCACATTCCCCTGGCCGTTCGGAGGGAGGTGACCAGGGAGTGTATATTTCCTCCATTTTGCCCTCCCAAGGTACTATGTCAGCAGAGGTGTTGGCTGGCGGGGTACCGGAGGTAATAGATTGGCGGGCAAGGGAAGTAGTCAGCTGGGGGCAGTCATGTGAGGGCTGCTGCCTAGGGACTACTGTCTCTGCCGTCTCTCTTCAACTGACCCCTTCCTCCTCCAGTGAGAGCAGCAGATGTGCTGCAGGAGAGTAGGGGCAAGTCTCAACCCTCGCCATTAGCCAACCCTGGGAGGCGCAGACCTCATGGTGGAAGGGGTTGGAGGGTGGTGTACCCCTTGGTGAATTGCGGGGGTGTGAGTGTTGTGACACAGGGGGACGCCTCTGTTGTCAATCCCAGAAAGAGTTCACTGAATACAAACGAATGTGTGGCAATAAACGTTCAGGTCCGGACCTGTGTGTGAACGAGCATGTATGGGTGGCCACCAAAAAACATCCAGTGGAAGTGTGTTGTGGAGTCTTACCAGCTTGAGTTACCCCCAAACATGCACACACAACTCGTTCCCCTTCCCCAGGTCGGCGCTTCGGAGATGTGTGGTGCCTCCAGAACATACATTGCCAATACCAGCGGTGCTCGTTTGTCATAAACCTGAAGTGCAGGTAGTTGCAGGGGTGAACTCTGGATATGGGCGTCCCCTCTGTAGGTGGTTCCCTGATGAGGAGCGGTCTTGAGGGTCCAGAGGCCCCTCATTAAGGGAGGGTACTGTCACGATCTATGCTGGATTGTGACAGATAATAGCACTTGTAACCTTTTTTTCCTTTAAGCTGGTTGCTTAAAGTTAGTTTTGCCCCCGGTGGCCATTAGGGTCATTACACAGTGGTGTCGTTTGTTCTAGTTTGCCCCGGTGGTGGTTAGCGTTATTACACGGGTATCACTAACAAGTGTGATTGCTCTGGCTTAACTATAAAGGAGTGTCATGTGCTCTCACTCACTGTTGGTGATATTGGTCATTTCCAACCATCCTTGGTGGAGGAAGGAGCTGAGAGGAGTTCCTTGCAGCACAGTCAGAGTCCTGGTGTGGAAAGAGCCACAGAGAGGAGTTCCTTGCAGCTCTGACTAAGCTTGGTGAAGTAGCAGCTATTCAGGAGGAAAGCTGTACTGAGGTGCTGGACTCTGTTGCTGGGAGCAATAGCAACAGAGCAAAGCTAAGTGATGCTACCCCTGTTTGTAACTTTCCTTTTGTGTGTTTCAGTGCAGTGGTGGGATTAGTTTCTGCACCGTCCATTTCACTAGAAAGGGCGAGGTGCAGGGCGAGCTAGGGTTTTTAGGTATCTTGCTCGGCGCCTGGTGCGGAACCTGTATAGGGACTGTCAGGAGTGTAGAGACACTGACTCAGGGGGGTGCAGGAGGTCTCCCCGTCCCCGTTCCCTATTGCAGGGCCCTCCATTGTATCGGTTTCCCTGGTGTTTCCCTCAATTCTGTAAATTCGCCCTGCTGGAGGCTGTGTATCCAGATACCCGTGTAATACTGAAATTCGCCTGCTGGAGGTGGTCTATCCGGCTGCACGTTACTTTGTTACATTCGCCCTGCTGGAGGCGGTGTATCCAGGGTCACGTGTGTCATAGAAATTCGCCCTGCTGGAGGCGGTGTGTCCAGTCGCACGTGACCATCACATTGTACTGACTCATTAACATCTCACAGGAACACAAGAAGTCTCCTCAAACTTTCTTGTTCAGAGCAATTGAACTTAAGGACAGACTTTTGTTTACATCTCGTGATGTAGAGGCAGATGAAAAGTTTGATGCCAGGCTAGCCCAGAAGAAGATTTTGAGCTCTTTAGGAACAGGATTGATCAGCAAAGAAATCAAAATACAGATGAAACGGTACCTAGAAGATCCTGGCATTCTGGGTGAAGTCTTAATTGAAAAGATGAATGAGATAACCAATTTGGAGTCAGAGAGTGAACAGAAATTAAAGAAAGGCTCTTCTACCGAAACTTCCAAAATGAATCAGTTGAAGTTGGAGACCCCAAGCTGTCAGTCAGAAGATCAACCTTGAAGACTCTTCAGCATCACTACTGAGAGCGAACGCCAAATCACCAGAGAAAGAGAAAACAGACAGCACTAACAGGGAAGAATTAATTGGAGAAGTCTGAGCTGAGTTGACAGCAGTGAAGAAGTTAATTTGCAAGAAGCCTGAGTCCAGATCGTTTAGACCCAGGGATAGGTTCCAAAATAAAATATATCCTGCTTGTAAGGCTTGCCGGATATCAAGAGTGCTGCCTGTGTCCATTGTCTAAGTTGTGGTGAGGAAGGACATTATGCCAATGAATGTCAACAGTCACGAATCCTGGGGTTGAAAGGCAGAAGGTTACAAGTGTGGTAACTGCGACACGGACGAGGCCTCAGAAGCAAACACAAACACCACCAACCCTGGGAACAGCTTTTGAGATGAAATGGCTGCTTGAGCACTATCCCCAGGTGTGTCACCGTCTTCAACAGCTGCAAGAGAGACAGGGGCATCAGCTACTTAATGCCCAAAGCCTAAGGCTACTTTCACACTTCAGTTTTCCAGCATCAGGCGCGATGCGGCAAAAAGTGTAAAAACCAGATCCGGCGCCTGTTGCCACCGGGTCCGTTTTTTTTCCCATAGAGTTTCATTATCGCCACATTGCGCCGGATGCCTATGCGGCGTATCCGGTTTTTGCCGGATCCGGTAAAGATAGCCTGTCCGGCGTCTGGAAAAAACGATTCATGTAACGTCTTTTGTCTGCAGTTAAAAACTGGATGACGCCGAATCCGGCGACATCAGTTTTTTTGTATAATGGTAGCCTATCGGTGCCGGATCTGGCGGCATCCGGTTTTTGCCTGATTCCGGCGCCGGATCCGGTTTTTGGACTGAGCATGCTCAAAAAAGTATCAAATTTTGAGAAAAACACCTGCCAATCTCCAACCCCCCTATAGGAAAGGTAGAGGGCATTCATCCTGTCACACTGAATGCAGAGGAGGAAATGCTACTGACTGGATTTCATCCACACAGCCACTGAATTTGCCAGATAGCCACCAACCCACTGGATTTGCCAGCCAGACATCCACCACCCACCAACCAACTGGATTTGCCAGCCAAAAACACTATATTGGACATCCATCCAGCAGGAGTTTGAGTGTTAGTTTCAACATTTCCTTGCAAGCATAATAGGTTTTCCTTATATGTCTGTACACGTCTGTCTGCATGTCCTTGATTCACACAATCCACTGCGCCTATTGGAAAAACGTTGACCGCCAAATTGGAAAACCCAAGTGATGGCTATTTCAATATGACACCCACTGCTGGTACCATGTCCTTCCACAGTACCACAAGCAGGTCCTTGCTGGGACCCCACCACTGCCACGGCTCCCCCCCTGCCGCTGCTACTGCTGGACCTGCTGCTGCTGTTTCCCCTCCCCTGCCAGATCTGCCGATGCCTGCCCACCCATCTCCATCACAGGTGCCAGGAAAGACTGTGGCTTGCGGCCTTTTCACAAGCCGCAAGCCACAGTCTTTCCTGCTGACTTTTCACTGGACCCCTCCGCCACAGAACCCCCACCACTGCCTTCACTGCTGGCCACCACGCTGGAGTCCCATGCTGGACCTGCTGCTGCCTGCCCACCATGTATATGTATGTATACACACACACACACACATATATACACACGTACATTAATGTTGTTCTTACATTGTACTAGTGTTTTTAAAAGGTTACAGCTGTGTTCATCAGTGTGGGGAGGGATTTTAATTATGAAGGATAGTGTGATGTAGTTTGCAAGGAAATACTTGGTTGGGTGTGTGTATTTATGTGTAAATACTGTAGGGAGAGGTACCATATATACTCGTGTATATGTAGAGATTTTCAGCCCATTTTTTGGGCTTAAAGTCCCCCTCTTGGCTTATACACGGGTCATATACCTGTGGGTCGGAGGGGGAGCGGGGGTGTAACAGATCAAACTTACCAGTCCTACAGCCATATCTGTAGCCTTGCTCGCTTCTCCACTGTCTCCCTTCCTGTCTTCAGCAGTAACGTGGTACCGCTCATTACCATTCATGAATCTGTGCAATGTGAGTATAGCAATATTCACCTCTCCTGGGTCCATCTCTGCTCACTGCGGTCTCTGCTGCATCCTGTGTAAGTGGCGTTTTGGCAGCAGGGGGTGCGGTGACGTAATAAGTGCGCGCCGCCCCTCTGCTGGCTGAACAGTCACTGACACAAGAAGTGGCAGACAGTGGCGATGGACCCACAAGAGGTTATTTTTTTTTTCTTTTTTTTGTTGGGCAGCAAATGGGGGCATATTCAATGGAGCAGCATATGGGGGCATAGTCTATGGATTCCACCCTCAGGTTATACACGAGTCAATAAGTGTAACCATTTTTTTGGGGCCTAAATTAGGGTGGTCGGCTTATACATGGGGCGGCTTATACACGAGTATATACGGATTAAGTTGTTAGAATTTTTGTGGTGGTTGGTTGTCCAAGCTGCATTTTATAGGGTGGTGAGAGTGGAATTCAAAATATCTGATTTTTTAAAAATTTTTTTCTTTCTTTTATTTGAAAAATCATTGTTGCACACATAACAAGTATTAACTACATCATGCTTGTTTCATGCAGGAAGTTGCCCAGACCACCACTGCCAAAACCTTGTGTGAACCCATTTCAACCCATAATGTAAGTATTAAGGCCTGAAAGCTTTAAATATGGTTTGTGTTGTAGGTAACAATTCTTTGTACGTACACATTTTAGGCCAGACATGTCTTCTAGGAGCCCTCCCTCACATCGCCAGCGAAATGAGGTACATATGTTTTAATTTTTTTTTTGCATAATATTCTTGGTACACATAACCCTATATATCCATTCTTGTTTAAAAGGAAGCTGAACCAGAGGGTCTCTCAGAAGGAGACGGACATAGCGGAGAAATGCCTGGAGTGGGCTCCCCGAGTGTAAGTATTTTTGCATGCATTACACTAAAAGATCTTCAGACACTTCACTGGACTCAAAAAAACAGGTCAACATAACAGCATTTAATTTTCCTTTTCTTGTTGTTTTTTCATTAAAGGCTTCTGATTCTGTGGCTCGTCGGAGAGTTCCTCCAAGTGCCTCCCAGAGTCGTCGGCAACCACGTCGGGTCGGTCGCCATAGAGTAAGTAAATTTTTTTTGGTCTTTTGTAAGGTTTGTACTTAATTCTGTGATTGTTATGTCTACTTTTTTGTCTTTAAACAGGCTTCAGAGCGTGCTCACGATTCAGACAGTGAGGAGGGGGCTATTGATGTTGACCTCCTCATTGATATGGTGAGAGATCGTGAGCCGCTATGGAATATGGCTGACTGCTTCCATGCGGATGCTAGTGTTGCTAGATGACTCTGGGAGGAAGTGTGCCAGACTGTGGTACATAACTGGGAGGAACTCCATTATCGGGCACAGAAAGAAAAGCGTAAGTATTCACATTTCAGTAATGTTTCCGGATGTATTGTGCTTGATGCTAACCATTTTGTGTTTTCACTTTTCAGGGGAAAGAGTTCAGTTGTGGTGGCGGTCAATGCGGGATCGCTTCAAGAAGGAGCTCAACAAAGAGATGCAGGCTCCCAGTGGTTCAGGAGGACGCAGGAGCCGCTATAAATATGCCCAGGCCCTGGCGTTCCTCCGATCAACTAGGGTGACAAGAAGGTAAACATTCCTACCAAAAGTTACTAAATAAAACTGTTAAAATGTGTACCCTTTTTTTTCAGCCAGGGCTAATCAATGCCATTACATTAATGTCAATTTTTTGTCTATTTTTTTCAAGCACGCGGGAGCCTGCATTGAACCCTTCTGGAGCGATCCCCCAGGAGGCCGTCACCGGGTACCATGACATACCCAACCCCTCTGCACCCTCTCTGCCTTCCCTTGTGTGTGATCCCTCTGCCCCATCAACCTCTGCTGGAGCATCTGTGCAGGCTTCATTACATGAAGCTGCTGTTGACGAGGTAGGCATTCCTTTACCTCACCCCTCTGACACAGCTGCCCTCTATAGAACACCTTTGAGTTCTGGGCGGGTGCGTCAGCGGGGTCAGGAAAGGCAGTTTGCTACGGAGTTTTCGAATCTACATGCATCCTTTCAAAACGCTATGAAAGTCATGACCCAGCAAATGTCTGCTGGGTTCAATCTTGTTAGTTGAGCGGTGCTTGATTTAAGCACGCGTGTTGAAAGGATGCATCTAGATGCAAATAAAGCGCCGCATCATTCTTTTTTCAAAGCTGTAATGGAGCGCCTTGACAACCTAACTCTTGAACAGCAGCTGCATGTAATGCAAGCCTGCCAGGTGGCCTTAGCACAGGTGACATCAGTAGCCCCTACAACCAGCCCAGTAGTTGCTCCAGGCCCTGTCCTTCCTACCACTCCTGTACCATACCATTTTACCCAGTACCAACCTCCTGCCCCTTTCCAGTCTCCTTCCCCATACCAGTTCCCAACCGCATCTGTGCCTCCACTCCCTTCCCAACCTACACTCCCTTCCCAACCTACACTTCCTGCCCAATACATCCAGTCTCCTTCCACATCCCAAATTCAACCATCCATAATCAACACCCACAGTTTTGTTTCCCCCAGTCTATTGTTTTCTCCACCCCTTCACCTGCTTTATCCACCCCTTCACCTTCTTTCTCCATTCCTATACCTTGTCCTTTGGTCTCTGAATCCTCACAAACTCCATCCTCCCACACTAACGCCGTTGTTGAAGTGGTCCAAACTGAGAGCCCCTCCAATACTATTTCTGCTACACATTACACAAATCTTTAAGGTGTTTTTTTCACCAAAAAGTTTTCTCCAAAAAATATTCTGAAAGAAAAACTTTCAGCTAAAGTTGCTAAAAAATAAAATTTTTTTGGAGTCAATAAAATCTATTGTGTTTCATTTACTGTTGAATATTAAATGTCTATGTATAAAACTGAATGAGTGTGTGAGTATGTGAGTGAGTGTGAGTGAGTGTGTGAGAGTAAAGCCGGGGTCACACTAACCGACGCAAAATACGGTCTGTAGTTTGCATGCGTAATACGGGTGAATGACCCCTAAATAGTGCTCCGTATGTCATCCGTAAGCAAGGTGTGATCGCATATTTTGCACATGTCAGCATCCGTATGTAATCCGTATGGCATCCGCATGCCGAGATTTTCTCGCCGGCTTGCAAAATGGACATATAATGGAGCCCTATGACAGGGTTTCTAACAGAAGCAAAAGAGTAGATATAGACACATAGAATGCATATATATATATATATATACACACAAGTCATTGAGACAAACATATATATATTTATATTTCATAGAGGTCTTCATAGCAGAATAGCCACTAATTCAATTGCCGGCTTCTGTCAAATCATTCCCCAACCCGACATGAAATGACACATGGTTTACAGTCAGTAAACCATTTCATTTCATGTTTTTTTATATGTCCCTGACTAATAATTAGATGAGGGTTTTTGTGCAAAATTTTGGAGGTGTAGTTGTTATTTTAATGTGTTAATTCGTTGTAAAAAAAATGCGTGGGATTCCGCTGTAATTTTTCAACCAGAGAGGTTAAGCAGGTGAGTGAGGGCAGATTTTAATAGCCATGAAAGGGACCATTGTTTTTGGCCCCCCCGCTACAAAAAATCTGCCCCCAGACACCCCAGAAATGGCGCATCTCTTTGGAGGGCCACACGGTGGTGGGCTGTGAGCACAACCCCCATCTGTGGACATCAGGCACTCAGACCATCCTCATGGAGTCAGTTTCTAACCGTTTGTGCAGACACATGCACATTTGTGGCCTGCTGGAGATCATTTTGCAGGGCTCTGGCAGTGCTCCTACTGTTCCTCCTTGCACAAAGGCGAAGGTAGCGGTCCTGCCACTGGGCTCCTACAGCCCCCTCCACATCTCCTGGTGTACTGGCCTGTTTCCTGGTAGTGCCTCCAGCCTTTGGACTTTATGCTGACAGGCACAGCAAACCTTCTTGCCACTGCTTGCATTGATGTGCGATCCTGGATGAGCTGCACTACCTGAGCCACTTGTGTGGGTTGTTGAGTCGTCTCATGCTACCACGAGTGTGAAAACCCAACCAACATTCAAAAATTACCAAAACATCAGCCAGAAAGCATTGGTACTGAGATGTGGTCTGTGGTCCCCACCTACAGAACCACTCCTTTATTGAGGGTGTCTTGATAATTGCCAAAAATTTCCATCTGTTGTCTATTCCATTTGCACAACAGCATGTGAAATTGATTGTGAATTAGTGTTGCTTCCTAAGTGAACAGTTTGATTTCACAGAAGTTTGATTTACTTGAAGTTATATTCTGTTGTTTAAGTTTTCCCTTTATTCTTTTGAGCAGTGTAGATAGCAAAATAGCAATATATACACTCACTGGCCACTTTATTAGGTACACCTGTCCAACTGTGTGTTAAGACTTAATTTCTAATCAGCCAATCACATGGCGGCAACTCAGTGCATTTAGGCATGTAGACATGGTCAAGACAATCTCCTGCAGTTCAAACCGAGCATCAGTATGGGGAAGAAAGGTGATTTGAGTGCCTTTGAACGTGGCATGATTGTTGGTGCCAGAAGGGCTGGTCTGAGAATTTCAGAAACTGCTGATCTACTGGGATTTTCACGCACAACCATCTCTAGGGTTTACAGAGAATGGTCCGAAAAAGAAAAAAAATCCAGTGAGCGGCAGTTCTGTGGCCGGAAATGCCATGTTGATGCCAGAGGTCAGAGGAGAATGGGCAGACTGGTTCGAGCTGATAGAAAGGCAACAGTGACTCAAATTGCCACCCGTTACAACCAAGGTAGGCAGAAGAGCATCTCTGAACGCACAGTGCGTCGAACTTTGAGGCAGATGGGCTACAGCAGCAGAAGACCACACTGGGTACCACTCCTCTCAGCTAAGAACAGGAAACTGAGGCTACAATTTGCACATGCTCATCGAAATTGGACAGTAGAAGATTGGAAAAACGTTGCCTGGTCTGATGAGTCTCGATTTCTGCTGCGACATTCTGATGGTAGGGTCAGAATTTGGCGTAAACAACATGAAAGCATGGATCCATCCTGCCTTGTATCAACGGTTCAGGCTGGTGGTGGTGGTGTCATGGTGTGGGGAATTTTTTCTGGGCACTCTTTGGGCCCCTTGGTACCAATTGAGCATCGTTGCAACACCACAGCCTACCTGAGTATTGTTGCTGACCATGTCCATCCCTTTATGACCACAATGTACCCAACATCTGATGGCTACTTTCAGCAGGATAATGCGCCATGTCATAAAGCTCGAATCATCTCAGATTGGTTTCTTGAACATGACAATGAGTTTACTGTACTCAAATGGCCTCCTCAGTCACCAGATCTCAATCCAATAGAGCATCTTTGGGATGTGGTGGAACGGGAGATTCGCATCAGGGATGTGCAGCCGACAAATCTGCGACAACTGTGTGATGCCATCATGTCAATATGGTCCAAAATCTCTGAGGAATGCTTCCAGCACCTTGTTGAATCTCTGCCACGAAGAATTGAGGCAGTTCTGAAGGCAAAAGGGGGTCCAACCCCTTACTAGCATGGTGTACCTAATAAAGTGGCCAGTGAGTGTATACAAATTAGTAAAGTGACAGTGCTAAAATATTATATATACAGTCATTTATGATGAAAGAGATGGTTACCCGTATAGACATATTAATTGAGGAAGATATAATGCATAATCTGGCAGAATTGCAGTGACAAAGCCTATGCGAAACATACATAGAGGCCTCCCGTGCGACGTTCAGCGCATCCATGGGTAAGAACCTTTGAATTATGGGATCCTTTGCGTGGGCCATTATGGGGATATCATTGCTATTATGCTAGATTATTCTTTATACAGTATCTTCATCAATTAATATGGCTACAATTTTAAGCACTGTCACTTTACTAATTTGTATATACAGTGGGGCAAAAAAGTATTTAGTCAGTCAGCAATAGTGCAAGTTCCACCACTTAAAAAGATGAGAAGCGTCTGTAATTTACATCATAGGTAGACCTCAACTATGGGAGACAAACTGCGAAAAAAAAATCCACAAAATCACATTGTCTGTTTTTTTTTCACTTTATTTGCATATTATGGTGGAAAATAAGTATTTGGTCAGAAACAAAATTTCATCTCAATACTTTGTGATATATCCTTTGTTGGCAATGACAGAGGTCAAACGTTTTCTGTAAGTCTTCACAAGGTTGCCACACACTGTTGTTGGTATGTTGGCCCATTCCTCCATGCAGATCTCCTCTAGAGCAGTGATGTTTTTGGCTTTTCGCTTGGCAACACGGACTTTCAACTCCCTCCAAAGGTTTTCTATAGGGTTGAGATCTGGAGACTGGCTAGGCCACTCCAGGACCTTGAAATGCTCCTTACGAAGCCACTCCTTCGTTGCCCTGGCAGTGTGCTTTGGATCATTGTCATGTTGAAAGACCCAGCCATGTTTCATCTTCAATTCCCTTGCTGATGGAAGGAGGTTTGCACTCAAAATCTCACGATACATGGCCCCATTCATTCTTTCATGTACCCGGATCAGTCGTCCTGGCCCCTTTGCAGAGAAACAGCCCCAAAGCATGATGTTTCCACCACCATGCTTTACAGTAGGTATGGTGTTTGATGGATGCAACTCAGTATTCTTTTTCCTCCAAACACGACAAGTTGTGTTTCTACCAAACAGTTCCAGTTTGGTCTCATCAGACCATAGGACATTCTCCCAAAACTCCTCTGGATCATCCAAATGCTCTCTAGCAAACTTCAGATGGGCCCGGACATGTACAGGCTTAAGCAGTGGGACACGTCTGGCACTGCAGGATCTGAGTCCATGGTGGCGTAGTGTGTTACTTATGGTAGGCCTTGTTACATTGGTCCCAGCTCTCTGCAGTTCATTCACTAGGTCCCCCCGCGTGGTTCTGGGATTTTTGCTCACCGTTCTTGTGATCATTCTGACCCCACGGGGTGGGATTTTGCGTGGAGCACCAGATCGAGGGAGATTATCAGTGGTCTTGTATGTCTTCCATTTTCTAATTATTGCTCCCACAGTTGATTTCTTCACTCCAAGCTGGTTGGCTATTGCAGATTCAGTCTTCCCAGCCTGGTGCAGGGCTACAATTTTGTTTCTGGTGTCCTTTGACAGCTCTTTGGTCTTCACCATAGTGGAGTTTGGAGTCAGACTGTTTGAGGGTGTGCACAGGTGTCTTTTTATACTGATAACAAGTTTAAACAGGTGCCATTACTACAGGTAATGAGTGGAGGAAAGAGGAGACTCTTTACAGGTCTGTGAGAGCCAGAAATCTTGATTGCTTGTTTCTGACCAAATACTTATTTTCCACCATAATATGCAAATAAAATGAAAAAAAACAGACAATGTGATTTTCTGGATTTTTTTTTCTCAGTTTGTCTCCCATAGTTGAGGTCTACCTATGATGTAAATTACAGACGCCTCTCATCTTTTTAAGTGGTGGAACTTGCACTATTGCTGACTGACTAAATACTTTTTTGCCCCACTGTATATTGTTATCCCATTTTGGTTGTGCTGTTATGCTGCACGTAATTTTGTTGCATCTTAACTTTTGTCCAAATTAACTCTAGAATGACTTTGTCTAATAGTTGTTGCTTTGGTGTCTCATACATATGAGATAAATAAAGCTATTTTAGTTTTACTTCTCATGGTGGATTTAGTTCTCCAGTTTTTCAATTGTATACAGGGTAGTGCACGTCGCTGTATACACATCAGTGCAAGGCCTGCAGGCACTGTATATGTGTATATGGAGCATTGCATACATCAAGAGGGTCCATTCCCTTCAAATGTTCTGGTGCTGCTGCTGCTACCTGTGGGATATATTAGCTGTAGAGTTGAGCGAAACGGGTCGGTCAAATTCAAAAGTCGCCGACTTTCGCTAAAGTCGGGTTTCGCCAATTGAAACCCGACTATAGCATGAGGTCGGCCATGAGGTCGCCGACCCAAGCTCCAAAGTTGCATTTCCCATAATGCTTCCAGCGCCTTTTCTCAGCCAATGATCAAGGACGCACACTGTGGGCAATGCGATGACATGGGCAGCGGCCACCACCATCTTAGAGAAGGCCATTCAAGTGATTGGCTTGCTTTGTGTGGAGTCACAGTGGCTATAAAAGCCCTGACCGCCGACCACCATTTTACTTCTGCCAATGTTAGCATAGGGAGAGGTTGCTGCTGCTGATTCTCAATAGGGAGAGCGTTAGGCAAGAAAATTAAAAAAATCTGTGCTTTTTCTGATAGCGATTTTCACTGTACAGTTAGTGTGCAGTGACAGGAGAGGATTTTTTTGTGTGCAGCAGCGCTGGTGGTTATTAGGCTGCCTTATTAGGCTACCTGATAGCTGCATTGCTGTGTGCCCACTGCTGTGCACACTGCTTTTTTCAAAGCACTCCTACTTTCATTCTGTTTTACTGCACAGTTACCGAACGTTCACTTTTTCACACACCGTATAGAGGTGTACGCTCCTCACACACTACCGTGTACCGGCTGGTATCACGGACAAATACATGCTATCTGTGTGTGACTCTGGAAAAAAATAGATGGAGATTTACATTTTTACATACATACACCGTATAGAACTGTCCACTTCTCAAACAGTATCGTATATCTGCTATTTGGGTAACGGTCAAATCTATATAGTGACAGCGTGTGTGTGAGACTCCGGAAAAAAATAGACGGAGATTTAAAATTTTCCATACATACACCGTATAGAGCTGTCCGCTTCTGAAACAGTATCGTATATCTGCTATTTGGGTTATAGTCAAATCTATACAGAGACAGCGTGTGTGTGTGAATCCGTAAATACATTTACGGACATTTCCATTTTTCCATACACTGTATAGAGCTGTCTGCTTCTCATACAGTATCGTATATCTGCTGTTTGCATTAAGGTCAAATCTATACAGAGACAGCGTGTGTGTGTGACTCCGTAAAAAAATAGACGGAGATTTAAAATTTTCTATACATACATCGCATAGAGCTGTCCGCTTCTCAAACAGTATTGTATATCTGCTGTTTGGATTAAGGTCAAATCTATACAGTGACAGCGTGTGTGTGAGTCAGTAAATACATATACAGACATTTCCATTTCTCCATACACTGTATAGAGTTGTACGCTTCTCAAACAGTATCGTATATCTGCTGTTCAGATTACGGTCAGATCTGTACAGAGGCAGCGTGTGTGTGTGAGTCCGTAATTACATATACAGACATTTCCATTTTTCCATACATACACTGTACAGAGTTGTCCGCTTCTGATACAGTACCGTTTATCTGCTGTTTAGATTACGGTAAAATTCATACTGAGACAGCGTCTGTGTGTGACTATGGAAAAAAATAGACGTAGATTTTCATTATTCCATACATACACCGTATAGAGCTATACTGTTTTGAATTCGCTTTCTGGCCTCCCTCTGGTTATTGCTGAAGGTAGTGGAGCTGGTCGGTTTGACAGAGGGGTTGCGGGTTCTCTTTCTGGGCTCCCTCTGGTGGTTACTGGAGGTAATGGAGCTGATCTGATTGACAGAGGCTTGCCACCTGATGATGAGGAGGACCATTGGAGATCTGGGGTTTCAGATTGGGATTTAAGACAGCCGACGCCCTCTATCCCTATCCATGGTAATTTTGCTTCCTGTTCCTCCTAAGGTCTGACATATCCAGCTCTCTCCCTGCATGGTCCAGCTAAGTGATTCATTTGCTTTTCTATTTGCATTTGATCTGGTTCTGTCTATCCCTGCTTTGTGTGGGTCAGCCAGCTCCGGCTTGGGCTGTGCTGAATCATCGCCCATATGTTGCTGTTTGTGCCATTTTGTTTTGCCCCATGTTAGATTGGTCTCTATTTGCTCTGCTTTCAGAATCTACCTGAGTGCTGATATAGTGGGAGGCGAAGTCGCGTGACTTCAGGGTTTTTTGCATCAGACGTGTTGGACCTTTTGCAGGGTTTTTTGCGTGATTGCAGACAGTGTCTATCCTTTTCTGTTCTGTCTAGTCAGTGTGGGCCCCATCATTTGCTCAGTCTATTTTTCTACCTGCGTTTGTGTTTTTATCTTGTCTCACCGACAATATATGTTTGGGTGCTATCTATTCCTTTGGGGTCTGCTCTGGGGCAGTTTAGATTTCCCCTTTCTTGCTTTAGGCTTAGTTAGCTCTCCGGCTGTGCTGTGGCATCTAGGATCATCGTAGGTACGTTCCACAGCTACTGCTATTTGTGTGGATAGGATTAGGGGTCTGCAATCCCCTTAGTTACCAACCTCTCTGGATTTCTGTGGCTTATCTTGGGCCTGCTCTCCTCCTCGGTGACCCATTCATAACAGAATCACCAGAATAACTGCAGACTCTAGGGTACTCTAAAAAGGAAAGAATTTAAAAAAAAAAAATAAAAGAGAAAAAAAAAGTGTCAGAATTTTTTTTTGTATAACTTTTCCTCTTTTTTTTCTGGGGCTGCAGGAGGAGATTTTTTATTTTTTTTTTCTAAATGGAGACTAAGCAATTGTCTGATCGTGTTGAGCAGCTCGCTGCTGAAGTGCTGGGAATATCTGCCTATCTTGCTCAATCATCTGCTGTTGAACCAAAAATCCGTAGTCCTGATGTGTTTTCTCTGGATCGGTCTAAATTTTTTAATTTTAAGAATAATTGTAAACTATTTTTTGCTTTGAAACCGAACTCATCGGAGAGCTCTGTGCAGCAGGTTAAAATTGTCATTTCCCTGCTGCGCAGCGAACCCCAGGATTGGGCCTTTTCTTTGACACCTGGAGATCCTATCTTGGCTAATGTGGACGCGTTTTTTCAAGCCTTGGGGTTGTTGTATGATGAACCTAATGCTATTGATCAAGCTGAGAAAACCTTATTGGCATTGAACCAGGGTCAGGATTCTGCAGAGTTATATTGTCAAAAATTCCGAAAGTGGGCGGTCCTTACTAAATGGAATGACGATGCCCTAGCAGCTCTCTTTCGGAAGGGGTTGGCAGAAACCGTAAAGGATGCTATGGTGGGATTTCCTGTTCCCTCTGGTCTAGACGACTCTATGTCATTGGCCATTCAAATTGATCGGCGTTTATGTGAACGTAGAACTACACGAGTGGCATTGCCGCCTTTCGAACGAACATCTGAACCTATGCAATGTGATAGGGTTTTGTCTAGGGCACAACGTCAGGATTTTAGAAGGCGTAATAAGCTGTGTTTTTTCTGTAGGGACGTCTCTCATACTATTTGTCTGCCCTAAACAAGAAAAGCGTTTTGCAGTGTACAGCCTAAGTTCCTTTTGGCGATTACTCTGATTTGCTCCTTGTCTACATTTTCCACTAAGGCTTTTGTAGATTCAGGAGCAGCTTTGAATCTGATGGATTTGGAATTTACTAAACGTTGTGGTTTTCCCATGATACCCCTGCGGACTATTATCCCTTTGAGGGGTATTGATGCTAATCCTTTGGCGGAGAATAAACCCCAGTTTTGGACCCAGGTGATAATGCGGTGTCGCCCCGGACCACCAAGAAAATTGTAAATTTTTGGTGTTGCCCAATTTGCATGATACTATTGTTCTGGGGTTTCCTTGGTTGCAAACTCATAATCCTGTTTTGGATTGGAAATCTGTGTCTGTGGTGAGTTGGGGTTGTGTGGCGCCCCCAGGAGTATGGTCGCCACAGTGGCTTTGCCTTCCTCCAGGGGAGGGTAATGCCAGGCTTGGAGGCAATGATGGGTCTCTCTCGCAGTCAATCTATGCATGCAACACAGTTCCACTCCAGGCCAGCAGAGGGAACTCTGAACCGGGATTAAGGGGAGGAGTGCTCTCTGAGGGCCAAGGGGAAGGAGTGGTCAGTTAGTCTGCAGAGGGTGAAGTGTATGCAGACGTGTAGAAGGAGCGCTGAGATAGAGCCGAGAGGAAAGGCTCATCTCTGGAGAGAGCACATGAACTGGAGCCTGGTCTCCACGGTTGTACGGATACTAACGGTCCTGCAACAGACACCAGAGGAGTAGGAGGCTGTAAATGCCCTACTCTCATCTGAGACTTGAGGGCACAACAGCAGCTTGGATAGTGAGCCGGGACTTAGGAGAGAGGAGTCCCCAAGAGAGGCTACAGCTGTCTGCCATGCAAGTAAGGTTCTTGAGAACATCTGTCAGGAGGAACTCCAGTGTAACTCAGTACTAGGAAATCTTCACACTTAAAGGTGCTAATAAGGAGACTGCACAGCCCATCTGCCGAGAGAGAATCCCTGAATTGCTTCCAGGCTAGCCTGCTCTAATAGCATCTGTAATCAGGACCTGGACTGCAGTTATCAAGTAAAGGCACAGAAATTGCACCCCGCTGTGTCTTGTCTGCTTCCTACCTTTCCGGCACTGCTACATCCCCATGCCAACCACCTCTACACTGCCCTAGGACTATAGCTTCACCTGTGGGGAGATTTTACATCTTTGCTGCACCATACCATCAGTCCCAGCGGATCTGCATGCAGCGTCGGCTTAACACCTCCCTTGCCGAGCACCACAGGTGGCATCACGAACTATTAACTACTTTCCACCATTCACATCTTCCTATTGCTTGGGCGCCCAGGGCCACGGTCCGGGTCACCGCTGCTGTGACACATCCCACTGACACCGGCCCGGTACCGAGTACCCTACAGCCCTGGGAGGGCGACCCAATTTGGCATCACGAACAGGATTACGGAGCTCGGTACCCCCCGGGTCCTGTGTGCCATAGACTGTGTTTGTGTAAAAGACTGTGTGTGAAATTGGCGCCAATTGCCGCCATTGCCGCGCTGCTTGGCGCGCACGGGAAGAAGAAGGGGCAGGCCTTTGTGGGCGGAGCCTGCCATGGAGCGCGAAGAAGTGAAGTACCGCGTGGGAAGAAAGGACAGCGCGCGAGAAGAGGAGGAGCTGAGGCCTACAGCCCAGAGCATCGGGCCTGCGAAGCTGCCGCCGGTGAGCTCACACAAACCCCGGCCCTGGCTAACGTTAACTGGGGGGAAGAGAACAACAATGCAGCGGCAGCCGCCGCCGCCAACCCTGCAGCACCGCAAGGAGCGCCCGCCGCAGCGGTCCCCATAATGCCGCTGTCCATGCCCTACATAACGGGAGTGGCCTGGCTACCGCAGTACTCGGGTGAGTCACATACCCTGAGTGAATTTAAAGAGAGCCTGTGCAGTTTGCTTAAAGTATACCCTCTGTCTGAAAGCCAGAAAGTGAACATCATTATTGGACAGCTAACGGGTGCAGCACAGAGGGAAGTGAAAGCCTGGCAGGACACTGATAAAGAGACTGTTGCAAAGATCCTGGCCAAGCTGAGAAGCACCTTTGACACCAGCACTGCAGCTGAAATCAAGATGAGGTTCTTTGACTGTAAACAGAAGGTGCAGGACAGTATAAGGGACTACGCTCTCAACCTGCAGGAGGCGCTGCGAGCAGTTTAGCAAGTTGATCCTGACAGTGTGAAGGAGGAGGATAAGCTGTTAAAGGAGCAGTTCATTGAAGGACTCCTATCCAGTACCAACAGAGGACAGTTGCTTATCATAACTAGTGTTGAGCGATACCATCCGATATTGAGAAATATCGGATCGGATTGGATCGGCCGATACCCAAAAAGTATCGGGTATCGCCGATTCCGATACCGGAAGTCCCATTCAAGTCAATGGGACAGAAATATCGGAATTTAAAAAAACCCTTTCTTTACTTGCACATCCTGTTCGGGAGGGGGGAAGAGTTCGGGCGGTGCGTGGGCGGACACTGTGCGTGTCTGTGTGTGCGGGGGGGTCTGTGCTGGCCTGCCGGGGGTCTGTACAGGCCTGCCGGGGGTCTGTCCGGGCCTGCCTGCCAGGGGTCTGTATGGGCCTGCCGGGGGTCTGTGCGGACTGCCGGGGGCCTGTGCCGGCTGCCGGGGGTCTGTGCGGACTGCCGGGGGTCGGTACGGGCCTGCCGGGGGTCTGTGCCGGCTGCCGGGGGTCTGTACGGGCCTGCCAGGGGTCTGTGCGGACTGCCGGGGGTCTGTACGGGCCTGCCGGGGGTCTGTGCGGGCCTGCTGGGGGTCTGTGCGGACTGCCGGGGGTCTGTGCAGGCCTGCTGGGGGTCTGTGCGGGCCTGCCGGGGGTTGTGTGTGTGTGCAAGCATCGTCCGATGGGACTACAAGTCCCATCGGGCTATGCCTCCTACAATGACAGTGATTGACACATTAGCCAATGATGGGACAGTAGTAGTCCCATCATCCAGCTAATGTGTTGAATGTAAAAAAAAAAAACCATACATACTACATACATACTACATACATACTTCATACATACTTCATATATACTACATTCATACAACATACATACATACTACATACATACTACATATATACTACATTCATACAACATACATACATACATACTACATACATACTACATACATGCTACATATATACAACATTCATACAACATACATACATACTACATATATACTACATTCATACAACATATACATACTACATACATACTACATATATACTGCATTCATGCAACATACATACTACATACATACTTCATATATACTACATTCATACTACATACATACTACATACATACTACATTCATACAACATGCATACATGCATACTACATACATACTTCATATATACTACATTCATACTACATACATACTACATATATACTACATTCATACAACATACATACATGCATACTACATACATACTACATATATACTATATTCATACAACATACATACATACATACTACATACATACTACATATATACTACATTCATAAACATAATACATATATACTACATTCATACAACATACATACATACTACATACATACAACATACATAAAACATGCTGCAGACATACTACATACATACTACATACAATATATACATACATTCATACAATACATACATATAGACATACAGTACATATAACATAGAGTACATACTCACCATCACTTGTCACTTTGTTCCTCGAAGCCAGTGTCATCTATAAAAAATATGAAAATAACCAACAAGCAATATACTCCCTGATCCGCAGAAATCCGCGAGTGTCCCATGATGATCTCCCATGGAGAACAGCAGCATCAGCTGATGCGACCGCTCTCTAGGTGCTCCAGGAATCCAATGACGGGAGGTAGGTATCCTTCCGCACTGTATTCCTCCGCCACTGTAAAAAAATAGTCCCTAGTCTCACTTTTGGCATTGCTGTGTGAGAAAGTTCCCACGCAGCTTTTGCCATAAAGTGAGACCAGTGAACGATAGTAACCTCTCAGTGATGCAGTGCAGGAGATCGTCGTGGGACACTCGTGGATTTCTGCGGATCAGGGAGTATATTGCTTGCTTGTTTTTTTCATATTTTATATAGTGAGATGACACTGGCTTCGGGGAACAAAGTGACAAGTGATGGTGAGTATGTACTCTATGTTATATGTACTGTATGTCTATATGTATGTATTGTATGAATGTATGAATGTAGCATGTATGTTGTATGTCTGTAGTATGTATGTAATATGTATGTAGTATGTATTTTGTATGTCTGTAGCATGTTGTATGTATGTTGTATGTATGTAGTATGTACTATGTATGTATGTACTGTGAGAATCATGTGGGAATAGTGGATGAGGGCAGGTATATCTCGCCCAGATTCCTTTCCTATGTGGCCTAGTCTGGTCAGTATCGCACCTGCTTACTAATGGATAATGGGAGGTGGATATAAAAGGATGCCAGGTGGTTGTGTGAGTGTCTCAGCCTGGGAACACAGAGAGCCTGTCTGTGTGAGAGACACACATGTGAGTGGAAGCAGTGCCCACTGCAACTGTGGTTTGGCTGGACGGGAGAAGCCCGCCAGTTGGTAGTTAGGTTGTCTATTGTTTAGTTAGTGCCGGACAGGCAAGGATTTGTTTTATGTTTTATTTCCTTTTGTATTGCTTTCACCGTTAATAAACCTGACCCAGGGTCAGTTATACACGAATCCCAGCTCTGCGCCTGAGTTTCATGCTGAACACACGTGACCTTTGACCCCAGCATAGGCGATCCCGGAGTGTTTTATCACATTGTGGTGGAGAATGCGGGCAGACTACGCTAATAAAACATGACATCGTAACGGAACCTGGTGTCACAGTTCACGTAAAGCCCTACCGAATCCCGGAAGCGCGCCGTGAAGCCGTTTCCCGAGAAGTGAAGGCAATGTTAGAGTTAGGTGTCATTGAGGAATCGCACAGTGCTTGGTCCAGCCCGATTGTGCTAATTCCTAAACCGGACGGCACCATCCGGTTCTGCAATGACTTCAGGAAACTGAATGCGGTCTCAAAATTTGATGCCTATCTTATGCCCCGGGTCGACGAGTTAATAGATAGGTTAGGAAAAGCCCGGTATATTACGACCCTAGATCTAACAAAGGGGTATTGGCTTCCCCCCCTATTTTCTTGTTGTTGGTTTGTGGCTCACCACCACTGTTGCTGTGCACGCTTGGTTATGTCCGCTATAATTTTTCTGTGTTCATTGTGATGGATTAGGCTGCTGTGCACACACACGGCAGCCCCACCCTGCCCCAAGCTTTATTTAATTGTGCACCTGTGTCTGGACCAACATCGCCCTTCATCTATGTTTGCTGGTCGGGCAATGTGTGGAGGCCATTCCTGATATGTCTGTGTTCAGACCTGGTTGGCCTTCATCTGCACTTGCTTCATCTGGCTTCATGGGAGCGATCCAGTAATGTTCAGGTACAGATTGCACTTGATGTGGTCATGCTCTAAATGTATTTAGGAGGCCGTAATGGCACAGCATTTATTAAAAATATATAGAGTAGGACCCCCCATATGAGATTGCCTTGGTGCGGCGGGGTGGCTCAATTGAATTGATCAATTTTTTTGCTAAATATCTCATTTTTGAATACAGCTAGACATTATGTGCATATGCACTCCAATTTATGCGTTCTAACCTTAAGCAGTGCTGGCTTCCCCCCCTATTTTCTTGTTGTTGGTTTGTGGCTCACCACCACTGTTGCCGTGCACGCTTGGTTATGTCCGCTATAATTTTTCTGTGTTCATTGTGATGGATTAGGCTGCTGTGCACACACACGGCAGCCCCACCCTGCCCCAAGCTTTATTTAATTGTGCACCTGTGTCTGGACCAACATCGCCCTTCATCTATGTTTGCTGGTCGGGCAATGTGTGGAGGCCATTCCTGATATGTCTGTGTTCAGACCTGGTTGGCCTTCATCTGCACTTACTTCATCTGGCTTCATGGGAGCGATCCAGTAATGTTCAGGTACAGATTGCACTTGATGTGGTCATGCTCTAAATGTATTTAGGAGGCCGTAATGGCACAGCATTTATTAAAAATATATAGAGTAGGACCCCCCATATGAGATTGCCTTGGCGCGGCGGGGTGGCTCAATTGAATTGATCAATTTTTTTGCTAAATATCTCATTTTTGAATACAGCTAGACATTATGTGCATATGCACTCCAATTTATGCGTTCTAACCTTAACAGTGCTGGCTTCCCCCCCCTATTTTCTTGTTGTTGGTTTGTGGCTCACCACCACTGTTGCCGTGCACGCTTGGTTATGTCCGCTATAATTTTTCTGTGTTCATTGTGATGGATTAGGCTGCTGTGCACACATACGGCAGCCCCACCCTGCCCCAAGCTTTATTTAATTGTGCACCTGTGTCTGGACCAACATCGCCCTTCATCTATGTTTGCTGGTCGGGCAATGTGTGGAGGCCATTCCTGATATGTCTGTGTTCAGACGTGGTTGGCCTTCATCTGCACTTGCTTCATCTGGCTTCATGGGAGCGATCCAGTAATGTTCAGGTACAGATTGCACTTGATGTGGTCATGCTCTAAATGTATTTAGGAGGCCGTAATGGCACAGCATTTATTAAAAATATATAGAGTAGGACCCCCCATATGAGATTGCCTTGGCGCGGCGGGGTGGCTCAATTGAATTGATCAATTTTTTTGCTAAATATCTCATTTTTGAATACAGCTAGACATTATGTGCATATGCACTCCAATTTATGCGTTCTAACCTTAAGCAGTGCTGGCTTCCCCCCCTATTTTCCTATATATGTAACTGTCTTTCAAGTTTTGTGCCTACAGGTAACCTGTAAGAGTTTCCTTTAGATTTGCCAATTTTGCTTTATGGACATTGTACCACAGGACTTGTGTGGTTAAAAACTTTCCTGTATATAGTTCACCATTTGCCCAGAAATGGACCATGCACATTGATGTTGGACTTATCATCATAGGACCATTTTTGAAGCACTTGGTTTTTGTAACTTTTTCATTTTTAACTCTTGTACAATTATTATTGTCTAACTGTTTATATGTTTTATGTTTTTGGTTCAGCCCTGGAGTGCTTTCTTGCACTAGGGGGGAGTGTGGCGCCCCCAGGAGTATGGTCGCCACAGTGGCTTTGCCTTCCTCCAGGGGAGGGTAATGCCAGGCTTGGAGGCAATGATGGGTCTCTCTCGCAGTCAATCTATGCATGCAACACAGTTCCACTCCAGGCCAGCAGGGGGAACTCTGAACCGGTATTAAGGGGAGGAGTGCTCACTGAGGGCCAAGGGGAAGGAGTGGACAGTTAGTCTGCGGAGGGCGAAGTATGCAGACGTGTAGAAGGAGCGCTGAGATAGAGCCGAGAGGAAAGGCTCATCTCTGGAGAGAGCGCATGAACTGGAGCCTGGTCTCCACGGTTGTACGGATTACTAACGGTCCTGCAACAGACACCAGAGGAGTAGGAGGCTGTAAATGCCCTACTCCCATCTGAGACTTGAGGGCACAACAGCAGCTTGGATAGTAAGCCGGGACTTAGGAGAGAGGAGTCCCCAAGAGAGGCTAATAGGCGCTAATAAGAAGACTGCACAGCCCATCTGCCGAGAGAGAATCCCTGAATTGCTTCCAGGCTAGCCTGCTTCAATACCATCTGTAATCAGGACCTGGACTGCAGTTATCAAGTAAAGGTACAGAAATTGCACCCCGCTGTGTCTTGTCTGCTTCCTACCTTTCCGGCACTGCTACATCCCCGTGCCAACCACATCTACACTGCCCTGGGACTTTAGCATCACCTGTAGGGAGCTTTTACATCTTTGCTGCACCATACCATCAGTCCCAGCGGATCTGCAAGCAGCGTCGGCTTAACACCTCCCTTGCCGAGCACCACTGGTGGCGTCACAAACTATTAACTACATTCCACCATTCACATCTTCCTATTACTTGGGCGCCCAGGGCCACGGTCTGGGTCACCGCTGCTGTGACACATCCCACTGACACCGGCCCAGTACCAAGTACCCCACAGCCCTGGGAGGGCGACCCAGTTGTCAATGTGTTCTTAGTGACACTCCTGTTTTTTCCACCTCTCCCCAGTCTCATGATATTCCTGACTATTTGGCTGATTTTTCTGATGTATTTAGTGAGAGTAAGGCCTGTTTCACACTTGCGTTTTTGACCATCAGTCAAAATCCGCCGTTTTGCAAAAAAAACGGATCCGCCATTTTTTTGGCGGATCCGTTTTTTCCCCCATTTATTTGCATTACCGGCGGATCATGACGGATGGCCATCCGTTGGATCTGGTTTTTTTGGATCTCTCTCTGTCTCCTCTTCCCGGGCTGCGGTTCCTTTAAAATTCTTCATTCATCGGATCCGTCAAAAAAATGGTCCGTTCACATCAGTTAGCAACGGATCCGCTTTCCGCCATTTTGGCGGATTTTAACTGACACAAAAAAACTGAAGTGTGAAACAGGCCTAAGTCTGCATCTTTGCCTCCTCATAGGAGTTATGACTGTGCAACTGAGTTAATACCCGGGTGTAAATTTCCCAAGGGTCGGCTTTTCACCTTATCGGTACCTGAACATGATGCTATGCGATTTTATATCAAGGAGTCATTGGAGAAGGGTCATATTAGACCATCCTCTTCACCTTTAGGTGCTGGGGTTTTTTTTGTGGCCAAGAAAGATGGTTCATTAAGGCCATGTATTGACTATCGTTCCCTTAACAAAATCACTGTTAAATATCAGTTTCCGTTACCCCTGATTTCTGATCTATTCTCCAGAGTTAAAAGTGCCTGTTGGTTTACCAAGCTTGATCTCAGGGGGGCGTATAATCTTATTCGCATCATGCACAGGGATGAATGGAAAACAGCATTTAATACTCCAGAGGGACATTTTGAGTACCTGGTGATGCCTTTGGGCTCACTAATGCCCCTTCTGTCTTCCAATCTTTCATGAACGGTGTTTTCCGGGACTTTGTGGATAAGTTTTTGATAATTTATCTGGATGATATTTTGATCTTTGCCAGTGATTGGGATTCTCATGTGGAACATGATTTTGAGGGAAAATTCTCTGTATGCTAACCCCTTTCTGACATCAGACGTACTATCCCATCCATGGGACCCGGGCCCCTATGCCCATGGACAGGATAGTACGTCTAGCGCGATCAGAGGCGCCCCCGTGGTGAGCGCCGCTGATCGTGACCGGGTGTCAGCTGATTATCACAGCTGACACCCGGCACAATGTGTCAGGGGCAGTCACGGACTGCCCCCGACACGTTAACCCCTTGCACACCGCGATCAAACATGATCGTGGTGTACCGGGGGTTAAAGGGAAGCATCGGCAGGGAGGGGGCTCCTTCCGTGCTTCCCTGAGCCCCCCACGGCAGCGCAATGTGCAGCGCTGCTGTGGGCGGCTCTTTCCCTGCAGGCCCCCGAATCCAAGATGGCGACGGGGGCCTGCAGGGAGCTGGCTTCCTCAGTGCCTGCAAAGCGCAGGCATGAGGAAGTCTGCAGTAGTGCCTGTGACTGATCTGTCACAGGACAGTGATGTCCCACCTGGGACTATGTAATAAAGTTAAAAAAAAATAAAAAAAGTGTTAAAATAATTTTTAAAAAATCGCCAAATAAATTTGAAAAAAAAAAAAATATTCCCCCAATAAATCCATTTTTTGGAAATAAAAAAAACCAATAAAAGTACACATATTAGGTATCGCCGCGTCCGTAACGACCCGCCCTATAAAACTGTCCCATTAGTTAACCCCTTTAGCGAACCCCTTAAAAAGTAAAAATAAAAAACGAAGCAAAAAATAATGATTTATTATCATACCGCCAAACAAAAAGTGTAATGACGCGCGATAAAAAAGACGCATATAAATATCCATGGGACCGCTGAAAACGTCATCTTGTCCCGCAAAAAAAGAGCTGCCATACAGCATCATCAGCGGAAAAATAAAAAAGTTATAGCTCGCAGAATAAAGCGATGCAAAAATAATTATTTTTTATATAAAATAGTTTTCATTGCATAAAACCACCAAAACATAAAAAATTGACCTAAATGAGGTATCGCTGTAACCATACTGACCTGAAGAATAAAACCACTTTATCAATTTTACCACACGTGGAACGGTGTAAACGCACCCCCCCAAAAGAAATTCATGAGACGCTGGTTTTTGTTCATTCTGCGTCCCAAAAATCGAAATTAAAAGCGATCAAAAAATGTCACGTGCAACTCATCCAGCAAAAAATAACACCTCACATGACTCGGGGGGTCAAAATATGGAAAAATTATAGCTCTCAATATGTGGTGATGCAAAAAATATTTTTACAATAAAAAGCGTCTTTTAGCGTGCGACAGCTGCCAAACATAAAAACCGCCGTAAATAGTAAATCAAACCCCCCGTTATCACCCCCTTAGTTAGGAAAAAACAATAAAATAAAAAAATGTATGTATTTCCATTTTCCCATTAGGGTTAGGGTTAGGGCTAGGGTTAGGGTTAGGGCTAGGGCTAGGGTTAGGGCTAGGGTTAGGGCTAGGTTTAGGGTTAGGGCTAGGGTTAGGGCTGAGATTAGGGTTAGGAGTGTGTTGGGGTTCGGGTTGGAGTTAGAATTGGGGGTTTCCACTGTTTGGGCACATCAGGGGCTCTCCAAATGCAACATGGCATCTGATCTCAATTCCAGCCAATTCTGAGTTGAAAAAGTCAAATGGTGCTCCTTCCCTTCCAAGTTCTGCCATGCGCCCAAACAGTGTTTTACCCCAACATGTAAGGTATCAGCCTACTCAGGACAAATTGCAAAACAACTTTTGGGGTCCAATTTCTCCTGTTACCCTTAGGAAAATAAAAAATTGGGGGCAAAAATATCATTTTTGTGGAAAAAAATGATTTTTTTATTTTCACGTCCGAGCCTTATAAACTTCTGTGAAGCACTTGGGGTTCAAAGTTCTCACCACACATCTAGATAAGTTCCGTGGGGGGTCTAGTGTCCAAAATGGGGTAAATTGTGGTGAGTTTCAATAGTTTAGGTATATCAGGGTCTCTCCAAACGCACATGACACCCGCAGACCATTCCATCAAAGTCTGCATTCCAAAACATCACTACTTCCCTTCCAAGCCCCGACGTGTGTCCATACAGTAGTTTTCTCCCACATATGGGGTGTCAGCGAACTCAGGACAAATTGGACAACTTTTGGGGTTCAATTTCTCCTGTTACCCTTGGGAAAATAAAAAAATTGGGGACTAATTGATCATGTTTGTGGAAAAAATACAATTTTTTTATTTTCATGCCCCGGCATTATAAACTTTTGTGAAGCCCTTGGGGGTTCAAAGTGCTCACCACACATCTAGATAAGTTCCGTGGGGGGTCTAGTGTCCAAAATGGGGTCATTTGTGGGGGCTTCCACTGTTTAGGTACATTAGGGGCTCTCCAAAGGCAACATGACACCCGCAGACCATTCCATCAAAGTCTGCATTCCAAAACGTCACTACTTCCCTTCCGAGCCCCGACGTGTGCCCATACAGTAGTTTTCTCCCACATATGGGGTATCAGCATACTCAGGACAAATTGGACAACAACTTTTGGGGTCCAATTTCTCCTAGTACCCTTGGGAAAATAAAAAAAAATGGTGACTAAAAGATCATGTTTGTGGAAAAAATACGAATTTTTTATTTTCACGCCCGGGCGTTATAAACTTCTATGAAGCACTGGGGGGTTCAAAGTGCTCACCACACATCTAGATAAGTTTCTTGGGGGGGTCTAGTTTACAAAATGGTGTCATTTGTGGGGAGTTTCCACTGTTTTGGTACATCAGGGGTTTTCCAATCGCGATATGGTGTCCGATCTCAATTCCAGCCAAAAACGTCAAATGGCGCTGCTTCCCTTCCGAGCTCTGCCATGCGCCCAAATAGTGGTTTACCCCCACATGTGGGGTATCAGCGTACTCAGGACAAATTGCACAATAAGTTTTAGGGTCCTGTTACCCTTGGGAAAATAAAAATTGGGGGTGAAAAGATCATTTTTGTGGAAAAAATATGATTTTTTAATTGTACCGCTGTACGTTATAAACTTCTGTGAAGCCCTTGTGGGTTCAAAGTTCTCACCACATATCTAGATAAGTTCCTTAGGGGGTCTAGTTTCCAAAATGGTGTCATTTGTGGGGGGTTTCCACTGTTTTGGTACATCAGGGGTTTTCCAATCGCGACATGGTGTCCGATCTCAATTCCAGCCAAAAACGTCAAATGGCGCTGCTTCCCTTCCGAGCTCTGCCATGCGCCCAAATAGTGGTTTAGCCCCACATGTGGGGTATCAGCATACTCAGGACAAATTGCACAATAACTTTTAGGTCCTGTTACCCTTGGGAAAATAAAAATTGGGGTGAAAAGATCATTTTTGTGGAAAAAATATGATTTTTTAATTGTACCGCTGTACGTTATAAACTTCTGTGAAGCCCTTGTGGGTTCAAAGTTCTCACCACATATCTAGATAAGTTCCTTAGGGGGTCTAGTTTCCAAAATGGTGTCATTTGTGAGGGGTTTCCACTGTTTTGGTACATCAGGGGTTTTCCAATCGCGACATGGTGTCCGATCTCAATTCCAGCCAAAAACGTCAAATGGCGCTGCTTCCCTTCCGAGCTCTGCCATGCGCCCAAATAGTGGTTTAGCCCCACATGTGGGGTATCAGCGTACTCAGGACAAATTGCACAATAACTTTTAGGTCCTGTTACCCTAGGGAAAATAAAAATTGGGGTGAAAAGATCATTTTTGTGGAAAAAATATGATTTTTTAATTGTACCGCTGTACGTTATAAACTTCTGTGAAGCCCTTGTGGGTTCAAAGTTCTCACCACATATCTAGATAAGTTCCTTGGGGGTGTCTAGTTTCCAAAATGGGGTCACTTGTAGGGGATTTCCACTGTTTAGGTACATCAGGGACTCTCCAAACGTGACATGGCGTCCGATCTGAATTCCAGCCAATTTTGCATTGAAAAAGTCAAATGGCGCTCCTTCCATTCTGAGCTCTGCCATGTGCCGAAACAGTCGTTCCCCCCCACATATCAGGTATCAGCGTACTCAGGACAAATTGCACAATAACTTTAGCAGTCCAATTTCTCCTGTTGCCCTTGGTAAAATAAAAAAAAATTGAACCTGGAGTATTTTTTTTGTGAAAAAAAGTTAGATGTTCATTTTTTTTTAAATATTCAAAAAAATTCCTGTTATGCACCTAAAGGGTTAATAAACTTCTTGAATGTGGTTTTGAGCACCTTAAGGGGTGCAGTTTTTAGAATGGTGTCACTTTTGGGTATTTTCTATCATATAGACCCCTCAAAGTGGCTTCAAATGTGATGTGATCCGTAAAAATATAATGGTGTTGCAAAAATGAGAAATCGCTGGTCAATTTTTAACCCTTATAACTTCCTAACAAAAAAAAATTTTGGTTCCAAAATTGTGCTGCTGTAAAGTAAACATGTGGGAAATGTTAGTTATCAAGTTTTTTGTGTGCCGTATCTCTGTGATTTAAGGGCATAAAAATTCACAGTTGGAAAATTGCGAAATTTTCAAAATTTTCGCCAAATTTCTGCTTTTCTCACAAATAAACTCAAGTTATTTGAATGAAATTTTACCACTATCATGAAGTACAATATGTCACGAGAAAATAATGTCAGAATCATCGGGATCCATGGAAGCGTTCCAGAGTTATGACCTCATAAAGGGACAGTTGTCAGAATTGTAAAAATTGGCCCGGTCATGAAGGTGCAAACCACCCTTGGGGGTGAAGGGGTTAAGGGATCGAAGTGCCTCTTTGGTGTACAGAGGATTTCATTTTTGGGATTCATTTTGTCCCCATCTGCTATTGAAATGGACCCAGCCAAGATACAGGCCATTTATGATTGGGTTCAGCCCACTTCTTTGAAGGCTCTCCAGATGTTTTTGGGTTTTGCTAATTTCTACCATAAATTTATAAGTAATTTTTCTGGTATTGTTAAACCACTGACTGATTTGACCAAAAAGGGCGCTGATGTGGTGAATTGGTATCCAGAGGCAGTCTCGGTATTTCAGGAGCTTAAGCAGAGATTCACTTCTGCTCCAGTTCTACAGCAACCTGATGTCTCACTCCCATTTCAGGTGGAGGTAGATGTTTCTGAGATTGGTGCAGGAGCTGTTTTGTCCCAAAAAGATACGGTGACTTTTAAGATGAATCCCTGTGCCTTCTTTTCTCGAAAATGCTCCCCATCTGAACGTAACTATGACGTGAGGAATCGGGAATTGTTAGCCATGAAATGGGCATTTGAAGAGTGGAGACATTGGTTGGAGGGAGCTACACATCAAGTTGTGGTCCTCACCGACCACAAGAATTTGATTTATCTTGAGTCAGCCAAGCGCTTGAATCCTAGACAGGCTAGGTGGACCTTGTTTTTTACGCGTTTTGATTTTGTGGTCTCCTTTCTTCCAGGCACTAAGAATGTTAAGGCAGATGCCCTTTCTAGGAGTTTCTTTGCTGATTCTCCTATTGTGACCAAGCCTACTACCATCCTAGGTGAGGGGGTAGTTCTTTCCGCCATCTCACCCGATTTGAGATGTGCTCTGGAGGAATTTCAGGACAAACCTGAACGTTGCCCTATGGGAAAATTGCATGTCCCTGACCAGTGGAGGAAAAGACTAATGTCTGAAATTCATTGCTCCGCGTTGGCTGGTCATCCAGGTATTTTTGGTACCAGTGATTTGGTGAGTCGGTCTTTTTGGTGGCCTGCCTTATCTCGTGATGTCAGGAATTTTGTGCAGTCCTGTGGGACTTGTTCTCGGTCCAAGCCCTGTTCTCGTTCTAGTGGGTTGTTGATGCCCCTGCCGGTGCCCAGGAGGCCATAGACCCATATCTCAATGGATTTTATTTCCAATCTTCCTGTCTCTCAGAGAATGACTGTTATCTGGGTGATCTGTGATAGATTTTCTAAGATGGTCCATCTTGTAGCACTCCCAAAGTTGCCGTCTTCTTCTGAGTTGGTGCCCTTGTTTTTACAACAGGTGGATCGGTTGCACGGGATTCCTGAGAACATTGTGTCGGACAGAGGAGTCCAGTTGTTTCCAGATTTTGGAGAGCTTTTTGTTCCAAACTGGGAATTCAGTTATCTTTCTCCTCTGCTTTTCATCCTCAGACCAATGAGCAGACTGAGAGAACAATCCAGACTTTGGAGTCCTACTTGAGATGTTTCATATCTGCTGATCAGGATGACTGGGTCTCATTTTGGTCCTTGGCCGAATTCACGCTAAAAAATAGAGCTTGTTCTGCCACTTTGATGTCGCCTTTTTTTTTGTAACTTTGGGTTTCATCCTCGATTATCCTCAGGGCAGGTGGAATCTTCGACCTGCTCAAGTGTAGACTCTGTGGTACAGTCGTTCCCCCCCACATATCAGGTATCAGCGTACTCAGGACAAATTGCACAATAACTTTTGCAGTCCAATTTCTCCTGTTGCCCTTGGTAAAATAAAAAAAAAATTGAACCTGGAGTATTTTTTTTGTGAAAAAAAGTTAGATGTTCATTTTTTTTTAAATATTCAAAAAAATTCCTGTGATGCACCTAAAGGGTTAATAAACTTCTTGAATGTGGTTTTGAGCACCTTAAGGGGTGCAGTTTTTAGAATGGTGTCACTTTTGGGTATTTTCTATCATATAGACCCCTCAAAGTGGCTTCAAATGTGATGTGATCCGTAAAAATATAATGGTGTTGCAAAAATGAGAAATCGCTGGTCAATTTTTAACCCTTATAACTTCCTAACAAAAAAAAATTTTGGTTCCAAAATTGTGCTGCTGTAAAGTAAACATGTGGGAAATGTTAGTTATCAAGTTTTTTGTGTGCCGTATCTCTGTGATTTAAGGGCATAAAAATTCACAGTTGGAAAATTGCGAAATGTTCAAAATTTTCGCCAAATTTCTGCTTTTCTCACAAATAAACTCAAGTTATTTGAATGAAATTTTACCACTATCATGAAGTACAATATGTCACGAGAAAATAATGTCAGAATCATCTTTTCTCGAAAAGCCATCCCTGCCCTCCACCTGTATGTGAAAGACCGCATTGTCCATGCACTCAAACAATCAGTGAGTGGAAAGGAGCACCTCACAACAGATGCATGGGCCAGTAGGCATGGCCAGGGCCGTTATGTGTCCATCACTGTGCACTGGGTTAATGTGGTGGATGCAGGGTCCACAGGGGACAGCGGCGGTGGAACAGTGCTGCCTTGCCCACGGTATAGGAAACAGTAGGCTGTAGGCATTCGACCCTCCTCCTCCTCCAGAAGCGAAAGCTCGTTGACAGAGCGCAGTCGCACGAGCACTCCATCCGCAGCTGCCAATGTTGCACACCTTCGTGTCCCACTATCGAACAGCTAGTGGTAAGCGGCAGCAGGTAGAGTTGAGCGAAACGGGTCGGTCATATTCAAAAGTCGGCGACTTTCGCTGAAGTCGGGTTTCATGAAACGAAACCCGACCATAGCGTGAGGTAGGCCACAAGGTCAGCGACCAGAGAGCCAAAGTCGCATTTCAAAAGATGCTTCCAGCTCCCTTTTTCAGCCAATGATGGAGGACGCACACTGTGGGCAACGCGATGACATAGGCATCGGTCACCACCATCTTTGAGAAGGGAATGCAAGTGATTGGCTGGCTTTGTGTGGCGTCACAGGGGCTATAAAAGGGCATGAACGCTGACCGCCATCTTACTTATGCCGATCTTAGCATAGGTAGAGTTGCTGCTGCTGCTGATTCTGTAGGGAGAGCGTTAGGCAGGGAAGAAGAACCAAAAAATTGCTTCTGCTGTTAGCGATTTCCACTTACAACACAACACTTTGTGTGCAGTGACAGGGGAGGCTATACTTTTGTGCATCAGCTCTGTTGGTTATTAGGCTGCCTTATAAGGCTCCCTGATAGCTGCATTGCTGTTTGCACATTGCTGTGCAAACTGCTTTTTTAAAAGCAAAAATACTTTTCTTCCTCTTTTCTGCACAGTTACCAAGCGTTCATTTTTCCACCATTTTGTGTGCAGCAGTCCTGCTTATTAGGCTGCCTGCGTCCATACTTGGACTGAGAGCATCATTGTCAGCCTCCTAAAATCTCTAGTGAGATCCAAATTCTCACCAATACTATATACACCCTCCACCTTGTCATACTGTAGGGAAGGTGACCTGATGGATGGACTTATTAGTAAGAAGGAAGGAGGGTTTGCACAGTTTAGGCAGATAGCAGTTATGACAGTGGGGAAACAGCTAGGAAAGTGTAGATGACGTGCAGTACCTTGGGTTGACTACTACATGGCAGGGAGGAGTGTAAGTTCAGGACTTAACAGCAGCTTAGGGCTTTAAAAACCGTTGGTCATGGGGGGCGGAGTTACAGGGAACCGGGAAAGTTATAAATTTGACAGGAGGGTTCCAGAAAGTTCCAGTCCCCGGGAGTTGCTCAAGAGACAAGGAGTCTGTTACAGTTTGTGAGGCAAACCAGGGGACTGAGGAGAGAGAAAGTCAGGGGGGGTGGTCCTGACAGGGAGCACCGCAGTACAGACGAGGCCCCGGAGAAAATCGTACCGAATTGAAGGCGATAGCTGACCAGTAAAAGTGCTGATGGTGAACGGGCCTAAGGCAGCCACAGTGACTGCGCTGACAGGATCGTCACTAAGTGAAAAAGGGACGGTACGTGTAATTACGTCCCTGGTGGAAAAGTACGGTGTGTGAGTGTGTAACAGGGCCTGGACATGGAGGGCCGTGAAGAGAATTGCGGTGTATCATGAGGGCCGTCAGTCAGATGGCGGAAAATAAACTTGGACCTGTTGCACCTGAAATCTGCCTCCATCTTTTGTCTGTACGTCACTGCGCGGTATACAGAGGGACCACCCCCCAGCCCGGCCCACGACCATACAATACACCATCCAATTTCAGCCTGTTACATTGAGGTGTAATCTCTACTGGGCCTGAGACCATAGTTCAGCGTCCTCAAATCTATAGTGAGATTCAAATTCTCACCAATATTATATACACCCTCCACCTTGTCATACACCATCCAATTTCAGCCTGTTACATTGAGGTGTAATCTCTCCTGGGCCTGAGACAATAGTTCAGCGTCCTCAACTCTTTAGTGAGATTCAAATTCTCACCAATACTACATACACCCTTCACCTTGTCATACACAATCCAATTTCAGCCTGTTCCATTGAGGAGTAATCTCCCCTGGGCCTGAGACCATAGTTCAGCGTCCTCAAATCTCTAGTGACATTCAAATTCTCACCAATACTACATACACCCTCCACCTTGTCATACACTACACCATCCAATAACAGCCTGTTACAGTGAGGTGTAATCTCTCCTGGGCCTGAGACAATAGTTCAGCGTCCTCAAATCTATAGTGAGATTCAAATTCTCACCAATATTATATACACCCTCCACCTTGTCATACACCATCCAATTTCAGCCTGTTACATTGAGGTGTAATCTCTCCTGGGCCTGAGACAATAGTTCTGCGTCCTCAAATCTATAGTGAGATTCAAATTCTTACCAATACTACATACACCCTCCACCTTGTCATACACCATCCAATTTCAGCCTGTTACATTGAGGTGTAATCTCTACTGGGCCTGAGACAATAATTCAGCGTCCTCAAATCTCTAGTGAGATCCAAATTCTCACCAGTCCTATAGACACCCTCCACCTTGTCATACACCATCCAATTTCAGCCAGTTCCATTGAGGTGTAATCTCTCCTAGGCCTGAGACAATAGTTCAGCATCCTCAAATCTATAGTGAGATTCAAATTCTCACCAATACTATATACACTCTCCACCTTGTCATACACCATCCAATTTCAGCCTGTTACATTGAGGTGTAATCTCTACTGGGCCTGAGACAATAATTCAGCGTCCTCAAATCTCTAGTGAGATCAAAATTCTCACCAGTCCTATAGACACCCTCCACCTTGTCATACACCATCCAATTTCAGCCTGTTACATTGAGGTGTAATCTCTCCTGGGCCTGAGACAATAGTTCTGCGTCCTAAAATCTATAGTGAGATTCAAATTCTCACCAATACTACATACACCCTCCACCTTGTCATACACCATCCAATTTCAGCCTGTTCCATTGAGGACTTATCTCCCCTGGGCCTGAGACCATAGTTCAGCGTCCTCAAATCTATAGTGACATTCAAATTCTCACCAATACTACATACACCCTCCACCTTGTCATACACCATCCAATTACAGCCTGTTACAGTGAGGTGTAATCTCTCCTGGGCCTGAGACAATAGTTCAGCGTCCTCAAATCTATAGTGAGATTCAAATTCTCACCAATATTATATACACCCTCCACCTTGTCATACACCATCCAATTTCAGCCTGTTACATTGAGGTGTAATCTCTCCTGGGCCTGAGACAATAGTTCTGCGTCCTCAAATCTATAGTGAGATTGAAATTCTTACCAATACTACATACACCCTCCACCTTGTCATACACCATCCAAATTCAGCCTGTTACATTGAGGTGTAATCTCTACTGGGCCTGAGACAATAATTCAGCGTCCTCAAATCTCTAGTGAGATCCAAATTCTCACCAGTCCTATAGACACCCTCCACCTTGTCATACACCATCCAATTTCAGCCATTTCCATTGAGGTGTAATCTCTCCTAGGCCTGAGACAATAGTTCAGCATCCTTAAATCTATAGGGAGATTCAAATTCTCACCAATACTATATACACTCTCCACCTTGTCATACACCATCCAATTTCAGCCTGTTACATTGAGGTGTAATCTCTACTGGGCCTGAGACAATAATTCAGCGTCCTCAAATCTCTAGTGAGATCAAAATTCTCACCAGTCCTATAGACACCCTCCACCTTGTCATACACCATCCAATTTCAGCCAGTTCCATTGAGGTGTAATCTCTCCTAGGCCTGAGACAATAGTTCAGCGTCCTAAAATCTCTAGTGAGATCAAAATTCTCACCAGTCCTATAGACACCCTCCACCTTGTCATACACCATCCAATTTCAGCCTGTTACATTGAGGTGTAATCTCTCCTGGGCCTGAAACAATAGTTCTGTGTCCTCAAATCTATAGTGAGATTGAAATTCTTACCAATACTACATACACCCTCCACCTTGTCATACACCATCCAATTTCAGCCTGTTACATTGAGGTGTAATCTCTACTGGGCCTGAGACAATAATTCAGCGACCTCAAATCTCTAGTGAGATCCAAATTCTCACCAGTCCTATAGACACCCTCCACCTTGTCATACACCATCCAATTTCAGCCAGTTCCATTGAGGTGTAATCTCTCCTAGGCCTGAGACAATAGTTCAGCATCCTCAAATCTATAGTGAGATTCAAATTCTCATCAATACTATATACACTCTCCACTTTGTCATACACCATCCAATTTCAGCCTGTTACATTGAGGTGTAATCTCTACTGGGCCTGAGACAATAATTCAGCGTCCTCAAATCTCTAGTGAGATCAAAATTCTCACCAGTCCTATAGACACCCTCCTCCTTGTCATACACCATCCAATTTCAGCCTGTTACATTGAGGTGTAATCTCTCCTGGGCCTGAGACAATAATTCAGCGTCCTCAAATCTCTAGTGAGATCCAAATTCTCACCAGTCCTATAGACACCCTCCACCTTGTCATACACCATCCAATTTCAGCCAGTTCCATTGAGGTGTAATCTCTCCTAGGCCTGAGACAATAGTTCAGCGTCCTCAAATCTATAGTGAGATTCAAATTCTCACCAATACTATATACACTCTCCACCTTGTCATACACCATCCAATTTCAGCCTGTTACATTGAGGTGTAATCTCTACTGGGCCTGAGACTATAGTTCTAGTTGATTTTGTTGGTCTATTCAGTTTTTTGTGTAGTCAGCCAGCCCCGGCTGGGGCTGTGCTGAATTTCCACTCTTATTTACCTGTATTTGCCAATTTGCTTTTTGTCCCTTATTAGATTGGCCTCTTTTTGCTCTGTCTCAGAATATTTCAGAGTGCTGATATAGTGGAAGAAGTCTAGTGACTTCAGGGTTAATTTTGCTATCAGAAGTGTTGGACATTATTTTTGTAGGGTTTTTTGCAGATTGCAGACAGTGTCTTTCCTTTCCTATTCTTTCTAGTTAGTTTGGGCCCCATCGTTTGCTCAGCCTATTTTCCTGCCTGTGTTTGTGCTTTCATCTTGTTTCACCGTCAATACATGTGTGGGGGCTGTCTTTCCTTTGGGGTTCTGCTCTGGGGCAGTTAGTTTTCTCCTTTTCTTGCTTCAGGCTTATGTAGTTCTCCAGCTGTGACGGTTTCGGTTCCCCAGTGTATTTCAGGGTAGTTGAAGTCCCCCATAATAATGACTTCTCCTTGAGACACTGCTTCATCTATTTGCTTTATGAGGATATTCTCTGTTGCTTCGATTATTTTTGGAGACTTATAACAAACCCCTATCAGTAATTTATTATTTTTCCCCCTCCCCTTATCTCCACCTACAGGGACTCTACATTTTCATTAGATTCATATACAGTTGTGGCCAAAAGTATTGACACCTCTGCAATTCTGTCAGATAATAGTCAGTTTCTTCCTGAAAATGATTGCAAACACAAATTCTTTGGTATTATTATCTTCATTTAATTTGTCTTAAATGAAAAAACACAAAAAGAATTGTCCTAAAGCCAAATTGGATATAATTCCACACCAAACATAAAAAAGAGGGTGGACAAAAGTATTGGCACTGTTTGAAAAATCATGTGATGCTTCTCTAATTTGTGTAATTAACAGCACCTGTAACTTACCTGTGGCACCTAACAGGTGTTGACAATAACTAAATCACACTTGCTGCCAGTTGACATGGATTAAAGTTGACTCAACCTCTGTCCTGTGTCCTTGTGTGCACCACATTGAGCATGGAGAAAAGAAAGAAGACTAAAGAACTGTCTGAGGACTTGAGAAACCAAATTGTGAGGAAGCATGAGCAATCTCAAGGCTACAAGTCCATCTCCAAAGACCTGAATGTTCCTGTGTCTACCGTGCGCAGTGTCATCAAGAAGTTTAAAGCCCATGGCACTGTGTCTAACCTCTCTAGATGTGGACGGAAAAGAAAAATTGGCAAGAGATTTCAACGCAAGATTGTGTGGATGTTGGATAAAGAACCTCGACTAACATTCAAACAAGTTCAAGCTACCCTGCAGTCCGAGGGTACAACAGTGTCAACCCGTACTATCCGTCGGCATCTGAATGAAAAGGGACTGTATGGTAGGAGACCCAGGAAGACCCCACTTCTTACCCCGAGACATAAAAAAGCCAGGATGGAGTTTGCCAAAACTGACCTGAAAAAGCCTAAAATGTTTTGGAAGAATGTTCTCTGGTAAGATGAGACAAAAGTAGAGCTTTTTGGGCAAAGGCATCAACATAGAGTTTACAGGAGAAAAAAAGAGGCATTCAAAGAAAAGAACACGGTCCCTACAGTCAAACATGGCGGGGGTTCCCTGATGTTTTGGGGTTGCTTTGCTGCCTCTGGCACTGGACTGCTTGACCGTGTGCATGGCATTATGAAGTCTGAAGACTACCAACAAATTTTGCAGCATAATGTAGGGCCCAGTGTGAGAAAGCTGGGTCTCCCTCAGAGGTCATGGGTCTTCCAGCAGGACAATGACCCAAAACACACTTCAAAAAGCACAAGAAAATGGTTTGAGACAAAGCACTGGAGACTTCTAAGTTGGCCAGCAATGAGTCCAGACCTGAATCCTATAGAACACCTGTGGAGAGATCTAAAAATGGCAGTTTGGAGAAGGCACCCTTCAAATATCAGGGACCTGGAGCAGTTTGCCAAAGAAGAATGGTCTAAAATTCCAGCAGAGCATTATAAGAAACTCATTGATGGTTACCAGAAGCGGTGGGTCACAGTTATTTTGGCAAAAGATTGTGCAACCAAGTATTAGGCTGAGGGTGCCAATACTTTTGTCTGGCCCATTTTTGGAGTTTTGTGTGAAATTATCAATGTTTTGACGCTGCGCTGACCAGCGCCAAATGCAACAGGACGCATGCGCTGCCAAACGCATACTGCTCATGGCCTGCGTCCCCATTGCTAAAGATAGGGGACGCAGGACGCATGCAGCGTCTTGCATCCGTAGGCGGAGCTACCGGTGGAGGCGCGGCAGGGGCGGGGCTTAGCGGTGGCTGTGCGCAGCCCGACGCTGCGGCCGTAAACGCTAATGTGAAACTAGCCTTATTTGTACGGTCATTGCTAAACAGACTATAGCCCGGTAAATTAACCACCCAGTCATGGCTCTCATCCAGCCATGTCTCAGATATCCCCACCATGTCGTAATTATGTTCCAACAAAATTAATTCTAATTCCTGCATTTTGTTGGCGAGGCTTCTGGCATTAGTATACATGCACTTTATGTATCTCTCTGTACCTCTATTCTTTCTTAAATTATTAACTGTTCTAACCCACCCCCATGCAACCCCCACCCCCAATTTCATTATTTGTGCCCAGGTCTCTATCTGCACTGTCTTCCCCTCCTATAAAAGGAACACCCTCCCCCCAATCCCTAGTTTAAACACTCCTCCAACTTTCTAGCCATTTTCTCCCCCAGCACAGCTGCACCCTCCCCCAGTGCATCCCGTCCCTAGCGTAGAACCTGTAACCAACTGAAAAGTCGGCCCAGTTCTCCAGGAATCTAAACCCCTCATTCCTACACCAATTCTTGAGTCACTTATTAACCTCCCTAATCTCCCGTTGTCTCTCTGGCATGGCACGTGGTACAGGAAGTATTTCCAAAAATACCACCTTGGAGGTCCTTGCTTTAAGCTTGCAGCCTAATTCCCTGAAATCATCTTTAAGGACCTTCCACCTACCTCTAACTTTGTCATTTGTGCCAATGTGCACCATGACCGCTGGATCCTCACCAGCCCCTCCAAGTAATCTGTCAACCCGATCAGCGATGTGTCGGACTCGAGCGCCAGGTAGGCAGCACACCGTTCGATGATCCCTGTCTTTGTGACAGATTGCCCTATCTGTTCCCCTAATAATTGAGTCCCCCACTACCAGCACCTGTCTGGCCTGCCCTGCTCTCCTATTTCCCCCCTTACTGGAGCAGACACTCCTCCGGCTTTCAGAGGACATGCCTTGCTGCAGCAGTGCTACTCCTGCACTGACACTCCCCTCATCTGCCAACTTAGTAAACTTATTGGGGTGTGCCAGATCAGGACTAGCCTCCCTAGTGCTCTTCCCTCTACCCCGCCTTCTAACTGTCATCCAGCTAGCTGCTTCACTGTCCTACAGCTCCAACCTAGCATCCCCCCTCATCTATCCCATTGAGCGTCTGCTCAGTGAGCAGAAGACTCCTTTCCATATTGTCTAAGGATCTCAGTGTTGCCAGCTGCACATTTAGATCCAGTATCTGGGCTTCCAAATGCACAATGTGCTCACATCTCGCACAGCAGTATGCACCCTCGACCGGCTGGTCAACGACTGCATACATGTGGCAAGACGTGCACTGGATGGCATTGACAATAGTGGAGCACATTCCTAATGGGGATTGCACAAGACAGAAATGATAAGTAAAAATAAATAAAAAATATTAATAAAATATCACAGCAGTTCAGTAATACCTCCCTTGGAAACTCCCTGAATCCAAAGTCACTGAATCACAAGTCACACACTTACCACAGTTCGCACTTACACTCAGGTCACACTCAGCTCGTTCATACTCACTCAGGCAGAAGATTTAAAAGAGTTTTTTTCCCCTTTTACCAACAAACCACCCTGCTGCTCAATGCACTTCCAAAAGGAGTTGAGCCCCAACCAGCTGCCCCTTATAAACCCTTAATTATGAACCCCACCCTTAATTAACCCCTTGTGAATATAGGTACACCACAAGATTTAAATGCAATATAGTTAACCCTTAAAAACACAGATAGTAAAATAAGAGATTAACCCTGTAGAGAGAAAAAATAGGTTAAACAAGCCCCCCCAAAATTGAACAGATAGAAAAGCACTCAGCCACCCACAATTCAGTAACTCCCACCAATTCACACAGGTATTTGTTAAAGGTTTTCCAAATACCTCTTCACTGAATCACAAGTCACACACTTACCACAGTTCGCACTTATGCTCAGGTCACACTCAGCTCGTTCACACTCGCTCAGGCAGAAGATTTAAAAGAGATTTTTTTTTCCCTTTTACCAACAAACCACCCTGCTGCTCCATGCACTTCCAAAAAAAAAAAGCACACGACTGCTAATACTGCATCGATTACAAGTGACAGGAGACAGCAGTTGTCAACTATGGTTACAAACTACTTCTCCTCCCATATCGATGTTCTCCCTCACAGGTCATTCCCCTTTGAGTATTGGACCTCTAAACTAGACACCTGGCCTGAATTGGCACACTATGCCTTACAGGAGCATGCTTGCCCTGCTGCTAGTGTGTTATCTGAAAAAGTCTTCAGTGCTGCTGGATCAATCCTGACAGAAAAAAGGACCCGTCTGTCGACCCAAAATGTTGATGATCTAACCTTCATTAAAATGAACCATGCATGGGTTTCAAAGGATTTTGTCCCACCTTCCCCTGATGACACATAGATTGCCAGAAAACTGCCTCGCGTTTGTCCTCCTCTTCCTCGGACTTGCCCAATTCCGCCATTTGCAGCAGCTGAATGTCCAGCCTACACATCAACATATGCCATTTTTTAAACCTCCCTAACTGGGATGACCCCCCCAAGGGCTGGGGTCAACACCTGGCGCACCCGGGCAAGTGCCGTTGCTCTGAACAGCTGGATGAGCCCACTGATGGCCGATGGCACTGGCACAGGGCCCCTCATAGTACAATACGGTGTCTCTGACGGTGGGGGGGCCCACTTGCCATCAGACACACCAGCGAATTATGAGGAGCCCTGTGCCAGTACCGTCGACCACGAGTGTGCCCCCTTGCTTGGTCATGGCCAGAGCACTTGCAAGTTGCAATACTTACCTCTCCCTGCTCCACCGCTGTGTAGTCTGGCCAGTTAAATCCTTCACAGGGACGGCCACTAGAAAATTGGTGTATTGATCGATGATGGTTAAGATGTAGCTATGGCCTGTGCTGCTGGCCTCTACCTTCAGATGATCAATGGCTACCATTTATAATGGACGTCAACTTACAAGCGGATGCAGTGGTACTTTATGATCACTTTTCACAGTTGTGATAGTCACAGACATGGACATTCCTGCCACCATTTTTCAATGTCTCCTCTCATGCCAATCCAATAGAATCGCCTACGGCCTGTGGCTTCTGTCTTTTGCACTCCAAAATGACCAGACACATCATGATAGGCAGTGAGGACCATGTCTACATCTCTCCCTGTGATCACAATTTGATGGAGATGAGTAACAGTGATGTGATCCACGCTACTGCGATAAAGCAATCCTTTCTTCACAAAGAACCGTTTTCGCTGTCTCCACAGACACAGTAATTGAGGGTCTGCATCGCCTCTGCAACATGTATCGGGAGGTTTTCCCGCGATGAGTAATTCCCAAATTTCGGCTAACACTCGACTTTCCGTCTGTACTTGTATCAATGTAGTTTCCAGCAGCGGAGAGTCTGGACTGGCTTACTGAGATTGAAATATATGCGAAGATTTAAAAATACCACAACACTGTATACTGTTGTACACTTCGAATACCTTTCCCTTTTTCTACTTTTTAAATTCTGGTGTAATACATAGTGAGCCTGTGAGCATCTGTGTCTGACTCCGGAAGTATACACGGAAATTTACAGTTACCCCTAGAATGGATACACCTGGTATCTGCTGATACAGTACCTTTGTTCAAAATTTTTTATTACGGTATCATCCATAGTGAGTGAGCGTGTGTGGTTTACGCCTTCTATATATACGGTGAATTGGAGATACCAATTTTTACCCTATACTCGATACAGCTTGCATCTTGTTATACAGTACCTTTGTTCAACATTTAGTATTACGGTCAAATCCATACTGAGTGAGCGTCTATGGGACTATATATACAGAGATTTCAATTGTACCCTATAATATATATACTTGCTATCTTGTTATCCAGTACCTTTTCTACAACATTTTTTATTATGGTCAAACCCAGACTGAGTGAGCGTCTGAGGGTGACTCCGGAAATATATACCGAGATTTCAAATTTGGCCAACACTGTATACAGCTGTACTCTTCTGATACAGCAACCTTTTTTGCTATTTAGATTCTGGTGTAATCCATAATGAGCCTGTGAACATCTTTCTGTTACTCCAGAAATATATTTGGAGCTTTAAGATTACCCCAACACTGTATACAGCTGTACGCTTGTGTTACATTACCCATTTACAGCTTTTCATATTCTTGTGTAATCCATACTGGGCCTGAGAGCATTTGTGTCTGCCTCCTGAAATATATACGAAGATTCATAATGTTTCACTATACTATATATACCTTGTATCTGGTGATACTGTACCCTTTTTCAACTTTTTATTTTATTGTGTAATCCATACTGAGCCTGTGAGCGTCTATGTATGACTCATGAAATATATATGGAGATTTACTGTTATCCCTAGACTGTATAGAGCTGCACGCTTCTGATACAGTACCATATATCTGCAGGTATTTTGGGTCCATTTTCCAAAACATGAGGAAGTATGGTGGAAGAGGATGCGGACGTGGGGGGCCACCTGGTACTGATGGTGGTAGTGGTGCATCTGCTGGTTGTGCTAAAAACACAATAGCAGCTAAGGCAGGTGGTGTTGAGCCTGTGTCATGGTGTAGCTCTGGAAGGCCTGTAAGGCTCCCTTTTCTGGAAGTAGGAAGACTGCTTTTAAAGCTGGTGCATCAGTAACTGTTTTTGGCTTACATTGCTGAAACAGCCTCCAGCTCTATCACCCTCTCTTCTGAAGTTTAAAAAAAATGCAAGCACTGAGTCGTCAGTGCAGGCTTCTGATCAGGAGAAACCCCTTTCCTTGTGTCCTTCACCCACACCAAAAGTGAAGGATACGGCAGCACACACTTCAGATTACTCTATGGAGCTCTTTTCACATACCATGCCAGGTTTACTGGGGCCCATCATATACTGGAGCATTCCAAATGGGGGACATCAGACACTAGAGCAGCATCTATGGGGCACATTATACACTAGAGCATTAGAAATGGGGCCCATTATATATGGAGCATTATTTGGGCCCATCATACACTGGAGCATCATCCATGAGGCTCATCATATACTGGAGCATTGCAAATGGGGGACATCAGACACTGGAGCAGCATTTACGGGGTCCATTATACACTGGCACATTATAAATGGGGCCCATTATATATGGAGCATTATTAGGGCCCATCATACACTGGAGTATCATCCATGAGGCCCATCATATACTGGAACATTCCAGATTGGGGATATCAGACAATGGAGCAGCATTTGCGGGGCCCATTATACACTGGAGCATTAGAAATGGGGCCCATTATATATGGAGCATTATTTGGGCCCATCATACACTGGAGCATCATCCATGAGGCCCATCATATACTGGAGCATTCCAGATTGGGGACATCAGACACTGGAGCAGCATTTACGGGGCCCATTATACAGTGGCGCACTGGAAATGGAGCCCATTATATATGGAGCATTATTAGGGCCCATCATACACTGGAGCATCATCCATAAGGCCCATCATATACTGGAGCATTCCAAATGGGGGACATCAGACACTGGAGCAGCATTTACGGGGCCCATTATACAGTGGAGCATTAGAAATTGAGCCCATTATATATGGACCATTATTAGGGCCCATCATACACTGGAGCATCATCCATGAGGTCCATCATATACTTGTTAGGAATCTGAGTTCCGCCATACCTATGCAGAAACCCAGGTCCTCACATTTATCTCCAGAGGCTAAGTCCTTTGTGCCAGCTTCTGAGCATGCTCACAGGACGAGCTCCTATTGGAGTTCGGGAGTCAGGTGCTCAGGTCCTGCTCTGAATCCTATTGGCTCCTATTGGAGTTCTGGAGATTTCCGGCAGGTCCCGTACGCGATAAAAAGCGCACATGGCTGTTCCGCCATGCGCTAGTATAGTCATACTTGCTGCTGTATGTTTGTTGATGGATGCGTGGACTGGTGAATGACTCATTTGAAACCCCCATTCCTTGGTTATTACGAAAATGTGAGAGTTTGAGTTAGAGCCAGTACTAGCGCCAGTGCGCCATTGCTCCAGCGCTCAGCAGCTAGCGTCAGCTTGCGCCTGCTTGACAGCAGCGTTTCTACAGCGGCTTAGTTAACCCCGCGCTGCAGTAGCAGCTCTAGGTGCGTTCGCACTTGCAGCGCCCTATTTCCCAGATGTACACGGTAGGTCTAGACTGAGTTGGTGCCGTCAGCTAGGGCCGCTCCTGTGACCAGATACAGCGTCTGTGTCGCTGAGCTCCTGTGACATTCAAACAGACTCCGCGTTGTTGCACATGTGTTTATGCTTGCAGCTCTGTGTGTGTAACAGAGCTTGTGAATGCTTGCAGCTCTGTGTGTGTAACAGGGTCTGTGTATGCTTGCAGCTCTGTCTGTGTAACAGAGCTTGCGTATGCTTGCAGCTCTGTGAGTGAAACAGAGCTCACTGCAGCCTTATCTGTTGATGTGCTCTGTGAGTGCAACAGAGCTTGCTCAGTGCTCTCGGGTGAAGTCTTAACCCTGTGCACTCTACCGCCAGATACCTCTGCCACCACCTAGCAGCGGCCTTACCATCTACCGCACGGTGGACCCCGAGCGGTGAACGCACTTTATTTGTAATTTTATTTAGTGCGTTCCACCGCTCCTAACATTATGCTAGCGCCAGGGTCTGGCTAGTGATGGCAGAGCAGCAGCAGCTCCTGCAGTGCATTAAGCAGCTTGGCGACCGGGTGACCGCTCTTGAGAAGTCTCTCTCTGCTGCTCAAGTCACTGATGCTGCTGTCCAGGCTTTAACCGATGCGGTAGCGCGTCTGTCCGTGTCCACCCTTGCGCCGACAGTTACCCGCCTCCCGTTGCCCGATAAGTTTTCCGGCGATGGCACCTCCTGCAGGGGTTTTATCAGCCAGTGCTCAATCCATCTGGAGCTGCTGGCTGAACAATTCCCTTTGGAACGGGCCAAGGTGGTATTTATTATATCCCTACTGTCGGGCAAGGCTCTGGAATGGGCTACGCCTTTGTGGGAGCGTGGCGATCCCGATATTCGGACCGCGGCTCACATGCTTACGGCTATCAAGCAGATGTTCCTCGGTCCTTGGGTCACGCACGACACCTCTCTACAACTACTCGCACTCACTCAGGGATCCCTCTCGGTGAGCCAGTATGCCAAACGTTTTCGGACACTGGCATCCGAGTTGGAGTGGTCTGATAGGGCCCTCATCCCTGTATTTTGGAGGGGATTAGCGGAGCATGTCAAGGATGCTCTCTCTACAAGAGAGATCCCTACTAGCCTGAAGGAGTTAATAACAATCTCCTCACGCATTGACCTCCGTTTTTCTGAGCGCGGTTTGGAGCATGCCCACTCCAAACGGAGAGGTACTCCGGCTCCCGAATTTTATCCTGCCTCTGGAATTGCCTGAACCAGAGGTTCTACCCCCAGAGCCCATGGAGGTGTCTCATGCCACGTTTAATACACCTTCGGCTCAGGAGTCTGTTTGCGGTTGTCACCGTTTACACGCTGCTTCCCAGGAAGACAGCGCCCCGCAATGCTCAGATTCCGTGTCGGACGACGAGACCTTTGTCCCTCCTCATCTCCGGCCTAAGATTCTCGCGTGGGCACACGCGTCCAATGCGCACAACCATCGTGGATATATGCAAACTACGAAGCTGTTGGCTGGTGCGTATTGGTGGCCACACAGGGCTCGGGACGTTAAGAGGTACATTCAGGCATGCACCTCATGTGCTCGGAATAGCATTACTAGGCAGAGTGTGGTGACGACCGTCGACACACGGCGGCGTCCCACTGTCACTCCCGCTCCTGCCATCTCCCAGGTGTCCCTTCTGAGACCTGGTGATCTTGCCTCCACCGATGCCTTCCACGTGTCCCGGGTTATCGTGCCACCTACCAAGACACCAGTCTCGCCTTCGGATGAGTCTAAGACCTACGCCACTGTGGGGCACAAGCTTGTGGGTCGGAAGGCTCAGGGAGGGGGGGGCCTTAGGAGGGGGGGGTAATGTTAGGAATCTGAGTTCTGCCATACCTATGCAGAAACCCAGGTCCTCACATTTATCTCCAGAGGCTAAGTCCTTTGTGCCAGCTTCTGAGCATGCTCACAGGACGAGCTCCTATTGGAGTTCGGGAGTTAGGTGCTCAGGTCCTGCTCTGAATCCTATTGGCTCCTATTGGAGTTCTGGAGATTTCCGGCAGGTCCTGTACGCGATAAAAAGCGCGCATGGCTGTTCCGCCATGCGCTAGTATAGTCATACTTGCTGCTGTATGTTTGTTGATGGATGCATGGACTGGTGAATGACTCATTTGAAACCCCCATTCCTTGGTATTACGAATGTGTGAGAGTTTGAGTTAGAGCCAGTACTAGCGCCAGTGCACCATTGCTCCAGCGCTCAGCAGCTAGCGTCAGCTTGCGCCTGCTTGACAGCAGCGTTTCTACAGCGGCTTAGTCAACACCGCGCTGCAGTAGCAGCTCTAGGTGCGTTCGCACTTGCAACGCCCTATTTCCCAGACGTACACGGTAGGTCTAGACGGAGTTGGTGCCGTCAGCTAGGGCCGCTCCTGTGACCAGATACAGCGTCTGTGTCCCTGAGCTCCTGTGACTTTCAAACAGACTCCGCGTTGTTGCACATGTGTTTATGCTTGAAGCTCTGTGTGTGTAACAGAGCTTGTGAATGCTTGCAGCTCTGTGTATGTAACAGGGTCTGTGTATGCTTGCAGCTCTGTCTGTGTAACAGAGCTTGCGTACGCTTGCAGCTCTGTGAGTGAAACAGAGCTCGCTGCAGCCTTATCTGTTGATGTGCTCTGTGAGTGCAACAGAGCTTGCTCAGTGCTCTCGGGTGAAGTCTTAACCCTGTGCACTCTACCGCCAGATACCTCTGCCACCACCTAGCAGCGGTCTTACCATCTACTGCACGGTGGACCCCGAGCGGTGAACGCACTTTATTTATCATTTTATTTAGTGCGTTCCACCGCTCCTAACAATACTGGAGCATTATAAATGGGGCAGATCAGACACTGGAGCAGCATCTATGGGGCACATTATACACTGGAGCATTAGAAATGGGGCCCATTATATATGGAGCATTATTTGGGCCCAGCATACACTGGAGCATCATCCATGAGGCCCATCATATACTGGAGCATTCCAAATGGGGGACATCAGACACTGGAGCAGCATTTACGGGGTCCATTATACACTGGCGCATTATAAATGGGGCCCATTATATATGGAGCATTATTAGGGCCCATCATACACTGGAGCATCATCCATGAGGCCCATCATATACTGGAGCATTCCAGATTGGGGACATCAGACACTGGAGCAGCATTTACGGGGCCCATTATACAGTGGAGCATTAGAAATGGAGCCCATTATATATGGAGCATTATTAGGGCCCATCATACACTGGAGCATCATCCATGAGGCCCATCATATACTGGAGCATTCCAAATGGGGGACATCAGACACTGGAGCAGCATTTACGGGGCCCATTATACAGTGGAGAATTAGAAATGGAGCCCATTATATATGGAGCATTATTAGGGCCCATCATACACTGGAGTATCATCCATGAAGCCCATCATATACTGGAGCATTATGTGGAGCTCATCATATACTGTATGGAACATTGTATGTGACCAATTATTCTGTATGGAGAAATATATGGGGCTCATTATTCTGTATGGTGCACAATGTGGTGGCCATAATACTGGATGGAGTAATATACTGTCCATTTTTTGAGCTATTGTACAATTTAAAATAGATCAGTCATGTCATGTAAGCAGTGAAATATTTTTCATTGTACTATACCTATATTTCTGTGCCGTATTGGAGCATCATGAGTTGTGGTATGTGTTAAAGGGGCGCACTGACACTCTTTGGCCCAGGGCACACGAAAACCTGGAGCCAGCCGTACCCCCCACAATTTTAGCCAAATAACCCCCAGTTTTCAATGCGTAACTATTATTATGAAATAAATTAAGGTTGACAAGCTTCAGTAATTAGAATTGATGGTTTTGGCATTTAAATGGGCACTGTAGGTGTGTTTACTGTCCTCCACTCCCTGCCGACTTTGCTTGCCCATTGACTTACATTGGGTTTCGAGTTTCAGTCGGCCTCCGACTTTTCCCTATAGTCGGCCGATTTCGTTCTACCCGACTTTTGCGAAAGTCGGGTTTCATGAAACCCGACTCGACCCTAAAAAAGGCAAAGACGCTCATCTCTAGATCTGAAGCTCCTGAACAGATTTATCAGGATCAGACATTTCCGGATGGAGTCTCTCCGTTCAGCCATATCTGCCAAGAGGCAGGGAGAATATTTGGCCTCTATCGATATCCAGGATGCCTACCTACATACAGTTATGGCCAAAAGTATTGACACCCCTGCAATTCTGTCAGATAATAGTTTCTTCCTGAAAATGATTGCAAACACAAATTCTTTGGTATTATTATCTTCATTTAATTTGTCTTAAATGAAAAAACACAAAAGAGAATGAAGCAAAAGCAAAACATTGATCATTTCACACAAAACTCCAAAAATGGGCCAGACAAAAGTATTGGCACCCTCAGCCTAATACTTGGTTGCACAACCTTTAGCCAAAATAACTGCGACCAACCGCTTCCGGTAACCATCAATGAGTTTCTTACAATGCTCTGCTGGAATTTTAGACCATTCTTCTTTGACAAACTGCTCCAGGTCCCTGATATTTGAAGGGTGCCATCTCCAAACTGCAATTTTTAGGTCTCTCCACAGGTGTTCTATGGGATTCAGGTCTGGACTCATTGCTGGCCACCTTAGAAGTCTCCAGTGCTTTCTCTCAAACCATTTTCTAGTGCTTTTTGAAGTGCGTTTTGGGTCATTGTCCTGCTGAAAGACCCATGACCTCTGAGGGAGACCCAACTTTCTCACACTGGGTCCTACATTATGCTGCAAAATTTGTTGGTAGTCTTCAGACTTCATAATGCCATGCACACGGTCAAGCAGTTCAGTGCCAGAGGCAGCAAAGCAACCCAAAAACATCAGGGAACCTCCGCCATGTTTGACTGTAGGGACCGTGTTTTTTTTTCTTTGAATGCCTCTTTTTTTTCTCCTGTAAACTATGTTGATGCCTTTGTGTTAAGGGTTAATACTAAAATCAGAGTTGAAGTTTCGTTTTATCCATTCAATGTAAGGTTTAGTTTCTCCGTTTTTGTTGTTGTAAGATAAATTTTTATAATTGGCATGGCCTGTCATGAAACCAGACTGTTTCCATCAGGTGCAAGATAAGGGGCTCGGGGGGGGGAGTGTATTGCTCTGAATATGCCATTATACTACTTTCTATTTGGATACGGACTTATATGTAGTTTCTGGTTTTCTTGCAATATTATTGGCTTAAAAGTGAAATGATGCTATTGGTACTTGAGAACCTTGCATAATTAAGCAAAAGATTATAAAAGATGTGACTAAAATAAAGGGGCTTAGTGATCTGCCTCGATCCTCCCGTACAGAGACCCCGTCTCCGTGTGATCATTTGAGTTGCTAGCAACACTGGAATAATTAGGAAATCACTGGCTCAACCGTGAAGGGTTAATTTAACTCTCTCCCTATCAGCTTGGCGCCCAACGTGGGGCCCCTGAATAGGGACGCCTCTGCCCCCCGGAGGACAACAAGACAAAGGACCCTCGGAGCGGACACAGGTGCTGGAAAATTGGGACTGATCACCCCCCCACGACCACGGTAAGTTGGCAGTTATACTCTTCAGACTGACCGTTGGTGTGGTTTTCCTGTGCTTGCTGCTGCAAAGAGGATCTGAGGTTTGTCCCCTGGTGGGGTGATTCATGGGTGGAATCATATAGAGGTGTAGTCCCGTTGGGGGCCCAGTGCTCGAACCGTACCTCATAAGGGACGGACACCCCGGATTGACCAGTGATTGTGGCTCTCTTTATAGTCAAAATATCCTGAATTCCTGAATTCACTGTTAGTAATCAGGGTGGTCATGTGACCGAAGATGGGTAGGATACGTAACTCAGGTATATATAGATATATATATATATATATATATATATAACCAGAGGTGTCCGGAGGGAGAGTCTGAGACGCCCTCCTCCTTTCACTGAGTACCACGAATTTTGGGCAATCCCAGAGGGGTATTATTGACCCGGTGGAACAAACTGAGACGGCCGCTCCAGTATTGTGCACAATTGAAGTAAGGGTATTTAGCTGTAAATGAGAGAATCTGTGGAAGGAAAAGAAGAATTTTGTGGCTTGGCACATGTATAATACAAAATAAAATTGTGGTACCGTGTTAGCCAGAAAAATAGATGTAATTATTCAAGGTGTGATACCTTTATTGGCTAACCAGAGAAATTATATTTGCAAGCAAGCTTTCAGGGCTCAGGCGGCCCCTTCATCAGGCTAGATTACAAGTGAATCACTGAGAAAAGATGGCAACATTTAAATAGGAATTACAACAGGACATGAGATGATGCTAGCTATAGACATGCCAAGGAAATCAAATTAAGGTTTTTGTTACACATGCAGATGAGGACCAAGTGTTCTATTAGAGATCTGAAGACCTTCTTGTGGAGGTGTGAACTGTGTCCATGTAATGAGTCATGAACCCAGGTGTCAAATTCAGTCCTATTGTTAGCGATTGGAACATATTTATAAATTTAAACTCCCAAATCTTCCTTTCTCTGTCACTATTAAAAAAAAAAATGAAAAATGACCTTTCAATATTAGGACTTTTAGATCTGCCAAGCTGTGTCCAGGTCTAGAGAAGTGTATCCCTACAGGTGTGTCCAGCTCAGTCTTTATCGTATGTCTGTGCAGATTCATCCTTGTTTGTAGCTTTTGCTTAGTTTCCCCGATGTATGTCCCTGCATTGCACCTTGTACACTGTGTCATGTACACGACATTGAAGGATGGACATGAGAAAGAGTCCATGATCTTATAGTCCTGATTTGTGTTGGGTATGGGGACTTTATCTGTTGGTGATATGTGGGGGCAGGTCTTACATTTCTTACTGTTACAGGGGACTGTGCCTGTCTCTGAAGGTGATGTGAGGGTACTTCTGACAAGGATATTCCTTAGGTTGGGAGGCTGTTTGTAGGAGAGAAGTGGCAGTTCCGGGAATATTGCTTTCAGTCTGTGGTCTCTGTGGAATAGGGTGATGCGCGAGAGAAATCTTGTATGCGATTGTGGGAAGAGGAGATAAGAGGGGAGTAGAGAAGGAGATCTTGTGAGGATCGGAGATTGCGTGCAGGAAAGTACCAGGAGACGGGGTCACGTGAGATGGGGGAAAGATGATGAATTCTGTTTTGTCCATGTTAAGTTTCAGAAATCTAGCGGAGAAGAAGGATGTAATAGCAGTCAGATATTGAGGGATTCTGGTTAGTAGGGAGGTGATATCTGGTCCAGAGATGTAGATCTGTGTGTCATCAGCATAGAGGTGATACTGAAAGCCATGAGATTCTATGAGCTGTCCCAAGCCGAAGGTATAGATGGAGAAGAGCAGGGGTCCAAGGACTGAACCTTGCAGGACTCCGACGGATAGGGGGCGAGGTGAGGAGAGAGAGCAGAGGTCTCTGAGGTGAGGAGGTGGTGTGTGAGTGGGAGACGCTGAATGTCCGGTCTGTTAGGTATGATGAGATCCAAGATAGGGCCAAGTCTGTGATGCCAAGAGATGAGAGGGTCTGTAGTAATAGGGAATGGTCCACTGTGTCAAAGGCAGCCGACAGGTCCAGGAGGAGGAGGACAGAGTAGTGTCGCTTGCTCTTGGTGGTTAAGAGGTCATTGGTGACCTTAGTAAGGGCAGTTTCAGTGGAGTGGTGTGACCGGAAGCCAGATTGTAAGCGGTCGAAGAGGGAGCAAGAAGAGAGATGGGAGGACAGTTCAAGGTAGACGTGTTGTTCCAGTAGCTTGGAGGCATAGGGGAGAAGTGATATAGGGCGATAGCTGGATACAGAGGATAGGTCAAGAGAGGGCTTTTTGAGGATAGGCGTGATAGTAGTTGTAGTTTTCTATCCTCATTGTCTGAACAGATCTGAATGTACCTTAGAGCTTGACTGTAGGTTCTAGAAAATGGATTTGGGATTTTGAAGAGTTGAGGGTGAGTTTGATGTTTGGGTGGAACTTGTTGCACATGAATTGTGTGACGAAGGTGTTAGGAAGAACAGAGGAAGTGAATTCTGTTTTTATTGCTATGTGGAAAAAGGAAAATTGTCTAACACTGTGAAAAAGACAGAAAGTGTTGTGGTACAGGAGAGAATTAAGAATGTGATTAACGGAGACAACACTGAGATCGAGGTTAATGTGTCAGGGAAATAGTTAAAAGTGATGATTTAAAAAAAAAAAAAAAAAAAAGAGCAAGCTAACAGCTGCAGCTGCTTCAGTACCCCCTCCCATCTTAGCCCACACTATATCCCCCTTCGCCCCCACCGCAGCTGCGAGTGCACAGCCAATCTCTTATCACTGGAGCACACAGCAAACTCTGGCCCCCCCCCTCAGACTTCAGCTACTGGGAATCCTGCTCCTCAGCCCCTCCCTGCTAATTCTGGCGATGCGCCAGACTCGAGCACTATCAGAGATTGTCATTCCCCTGCTGTTTTGATCGGAGTAGATGGTAGACCCAATTAATATACTTTTATAAACCCTATTTCTGTGGGACCCTTCCCCGAAGTTACTGCCCAGTTTGTAATCTCTCCCACATGCCCTGTAAATTTACAAGGGAGAGATTTATTATCGCAGTTCCGCTCCTGAATACAATTCCAAGATGATGGTCAGATGGGTTTTTTTTTTTTTTTTGTTATATAATCCCTATGTAGATGAAGACAGTGAGAAAATCTGTATTTTGCATGCCCTTCCTACAGTTATGATGGCCCTGATAGGCCCAGATCCACCCCCAATATTGCCTGAGGATCAACGCCTCTCCCCATATCTCTCAGAGATACTATCTAAACTCCTGTCAAAAGGGCCAAATAATATATAGGGAAAATGCCTGTAGAACCAGTAAAAGTGTTTCTCAAACCTGGTGCCTAATCCTCATACTTTTTTTGTCCCAAATACCCCAGGATGCTGCTTGGTTTACAGTTATTGATCTTACCAATGCCTTCTTTAGCATTCCGTTATACCCAGACTGCCAGTTTCTATTTGTATTCACTTAACTGTCCATATTAACTGTCGTCCCTGCTATGTCACAAGGGGCCCAAAACAGTCCCAACCAGTTTGCAAAAAAAAAAAAATATGAGCAGGTGTCTTTTGCCATTTCTGCCACTGTTAGCCTCCTTAAGTATCTGGCAGCACTGAACTGTCAGGTTTCGGCCTCGAGACTTCAGTTCTGCCTTGGTCAAGTGATGTTCTTGGGTCACTGTCTCCTTCAGGGTGTCAGACACCTCACAGAAGAAAGAAAAATAGCTGTCAGCTCCCTTCCTTTCCCAAAAGATGAAACTGAACTCCAGCGTTTTCTTGGACTATGCACTTATTGTTGTCAGTGGATACCGGATGCATCCCGCATAATGCAACCCCTTTACAACGCCTTGAAAGACGGCATAATGAGCTACAAGGAAAGATCACCGGTTTGCATGGAAAGCCTTCATCATGCCTTCTCTGAATTGAAGCGGCTTATTGCTTCCGCCCCTGCCTTGGGCATCCCGGACTATACTCGACCTTTTTATTTGTATGTGTCTGAGAATGAAGGACACGCAGCAGGGGTGCTCACGCAATCACATGGCAACAGGCAACGACCAGTGGGCTATTATTCGGCCCGCCTCGACCCAGTGGCCCGAGCATCACCAAGTTGCATGAGGGCAGTTCACGCCACTCACTCGTTGCTTGACAAGACTGCAGACATAATTCTTGGACATGAAACGCACATTTTTGCTCCACATGATATTGCAGCAATACTGAGCCTTCAGCAACCAAGACATTTGACTGTGCAACAACACTTACAGCTGCAGTGTTCACTCCTTTTGCCTGATTATGTCAAGTTGCATCGCTGTACTACAATTAACCCCGCTACTTTACTGCCGGTCCCCAAGAAAGATGGCAGTGATGAGGATTTTCTCCAACATGATTGTTCCCAACTTTTGACTGAAGAAACAGCTACTCCACCCAATGTCAGTGAGAATCCACTCCCAAATCCTGATCTGGTGTTATACACGGACGGTTCAAGCTATGCTGACGAGTTTGGTAGATTCCACACGGGATATGCTGTTACCACAGAGGACACTGTAGTGCACGCAGCTGCGCTCCCGCCCTCACAGTCAGCACAAGAAGCAGAACTCCAGGCTCTGTCTACTGCATGTACTTTGGCCAAGAACAAACTGGCTAATATATACATGGACTCACGGTATGCATTTGGTATTGCTCACGATTTTGGGGCTCTATGGGCCAATCGAGGGTTTATTACTACTGCCGGAACCCCAGTGAAAAATGCTGAAGCTGTTAAAGCCCTCATGGACTCGATCAAATTACCTACTCAGGTGGCTATTATCAAAGTTAAGGCGCACGGTCCTAGGAACAGTCCACAGACTGTTGGCAACACATTTGCGGATATGCAAGCAAAAGCCGCCGCTCTCTTATCCGTTGAACCAACCATACCAACTATGGTGACCACACGCTCTCAGCGTAAACAGTTACAAGAAGCATTGACCCTACAAGAACCTGATGATCTACAACAGACTGAAGTTTTCTGTCGGACCCCGCTAGACCGCTTAATGACGATGCAGAGAATGTCTCCAAAGGAAGAGGTGAAGCAATGGAAGACTGATGGGGCACGAATGGAGAATGGTCTCTGGAAAAAGGACCAACTTGTGTGTCTCCCTAAGCGGATGTACCCTGCTATTGCCATATGGGCACATGGACCTACACATCGAGGAAAGAATCAGGCCCTCGCACTGGTGCAAAAATTCTACTGGGCCCCGGTTCTCCAGTTGGCCGGAAGCATTCCCTGTTACCAATATGACTGCAAAAACCACAGCGAAGAAACTGGTGATGGAAGTTATATGCAGATATGGGGTTCCAGAAGTTGTTGAAAGTGACCAAGGCCTGGCCTTTTCTTCTCATGTGTACCAAGAAGTTCTGATAATGCTTGGATCCACTGTAGCCCTCCATACTCCGTACCAACCACAATCAAGTGGGAAAGTTGAGAGGTTGAATGGCACACTGAAGGGACAATTGACCAAAATGATGCAGGAGACTACGGCTCCATGGCCAGAGCGCCTACCCATTGTGCTATACCACATCCGTACTACCCCTATTACAAAATATGGCCTGTCCCCATATGAGATATTGTTTGGTACTAGGCCCCCAGTTGCAAATTTCCAGCCTCAGCAGTTATCAGAAGAGACTGACCGTGTTGTTCAATATGTTATTCTGCTTAGTAAAAATCTTGCTAACACCTATGCTCTAGTTTCTTCTTCTATTCCAGATTCAGCAGAAACCGACACCTGTCATAACCTGAAGCCTGGTGATTTGGTCGTCGTGAATAGGAAATTCTGCACTAAGACAGCTAATGATGATACCAAAGGTGTTGTTGCCCCTGCTCTTCTCTGCACCGATCTCAAAAGGCTACTTGATGAAGATGCTGAAGCCAAGCGCATGGCTACCTACAAAAGATCACCACCACCGTCATCAAAAGTTGTTATTCGTGAACTGCAGTATACAGGGGGGACGGGTGCACCGCGACAGACATGACTGGTAACACGGCATCAGTCATGTGAAGACCAGTACCCCTCAAGCTGTTAGCTTGGGATAGCACCTCTGATGCTGCATATGTGTTAAAAAAATTTATCTAGGGGGGAATGTTAAGGGTTAATACTAAAATCAGAGTTGAAGTTTCGTTTTATCCATTCAATGTAAGGTTTCGTTTCTCCGTTTTTGTTGTTGTAAGATAAATTTTTATAATTGGCATGGCCTGTCATGAAACCAGACTGTTTCCATCAGGTGCAAGATAAGGGGCTCGGGGGGGGGAGTGTATTGCTCTGAATATGCCATTATACTACTTTCTATTTGGATACGGACTTATATGTAGTTTCCGGTTTTCTTGCAATATTATTGGCTTAAAAGTGAAATGATGCTATTGGTACTTGAGAACCTTGCATAATTAAGCAAAAGATTATCATTTGCCCTTCAAAAAGCTCTACTTTTGTCTCATCTGACCAGAGAACATTCTTCCAAAACATTTTAGGCTTTTTCAGGTAAGTTTTGGCAAAATCCAGTCTGGCTTTTTTATGTCTCGGGGTAAGAAGTGGGGTCTTCCTGGGTCTCCTACCATGCAGTCCCTTTTCATTCAGATGCCGACGGATAGTACGGGTTGACACTGTTGTACCCTTGGACTGCAGGGCAGCTTGAACTTGTTTGGATGTTAGTCGAGGTTCTTTATCCAACATCCGCACAATCTTGAGTTGAAATCTCTTGTCAATTTTTCTTTTCCGTCCACATCTAGGGAGGTTAGCCACAGTGCCATGGGCTTTAAACTTCTTGATGGCACTGCGCACGGTAGACACAGGAACATTCAGGTCCTTGGAGATGGACTTGTAGCCTTGAGATTGCTCATGCTTCCTCACAATTTGGTTTCTCAAGTCCTCAGACAGTTCTTTGGTGTTCTTTCTTTTCTCCATGCTCAATGTGGTACACACAAGGACACAGGACAGAGGTTGAGTCAACTTTAATCCATGTCAACTGGCTGCAAGTGTGATTTAGTTATTGCCAACACCTGTTAGGTGCCACAGGTAAGTTACAGGTGCTGTTAATTACACAAATTAGAGAAGCATCACATGATTTTTCAAACAGTGCCAATACTTTTGTCCACCCTCTTTTTTATGTTTGGTGTGGAATTATATCCAATTTGGCTTGAGGACAATTCTTTTTGTGTTTTTTCATTTAAGACAAATTAAATGAAAATAATAATATCAAAGAATTTGTGTTTGCAATCATTTTCAGGAAGAAACTGAGTATTATCTGACAGAATTGCAGGGGTGTCAATACTTTTGGCCACAACTGTATCCCTATTTTCCCTCCACATCAAGGATTTCTACTCTTCGCCATCAATGGTCTACACTTCCAGTTCACAGCACTGCCCTTTGGCTAGCGACCACCCCCAGAGCATTGACAATAGTCATGGCAGTCGTCATGGCCATCCTGCACTCCCAGGGCATAGTCGTCTTACCTTACTTAGACAACCTCTTGGTCAAGGGCCCTTCATTTCGGGCGTGCGAGGAGAATGTCAACATCACTGTTATGAATGGGTCACCGAGGAGGATGGCAGGAACAGGCTAAGCCACCAGAAGACCAGAGAGGTTGGTAACTAAGCGGATTGCAGATCCCTGATCCTATCAACACAATTAGCAGTAGCCGTGGAGCGTTCCTACGATGCCCTAGATGTTTCGACACAGTCGGAGGACTAACTAAGCCTAAAGACAGAAAGGTGAAATCTAAACTGCCCCGGAGCAGATCCCCAAAGGAATAGACAGCCCCGAAACATATATTGTCGGTGAGACAAGATGAGATGCAAACACAGGCAGAGAACAGACTGAGCAAACGGTGGGGCCCAAGCTGTCTAGACAGGACAGGACAGAAAAGATACTGTCTGCAATCACGCACAAAACCCTAAAAAAGTCCAATACTTCTGATATACAAAAAACCTGAGGCCACACGACTTCACCCCCGCTAGATCAGCACTCTGGTATAAACTGGAAGCAAAGCAAAAAGATACTAACATAACAGGGGACTGAACAAGCTGCAACATATGAAGCAGGGCCCAGCGCTGCCCCCAGCAGGGAGCACGCTGAACCCTAGCAACAAAGCAGACAGCAAAAAAAGGCACAACCAGATTAGATGCAAAGGATTAGCAAAAGGATCACTTAACTGAACCATGCAGATCAGGCAGGGGACAAAAGAACTTCAAATGCACAAGGAGGAAATCACCAGCAACCTCCAAGAGCAGCCAGCTCTATTATATGCTCCCAGCCAATAATCCCAGGTTCCCAATTATCGTCGTCAGGTGGGGAACTTCCATCAACCTGGCCAGCTTCACTACTCTCAGTAACCACCAGAGGGAGCAGAGGGAGCTTCGGCTCAGAACTCTGAGCAACGGAATTCACAACACATCACGCTAGATACTCTTTCCCGTTTAGGGAGGTTGGTCAACCTGAAGAAATCTTCCCTTGTCCCTGCACGGAGGACTTCCTTCTTAGGAATGATCTTCAACACCTCACGAGGGTTGGTAACTCTCCCTCGAGACAAGGCCCTAGCTCTCCGGCAGGGAGTCCGGACACTTCGCCAACCAGTCCATCATACCATCCGTTTCTGCATGAGGATCCTAGTGAGAATGGTGGCAGCAATGGAAGCGATTCCGTTCGCCCAGCTCCATATTCGCCCCCTGCAGCACGCCCTCTTATCATCCTGGGACAAGAACCCATTCACGCTCGATCACTAGTGCCAGTTGTCCACGCAGGTCAGACAGGCACTCGGGTGGTGGACAATCAGGTCCTCTCTTTTTCAGGGGAAACCTTTTCCCCAGACCATTGGCTGGTGGTCACAACCGACGCCAGCCTCCTCAGCTGGGGAGCTTTTTTTCGCCATCACACGACCCAGGGACGGTGGTTGCCGCAGGAGGCACTCCTCCCGATCAACTTGTTAGTGATACGAGTGATCTGGCTGGCTCTGCAACATTTTCATCATCTTCTAGCAGGCCGCCCCATCTGGATTCAATCAGACAATGCCACGGCGGTGGCTTACATAAATCATCAGGGGGGCACCCGCAGTAGAGCAACCATGCGCGAGGTGGGGCATGTTCTTCACTGGGCCGAGAGGAACCACTTGGTGATATCAGCAGTCCACATCCCGGGCGTAGAGAACTGGGCGGCAGGCTTCCTCAGCCGGCAGGGTCTTGCATCCGGGGAATGGTCACTACACCCCGAGGTCTTCCAGCAAATTTGCCAATGGTGGGGAACTCTGGATGTGGACCTAATGGCCTCCAGGGTGAACGCCAAGGTGCCTGAATTTGTCGCTCAGTCCCGGGACCCACAGGCGATCACAGTGGATGCGTTGGTTCTGCCATGGAGCCAGTTTCACCTCCCATACCTATTTCCCCCCCTGCCACTGCTTCTGAGAGTCATCAAGAAGATCAAGGCAGCAGGGGTTCCAGTGATTCTGCTGGCCCCAGACTGGCCCCGTCGGGCGTGGTACGCATACCTAGTGCAGCTACTCGCCGACGTTCCCTGCCGACTGCCAGAACGCCCAGATCTGCTTTCTCAGGGCCCGATCTTCCACCTGAACTCAGGGGCCCTGTGTTTGACGGCATGAAAGTTGAATCTTGGATTCTGACCTAGGCGGGGTTTGGGCGCGAGGTGGTTGCTCCAATGGTTAGCGCCCGGAAGCCCGCCTCAGCACGAATTTACCACCACACCTGGAAGGTTTTCTTCTCATGGTGTTGGGACCACGGTTGTTCTCTGCTAAGATTCTCTATTCCCAACATTTTGGCCTTTCTCCAGTCTGGCTTAGACTCAGGTTTGGGTTTCGTTAGCAAATGCTCGGGTCAGAACATGGGCCAGCCACTTCTTCACATCCCCCGGCCGCGTCTATAGTGGCCTCAGAATCTGACCCTGTCTTCACCTCTGTGAAGTCATGTGGCCTAGCAGGGGGAGCTTTTTAGCAAACTTTTTCGTTAGCAAACAGGGATACCTGCATACACAGTATAGGATTTTAGGGGCTACTTTAAAAAAAGGTGACTTCCGTCCTTTAAGATGATTGATAAAAAAGGCAATTACTTACTAATTTGTTGTTGCTCCTCACATGGCCATTGGGCAAAGTCTAGAAACATCTGCACACAGATGCGCCTCCATGCCACCTCTTTTCTGGCCCTGTCGGAATAATGGGCATCCCGTTGGTCCCAAATTTCGGGCCTTTCCTGGACCAAAACAATCAACAGCTCCACATTAATGTTAGTAGACATGCTGCTGTACTCCGTGGAGATGTACTTCCTGGAGGTCTGGAGCGTTTTTTGATGATGGATTGGCCCATTTCCTGTCACCAGGAGAAGTCTTGCGCATTTCTCGCAAGTCACACATGTTTTGTAATGTGTAATGCGTTTTTTGCGCACCCATAGACTTGCATTGGCGTACTACAGTCGTAGTACGTTGACAATTGTAGCATGCTGCAATTGGCTTGGCCTGTAAAAAATACATGAGAAAAATACGGCTGATGGGAGCTACCCCATAGAGAATCATTAGTCCATGTGCAATGCGTTTTTTTAACGCCTCTCACTCATACGTATTTCTCTCTAGAGTGACGCCGGCCTTAGACTAAATGTATTAACTATATTTACCTGATGATGATATATATATATTGACACTTTTTTGAATATCATGACTGATTTTGGTATATTTAGCTAACATTAATGAAAGCTATTTTTTAAGGGTTTTTCCTTGTGTCTTTCCGTACTTTGTATGCTTTTGTTCATATTACTCAGGTTTTCTTGTCAAGAATTATGGCTAGTTTTCTGTCAGGGCCAGTGAACACTACTACGTACCTGAGTGATGTTGAGGAAGTTTATTCTGAGACAAACACTGCAAGTGTCTTCGCAGATAAGGCCGGTTTCACACTAGCGCATTTTCAACGCGCGCACAGCCGGGGGTAGCTCCGCCCCCGATCCGGCTCTCTGCCCGGCGTGCCCGCCCCTTCCTTGTAGCGCCGCCTCCTAGCGGACAGCGGCGCCTGCGATCGGCGCACCCTATCTTTAGCATAGGGTGCGCCGATCGTGCGCAGGTCGTGCGCTAGTTGCGCTTTGACCTGCGCTGCGCACTTATGACGGTGCGCCGTGCGCGCCAAAATCCGAAAAGTTCGATTTTGGCGCGCACGGCGCACCGTCAAAAGTGCGCAGCGCAGGTCAAAGCGCAACTAGCGCACGACCTGCGCACGATCGGCGCACCCTATGCTAAAGATAGGGTGCGCCGATCGCAGGCGCCGCTGTCCGCTAGGAGGCGGAGCTACAAGGAAGGGGCGGGCACGCCGGGCAGAGAGCCGGCTCGGGGGCGGAGCTACCCCCGGCCGTGCGCGCGCTGAAAAAGCGCTAATGTGAAACCGGCCTAAGCCAACATGGAAATCGATTTTTGTTGAATTAATAGCGACATATAAAAACAACATAAAGTTGTAGTGGAACTTACAATGCCTTGAACACTATATTAAGCAAAACATTGTACCTAGGGGACTGAGGATCCCAATTGTCCTGACTTTGAGAACTAGGTCAACAGACTTGTTACTGAAGTGGAGAAAAAATCCATTCAATCGTCTATTCAGTTTGTAAACATTCTCTTAGAGGAAGAGAGAGTCACCCTGGAGAATACCTGAAAAAACCTACAGGAATCAATAGAGGGCGCAATATAGTATCAGTCAACAATTGAAAGATATCGAATTGGTTTACAAGATAAAACACATAAACCGTTTTGTTAGGAATGTGCTTGATTTTAAAGAAAAGAGAGCATATTCGTTTCTAGGAGACAAGTCATCAGACATTGATATATCAGATATGGAATCAAACACAACGGGTACTAGACAAAAAGATACTGGAAGAAGTAGGGAATGTTCAAGAAGTGGTTCCTTGAAATAATGACATGGAAATGGCTATAGGGGAACACAGAGTCAACATAAATACAATGAAGCCACTTCATCTCTTCCATCTGCATCTTTCTCTTCAACCTCCTCTTCAACTTTATTCTCATTTGCACAAGGAAAGACTAGAAGCAATGGGATGAAACTGAATGGGAGGAGACACAGATTAGATATTAGAAAAAACTTTTTGACAGTTAGAGTGATCAATGAGTGGAACAGGCTGCCACGAGAAGTGGTGAGTTCTCCTTCAATGGAAGTCTTCAAACAGAGGCTGGACAGACATCTGACTGGGATGATTTAGCGAATCCTGCTTTGAGCAGGGGGTTGGACCAGATGGCCCAGGAGGTCCCTTCCAACTCTACGATTCTATGATTCTATGATCTACTTCATTTTTAGAGGTAAGGGAAATGCTACCGTCTCCAGTGTGGACACGACTGCCCTCCAATCAAGAGAGGTGATAGTTTTCCTTGGGGAATGAAGGATGGAAAACAGCTTATTAATTTATCTACATACATTCCGCCCTCTACAGAAATTTCAGTGTTGTTCTCTGGGTAATCTATAATACCTACTACAAAGCTTGACCCATTTTTATGAGTAATCTAACAGTTTTCTAAGGTGTGAAAGTTATTATCCCCCAAGCCTCAAGAAAGGGATCACTAAAGGACAATTTCTAAGACTAAGGGTACGTTTCCACGTACCGTATTCCCTGTGCTTTGGATGGAACGGAAACCCTGCTCCACCCAAAGCCCCGCCCCCTTCTGTACACGCGGTGATTCCGGATGTGCTCATTGAACACATCCAGAATCGCTGCAGCATATACATAGAGTAGGCAATTTACCTTGCAGAGACTGAGTGTCTCTGTGTAGTGACCTAGTCCAGAGTGTGTCTGTCCCTTTAACTAATACTGAATTGTGAGTAGCATCTGTACACTACTGCTCACTCTCTAACTGGCTCTCTCCATTATTTGTGAGCTGTAATTCTCCATTTCTAGTCACCTTCATTTTAGATGCAATGCATTTCTCGTTTGCTGTGTTCTGTCGCCATCTAATGGTTAAAGTGTACAATGACTGAATTATTGTTTCGTAAGGATCTGAGATGTGAATTCGGTCTCTTATTGGCCAGCTCCTAGTCACATGGTCAATAGGAAGAGCTGTTTTTCCAGGCAAGTCTAGAATGTTCTTTAGTCTGAGGGATGCCTTCAGGGATAGCAGAACACAGGTGGAGGAGGTTTTTACCTCAAGATCTCCTGCAGGCATAAAAGACTGAGTTCCCTCTAACCTGTACAGACATTCTATTTCTGGCAGGATTCACCACATGTAAAGTATTGCTGACAAGATTCACCACATCTAAAGTCTTTATGACAGGATTTACCACAGTTTCTACATTCACCTATAAGTACTTGTGCATGTGCCGTGACACACTGTGGAGCTAACCCCAAGTATAGGTCTGTAACCTCTAATTGCTGCATCTACCTCCCTCTGTAAAATACCAAAAGACATTGTCCAGTGCTCTTAAAGCTCCAGACCCCAATCACATCTCAGCATCTAAGTGTGAACTGTAATTGCCGTGGACTACCCATGAGAGACTGTTCCTTATGTGTTCCAAGTTATAATTCCAATTCCTGCTGAAGTAAAAGCAACTGTTATTGTCACCGGGCAGTTGCGTAGGAAACAGGAGACGTGGAACCAGGGCCCCTGAACTGCCCCTCACTTGAGGCCCAAGTCCCCGACCTGTCCATATCTCCTGTTTAGCCCTGAGCTAAACCCCCAACCCCCTCCCCAGGAGGTGAGACAGGGAATAAAGTGAACTGCACCAATAACAGGAAAGGAAAGATAAAACAGACACCATGGGGTTAAAGCAACTAAAAACCAAAACTTAGCTTTATCTGCAGCCAATGCTCCCAGCAGCAGAGTAAGGCAAAAACATGTGTACCTGAAAAAATCCTCCAGATAGACTATTCACTGCCTCTGCCAGATAGCAATGAGTTAAAATAGCAGATAATAGCAGTACCGAGTAAGTGCTATGTAGATTAGCCTCTCACTTCCTGCAGCAGAGAGTGTTGAAATGTAACCCCCACTGGTGCGGTTGTTAGTTGGTGAGGCACTAAGGATAGATGGTAAGTCAGGATGCCATATTGTTATGATTGAGTCACCGTAGGAGGCAAAAACAGAAATGCTAGCTAAGTCCAGAAAACCAGAGAGGTTGGCAGCTATCGGATTGCAGACCCCTGAACCTATCAACACAACTAGCAGTAGCCGTGGGGGGTTCCTACGATGCCCTAGACCCCTCGATCACAGCCGGAGAATTAAATAGCCTAAAGACAGAAAGGGAAATCTAAACTGCCCCAGAGCAGACCCCAAAGCAAAAGGCAGCCCCCCACATATAATGACAGTGAAGCAAGAAGAAAGAACACAACACAGACAGAAACATAGACTGAGCAAAGACGGGGCCCAAGCTAACTAGATAGGAAAGGACAGGAAGGCTGCTGTCTGCAATCCGTGAAAAACCCTATGAAAATAAGAGCCAACAGACTGACAGTGAAAAAGGCCCTGAAGACGCTAGGCTTCAAAAAGACTATGTCAGTACTCAGGAATATTCTGAAGACAGAGCAACCGGCAAAAGGAGAATCAGCTCACCCCAGCAGGGAATGGCAGAATCCAGAAAAGCAAGGCAAGCAAAAACAAAACACAAATGCTAAAAGGCAAAGCAGAAAACTTAGCTTTAGAGGAGCAGGAATAAGACTGGTTTCCTAGAAGTCCACAGAGAAATCACCCGCAGGGCAGAAGGGCGTCGGCAGCCTTATATCCAGTCTGTGACTCCACTCAGCCAGTCATCATCATTAGGCTCAGGTGCCTGATAATCAGGCTCATTACCTTCCTTTACCAGAATAGGGAGTTCACCAGACCTCAGTGACGAAGGGGAAAATGAACTCACAACAGTACCTCCCCCTTGAGGAGGGGTCACCGAACCCTCAACCACGCCACCAGGGCGATCAGGGTGAGCCCGATGAAAGGCACGCACCAATCTTTTGGCATGAATATCAGAAGCAGAGACCCAGGAATTATCCTCCTGACCATAACCCTTCCACTTAACCAAATACTGGAGTCTCCGTCTAGCCAGACGGGAATCCAGTATTTTCTCTACCTCATATTCCAATACAGGGAGGTGCCACCCCAGGAACAACTGGTTCAACAAACCTCTTCAACAAGGACTTATGGAACACATTATGGATTTTAAATGTGACAGGGAGAGCCAAACGAAAAGAGACCGGATTAATAATCTCCAAAATCTTGTAAGGTCCAATAAATCTAGGCTTAAACTTAGGAGAAGCCACCTTCATAGCAATATTTTTTGATGATAACCACACCATATCACCAATCTTAAACTGGGGACCAATGGTCCTATGTCGATTGGAAAACCGCTGGGCCTTTTCCTGGGAGAGAGATAACTTATCCACCACTTGGTCCCAGATTTGGTGCATTCTCTCCACCACAGTGTCAACACCTGGGCAGGCAGAAGGCTCCACCTGCCCTGATGAAAATCGAGGATAAAACCCAAAGTTACAAAAAAAAAGGTGACATCAAAGTGGCAGAACAAGCTCTATTATTTAAAGCAAATTCGGCCAAGGGCAAAAATGAAACCCAATCATCCTGATCAGCGGAAATAAAACATCTCAAATACGACTCCAAGGTCTGGTTTGTTCTCTCTGTCTGCCCATTGGTCTGAGGGTGAAAAGCAGAGGAGAAGGACATCTGAATTCCCAGCTTGGAACAGAAAGTCCTCCAAAATCTAGACACAAACTGAACTCCTCTGTCAGATACAATGTTCTCAGGAATCCCATGCAAGCGAACCACCTGTTGCAAAAACAGGGGCACCAACTCAGAGGAAGACGGCAACTTAGGGAGTGGTACAAGATGAACCATCTTAGAGAACCTATCACAAATCACCCAAATAACAGTCATTCTTTGAGAGACCGGCATATCAGAGATGAAATCCATTGAAATATGGGTCCATGGCCTCCTGGGGACCGGCAAAGGCATCAACAACCCACTAGAGCGAGGACAAGATTTAGACCGGGAGCAAGTCCCACAGGACTGCACAAAATTCCTGACATCATGAGACAAGGTGGGCCACCAAAAAGAGCGACTCACCAGATCTCTAGTACCAAAAATACCTGGATGACCAGCCAATGCAGAGCAATGAACTTCAGACATCACTCTCTTCTTCCACTGGTCAGGAACATACAAATTTCCACTGGGACAACGCTCAGGTTTGTCCTCCTGGAACTCTTGCAGAGCAAGTCTCAAATCCGGCGAGATGGCAGAAAGAACTACCCCTTCGCCAAAGATGGTAGCAGGCTTGGTCACCACAGGAGAATCAGCAAAGAAGCTCCTAGAGAGGGCGTCTGCCTTGACATTCTTAGTTCCAGGAAGAAAAGAGAACACAAAATCAAAACGTGTAAAAAACAAGGCCCACCTAGCCTGTCTAGGGTTCAAGTGTTTAGCCGACTCCAGGTAAATCAAATTCTTGTGGTCAGTGAGGACCACAACTTGATGTTTAGCTCCCTCCAACCAATGTCTGCACTCCTCAAATGCCCATTTCATGGCCAACAGTTCCCGATTCCCCACATCATAGTTACGTTCAGATGGAGAGAACTTTCGGGAAAAGAAAGCACAGGGATTCATTTTAGATGTTACAGGATCCTTTTGGGACAAAACAGCTCCTGCACCAATCTCAGAAGCATCCACCTCTACCTGGAACGGGAGTGAGACATCAGGTTGCCACAAAACCGGGGCGGAGGTAAATCTTCGCTTCAGCTCCTGAAAGGAAGCAACAGCCTCCGGAGACCAATTCAACACATCAGCACCCTTCTTAGTCAGATCAGTCAATGGCTTGGCAATACTGGAAAATTTTTCTATAAATTTCTGATAAAAATGAGCAAAACCCAAAAACTTCTGGAGGGCCTTCAAAGAAGTGGGCTGAACCCAATCATAAATGGCCTGTACCTTGGCCGGGTCCATTTCAATAGTTAATGGAGACAAAATAAATCCCAAAAATGAAATCCTCTGTACTCCAAAAAGGCATTTCGATCCTTTGACATACAGGGAATTCTCCCTCAAGATCTGGAACACAGTCCGAATATGTTCCACATGAGAATCCCAATCCTTGGAGAAGATCAAAATATCATCCAGATAGATAATCAAAAATTTATCGACAAAGTCTCGGAAAATATCGTTCACGAAGCACTGGAAGACAGAAGGGGCATTAGTGAGCCCAAAAGGCATCACCAGGTACTCAAAATGTCCCTCCGGAGTATTAAACGCCGTCTTCCATTCATCCCCCTGCTTAATGCGGATAAGATTATACGCCCCCCCTGAGGTCAAGCTTGGTAAACCAGCAAGCACCTCTAACTCTAGAGAATAGATCCGAAATCAGGGGTAACGGATACTGACATTTAATAGTAATTTTGTTGAGGGCACAATAATCAATACAAGGCCTTAAAGAACGATCCTTTTTGGCCACAAAAAAAAAACGGCACCTAAGGGTGAAGAGGATGGTCTAATATGACCCTTCTCCAACGCCTCCTTAATATAGGACCGCATAGCCTCGTGCTCAGGTACAGATAAATTGAAGAGCCAACCCTTGGGAAATTTACACCCCGGGCTCAGTTCAATTGCACAGTCATAACTCCTATGAGGAGGCAAGGACGCAGACTCATTCTCACTAAATACATCATAAAAGTCCGCCAAATAGTTAGGAACATCATGCGACTGAGGAGAGGTGGAAAAAAACGGAGCCTCACTACAGGCACACTGACAACCCCAACTCACCACAGACACAGATTTCCAATCCAAGACTGGATTATGAATTTGCAACCAGCGAAACCCCAGATCAACGGCAACATGCAGACCATGTAACACCAAAAATCTGCAATTTTCTTGATGGTCTGGGGCGACCCGCATGACCACCTGGGTCCAAAACTGAGGTTTATTTTTCGCCAAAGTAGTAGCATCAATCCCCCTCAAAGGGATAGGCGTCTGCAGAGGTGTCATCGGAAATCCACAACGTTTAGCAAAATCCAAGTCCATCAGGTTTAGCGCTGCTCCCGAATCCACAAAAGCCTTGGCGGAAAATGTGGACAGGGAGCAGATCAGAGTAATTGCCAGAAGAAACTTAGGTTGAACACCACCAACAGAAAACATGTGTGCAAAGCGTTTCTCTCGTTTAGGACAAACAGAAATAATATGCGAGGCATCTCCACAGAAAAAACACAGCTTATTACGCCTTCTGAACTCCTGACATTGCGCCTTAGACAAAACTCTATCACATTGCATAGGTTCAGACGTCTGTTCTACCGGTGGCAACACCTCTCGTGCAATCCTGCGTTCACGTAAACGCCGATCAACCTGAATGGCTAATGACTAGAGTTGAGCGACTTTTGGTTTTTTATGGTCGAGTTTCGTTTCGTGAAACCCGACTTTTCCAAAAGTCGGGTCGAGCAAGATCGGCCGATTATAGGGAAAAGTCGGGGTCGTCCCGAAACACGAAACCCAATGTAAGTCAATGGGGAATAAAAGTCGGCAGTGAGAGGAGGACAGGAAACACACCTACAGTGCTCATTTGAATGCCAAAAGCATCAATTCTTCTTACTTAAGCTGGTCAACCTTAATTAACTTCATAATACAAGTTACGCACTGAAAATCGGGGGTTATTTGGCTAAAGTTGTGGGGGGGTAGGGCTGGCTCCAAGTTTTCAAGTGCCCTGGGCGAAAGAGCGCCCCTTTAACACATACCACAACTCATCATGCTCCGATACGGCAGAGAAATAGCGGTATAGTACAATGAAAAATACTTCACTTTTTACATCTCATGACGAGGCCCATCTATTTCTCCATACAGAATCATTGGTCCCATATAATGTTTGAAACTGTATATGATGCGCTCCACATAATGCTACAGTATATGTTGGTCCCCATGGATGAAGCTCCACTGTCTTATGGGCCCAAATAATGCTCCAAACATAATGGGCCCCATTTCTAATGCTCTAGTGTATAATGGGCCCTGTAAATGCTGCTCCAGTGTCTGATGTCCACCTTTGGAATGTTCCAGTGTATGGTGGGCCCCATCTATCATTCTCCAGAGTATAGTGCTCCCCAAAAATTGCTGTCCCAACATTGAAAACAATCAAATAAGTCTCCTCGCTAGGGAATCCCTGTACTAGTCTGGACTCCTCGTCGTCCCCATCTTCCATCTCACTGCACAGTATTTCAACCTTGCAAGTGCTGTGATCCTGAGCAAGCAGGGGGGCCCACTCGTTGACGACGGCACTGGCACAGGGCCCCTGATAGTACGGTGGTGTGTCTGATGGCGGGTGAGCCGAACCTGCACTTTCATCTGCAGCTTCCTCTTTGTCACCGTGTAAGATGGAACTGTATATGGGAAGGGTAACCTGAGTTTCATCAGGGTCAGAATCAGGCCGTGTAGCGTGCGAGGGGAATGTAGTGGTCTGGGTCAATGTACCAGCAGATTCATCGAGCAGTGGCTGGGCATCAGTGCACTTGTGTCGCCCCCAGGAGTACGGTCACCACAGTGGCATTACCTTCTTCCTAGGGAGTGTGATGTCATGCTTGGGAGCAACGAAGGATCTCTCTAGCAGGTTAACTGATTGAGCGGCGTTATTCCCACGAGTCATGACCCTCCAAACAGCGTTCATGAAGGCAAAGTGTTTGTTTTACGTGGGCAGTATGGTTGCAAAGCTGAATCTTAAAGGAATGTCCAGAAGGGCACCACCAGGAGTGGAGCCTACGGCGTAATTTGACTCAACACGGGCAACCTCAACCATGCCAGCTACAGAACAGATGCACACATTGCAAGCTTAATTCCGTTAACGAACGAGACTCCGTCATGCCCCGCGGTCCGAGTACGGCTTACTAGAGGGACACGTGAGGCTCTGGCACATGAGATTGGCCAATAACTGGTGTGTCATGCCCTTACATGTCCGTGGCTGCATGCGCGCTACACTGAAAAGGCCTGCGTTTGTCGCTTACAGGTGCAGATAACCCGCTGAACAACGTTAGTGATGGGGATCACTGATTACAATTATTACTCACGAACGATGATTTCCCAGTAAGTGCAGGTCAACCGCAGTTCCGGAATTAGGCCTAACCGTCATTCCTGAAAAAATGAAAAACTTACGTGTGCAAACCACAGGTGCTGTAGATTGCTTAACAGCTCGCCAGCCGTTCTCACGCCCAGTATGGATTACACGTGATTGCACAAAGGTGAGAAAGGGTACCGTATCCCCGGATAACATGTATGGATAGCGTACACATTCAAAAGATATGTCTATACATCAGGAGGCAGGCTCAGACGGTGTTAGGCCCAGTATGGCTTGCACGTGATTGCACAAAGGTGAGAAAGGGTACCGTATCCCCGGATAACATGTATGGATAGCGTACACATTCAAAAGATATGTCTATAGATCAGGAGGCAGGCTCAGATGGTGTTAGGCCCAGTATGGCTTGCAAGTGATTGCACAAAGGTGAGAAAGGGTACCGTATCCCCAGATAACATGTATGGATAGCGTACACATTCAAAAGATATGTCTATACATCAGGAGGCAGGCTCAGACAGTGTTAGGCCCAGTATGACTTGCAAGTGATTGCACAAAGGTGAGAAAGGGTACCGTATCCCCGGATAACATGTATGGATAGCGTACACATTCAAAAGATATGTCTATACATCAGGAGGCAGGCTCAGACGGTGTCAGGCACAATATGGATTTGACGGCCCAGACTACACAGCGGAGGAGCAGGGAGAGGTAAAGATTGCAAATGCTGGGGCCCTGCCCAAGCAAGGGGGGCCCACTCGTGGGCGTCGGTACTGGCACTGGGCCCCTCATAGTACGGCGGTGTGTCTGACGGCGGGTGTGCACCACCACCATCAGAGACACTTGATTGCACTATGAGGGACCCTGTGCCAGTGCCCGCGCCCAAGAGTTGGCCTACCCACCTGTCCAGGGCAACGGCACTCGCACGGTGTCGTGCGCTAGGTGGTGACCCCGGCCATGGGGGGGAGGCAGCACAGTTAGGGAGTTTTAGAAAGTGGCATATGTTGATGTTGGACATTCAGCTGATGCAAAAGGCGAAATAGGTCAAGTCCCAGGAAGAGGTGGACCAAAGCAAGCCATTTTTCTGTCACCCTATGTGTCATCAGGGGAAGGTGGGACAAAATCCTTGGAAACCCATGCATGGTTCATTTTAATGAAGGTTAGATCATCCACCTTTTGGGTTGACAGACGGGTCCTTTTTTCTGTCAGGATTGATCCAGCTGCACTTAAGACTCTTTCCGATAGCACACTTGCAGCTGGGCAAGCGAGCTCCTGTAAGGCATATTGTGCCAATTCAGGCCAGGTGTCCAGTTTAGCGGCCCAATAGTCAAAGGGGAATGACCTGTGTGGGAGAACATCGATATGGGAGGAAAAGTAGTTTGTAACCATAGTTGACAACTGCTGTCTCCTGTCACTTTCCATCGATGCTGTATTACCAGTTGTGTGAGCGGTACTTGAAAAATCAGTCCACAACATTGTCATGAAACCCCTGTCTCCAACGCCACTTCTGCTGTGTGCACCACGAACACCTCTGCCAAGCTGCCCCCGGCCCGTACGGCTCGTGTGAGAACCATCACCGCTGCTGTGTGCTGGGAATGCCTCAAGCAACCGATTTACCAGAGTTGCTTGTTTATTAGCCAATATTAGGTCAAGGTTCTCCTGTGGCATGATGTTTTGTAATTTGCCTTTATAGCGTGGATCCAGGATGCTGGCCAACCAGTAGTCGTCATCGTTCATCATTTTGGCAATGCGGGGGTCCCTTTTTAGGATCCGCAAGGCATAATCTGACATGTGGGCCAATGTTCCCGGTGTCAATGATGCACTGCGAGTGCTGGTTGGAGGAGCACTTTCTGGCAAATCCACATCCCTCCAGTCACGCACAAACCCTGTACCAGACCTTGCCACGCCAACATTTTCACTTGCCCCACGAGATGCATCCTCCTCCCCTAAGTAATCATCCCCATCATCATCCTCCTCCTCCTCTTCTTCCTCCAACTCGTCCAGGAGAGGTCCCTGAGCAATCAATGGCTGAATGTCATCAACGATTCCCTCCACTTCTTCCTCCTCATCAACATTGGCTGCAGACGCCTGCTCCTTAAGGTGCGTCAAAGTTTGCATGAGCAGACGCATAAGTGGGATGCTCATGCTTAGGATGGCGTCGTCTGCGCTTACCAGCCGTGTGCATTCGTCAAAACACTGAAGGACTTTACAGAGGTCTTTCAGCTTCGACCACTGCACACCTGTCAACTCCATGTCTGCTCTCAAAGTGCCTGGCCGTGTATCCTCCCACAAATGCATTATGGCCTGCCTCTGCTCGCACAGCCGCTCCACCATGTGCAGGGTGGAGTTCCACCTTGTTGCAATGTCGATAATGAGGCAGTGGTTGGGAAGGTGGAGCAATCGCTGCAGCTTCTGCATACGAACGGAGTGTACAGGCGACCGGCGGATGTGCGCGCACAGTCTTCGCACCTTATGGAGCAGGGCTGTTAACTCTGGATAATTTTTGAGGAAGCACTGCACCACCAGGTTCAAGGTGTGAGCCAAGCAAGGTATGTGGCTGAGTTTTGAAAGGGCTATGGCTGCCACAAAATTACGGCCGTTATCACTAACTACCTTGCCTGCCTCAAGATGTACACTGCCCAGCCATGACTCAGTTTGTCACTTCAAGTACTCGGCCAGCACCTCGGCGGTGTGTCTGTCGCCCAAACACATCATCTGCAACACAGCCTGCTGACGCTTTCCACTAGCTGCTCGATAGGGGGAAACCTCGTGTGCAACAGTGGCAGCTGCAGATGGAGTGCTCGTACGACTGCGCTCTGTGGACGAGCTTTCGCTTCTGGAGGAGGAGGAGGAGCAGGAGGGTGGAACGCCTACAGCCAACTGTTTCCTATACCATGGGCTAGGCAGCACTGTCCCACCACCGCTGTCCCCTGTGGACCCTGCATCCACCACATTAACCCAGTGCGCAGTGATGGACACGTAACGGCCCTGGCCATGCCGACTGGACCATGCATCAGTTGTGAGGTGCACCTTTCCACTCACTGACTGCTTGAGTGCATGGACAATGCGGTCTTTCACATGATGATGGCTTTGCGAGAGAAGAAGTGGCGACTGGGTAGGTCATAGCGTGGTACTGCATAGGCCATGAGTCTGCGCTTTCCACCAACCGATAGGGCATCATCTCAAACGAGATTAGTTTGGCAATGTGGGCGTTCAAACCCAGTGTACGCGGATGAGAGACTGAGTACTTTCTTGACCTACTCATAGTGTCTGGGAGGGTGAGCTGTACTTGAGAGCTGCATATGGTGGAAATAGCGGTGGACAGGGCGGACTGAGAGAGGGTTGATGATGGTGATGGAGTTGGTGTTCTTTCTGATGGCCTAGATTCAGTATTTCGTTGATATAACAGTGGGATTCCCTGACTGCTGTGGCCTTGCAACGACACCTCAACATTTGCTGCTGTGCTAACCGGTGGGCTTACAGTGGGGGAAACAATGTAGCGTTGCTGACTACCTTCTTTGTGATCAGTTGCACATGTGGCACTTGAGGTTTGGTGTTGTGTCCACGCTTGCAAGTGCATGCTGGTTAAATGTCTAAGCATGCAACTGGTATTCAAATTTTTCAGATTTTTCCCTCGGCTAAAGGTCTTTGTGCACTTCTTACAGATAACCTTGGCCTGATCATGAGGATTTTGTTCAAAAAAGTGCCACACTGCACTCTTCCTACTTTGGCAGACATTTTGCGGCCTAGCACGCTGTGATCTTTTGACCCTCTGGACAAGCTGTCCAGCAACTCTTTTGATGTTTGGAACCTGTCTTTGGAGTGCTCCGGGCCTGCCAGATAACAGCTGTTGCAATGTCCATGTCTGCTGTGGATGCTCCTCATCTGAGCTGTTGGAAGCAGCACCCTCTTCCCCCAATGGATGCCAATCTGGGTCAACAACTGGGTCATCCATCACCTCCTCTTCAATGTCATGTGCACCTTCCTCTGTGTCACCGTGTATGGTGGTATAGTGTGCGGGAAGGGGCACCTGAGTCTCATCAGGGTCAGAATCTGGCTCTGTACACTGCGAGGACAATGTAGTGCTCTGAGTGAATGTACCAGCAGAATCATCTATCAGCGGCTGTGCATCAGTGCACTCCATGTCAGATTCATCTTGGCCTGGGTAATTCACCATTTCACTTGATAATCCAGGCATGGTATGTGAAAACAGCTCCATGGAGTAATCAGTAGTATGGCCTGCGTCATCCTTCAATCTTGGTTGGGGTGAAGGACACAAGGAAAGGTGTGGTTCATGAACATGAGCCTCCAATGACGACTCAGTGCTTTTACTTTTTACAACTTCAGAAGAGGAGGCGACAGAGCTGGAGGCTGAGTCAGCAATGTAAGACAAAACTTTTTCCTGATGCTCTGGCGTTAAAAGCGGTTTGCCAACTCCTAGAAAACTAAGCCTTCGAAGCCTTATGGAGCCAGACGATGACGCAGGCTCAACACCTCCTGCATTCGGTCCTATTTTGCTTTTGCCACTACCATCAGATCCACCACCAACACCATCATTACCAGCTGCCAACCCCCGCTCAATTCCACGGCCTCTTCCACCAGCCTTCCTCATTTTTGGTAGAAATGTAGACAAAATCCAACAAACTATATAGTAATGTAAAACAAGGTACAAGGTGTCTATAGGACAGGGGAGACTTAGATTTTCTGCAGACACTTGTGGACACTGGACACTTGGATTGTGTGAGGCCCACTGAATATCAGAGCGCTATGTCACAGGCTCGATGCAGCAGGTGTGAAAAAAGTGACTACAGGATAAGGGAGATTTTGAATTTCTGCAGACACTTGTGGACACTGGACACTTTTGGATTGTGTGAGGCCCACTGAATATCAGAGCGCTATGTCACAGGCAGTTGTGTAGCAACTGTTTGTGGCGCCCGGGGCGGTCGAAAAATTTGCCGCCCCTTTGGTCGTTGAAAATCCGGAAGCATCCGAAGAGCCCACACTACACTCAAAGATCTCTGCTGTTATTATTTCTAAATTTCTAGACTTTCATCTTCTTGCAGTCCTCTATATATATGTATGTATTAGCTTGATGATGCTGGATGAAGACCTAATGGCTTTTTTTATAATAATTTTTAATAATGTGACAGAAAAAAAACAAAGTACAAATTATTTTCGAAACTTGGGTAAAGTTGTTTTATTTGTAACAGTCACGTAACACTCACTAACAATTATGATTCATTATTCAGGCCATGTTCAAAATAGTTAATTCGACTACAAAAAGAACTGCTGCAATGTATGAACTCAATGCAAAATTTACAAACAAACTCTTCGTGGTTTCCTTTCGGCAAAGTTTTTGATAACAGTATCAAAATTGAGACCATCAGCAAGCTCCCTCTCTATGGAGAGGACTGCCAAGTCTGTAAGCCTTGTTTGACTCATTGTAGATCGAAGATAGTTCTTTATGAGCTTCAATTTGGAAAAGGAGCGCTCGCAGCTGGCAACGTTAATAGCTCGGGTAAGGAAGATGCGCAGCAAGATAACAATATTAGGGACAGAATCTCCAAGGCGATATCTCTGTATGAAGCTCAAAACTTCTAAAGGTCCGTCGATTCCGTCGTTTCCTGAAGCTTCCACAAAATACTTCAATCTTCTCCTTTCGACCAAGAATTCCTCTTTTTCCACCTCGTCATCAACTTCGCTGAGCTGGCAATCGTAATTATCATCAAGCAGATTTGAGGGTGCAAGGACAGCGTATTTCTTTGCAAGATCATGAACTTGTTGAAATCTGCTGTATATTTCTTCAGTCAGCATGTCTATGACAGACAGCATTTCCCGTCTCAGCTCAGCATCAAATGTCATCACTGCATCAGTCGATCCGTCACCATCCATTCGTTTCTTTTTCCGAATTCTACGCTCCATGCTTATCCCCATTTCAGATGAATCCAAAGGGAGTTTGTAGCTATATTCCGCGCTGCCGCTTTAGACAAATTCCAGGAGAATGCTGTATGATTGCAGTGGTTTTATTCTACGCGTTTCAGGGGTCTCATGCCCCCTTCATCAGGAAATACCACAAATACATACAGGTATCACAGACATAAATAGGTTTGTAAGGATGCTGGATTTCAAAAAAATGAGCGCCAACAAGTCAGATGATGAATCCAAACTCCCTTTGGATTCATCATTTCTTTGGTCACTGAAGACCTGTGGATCTGCAGCAGCCGCTACCTACACGCTCTTATCTCATCCTAACCAGGTGAGCATATTTCATGATATACTGTCTTTTGTAACGTGGATAAGACCCTATTGCGCTTTTTTGTCTCCCCCTTTTTTTGCAATAGTTATCCCCATTTCAGAGCAGAGCTTCTTGGATTTGTGCATTGCACTGTCCACCATTGCTTCCCTATTCTGAAGGAGGTAATCTCTCAACGCTGTGAGCTTGACAGAACTTTGGTGCAGATCCAGCCCTTTTGTTTGAAGATACTTCTGGGCATCATTGATTTCTGGCAGAACAGATTTCCAAAGGCTCAGAAACTACAGAAACGGAAATGACAGTAATGAGGTGAGCATTAAAGATGCATCTGTTCTTGTCGTCACATTTTCTCCTTCTTCTGTGAGCTGTTCTAGGGCCGTTACGACTTCTGATAATTTGTTCGCCACAACATTTACAGCATCTGCTCGACTGCTCCATCTAGTCTCCACAAGCCGTTTGATTCTTAGACCAGTCACCTGAATCAAAACATCCCAGCGATGCGTAGATGCAGAAAAGAACGAAAACAACCGGTCCAGTGAGCCGAAACATGTCACAGAGTAAATCGACACAGAAGCTGCATGTACACAAGCCAGATTCAGGGAATGGTTTGAGCATGGCACAAACAGAGCTTTCGGGTTGATTTCGGAGATGCGCTTCTGGACACCTGATCGATGGCCTGCCATAACAGCAGCATTGTCATAAGCCTGGCCACGGCAATCATCTATCGGAAGCCCATCGTTCTCCAGTTCTGCCAATATCAGTCTGGAAATTTCCTCTGCGCTTTTACCCTTTGTCTCAATGAAGCGGAGAAATGATTCCTGCACCTTCACTTCATTTCCGTCCAGTTTCACGTAGCGCAACACCTCGCTCATCTGGTCCTTGTGAGATATATCCGGAGTGCTGTCAAAAATTATGCAAAAATACTAGCTTTCCTTTATCTGTGCGATGATTTTCTTTCTCACATGCTCTGCCAAAATGCTCACAAATTCATTTTGAACTTCTGGTGACAGATAAGAAGTAACGATTTTCTTTCCCAGCTTAACTTTTACCAAATGTTCGCGGAGCACAGGGTCATACTTGGCCAACAAATGAACCAATTCCAAAAAATTGCCTCTATTTTCCTGGCCTTCTTCATCTTTGTGGATGTCTTCCCGGTGACCCCGTAGTGCCAAATTCTGCTTGGAGAGAAATCTGACGATATCCAGTAATCTAGCTAGAATTTCTCGCCACTTCTTAGTCTCCTTCTCAATAACACCTTCCATAGCTTTGTTAATTGTCTTTCCTTCAGCAAGCCGGATCTCTAGCTCCTTCCAGTTGAGGAATGCCTGAGCATGTGATGTGCTAACTTCGTGTTCATGTACTTTAGGATTTAATTTCCACCAGTTCCTGAAGCCTTCAGCAGCAGAAAAACTGGACAGCCCAGTTGAAAAAAGTCTGCAGCAAAAGCAGAACAGGGCCTCTTTCAAAGGAGAATACACCATCCATGTTCTCAAACTTTTCTCTCCGTTCCGCAAATCACGAAAAAACCATGTCTTTGTAAGTTTCCTCGTGTCACCTTTTGTTTGAGTTCCTGGTCGCGTTACTTCCTTGAATTCACATTCGAGGTGCTGCACAGCAGCATATCCCTGCCGGACAATCATAGCGCGAATTTCATGGTCAATCTTAACAGGCCACATACCAACATCAGTAAAATCAGTTGGTATGTCCGTTTTCAGACCGACTAGTGGTTGCCCTTCCAATGCTTCAACTTCACGCGCACCATCTTCCGCATCACCGACTGTTTCCGCATCATCGACATGCTCAATGGCGCCTTCGGCAGTATCAACGTTAGCAATATCAACTTCATCTTCAGTCTCAGCATGAATGTCGTCTTTTTCTTCCACCACTTCGGCTGTAGGCGTAGATGTCTTTTGGATGAACTTTAATAGCGCGCCTTTATTCTTTGCTGCCTCCTCTTCTTTGGCTTTTTTCTTTTTACGGAATGCCGCACCGCTCTCTTTTACTCTCTTCATTATGATGCCTTCACTTACAATTCACGCAAAGATTCTTGAAAATTCACGCATAGGGCAAACTAATTTGGCAGGATGTGCATCAACGTTGCCGCAGGGCCGGCTGTGTTTCAACGTTCTGTAATGGCCAGCATGTAAAAAAAACACAAAGAGAAGGGGCGCAATGAGGAGTATGTATAGGGCCAAATGGTCACTCACATATTGGGGTTGTGCTGTGCACCTCTGCTTCTCCCCAGCATTGTGAGTGTGCGGCGGTGTAATTAGAGCACTAGGAGAGCACACCTGGTCACAGAGATTAAGGTCTGTCACTAGATTTGCAGAACTAACTTTTGTTCAGTTCAACATGATATTAATGACATCTGAATTTAATACTGCCCCTATGTACAAGAATATAACTACTATAATACTGCTCCTATGTACAAGAATATAACTACTATAATACTGCTCCTATGTACAAGAATATAACTACTATAGTACTGCCCCTATGTACAGGAATATAACTACTATAATACTGCTCCCTATATACAAGAATATAACTACTATAATACTGCCCCTATGTACAATAATATAACTACTATAATAGTGCCCCTATGTACAGGAATATAACTACTATAATACTGCTCCCTATATACAAGAATATAACTACTATAATACTGCTCCTATGTACAAGAATATAACTACTATAATAGTGCCCCTATGTACAGGAATATAACTACTATAATACTGCTCCCTATATACAAGAATATAACTACTATAATACTGCTCCTATGTACAAGAATATAACTACTATAGTACTGCCCCTATGTACAGGAATATAACTACTATAATACTGCTCCCTATATACAAGAATATAACTACTAAAATACTGCTCCCTATGTACAAGAATATAACTACTATAATACTGCCCCCTATGTACAAGAATATAACTACTATAATACTGCCCCTATGTACAAGAATATAACTACTATAATACTGCTCCTATGTACAAGAATATAACTACTATAATATTGTTCCTATGTACAGGAATATAACTACTATAATACTGCTCCCTATGTATAGAGAATAATATATTTTCTTCAGATGAGCACATTACAGGTAAGTATATATTATATAATGGAATATAACAGGGTTTATATACAGAAATAGAACATGATGTGAGGAGTATATAGGTAGAGGTGTGCGTACACTGGTATATACCACATCTTCTGTATAATACCATGAGTGTTATATAGTGAGATGAATCGCACTTTGCCATGTGCATATCCTTTCTATAGGTGGATCTCACATCCCTGGTTGTTGATAGGGGTATATAGCTTCTATAGCTGACTCCCAAGTGTGTATACGGGTATATAGCTTTTGTAGACTACTGCCAGGTGTGTATATAGCTTCTATAGGTGGCTCCCAGGTGAGTATATAGGGGTATATAGGTGTTCCCAGGGGTGTATACTTGTATATAGCTTCGATAGGTGGCTTCCAGAGGTGTATACAGGTGTACATAGCTTTTTGATAAGGCTCACTGGTGCCCCCATGACTGGCTTACATGACTGGCATAAAAGATTGGCGTACATGACTGTCTTACATGACTGTGTTACATGACTGGTGTAAATGACTGCCCTCCATGACTTGCATACATGACTGGGTAACATAACTGGCATACATGACTGGCTTACAAGACTGACATAAATGATTTGCATACATGACTGGCGTAAATGACTGGCATACATATCTGTCTTTCATGACTGTCTTTCATGATGGGCCTACATGACTGGCGTACTTCTGGCATACATGATTGTCTTACATGACTGTCGTACATTACATGACTGGCGTACATGACTGGCGTATATTACATGACTGGCTTACATTACATGACTGGCGTACATTACATGACTGGCGTACATGACTGGCGTACATTACATGACTGGCGTACATTGCATGACTGGCGTACATGACTGGCGTACATGACTGGCGTACATGACTGGCGTACATTACATGACTGGCTTACATTACATGACTGGCTTACATTACATGACTGGCTTACATGACTGTCGTATATCACATGACTGGCTTACTTTACATTACATGACTGGCGTACATTGCATGACTGGCTTACATGACTGGCGTATATCACATGACTGGCTTACTTTACATTACATGACTGGCGTACATTGCATGACTGGCTTACATGAGTGGCGTATATCACATGACTGGCTTACTTTACATTGCATGACTGGCATACATTACATGACTGGCGTACATGACTGGCGTACATAATCCTGGAGCTGGACGGGTATGGGGGCATAGCCTTCTGACAAGGAGGGATTGGGGTCTTTTTCCTCTGGTGAAGGGCGTGCGATAGACCACATCCATGTTTACTTTATTTTGCACTTGAGTGAAGGAAGTCACATTTTGGGAATCTACAGCAACAGTGCAGGACCCATGACAAAATGCCACTACTACTAACTCAGCCTTCCTAGAATAGAAGCCACAGCATCATGGTTGGCAATCACTGGCCTACTGGAACACAAAACGCAACTGCCCCATCATCCATAGTCTGCAAGAATGTACCGCGGTCCCGGGTGAAGCGGCACACAACATTCAGTCCATGACAAGCCAACAGTGTTCTTATTCGTGAGCATTCATAATGGCGGCTTACAACTGGGGGAAATGGGTGACGATCTGCTATGGACGTACTCCAGCAGAGAATGCACCAGCTGATTATATTGTTTGTACGTCGGGTATTTTTTCTACAGTCCTAATCTCCCATCAGACGTCATGTCTGACTGCATTGGTCGTGACGCAAGCACAGCCAGAAGGTGGCAGGTGGCAAGTGTCCCCAGGTCCAATAACGGGTACCCCTAGCCAGGGAAGGGTTAAGTCCGGTGTGGTGCAGCGGAGGTTTCTGGGCCAGTAATGAGTTGGACTGATTTATATCATCTCACATTCCGCCAATCTATTTGATCGAGCGTCTGCCCGGAGCCATATATCAGTGTGATTTGTGCTTCACGGTACATTGCATGACTGGCGTACATGACTGGATTACATTACATGACTGGCGTACATTACATGACTGGCGTAAATTACATGACTGGCGCACATTTACATGACTGGCATACATTACATGACTGGTGTATATTACATGACTGGCGTACATTACATGACTGGCGTACATTATATGACTGGCGCACATTTACATGACTGGCATACATTACATGACTGGCGTATATTACATGACTGGCGTACATGACTGACATTGACATATATGATGGCTTACATGACTGGCGAATATGACAGCTGTGCCGGCCGGCCCGCCGCCGCGTACGTGACTGGTGGAGGCCAGAGAGCAGTTGAAAAGTTGTGGCATTTTTTTAGGCGTTAGGACGCTGATATCTGCTCTTGATGGAGGCGTTTGTATCCAGCACTGACTACATTACAGGCAGCTGGAGTTATAGAAGACGCCAATCTCCAGGCGGTGTGTGTGGCAGCACTACAATTAGACAGAATGTACCTTAGACTAGCCCTAAGCCTGTACAGTGTGCAGCACAGTGTTTGGCTCTGTGTTCCTTCACTCGCGTTTCGTCCAGCTTCTTCAAGGGTGTTGTCCCCTAACTAACTGAATTTGCGCACCCACAGAGAAATAATGCTCATAGCGAATCCTCTTCATGTTCCCACCCAGTATATCCCTTTCATGGACCTCATACCTCCCCCCCATGCAGTATGACTACTTCAGCACTCTTCTCTAAACAAATGAATGCCCCCCCGGGCACCCCCCCCCGACCCTGCAGTAATCCTCCACATGCAATAATGCTTTCTGTACACTGTCCCCACATACCAGCAGCCCACTTGCCTTTCTAAATGGAACACAAAACACCCATGGGTCTCCTCTCCAATATCCTGATGTAAATAATTCCCCTCTCATTCTTTTCATGGCTATACCTGTCAGAATTGAGAATTGCCTGTCACATCATGATCCTCACTCTGAATGTTTATCTGCAGGCCAGTGTCTCCCTCCCTCCCCTCACAGATATCAGGGGCAGCGCTTCCCGCCGTCCTCCTCACTCACCGGCTCCTGTGTCCCCACGAGGATCTGCTCCTGCGTCACCTCAGCCTCTCAGCGCCGCCTCCACGTGTTCTTCGGGCAGCTCCGACCAACGACCAACCCGCCCTGAGCGGCCAACACCTCCTCCAGGAGCGGACGGGTCTCTGAGTGCGCCCACCGCCCAGCACCGGCTCAGGAGCAGACAGCAGCCGGGGCTCCAAGTAGGAGTCTGTGTCTGTCCACAGTCCAGCAGGCAGCAGCAAGGTAGAAAGCGCAGCCGCCTGTACTGTGCCTCCGCCCTCCGCGGAGTCCTCACAGAGCAGAGCAGAGCAGAGGAATTGAATTGCTGGCTGGTGCCGCGCCGCCCCCACACACGTGCCGCCTGGGGCGGGCCGCCCCCCCCTGCCCCCCCCGCCCCCCCCACGCTACGCCAGTGGTCACAGGCTCGATGGCACAGGTGTGAAAAAAGTGACTACAGGATAAGGGAGATTTTGAATTTCTGCAGACACTTGTGGACACAACACTTTTGGATTGTGTGAGGCCCACGGAATATCAGAGCGCTATGTCACAGGCTCGATGGCACAGGTGTGAAAAAAGTGACTACAGGATAAGGGAGATTTTGAATTTCTGCAGACATTTGTGGACACTGGACACTTTTGGATTGTGTGAGGGGCACTGAATATCAGAGCGCTATGTCACAGGCTCGATGGCACAGGTGTGAAAAAAGTGACTACAGGATAAGGGAGATTTTGAATTTCTGCAGACACTTGTGGACACTGGACACTTTTGGATTGTGTGAGGCCCACTGAATATCAGAGTGCTATGTCACAGGCTCGATGGCACAGGTGTGAAAAAAGTGACTACAGGATAAGGGAGATTTTGAATTTCTGCAGACACTTGTGGACACTGGACACTTGGATTGTGTGAGGCCCACTGAATATCAGAGCGCTATGTCACAGGCTCGATGGCACAGGTGTGAAAAAAGTGACTACAGGATAAGGGAGATTTTGAATTTCTGCTGACACTTGTGGACACTGGACACTTTTGGATTGCGTGAGGCCCACTGATTATCAGAGCGCTATTTCACAGGCTCAATGGCACAGGTGTGAAAAAAGTGACTACAGGATAAGGGAGATTTTGAATTTCTGCAGACACTTGTGGACACTGGACACTTTTGGATTGTGTGAGGCCCACTGAATATCAGAGCGCTATGTCACAGGCTCGATGGCACAGGTGTGAAAAAAGTGACTACAGGATAAGGGAGATTTTGAATTTCTGCTGACACTTGTGGACACTGGACACTTTTGGATTGTGTGAGGCCCACTGATTATCAGAGCGCTATTTCACAGGCTCAATGGCACAGGTGTGAAAAAAGTGACTACAGGATAAGGGAGATTTTGAATTTCTGCAGACACTTGTGGACACTGGACACTTTTGGATTGTGTGAGGCCCACTGAATATCAGAGCGCTATGTCACAGGCTCAATGGCACAGGTGTGAAAAAAGTGACTACAGGATAAGGGAGATTTTGAATTTCTGCAGACACTTGTGGACACTGGACACTTGGATTGTGTGAGGCCCACTGAATATCAGAGCGCTATGTCACAGGCTCGATGGCACAGGTGTGAAAAAAGTGACTACAGGATAAGGGAGATTTTGAATTTCTGCAGACACTTGTGGACACTGGACACTTTTGGATTGTGTGAGGCCCACTGAATATCAGAGCGCTATGTCACAGGCTCGATGGCACAGGTGTGAAAAAAGTGAATTGTAGAATTGGGCAGAATAGGAATCTCCCTAGAATGTAGGTCTGTAAGAACGGAACAAGTCCTCCACTTATCCTTCCACAGTGACACACAGATAGCTTCACTGTGGCTGTGATAACAGCCGTTACACGGTACTGTGTGAGGAGCGTACACCGCTGTATGGTGTGAATAAATGCACGCTCAGTACCTCAGCAGGACAAAAAAAAAATTGGGATTGCTTTTAAAAAAGCAGTTTGCAGAGCAGTGGGGAAACAGCAATGCAGCTGTCAGGAAGCCTTAGAAGGCAGCCTAACAACCAACACCGCTGATCCACCACAATATAGCCTCCCCTTGCACTGCACACACAGTGACTGGTGGGTTGCACAGGCAAAATCGCTATCAGCAGAAGCAGTTTTTTTTTCTTCTTCCCTGCCTAACGCTCTCCCTACAGAATCAGCAACCTCTCCCTATGCTAAGATCGGCAGAAGTAAGATGGCGGTCGGCGTGCACGCCCTTTTATAACCCCTGTGACGCCCACCAAAGCATGCCAATCACTTGCATGCCCTTCTGAAAGATGGTGGTGACCCCTGCCTATGTCATCACGTTGCCCACAGTGTCCGTGGATCCTGATTGGTTGAAAAAGAGTGCTAAACAAACTTTTGAAACGCGACTTTGGCGCGTAAGTCGCCGACCTCGTGGCCGACCTCATCCTAGGGTCGGGTTTCGTTTCATGAAACCCGACTTTGCCAAAAGTCAGCAACTTTTGAAATTGTTCGACCCGTTTCGCTCAACTCTACTAATGACATAGAATCGTCCAGACCAGAGGGAACAGGAAATCCCACCATAGTATCTTTTACGGCTTCTGACAAACCCTTCCGAAAGAGAGCAGCCAAGGCATTATCATTCCAGGTAGTAAGGACCGCCCACTTTCGGAACTTTTGACAGTACAACTCTGCAGAATCTTGACCCTGGTTCAATGCCAACAGGGTCTTTTCAGCCTGATCAATAGCATTAGGTTCGTCATACAACAACCCCAAGGCTTGAAAGAATGCATTCACATTAGTCAGAATAGGATCATCTGGTTTCAAAGAAAACGCCCAATCCTGGGGATCGCCACGCAGCAAAGAGATGACAATTTTAACCTGCTGCGCGGAGCTCCCTGACGAGTTAGGCTTCAAGGCAAAAAATAATTTACAATTATTTTTGAAACTCAAAAATTTAGATCGAACCCCAAAAAATACCTCAGGTGTAGGGATCTTTGGTTCAACAGCATGCGAACGAGCAAGGTAGGCGGAAATTCCCCGCACTTCCGCAGCGAGCTGCTCCACACGATCAGACAATTGCTTTATCTCCATTGAGAGAAAAAAAAAAAATTCCCCCTACGGCCTCAGAGATATAGAGGAAAGAATATACACACTTTTTTTTTTTTTTTTTTAAACACATTTCTTTCCTGCTATTGAGTACCCTAGGATCTGCGGTATGGCGGGTGATTCTGTTATGATTGAGTCACCGTAGGAGGCAAAAGCAGAAATGCTAGCTAAGTCCAGAAAACCAGAGAGGTTGGCAGCTATCGGATTGCAGACCCCTGAACCTATCAACACAACTAGCAGTAGCCGTGGGGGGTTCCTACGATGCCCTAGACCCCTCGATCACAGCCGGAGAATTAAATAGCCTAAAGACAGAAAGGGAAATCTAAACTGCCCCAGAGCAGACCCCAAAGCAAAAGGCAGCCCCCCACATATAATGACGGTGAAGCAAGAAGAAAGAACACAACACAGACAGAAAGATAGACTGAGCAAAGACGGGGCCCAAGCTAACTAGATAGGAAAGGACAGGAAGGCTGCTGTCTGCAATCCGTGAAAAACCCTATAAAAATAAGAGCCAACAGACTGACAGTGAAAAAGGCCCTGAAGACGCTAGGCTTCAAAAAGACTATGTCAGTACTCAGGAATATTCTGAAGACAGAGCAACCGGCAAAAGGAGAATCAGCTCACCCCAGCAGGGAATGGCAGAATCCAGAAAAGCAAGGCAAGCAAAAACAAAACACAAATGCTAAAAGGCAAAGCAGAAAACTTAGCTTTAGAGGAGCAGGAATAAGACTGGTTTCCTAGAAGTCCACAGAGAAATCACCAGCAGGGCAGAAGGGCGTCGGCAGCTTTATATCCAGTCCGTGACTCCACTCAGCCAGTCATCATCATTAGTCTCAGGTGCTTACCAGAATAGGGAGTTCACCAGACCTCAGTGACGAAGGGGAAAATGAACTCACAACACCATATGGTCTGAGGAAGAAAGCTCCCAATACGTTGCTAGGGGTTAACGTGCTGCCAGCACGTGAAAGGTGCAGGCAGGGAGCTTGGAGAGGGCAGAGGCTGACGGCGGGCTACGGCCGAAGTACCGCCGCCAACACACTGCAAAGCACAGAGAGCCGGGGGCGTGACGTCACGTGACCAGCCGCCGTGCTGAACAGGTGGTGCTCAGGGTCAATCCAAATGACGCGTTTCGAGAGACGCGGTCCCTCTTCATCAAGGTTACGCGTCGGGTTGCATTTCAACACTCTCTGCTGCAGGAAGTGAGAGGCTAATCTACATAGCGCTTACTCGGTACAGCTATTATCTGCTATTTTAACTCATTGCTATCTGGCAGAGGCAGTGAATAGTCTATCTGGAGGATTTTTTCAGGTACACATGTTTTTTCTTAGTATTTAATCTTGCTAATTTTCAGTGAGCAAGCGCAGTGAATTTCATTTCTGAATCTTTTACTTGTAGCTTATCTGGTGGGACTTGCACAGTGCCTGTTTTCACCTGCAGCTTCTCCATCTAGGTGCACTTGTAAAAGGAGCGCCAGTGTGTATAATTGTTTGTTTTTTATTCCTCTAGCAGAGTAAGGCACCCGATCAGCATCCAACAGCATCACCACTGCTCCAGATAAGCTGAACCCTCCTCTGCACCAGGTAGGTCCAGTCTTGACCAAGGTTGGTTAGCAAATGACCAGTATTACCAACAGTGATCTGCAGCACCTGGTGGCCTTATAAAGGGAAGAGGGAGTGGCACTCACCTGCATAGATAATTAATCACCATGCAGTAACACCAGCAGCCACCGGGGAAAAACCCATCTGCAGACTCACTAAACTTGTAGTAACATCAGCGGCAAAAACCCATATTAAGCCCCGAGGGCCAGAAAGGAAAAAGGTTTATATATGAGAGTCCAGACTCTGACACAGATCCAAAAATGGATCGTGACAGTTATCCTCGAGACCGGTGTGTGTCATAATTCCTTCGGCTGCGGACACCGTGTGGGAGTGGATAGCAGGAAATGTTCGGCCTGGTCATTACATCTGCAATGTAAACCGACATGCTGCGGTCTAAAAAGATGCAACGCATGTCCAGTTTAGCGGGTGTGTAACCCGTGTAATTGGATGCATAGTGGAGACGGGATTTCATAAAATCCCCTCCACTATGCAGGAACATCTGGCCGCTGCGGATTAAACGCTGCGGCAGGACGCAGCGTTCAATCCGCAGCAAATACTGAATGTTTCCAGACCGTGGAAACAAACATGCCCTAAGGAGAAATTGTTATTCCTTAAAGGACTTTGAAGTACAAGTGAATAATTTGAAAATGAGATTTATAAATAGAGCCTATCCATCATAAGTAATTCATGCGGGTTACAGGCATGCACTAACGAGTAATTGAACAGAGCTTTTTACGCCTATGGCGGAAAACCCGCACACCAGAAAACTTTATCCATCATAAATTTACGTTAAGAACCTATAACTCTGCTCATCACCTTACAAACAGATCTACTTAACCACCCTTTTCACCTCACTATCAAACAATCAAAAAAACTGTTAGATTCCTTTCACTCCCTCTTCAGTCCGAAATCACAGGCCTCTATCACAGACATTTGTGTGGATAATCTGGCCTCCCACTTTACAGAGAAAATAGAAAATATCCATCAGGAAATCAGCTACCAGCCACCAAGTGCAAGATGAAATCTTCAGGTTCCTTTATTCTCCTCATCCTACTACATGCACTACTGACCCCATTCCCTCTATCCAGTCATCACTACTTACCTAAAATCTTCAACATCTCCCTCTCCCCTGGTATTTCCCCCCTCCTCCTTCAAACACTCTATCATTACTGCATTATTAGAAAAACCCTCTCTCAACCCATCCTGCACAAATATCTACAGACGAGTCTCCAATCTCCATTTCATCTCTAAACTTTTGGAGCACCCGGTCAACTCCCGCCTTACCCATTACTTCTCCACTCACTCTCTCCTAGATCTATCATAGTCTGGCTTCCGCCCCCTGCATTCAACAGAAACTGCACTCATTAAAGTAACCAATGACCTTTTGACAGCGAAACGTAACGGTAACTACTCTCTGCTCATTTTTCATGACCAGCTTTCAACACTGGTGACCACCACCTCCTACTCTCTATGCTCCAATCAATAGGCATAAAGGACACTGCTCTCGCCTGGTTCTCTTCCTATCTTTCTGACCACTTCTTCAGTGTATTGTTCGCGTGCTCCACTTCAACCGACTCCTCCTCCTCTCACTATTGGGGTCCCTCGTGGTTCAGTCCTTGGCCCTCTTCTCTCCTCTCTTTACACAGACCCAAATGGACAGACCCATCAGCAAATTTGGCTTTATGCTGATGACACACAACTATACACTTCATCCCCTGACCTTATCCCCGCTGTACTACAGAACACCAGTGACTGTAGTTTCCAACATCATGTCTGCTAGAGACATGCTAACACCGCACCTATCACCGAGCAGTATACGTAATCCCTGCCTGACCCTGGCGATAAACTCTGCACCGAGAAGGACAGAATGATCGCTAGTTAATACTCACTGTCACTAAAGACAACTGGGATAGACAAACTAAATAAGAGAACACTTAGCTTGAGAAGACTCAGAGAGAAACACCAGGGTCCTCCAAACTCCAAAAAGAACGATAGTCGACTGCTACAGTTCCAAGTCTCAACAGGGAAATGCAAATGGAAATATAGGGTTAGGGTTTTAGGGTTGGGATTAGGGTTAGAGATGTGTTGGGGGTTAGGGTTGTGGTTAGGGTTATGGTTAGGGTTGGGATTAGGGTTAGGGGTGTGTAAGGGTTAGGGTTGTGATTAGGGTTATGGTTAGGGTTGGGATTAGGGTTAGGGGTGGGTTGGGGTTAGGGTTGAAGTTAGAATTGGGGGGTTTCCACTGTTTAGGTACATCGGGAGGTCTCCAAATATGAAATGGCGCCACCATTGATTCCAGCCAATTTTGGTTCAAAAAGTCAAACGGTGCTCCCTCCGTCCCTTCTGAACCCTGCCATGCGCCTAAACAGTACTCAGGACAAATTGCACAACAACTTTGGGGGTCTAATTTCTCCTGTTACCCTTGGTAAAATATAAAATTGAGGTGCTAAAAAATTATTTTTGTGTAAAAAAATGATGTTTTATTTTTACGGCTCTGCGTTATAAACTTCTATGAAGCACTTGGGGGTTCAAAGTTCTCAAAACACATCTAAATAAGTTCCTTGGGGGTCTAGTTTCCAAAATGGGGTCACTTGTGGGGGTTTCTACTGTTTAGGCACATCAGGGGCTCTACAAACGCAACATGATGCCCGCAGACCATTCTATCAAAGTCTGCATTTCAAAACGTCACTACTTCCCTTCCGAGCCCCAACATGTGCCCAAACAGTGGCTCCCCCCCACATATGGGGTACCAGCGTACTCAGGACAAACTGGACAACAACTTTTGGGGTTCAATTTCTCCTGTTACCCTTGTGAAAATAAAAAATTGCGGGCTAAAAAAATTATTTTTGAGGAAAAATAATATTTTTTATTTTTACGGCTCTGCGTTATAAATTTCTGTGAAGGGGTCTAGTTTCTATAATGGTGTCACTTGTGGGTGATTTTCCACTGTTTAGGCACAGCAGGGGCTCTCCAAACGTGACATGGCGTCCTATCTCAATTCCAGGCAATTCTGCATTGAAAAAGTTAAACGGCGCTCCTCCCTTCCAAGCTCTGCCGTGCACCCAAACAGTGGTTAACCCCACATATGGGGTATCGGCGTATTCAGGAGAAATTGCACAACAAATTTTGTGAATCATTTTCTCTTTTTACACTTGTGAAAATAAAAAAAATTGGTTCTGAACAAAATGTTTGTAAAAAAAGTTAATTGTTAATTTTTTTATTTCATATTGCTTCAGTTCCTGTGAAACACGCAAAGGCTTAATAAACTTCTTGAATGTGGTTTTGAGCACCTTGATGAGTGCAGTTTTTAGAATGGTGTCACTTTGGGATATTTTCTGTCATGTACACCCCTCAACGTGACTTTAAATGTGATGTGGTCCTTAAAAAAATGGTTTTGTAAATTTTGTTGTAAAAGTGAGAAATCGCTGGTCAACTTTTAACCCTTATAAGTTCCCAGCAAAAAAAATTTGTTTTCAAATTTCTGCTGATGTAAAGTAGAAATGTTATTTATTAAGTATTTTGTGTGACATATCTCTCTGATTTAAGGGCATAAAAATTAAAAGTTTGAAAATTGTTAAATTTTAAAAATTTTCGCCATACTTCCAATTTTTTCATAAATAAATGCAAGTTGTATCAAAGAAATTTTACCAGTAACATGAAGTACAATATGTCATGAAAAAATATTCTCAGAATGAGCAGGATCCGTTAAAGCGTTTCAGAGTTATTACCTCATAAAGTGACAGTGGTCAGAATTGTAAAAATTGGCCCGGTCATTAAACTGCAAATTGGCTCTAAGGGGTTAAATTCACAATCCAGTTTTCATTCACTTGCATTCAAATCACATTGCATTTCTGCAAAAAACTGTTCTTCGTTTCAAGTCTTTTTTTAAAGCAGATTTTCAGATATGACATAGGATATAACAGTAATGCATGTTTCATAATGGTTATTCTTAGGGAGTAACTGCATTTTAGAAACACCTAAAGACAATGTGATCTGATTTGTTATTCCAGGATCATAGCAAGATAGCAATGAAACCTTTCTTTATCTCATAGAAATTCCTATGGTTTATATATAATCCATTAGGCTCTTGTTGGCAGAAGCAGTCTTTTTACCATCTGAACTAAAGCTGGAAACCATCAGAGAATGAAAATGGGAAAACGCTATACGTTTGTCACAGAAGGTTACTGAAGCTGCAAGAAAAGTGAAGTACATGTTAATCATTACATACAGCATCGGTCTGGGCTGGCGGGGTACCAGAGATTCCCTCGGTGGGCCCGGGAAGGAGAGAAGGGAAAAAATAAAGCCTGCGGTTTTAAGGGGCGGGGGGCCTTTAAAAGCGCAGGCCGCTATGTGCAGGGATGCACGTTCGCAGCGTTCATTACCTGAACTGCTGCGGCGCATGTCCCGAAAAATACTGGCAAGTGTGCGCCCGGCTTATGACGTCAGTGTCATGCGCCAGGCGCACACATTCACCGGCCTCGGCTTTGTCGGCAGCCATTTTAGTATGAGTGCGCCGACATGCAGAGGAGGAGGACGCCGCCGGGAGCACAGGAAGATAACAGCAATGTTTTTTTTTAATTCTTTCTCTCTCTCTCATACGGAGGGGAAGGGGCCAATATGGATATATATACAGGGGGAAGGGGCCAGGATGGATATATATACAGGGGGAAGGGGCCAGGATGGATATATATAGGGGGAAGGGGCCAGGATGGATATATATATGGGGAGAAGGGGCCAGGATGGATATATATACAGGGGAAGGGGCCAGGATGGATATATATATATATGGGGGAAGGGGCCAGGATGGATATATATAGGGGGGAAGGGGCCAGGATGGATATATATACGGGGGAAGGTGCCAGGATTGATATATACAGGGTGAAAGGGGCCCAGGATGGATATATATATGGAGGGAAGCGGCCAGGATGGATATATATACGGAGGGAAGGGGCAAGGATCGATATATATACGGGGGGAAGAGGCCAGGATGAATATATATACGGAGGGAAGGGGCCCAGGATGGATATATATACGGGGGAAGGGGCCCATGATGGATATATATACGGGAGAAGGGCCCAGGATGGATATATATACGGGAGGAAGGGGCCAAGATGGATATATATATACGGGGGGAAGGGGCCAGGATAGATATATATACAGGAGGAAGGGGCCCAGGATGGATATATATATGGGGGAAGGTGCCAGGATGGATATATACAGGGTGAAAGGGGCCCAGGATGGATATATATACGGAGGGAAGGGGCCAAGATGAATATATATACAGCGGGAAGGGGCCAGGAAGGATATATATACAGGAGGAAGGGGCTCAGGATGGATATATATATACGGGGGAAGGGGCCCAGGATGGATATATATACAGGGGGAAGGGTCCAGGATGGATATATATACGGGAGGAAAGGGCCAAGATGGATATATATATACGGGGAAGGGGCCAGGATGGATATATATACGGGGGGAAGGGGCAAGGATGGATATATATACAGGGGGCAAGGGGCCAGGATGGATATATATACGGGGGGAAGGGTCCAGGATGGATATACAGTATATACAGGGGGAAGGGGCCAGGATGGATATATATACGGGGGAAGGGTCCAGGATGGATATACAGTATATACAGGGCGAAGGGGCCAGGATGGATATATATACAGGGGGAAGGGGCTCAGGATGTATATACATATGGGGGGAAGGGGCCCAGGATGTATATGTATACAGGGGGAAGGGGCCAGTATGGATATATATACAGGGGGAAGGGGCTCAGGATGGATATATATAAGGGAATGGGCCCAGGATGGATATATATATACGGGAGGAAGGGGCCCAGGATGGATATATATATATATACAGGGGGAAGGGGCCAGGATGGATATACAGTGCCTTGCGAAAGTATTCGCCCCCTGGAACTTTTCAACCTTTTCCCACATATCATGCTTCAAACATGAAGATACCAAATGTAAATTTTTGGTGAAGAATCAACAACAAGTGGGACACAATTGTGAAGTTGAATGAAATTTATATACGGGGGGAAGGGGCCAGGATGGATATATATATGGGGGAAGAGGCCAGGATGGATATATATATACCGGGAAAGGGGCCAGGATAGATATATATACAGGAGGAAGGGGCCCAGGATGGATATATATACGGGAGAAGGTGCCAGGATGGATATATACAGGGTGATAGGGGCCCAGGATGGATATATATACGGAGGGAAGGGGCAAGATGAATATATAGCTGGAAGGGGCCCGGGATGGATATATATACGGGGGAAGGGGCCAGGATGGATATATATACAGGGGAAAGGGGCCAAGATGGATATATATACGGGGGAAGGGGCCAGGATGGATATAAATACGGGGGGAAGGGGCCCAGGATGGATATATACAGGGAGAAGGGGCCAGTATGGATATATATACAGGGGAAAGGGGCCCAGGATGGATATATATAGGGGAAGGGGCCCAGGATGAATATATATACTGGGGAAAGGGGCTCAGGATGGATATATATACGGGGGGAATGGGCCCAGGATGGACATATATATATACGGGAGGAAGGGGCCCAGGATGGATATATATACAGGGGGAAGGGGCCAGGATGGATATACAGTGCCTTGCAAAAGTATTTCCCCCCTGGAACTTTTCAACCTTTTCCCACATATCATGCTTCAAACATGAAGATGCCAAATGTAAATTTTTGGTGAAGAATCAACAACAAGTGGGACACAATTGTGAAGTTGAATGAAATGTATTGGTTATTTAAAATTTCTGTGGAAATTCAAAAACTGAAAAGTGGGGTGTGCAATAATATTCGGCCCCTTTACTTTCAGTTCAGCAAACTCACTTCAGAAGTTCATTGTGGATCTCTGAATGATCCAATGTTGTCCTAAATGACTATAATAATCATAAATATAATTCACCTGTGTTTAATCAAGTCTCCATATAAATGCACCTGCTCTGTAATAGTCTCAGGATTCTGTGTAAAGCACAGAGAGTATCATGAAGACTAAGGAACACTACAGTCAGGTCCATGATACTGTTGTGGAGAAGTTTAAAGCCAGATTTGGATACAAAATGATTTCCAAAACATTAAACATCCCAAGGAGCACCGTGCAAGCGATCATATTGAAATGGAAGGAGCATCATACAACTGCAAATTTACCAAGACCCGGCCGTCCCTCTAAACTTTCATCTCAAACAAGGAGAAGACTGATCAGAGATGCAGCCAAGAGGCACATGATCACTCTGGATGAACTGCAGAGATCTACAGCCGAGGTGTCATGATCTCAGTGCAGGTTTTGACCTGCACGTCAGGGGTTAATGTCTTGAGCTCAGTGCAGGCTTTGACCTGCATGCCTGGGGTTAATTATTGTGGCCTCTCTTTGGTTCGGTGAGAGCTTTTTATAGCCCTGAGAAACTCCAATCCCTGTCAGTTATACTTTTGCCTTTGGCCAAGTGTGTTGACCCCTGTGTGCCTGTTCGTTGCCTTATAGCTTGCTTATATGGTTCTGACCCGGTTCTGTCCCCCGTTGTGAGTTTGCCTGTTGATTCTGTACTGTATATCTGCTTCTCTAGTTTCTGACTTCTTGGCTACATCTTGACTATCCGTTCTGTCTAGCCCTTTGGTAATTGTCGTGCTATCTCGTGCTTTGACCCCGGCCTGATCTGGTTTATGTCCCTGTCTATGCCAATTAGTAACTTTGTTCCGTAGTTACCATTCTAGGAGTTTTCCTGCAGCTCCTAGCTCTCTGAAGTTTAGGCCACACCCCCAACAGTCATGTGCTTCAGGTCCTGCGGGTCTGAAGCATGCATCTTCTCTGCTCCTGCCCGCTCCACAGGTATCTCTGAGCACAGTTTGTTTTACTCAGGACACGTGCACTGGCTCAGTGAGCAAGTGCAGTGCGGTGTTCCTGACATGAGGTGGTACAGTCTATCCATAGGACAACAATCAGTCGTACACTGCACAAATCTGGCCTTTATGGAAGAGTGGCAAGAAGAAAGCCTTTTCTCAAAGATATCCATAAAAAGTGTCATTTAAAGTTTGCAACAAGCCACCTGGGAGACACACCAAACATGTGGAAGTAGGTGCTCTGGTCAGATTAAACCAAAATAGAACTTTTTGGCAACAGTGCCAAATGATATTTTTGGCTTAAAGGCAAAAAAGCTCATCACCCTGAACACACCATCCCCACTGTCTAACATGGTGGTGGCAGCATCATGGTTTGGGCCTGCTTTTCTTCAGCAGGGACAGGGAAGATGGTTAAAATTGATGGGAAGATGGATGGAGCCAAATACAGGACCATTCTTGAAGAAAACCTGTTGGAGTCTGCAAAAGACCTGAGACTGGGAAGGAGATTTGTCTTCCAACAAGACAATGATCCCAAACATAAAGCAAAATCTACAATGGAATGGTTCACAAATAAACGTATCCAAGTGTTAGAATGGCTAAGTCAAAGTCCAGACCTGAATCCAATCGAGAATCTGTGGAAAGAGCTGAAAACTGCTGTTCACAAACGATCTCCATCCAACCTCACTGAGCTCGAGCTGTTTGCCAAGGAAGAATGGGCAAGAATTTCAGTCTGAATTTCAAAACTGATAGAGACATACCCCAAGAGACTTGCAGCTGTAATAGCAGCAAAAGGTGGTGCAGCAAAGTATTAAGTTTAAGGGGCCGAATAATATTGCACGCCCCACTTTTCAGTTTTTGTATTTCCGCAAAAATTTAAAATAACTAATAAATTTCGTTCAGCTTCTTAATTGCGTCCCACTTGTTGTTGATTCTTCACCAAAAATTTACATTTGGTATCTTTATGTTTGAACATGATATGTGGGAAAAGGTTGAAAAGTTCCAGGGGGCCAAATACGTTCGCAAGGCACTGTATATACGGGGGAAGGGGCCAGGATGGATATATATACAGGGGGAAGGGGCCCAGGATGGATATATATATATACGGGGGGAAGGTGCCAGGATGTATATATATACGGGGGAAGGGGCCAGGTTGGATATATATATACAGGGGAAGGGGCCAGGATGGATATATATACAGGGGAAGGGGCCAGGGTGGATATATATACGGGGAAGGGGCCAGGATGGATATATATATACAGGGGGAAGGGGCTAGGATGGATATATATACGGGGGAAGGGGCCAGGATGGATATACACTCACTGGCCACTTTATTAGGTACACCATGCTAGTAAGGGGTTGGACCCCCTTTTGCCTTCAGAACTGCCTCAATTCTTCGTGGCAGAGATTCAACAAGGTGCTGGAAGCATTCCTCAGAGATTTTGGACCATATTGACATGATGGCATCACACAGTTGGCGCAGATTTGTCGGCTGCACATCCCTGATGCGAATCTCCCGTTCCACCACATCCCAAAGATGCTCTATTGGATTGAGATCTGGTGACTGAGGAGGCCATTTGAGTACAGTAAACTCATTGTCATGTTCAAGAAACCAATCTGAGATGATTCGAGCTTTATGACATGGCGCATTATCCTGCTGAAAGTAGCCATCAGATGTTGGGTACATTGTGGTCATAAAGGGATGGACATGGTCAGCAACAATACTCAGGTAGGCTGTGGCGTTGCAACGATGCTCAATTGGTACCAAGGGGCCCAAAGAGTGCCCAGAAAAAATTCCCCACACCATGACACCACCACCACCAGCCTGAACCGTTGATACAAGGCAGGATGGATCCATGCTTTCATGTTGTTTACGCCAAATTCTGACCCTACCATCCGAATGTCGCAGCAGAAATCGAGACTCATCAGACCAGGCAACGTTTTTCCAATCTTCTACTGTCCAATTTCGATGAGCTTGTGCAAATTGTAGCCTCAGTTTCCTGTTCTTAGCTGAGAGGAGTGGTACCCAGTGTGGTCTTCTGCTGCTGTAGCCCATCTGCCTCAAAGTTCGACGCACTGTGCGTTCAGAGATGCTCTTCTGCCTACCTTGGTTGTAACGGGTGGCAATTTGAGTCACTGTTGCCTTTCTATCAGCTCGAACCAGTCTGCCCATTCTCCTCTGACCTCTGGCATCAACATGGCATTTCCGGCCACAGAACTGCCGCTCACTGGATTTTTTTTCTTTTTCGGACCATTCTCTGTAAACCCTAGAGATGGTTGTGCGTGAAAATCCCAGTAGATCAGCAGTTTCTGAAATTCTCAGACCAGCCCTTCTGGCACCAACAATCATGCCACGTTCAAAGGCACTCAAATCACCTTTCTTCCCCATACTGATGCTCGGTTTGAACTGCAGGAGATTGTCTTGACCATGTCTACATGCCTAAATGCACTGAGTTGCCGCCATGTGATTGGCTGATTAGAAATTAAGTCTTAACACACAGTTGGACAGGTGTACCTAATAAAGTGGCCAGTGAGTGTATATATGGGGAAGGGGCCAGGATGGATACATATGCAGGGGGGAAGGGGCTAGGATGGATGTATATACGGGGGAAGGGGCCAGGATGGATATATATTCGGGGGAAGGGGCCAGGATGGATATATATATACAGGGAGAAGGGGCTAGGATGGATATATATACGGGGGAAGGGGCCAGGATGGATATATATATGGGGAAGGGGCCAGGATGGATACATATGCAGGGGGGAAGGGGCTAGGATGGATGTATATACGGGGGAAGGGGCCAGGATGGATATATATACGGGGGAAGGGGCCAGGATGGATATATATACAGGGGGAAGGGGCTAGAATGGGTATTTATACGGGGGGAAGGGGCCAGGATGGATATATATACGGGGGGAAGGGGCCCAGGATGTATATATACAAGGGGAAGGGGCCCAGGCTGGATATATATATGGGGGAAGAGGCCAGGATGGGTATATATATGGGGGAAGGGCTCAGGATGGATATATATATATATATACAGGGGGAAGGGGCCCAGGATGGATATATACAGGGGGAAGGGGCCCAGGATGGATATATATATACAGGGGGAAGGGGCCCAGGATGCATATATATATACGGGGGAAGGGGCCCAGGATGGATATATACAGGAGAAGGGGGCCAGGATGGATATATACAGTGGGGAAAAAAGTATTTAGTCAGTCAGCAATAGTGCAAGTTCCACCACTTAAAAAGATGAGAGGCGTCTGTAATTTACATCATAGGTAGACCTCAACTATGGGAGACAAACTGAGAAAAAAAAATCCAGAAAATCACATTGTCTGTTTTTTTTTCATTTTATTTGCATATTATGGTGGAAAATAAGTATTTGGTCAGAAACAAAATTTCATCTCAATACTTTGTGATATATCCTTTGTTGGCAATGACAGAGGTCAAACATTTTCTGTAAGTCTTCACAAGGTTGCCACACACTGTTGTTGGTATGTTGGCCCATTCCTCCATGCAGATCTCCTCTAGAGCAGTGATGTTTTTGGCTTTTCGCTTGGCAACACGGACTTTCAACTCCCTCCAAAGGTTTTCTATAGGGTTGAGATCTGGAGACTGGCTAGGCCACTCCAGGACCTTGAAATGCTTCTTACGAAGCCACTCCTTTGTTGCCCTGGCGGTGTGCTTTGGATCATTGTCATGTTGAAAGACCCAGCCACGTTTCATCTTCAATGCCCTTGCTGATGGAAGGAGGTTTGCACTCAAAATCTCACGATACATGGCCCCATTCATTCTTTCATGTACCCGGATCAGTCGTCCTGGCCCCTTTGCAGAGAAACAGCCCCAAAGCATGATGTTTCCACCACCATGCTTTACAGTAGGTATGGTGTTTGATGGATGCAACTCAGTATTCTTTTTCCTCCAAACACGACAAGTTGTGTTTCTACCAAACAGTTCCAGTTTGGTTTCATCAGACCATAGGACATTCTCCCAAAACTCCTCTGGATCATCCAAATGCTCTCTAGCAAACTTCAGACGGGCCCGGACATGTACAGGCTTAAGCAGTGGGACACGTCTGGCACTGCAGGATCTGAGTCCATGGTGGCGTAGTGTGTTACTTATGGTAGGCCTTGTTACATTGGTCCCAGCTCTCTGCAGTTCATTCACTAGGTCCCCCCGCGTGGTTCTGGGATTTTTGCTCACCGTTCTTGTGATCATTCTGACCCCACGGGGTGGGATTTTGCGTGGAGCACCAGATCGAGGGAGATTATCAGTGGTCTTGTATGTCTTCCATTTTCTAATTATTGCTCCCACAGTTGATTTCTTCACTCCAAGCTGGTTGGCTATTGCAGATTCAGTCTTCCCAGCCTGGTGCAGGGCTACAATTTTGTTTCTGGTGTCCTTTAACAGCTCTTTGGTCTTCACCATAGTGGAGTTTGGAGTCAGACTGTTTGAGGGTGTGCACAGGTGTCTTTTTATACTGATAACAAGTTTAAACAGGTGCCATTACTACAGGTAATGAGTGGAGGAAAGAGGAGACTCTTAAAGAAGAAGTTATAGGTCTGTGAGAGCCAGAAATCTTGATTGCTTGTTTCTGACCAAATACTTATTTTCCACCATAATATGCAAATAAAATGAAAAAAAAACAGACAATGTGATTTTCTGGATTTTTTTTTCTCAGTTTGTCTCCCATAGTTGAGGTCTACCTATGATGTAAATTACAGACGCCTCTCATCTTTTTAAGTGGTGGAACTTGCACTATTGCTGACTGACTAAATACTTTTTTTCCCCACTGTATTGGTGAGGGGCAGGCCAAGGGACCAGGATGGATATATAGGGAGCCAGGATGCATATATATGGGGGACCAAGATGGATTTATGAGGGCAGGACAAGGGACCAGGATGCATATATATGGGGGGCAGGATGGATATGGGGGCCAGGTTGCATATATTTGGGGCTAGGATGGTTATATTGGGGGGGCAGTACAAGAGACCAGGAAGCATATATATGGGGGGTCAGGATGGATATATGGGGGAGCAGTACAAGAGACCATGAAGCATATATATGGGGGGAGCAGGATGCATATATATGGGGGGGCCAGGACATGTGACATATGTGGGCCAGTATGTATAACTGGGGAAGTGGGATGGATATCTGGGGGCCAGGCAGGACAATGGACATAGGAGCCCAGGCTGGGGCATATTATAAAATAAAGGGGGCCAGGCTGGGGCATATTATTAAATAAAGGGGGCCAGGATGAGGGACTTAATTACTGTTCAAGGGCCAGAATGAGGAACATGATATATTAGTTTATGATGACAAGTGGGGAACATAATTTCCTTAGGGTCCAATTAGGGACATTATTACTACTGTAATATAATTTACTTTTTAGGAAACTGTTTTCCATGTAGGGAAAAAAAGGGAGGTCCTGTTACTGTGCAGGGCGCTACTATGTCACTTTTCTTCTTCATCTGACGTAGTGTAGAAGTCAGGGAAAAAGTGAGGAACGTGCTCTGGAAGTGTTCAGCTATTGATGACTGTGATATTTTTTGCAGAGACAAGTCCTGGCTGGAAGAAGTCATGGCGGTCTGTGCTGGTTGAAGAAGAAAAGCGAAGATGAAGGACTTTAACTACAGACGTCACTGGTGAGTCAGTGTATTACATGTACATGCACACTATACACTGTGTACAGAACTCCTGTGTATAATGTCACCAGTGATCACTGTATTACCTGTACACTGACACTACATACAGAGCTCCTGTGTATAATGTCACTGGTGATCACTGTATTACCTGTACTCTGACGCTATATACAGAGCTACTGTGTATAGTGTCACTGGTGACCACTATTATCTGTACACTGACGCTATATACAGAGCTACTGTGTATAATGTCACTGGTGATCACTGTATTACCTGTACACTGACACTATATACAGAGATCCTGTGTATAATGTCACTGGTGATCACTGTATCACCTCTGCATTTAAACTATATACAGAGCTCCTGTGTATAATGTGACTAGTGGTAATAACAGTGTTGTTAGTATTGTGGTTTGTATTCATAATCAGTATTGTGGTATTCGGTCAGTATGTGGTGGTAATTTGTGGTCAGGTCATGGTGTGGCAGTATTTTTCCTTGTATGTGGTATTATTTGGTCCCTATATGCTGGAAGCATGTCATATTATTCGGTCACTATTTGGTGGTAATATGTACTCTGGTGATGGTGTGGCAGTATTTTTCCTTGTAAGTAGTATTATTCGATCACTATGTGGTCTAGTCATGGTGTGGTGGTATTTCTCCCCTGTATGTGGTGGTATTGGTCTTGGTATAGGGGATTGTGTTGTGTATGGCAGTCATTTGTTCTCTCTAATATTAATTAGAAGATTCTATATTTCCATTAGAGATTAAATACTTTGTACACAGCTGCAGAGGGGTTTCCTGTGGAAAAAAGTAATCAACTCTCCACAGGATAAGCGATAACGTATTGATTGGTGGGATTCTAACTACTGGACCCATTCGGCAAAATGTGGAACTTTTCATCCCCATTAGACTGGAGTGGCATGTCTGACTTGACCACTGATCCATTCATTCCCTCCGTGGCTGCACTTGTTTTTTTCTAGAAGCCCCAAAGAGAATGAATGGAGCTGCGGTCAGGCATCCCACCTGCCGCTCCATTTTAAAATGGGGATAAGTGTCCTATCAACGATAAAACTTCGCCATTTTTCCAATGGGTGCAGTTTCTAATGGTTAGACCTAAGGGATCACCTATGCTGTGGAGCTCATGGATCGGTGTTAACTTGTTTCAACCAAAAAACCCCATCAATGTAAACTACCATAATTATACATCCAGTTATGGGGGCGCACAGTAGATGTGCAGGAGTGCAGGAGCTGCCTGTGTTTTACAGCCGATGCTTCTCTATAATGGGGATAGCGACTGACAGATATTTGCATATAACTGTAGGGTGGGCGCCTAGAGTCCATTCCCCTGGTGGGCCCCAGAAGACACCTCAGTCTGACCCTGATTACATACTGTAGGTTGGTGATGAACCCCTAGCAGAGTCAGACCTGGCACATATTATCATCCATGTAATTTACTGTCTGTATGCTATGATACCTCTAATTCTATAATATAGATGATGCATATGACTAATTGATTTAGTCTCTTAAAGGGAATCTGTCAGCAGGTTTTTCTATGTAATTTGAGGACAGCATGATGTTAGGGGTTAAAACACTGAATTCAATGATGTGTCACTTATCAGGATGTGTGCTGTTTACTTACAATGAAGGTTTTATCACTTGGGCATTATCACTGCTGTGAGAAGCTGCCATGTGCCAAGGTGTCCAGATCCTCCCCCTTCTCTGATAAGCAGCTCACTGTCAATAGACTATGAAAATACAAAGCCTGGTGTGGATGGGGGCTGCTTTCTCAGCCCTATTCATGCTAAATCTAAGAACTCTGATTGTGTCACATTTGCTACACCCAGTAAATTAAGTGATACATCACTGAAATCAGTGTCTCTTTTATTACATTATGCTGTTCTCAGAGGTAGAGAATACATGGTTATAAATTCCCTTTAATTTAATGCAAAGTCCAAATTTATAATTTGGAAAGCAGTAGGATAGCTGACTGTGATAATAATTCTTAATGCATGCAGCAACTTTGCAGATAGTCTTGATTTAAAGAATATTACAGATTTTCATATATACAAGTTCTTGTGTAGATTTGTGCCTCCAAGATTACAAACTATAAGCTGTTATAACTAGATATGAGCGAACATCGTCGGCTCCCTCCGTATCCGAATAGCTATAGAGCTTGCCGCATAAGCTGCAGACGGATCCCGAATACCTGGAGTGCTCACGATAATCAGCTGTTCGGCGTTGCAGCTGCATGTGTCGGGGCTGTGAGACAGTCACAATACATACATGGAGAGAGAGCCTAACAGTTCTGATGATGATAACAGCAATAACAGATGCAACGACAGAACAGATAGAAAGATAGCTGGAAAGTGTCACTCAAGCTGCACTCCAGCTATTGTAATACAAAGTTGAATATGAACAGTATAAACAATTTCTACAGACTACACTCCTCTAAATTCCTACCTGGCTTGCGCTACCCATGCCGCGCTGTTACAATGCACTAACTAGCTGAACCTGCTGTATATCCTAACACAACTGAACACCGGTGTCACACTCACAGTTCTGCTGCAGTGAGGTGAAAGAGTCATTCAGTTCTTAGCAAGGGCTGACTCCCTACACTTCAACCCACGGGCACAGCACCACAGCAATAGTGGCCACCACACAGCATCAGCACCAAGTGAAAAGCCCTACGAAACTCACCTTCCACCGGGCCTCAAACAAAAAGCCGAGAGATTTTTTGTGTGTTAATTTGGCTGCAATGAATGCCACGTCACATTTATAGAGCCCCCGACATGCCGAAACACCAGAAATTCCCACAAATGATCCCATTTTGGAAACTAGATCCATCAAGGAATTAATCTAGGGTTGTATTTACCATTTTTAACCCACAAGTGATTCACAGAACTTTATTTAGGATTGAGAGTCCTCAGTGGTTGATACCTTTTAATGGCTAACTGAAAAGATGGTAACACATTGCAAGCTTTCCAGACTACCCAGGTCTCTTCATCAGGCTAAACTAATACAACATCTGAAGAAAACTTAATCACAAAACTTTATATAAATTAGATGTCAAAACAAAAAAATGTATTTTTTTTCACTAAAATACTGTTTTAGCACCAAATTTAGAATTTCCAGGAATAGTAATAGGAGAAAATGGACTCCATATTTTGTTATGCAACTTCTCCACTTGCTCATGATAATGTGAGAAATGGCGCTGGCCAATTTTTTTTTTCACATCAAATCTCATAATGTTCAAATTTGCATGAAATTTCAGGAAATGTGACTCAAACTGTATCCTCTGTGGTTTGATACGCTTTTCCCCGATTATATGCCTTGATAAATATTCAATGCCAAAACTAGTGGAAAGTAATATAGAGCTTTGTCCCATATGGTGACAATAACAGTTTTAAAGGGAACCTATAAGGTCCATAACTGTCCCCATTCACTACTAAAGTAGTATGGGTGTAGAGTTCTTAATTCTCAATAAAGTGTTATGAAATGGTGTGAATTACTAGTGCTACTGTGTTTGAAGAATTCACTTTACAGGGGACCTGTCACCAGGTCAAAAGTGGTCAATTTTTGCCATTGTATTATTCCCAATGCTAACCCTGAATATTCATGTTTAGTTTTTTTTATACACCTTATGCTTCCATAGATATGGGCCTTTTTGTTTAGTGCAACCAATATAATAATTTTTATTCTAATTTTGGCATTGCTCACAGGGTAATTGGATCAGTCTAAATAAATGCACTGTTGGTAAAGATAATAAAAATGAATATAATGTGTACACTAAATATAAAGACCTATAGCTTTGTAAAATATTGCACACTTAAAAACAAACGAATTGAATAATTAGGGCAGTAGCAGGAAAAAACATGAGCAAAAATTGGCCACTATTGATCCAGTGTTAAAGGGGTTGGGCAGTCCTAAGCTACAAATCTGCAGTCACACAAAGTTAATGCAGACCTTATAGTTTAGGGCCGGACAACCCCTTTATTCTTGCAGCAACACTTCTGCAGAACAGTCCTGCCATGTATCTTCAAAATCACAGCTCCCTGGCATTGATTGACAATTTGCCCACAATCACTGGCATAGTAGAACTATTATGAAGGTTGTCCATCATGCCCAAGGAGGCGATATTGGAAGATCTGATGCAGGAGCAGTACGGTGGGCAGAGATGTCCCACCAAATCTGTCCTGCCTCATTAGCATAAGTGAAGATACAGATTAAGTTCATCCCGCAAACAGTACAATGCTATTAACCTAATTTGGATACACCTTGACACTGGTGAGATGGCTTTTCTGATTTTTTTTAAAATAAAAAACAGTGTTTACTAAGTGCTCAATGTTCTTTATATGCACTATTGCTATTTACTTGCAGTAGGGTGTTATGATTGGGTCACCGAGGAGGAAAGCAAGACCAAGCTAAGCCACAGAAAACCAGAGAGGTTGGCAACTAAGCGGATTGCAGACCCCTGATCCTATCCACACAACTAGCAGTAGCCGTTGAGCGTACCTACGATGATTCTAGACGCCTCGAAACAGCCGGAGAACTATCTAAGCCTAAAGCAAGAAAGGGGAAATCTAAATGGCCCCAGAGCAGACCCCAAAGGAATAGATAGCCCACAAACATATATTGTCGGTGAGACAAGATGAAAACACAAATGCAGGTAGGAAAATAGGCTGAGCAAACCATGGGGCCCAAACTAGCTAGACAGGACAGGAAAGGAAAGACACTGTCTGCAATCACGCAAAAAACCCTGCAAAAAATGCCCAACACTGATAGAAAAAATACTGAAGTCACTAGACTTCGCCCACTATATCAGCACTCTGGTATATTTTGAAAACAGAGCAAAGAGAGGCCAATCTAATAAGGGACAAAAACAAACTGGCACAAACAGTAACATAAGGATGGAAATTCAGCACAGCCCCAGTTGGGGATGGCTGACCACACAAAACTGAAATAGACAAAACCAAATCAAATGTGAACAATAGCAAAAGAATACTTAGCTTGAGCATGCAGGGACTGAGCTGGAAACTAAGACCTCAGGAGGCAGGAAAAAAATCACCAACAGGGATAGAGGGAGTCGGCTGTCTTAAATCCAGTCAGAAACTCCCAGTGTCCAATCGTCCTCCTCATTATCAGGTGACAGGCCTCTGTTAATTAGATCAGCTCCATTACCTCCTGTAACCGCCAGAGGGAGCCCGGAAAGAGAACTCACAATCACTCTGTCAATACAACCATCTCCACTACCATCACCAGCAACCAGAGGTAGGCCAGAAAGTGAATTCACAACAGTACCCCCCCTTGAGGAGGGGTCACCGAACCCTCATCCACACCACCAGGCCGATCTGGATGGGCCCGGTGAAAAGCACGAAAAAAATCTATCGGCATGAATGTCAGAAGCAGAGACCCAAGAATTATCCTCCTGGCCATAACCCTTCCATTTGACCAAGTACTGGAGTCTCCGTCTAGCCAAACGAGAATCCAATATTTTCTCTACCTCATATTCCACATTGCCTTTAACCAATACAGGGTCAGGAGGTGCCGCCTTAGGAACTACTGGCTCAACAAACCTCTTCAACAGAGATTTATGAAACACGTTATGGATCTTAAACGTAACTGGAAGAGCCAATCGAAAAGAAACAGGATTAAGAATCTCCAAAATCTTATAAGGTCCAATGAATCTTGGCTTGAACTTTGGAGACACAACCTTCATGGGAATATTCTTTGACAACAACCAAACCATATCACCCACTTTAAACCGGGGACCAATGGTCCTATGCCGGTTGGAAAACCGTTGGGCTTTTTCCTGAGAATGGGACTGAGCTGGAAACTAAGACCTCAGGAGGCAGGAAAAAATCACCAGCAGAGATAGAGGGAGTCGGCTGTCTTAAATCCAGTCATAAACTCCGAATGTCCAATCGTCCTCCTCATTATCAGGTGGCAGGCCTCTGTTAATTAGATCAGCTCCATTACCTCCTGTAACCACCAGAGGGAGCCCGGAAAAAGAACTCACGACCCCTCTGTCAACACAACCACTACCTTCACCAGCAACCAGAGGCAGGCCAGAAAGTGAATTCACAACAGTAGGGTATGCGTTTATTTTGCTTCTGTCTTAGGTTTTGTCTGTTTAGTGGCCAGTGCGAACATTCTCCTATTTTGCATGCATACCAACTTACACTACAGTTTTTTGCTTTTTTTCGTTTTGTTTCGGGTTTAGATCTAAATACATACCGTAAGTACAATATAGAAAAATTATTATAAATCACATGGACATAGTAGAAAAAAAATAGTGAGTACATAGTCTAAAATAAAGATAAAGAACGCTGTTTGACCTCTATTTTATTAATAAATATTACTTTATTACTCTTTCATTTTTTGTTAATAAATATTATTTTTTATATTAGCTTTTTCCAGAAGAGGTTCAGCAGAAACACGTATCATTGACTACAGCTTCCTTTATTGTTGTCATTAACTATACCATAGGTGCACAGTAGAAGTTTACAGAAAGTTTTCATGTCTGCAGTACATAGAATAGAAAGCATAATTCTAATAACAGCATTTTTCAGACTTCTAAGAATAATGAGCTATATAATACTCTACATTTCAGGATTCCTTGCTTGTTTTAGGGTGAGCTGTCCTGGGCTGTATTGGGGGCACTTTGGTGCAGTGTGCCCCTGCAGTCTAGCAATGCAGGATGTGAGCGGTACAGTACTGCAGTACTGAGCTATGGGACATGGAGCTCCCTATCTCTCCCCCCTCCATCCCAGCACAGGCTCTGCAGGAAGGAGGGGAAGGGGGTGTCCCTGTTTTGGTGCAGTTCACCTTATGCTGGATGCAGGAACAGGCTGAAATATATCTGGGACTCCTAAATTCCCAAGGTCAATGTTAACAGGAGCCTTAAGGTAATTTTAGATGATTTCTTCCATGATCTTTTCCTGTACGTATTTATAGTTCTCAGCACTTTTCATTAAGATTGCTTTATTCTTTCTTCCCCTCTCTTAACCTCTTATGTGTCATCACTAAGTAACTGCGTCCTGTTAGCTCTTCCTTTTTATAGATTTGTTACATAATAATTCCATTAAATGAAATGTTTGCAAAATATCTTCAACTTGTTTAGCTTAATAGATTTTAGCTGTCCCATTACTGCAATTCTGTATAGGATGTAGACCTGCAGTGCACATGAAGCCTTCCAACTTGCTGACCGTTACCTACTTGGGGTCCTTTCTGTTTCCCTCTTTTCCCTAGATGGCCCGAGGATATATTTCATTCTCTTATGTCTTCTGTGGTCTATACCTGGCTGACCTCCATTCAGCATTTTCTGCAGACAGTAATAGGGGCCAGAGAAAAATAGTCCATGTTCAAGGTTAGTGACTACTTCAAGTTTGTACTTCGGAAGAGTCAGAAGCAGCCGGACTTATATATTATTGATTCCATATATTGTTTGGATACATACACAGGTTTGGTTTATATATTAAATAGCAAAATAGAATGCCATTTCCCAAGCAAATGTTCTCAATTAAATAACCATTTGTATAGCAAGCTGGAAAGATCATCATTGCATGCAAGTACATGCTGTGGGGGGGGTCACTGGTGACGAGTGGCTAATGCCGAATGGAGAGAAACTTCTTCCAGTAATTAAACCTTTTCCATATGCCACTGGTTATTTTACATGCAATGTACATTAGTAGTTATTATGCCTTATCTTTACCATGTTACTTTTAGTTAACCTGACAACATATATATCATTTGACCAATGCTCATAAATATAATGAAAATCTACTATATATGAAAATAATTAAATATGAATGACCATAATGGCGCTCCTGACTAGCCTCCTAACCCAGTTGCAGGTAATTCGACCAATTCACTTGTAGTCAAAATTGGAATTAAATATGAAATTGTGAACCTTCGCTTAGGAGGAGGTATTGGGATTATCTAAGTAGTGCTCCCTCTAACAGGGATTCTAGAGTAAGGCTATGTGCACACGCTGCGGATTTGTGACCTGCGGTTTTACCGGCGGATTGGCCTGCGGTTTATCACCTCTACAATGGAGGAGATGGTAAACCGCAGCAGAATCCGCAGAAAAGAAGTGACATGTCATTTCTTTCTGCGAATTCAAAACCGCAGCTTTTCCGCATTTAAAAATCTGCAGCATGTGCACAGCAGATTGTAAATCCCATAGAATTACATGCTACTGTAACACTGTCTGCAGAACTGCTGCAGGTCCGCAGCGGCCAAAACTGCAGTGTGTGCACATAGCCCAATACGTATAGAAACCACTCCTACCTACAGTGAAAGTGTGCACACCATAGGTTAGTAGCCTTGTAGTGCCTTCATACAAGAACAAAATTAGGCAAGTATATTTATTGAAAATGTTGGGCTTTGTAGCACACACATAAAGCTGGAGTTCCAAAGCAGGTGTATATATTTTCCTATATGTAAATTAAAAAGGTGCTAATTTACTTAAGATATGGCCTCAAAATCAGGCTCCAGGTTTGATAGTATTCCCAACTAAAAACAATCTGTAGCAGATGATATACTACCAGCAGGGGTGTACGGTATATGCACAGCAGTACCTCTTTGGAATACGGCGTGTATCAGATCAACACATGGGAATCCACTGTTTCCTGTAGGTTAAATGGAGTGACAGCATGACAACAGGGGTATATTTGCACCGCAGTGTCGAATTCCTTAGTGACCAAGCCAATTTTTACCTTATTGACCCGGCCAAATTTTTGAGATGAGAACAGTGTTACTTTATGTGATAACTCTGGAATGCTTCGATGGATACCACTGATTCTGAGATTTTTTTCGTGACATATCATACTTCATAATACATGTAACATTTGTTTGATTTGAGTTTTGACAAAAATTGATTTGGTGAAAACTGTAAAAATTTTGCAATTTTCAAACTTTGAATTCTTATGCCCTTAAATCAGAAAGTTATCTAGCTCAAAATACAGGTGCATCTCACAAAATTAGAATATCATCGAAAAGTTAATTTATTTCAGTTCTTCAATACAAAAAGTTAAACTCATGTATTAGATAGAGTCATTACAAACAGAGTGATCTATTTCAAGTGTTTATTTCTGTTAATGTTGATGATTATGGCTTACAGCCAATTAAAACCCAAAAGTCATTATCTCAGTAAATTAGAATACTTTATAACACCAGCTTGAAAAAAATGATTTTAAAATCTGAAATGTTGGCCTACTGAAATGTATAGTCATTAAATGCACTCCGCTCGTTAAGATGATGAATATTCCCTCCACGCATATGGGAGTGGAGAGGTGTGCATATTCATTACCTTAATGAGCGTGGCAACGTGATCGCTCAGCACAGGAAGAACTGCCGGCGCCAGGACCAATGAGATGCTGCAAAGGCTTCAGGACCAACGTTATGCTGCGAGGGCACGCAGGAGGGTGTCTTCTGGAAGCCGGCGGCTGCGGGTGTTACTGTGCGTGGGTGTCACTGTGACCCGCTGCTCCGCTGCTCCCCCTCCCCTTCGGCCGCCTGGGATAATTGACTCGTGTTTAAGCCGAAAGGGGGGCGTTTTCAGCACAAAAAAGTGTTGAAAACTAGGAGGTGTTTTTGTCATGGTATCTGGAATTTTGGTCTGTCAGGCAAAGGGTTAATGTCATGGTATCTGGAATTTTGGTCTGACAAGCGAAGGGTTAATGGTTGGAGCCTCTCTTCGGTCTCAGGGAGGGTATTTATGGCCACAGGCGAGCAACCTTCCCTGTCGTTTATACTTCATACCTGAGTGTGTCCGACCCTGCCTTTGCTAAGTGCCTCTCGCCTGTTTCCGTGATTGTGGTGTGTATGACCTGGTCTGGATTTTGGTTTCTGTCTCTTGGCTTTCTGATTTTGTACCGTGCAGCCCGACCCATGTTCTGACCTTTGGCTCCCCTAGACTACTCTCTGACTTTCTGATTCTGTACCGTGCAGCCCGACCCGTGCATGACCTCCTGCTTCCCTGACCATTCTTGTTCTGCCTGACTCTGTACCGCATCGATTCTCCTGTGTATGACTTCTGGATTGCCCGACCATCGCTACTGTATAAACTCCTGGCTCTCTGAGCCCTCTGCCTGTCACTTCAGCGTCCCTGCAATAAGCTCCGCCCCCTCTGACGTCACAGGTCACGTGGTGCTAGGTCCTACAGCTTCTGAGTGCTTCTGCAAGCGCTCCGCCCCCTCCACATGTCCTGCGACCTTCAAGCCTGTGCTGCTGACAGCCCCGTGGTACGAGTTCCTACACCGACGCCTGGGACCGCTGACCGGTCACGCTACCCTCCTGCAGATAAGGGTAAGCGTGATATTATAAACGACCTTATTACTTTTTCCTCCCCTCCCCACTCATCCTTCTGTTACTACCTGTGTGTGAGTGTGTGGTGGGTCTGCTGCAGTCATGGACCGATGCAGGCATTGTCAGAACAAGTGAAGCAGCTCTCTCAAATGTTCCAGAAGATGAGTGTTGAACAGCGCAGTATGGCTCATACCCAGCAGCAGATGGTTAATACTATGCAAGGGGCTATGTCTTCCGAGAGTAGGGATGTATCCCTTACGTCCCCTGAATCCCCGGTTAAACTGCCTGACTCCTTTTCTGGAGACAAAAAGGAGTTCAGAGCGTTCCGGGAGGGGTGTAAATTATTTTTCTCCTGAGACCTCGCTCATCTGGGGGAGAATTTCAGAGGGTGGGGGTAGTTATCTCCCTGTTGCGAGGTGCCCCACAAGCCTGGGCATTTTCGCTAGCACCCACAGCACCAGAACGTATGACTGTGGATGCGTTTTTTGAGGCCTTGGGCCGTATCTATGATGAGCCTGATAGAGTACGCCTGGCGGAAGACATGGTGATGAGCGCACGTCAGGGTCGGCACTCTGCAGAGTGGTATTGTTCTGAGTTTCGGCGGTGGGCAGCAGAAGTCACCTGGGACGATGCGGCTCTCCGCGGTCTATTCCATAGGGGCTTAGCAGAACGCCTTCAGGACGCCCTAGCTCTGCATCCGCCTCCTGATACCCTGGAAGATGCCATGACACAGGCAGTTCGGATGGATCGACGGTTAAGGGCCAGAGGGGTGATGCAATCTGAGTCCCCTCTGTTTACTGGGAGCAAGGAAGTTGGGGCCAGTGCAATCCCCATGGAGATTGGTGCCACATCCATCAGAGAGAAAGAGAGGAGACGCCGGCGCGATAAACAGCTGTGTTTTTATTGTGGAGAAGCAGGACATTGGAGGAGAGACTGTCCATCCTGTCCCTCGTCTTCCCAGCCGTCGGGAAACTACTAGGTCTGGGTAGTGATCGAGGAGGCTGCCCAGACCCGCAGGTACCTTTTTCCTCATGCCCCAAGCTGTTGCTTGATGTTGAACTGCTGGTAGACAAATGTCGTTTTTTTTCCACAGCTTTGGTGGACTGCGGTTCCTCTCTAAACCTGGTCAGTGCCAGCACCGTCTCCAGGACCAAGATAGGGACAGTCAGGTTAGAGACCCCGTTGAAAATTGTGGCAATTGACTCCTCCCCTCTCACCCGTTCGGGGATTCGTTATGCCACCAATACCTTTGTGTTACAGGTTGGCTCCTCTCATGCAGAGGAGATGAAATGTTTCATTATGGATAATCTACCTGAAGGGCAGGTGTTGGGTATGCCGTGGCTTCAGCGGCACAACCCGGTAATTGACTGGGAAAGGGGGGTAATTGTTAAATGTGGTCTGAAATGTGATGACTGTTCCTATAAAGCTGTGTGTTGTGTTTCCCCTGCAAATACTGTCTTGGAGTCTTCTGTGTGTCTGGAGGGCATTCCGGAGTGCCTGAAAGACTTCGAGGATGTGTTCTCCGAAAGCAAGGCCGAGGCATTACCCCCACATAGGCCTTTTGATTGCAACATTGATTTAGTCCCAGGGGCCAAATTACCCAAAGCCCGTCTGTTTAATTTATCTGGGCCTGAACGCTTGGCAATGAAAGAGTATATAAAGGAAAGTCTCCGTAAAGGGCATATCAGACCGTGGGTCTCTCCAATAGCAGCGGGGTTCTTTTTTGTTAAAAAGAAAGATGGTGGCCTGCGTCCCTGCCTCGACTTTCGGGAACTCAATAAAATCACTGTTAAAAATGCATATCCCTTACTGCTGATTCCCGATCTGTGCAATCAGCTCTCGGGAGCAAAATGGTTCTCCAAACTAGACCTTAGGGGGGCTTATTATCTCATCAGGATTAAAGAGGGGGATGAATGGAAAACGGCATTTCTAACTACTGAAGGGTTGTTTGAGAATCTTGTGATGCCATTCGGTCTCGCCAATGCACCAGCCGTTTTCCAGAATTCTATTAATGTGATTTTTGCGGACCTGATTGGCCGCTTTGTTGTCATTTATTTAGATGATATCTTGGTTTTCTCCACAGACGAGCAGTCTCACCTATCTCATGTTAAGATTGTTCTCCAGAGACTCAGGGAGAACCAATTGTTTGTTAAATTAGAAAAGTGTACCTTTTTTGTGCAGGAGTTAACTTTTCTAGGGCTGATCATTTCCCCACAGGGGTTTCGTATGGATCCCAAGAAGGTGCAGGCCATTGCGGATTGGGTCCAACCCCAGGACCTGAAGGGCCTGCAGCGTTTTCAAGGGTTTGCAAATTATTATAGGAGGTTTATCAAGGGTTTTTCTCAGATAGTGAAACCTATTACCGATCTCACATGTAAGGGGGCCGATACAAAAAATTGGTCCCTTCCGGCCAAACAAGCTTTTGTGAGTCTGAAGAATTGCTTTATGTCCGCGCCAGTTCTGGTGCAGCCTAATCCGTCACAGCCGTTTGTGGTAGAGGTGGATGCGTCCGAAGTGGGGGTGGGGGCTGTTTTGTCTCAAGGATCGGCTACATTAACTAATCTCAGACCCTGTGCTTTTTTTTCCAAGAAGTTCTCTCCGGCAGAGAGAAATTATGATGTAGGGAACAGAGAGCTCTTGGCTATAAAACTAGCGTTTGAAGAATGGAGGCATTTTTTGGAGGGGGCAGAACATCCAATTACGGTTATCACTGACCATAAAAATTTGGAGTACATTAACTCAGCAAAAAGGTTGACTCCCAGACAGGCTCGGTGGTCACTTTTTTTTTCCCGGTTCCAGTTCTCCATAACTTTCCGGCCTGGTTCTAAGAACGTGAAGGCGGATGCATTGTCACGAAGTTTCGAACCTCTTTCTGCCCCCAATCCTCCCTCGTCCATTCTTCGACCCGGGGTGGTGATAGCCGAGCTTTCGTCAAAGTTGGAACGGGAGATTGTGGGGGCTCAATCTTTAGCGCCAAGGGCCAAGCCGCCTAATAAATTGTTTGTACCACAGGTCTTACGGTCCAAGCTCTTACGAGAGTTTCACGATTCTAAGTTGGGGGCCCACCCAGGTATTACGGCCACTTGTGAGGCGGTAAAGAGAATGTTTTGGTGGCCATCAATGTGTTCAGAAATTAAGGGGTATGTCATGGCCTGTGGGGTGTGCGCCCGTTCTAAGAGCTCTCATTGCCGGCCGGCCGGGGAATTGGTACCGCTGCCAATTCCAGAAAGACCATGGACCCATTTGTCCATGGATTTCATTACCAACCTCCCCCCCTCCAAGGGTAATACAGTAATTTGGGTAGTAGTAGATAGGTTTTCAAAAATGGCACATTTCGTACCCATGTCGAAACTACCGTCTGCCGAGGTCCTGTCTAAACACTTCCTTTCCCAAATCATTCGTCTCCATGGGGTACCTATCAATATCGTTTCGGAAAGGGGGGCACAATTTATAGCGAAATTTTGGCGAGCGTTCTGTAGGAAGTTGGGGATATGTTTGTCTTTTTCCTCAGCCTACCACCCGGAGAGTAATGGCCAAACAGAGCGCACCAACCAGTCTTTGGAACAAATCCTTCGATGTTTGACTTCAACACTGCAAGACGACTGGTGTGATGCATTACCATTGGCGGAGTTCGCCTTTAATAACCGAATTAACCAGTCCACCGGTATGTCACCTTTTTTTGTTAATCTTGGATTGAACCCTCATTTTGGTGAGTTTTCGCGGTTGGACTCAAATTGTCCAGGGGTAGAGGATTCGGTTAGGCAGATCAGTGGGTTATGGTCAAGGGTTCGCGCAAGTATTGAAAAGGCTCAGGGAAGGTACAAACGTTTTGCTGATAGAAAGAGGGGTCCGGGTCAGGACTTGCATTGTGGGGACAAGGTGTGGCTCTCAACACGGAATATAATGTTAAAATTGCCATCAGCAAAGTTGGGTCCCAAATTTATTGGTCCCTACGTCATAACGGAGGTGATTAATCCGGTAACTTATCGGCTACGTCTCCCATCCTCCCTGAAGGTGCACAACGTTTTTCATAGGTGCTTGCTTAAGCCTGTAGGTTCAGTAAGAGAGGAACGTACTCCTCTACCACCGCCGATATTGGTGGACGGCCACATGGAGTTCGAGGTGCAAAAAATTGTGCAATCTCGATGGGTTCGTGGCTCTTTGCAGTACCTCGTCCATTGGAAAGGGTATGGCCCGGAGGATCGTTCCTGGGTACCGGCCAGATCAGTACACGCAGATCGCCTGGTCAGGGCATATCATGCTCGATACCCAGGAAGATCTGGGGGTCCGGAGGCCCCCCGTTGAGGGAGGGGTACTGTCATGGTATCTGGAATTTTGGTCTGTCAAGCAAAGGGTTAATGTCATGGTATCTGGAATTTTGGTCTGACAAGCGAAGGGTTAATGGTTGGAGCCTCTCTTCGGTCTCAGGGAGGGTATTTATGGCCACAGGCGAGCAACCTTCCCTGTCGTTTATACTTCATACCTGAGTGTGTCCGACCCTGCCTTTGCTAAGTGCCTCTCGCCTGTTTCCGTGATTGTGGTGTGTATGACCTGGTCTGGATTTTGGTTTCTGTCTCTTGGCTTTCTGATTTTGTACCGTGCAGCCCGACCCATGTTCTGACCTTTGGCTCCCCTAGACTACTCTCTGACTTTCTGATTCTGTACCGTGCAGCCCGACCCGTGCATGACCTCCTGCTTCCCTGACCATTCTTGTTCTGCCTGACTCTGTACCGCATCGATTCTCCTGTGTATGACTTCTGGATTGCCCGACCATCGCTACTGTATAAACTCCTGGCTCTCTGAGCCCTCTGCCTGTCACTTCAGCGTCCCTGCGATAAGCTCCGCCCCCTCTGATGTCACAGGTCACGTGGTGCTAGGTCCTACAGCTTCTGAGTGCTTCTGCAAGCGCTCCGCCCCCTCCACAGGTCCTGTGACCTTCCAGCCTGTGCTGCTGACAGCCCCGTGGTACGAGTTCCTACACAGACGCCGGGACCGCTGACCGGTCACGCTACCCTCCTGCAGATAAGGGTAAGCGTGATAGTTTTGATATAAAAAACACTATACATGATGAGTATGCGGATATATATTGATACGTCCATTATATTGTCCGTTTCTCTTCCAACTGACTGCACTGCATTTAATAGTGATACACTGAAAGCAAAGGAGTTTAAACTACAGCTGTAGGTGTGCAGTGGGAACACAGTGTCCTGATCCATCAGGTTTTACCTTGTGTAGGCTTGCAGTGTAGGGCGAGTATAGTTCAGAGATCAGTTCAATCAATTCAGCAAACGACGCGTTTTCTAAAACACCATTTTTCTTCCTCAGGATTGATAGTAGACTCCTACGTGTTGATCTGATGCACCCAGTATTTCATAAAGGTTTTGTTGAGCAAACATATCCCTGCTTGCAGTATATTGTCTGCTACTAATTGTTTTATTGGGGAATACTACTAAACCTCGATCCTGAATTTATGGCCATATCTTATGCAAATTTTCATAACGTGAATTTACATATAGAAAATATATCTACCTGCTTTGGAACTCCAGCCTTATGTGTGTTCTCTAAAGCCCAACATTTTCAATAAATATACGTGCCTAATTTTATTCTTGTATGAAGGCACTATAAGGCTACTAACCTATTCTGTGCACACTTTCACTGTAGGTTCGTATTACTCTGGACTGCCTGTTAAAGGGAGCACTTAGATAATCCCAATACCTCCTCCTAAGCGCAGGCTCACAATTTCATGTATATGAAAATACTCCTCCCCCCCGTTAAAAGGATATTAAAGTTGGATAATTAATTACCTTTTGTTTAAATCCTATTTTTTTTGTATCTTTAAGAATTTTTGATTTTTTTTTTCAATTTTCCACAGCACTCAAAATCAGACATTTTGAAAATTTCACACTGGCCACTGGACATTATGCTAAACTCATACTTATTTTGTAGATGACTTTTCTGCTGTCTCATTATCATAACAGACAGGATTGCATTGAAAGGTGAAGGTCTAATCTTAACCTTACTCTTCTTCACAATAAAGGTATACCAGAGTATGCTCTAATAACTTTTCTACTCAAACAAATAGGGTCTGATTCAAACTATTGCTCCTAATGTCCATATAAGGAATAGGATATAGTAGTCTAGTGAACTGTGTAAAATTTGCAACATTTTTATTTAGATATAGTATATTTAGATATAGTGTAAAAATTAATAGATAAACCTAACAACTTATTAAACATACATTTTACACATAACAAGATGAACAATATGTCATGTTCTTACAAGACATTCCTTTAAAACAGCCAAGAACCCCAAACCTAAGCAATTATTTTTAGATCAAATTTTCGTTAGGAACATGCTAAAGCCAATATTTGGCAAGACTTTTCTCTACATTCTAAGTTTAGATTTAGTAACACATCAGCTGAATCCTTGGAATTCAGCCAAAATATTATTCTTCAATTATCTGTGACATTGGTACTCAGCTGTAAATTATTTTTCCATTGATAATCCATTAGTTATATTAACATTTGAAGATATAATGAAACACCAAAGCCAACAAATGCAATCCACTGCTGCCGCTTGGCGTATAGTTAGCCCCAAATCTTTTGGGCCTTCCAAAAAAGCCTCTCGATTACAATCAGTTTAGGCATAGGCTGGTACTCATATTTCACACTTTGCAAATCAGCAAGTACACTGGAAATGATATGAAATGTTTGCCTTTTCATTTTATAAACATATTTTAATCTTTTTTTCTCTCTCTCTCTCCAAAACTACTAATTTTAGAGGGTGAGACTGGTGAAGTAATTGTGCAGACAGCTCCAGGTATAGTGACCACACACAGGGGTGGCTCCATTATTCTTCCATGTCGTTACCACTATGAACATACGGGAGAAGATCCCGCACCAGTGCGTATCAAGTGGTCCAAGATCAGTGATCCATCGTCCTTTATTGATGTTTTTGTGGCTCTGGGAAAAGAAAGTAGAGGATTTGGATCCTATAAGAACCGAGTGTCTCTTCAAGAACATGATCCAGGCGATGCTTCACTAATTGTTCACAATATTACTCTAGATGACTATGGAAAGTATGAGTGTGAAGTGACCAATGAGTTAGAAGATGACACAGGGACAGTAAAACTGGATTTAGAAGGTAAAGTAATTCTCAATGAACATACCTACTTTCTAAGATTACATGTAAAATGTGTTCAATATTCCAAATTTATTCTTCCTTTGGATGCCTAGCTCTTTTGCCCTTCATTTCAGGTGTGATCTTCCCTTACTACCCACGACTGGGGCGATACAAAATGAACTTCCATGACGCAGAACAAGCTTGTAAACAGCAGGATGGAATTCTCGCTTCCTATGACCAGCTTCACGAGGCCTGGCTCAATGGACTTGACTGGTGCAATGCAGGATGGCTACACGATGGCTCAGTACAGTATCCAATCTCCAAACCCCGTGAAGAATGTGGAAAAAGAGACACCCCAACTGGAGTTAGAAACTATGGCTACAGACACAAAGACGATGAGCGCTATGATGCCTTCTGCTTTACATCCAATCTTAATGGTACAATTTTCATTTAGATCTATATTATCTTCTGTAAACTATAGAAATATTAAGAATACCAGGAATTTTGCTAATCTTTGAAATCAATCCATCTAAAGGCCAAAATACTTTTGCATAGATAACAGAATTTCAATATAACCTCTAGTAATAGGGCACACATACCACAAAGACAGACAATGCCCTGATTCTAGGGATCTTATTTTGGTCTAAGGGAAACATTATCAGACTTGATCTGCCTGAGATGATAATATTGCAAAGGATGTTACCATCTCAGGAATACTGTATATGGCATATCCAAAAAATGTATTATAGGTGTCTGACAAGTGCTGGTTTCAGTCCCAGGACACCATCCGTCATATCCCTTGCTCACACTCTAGAAGATTTGAGACCATACATGTTACTCTTTGCATTGTAGTTTGTGAGTTTCTGAAAATGTCAAGTGCATCACTACTCTGATAAAACTACAGTGAAGATAGCCACATACATGAACGGCCATCTTTTCACCTACTATTTTTTGGCATCGCACACAGGAAACCCACGTTTTCTCTTGCTATATGCCCGCGTTGCAGAAATGCTGCGGAAATGTCAGTGCTCTGTCACCACATGAAGCGAATTGAGGTGTAGTTGAGTGGGGCTGGGAGAGATTCCTACCTTCCGTTTCCTCGATACAGAGCAGACAGAACCATTGTTGCTGTTTTGCTGTTCATGCGTCCGGAGAGATGATACACCAAAATATTGTGAAGTCCAGACTTGTTTATTGGAAATCTGGACATACAGCGTATGATTGGTAATGCAGTACTTCTCCAGAAATGCAGGTATAACAACCCAGGTGGTACAGCAAGATGTGTGCAGCAAGGTATGCAGCAAGATGATTCAGCAAGTTTAGCAAATTGTGAGTGGTCAAAAAACTGATGCCTTCCACAGCCTGGTAAGCGTGTCTCTCCCGGGTGAAAAAGAAACTAGTAATAGCCACCGGCAGGAAGAGAAGGAGTCATCTGACCTGGAAAGTGGGAGGCATGTACTAGAATTAATTAGCTGCCGTCTGCTATACAGAAAAGGACAGCAGGTGGCAGCAGACCAAATGCAAAACTGAATACAAAGAAAGGTAACATAGCACAATTATATAAGCATACAATCATAACCTTAGATGGAACAGCACAGTCAGCAGCATTTCTGCAACTCCCTGTTGTGGGTAAAACGCATGTGGAATTCACATGCGTTTTCCCGCAAAACACAAGCGTTTTGCAAGCGTTTTTAGCTTGAAGAATGCTAGCGCTTTTCCAAGCAATTTGTAGCATCGCTTGGAAAAGTAATTGACAGGTTGGTCACACTTGTCAAGCATAGTGCTTGACAAGTGTGACCAACTTTTTACTATTGTTGCTGCCTATGCAGAATCAATAGTAAAGACAGAATGTTAAAAATAATAAAAAATAGAGATATACTTACCCTCTGACGGCCCCCCGGAACCTCAGCGATGCTCCCGGTACGTTTCGTTCCCAGGGATGCATTGCGCGAAGGGCCTTTGTGACGTCACGGTCATGTGACCGCAACGTCACAAAGGTCCTTCGCGCAATGCATCTGTGGCGCCCCTGAGGGTTCAGTTGCCACAGAGGTACTGCACCTCCTCCTGAGGTTTGGTGCCTCACTATCCAGGTAAGGTGGAGAGACCTGACCACGCTCCAACACCTGCATCCCACACAACATAGTAGTGTAGCAAAGGACCCTTTGGTGGCTCCCTGCTTGGAACACGAAGCATGCTGGGAGGCGGGAGGAGTTTAGTTTGCACTAAAAGAGCGGGAAGAGGATAGGATTTAGTCAGTTAGTCACAGGAGTCTGACGAGGTCAGTCTGTGAAAGGAGATCCCCTGAGTGGCATGGATGAAGGAAGTGCTGCAGCCGACCTCAGTGATCTGGGTCCGCTGGCACAGGAAAGGAACATTGTTAGAAAGCCTGACTCTCCATAAGAAGGAAAGAATTAGTACGGAACGTGAGGAGAAGAAGAGAACCAAGGACCAGAGTTAGAGGAGAACCCTTCCCAAGTTCTAAGCGCAAGGCCGGGGTCTGGTCCCCGAGGTTGTTTGGATACTAATGGTCCTGCGACAGACAGCGGAGGAATAGAAGTTGTCACCACTTTATTCAAACAGAAGACTTGGGGGCACAACAGCAACGATAGTGAGCCGGGACTTGGTAGCGAGGAGTCCCCGAAGCAGGCTACAGCTGTCTGCCGTACAACTAGAGTTCATAGGAACATCTGACAGGAGGAACTCCAGTGTAACTCAGTACTTTGAGTACTTCAGTAAAGGCGCTAAGAGGGAGATGTTCAGAAAAGGCGCATATGTTGGCGGAGTGTTGGAAAGGAGTACTTTATCTTGCCTGGAAGTTGGCTGAGCTCCTGACCCGGAGGACAAGGCACGGATGTGGGCACCGGTACCACAACGGACTGTGAGTAAATCTTTGGAACTACATGCCCTGGTGTTCTCCACTTATTCCTGTGTCAACCTGCCCGACACTGCTACATCCCTCCTGTGCCCGATACTACACCATCTAAGTGTCACTTCACCTACTCTGCCCTGGGACTACAGCACTGCCTGTGGAGGGCTATAACATCATTGCTGCACCACACCATCTGTCCCAGAGGATCTGTCTGCAGCGTCGGCTTAACACCTTCATTGCCGAATACCACAGGTGGCGTCACGATTCATTCATTCTAATCATTATACGCACACTGAACATTCCCCCCTTTTTACAATGGGCGCCCAGGGCCACGAGCCGGGTCCCAGCTGCCGTGACATCTCCCATTGAAGCTCATCGGGCCCGGTACCGAGTACCCCACAGCCCTGGGAGGGCAACCCACATCCCTGGGAATGGAACGTACCCGGAGCATCGCTGAGGACTCCGGGGGCCGTCAGAGGTTAAGTATATCACTATTTTTTTATTTTAATTCTATATTCTACAGAAATATGGTACTCAGGGCATGTAGGAGAGTCTCCTCTCCTCCAGACCCTGGGTACCATCCGCACATGAAGCGCTCACTTTATGCATGGTGGGCATAGCCACATGCGTAAAGTGTTTCAATGCAATCCTATGGCGGCGGAATCACCGCAATTCCGCAGAAATAATGAATATGCTGCAACTCCGCAGCAGTAAAATCCGCAGCATGGGCACTGCAACTGTGGAATCCCATAGGATTTCATGGGGATGCGTTTTTTAAGCATTTTTTAAGCGTTTCCGCGGCCGAAAACGCTAAACAAACGCAACGTGGGCGCATAGCTGTCCCACACTATGTGCCATATGATTTGAGACAGAATTTAAATGTAGTATCTATCAATGACCTTGATTCCGTTTCTTGTGAGCCCAATTTAGGTACCTCACTATATCTGTGTCTTATTTCTCCATATATAATGTCTTTCTTCTATAAAGGACCTACATAAGGGCCTACAATGTAACAACCTATTGCAAAATGATCTGTAGTCCAGTTTTTACAGTTATATCTATATCATACTTAGTATACATAATGAATGTAAATCAAAGGATATTAGAGTATTTGTGCAATGTACTGCACATGATGGTCAATATCCTTTTATTTATACTATATTATTGCTGTACAAAGTATTTCCATGCCACTGCCTGCGTCTGTCTTATGATCGTGCATAGGTAATTTGCAGAATGATGTATCTGAGAAGCTTTGTAAAATGTCAAGTCATGAAACTTTAGAGAACCAATAATTCAGATAATGCTGAATGGTCATGGTGCCATAGCACTGTGCATTCTGCAGCATTTGCAGTTCTGATTATTATCTGTACTAGATACTGTGTATATTTATTCATACTTAGTGTACAAATTATTAAAATCTTCCAAACCACTGAATTTCAGGCTACTGTGCTTATAAGATAATAATGAAATGTGTATGTATTCTATTGTAATTGTATTTACGTATAAAAGAGTTGGTTCAATGAGCGGGACACTGTAAAGCAATGACCATTTATCTCAAAAAATCTGCAGAATGTTCTGAAATCCAGTATGTCATGATACGACATAATGATGAAAACATCATATTACTTCATTGATAAAAGTATATATTATTTTTATTGTAGGAAAAGTTTATTTCCTGAAGACATTTCACAAGATGAGTTTTCTAGAGGCAGCTAAAGCCTGTGAGAAGAATGGCGATATATTGGCAAAAGTTGGTCAACTTTATGCTGCCTGGAAACTGCAGCTTTTGGACAGATGTGAAGCCGGGTGGCTCGGTGATGGCAGTGTTCGATACCCCATTGTAAATCCTCGGCAAAGGTGTGGAGGAACGGAGCCTGGGGTGAGGAACCTAGGGTTTCCTAGTAAAAAGTATAAATTATTCGGGGTCTACTGTTTTAAGGGAAAAGTCGGAGCAGAAGAAAACGAAGAAAAAGAAAAGATTAAGGATGGAATCATGCAATGGCAATCTAACCATGTGTAGAGTATGTGATGATGGAGTTTCTTGGACACTGATGATCAGAAATGACCACCCACATACATACTTATACATCAACGCGCACTGCAAGCTTGTGTCTCATCACTGTGGAGCACCCTTAAAGTGCTTGCAAATGTGTCAGTATATATACCACATCTAATCTCGTAAGAACCATATCAGACTGAAAAGGAAGCAATGCAAGAAGGACTGAAGAGAAAAACATAAATATATTCCAATGTCAAAGCTTTTGGAATTCAAGTGAAGAACTCAAGGAAATTGATTGTTTGGATCATATACATATGCTAAATCCCATTTACTTGAGGAATGGCAATGTCCATCGTGCAACCATGCTGCATTGTAACTGAATAAACTCTTCATTTTAGTGAAAATGAGCATGAAATGTATCTAATCAATGGTGAGAACTGCAGGTAAAACATTGGAATAATGAAGATTATGAAATATGACATAATAGAGGTCACATGTCTGGAATACACCCTGAATCTAAATATGCTGATTTTATCATGCTGAGATCGCTGAAGCAAAGTTGTGTATTAGTTAGAAAGTAATGTTGCTTCATGGGGTAATATGGTATAAATGTGTGATAAAAGTAATGACTGGAAGTTCTTCTCGTTCATCAAGTTACTCTGCACTTTTGCAGATCGTTTTAGTACTGTTGGACCATACCAATATATTGATATTGGACCATACCAATAGACAGTATATGGTTATTGGTGGCAGGACAGGTTCAAGGTGACCTTGTATTTTTACTAAGAATACTATAGTGTTTTTATCTCAACAAACCCTACATTTATTTCACATGATCTCAGCGAGTCCGGGAAAGGGATGTAGAGGAAATGATCAGATTCACTGCCGGCGTTTCCTTTTTGCTGTATGGTAGCACTATTTTGAGATGGTAGCAAACTTTATACTGCCGCCACCTACCGTCCAAGATTATGTTTCAATGGCGGTGCTGAGAAAGTATGCTACTATACATGGAGAGATGTGTTGCTACTGTGTTGCTTCATGTGTGGAGAATTGTACTATACATGGGATACGTGGCTTGCTAATAATACACCACAGGGCTGATGTGCAACTTAATGTATGATGAGACTAAAGAGAGGAATAAGCTCCCGTTTAGGTTATATGGAATGTGTTACTGCAGAGCTCGGAGAGCATATTTAAGGCAATAGAATGAAACAATAAAGGGTTAAGTAAGTATATAACTGCTGCTATGCATGTACTATGTCTTTAATGATTTGAAAGATTGCATATTTCAGTTTAAGGAACTTTTGATGTTCTAAAATATAGTTATCATTTCATTTTTATTGCATTCTGGTTATCACAGATGGCTCCTAAAAGTGTTTTCTGTTGTTTTAGTCAAATCAGGTTATATATTAGGTTATTCACTGTAGTAATGAAAATTGATGTTACTGTCTAATGTATGTTCAAGTGTTTCCAGTATATGTGAACCTTTGCAGCAGTGTGATTCTCAAAACTTGTAATAATTGAAAGGGAATATGTAACCAGATTTCTGTTACCCAATGTAAGAGCAACATTATATAGAGACAGAGAACTTAATTCCAAGGATGTATCACTTATTTGGCTGCTTGCTGCATTTTTGTTAAATAAATTCAGTTTTATCTGCTGCAGATCTACCAGTCCTCTGAATGCTGAGTTCTGTATAACCCCACCCACACCACTGATTGGCTGCTTACAGAAAGCTGTCAATCAGTGGTGGGGGCGGGGTTATCCAGAACTCATGAATATAGATGACTACATGACAACAGGTTTACTAGTCCTCTAGTGAGAAACTTTTATCAAAACTACTGCAAACAACCCAGCAAGTGACACATTACTGGAATCAGGATCTTTGTTTCTAAATTATGTCATTCCCAGATTTGGTAGTAAAAAAACCTGGTGACAGATTCCCCTTAAAGTTTCGGTCTTGTTGATATTTGCAATATTATGTCACCTGCTTGTCATTTGTCCCATAGCAATAACCTAAAAACTACCACAATTTTGGTGACAGAGTGATGGTATTATTTCTTTCAAGAAAAAATAAATAAATGAAATGGTACCTTTTCATTTATGCCTCTCTCCACAGCCCCCACTATATCAGCGTAAAGTAGCGAAGAGCGGTAGTTGATCGAACTTATAAGTTACTGACTGAACTGTCCAGTTACGCTCTTTCACTTTACAGGAAAACAGTGTCCCAGTCCCATTGTACTGTCAGGTGTGGGGTGCATCACACTCACTAGGTCGTAGCCCTCTGCTGTCTCAAAGCATCCATCTTTCGAAGTTTCCACACACAACTCAGGGCACACCAAGTTCATTTCAACAAGCAAACATTTACTGGTCAGTTCAACTTCAACAGGATGTAACATGTGGGATAGGGCACAACAATTCATATTTCTTACTTCCTTAGCACGACACATCTTCAGCCCTACCATTCGTTTCTTCTGGACTATCTCTAAGCCCACTGACTCCATCAGCCTCTGGGATTTGCTGTCCTGTTCGCCTACCACTGCCATGAATGACTGGTACATGCTGGCCTTAGCAGCCCATTGCACCTGAACTTGGCCTTGTCACTCTACTTCCCTATGTCCCAACTACCAGGAAGTGAGTCCCTTTTCTAACCTCACAAACCCCCTCCTACTGTGGCTAGCCCCAAACATTAACCATCTTATTCAATATCCGTATACAGTGGGTACGGAAAGTATTCAGACCCCTTTACATTTTTCACACTTTGTTTCATTGAAGCCATTTGGTAAATTCAAAAAAGTTCATTTTTTTCTCATTAATTTACACTCTGCACCCCATCTTGACTGAAAAAAATACATAAATGTAGAAATCTTTGCAAATTTATTAAAAAAGAAAAGCTGAAATATCACATGGTCATAAGTATTCAGACCCTTTGCTCAGACAATCATGTTTAAGTCACATGCTGTCCATTTCCTTGTGATCCTTCTTGAGATGGTTCTATTTCTTCATTGGAGTCCATCTGTGCTTAATTATACTGATAGGACTTGATTTATAAAGGCACACACCTGTCTATATAAGACCTCACAGCTCACATGCATGTCAGACCATATGAGAATCATGAGGCCAAAGGAACTGGCCAAGGAGCTCAGAGACAGAAATGTGGTAAGGCACACATCTGGCCAAGGTTACAAAAGAATTTCTGCTTTACTCAAGGTTTCTAAAAGCACAGTGGCCTCCATAATCCTTAAATGGAAGAAATTTGGAACCACCAGTCTTCCTAGACTTGGCTGTCCAGCCAAACTGAGCAATCGTAGGAGAAGAGCCTTGGTGAGAGAGGTAAAGAAGAACCCCAAGATCACTGTGGCTGAGCTCCACAGATGCAGTAGGGAGATGGGAGAAAGTTCCACAAAGTCATCTATCACTGCAGCCCTCCATCAGTCGGGCCTTTATGGTAGAGTGGCCCGACGGAAGCCTCTCCTCAGTGCCAGACATATGAAAGCCCGCATAGAGTTTGCTAAAAAAACACATGAATGACTGCCAGACTATGAGAAATAAGATTTTCTGGTCTGATGAGATGAAGATAGAACTTTTTGGTGATAATTCTAAGTGGTATGTGTGGAGAAAACCAGCCACTGCTCATTACCTGCCCAATACAATCCCAACAGTGAAACATGGTGGTGTCAGCATCATGCTATGGAGGTGTTTTTTAGCTGCAGGAACAGGAAAACTGGTTGCAATTGAGGGAAACATGAATGCGGCCAAGTACAGAGATATCCTGGCTGAAAATATCTTCCAGAATGCTCTGGACCACAGACTGGACCGCAGGGGTCCACCTTCAAACAAGACAATGACCCTAAGCACACAGCTAAAATAACAAAGGAGTGGCTTCAGAACAACTCTGTGATCATTCTTGACTGGCCCAACCAGAGCCCTGACCTAAACCCAATTAAGCATCTCTGGAGCGACCTGAAGATGGTTGTCCGCCAACATTCACCATCCAATCTGACGGAACGGGAGAGGATCTGCAAGGATGAATGGCAGAGGATCCCCAAATCCAAGTGTGAAAAACTTGTTGCATCATTCCCAGGAAGACTCGTGGCTGTACTAGTTCAAAAGGCTGCTTCTACTCAATACTGAGCAAAGGGTCTGAATACTTATGACCAAGTGATATTTCAGTTTTTCTTTTTTAATAAATTTGCAAAAATTTCTACATTTCTGTCTTTTTTCAGTCACGATCGGGTGCAGAGTGTACATTAATGAGAAAAAAATTAACTTTTTTGAATTCACCAAATGGCTGCAATGAAACAAAGAGTGAAAAATTTAAAGGGGTACTTTCTGTACCCACTGTATAGTATGTCTATTAGTCGTATCTTAAGTCCTATATTGCTGCTAATTCACATAACTATATTAACAGTACTCATACTATTCCCTATTACAACCTAGTTACACATACACCAAAACACAATACTCAGTTTACATTTTATATGACACTTCACAAACATATGTAAAACGCATGACATCATTTACATTATGCGATCGTTGTCTTAGGAGACAGGAACAGGGTCATACAGTCTTCATCCTTACAGCAGTACCACCCAATACTCCTTTTCTAAAACCAAGGATTCCACATTCAATTGTATTTCTTCAGTTTCTCTTTTTCAGTAGGATACTGTACATTGATTTGAATAGTTTTCCACATATTAATAGACCGTGGATTCTTGCTCTTCCATCTCTTTAAAATACATTTCTACACCACCACCAGTATCCAGCAAAGAGGTATCTCTTCGGACACACATTATGGGTTGTAGTTGGACATTAACCAATCATGTATTTATAGAGACTGCCTCACCCCAAAGCAGCTTCAGATCCAGACAGTCCCCAAAAAGGTGAGAATCATCAGCCCTTTGGATTCTGCACTTAGAGCAGATTTCATCTCGATCTGTGAAGATCCTATTTATCCTAGTGGGGTAATAGTACAGTCTATGTACCATATAAAATTGTATGACTCTCAAAAAGAATAGACTGGCATTGTCTAGGTCTGATTTGACAAATTCTTTCCCAATCCTCAAACTAGACTGTTACCACTTAGACTAGTGGTGAGCTAATTTTACTTCAGTATTAATTTAGACAACTTGTATGTTATACATTTAAAAAGAGTTACTTTCATTATCATTTTTATCACAATAAGCACAATTCTAACAATAGTCTCTGCAAGGCAGAGTTGAAAATTACAAAGGAGGGACTAGGGTCCAACCCATCTCTAAGGTCAAGGTCCTTCAAGCTCAGCAAGAAGTCTCCTTCTACAAATTGTAAGCCCTTTCCCCTCCCAGTAGATATAACTAGTAATCTTCTGGAACTGCTTTAAGCAGCAGTTACCCCATAACAGTGTAACAGTAAAGCATCCTTGGACTGCCCACATCTTTTTAATAAAAAAAACACTTCTGAATCATATTAGGCTACTTTCACACATCAGGTTTTCGGCGTCAGGCGCGATCCGGCGTCGTGCCGGAATGCCGGATCCGGCAAATGTTTTGTAAAACCTGATGTGCCGGATCCGGTTTTCTGCCGGATCCGTCTTGTTCTTGACAGACAAAACCGGATCCGTCTCATCCGGTTCATCCGTTTTTTTATCCGTTTTTCGACGGATTACGCCGGATCCGGTTTTTAAAATTGACCCTTGTGGCCTTCCGAACGGGATTGGCTACTGGAAAACTATATATAGCATGTTCCTACAGCCCTTCTTTGACAGGTTGTAGAGGAGAAAGTGCAAGTTGGAGAGAAGAGCAAGTTACTGGCGAAGATGGATGTTGTCATTGGAAATATTTTGAAGAATTTGGCGGATTTTATAGCGGTGGCGAATCGTTTGAGGGTGATTGTTCTGGAGAAGGAGAGAGCGAGACAGCAGCGCATCAGGCATCGTAGAAGACATTTGTGGATCCACCCCATCACAGCCAAGAGAATGACGCGTGGGGTCTATTCTACACTCTGCATGGACCTTCGACGAAACCCGGATACATTTTTTGGATATGTTCGGATGAAAATGGAGAATTTTGATTACTTGGTGGAGCGCATTGCACACCTCATAAGAAAAGCGGACACCTATTGCCGCTTCTCTGTTTCACCCGCAGAGCGTCTGATGGTGACTTTAAGGTAAGCCACATTTATTGGATGTGATCGCATCAGAGCACACTTTCACTGCAATCTTGTTGGTGGTAGTTTGTATCTCCAAGTGTTATAGTTCAGTTTTGGTATGTAATGCTGTGATTTAAAACTAATTTATTGTTTTTTAATTCCCCACAGATTTCTTGCAACTGGAGAATCCCTTTCGTCACTGCATTTCCAGTACAGACTCGGGATTTCCACCATATCTGGAATTGTGAAGTACACATGCCGTGCACTGTGGGACTCCTTAGCTGAAGAGTTTTTACCAGAGCCCACAACAGAGAGGTGGATTGAAATTGCTGACAAGTTTCAACAGATATGTCAGTTTCCCAACTGCTTGGGCGCTGTGGACGGGAAACATATCCGCATTGTAAAGCCAGCTGGATCGGGATCGGAATATTTCAATTACAAGAAATATTTTTCAATTGTCCTCATGGCCATCGCTGACGCGGAATACAAATTTATTGCGGTTGATATTGGGGCCTATGGCCGCTCCAATGACTCTCAAGTTTTCAAACTGTCTGCCATGGGGCGTAAACTGTATGGAAACACCTTCCAGTTCCCACCACCTAGACCGCTGCTGCAAACATCTGGTCCACCTATGCCATTTGTCTGTGTAGGGGATGAAGCCTTCCAGCTGTCAGAACACCTTTTGAAATCGTACTCTAGCAGAGGATTGACAAGACCAAAACGCATTTTTAATTACCGCCTCACAAGAGCAAGAAGAATGGTTGAATGTACCTTTGGTATTCTGACAGCCAAATGGCGGGTCCTATTGACTGCGATCAACCTCAAGACAGAAACTGTGGACGAGGTGATCAAAGCTTGCGTGGTACTCCACAATTTTGTTATCTGCAAGGAACCCATTTCCATTGAGGACACCTCTGAAGAAACCACCTTGCAAGATTACCATGACATTACCACTAGAAGTTCTGTGACGGTTTCAGTAATGAGGGACAATTTTGCACTATACTTTATGTCACCTCAAGGCAGAGTACACTGGCAGGATGACAGAGTGTGAAAGATTTGTGCCCTAACCAAACTTGTGTACCTTCTGTACCAACAGTATATACCTTTGCCAACCAAAGTTGGCTATCTTGTCATGGTCTCTATTTTTAGCTTTAGGCCACAGGTGTGTACCTGGTTGTGTTTTATGCAAAGTATTTCACCTTTTAACAAAAGTTGTGTACATTGTTAGGAAATCACCAACAATAAACACAACTTTTCAGGTGAAATACTTTGCTTCAAACACAACCAGGAACACAACTGTGGCAAAAAGCTAAAATTTACCCACAGTTATATACCTGGTTTTGAATACCTTTTTACCTTTTAAATACCCTGTATTTAACCTTTTTTTTAAACATATTTCGCCGCAGAAAGAAATGACAGACAACCAGTGTAAACAATAATTTAACTTTTATTTAAAATATTTTTTTTTGTGTAAACTGTTTTTAAAGTTAAAAAAACTTTTTTAATAAAGGTTTGAAACCAACCAAATGGGCATTTTTATTACAAAAAAAACATTATAACTCGGTGTAGCGTGGGGTGGAAATACTGCTGGAGGGGCTGCGGGACACTTCAACAATGGGAGTGTGGAGAGAGGACTGGGATCGTGGTGGGGAAGGAACAGTTAGAGGTGATGGTGTGGAAAAAGCTACAGAATGGGTGGACATGTGGGAGGCAGAAGAGGTGGTGGGCAGTGGAGTGGAGGGTTGGGCAGGGACTGTAGGAGCAGATGATGTTGATGGAAAGTTGTATGGGGAAGGAGTTTGGTACGGGGAAGGAGTTTGGTACGGGGAAGGAGTTTGGTACGGGGCAGGTTGCTGGAAGTGGGGAGATGTCTGGTACTGGGGAGGTTGCTGGTATTGGGGAGGTTGCTGGTACTGGTGAGGTTGCTGGTATGTAATAGGAGGGGGAGGATGGAAAGTGGCTGGAGGGGGTGCAGATGTAATAGGAGGGGGAGGATGGAAAGTGGCTGGAGGGGGTGCAGGTGGAGGAACTACAGTGGTGGGAGGTGGAGGTTGGGAGGTAACCTGCTGTAGAGCACCGTGGCACGAATGCATTACATGCATCTGCTGGGTAGGAGATAGTGTTGCCATGCGCTCCACAACAGACCTGAAAAAGGTGTGGTTTGGCGAAGATCTTGCTTCTGAATGCATGGTTTGCAGAAGTGTCTTCACCTCCAGAATGCTGGAGTTGATCTGCTGAAAGCCTGCGGAGATTTGCTCTGACAAGACTTTTAGACAGTTCTGGAAAGATGCATTCAGATGCAAGAACTCTGGCGCATAACTCTTTTCCTGACCCCTCTGCCGCTGCCGCCCAGTACCCGCAGGTGTACTAGAGGTGGCAGGGGCAGAAGGGTGGGGTAAAGGGAAAGCGATCTCCTCACCAGCAGCTTCATGTAATGTAGGCGGCCACGATGCTCCTGTGCTGGTGGATGGTACAGATGGGTCGAATGTGTGGGAAGGCTGGGAAGGTGCAGATGTACCGGGGCGGTCGAAGTGTCCCTCGGTGCCGGTCTCCTCAGGGATCGCCTCAGAAGGGTCCAATTGTGCAGGCTCCCGAGTGCTGCTCACCGTGCTGTGGAATAAAGAGAAAAAAAAACAATTAAAATAGTGACATGGTATGGCCCTGGCTGAAAAAAAAAAGTTACATCTAAACATTTTTTTGTCACATGTGGTGTGTAATATTTACCTTCTGGTGAGCATTGTTTCCCGGAGGAAGGACAGGGCTCGTGCGTACTTGTGCTTGCTCCTGCGTCCTCCAGATCCACTCGGGGCCCGCATCTCTTTATTGAACTCCTTCTTGAAACGATCCCTCACAGACCGCCACCGCTTCACAATTCTCTCCCCTGAAACGAGAAAGGACAAAGTGGTTAGTATACAACATCAGTGTTTCCCAAACTCCAGTCCTCATGGTCCCCAGGGGTCATGTTTTCAGGATTTCCAAAGTAAATAGAAATCCTGAACACATGATCCGTGGGGACCACGAGGACTGGAGTTCGGGAAACACTGGTTTAAATCAAGCAACCGGTACTGTATATACTTACGCTCTTTAATCTGGGCCCGGGCTTCGAGGTCCTCCCAGCGGTCCACAAGGAGCGAACAGATTTGCTCCCAGAGTCGTCGGGTAACGATAAGGTCAGCATGGCGGCGGTCAGCCATATTCCAGAGCGGCTCCCTTTCTCTGACGAGATCGATGAGGTGGTCCACATCGAGTCCTCCATCCTCACCGTCAGAGTCGGGAGCACGCTGTGAAGGCTGTTAAAGAAAAAGACAAAAATAACATAATTAGCCTCCACAAAAGAAATTAAATAAAAAGTGCAAAAAAACAAAGCAAAAATATTTATACTTACACGCTGGTGACCGCCGCGTTGCTGTCGCCGACGACCCCGGGAGGCACTGCGAGGACCTCTTGGCCGAGCACCAGATTGGGAAGACTAGAGAAAAAAACAAAAAATGTTATGTCTTTGGATGTAGGCATTTGTTTGCTGTGTGTGGTCTGCAGAACATTGTTTTCTATGTGTTGTGTGTAGTGTGATGTTGTGTTTCTGCGTTTGATGCAAAAAACTTACCAATTGTGAGCCCACTCCAAGTGTCTGTCCACCCCTTCCTTCTTCTTCTGGGAGCTCCTCTTCATCTTGTGAATCCTGTTTTGAAATAAAAGGCAATGAATAGACATATATTACAGAAATGATGGATTTTGGAAATAAAAACTTACCGTCAAACGCTGACGATGCGAGGGAGGGCTCCCAGAAGATGATGTGCTGTCTTCCTGGTGGCCACACTCCATGCCTGTGGGTGGTGTTCCAGCTGCTGCCATTGCTGCTGCTGCTGCTGCATCTATTGGGCGGCTGTTGAATAAAGAGAAACAAAGGGCCAATGAATATCTTGATATTCAATAGCCCTAGTTTGGAGGAATGGGGGATTTGATAATTACCGTCTCTCATCTGCTGCTGGACTCCCCTCCCGTTGTTCAGCATGCTGCTCCGTTTGGGGGGGTGGTGGTGCTGATGGTGCTGCTGCAGATGTCTCCTGCCTTCTCCTGCTCCTGGTTCTTGGCTTGGGTGGCATATTGGGTGTGGCTGAGGGTCCCACTGTCTTGCTTTTATATATGTCTTGTGGGCAGAGCTACTGAGCATGCTCAGACCAAAGAAACTGGATCCGGCCGCCGGATCCGGCTGTCGCCGGATCAGGCACATTGTGGCGCTCATAGGCTTTCATTGTATGAAAAAGCCGGACACGCCGGATCCGGCGTGTCCGGCTTTTTCGCCGGAGACAAAAAACGTTACAGTAGCCGTTTTTTCCAGACGCCGGATCGCGTCACATTGCCGGATCCGGCGAAAATCGGATGAAACGCATGGCCATCCGGCTCGATCCGGCTCTAATGCAAGTCAATGGGGGGGAAACCGGATCCGGCATTGCATTTCGCCGGATCCGGTTTCTGTCAAAAGCGCCGGATCGCGCCTGACGGCGAAAACCTGATGTGTGAAAGAGGCCTTACTGTACAACTTGCTACACTATTTACCAAAGTCCCAGAAAAAATCCAACATCAGATACTGTATATATTATATTTTGATCTTTATATACTTACATCTTCTATGATCACTGAAAAGCTCCCCCCAAAATATTGAGTGCCTTTAATGTAGCACAGTGGAATATATGGAGATGACTATGGCTAGTGTCATGCAAGCTTATTTTCTCTCATCTGAGAGCATTGGGCTGATTAATTATCCAACTCACACTCTAATCAGAGTTTTATCAGAGTGTGAACATAGTGTGATTTGATTCTCTAAGATGAGGAAAAGATGGAGAAAAAAATGTCATGGAAATCAGATGACTCATTGACTTCCATAGCTGAGTGAGATCTGAATAACCCCGGCATGCCTCGATTTTTTTTCCTTGGACAGTCCCTGTGTGAGATAAAAATTGGACATGTGCACGGCCCTATAGACTAACATTGGCCCAAGCGCGATCCAATGTTTTGTCAGATTGCACTTGGCCCAAAAATACGGTCACCTACACGAGCCCTTATATTGTACATGTCTAGGTAGGATGTTTGCAACCTAGTATCAGTTGGTCATCACTTGTTCCATAGATGATAAACTGACACAATTTGCAATCATGGTTGGGGTATTAAGCTATTTGCTCAGCAGCAAGTTAGAAACAACAAGCAGAATTTGTAAATAGCAAATTTTAGCGAGAATTAATCTGCAACGTGCAAATGTCTGACACTTGTAATGACATAATTATCTGATTTGAACAGATGGATTAATTTGAAATAGATAAAGAACAAGGCTTTCCCTGGGAACAATTAAGGGCTGATTATATATTATTAAACCACACAATATTTCTACTTGCATGCATACACACCTTGCAACACAGGGATTCCATTTTCCTCATCTACTGCACAGTAATTTTGAAAAATAAATGGAGGGAAAGGCTTTTCTAAAAGAATAGGAAATAATTGTAAAAGAAATGCAGGCAGTGAGCCCAACATCCATTAGACTTCTCATGGATAATCTACATTAAATAGACATAATTATCCTGTTTCACATCTTTCATTTGCAGCTTTCTAGAATTCTTTTTCCAATCAAATTAGGTGTGTTTTATCCTTTTTCTGTCTTTTTTCTATTTTCAGCAATGCCTAGAATTGTAAACATTCTAAACTATGGAATACACAAGTGTTGACAAGCCCCATCAAAATGACTAGTAGGCTACGTTCACGCTATCGTAATTTCATTGCTGTCCATGAAAAAACTGCCAGTACTCAGACCAATACTATTCTATGCGGCAGTGCAGATTACGCAGAGCTAACATTCACATAAAAAATATTGCGGCATGCCCTAGTCTCTTCCATATCTCTAATGAGACTCGCCTATTCAGGTCTATCGGGATGCAAAAATAGGACCCCATAAGGATCATCCGTATAGGATCCGATTTTTACAGATACATTGCTGTTCTTTAACACAGAAAACTGTGTTTGGTCTTGTAAATTTGAATAACTAATGCTGTATAAAAACTGATGCCATACAGATTGCTTACGGATAAGAGTACAGATGAAAAATACAGCATTTTTCTCTAGATGACAATCTGACAATTTTATATACGCCCCCGTGAACTTAGCATTACTATATGAGTTTACATGAACAGTAGATTAAAGTATTTGTCTTACTTAATATTGTGTATCAATCACAAGCTAGTCACAAAAATCTGTACTCACCAATTTATCATTATTATTCATTTTTCAATTGTAATTTTTACTGAAAGATTTCCATGTTTCACAAAATATAAACTTGAAACAAGTAAAAAATAAAAAAGCATATACTAACACATTACAATGAAAACAGATTAAACCAGGTAAATAGTAGATATGCAGTAAATAATGCTAATATTCAAATTTCTAACAATCTGAAAAGGAGGGAGGACATTACAAGACTTACAAAATACAAAGGGGGGAAGGATAAGTATAGGTATTGGGAAACAAGGTTCTTAGAAATGTAGGCGTATCCAAAAAGTATCCCAAGGAGACCAGATGAGATTAAATCTCTCAACCGTTTCATCATAAAAAGCTGTGCGACATTCGAAATTTCTAATATCTTTGATCCTAGTGTATTATTAATTGTATCCATTGCTGGTCAAAAAGAAAAGCTCAAAAATACCTTTTCCATATATATTACTATAGTTTTGTGATGACTGAAGTCTCCTTATAACCACAGCCGAATAACAAAGGACCATGAGGTGCTGCCGCCAGCTCTTGCCCATTAAACATTTTGGTGTAGTTACGTCCATTTATAATGAGATTGCAGTGATCTCAAACTGTCATAAAAATTCCAAGTCCGGATCTTGTGGAAGAAGACGTTATTGACATTGAGCTTGGGTGCTAAGTTTGCCATATATGCCTGCCTGGAAAGGCTCCTGGCATATCTGCCAAACATCCATGGAATTCCAGCCTCTTGATGAAGGCCAGAATAAAACATTTTGTCTTACGACAAGCCGATATTATATTTCCATACTTTTTTTTACTATACTGAAAAGTATATACAATCATCAGAGACATAGCTGTGGGCTCAGCACAGAAGTGATGAAAAAACATTGAGTTGGGCCCTGCCCGGGCAAAACATTTTTACAACTTATAGAGGTGCATCCTAATTATACTGTTTTTTTTCTGTGAGGCAGTACAGCTATGGTTAATACCAGTTTATGTTTTTCTTAAGCTTTACTAATTAAATAAACTGCTAATATACCAAGTATTCAGATTTAGGTAGGGCTACACATTGACTTTGGGTACAGTATGCCAGTGTTTGCATAGCTGATTATCACAGTATAGCAATACTACATCAGAAATAATGAAAGTGTATGGTCACATTGCAACCCATAAATTGGGGCATTAGCAGCATGCACCCTCACTGGCTTGTAACTTTTCTTTAGAGCCGACAAGGGATGCACATTGAAAGGGAGAGAGTGTGATGGGCAAGGAGAATATACTGAGCATGTGTTGGAATTGACAACCTGCACATGCTCAGTACAAAAGAGAACAGACCAGCCCTTGAAACAGAGGTCATTAATGACATTTAGCTTCAGGGCAGGGTAAGAATTGGGTGATCGCAGCCACCTGATGATGTTCTCTTTGAGGTTCCACACTGCTTGCTGGGAGACTTCAACAAAGCAGGATGTACAGAGGTACTGAGTGCTTCGCTGACTGGGGAAAGGATGCACTGTGCTGCCAGCCAAAGAAGAAGCAGAGCTCAGAGGATTCACCAGCTTGCCGATTTGCTAGCGGACCTCTTCATATAAGTAGGCCTAGGACACCCTCCCCCTGTCATCCTTGCTGTCTCCACCTCTGTTGACTGTTTGTTGAACACAGAGGTAGCCAAAAATGGACAAAAAATGTATACCGCACACTAAATATTTTTAGCATGGGAGTCTATAGGTGGCATATGCCACTGTTTGTCTCTACAGGGGCAAATGTTGACATCTTCTGTTGGACTGTGATGTGAACAATGTCTTCAAGAGATCAGCCCTTTATCTAGCGATCATTCGTCTCTATGGAAATATTTATATGGTCTCGAAGTTACAATTTAATGCTTCCTAAGAATTACCATCAGTAGTAGTTCCTGATTATGAATCCAGTTACCTCTAAATCTCTTATAATATACATGTATGTTGGCATGTGAATGACCATAATGAGACAATTTGTTACTATGTATAGCAGAAATTTCAGCTTTGTCATTTGTCACCATTCTGTATGTGTTTCTGAAGACATATTTAAAAAATAAAGAAACCTATGGTATAAACTCTTGTTTGAGGACATGTTTTTTTTATTTTGCA